>NC_136071.1:610300782-611500782 GCF_964261635.1 Lissotriton helveticus | reverse complement strand
TGCTAATAGTAATTATTTTATTGTTGTAATTTGACTGTACCCAGAGTTGGGGATTTAGGAGTGGCATATACAGGGCTGGTCCCTGTATGGTCCCGAAGAAATGCTAGGGGTAGCATGAAACATGTCGACCATACCGATCACTGAGTCAATCACATTATAGATTGCCCTACAGTGACATTAACCCCACTTTTATTATACCTGCATAGGAGCTCAATAAAACAGTTAGGCCCACTAAGCACGGTATTTTTAATACTCACACACACCCACTCCACCACCATTTTTCTGCACCACACATAGTCATTCACACTCAAGTGCTCCTGCGTAGTTCGTGAGTCGCAGCACGCCCCTTTTCGTAGAGAACTGGGATGGCCCCAATGATGAAGCATGTCACCGTGGGGCCACCCTGGTGAGTGAGGGAACACTAGAAAGAAATTTTTATTTCTTGTTTGGTACACTGATTCAATGTAATCATTCACCACATGCTGAGCTAGGTCTCAAGATCCTGAAGGTGGGATCCATACTTTTTTGTACTGTACTCTAGGAGGCTGACCTAGTCTAATTTATCTTCCTTCTCCCCCCTTTTCTCATAGTTATCTGGCAGCAGCACAGCTGCGGGAGTTATAATTGATAATACAGTTCTGGTATTATCTGCCACACATACTCTTAGTCCTTGACCGAACGACTGACACTGTCCCTAGAACAGTACACCTTATTGAGATTATTTAACTGCTTATGATGGCGGAAATTACAGGTCTCTCTTTTTCAGAGGAGGAGGTAGACAGAATCATTGCCTCCATCCTACCACACACAGGGGCACCAAATAGGGAAAACAATGATGCTACCCAGTTATGGGATGAACTAACTGAACGTAAACGCAATCAAATCAAAACATTGATTCATGGAGTCATGATGGCAGAATATTTGAAAATTAGTGCAGCACCAAGAGGTCTCATTGTCAGGAACGAACCATTCATTTTCCAGAAAGATCAACAATTTAAAAAGGATTGGTCACTTATTTCATGGCACTGCACCAGGGACTGGTTAGTGCTCATAGTAAAAACAGCAGCACACCTCTCAGAAACACTTCTGGGGGAAATCCACGCATTAGAGATACGTTTGAAATCTTACCAAACTCCCAGTGAGTTAAAAAAGAGACTAGATGAATTGAACGAAAATATGTCTGAGTTTGAAGTGTCTCTAAAGGATACCAAATATGAAAAACTATCAAAAGACCAGAAAAACTTCTCACATGAGAAAGTGTATCCATATATTAAAGTGGACTACAAAGTAAACAATAGGAATCCCGGTTATAATACCGACAGTGATGGATCTGATTCAAGTTCCAATAGTTCGGTATCCTCATCAAATTACAATTACCCCACAAATAGGCGATCAAAGAAAGGCAGAGGAAATTCCTTCAGACAAAGAGGGTACCAACAACCCCCTCCATGGCCACTATATCAAGGTCCACAACCATTCGGCCCAACGTATGGCCCGCCTCCACCAGGACCCTTTTACTATGGTCCACCAATGTATCCACAGCAACCTCCTCCGAACTGGGGCAACAATCAAGGCAACCAAAATAACTCGGGTCGCCCTTTTTTAGGCAGGGGCCAAACCCCACACAGAGGAAAAAACAAATCAGGACAGCAACTGCGGTGGGCACAACCTCTAGTAACAGAGGGACCACACACTCGCAGCAAGGGACCTCCAGAATCATCGACGAGCAAACCACAGATCTAGTAGTGAATCTATCTAACACAGCACTGACACCAATCCAAACCCAAATTCTCAACAAAGGTTTGGGTTTCGTACCAACTGCCAACGTTGACAAGTTTAAACTGTGTTGTGAATTAAAGGAATTTGTAAGAAAACTGAAACTCCAGGTCTTCTTTAAGGACAAAGTATTAACGGACACTACAGACACAGGACTTAAGAAAAAGTCCACTTTTGTTCCACCTCCAGGAAACTTACCAGTCGAAATTCTAACTTTCGAAAAGGCCATTATGAAGGAAGTTAAGGAATTAGACCAGCGTACAGTGAAAGTGTTCCACAACACGAGCAACCAAGAACTCCAAGCCATCCAGGAATTATCCAATCTGAGCTCGTTGACTATTAAGCCGGCGGACAAGGGAGGAGCTATTGTGTTACAGAACACTGCTGATTACAGAGAGGAGTGCCTTCGGCTTCTGAGGGATCCCAGAAATTACACTATCATCAAAGATGACCCAACTGAACGGTTGAGGATATCCATAGCATATCTTATTGAAGAATCTCTGGCCAACGATTGGATAAGTAAAAAAGAAACGGATTTTCTGGTTAACACAAAACCAGTCCCCCCCTATTTTTACACTATTCCAAAAATCCATAAGCGCCTGACAAAACCACCAGGAAGACCCATAGTCTCGGGCATTGGATCAATCCTCGAGCCACTTTCAAAGTTTGCTGACGCTTTTTTAAGACCATTGGTACAAAAAACTGACACCTATCTAAAAGACACGAAAGATGTACTCTGCCTATTAAAGGAACAGACTTTTGAACCCACATCAAACATACTTATAAGTTTGGATGTGGAGAGCTTGTATACAAGCCTCCCCCACAAAGAAACCTTGGAAATTCTTGAAGAGGTTTTGTTTGATTCACAGTGGGTTTACAAAACCCCTAGGCATGTAGTGCTAGAATGTTGTCGTTTGGCACTCACCGAAAACTTTTTTTGGTTCGAGGAGACCCTGTACCGCCAACTACATGGGACGAGCATGGGCAGCACTTTCGCACCGAGCTTAGCAGGTCTCTATGTTCACCATCTGGAGAAAACAAAAATACTGCATGAAAATAATCCCTATAGACAGCATATTACATTGTGGAAACGTTATATCGATGACGTCCTGGTAATATGGAATGGCAATGAAAATGAAGCAAATGCTTTTTTCGAATGGCTCAATCAGCAGGACAGATTCCTAAAATTCACCATAACCCTGAGTAGATCCCATTTAGTATTTCTGGATTTAAACATCATGGCAGAAGATGGACATTTGAAGACCACAACACATTTCAAGGCTACTGCACGTAATTGTCTACTAACGTATGAAAGCTTCCATCCGAGACACCTGAAACAGAACCTTCCCTTTGGACAGTTCCTGAGGCTGAGGAGAAACTGCTCTAATAAAGATGACTATCGAGCACAAGCAGATGATCTGAGTAAGAAACTACAAGCACGGAACTATCCAAAGAAGATAGTAAGAAATGCAAATAAACGAGCATCTAACAATCATAGGGATGCATTGTTGGAACCAAAAGTGAATAACACAACTGAGAATAAAAGACCGATCTGTATTACAACATTCACGAAAGTATCAGACCAAGTGACAAAAATAGTGAAGAAGCATTGGCCAATCGTCAACAGTGGAGAACTGACTATACCTGTTCCAATGTTCAGCCACCGTCGAGCCAAAAACCTCCGTGATCAGTAGGTCCACACTCGTCCAAAGTCCAATCATCCTCCTGCTAGACAGGAAACTCTACCCATGGGACACTATGCATGTAACAATTGCAGTGTTTGTCACCTCACATCTAGCACAAAAAGTGTGATTTTTAACAATGGAACAAAATGGGAATTGAGACAGATGTCAAATTGCAACACAAGTGGGGTAGTATATATGATCACCTGCACTTGTAATTTGCATTACATCGGAATGACCACTCGCAAGGTGAGCACCAGGATAGTGGAGCATCGGAGCACCATCAGATGCAAAAGGACTACCACAAGAATGACAAACCATTTCATAGAAATGAATCACACTCCCAACGACATGAGATGGGTAGTTTTGGAAACTGCCAAGACCAGAGAAAATCAAGAAAGGTTCCTCCATGAGCGCGAACAAAGATGGGTGTTCAAACTACGCACGGATACGCACAGTTTGAACGATGACATCCTGTGGGGTGCGTTCATATAAACTCTCACGACTTAACAAAACATCAAAAAAGTCCATACAATAACCTAGATGTTTTTTGACATACTTAATCTATTCCAGTAAAGTTTTTTTACCAAATCAGAACCTCTATATTTGCCGATAGCACTATAATCCCCAAAGGTACCACCAATGATTCAGTTTAATTGCGGATAAGTGCAGAGCAATTCCTAAAATCACCATTTATAATTATTTATCATTGTTCATGGTGAATTAGCCACTTATAATATTTTGAATTATTTTTCCCTTAACATTTTTTGAATTTTTTTTTCGAAATATAGGGGACAACAAATTAAAATTAAAAATAATGAACAATCATCCATGAGACCTAAATTAATTTAATAACATTTTTCCGCCTCCTAACGATTAAATTATTAACTTTCTCTCGGCAACTCCTAGTAAGTATGCGCCCCTTTTCTGTTTCCATCGCTCGCGATGGAAAGGCATACTCCCAAGATGGCCGCCGCGTAAGGTGCGGTCTAGCTTCAGAGGGCGTTTTCCCTCCCCGCTCTGAGACTGAGGCTTACAAAACAATACGCGGGCAGAGACCCGGTAAGATGCGGTCCCGGGGAGGCATCGAGTAGGTACATAAGTACGATTTCACCAGCCAGGAAGTAAGTAGATTATGTTTGTTAAAACGGACGTTGTAAGTCCGAGAAACGGGCACTATTGCAAATATTACGAACTTCAAGGCAATAGCAATAACGACCTAACAATCATTGTATTTACTCATCGTTTTCACAGCAGTGTGTCCCATACGTGAAATCGACCCCCCAGCGAGACCATGAAGTGTCATTTTTCACTTTAATAAGTAACTATTGAAACCCCTTTTTTTCTGTGTACCCACTATATGTTATGTGTGTCAAATGTTCGGTCACATTAAGTCCTGTCTTGTTTAATTGTGTGAATTCACGAACATTCAGCACAACGTGTTTTGGACTAAGTTTGGTAAGCCTGCACGTGCCATTATGGTGCAAACCATCTATCTAAGCACAGAATGCGAGCGGCATGCGAATATGCTATGTGTGCCTTCCCATAGGGAAGGGTTGTTATTAATGATATTCTTTATTTTTCAGCACCTTCTGTTTAAGAAGAACGTATGTATTCTTGATATGAATGCATGCTAATAGTAATTATTTTATTGTTGTAATTTCACTGTACCCAGAGTTGGGGATTTAGGAGTGGCATATACAGGGCTGGTCCCTGTATGGTCCCGAAGAAATGCTAGGGGTAGCCTGAAACATGTCGACCATACCGATCACTGAGTCAATCACATTATAGATTGCCCTACAGTGACATTAACCCCACTTTTATTATACCTGCATAGGAGCTCAATAAAACAGTTAGGCCCACTAAGCACGGTATTTTTAATACTCACACACACCCACTCCACCACCATTTTTCTGCACCACACATAGTCATTCACACTCAAGTGCTCCTGCGTAGTTCGTGAGTCGCAGCACGCCCCTTTTCGTAGAGAACTGGGATGGCCCCAATGATGAAGCATGTCACCGTGGGGCAACCCCGGTGAGTGAGGGGACACTAGAAAGAAATTTTTCTTTCTTGTTTGGTACACTGATTCAATGTAATCATTCACCACATGCTGAGCTAGGTCTCAAGATCCTGAAGGTGGGATCCATACTTTTTTGTACTGTACTCTAGGAGGCTGACCTAGTCTCATTTATCCTCCTTCTCCCCCCTTTTCTCCTAGTTGTCAGCATGCCATGGCCACTCCCTCATGGCTGGTATACACCCATAACACACCCATCCAGCACACGCATCACAGGACATGTGACTCTGCCAATAAAAATGGCTGGGCGCACGTGCACGATGCCTTTTTCCAACCTCTCTCAGGGTGTATCCGTGTGGTGTGCAGTTATGCATGGGATCCCAGGGGCCTGCAACATTACATTCCGCAGGTCGGGAGGTGACATGATGGCATCCGCACCATGATAGCCAAATCATAGAGGGTCCATGACTAGCGGGGCACAGACTGGGTGGCACCTGATCCACTGCGGTAGGCACTGAGGTAGGGGCACCTTAAGTGCTCAGCGAGTGTGCAGCCTGCGATGATGCCCCGTCCCGGCAGTCCGGACGGCTCGGGTTTTGTGTGCCCTGCTGGTCCACAGTGTAGGCCTGAGCCAGCGTGCAGTGCAGGCCTACAGCCACAGGGCGTCACCTCCTGGATCACAGAGTTAGTGGTTCCTATGAGGCTGAGCGAGTGTGCAGCCGGCGATGATGTCGGGTGCACTGGTATGTCCTCTTCCATGGAGAAATCAAGACCCAGCACCAAATGTGAGACCTGGTGGCCTGCGGAGCGGGGCTGCATGATTTGGACGGTGCCATGTCCGTGGGCCCCGGGCTAGTGGCTTACAGCGTCACGTGGTAGGCCCTCTTTTATTCTTTTATACACGCCGGTGGCGGAAGGTGAGCAGTGAGGCGTGTGTGCGCAGGGGCGGGCATTCACCACAGGGTGGCGGGAGGGGCTGGGGTGCAGCTTCTGGGTGCGCAGGGGCGGACAGGCGATGATGCTGTGTGCAATTGTATGTACTGTGCCATTCATGTATCTGCACTCTGTTTCAGATGATGGATCTATTTCAGATGTGGGACCTGGTGTACTTCACTACATACCGGCACATGGTGGGAGACACAAGGGTGACAGCAGGTGAGCAGTGAGGCCTGGGTGCACAGTGTCGGCACTCTCTCTCCCTGTCCCTCTCTTCTGTTATCTGTGTCTCTCTCCCCTCTCGGTCTGTATAGCTGTCTCTCCCCCTCTCTGCCGGTCTATCGCTTTCTATCCCTCTCTGTCTGTCTATCTCTCTCCCTCTCTCTCTCCTTCTCTCCCTCTCTGTCCCTTGATGTGTGCAGGACACACCTTCTCATCATGATTTTGTCTTGCAGGCTGCGACCTATGGAGTGTCCCGTGGGGTGCCGCCATGTGTCTTCATTTCTGTTCGGTGTTTGTTTTAATACATTTCATTTGTTGCTTCGAAGGTGAATGTGTGATGCTCATTTCGCGTCAACACATGCATGTAACCAGATGTGACTGTGCAACATCAGGTGGTATATTTGATATATGATTCTGTGTAGTTGATGTGGCATGTCTTTACCAGGGGAGGGGGGCCAAAAGAGGGGGGGTCTTGGGGGTGGTGGCAGTGGGTGTTGTGGCCCTCTTGGGTGTCTGGGCTGCATGATCAGTGGCTCCGTGGCATCTGTTGTTCTTCAGGTGTGGCTCTGGTCTTGGCTCCCGTTTGTGGTGCAGGCTGTGGTCCAACTTTGCACCAGGTCAGAACAGGTGTTAGTTTCCTGATGCTAACGCGCCTTATCGCATGTTTTGTGATCTTATCACCGATCAGGATGGTGGTTGAGAATGATGTGGAGTGGTGTTGTCTCAGCTTTTTGCTCCAGAACACCTACTCTGCATCTCATTAGCGATAGTTGCGGGGTTCATCTGGGGCGATGTTTTTTTGCGGCTGCTATCACAGGTAAGTTGGTGCAATAGGCTGTTAGCACCAGCTTCTGAATGGGGCGTTAGATTTATCGTGACTTTGACTGCGATAAAGTGCCATTAATTCGGCGATAGCTCCTTTAGAATATGCCCCATAGTATTAAGCGCATTAGGTTGAGAAATGATTCATTCAATACATTTTTCCCAATTTTATCTCTTTATTATCGAGTCACAAGACCCTATATTTACTGTACTATCATGGCAGATAAAGGACACAGATAGTGTCACATTAGTATGAAGTAGATAAGACCACAGGTTTTAAATGCTTTGTGGAAGGAATAGAATTTTTTCATTCAAATTCTTTATTAACTTGCTGATCTTTTTTATTCCACTTTTATAGCACCGATTTCTTGTCTTTCAGGATAGCGCTCTGTTCAATGCAGCAGGCATTTGACACGTTTTGAGTTTAATAGTATCAACGCGGTATGCGGTTTCATAAATCCAGTCTGTCTTCAGTTTTTAGCCTTCAAAAGCATACGTGTATGCACGTACTGTTTGAATGCGGCGACCGCATAGAGGTTAACAGGAACACGGCGCAACACACAGGGATGGATTAATGGCAGGCTTACACAGAGGATAACAAAGTAAGTGATAGTGATTGGAATGGCAGATTTAGAGGCATTATAGCGCACTCGTTTCAATAAAAACAGCATATGCTGTGTTTGTTGAAACAGATAGATCGCATGTTTGGGACTCTAACAGCAGTTTACAGAAACCCTTTTTGAGCCTGTCAGTGGCAGTAAGTGTTGGGCGTTTTTATTCATGTCACCTATACTTCTTGAACACTGAAGGAAGTAGATTGCCGTTTGGGCATGCTATAAACCATGATTCGGATTTCTTTTACAGTTTCTGGTATAGATTCACACATTTTTCCGAGCTTGAGGTCAACCCAGGACCGGGTAGGTGTTTAGAGTGGTTGGTGCATATTTTCACTTGATGCTTTCTTAAAACAAATACACATGTGGCATATCCATGCTTTCCAGGCACAATGGAAACAAGGTAGGAAGCATGGTGGTTCGGATGTCTATGTGGTGACCATCATTTCTTAACCATTTTTTGTACTTTTTACTATGGAGGTCTACACTATTGATTCACAGCATTAACCTATGACTTTGATCGATATGGTGAAGGGCTTGAACCTGAAAAGCCAGTAATTTACGTTGATACATTTGTGTTTGTTAGCATGTTAACATATGCATCATTTGTCATCACAGAGTTCCCCTGAAGAAGGGATTCCCGAAATGCATTGGGAGCACAGCAAAACAAGACCTCATATGGCATTTTTACTGTCTTTGAATGCATTGTACAGATAGTATCAAATATAGAAGACACACGGAAAGTGTCAACCACATTTGTTTATTATTGTTCTTTTCCTTTTTGTTTCGGAACATGTTTGTTCACATCTAAACGATTGGTAGACAACCTTTTGTTGGAAAAGAATGGTCTAAACATGATAATAATGTAAACAACATTTTCTGATAATTTAAATTGCACCACATGGGCAAGAGTAGTGCACCTTGACACATGTGAGAGAGTCTGTACACGTAAGTTGGTTGATTATAGCACCTGACAGGAGCAGGTCAGGGTGGCACACAATAGATACAACTTTTCATTTGTTTATACATTGGATACCTTCTAGAAAACAGAGGTGTGCAGGTTATACCTACAGTTTGAAAGCAAGAAAATGACCACTTTCTAAGAGTGACATTTTCAAATACACAATTTAAAATCCACCTTTACTAAAAGATGTGCTATTAAATTCTGAGTTCAGAGAGCCTAAACTCAATTTCTCTATCTTGTCCCAATGGAACATTACACTTGTAAGATGTTACATCGGAAGATTGGTGGCCCCCTTCTTTGGGAGATTGCCCCCAACCTACCAACTCGGCCAGGAACCTTGGCGTTCTCATAGATTCGGACCTCTCCTTCGACCTTCAGGTTAACAGAACAGTATCCACCTGCTGTAATACCCTCCGCATGCTGAAAAAGATCGCCCCCTACCTGTCATCTGACGCCCGCAAGCAGTCAACAGTTGCCCTGGTATCGTCCAGGCTCGACTACTGCAACGCGCTGTATGGGAGCATAAATAAGAAACCTCTCCATCGCCTTCAGATGGTTCAAAATTCTGCAGCTAGGATGGTCCTAAATCTACCCAGGTTATCATCTGCAACTCAGGCCAGGAAGGATCTCCACTGGCTACCTATACATGCCAGGATTTCCTTCAAGCTCATCTGTTTGGCTCACAGGGCTGTGTTTGGATCTGGTCCTGAAGGTATAAAGACTCTTATTAGCTCCTACTCTCCCAAGAGAACCCTCCGTTCATCCTCAAGAAATCTGCTTGCTGTGCCCAGATTTAAAAAGGCGAAAAAGGGAGGAAGAGCCTTCTCTACTCTCGCCCCTAAATTGTGGAATAACCTCCCCCCCGAACTCTCTAGCCAAACCTCTTTGGCGACTTTCCAGAAGCTCCTGAAGACTTGGCTCTTCTCTCAGGCTTACTAGTTCACTCTCTTCTTTTATTTTCATATACTTTTATGTGTGGACTGCGCCTTGATGCCCTTTGGCCTAAGTTCGCGCAATACAAATAAACTTTCATTCATTCATTCACAAGGCAGCTCCGATGTTAACCTATGGGACAGACAGCCTTTCAATAATGAAAAACTAAATGTACAGTATTTCACGATCAGGACATCTAAAACACACTAGCACATGTCCTACTTTTCACATACACTGCACCTTCCCCACAGGGCTACCTTGGGGCGCCCTGAGGGGTGCATTACATGTGAGAGAAGGGAAGGTTAGGGCCTGGCAAGTGAGTGCACTTGCCCGGTCGACATAGCAGTTAAAAGCTGCCTGCACAGAAACTGCAGTGGCAGGTCTGAGACACATTTGAAAGGCTACTTGTGTGGGTGGCACAATCAGTGCTGCAGACCCACTAGTGGCATTTGATTTACAGGCCCTGGGCATACACAGTGCAATTTACTAGGGACTTACCAGTAAATCAAATATGCCAATCATGGATAACTAATCATAACCACAATTTACACAGAGAGCATATGCACTTTAGCACTGATCAGCAGTGGTAAAGTGCCCAGAGTCCTATAGCCAACAAAAACAGGGTCAGAAAAATAGGAGGCAAAAAGTAAAAAAGTTTGGGGATAAACCCGTCAAAAGGGCCAGGTCCAACAACTATGCTTAAAAAAGGATGAGGTTAGGTGTTCCAATTATGTGAAAGGAGTATTTTATCCAGGTGCACAATTAGTATAGATGTCATTCCTTTTATAATAATTGTGGATATAATTTGTGATATTTTAGTGAGCCTAATGCTTTTGAAATTTTATTATTTTGCTCCACGATGTCTTGCAACACATCGTGTGTGTAATCATCATGCATGTAATTTGTGAAGTACTCACTATAGATATCATTTTTATTTCGTATTCTATACACTTACCGCCCTTCTGATAGTTGTACCGAGTGCATTCAACATTCTGCTGATTGCTGTAAACTAATTCTTTTGGTGCATATTATTCTTCATGAACACTATGTACCTTATAACGGGGAATTATTACTTTTTTAACAATATATATATGTCTTCAAATATCACTTTGTATCTTTTATAAACAAAGGTGCCATATGCTTCTTTGACGGCCACAATGAGGAGTGAGGAGTTTAAATAAATCTGAATATTTGACTGAGATAGCAGATTTCTATGACTGAGGGATACATTTGTGTGAGTCCGCCTAGGTTGAAGAGTGGATGGTGAGATTTATGATGTTATTCCAGAGTAAAGTGGAATTCCCTAGCAGGCCAGTTAAATGTCTCTTGCAAGAAATAAGCCTACACACCATGGTTCTAGATTCTCAGTAGACGTGTACTGCATGCAGAGGTGGTGCAAGTGTCCAGTTAAAATAGCTTCATGCTGCAGGCCGATTGCATGCTGTAGTGTCCTCCCCAGGATGGGTACCCGCTAATGACTACTCCACACAGGGAGCTCTGCATTACATGTCTTCATTCATCAACGTGAAACAGCGAGCACAACATTCTAAATCTGAATTCCTTCTATTATGCTCTAACCTGTACGTCACAGTTCTACGGAGTCCATTAGGAGCAAAAAGTGTTCTGTCATTGATAACTCACACAACACTACACATGCCAAGGCCCCTTGCTGGCATTCAAGCATCAACAGATGAAGGGAAGCTGGTGCATATTACTTAATTGACTAGAGAAGATAGGTCAGATGCCAGATTGTTATGCATTGTCAGCTGGTGTTGGAGAAGCTTGTGGAGGAATCTAGAGAGGATGGAGAGCACTCTAGAAGTGTAGTTTCATGATTTAGGGTCAAAGAGGTTAGACTGGATACAAGTAGGCATGTGTGAATTTTTTGTTACACTGATGCAAGTTTGCATGATAGCCAATATTTCGTGGTGTGCTTGTTTTGCAAATTCCCCAACATTATGCCATTATGTCTCATCTTGTTATTTCAATTTGGTTCAGGTAAATATCCTATTATGGGAACTCAAAAACAATGTGAGCAAACAAAACAGGAGCAGCTGTTGTTTGCAGCACTTGTGTTTTTTTGCTTTTTTTTAGTGCTAAATGTTTCTTGGCATCCAAAATGGAATGCCAGATATTCATTTCACATACCTTCCAGTAATTCTGCATACATTTTCCAAACATTTGCATAATTATGCAAAAGAAAATTACTTGTAATTTGTACACTGCTAGACAAAAGATGATTTAATGTAGCGGAGCATAGGAGTAGCTTGACTGAGGAGGTAAGTGACAGGGGACAAATGAGAAGAGTGAGAAGGATAGCATGAACCTGAGTAAGCAGTGAGGAGGGTACCACCCTTTAGTGGTCCTCATGAAGGCAAATCAGAGTACAAATAGAAGGCAATGTTATTGCCAGAAAGTTTGACAAGCTTATTACATTGAAATGAGAGAGCAGAGAATTCAAATATTGGGCAGCTTTGGAGTGTGGCTAGTGGAAGTTTATATGATAACGCAGTAAGATAATTTTCCTGATTAAAGGGAGATCATGAGAGCATTGAGGGTGTACATTGAGGTTACCAGGTGGTTAGGAGTACTAGGCTCCCTTCAATTGTGGAGCTGAGTGGCCTTCTATCTGTATAGGGTGTAGATCATTAAAATGATCCTAGGGAGGAGGTATTGGCAGGGGCAGAGAGAGAAAAACTACAGAGAAAATAGTGGGACTCAAAAGTGAACTATAGAGAATCAACAACGCTTTATTATAAAGTTATGGCGGATGTGCTTGAGGTAAAAGATTGAGACAGATAAAATTGTGCATTTCTCAACAATTATGAAGATTTGGAGAGTTTACAATGCGTGAAGGTGATTGTAGGAAAGTTGGGGATTCATGGAAGCAGATAATTGAATGAGATCTAAGGATTTTTCAAAATGATGGTTAGGGATAGAGCACATATAGTATTTGGACCGGCCTAAAACGAAATAATGTCATGTTAGGAATTGATAATATGTAGATTAAGGTCCGTGAGGATGACAAAGGGATGGTGGTGAGCAGTCAATCCAGGGTACTCATTTGGTGTTAGGCAGAGAGGGAAAATCTCTGGAAACTGCAGGTGTTACCACCAAACCCAGGGTTCCCCAGCTCTATATAGAGTGATGGCAATTTCTGGGTTGCCATCACTGGAGTCTCTGGTACTTTCGCTAACAGTAACTTCTGATCAAGAGCTGCAACTTTCATAGGACCATTGAGTTATCGTGACGGTCGTCCACCCCTATTGAGGACAGTACTACTGTTACCTATTTTCCCTTCCCGCGTCCACCATGAAATGCATGGCACAAACGACAGACAAAATGTTAAAGGACACACACATGCTGAAAAAAGCACACTGCGTATCAGGCAATTTACTTACTGTTCAGAGAAAACAAGCTTGAGCTTTGGAGTGTGTTTTCCCAGAACAAACAAGTTTGCCAAGCTAATGCTTAAAACATTATGCCTGCACAGCAAACATCGCTGTTGTGAAGACAGCCACTGCAGAGAGATCCAGAAAGAGCAGGTGTGGATCACTAAATATGGCAAGTGGTTCTCAACCACTAGAGGGTAGGAATATCACTGTTGACCTGGTGAACTGGGGGAATGCCCACAAAAGTCTGAGTTATACCGTAAGTCTTCGAAGAAGTATACCAAAAAATGATAGATGAAATGCTTGAATTAATCTCAGCCACTGGTAATTACTCCGGCCGCATCCCAATCTATCATTATTTTGCATAACGTGTCACCTCAGTCTGGACCACAGCTATATGTAAATCAGTCTTGACCCTCTGCTATGGGAACAGTCCAGCCCAAAAGGCCAAGCCAGGTCCTCACTGAACTAGGACACAAGCAAGCCAGGACCAGTTTCGCCACAGTTATGGGCTCATCTGCCGGGTACAGGTTGGTTCCAGTGACACAGTTTGCATGGGACTCAAGTGTTGTCCTACCCGTCCCATTTAGGGTGACACACTAAAGTATACAAAAAGTAATGGACGGAATGCTTGAATTAATCACAGCAACTAGTTACTACTTGGGTTGCATCCCCCTTCATCATTATTTTGCACATCATATCACCTCAGTTTGAACGATACACTGACAAAATATCGACACTCAAAATATCCCCATACAGAAATATCATGATCAAAATATGAATGTCCAAAATATCGACATCCTATACTTATAATGGTAAGTGTAAAAATATCAGGGGGAAAATCGGTCATTAATATAGTTGTATAAAATATCGATTTTAAGTATATATAAAAAATAAAATAATAAATATTAAATATATTATATAGTAAAAAGAATGTTACAAAATATTTTATATATAATTTAACAAACATATCAAATAACTTAATTAAATAAGGTAAACACACATATATAATAATAAAAATATATTTATATATATCTACTTATCATAAAAAGGTATTAAACTTATCATTTTAATTTATATTATCATTTTAAAATAATATAAAAACAAATAAATACATATATATATACCATTACCATAAAATCTTTAAAAAACAAACAACTTAGAATTATTTAACTGTAGCGAAATATATTTTGCACATTAACAATATTGATAATTAAAAATATTGTAATTTTAAATATACAAAAGCATAATAATATAAATTAAAACAGCATAAAATAAATGATAAAATATAAAATGTAATACTTATACTGTTCCCACTACAGTTTATACCAAACTATGCAAACTATTAAAATATTTACAAATCTTTCTCCAATAAATGCAACAGTAGTAAAAGCGTTGGATTGTGGATAATTAATATTTACTGTACCCATTTCAGTAAGAACAACAGTAGCAAAAGTGTTGGAGTGCAAAGGAATACATTTACTATTCCCACTCCAATCACTACAACAGTAGGGAAAGTGTTAGATTGCGGAGGGGTAAAATTTACTATTCTCACCCCAATAAGTGTAACAGTAGGGAAAGTGTTGTGTAGCGGAGGGGTAAAATTTACTATTCCCACTCCAGTTAGTACAACAGTAAGGAATGTGCAGGACTGGGGAGGGTTAAAATGTACTATTCCCACTACAATAAGTGCAACAGTAGAGCAAGTGTTGGTTAGCGGAGGGGTAACATTTACTATTCCCAGTCCAGTCAGTGCAACAGAAAGGAAAGTGTTGGATTGAGGAGGGGCACAATTTACTATTCCCACTCCAATAGGTGCAACAGTAGGAAAAATGTTGGAAAGTGGAGGGGTAAAATGTACTATTCCCACTCCAGTCAGGACAACAGTAGGGAAAGTGTTGAATTGTGGAGGGGTAACATATACTATTCCCACTCCAATAAGTGCAACCGTAGAGAAAGTGTTGGATAGTGGAGCTGCAAAATTTACTATTCCCACTCCAGTCTGTTCAACATTAAAAACAAACAAAATATCTTCAACAAAATGTAACTATTTTAAAAACAAAGTTAATTAAAAAATATATAAATATGCTGAAAAATAAAATAAAAATATACTATTAAAACTCTAAAAAAAAAAACATATCTTAATCTTAAATACATATCACAAATACCTGCAAATATTATTATACATAAAATACAAAAATAATTATCATATAAATAAATATTTTTACTTGCAAATTATTCATTAACAAAAGCATTAATTATCACATACATTTACATTAGTTACTTCCCACCCAAAAACACTACAAAACTAACAACCTGCACGTAAATACATCTTTACACTATTGATATAAATATTAATCAACAAAATAATTTTCAGTAATTAAATATGAAATATTAATTAGTTATAATTAATATAGGGCCCGTTTCACAGAACTAACTTAAGACAAAATCCTAAACTTACTACTTTTGGTATTCACAGAAGGCATTTAGGCCCGGTTCCGATTTGGGTTGGAAGGGCTCCGAACCATGTTCGTAGCCCTTCCGACCGAATTGGTCAGTGCCGGCCGGATTCCATTCCGACCGAGCCATTCCGATGGGCTCGGTCGAAATGAAATCCGATTCGGATTTCGGGATGGCCTACGACGGGCTCGGAGAGCCTGTCTGCCATCCGGAACTTCTTAAGTACTCCCCCGGTCGCCTCTTTATGACCGAGGGAGTACGATGGCAGTTTTTCACTGCCTTTTCGTGCCGGTCTGTCCGGCACAAAAAGGCAGTCGGAAACTGTCTTTGGAGGCCCCCAGCAGGGCCCTAATGGGTGCAAGGCTGCCGAATGGCAGCCTGGGGGCACCTATGGTGCCCCTCTGTGGATCCCTGAACCCGGTGGCAGGCACCTTGGGGTGCCGGCCACAGGGTGCAGGGATGAACTGCACCCCTGCTTTTCTCGATGCAGTCATGCATTCCGCTCGACATGCATGCCTGCATTGTGAAGTTTACGAGTTCTACCTGTAACCCACGAGAGCTGGTCGGTGGGTTACTGCTCCTGACAGATGTCAGACAGACCTGAGTCTGTCCGACATCGGAATCGGCCCCATAGTAGTCTTAAATTAGGATTTTGTCTTCAGCTAGGATTTTGTCCTAAATTAGGATTTTGTCCTAAATTAGGATTTTGCCCTAAATTAAGATTTTGCCTTAAATTAGGATTTTGTCTTAAATCAGGATGTTGTCCTAAATTAGGATTCTGTCTTAAATTAAGATTTTGTCTTAAATTAAGATTTTGTCTTAAGTTAAACTTAAGTTTAACTTAAGTTTGTCTTAAGTTTAACTTAAGACAAAATCCTAAATTAAGACAAAATCCTAACTTAAGACAAAATCCTAACTTAGGACAAAATCCTAATTTAAAGCAAAATCCTAATTTAAGTGAAAATCCTAATTTAGGACAAAATCCTAACTTAAGACAAAATCCTAATTTAAGACAAAATCCTAACTTAAGACTACTAAATGCCTTCTGTTAATACCAAAAGTAGTAAGTTTAGGATTTTGTCGTTAGTTAGTTCTGTGAATTGGCCCCTCAGTTCCCACAATAAATCCCCACAAAGCACACAACACACTCATAACATGTAAAAATACATTATTTACACAATTAACATAATTAATTTTTACATCAATAATTATATAATATACAAATATTATTATTAATTGCTTAACATTAATTTACTTCTCACCCCATACTCTGCAAAACCCTCAACCCACATATAAAAGCTAATAAAAATACATTTATTTGCACAATTAACATAATTAATTATCAATTGAACGGATATTATTAATTAGAAACTAAATTATAATCATTAAACTTAATTACTTTCCCACCCTTTACCTGTATAATCCCGACAACTTGCATCCCAAAAAAAACTTTGAAAAAATGAATTTCACAGTTAAAATGAATTTTCAAATAAATGACTAATAGTATTTAACAACTAATTATAAAGTGATTAAAAATAATTTACTCCCCACCTTTTACCCTATAAACCCAAAACCCGGACCAAATAAACTTTACATAAAAAATTAACATAATTACTAATCAATTCATTATTTAATATTATCAACTAATTATTAATTAATTAAAAATAAATTACTTACCACCCTTTACCCCTATAATACCACAGCCCCCACCTATAAAAAGACACAATTAACATCATTAATTAATAATTCATATTAATTAACAACTAATTATTAATTAACTAAAAATAAATTACTTTCCACCCATTACCCATATAACCTCACAACTGGCACCTGCAAAATGTACACAATTAACCTAATTAACCTACAATTAAGTAATTAATATTAATAATCAACTAATATTAATTAAAAATAAATTAATTTCCACACTTTACCCTTATTACCCCACAACCGCACCTAGAAAAATCGCACAGTTGACATAATTTATTATCATTTATTAATTGATATTAATTAACAACAAATTATTAAAAATATATTACTTCCCATCGTTTACCGCTATAAACCCATAACCCACACATGAAATATCCCCCAAAAAACTTAAAAGCACTATTAATACTATTAAATATCAATTAAATAAATATTATTAAATACAAAAATAATCATTAATTTATTATAATTAAATTACTTCCCACCCTATTCCCCTATAAACCCACAACAAACTACGGAACTAAGAAACACAAAATATATTTAAATGAAATCTAATAACTAAAAAATGTAACACATATACTAAAAAACATAACACATCACATACATTTAAAATAAATATTAAAATACATAACACTAATTTAAAAAATGATATTTAAAAAAACTATAATATTGCAAACGATATTAATGACTTTAAAAATAGATATTACTGACCTTCAAATCGATATTCCTGACATTGATATTTCCATGGCGCGATATTTTAAGCCTGATATCCTTGTCTGTCGATATATGCAACTCGATATTTTGTCTAAACACCTGTTTGGATCCAGCAGTATGAAAATCAGTCTTGACCCTGCTCTAATGGGAACATTCCAGCCCAAACTGCTAGGCCAGGTCCTCCCTGAACCAGAAGACCGTTTTTGCCCTAGTTATGGGCTCATCAGCTGGATACAGCTTGGTTCCAGTGACACAGTGTGAATGGACCCATGTCTGGGCATACCCATACCACATACGGCAACACACTAAAGTATATAAAAATGGATGGGTGGAATGCCCGAATTAATCTCAGCCACTAGTAATTACTCTGCGCTCCATTCCGATCCATCATTATTTTGCACGCCATGTCACCTCAGTTTGGACCCACCTATATGCAAATCAGTCATAACTTTGCTGCACTAGAGCAGTTCAGCCCAAACTGCCAAGTCAGGCCCTCTTAAACTGGACCACCAGAAATTTAGGAACAGTTTCGCACTTGTTATGGGCTCATCAGCTTGGTTCCAGTGACACACTGTGTACGGTAACCACATTGGGGTATACTCGTCTCACTTAGGGCAACACACTAGAGCTTGGCAATTAGTGAGCCTGACTGGGTTGCCCATTTCTCTGACATTTACTCTAGCATGTATATCCAGGGTCCAAGCCTTGTCATCACTGATTGTGGGTCACAAGGTTCTAGTAATTTATCTTTTACTCTGGATGAAATCATTCTAGCATTGATGGGCAGTAAGTACGGTAAAGCCCCTGACCAGGGTGTCAGGGGGCCTGTTGCCGTTCTAGCATACCGAAGTCCTGTACAACACAATAATAGTGTGGTGTCCTTTGTATCGGAAGCATCTGAAGGGTAATGCCAGAAGCAAAGTGTATGATTCTATTGTTTTTTTTATGTAAAGAACAATAATATGTTTGTGTATCTCCCACTGAGGTTGGCAATTCCAAAAACAGGACGAAGTTCCTACCAGTCGGCTGTTGGTAAGGGGATGTGTAGGATACAAGAGGGCACCACTGCTTGATGAATGTGTGACTGCAGGAGGTGCCCCCCTCAACAGACAACGACGCAACTCCATCAATGCGCCACCTTAACGCCACAGATGCGTCACGCATCTGTGCCGTTTTTGCCCCATGGTGCGCCGCATTATAAATGCGGCGCACCATGGGTGGCGGAGCTGTGGCGCACTGTGGCGCACATTAACTGGCGCATCCCTGGGGATGCGCCAGTTAACATAAATCTGCCCCATAGTGTCCACCTCCATACCCCACCTGGTAATATCCTACCAGGGTGGGACGAGATAGTCTATGATGAAGCATGTCACATTACATGAGTGAGCCCACGTCCTTCATTCTTGGAATTGCCTATTTCAGTAGGAGACACACAAACATAATATTGTTTTTTACATAAAAAACAATTGAATAATATACTTTGCTTCTGGTATTCCCCTCCAGATGCTTCCGATATAAAGGACACACCGCCATTATTGTGTTGTATAGTAGTTAAGAGGCAGGTGAGGCTATTCTCCTCCTCTTTTTCTCCCTTAGTGTTCTATATACTGAACTCCTGGTCCTAGTCTATTATCGTTCCCATTTTTAAGAAAAGGGATCACTCAAACCCCACCTGTGATTGCCCCATATCATTACTCTACTCACTGCTGAAAGTCACTGGGAAAATATTATCGAATGGTGTTGAAGAGTGGGTTGACGCCACCAACATCTCAGACCTGCAATATGGTTTTCACAGAAGTCTGGAAACAATTGAGCAGGGGCTAAAATTTAACTTGACGATGGGTAAATACACTTTAATTAAAAAAGGTAAGTTGTACCTGGGTTTTGTCGATCTATTGCTTGCTTTCGAATGTGCCCTTCATAGCAAACTGTGGCTAATTTTATCTGAGATTGGAGTGGATATTCAGATAATCGTCCTCATTAGAGAAATAAACATACTCAAGGGAAAAGGCTATGGTGCGCATTGGCTGTAGGGGTGAATTTACTTGTGCTTTTAGTCTATCTTCAAAGAGGGGTCAGCCAGGGCTGTGTTCTCGTGTCATTTTTATTCTCCTTTCTCATTAACAGCTTGCGTTCTATATTAACCACATCAGCGCGGCGCAGATTCCTGCGCTGTCCTGAACGTTCTAATGAGCCAACGGGCTCATGACGGAACGGTTCCGTCATGAGCACAGGCCAACCGACGCTCATGACGGAACCGTTCCGTCATGAGCATCGAAGGGGTTAATTAAAAACTTCAATGATCTTCCCCAAATTGGCCATAGACCCATCACTTGTCTGCTTTACTCTGAGGATGCTGTCCTCATGTCACGCTCCCCTCTGTGTTTGCAGTGGTTTCTTACCTGTTTCAGTAAAATTCAGAGCTTGGTTTGTTGTCACCAAAAGTAAGACCTTTGTCATGAAGTGTGGGAGAAAAGTTAGGAAGTGTTGGGATTTTATGGCTGGCGGTGCTAAACTAAGTTTTACCTCGACTTTCTCTTCCTTGGGTATTTTATGTGATGAACATAAAGCATGGGCTTCATCTGTAAATAACAGGCAGCTTCATTTGAATAAATCTGTGACTGCACTCCTATATTTTGTCACCAAATTAGGCAACAAACCTGTAAGGGAGATGCTAACAATATACAATGCAAAATGTGTTTCTGTAGCTTTGCACAGGGCTGGCATTTGTGGCCACAATAATGCTAATCAGCTCCAGACAGTTGAGAATGCCTTTTTTATTAATCTTTCCTCTGTCCCTAAAAGTTGTTCTACATTCGTATGTCACTCTGAACTTGTGGATTTATTTTTTATCTGATTTGATCAGAATGTAGCCAATTCTATTATAGCATAAAGTATGGACTTCTAAATTCATTGTTTTAAATCGCATGTTTATTAATGATAGTCATAAGTTTACTGGGTCTCATTTTATTCCCTGGGTTACATTTGTCAAATAGTTTTAATTAGACATGGGGCATGTAGAAAATGTTACTACTCCTGAAGCATTACAAAATGTTAGTAGAAACGATTAAAAGAAACAATGTTTATCCGTACTCAAAGACCAAAAGCTGTCTCAGGAAATAATGAAACCTAGTCTTGTCCAAAGCCAGATGCTTCTTGTTACAAACCAGTTTGCAACCATACTTCAGCTTTGTGCAGAATTGGCAGCACAGGTTTGTGTTAACTCATTTTAGATTAGACATCTTTCGTCATTTAGTTACCTTTCCTATCACCAATGACTGACCAGACGCACAGATTAAATGTACTTTTCACATTACCTTTTTTTGCATCTTCAATTATATTTCTCTGAGACGTTTTATATTGCCAATCCGTCACAAACTGAATTTTAAACAATATCTCTCTGCGTTATTGTTTTTACAATTGTCCTCTGCGGTGATTTGCTGTAGGAAGTCCTTTTTATGGTCAGTGATAAAAATAAGGGAAAATAATGGCTGTCCGGCAATGATGCACTACTGCCCGTTTTTTAACATTTAATAGATTTTTACTGTTTTTATTTATTTTGTTGTGCACTTCATATCTGTATTGTTTGCTTTATGGTTTTGATTAATAAAAATAGAATAAAGCTGATTTTGATTTGATTGAGTGCTAAAAGTCAAAAGCTAAAGCAGCATACAAAATTGTTTCCTGATGTGTACAGTGGAAGGATACACTCAACCAATCATAAAGTGGGCTGAAACCACAAAATGCTCTAGGGGTGGGAACATCATAAGAACATGCAAAAAAGTTTTGAATCAATAACAGACAACTAAAATAGACAAGAAACCACCCAATCATGAGCAATGAGCAGACACCCAATCTTACTGTAAAGTATCTGTACACATATTGGATACAAAGCTGTCTGCCAAAGCTGTTAGTAGCCAGACTGCCTATCAAGAGACACTGTTAAGAAAACTGAACTGGGGGGGGGGGATTCGACAAATGACAACGAGGGAAAATTAATTATTTATTTCATTTTCCCTTATCATCTGTCAAATCCCCCCACCCCACTGCTCTTACCTGCACAGGCCGCTCCTGATCTTGTCCTATGTTTTGGGAATTTACAGATAATCACAGTACTAACTCTGGACATTTGCAACAGTTGTGGATTTCCAGATGTACTCCGACATCTCAAAATGTATTCATGCATGTGCTTAACATGTACAGGAACGAGTGCTTGTGCCCAGAGCTCGTCTCAGGAGCCCACTGCCCTTGCATTTGAATCTTTGCACTGAATACTAAGGCTGAGTAGTCATAAATCCACCTCAGACCTCTTAAATCCACTACCAGACACTCCCTGCCCCTTGATTTCACTGTTGCAGGTTCCTGCTTTCTCCCTTTATGAAGATTTTTCTGTCTTTCTCTTCCTCCGACTTTCTGGTTACCAGGTTTCTCCATCTCTTGCTCTCATAAATGTCTGAGGCAGAAAAATAAGTGCTGGTCCAGAAAAATGAGGGCGGGTGGCACCTACCTGCAACCTCCGAAATTAAACACTGATTCATGCACAAATTCACATGGCTGAAAATTCGCTTGAGTAGCTTATGTAGTAATTTTGATTTGCTTATTTAACTGAATTATTTTTCTCCACATGTAAAACATTTTGCGATATAGCTAAGCCCCATCTCCTGCACCCAATTGAAATGTGGCTGGTTCTATTTCCACCAATAAAATTCACTCACCACCCTCTTTAATAGGATTTGTTTTTATACAAGGGTCGGAAAATACTTCAAAAATGTTTATGTAGTCACATAAACTTACACATTTGTGTGAGTGTGTTCATAGCAATGTCTGGGTTCCTTGAACCTGTAATGTATCTTTGTCCATAAAAAACGCTTTTCTGCGGTGTAAGGACACCAAGCGCTCTGACATGTCCAATAAAGATGTTGAATTTATTTAGCACACTTTAATCAAATACAGAAAGCAGATTCTCAAAGATACACCTCTTGCAAGCATCTCTGAGAACATTAGAAAACAGTAGTGGTAAATTAAGTCACAGGACGTAGTTTGCCTTTGAGTCCTTTTTTTCAGAATTTTAAAAGCAAGGCATTGATATATTTTAATATTTAACATGTATTCAGGTATTTGATAAAGTATTGCAATAGTAACGCAAATAATTCAC
The DNA here is from genome assembly GCF_964261635.1 of Lissotriton helveticus. Classification (NCBI taxonomy): domain Eukaryota; kingdom Metazoa; phylum Chordata; class Amphibia; order Caudata; family Salamandridae; genus Lissotriton; species Lissotriton helveticus. The sequence continues at coordinate 611,477,388 of NC_136071.1, read as the reverse complement.
TTTCACCACGAACTTTTAATACAATATTGATTGAAATATTCAAAAAAAGAATTGATGTGGTAATAAATAACACATGCAGAATTATCGATACTGCAGGATTTTCACTTTTCCCAAGTGAGGTAATACAGCATCCTTACTAGTTCCAGAGGTCAGAATGAGGGGAATAATGCCGCACGTGTTTCACAGTTTCGAGCTGATTTTATCCTGGCAAAATGTGTGCAGAAAATTGCTAGATAATTTGGCACAATTTGCAATATTCAGTTTGCACTCAATAGGGATCACTTGTCCAATGACAATGAAGGCCTTAATCATCTTAACCTGAGAAAAATCTTCAGGTTACTACACATTTTGTAGTGATAATAATGGAGCATATCACATTTTAGGGCTGAGAGTGGTGAACTTTCCACAAGTCCTTGAAATGGTGAGTTCAGATGGAGAACACCGCCCAGGAGCCCGGTATTGAAAACATCGACTCCTCTCCTGGACAATTTCTTGGCTCATACGTGTAAAGGAAATCTGAGCCAACCTCAGCCACTGGACCTCGGCCAGGCGTGAGCGAGACAGACTTGGCAGTCTATAAAGTGGATTTAATTACTGAAGTTGGTGCAAAGGAAAAATTATGAAATTAGAAAAATATTGAGCTACCAAATATATATGAGTAAGTGAGAAAGCAGAAGCAAAGGGAAGATTATCGGTTGTCATTATGTTGGGATCACTGACTGGTAAAACAAGTTCCTGGACTACAGGGTATCCAGAATATGATGAACATGTTCCCAAAATTCTTTACACTTAAAGCCTATCAGTTCTCTTTCCCTAAACCCTCCAATCAGCAGGCCTTGGGTGAAGTAGAGTGGTACGCCCTCACGACCTCAACAGTTGACTAGCCAGTGCTTAATTTGTGAAACAATGAGTGCTGGAGCCCAAGATTTGCTCATTAGCCTACGACCTGTGCCACTGAATATTGGTAATGTGAATACCAAGACTGCTTAGTTTTGCTTCTGCCTCACGCCTTTTAATTCATCACCAAATACTTCCTAACTTGTTTTCACCAATGGCGGCACTCGCATAGGGCATGCTACAGGGTGGTGAGTGGGGCAGGGGAGGGGCAGGGTGGGGGTTAATTAAACTCAGACATACGATGGTACAGAGGAACGTAATAATTACTTTCCTCTGTTCCGTTGTTGTCTGAGTTTACTACCCCCCCCCCCGCCCTACCCCGCAGCACACCCTATGCGAGCCGCCACTGGTTTTCACACTCTTGCAGGTTCTTTTCCCTCCCTGATGTCTCCCTTTGTCAAGGTGTTCCTATCTTACTCTTCCTACTACTTTCTCCATTGTGTGTTTTTTACTCTTCTTTCTTTGAGTCTAAGTCTGAAGAGGAAAAATAAGTGGTGGTCCCCAAAAATAAGTTCTGGTGAGGTCCACCTACAACCACCAGCTCAAATTAAGCACTGCTACTCCCACTGATTTTGGCAGCAGGTATTAGATTAAAATGGTGCGTGTGTGAGGCTATTGTTTCTAAGTTTGGACCTAACCATTTTGCCATTGTGCAAAAATAAAGATGAACTGGGATGAGGCCCCAAGTTATTACCAGATATTAATTCCAGCATTCTGTCCATCACCTTTTTGTATACCGCAGTATGCCCTGCTGTGGCAATGTGGTTTAAATGTAACCCAATAGTCATTCAAAAGAAAGGTTATGGCCTCCTGAGACATTGCAGTAAGAGAGGAGTGAAGCTTACTGAGCACCAACAAACTGCACTTTTTCAACAGCGGTCACATGTGGTCATTGTATCAAACAAATATTTGAATTAAAATAAAGTGAGGACTGTATTTCACTATTTTGAAAACTAAGGGCCAAATTTAGAATTTGGTGGAGAGAGTACTCTGTCACAAGTGTGACTGAGTAACCTGTCAACATAACCTTCAGCCTGTCTGTCTCATTAAGTCCAGTCAATTTTTATTGTAGTTAATTAAAATCTGAACAATAATAGTTCATAAAAAGCTCATTGGTGCATTTTCTTTTGAAATCATGCAACACGAGTTCAGTCAGTCACACAGCTTTATTCGATCTTTTGTAAATGGGAAACATCCTTTACAACGCAACTTTTACCACGCAATGCCTTTACGGCGCAACTTTTACAACGCAAACCATTACAACGCATTGCGCTGGGGGGCGCTCTAGGATAGGGAATAAGTTTAATTTACTGTCCAACACCTTCCCTAGTGTCCACGGGGGCTGGAGTTGGAATAGTAAGTTAAACTATTCACTATCCAGCACCCCAAAGCACTATGCGTTGTAAAGGTATGCGATATAAAAACCGCGTTGTAAAAGCATGCGATGTAAAAGTATGCGTTGCAACATCATACATCCTTTGTAAATAGACCATAAAAGCACAACAGCTCATATAAAATATTTTCAAGTTATTACATACATATTTAGATTGGTTAAAATAAGTATTAAACAAGTTTGCTGTGATCAGAAATAGGACCTTTAAAATCATTTGTATAAAAGGAGAGAACGGTTCATGATTACAAATTACACACTACTATCAACAAGTGGTCCCACCTTTTTCCTCTTCCTAATACAGGCCCATAGAAATGAAGCAACAGAAAAACATACAAATGGGTCTGGTAAAGCCTTTAGAAAATACATGGCGACCCAGCATTGCCTAAATTTATGGTGCCTAAGGATTGGAAGTATAAATATTTTCCTTTCCTCAAATTAGTTTTTACAAAATAGTATAATATGCAGGTCCGACTGGACAGCATGGTTGTTACAGGGAGCAAGATCTGCTAATCTATATTTATTTTGTGGGTAGCCCAGGAGTATCGGGATCATATTCAATCTGAAGCGTAATAATATGAACCTATGCTGCGAATTGTTTATGCGAGATAAATAATGAAAACCCTCTCCTGATAATGGTGGAACCAGATCATGTGCAATAAAAGACTGATAGATCTGTTTTTTTTCCCTACGATCTTGCTCTGCTCTTTGGGAATATAGATCCGTTAACCATTTCTTCTTGACTTCTTTGCAAGTGTTGGGGTCCTGAAAAAGTTTTGCCATCCCTAGGGGTTTCAGTACTGTTTCTACATAATTCAGCCCCTGATCCTTTTATAATGATCTAGATTAGAACACGAGTTAAAATTCAATTTCAAAGGAATGTGATAAAATAATGTATGAAACGTGATGTAAGTGAAGAGTTACAACATATTTTAACTAACACACAAGCAAAGGAGAGGACTGGCACATCTGGTTAATCTAGACAAAGCCTGAAAGAAAGGAAATCCCTATTACCAGCTGGCTAAAGTGGCAAGTGCGTCATCATATTGCATAGTCTATATTTTAAAACAGTGGAACAAACCAAAATGCATCCAAAAGAGAACATGATGTGATGTCCTTATATAAATCAAACGATATCGAGCAAAATGCGATTATAAAACAGTGCAGAGTGAGATTAAAAGAAAGTGCAAAAACAGTAAAGGTAGTAAGAAAGGAGATGGAATTTTGTTTAGCACTGCTAGACTTTGGTGGTGGTCAACTTTTTTCCAGCAGGCCTTAGGAATTTCTTATATCGACAGTTCAAAAGGGGGTCCGTGGCATTTCGATTTGCGATTACCGCCTTCCTACATGTCCAGGTCCCACGTTAATTAAATGGGATTTTCAGCAGTAACCTCTCTTCTTGGAGTAAAGCTGGGCATAGGCATGTCATATGTATGATGTTTTCTTCCCCAGAGTTGCACAGTCTTTGGCATTCCTTTGCAGCTGTCTTTTTCCAAGACTTTCCGTTGATTTCCCTGGGAAAAAGGCCAAAACAGTAGCACATAAGGTGCATTTTTTAAATGTCTCGACCACCTGCCCCCTAAATAAGGTTGAGGCTTAGGTGTCTTGTGCTCATTTAGGATTATCCAGGCATGCGTTCTAGAGGATAAACACTCTTTGTCTGTTAGCACAGAACTTTTTTTCGTAATGCCGTTGACCAGCTTTTCGAAGGCGATTGGAGATGGTGAATTTTCCCATATTGCCCAAATTCCTGGTCTTTAATGGCCAGGTCAAGGTATCGGTGAGCAGGTGCAGCTTCATTTGTTTGCAGCTCCTGTCAGAGCGCTTGGCACCGTTGGTTTAATGTGGAGGGCCTGTTTCTTTTCCATGTTTTTATGTTGTTCCCCTTCCTTTATATTGAATGATTTAACAGACTGAACTCCAGCCTTACATGGGAAGGCGAAGCATTTGGGGGGAGGTGAAATAGTGATCTAAATGTTTTAGATTAAATTATTTTTTAAACTGCTCTGTCTTTGTCATGGAGGGATTCACTTCAATAAGAAAACAAGCATTTACAATGCAACGGTTTCGGCTTTGGAAAAGTTTGAGCTATTGGCATTGTAAATGACAAAATTTGTATTTATGTGTTGGTTTTGAAAACAGATAAATGAATGGCATTGTCATTTACATTGCTAATAGCTCTAACTTTTCCAAAGGCGAAACCGTTGGATTGTAAATGCTTGTTCTGTAATAATGGCCCATAGGGCGTTATACCATATGCACCCTGAGTTGTCGAGCTAGGGATCCGCTAAAATGGGGGTGGGGGTCTTGTCCCCATCTGCTCTCCGTGCCTAGCCACGTCCCGGGCCTGCAACAGCAGAGACATCTAGAAACCAGAGACCGTATTGACCGTCTCGGCCCGAAGCCTCAGGGAGAATCCCTGCAGATTAGCCGGCCTGACAATTGTTCCACTTAAGAGCTAAATAAATATTTCCACCCACGGCTTGTTCCGTGTCAATACCAATTTATAGAGACCCACTGTAGGCAGACACCGTCGGCTGCAGGCTTCAGAGTGGAATCTGCAGATCTGTGGTTAGTAAAGAGTAAACACCAAGTGACGCCTTTCCTTATAAGGAGTGCGCACGTTACGTCAGTTTTATAAATACAACCGTCGCTGACGTAGTGTACATCACTTACCAATCATAGTGTATGTGCGCGTATGATGTTAAGATGTGGGCAGATACGATAATGGAGTTATATCTGCACCTTTTTGTCTCTTAAAGACAGAATGCACCAATTAATAAGCAAAATTGACTCCTGAAGGCAAATGATAATTCTTTGTCAAATCTAATTACAAAACAAAAGTTGAATGAACCTTTGAAGATCCGCTTTACAAGGAGAAGCTGACACTGCAATTATATTTTCTAGATTTTAACATGGGCACAATCAATCAAAAAGCATTAAACTTTAATGACAGTGTTAGCCAGCTCTGATAATCAAATTAGATTCTACGTGTGGAGTTATTGCAATTAAAGGAAAGTTACCATCTCAGAGCTAAAGCGGTGTAGTCATCTGCAGTGCAGACTAAGTCATGGTGAAAGAACATTAGACGAAACTATAAATGTTGACATTTATCACATTTATAGCCATTTGTCAAATGTCATGATGCAATAACAGTTCGTGCAGAGAGCCTGTGATTATGTTAAAGTTAAAAAGGAAAAGTATTGGGAGATGATGACACAAAGTGTGAGGGGTGGGGAGGAGGCAGTGGCATTTCGTGTCCCATCCCCCCACCCCCTTTCCCACAGAGTACTGAGCCCCCCTTAGGACTATGGGTTGTCTCACTCTTGTTTGTGAGCAAGGGGTTCTTACCCAGAAGGACTAGGGCTACCCGTGCCCCCTATTGAGAACACCCCCCACACAGACACAAATCGAACTTTCCTCCTCTTAAACACCGCCGGAACTAAAGCGCTCATCGTTCAGCAAGAGCGGCCTCGGCAGTATATAAACTAAATATTGCTTAGCTGTGCAGTGTGCCCTTCTATATGTTTATGTGCGTGCGTTCACCAGCTGCAAGGACGTTCACGCTGTTTACTTCTCCGGGGGTCGAGGGTTTGCGCTAGCATTGCGTCCTGTTTTATTCCCGCCTTTGATGTTTTGGTTACATTCAATATATGGCGCCCATTCATTTTTATTCAAACCATGAACAGGATGGCCCTGCTCTAGTGTGCACTGTGCCTGTTGAACTCAACGTTCACAATTTTGTGAATATTCAATGTAACCATTAATATATCAGCGCTGTTCGTAATCAACTCCAAAACATCCTTCCTCTGCCACTACACAACTACAATACTAGGAAACTCACCGCCGCTTTAATCAACCGGAATCACCTTCGTGACAATCTATGCAAACGGGATGATCGGGACGCTAAATCTTTAACATCTGCAACTAGATGTATAGTAACCATTAGTCATAGTGCGGAGTATATAATTACTCTTCATGTGTTGTTTTGAACTACGCACTCACCCGTAGTGTATATGAAAGGTGACACTACATAAGGCTGTACAACTACTTCAAGGTCCACACTTCTTTTCTATGTAGTCCGTTGCGAAAATAAACTATAGACCGCTTGTTATACCTGAAAAACTATTCAGTAACAACATTTCAAACCACGATTATCTCTCAAATTACTTCCAAGGTACTGGACCCGTGTACATAAGAGTGTGTTCTTAATCTCCAACTGTTCCCGATATACCGCTAAGATTCCACATACGTTGCCACTATAAATAATAAACAAAATACATTTGTAAACTCTCTCTATCGACCATTCCTGCCTCCTAGTCTCTTGTTAGATCGTGTATTTTCGCACTTACTTTGAAGTGTTACACGATTGTTCTCAACGTTTGTTGTTCCTGCTGCTGACTGCTGGCTACGCTCCGCTTTGCCTGTTATTCACTTCAAACGCCAAAACCTCCATTACGGCCAGTTAACCGTACGTGCAACATCACGTGACGAAAGAATGCAGGGATTTGTAGTTTAAATTTCCGAATTACGTTTAAGACCCTTATCTGGCCCCGATTATACATATTGTTCATTTACTTGCGTATCTCTTGCTGATCATCCCTTCCAGTACCTAAAAAATACTGAAAAGGAGCCCCATCCTTAATCGTGTGTGTAATCCTCTCTGCCCTTTTGTGCGAACATACATGCAACACCCAAATGTTTTCATTTTTAATCACAGAGACCTGCGGACGGAGTCGTGGAGAACGTTCGGGCTCAAAGGCTCCGTAGAGACGACCCCAGTGTGCGCCACACACTCTTGCAGCCGCTCAGCTGCTTCAGAAGGCGAAGCTTTTCCGGTAAACACTGGGAGGTGCTCACCTGGAGTAGTGAGGCTGGGTACGTGATGTGGCATCCCCGGCTCGAGTCTCTGCGTCGGCTAAACATCGTGTGATTCTGTGCAAACTACTTAATCTCCCCGTGCCTAAAACCCTTGCTCAATGTATCTAGTGCTCACGCTCCAATACCTTCGGGACCAGTTCGCTCTAAATAAAACTGCAAAACAATCTTAAAACAAGCCGAGCAACATCGCAAAATGCATTTGAGGACACATACACTTGTACCAGAATGTGTAACATAAACAGGGGCACAGCGGCAGCCACTTTACCGTTCTGCTCCTTGACGCTTCAGTTTGCTGCGGAGGTCGGATTCCGCCCGGGATCCAAGTAGCCAATAAAACAAGGTCATTTTGGGATTCGGGGACGTGTTTGCGTGCTCTCCCCTTCCCATTGGCTGGAAGGTAAAATTCCAGCCAATGGGAAGAGGAGAGGGCGTGACTTAAAAAAAGACACGGAAACGCCCCCGAATCGCGTCAAGGCGGGCCCTGAACTGAGTGACGCTCCTCTCCTCCAATGGCTGGCCAGGATTTACGAGGCCAGCCAATGGAGAAGAGGGGCGTGTTCAGCCCCCATACTACAGACAAAAGATTTCGGCTCCGCCCACTGCTTACGCAGTGCGACGGTAGCCGAAACCTAAACACGGGATGAGTTTTTCTTCTTTTAATATCAACAGGGGTAAAAAACGTGGCACAACCTGAGCTTATTGTAAAGTATGAAAAGCAAGAATCAAGGTGTTGCCTCTCATTAGGTCTTTTCCAGGGACTGTGTGAGAAAAGGCATCACTACGCCTGTCTTATTTAGGGTGAACTGAGTGACAAACTTGGCAGTCAGGAAAAGAAGAAAAACAAATAATGACCCTGTACCCAGGGGAAAAAACTCCTTCGGTGTGGGGGTCATTAGTTATTCGTTTTTTGATATCAAATTCCCATTTGGCAGTTTGTTTCTGAAAAACAAAAACTTTGTTTACGTTTGGTGAAGGGCCGTCAAAACTGAAGGTAGCTGTCCTCCAATCTTTTTAAAAGTTCCGCCACAATGGCTTTTCCCAGTAAAATACACAGATCACATCTGGGCAACCAGTGATCTATAAATTGGTTGGGTGTAGGCCTTCAAACTGTAAATCTGGCCCAAAGCTTGTGGTTTAAAATCTAAAGCAGATACAGACTCTCACTGTGCTTAATTTAGAAAAAGATGCAAAAGATAAGTTCCAGGGACCAAAGATTTTGTTAAGTACATGCAGTCAGTGGTGCCAAATATTAGGATTGCGGAATACCAAGACTGCTTAGTTATGATTTCACTTCATTTCCTGTCTCTTAATCTCACTCTTTGCAGTTCTTTTTCATCCCTGTTTTACCCCTCTGCCTCTGTACTTCTCTATTTCTATTCCACTTCATTTCTCCCTTTTACTACATTTCTTTCTCTCGCTGTACATCCAAATCTGATACTTAGAAACGAGTGCCGGTGCACACAGTTTGCAACCACCTGCACAAATTGAGCACTACTTCATTGTCATCCTGTCTTCCTATTTAGTCATTTCATGACGAGACCAGTTGGCACTGTGACACGCATTGATATCAATGCACCAAAATACCACAGGTTAACGAACTGGCATCACACATTCTTCGAATCCTGGTAACTTCATATTGACCCGTTGTTCTAGCCTTGGCAGACAGCAACATCCTATTTGCTGCTCAAGGGCATCAGGAACGAAGGAGTGAAAATTATAGAAAATAAAGAAACATCTTGAAGCCCTTTTTAGGGTTCACCAACACAGCGTATGCGCTGTCTCTGCAATAATATTGTCTGCATACTGTGGGCTTACAGCCCACCCATAGCTTACCATTTGGTAGCTTCAGCACCGCACTCATTTGCTTTGCTTTCATTTGTCACAGCATGTGGGCTTCGTACCCTCTTCTTGTGTTTGGCCCTCCCAGGAGCATGGACCAAGTACTTCTGTTCATCCACTGCTCCCTTTTTTGGAACTATTTGTTTTTGTGTTCAAGCACTTCATATGAGTGCTTGTATTTTATGTCCATCTTCCATATACCCATCCATTTAGCTTCTATTCCCTCCCAACTGCCATCTTCCATGCTGCTTCTTTTCCGTCCCATCCCCTACCCTGTACTCTATGCCACTTGACTCTACTCTACGCAACTGTACTCTACACCACTGCACTCTACACCACTCTTTTCTACTCTGCACTACTCTACTCTATGCCACTGCACTCTGTGCCACTACACTCTACTCTGAACCATTGTATTCTATGCCTCTATACTCTGCGCCACTCTACTCTGCATCACTCTATGCTACGCCACTGTACTCTACGTCACTAACAAATAACTAAAAACATATACTTTATTCATATTTATTTCTAAATACTATTAAACCAAGTTTTAAGTATCAATCTGAAAAGCGAAATAAATGAATGAAGTAGCACTTGTAGAGCGCCTGGTTACCCAAAGGCATCCCAGCGCCAATAGTTACGCAGATACCCGATTCCAGACATATCAGAGAAAAAGGAGAGTTTTTAGCTGCTTACGAAAGTTCATGTAGCTTGATTGTGAACAAGTGTGGAGGGGGAGGAGGTTCCAAGTTTTGGCAACATTATATGAAAGAAAGGCGATGCCCACTTCTCTATCGTTAAATTTTTGGAACTGTCATCAGATGTTTACTTTCTGGTCTTAAAGCTCCTTTGGGCTGGTAGGGATGGATCATCACCCGAATCATCGAGGATCCTTTTCTGGAAAGTGCTTTATGTGCAATGCACATAGCCTTAAACTGAATCCTCTCCTGAATTGTGAGCCAATGCAGAGAGGCAAGAGCAGGTTTGGCTGAGAGACATTTCGGGATATTTAGGAGCAACCGGGCTGCACAATTTTGAACTGTTAGTTATAGTGTGGTGTCGGAAAATGGGGCTCTGAAGTTTAGGGCGTTAGCATAGTCAAGCCATGACAAAATCAGTGCTTGAACTAGCAGCCTTCTAGCCCTGAAAGGTAATAAGGGAAGCATTTTCCTGATCATCCTCAGAAGGTCATAACATATGGCTGCTACATTCCGGGCTTGTTCCTTAAAATCCAGGTTAGATTCAAGCAAGAACCCTAAAATGTTTGTGTGCTTTTTCGGGGCAGGAGGAGGGCCCAGACAGTTAGACCAAAAGGAGTCTATATTGAGTGGGGCAGAGTTGCAAAGTAGCATAATCTCCGTTTTTGGCCCATTAAGCTTCAGATATGAGGCGTCCATCCATCTGGCCATCTGGCCACTTTTTCTAAACAAGAGGTTAAGCCCAGTCCAAAATTGTCATTTTTATTCAGGGAAACGACCAACTGAGTAGTCCGCATAAGTGACAATCTGCACCCCAAACGGAATGACTATTTGTGCCAGGGAGCTCATGTAGATATTAAATAAGGTGGGACTCAATGTGGATCCCTGAGGAACTCCACATATAAGGGGCACTTGTTTAGACAAGATTTCATCCTCAAAGACTGAGAAGACTCTATTTTCTAAAAAAGACTGTAACCATTTAAGTGCCATTCCTGTCACTCCTACATCTTTAAGTCTACTAATCAACAACAGGTGATTGACTGTGTTGAAGGCTGCGCTGAGGTCTAATAAAAATGATTGCTGTACAGCCTCCGCTGTCAAGGATTTTTCTGGTTTCCTCCACTACTGACAGGAGTGCGGTCTCTGTACCCTGCTGGGATCTGAAACCTGTGAGGGGTGAAACTAGGTATTTTTTCCCAGGAATCCAGAGAGGGATGAGTTCACATGCTTCTCAGCAATTTTACCTATACCAGGCAACAAAGATATGGGTCTGTAATTTGCCCATTCTTCCGGGTCCAGATTAGGTTTTTTTAACAGAGCCATGTGAGAAGGGAGGTATTGATCAGGTCTAGTATGATTGGAGAAATAGTCTTACTAATCTTATTTAAAATGGTAGGAGGAGCTGGGTCTATTGGTGAGCCAGATTTAAGATGATTCAAGATCTTTTTAAAGGAGGTTCAGTCCAATGGGGGGAATTCCTCCAGCAGGTCGTGTTCCTTTATTAAGTCGATTGAGGGTACCATCTGTTGGTCTCTTTCCAAGGGGAAGGCCATATACATAATTGTTCAAACTGATAGTTAAACATTGGAATAGAAAATATTTATAAATAAATATGCACATCAACAATACCTTAATTAACCTGTTCCGTGCTCGCGTCGGCCATTGGTGGACGCAAGCACTCCCTCCATGGTGCTGCACATGACCGCTGGCCGACGCCGCCCCGCCCACCCTTCAGAACGCCTGCACCGCGGCAGAATGTCCGCCGCAGTAAATGGGTTATTTTAAATAACCAAACATTACTCTATCACCTACACATATCCTGACATAATAAAAATCCTATCAAAACATAGCACAACATAAATAACATAAACAAATTAACATTGCACACATTAATATACATAAGTAAATTTAAATTAAACTTACAATTTCATTGCTGAATTACTAGTGAATAAAATCATGAGCCAAATAAAATCCAAATCGTATCCATAAAAAAAATCCCTAAAAATGGAAAAATATACCTCACAAAAACAAAATATATAATATGTCTTTATTAACTTAGAAAATCCATTCAAAGCTGAAAAATAAGTAAAAGGTTGATAAACCCTGAAAAAAACAAAAAATAAAGACATTATTTGGTTAAAAAATAACTATTTTTGCATCTAGAATAAAAAATAATCTCTGATGTCCTTAATAAAAACCTATAATGCTACACAAACAACATGTCAACCCACATATAAAACATAACACAGAAGAACTTCATTAGAAACAATCATTCTACTTTAATGAAAAATACTCACAAAATGCTCAAAAATATTATACTTTTCAATAATTCCCAATGCACTAATCTACAATAGCTAATAAACATTGCACTAACAAACCAGATAGAAAAATAACAATACTATCAGACACTAGCCTAACTAACTCTTAACACCTCTTCTCTAATTCCAAACGTTTGAAAGTTACAACAATTTACTCTTACCTGAACCAGAGAGCAGTATTAGGAAACTGTAAAGTCTCTGAACAACCTAAAATGATTAAAACAGACTACAAAACCAAGGAATCAGTAAAAACTAATGACAGAAAAATAAGTACATTAAAACCACATTATAGTAAAAAATACTTTAAGTATGTAAACTACAAAATTAAAAACAGTAACAAATGGTAACATTTTACGGAGACTAGATATACTATTCCCACCCCAAATGTGGCCACTTTGGTGAAAGTGTTGGTCTTCAGAGAGTCAGATAGATTATTCTCACTCCAAATTTAGTAGCACTGGAGAAAGGATTGGGCTATAGGGAGATCGGATTTACTATTCCTACTCTGAACTTTGCCACATTGGGGAAAGTGTGGCACTTTGGTGGGGTCAGATTTACTACTCACAATCCAAATTTAGAAATAAAATTTCAAACAATAAAAACATATGCTAAACACACATACAACAATATATATTTCTGCTACATTAAACAAAATATTTTTAACAATGACATTAAAAAATACCCCAAAAATTATAATCTTACCTGCAATATTTTATCCCATGACAGTCTTTTCATGACAATATTTTTCTCTCAATGTTTTTCTCCCGTCATATTTTTTAGTCAATATTATTGTGGAAATCAAAAACAACATGACAGTGTGAGTAACTGTACTACTGAATATAAGGATTCCAGCTTAGCTTCTGTTTGGTGTTTATGCCTTTTTTTGTATTATCTTACCATCATCTAGGCAGTCAACATAGTTCTTCCTCAATATTGAGGACAAGAATGCAATAGCATTTAATCCAGTTTCCTCTGTCCTATTTTAGAGAGACCTACATTCTCTAGTTTTCAAAATAAAGAGTAGACAATAAATGATTACTTACTATCACCAAGAATGTCAAAACATAAAGGTGTGCCATGCAGCCCTGATGCTGAAGTGTATTTATTTTAGGTGGATGTGCACATGTGATCAGAGAAAATCAATTGTTTTACTTACAATGCAAGACACACAGTGGATGAAGTTGGCTGACCCATTGCTCCATACTAGATGCTGTAGAGGGTGGACGTGAAATGTGAATGACACTTAACCAAAAGACTTGTATGAGTGTGTGTGTGTGTGTATATATAGAAATTTCCGAAATTAAGTCCTTGTTAAAAGCACTTGAAAAGAACACCCGCAGTGAACTTACTAAGTGGTGGGAAATAAAATCTTTACAAAAATACCACGAAGTCAACCAAATACCTCGGGGCTTACGAATAATGTTAGCCCCGAGTTTCGAAAATCCCAATCCAATTTTACTAAAAGACTGGGCTGACAGTAATCTGGAGGCATCGATGCGGCTGGTTTGCCTCTTGATTAAATATGCAACTATTGACCGCGAGGTAAGCGTTAAAGAAATAACACGCATTAAACAAGAACTGCTTTCATTAACCACTGCAGCAAACAAGGACTACATAGATAAAAGTCTCCAGGAGATGGCAGCACGCATCAAAAAACAAGAGGACACGATTAAAGCTAGGAAGGCGTTTAAGTTTTCGCGCGACAAAAACGATTACGAGCGAGGCCAAGTCTTCACGTTTGCCCGCAAGTATGATTCCGTAAAAAGACAAGGAGGCGCAGGGGCACAACAAAAACAAGGTCAAAAACAAACAGCCAACACTAATAATCAGGTTGCTTCATCATCGGACACCAGTGTGATAGTCACTGACACAGACACAGAATGCAGTGGCTCAGAAACTGGCAGCAACTCTACATTGGGGCCCCTTACGTATGCGGAAGAAATGGATTTTATCAGACAACAGAGAAAATCAACCTTACGATCACGGAACGCCCATCCGCAAGCCGCAAATACAGGAATCACAAAAGGCGCCAACGCCGCAAGCGAGCAAAACAGCAAAGGGCGAGGGCAATTCCGCAAGAAAAGAAATTGGAAAAACTAGATGAAAATGCGAAGAATACGATCATTAACCTTACCAAAGTTGAACTTAATGTGGCAGAACTGCAACTGTTAAGCTTGGGACTCAGCTATTGTCCAGAGAGTAATTTTAATTTCGTGGAGACAAGGATTAACGTATACAAATTTATACGAAAACTCAAATTGGCCAAATTTTTCAAAATAAAAAATCATAACAAACCGATGCCTGATCCACGAATTACTCCAGATCTTACTGGACTCAAAGCAAAACAAATTCCTTTGTTAAAAACTTTGTTCACCTTGGGGCGTAATATGTCAAATAGCCAACAACAATTGACAAATACCCAACAAATAGCAGATACTGAGGGAATTGTAGTTTCTACGGCAGGAGGGAGTCCGTTCAAGGCACCTTCAACTTTTGTACCGATAATGCCACGTGACGCCTTAGACATCTTTCATGACCGCGTCACTGAAGAACTAAAAAAACTGCATAGGAAAACTATCAGAACTGAACAAAGAAACAAAGCTAATACATCCAAACAATATTTCCAACTTATGGAAAAATTGAAGAATAATAATTCTGTAGTAGTGAAGAACTCTGACAAGGGAGGAAACCTGGTGCTCTGGGATAAAGCAGAATACAAGGCAGAGGCATATCGGCACTTAGACGATCTTGAGTGCTATGAACAATCTAATGGGGCCGCAATCAGCAAGGTACACAGGGATTACAAAGTGCAACTTATGGCATGGAAAAGGGAAGGGTTAATCACCAAAGATGAATTTTCTTTTTTACACAAGGAACGTCCTACCCTTCCCACCTTCTATCTAATCCCAAAGGTACATAAACAAACCGTTCCGGTTCCAGGACCCCCGATCATTTCTGCCAGGGACAGTGTTTTTGAGAACACATCCAAGTATGTGGATCATTACCTGCAAGAACATGTAACTGCATTACCGACTTACCTTAGAGATACCAAAGACTTCCTTTGTAAATTAGACTTTATTGTTTGGTCAAAAAATTACCTCCTTATGACTCTTGATATTTGTTCCCTCTACACCAGCGTCAACACGAAGACGGATTAGCTGCCACTGAACACTTTTTACAGAACAGATGTATTTCCCTACATAATCATAACAAAATGTTATTGAGTATGATAAGATGTGCCTGTTCAATAATCTGTTTCTGTTTGATGGGAAGGTGTTTAAACAACGGCAGGGTGTAGCCATGGGTGCATGCTTCTCCCCCAGCTACACGTGTTTACACGTCGGCTGCCGGGAGGAGCATGTACTGAGGGGGCAACACAGGACTATAGCTGACAAACATCTAGTCCACATATGGAGGTATATAGATGACATTTTCATTGTTTGGGACGGTACACAAGCTGAAGCCCACGCATTTGTCAATACCATCAATGACAATCATTATAATTTGCAGTTTACAGCCCATATTGATCAAAATAAAGTCAACTTTTTGGACATTACTGTCACCATTGAGGACAACATTATCACAACATCATTGTTCCGCAAAGCAACTGCAGGAAACTCCTTGCTACATGCTTCGAGTTTCCACCCACAGCACACCATCACCAGCCTACCATATGGTGAATTTTTAAGAATACGTATAGCCTGCAGTACACCTACAGCCACAGCATCAGCACAACAAGCGGCTAGAAGTAGATTATTACAACGGGGCTACAAGGCCCAGCTACTTCATTCTGCACTAGCCAAAGCCAACTCCAGGGACAGATGTGAACTGTTAGCAACGTCTCATGATAAAGAGGCAGTGGAGGTAGAGGCACAAGATGAAGATAGGCACAACCAATCAAACAATGGCAGTACTGCAGTGGGATGTAGGTTCATATCAACATTTAACTGGCAGGCAGGTACCATTAAAAAAATCATGAATGCCCAATGGCCAATTGTATTAACTGACATGATTTTGGCCCAGGTACTTCCTACTAGACCCAACTACACATACAGAAAAGCATGATCCATGCGGAAGGATCTAGTGAGAACAAGTGCTGAACTTGATGTGAATAAAGGATGGTTTACAGCAAGTTTGGGTTTCTACAAATGTAGCACTTGCCGTGCTTGTAAATTTGGCATCAATACCAAGACCTATACTACAGGCTTCTCAGAGGTTCCGTGCAAACTAAAGGGACACTACACATGCCGCACTGACCATGCGGTATATGTGTTACAATGTGGTTGTGGATTACGCTACGTAGGGAGCACGAAGTTGCCAGTTCACCAAAGAATTTTACAGCATCTACGGGCAACTGTAAATTCAGATAGTGCATACCCTGTAGCCCGCCACATCAATGAACAGCATGAAAGTAATCTCAACATGATGAAATACTTTGTCATTGACAGTGTTCCCATTAGTAAATTAGGCGGTGACCGCGAAAAGAAACTGCGGCAATTGGAAACGAAATATATTCTCAAGCTCAATACAAAGACCCCTAAGGGACTTAATATGTGTGAAGACATACATCATTACCTTTAGAGTGGTTAGGTAGTCAATGGTTAGTTTTCAATAGACATCAGTTGTAATTAAGATGTTCAGTCCACCTTCCTTGTTCTGTCCCATTAGTCCGTCAGGTTATAAAAAAAGGTTAATCAAGCTTTCATCTGGATAAGAACTTAGTTAGTCTCGGGAGAACTACATTTGCCTTCCTGATATATTTATATTTATATATAAATTTGCATCTGCTCTTGTTTTGTTCTGGGTTTTTTATGCAGTATGCAATCACATTCCCTCTAGGACATTATTACCCAGATATAAATAGGAAACGGTATGTTCCTGAGGTAATAAGAGTCTAGTGGAGAATAAGCAACAACATCTATCAGTATTACAGAATCTTTCTGTTCCTTCTCTCTATGCACAGTTTATCTTGCAATACACACAAGTTTAGTAATACATGAATTGTATTATAAGAGTTTAGTAAAGGGATTTTACCTATCACATCCTTTTCACCATTTTTTTAGATTTTCACTTTTATAGTTAACATACTGCAGTCTCCTTAGATGGCAATAGTCGATAGGTATAGTCGTTGGTATATTACCACTATTGAGCCGTCGGCACAAGTGGGTTTTGCAACTCTAAAAACGGGAAACCAAACAAACTTGGCATTTTTTTGTTCTGTATATGGTGGATGATTTTTAATATTATTGATGGCAATCAATACCATTAATTCACCTATAAGTTGCATCGTTTATTACTCCAACGGCTTGAACGTGTATTTGAACACTATATTAATCATAACTAGGCACTAAAAACAACTGAAACAAAATTTAGGAAAGATTGAATTGGGTAATAATGAATTTAAGTATTTGTACCGTAATTTCATAAGTAAGTGTTCTCTTTCCTCATTTGTAGTTTGTTTTACCAAGCAGTATGTCTTCACTTTCAATGGTATGTGTAGTCACATGGTTAATTTGCACTTGTGTATTTAATGCATTGAATTGAGCAGTGCAGGTATGTGAACAAGGCTACTGCGTTAGCCGAAACGCGTCATCCTGCCTGACTTTTTGCGCACCTGGTTTGAATCAAAGTCACTATGGCCAGCAGTGAGAACAGCAATTGCAGAGTTTGTGTTTCTCTTTTGGTGGGCCAAACACCGGAGCGGTAATTGGAGATATATATATATATATATATATATATATATATATATAAATATATATATATATATATATTCAAAGAACTCCGTTTCTTTTCTCATCTGAATTTTGCGGAAAAACGAACATGGACCCATGCAGGTAATTTGTAGAATCTTTCATTTGTGCGCTACACAATCTCCGCCATGACGCGTTTCGGGCCCTGTGAGCCCTTGATCACATAACGTTGTTTGACAAGCCCCACCCCTTTAAAGTGCAAATACAGGTCATCTGATCACAGGGCCTAAGGACATAAACAACAGACTTCCGCCTAGTTCCAGCATAACTTTTCAGAATGGTTTTTGTTGATTACAGTTTAAAATACTTTCAATAAGATCCCATCTTTAAAATCACCATCTCAATCTATTCATGAATTCAATTGCGTTAATTAAACTGTGCCACCTTACAGTATGTGCAACATTCCGCAGATAAATAAATAAATAGATAAATGAATCTGTATAAATATGCGTCTATATACACACCATTCTAAATCCAAATATACAAATGTAGAAATTTAAATTACTCATTGTTCTGTGCAAATCTGCTTATGAATGTGCAAAATAATGCTAAAGTGGTGCAAAATCCGCAAAAATTACAGGTATCTTCGATCTCAAGCAATTGGCTATCCGATCTACATACTCCTGACCATTACCTGCACTTAACCTGTCAGCAATTTGTTATTTCCTATTTTTGGCGCCCTCCAAGTGCAGTAATTTTAATACGTTTTCTTGATATATATATATATGTATATATATAGAAAGAGAGAGAGATATGCATGTATGTTTATTATGTTTTTGGGAAAGTATGAGGCTAGCAAAATAGAGCTGAAGCTGTCCCTAGGTGACAATCTAAAACTAGCGTGGTGCTCTTAAATGTAAATGTACAGGAAATTATATAGCGCAAATCACCAAGCGGTTTCTAAGCGCTTGCTTAGGGAACCCGTCCTGGTATTCCCCTGTGAGATAACCACAGCAGGGTATCCGCAAGGTGAAAGCCAGGAATCTCGCCACGAGGGGCCGTTGTGGAGATTAAGCAAGCTATTGCCCAGAGTCACAGAGTGTGAACCCGTGAATCGAGTAGGCACCGGAGCGAGAATTGTCGAGTCCATGGACATTTTAGGACTGAAGACCCCGCCGAGCTGGGAATTGAACCCTGGTCCCGGGCTGACCTCTGCTTCCAGGTCTGCCTCCTCTAACCAGTGAGCCACACTTCTCCACTTAGGAATACTGTTTCCCACCCCTCCCTAACTGTTATCTCTCCACTGCTATAAAAATATCACACCGAGGAAGAAATTAAAATAATATATTTTCAGCACTCCTGAGTCTATTGTTCCTTCCTCCATGTCTTTTCTACTTTTCTTCTTTGTTCAATATTTTCAGTCCTAGAAAGCAATACACTTTTTATTGAAAAATAATAATGTGCAGTTTGTTTGCTGTCAAGATAATTACTTATTGTTTTCCTTCTTATTGAGAAAATAAATCATTTTCTACTGCTCTTTCATACCCTTGAGAAAGTTTGCATCCGAAATAAATATATTTAAAAATGAGGTTCACGTTTCTTATTTTTGCATCTATTTTTAAATTTAGATTTATAAAGTCCTCAGAGCTCAGCCCTCTCATAGTGTTCTAATGATTTTCAGGATGCTGTGTTGTAGCCAAGCTATTTCGTGCCCCAGCTTCTGAAAAAATATTGCTCAACAGTTATTGTGCAAAAGAATGGCTCAAGCAAATGCAAAAATGGCACTTGTGCTCTTCTGATTTGCATATATACATATATACACAAATGCAGTGATACAGTATTGCCGTTTGCACATGCGCACCCAACGTCGTGATGGTACAACTCACACGTAACCTTGTCAAAAATATTGCACAAAAGGGGAAGAGCTGTGGTAATGGCTGGGAGATTTCAGTGTACCCCTCCACAAAAGGATGTGCAGTCCCATGGTCAAAGTGATAAAAGTGCTTGTGCATCCACACAGTGCTAAATCCTAAATACTGTCTCTCTCCACCGTGGAGTTAAATTACAGCTTCACTATCTGTATCTGCTGTTTTCGAAATAAAGTCTTTAAGTTTATGATGAAATAGCATACTGCAAAAAATGAATAATTAAATTGTATTATCAGCCGCACTATGTGCCACCATTAATTGCATACGTTCTGCTGTTTTTACAAACACATTTACTCAAAATCTCTTCTTAAAGATTCTCTTAACTGGTTTCCATCAACATCCTCATCATCATAATAATGGTTGTATGGCATAACTCTGCAGGGAAATACTTTGCATGCCTTTATAACGCATTTTGTACCCTGCATTTGTCATAGGCTGCATTTGCTTTTACAACGCATGCAATTACCACGCATTGTTTATATATATAAAAACAATGTATTTTGGGAGGAGACCACACACCCTCCAACTTACCTTAAATGCGTGGTAAATGCATGCGTTGTAAAGGCATATATGTGGTAAAAACATGCGTGATGAAAAATTGTGTGGGGCAGGCACAACGTGGTAAAAACCTCATTGTAACATCTGTTTCACCATTATAACTTTATTTCGATCTCCAAGATCGTGAAAGTCAAACAATCAATCAGGGAATTGTGAAGCGCAATACTCACCCTTGAGGGTCCTAAGGTGCTGGGGGGTTAGCAGCTCCGTTTAGTCGAAGAGCCAGGTCTTGAGTGTCTTCCTGTAGATGTTCAGGGAGGGAGAGCGTCTGATGTCAATCGGGAGCTCGTTCCAGGTCTTGGTCGCTATGTGGGAGAAGACGCTTCCACCTGTCCTGGCTTTATGGATGTGCCGGGTTTAGGCGAGGGCCAGGTCGGCAGATCGGAGGTTTCTTTTGGGTACGAGTAAGGAGATTCTCTTGTTGAGGTATTTGGGTCCAGTGTTGTGGAGGCATTTGTAGGCATGTGTGAGTATATTCAAAGTGACTCTCTTCTCTACGGGGAGCCAGTGGAGGCTGTGCAGGTGTTGGGTGATGTGTTGCTGTCGAGGGATGCCGAGGACGAGTCTGGCTCCAGTGTTTTATATGGCCTGTAGTTTATGGATCAGAAACTTGTTGATCCCAGCGTGGAGGGCGTTTCCATAGTCCAGTCTGCTGGTTATGAGGGAGTGTGTGACGGTATTTCTTGATTCGGGGGGGGGGGGGCATTTGAAGGTCTTTCGGAGGATGCGGAGGGTGTTGAAACAGCTGGAGGCGACAGCGTTGACCTGCCGGGTCATGGAGATGGGCGAGTCGAGTACGATGCGGGGTTTCGGGCATGGGGCGTGGAGCGTAGCTGTGGGTCGGCTGCCGAGGGCGGTAGGCCACCAGGTGTTGTCTCATGCGGAGGGTGAGGTTCCGGGGATGAGGACTTCTGTCTTCTCCGAATTGAGCTTCAAGCAGCTGTTGCTCATCCAGGATGTAACGTCCTTTATTGCTTCCTGGAAGTTGAGTCTGGTGGTGACTGGGTCCTTGGTGAGGGAGAGGATTAGTTGGGTGTTGTCGGTGTAGGATACTATGCTGAGTCTGTGGTGTTTGATGATGGCAGAAAGGGGGACCATGTAGATGTTGAAGAGTGTGGGGTTGAGTGATGATCCTTGGGGCACTCCACAGTTGATTTCTGTGGGTTTCGAGAGGAAGGGGGCAGTCTGATTCTTTGGGTTCTGCCAGTGAGATAGGAGCTGATCCATTTGAGGGCGGTTCCTGTATGCTGGCATCGTGGAGTCTGGCAGTGAGTGTGTGGTGAGATACAGTGTCGAACACGGCAGAGAGGTCAAGTAGGTGTGTCTTTGGTTGAGGTGGGTGCGGATGTCGTCTGTGGCGGCAAGTAGAGTGGTCTTGGTGCTGTGGTTGCTTCGGAATCCAGATTGGGAGGGGTCAAGGATGGAGTTTTATTTGATGAATGTTGTTAGTTGGGAATTGACGATCTTCTCTGTGACAACATATATAAAAGACACATAAATACGTCCTCACAAAGGTGTGTTGTTTGAGATTAAAAGATTTGTGAATGTGTAAAAAACATTGCCGTACAACCACAATCAAAATATGCGTATCACTGTAAGATTAAAAGCATGTAGACTCTATATTTTGGTAAAATTTTATAATGCAGATTAGGACTGCAAAAGTGCAAGTGCTTCTTGGATACAATAAAATATACAAAAATGGTTCAAATGAGATGAGATGAAGGAAAACAGTGCTGAGCATCAGACAGCATACAAAGACGATCCACCAAATACAAAATTGCAATTCTTAGAGGCAAACTTGTCAGTCCAGATAGTGTTGTAATGGCATTCGGGGATGGGGGCTAACTTGTGCCAACAGAAAAGTTTCCCCTTGTGACCGGATGTGCAAATTTGCAATAAAGTGCTAAAACAAACCTCCAGGATACAAAATACATTCTTCTAGATCTTTAATCACAGAAAGATAAAAGAACAATGGAACCATGAGTGGGTTGGCTCCCTTCAGTAAAACCCTGTGTTTTCTAGGCGTTGAAGCACTCTAATATTTCTTAGACTGCTTGTATATTCTTACTCTTCGAAATCCAAACCGACAATAAATATCTGGCGATTGAAGAGACTATCAGTATACTTGCATCAGTGCAAAGAATTATGTATGCCATTATATATGGGCCTGTGCCCAAGTTCTTACAAAAGAGGGCTACTCTCTTTCTTCTTTGGAGCCGGTACGCAAGGCAAAAGAACAATATAAGCATTTGTGTATCTGAATTCTCTCCGCAGACTGGGCAGGTATCATCCCCAGGTACAGCTAGACCATTTACTACAGAATTTCCTGGTCGGGAGCAACCTGTACCTAAACTGAATATACATCTAAAAAGCCCGTTATCAGGAAACCGATACTTGTTACACGTTTGGGTGAATGAATGAAAGGTCCCAATACATTTCTTTTAATCTGGCTTTCCCAATTAGATACAACTCATCTGGAGAAGCCCAAAACTTTTCCATCCCCAATTTCCTCCAAAACAATCTAATGGAATTCAACCATGGGATTTTGCATACACATGTTGGGGGCATAAGGTTTTTCAGATTTTCGCAGTAGAAGCTTAGCTCTGTTGTCAACCACAGTGAGTGGCAGTATACAAGCATTCTACACTCAGCGTCCTGAGTAATGCATTTTGGGCCAAATCAAAAAAATAACAGTGTCATCAGGGTACTTGCTAGTAGTCGTAAAAATTATCTTATAAATCTATTTCTGACTGTGGTTAAAATTTGGAATTAGCAAATCCCTATAGTTTGAAACCGTACAGGGATGCACCTAAATCCTTTAAGTTATAAATTTCAAGGATTGGTGCAACACTCCTGGAGATAGTTTTCCTGTGGATTTAGTTAAAAGAAGCTGTGTGGTAAGTTAAAATTAGGCCTAGACAGAGTTCACAGAGCTCTGCTATGCGGAACTCCACGAAGTGATGAAAAAACTCTGCCGCTCTACGCAGAGTTCCGCAAGTGGCGGAGTGCATTACGTTGCGCCGTTCATGCTGATTTTTAGCGCTGGGTGTTTGTCCTGTGCTTGAAAATCAACGTGAATGGCACCATGCATAGCGCAAGAGGGCACAGCTTCTTTCTGCCCCTCGAGTAGATGCTTTACTCGAGCAGCAGCTTCCTCAACATGTACGGAAGGTTTCTCAACATGGGCAGTCATGACCATCTGACTGCCCGCGTTGAGAAATCTCACTTGGATGTGGTCTGGAGTAAGATTATCCTCGCTCACACTTGCCAACTTAATGACGGTGAGCGTGAGCAAAGAGAAACCTATGCTACGGGGAGCATAGTTTTTCGAAATTCCACCTGCTAAGTGAAGCGCGGAGTGGGAAAAACTCTGCAAACTCCACGTGCGGAGCGTAATTTTACACCCAGGCCAATTAAAATTGAGTACAATTTCCAGAGTTGTATACTCCAGTTCAGATTTGGCATAAGCCTCACACCTAAATAGTTGGAATGAGGCACCTGCTCTATTGTTTTGCATCGGAACGTCACTTTTTGTGACATTCCGTGGCGCAGAAGCCTGCGTGATATTTATCAGGCAGCACTAAGCCACTTTTTTGGGCTTAATGCTGCCTGATAAATATCAGTCCCTTTAACGGAGTGTTCTGCGTTAAAGGGGCGTGCAATGGGTGTTGGCAAGGACCCATTTTCCACTTTGAGCATCTGTGCCTGGCTGGGTTGAAGACCATATATTTTGGTTTAGAGCTAATCAGTTCCAATTCCCTCTCCATACAAAATATGATAAAATGGTTTAAAAGCTGTTGGAGGCACTGGGGAGACTTAGAAAGTAACAAAGTGTCATTCGCAAAGAGGAGAGGAGGGCTGGCAATCTACAACCACCCACCTTGGGGAATCACATCCGTCCTAATTCAGATTTTTCACCAACCCATTAATGTACATTGAAAACAGAGTGAGGGCCAGGACACTGCCTTGTCTGACTTCACAATACTTATTAAAGGGCTCTGTCAGTTGCCCATGTTCATCCCACCTTACTAGCGCATAGTTTTCTGCATGGAGTTGTACCAATATGTTCAGGAGATTGGCAGGGATACCCATTTCCTTGCGGATCTTCCAAAGCTTAGCTCTGGAGACTGGGTCAAAAGCAGCTCCTAAATCAACAAAGGCAACATAAGGTTTGCCCATCTTGATTGGCACTTTCTCTCAATAAAAACAGGTAAAGCAGAAGACCTGATCAACTGTTCTAACTTTGCTTTTAAAGCCTGCTTGAAATTTCGATAGCACTTTGTGATTCTCCATCCAATCTATGAGATTAGCAAGTATTTGTTTAGATAAAAAAAATTGTACAGCATTTATCAGGCCAATGGGCCCATAGTTGCCCGAGTCACTGCAATGCACTTTTTTATATATTGAGATTATCTCCGACCAGTTTCCAAGAGTCGGGAATCTCCATACCTGACAAGACAGCATTGAACAAAAGGGTGATGTACCATCCCCCAACTTCCACATTATCCAACTATAGGTTATTGGTGATCATGTCAGGCCCTGGGGCTCTTACCGCCAGGAATGAATTAATGTCTGTCATAGTTTCTTTTAACCCCAGTTCCAAGGTATTGGGATCACTAATCATTGTGTGATCCTGCTCTGGAGGTTGCTCTAAACTTCGTGAGCCTGGTTACTACTATACCTGTAGAGGTTACTAAAATGAGTGACCCAATGTTGGGATTGTGAACAAATTTCTAGGCTCCTGTTATAACCCTCCTGCATACTGCAGCAGTTCTCCAAAAGGATGTGTTGCTCTTGACTGACAGAGCATACTGGAGGTTAGACCACAAGGAGCTCTCCCAATCTCTTTTTCCCTTCTCCAGTTCCCTCCTGTATAGCAACCTGTACTTTCCAAGGGAGTCTCTGCCGTTAACTTTGGCTGCTTTCAGGAGCTTATCTTTGGCAACCCTACATGGTTTATTATAGCACTCTTCTTGGGTTCTGCCTTGGGTTCTTTTTTCTCAGCCCTTCTCTTAGCAGCAACGGATCCTCTGGTCTGAGTGTGGAGCGATCATGCTGTTCCTTAAATGCTTCAATTGTGTCTTCTACAGCTCAGTCATATTCTCTTCTACCTCCTTGATCTTTACTATGACTCCCTCAAGCACATCTGGGTTCCTGGCTACCCAATACCATCTGATTGATTTGCTGATGCTGGAAAACGAGGCCTCCCTCAGGTATGGGTGAGCAATACTCAGGAGTTTACACATCATGCTGCCTTTGAATGTTCGAGAGAGTGCATTGTGGTCATTCTCCTTTCTCTGCAGTACTTCAATATCCTTTAGGAATGGCCAAAGACTGACCTTTATGAGAAAGCAATCGATTCTACTGGAGAGACCAATTCTATTATAGGTAGACTTTCCCTTTCTATGTAATTCCCTTCCATTTGCTGCTCTAAGTTCGAAATTTTGCGTCAATGCCATAGCTTGAGCTGCTCTGGCTGTCCATTTGACATATGGAAGTTTGATCTGCGGTATCTGTCAGTGGGAATCTGTCCCCAGGGTTAGCTCTGGAACATATGCTAGTAAAGGCTCCATAGTGGTATTGAGATCCCCAGCTACTATTATATTGGAATCCCCAGGAAGATCTGCCAAGATAGACTCCAGCTCTACTGATACTCTGGTGCCCGCTGAATCCATCTGTGTTAATTGTGGCAATAACACAGTGAAAGGAGACCTCAACCCAGATTGCTGGAACCCTAACTGATTTACATGTGGAACACTACCTGAAAACGTCAAGCCACCTATGTGATTCAGAGACTTTGGCTATTTTGATGAATGGACACGTTTTGGACATCGAGACGTATGGACATCTTCAACGAATTGGCCTTAATGTTTCTTCTCAATTTTTCTTTGAGAGTGGCTGCATTTCACAATGTAATGTATATATATCAAGGGGCATATTTACAAGCCCCTTGCTACACTTTTACGCCGCCGTTGCGTCACTTTTGTGACGCAGCGGCGGCGTAAACAATGCGCCATGTTGGGACTTATTTACAACGTTACGCATCTAGGCAGATGCGTCACGTTGTAAAGCCCTGCGCCACATGAAACCTGCCTCAGGTTTCATGTGGGCTTTCTGTCGCAGGGTGGGTGATCCCTCGCAGGAAAGCCCCGTAAAACTGACGCAGTGAAATCTACAAGATTTCACTAAGTCAGTTTTACGACGCTGCTGCGTCAAATCCTTACGCCTGCTTGAAGCAGGCGTAAGGAATGACGCACCACGTTGAGTATGGGTGGCCCCTGTGCCTTGCAGGAGTTGCGTCGCGCTTGTAACGCGACTCCAGCAATGCGCCGCGCGTATACCACAAGATGCGTCACGTATCTGCCTTTCCTTGCAACATAGTGCGCCGCATTGTAAATGCGGCGCATCTGTGGTGGCGCACGGAGGGGATTGCGTGACGCATCTGTTCTGGCACATCCCTGCTGATTTGCAGAGATGCGCCAGAACTTGTAGATATGTCCCCAAGTGCCTAGCTCTATAGAAAGAAGCAACTGGTCATTGATCCATCATGAAATGGAGAAGAAAAAAAAACATCCTTAACAGAATTGCACTGAAGGCCAGCACTAGACTGAGGGATTGGTGTATTTAAGCCTTTCCGATTAGGGATTTTAGAATGGAACTATCTCTTTTGTATGTCACGTTGCCTGGTATGTGCACCTGAGGGTGGTTTGCTGTTCACAATTCCCAACCCTCACAGGGACCTATCTCCTCCCACCCATAGTCAAGGGGGCTGAGAGTATTAGCAGACATAAGAGCCGAATTTGGAATAACCTTTTATACATACTCGCACAAAGGTAAACATTGCATGCGATGTGGTCCGTGCTTAACTTGAGCCGGTGGTTGCAGGTGGGGCCCAACCGCGCCCATTTTTGGAGGCCAGCAATTATTGATCCTTAGCAGACTTTTACCCAAAGCAAGAGAGAGAAAAAACATAAAAAGGGAAAGAGGAAGGAAAAGAACGTTAAAAAAAACCCACACAAATGGGAGAGAAGGAGTAATCGGAAGATGGAAAACCATGACAAAGGAAGAATGCAGTGATGTAAAAGAACATGCAAGGGAGAGGTAAAGGAGGAGGCAGTGTCTGCTGAGGAATGTGAGAGGCGTGAGGTGGAACCAAGACTTAACAACCTTGGTATGCAGTTCCCTGCTATTCGATTGCGTGGGTCACAGGTTTCTGAGCAAACTTTTGGCCCCAGCACTTATTCTTTTACAAATTAAGCTGGGAACATGGCTGATCAAGTCAGTTATGTTGAGGACAAAATCCGGTTTGACTCCTGGCTGGTGTAAAAATACACTGACTGCACTTTTGCACAGAATATCCAGGTTATATATTCATAAAGGAATTATTATGAAAACAGGGCAGGGCAGTGTGTGGGCATTTGCTATTGGAATGGAGTGCTTGCATCATTCTATTAAGTCAAATTGTGCTTCTGCACCGCTGTTATGAGAGGTAATCTCATCTTGAATAGAGACTGGAGTGAATGGTGCCAGAGTGATCCTCTGTCCATTCACAAATTTGCTCCTGATTTTTTATCCTATATCTGTGCATTACCCAAAATGGTTGATCAGCCAGATACTTTGTCAATGTGCTGCGTGAACTGTAATGGCGTGGACAAGAACTAAGGCAGTGGGGTAGGCTGGCACTAGTAGGTGAGCTAAACAATGATGGATTCAACCCAGATCTGTGACTAGGGGTGAGTGTTTGAAAAGTTTCAGCGCTCCGTCCATCATCTTGTGTTTGACTAGTAGGTGAAGCTCCTTGCCAGGGATTAAATTAAATGAAAATTGTTCCAGATCACATCAATCTCCTGATATAGGCCCTCACTTTATCCATTCACAATGCTGCAGAGCTGTGGCAGAGGCGTGGTCTGAGGCTAGTGGGTGGAGTTTCTTCCCAAGGATTCGATTGGTCCAGAGCACAATGGCTTCCTGATGTAGGTCAAGAGGGAATAGCCGTCTCTAATTTGCCGTTTTTAACTAACTTGTGAAATCTTTGACGTCTTCCAAAGTCCTGCGCTGCGCTTAATACTTTGTAAAGTAGTAGCCAGACAGCCATAAACATGTTTCTTTCCTCAGACTCCAAGCTCTGTGCCGTCACATTCTATTCAGGTTCTCCTCTTTACTGGCATATTTTTTTGATAGGTTCAGTTTGCAGAATTGCTTTCCTGCTTCCCTTGTCGTGCCTGGAGAATTTACTTCACTTCTGAAAAGAGCTTTACATCGGCTTTCAGGAAGAGCCCCTGGGAATCCATCTAAGGAGGTTATAATGAACCAGCTCACGGGTTGACGTGCTTACCGCTCTGAAGTTACCTAGGCCTTTCGCGCCAAATATACGCCGAAATGTGATTCGAAACCTGATTCCCTGTGCAGTCGCCCAGCTTCCCACTCGCTCTGAGTGAGATGTGGCGTCTGAGGAAAGGACCACATGTGAGGTTTGTGCATCCCTCAGGCACCCAAGCTCACATCTTAGCTCGATCAAATCAGTACTTCCATTTTCCCGGACGGATGAAGTGAAAGGCAATTATTTTCACACAAGTATTTCTAGTGGCGCAGATAAAGGATCTTTCTGGGCATAAATGAAGCGAACAGGCCGAGGCACAGGAAGCTGTGTTGATGAGTAACAAGCTGTACACTCAAGCAATAAACATATTTATTCAGCATGTTTGAAAAAAATGAACAGCTGTAACTATCAAACACCCAGGGCCTAGTTATAAGTGCCCGTTAATTCCGATGGGGCCTGTAATTTTTGTTACCAGCCCCATCGTAATTACAATGTTGCAGACCCAGTGGAAAACCATTATAAATGCACACATTATGTGGGAAACTGGGCACAGAATTACACATCCCCTGGTAATTCCTAATTTTTGGGGGACTTTAAGGGTCTCACTTATGAGCCCCTGTTAGCTCAGCCCCTCGGAGTTACCAGTACTGGCAGTACTGGAAACTCCAGGGGGAAGGGGGGGGGGAGATGGGGGTTAGCGAGTGGATTACTGAGGCACTTCTGACGAGGCTCATAGCAGGCTCTAATTACCTAAAGCATATATTAAGAAAGACTTAAATCTAACAAGGGGACCTATCTCGTTCGTTTGAGTCTTTTGTGACTGAAAAATGCAATTCACTTTCATAAATGACAGAACCAGCACCCCAGCTTAGCTTTCGTACAAGCTCACCCTCTCTGGTGGTTCTCTGCACAGTCACCCGTATCCAGGGCCCTTCGGACTGCAGACTTAGAAGTGTAACAAAGAAAAAAACAAGACAACAGGCCTTTTCCATCTATGCACTCAGGGCCTCATTTATGAGGTTTTGCCGTAGGGAACCGCAGCAGGCCTTCCTGCTGCGCTTCCCTACGGCAAAAGAAATGGACAGGAATGCACCGTATCTACAAGATACGGTGCATTCATGTCCTTTTCCCTTGCGCCGGCGCACAGTGTGCTGCCGAGCGCCAACGCAGGCACCTTTGCACCATGGTGCAAGGGTGCCTGCCTTGCGGGGATGATTATTTTTGTACAGGAAGGGAAACCTCTCTGCACAAAAATAATCACAAGAGGCTTTTCCTCTTTCTACGTGTGCTGCAGAATGCAGCACACGTAAGAAAAAGGAAAAAAACGAAGAGAAATAAAGATATTTCTCCCCGTTGCGCCTCTCTTACGCCTCCCCTAGGGAGGCGTAAGCTTATGACACTGCCTCAGATTTACGTTTTCTCATAAATCTGGGGCAGAGCCAAAAGGCCACGGATATTGCTGCGTACGCCCCCAGCAACACCCATTGCACGCCCCTTTAATGCAGAACACTGCGTTAAAGGGACTGATATTTATCAGGCAGCATTAAGTCAAACAAAGTGGCATAGTGCTGCCTGATAAATATCACGTAGGCTTCTGCGCCACGGAACGCCACAAAAAGTGACATTCCGATTGCGCAAGGGGCCTTATAAATGAGGCCCTCAGGATCTAGAACAACATGCCCTTCTCTATTGGATCCGCCCCAGCAATGCTCCAATTTAGGAAAGCGTTGAAGCCTTTTCTCTTTGATGAACACTCCATCTGCATTAAAGGTCCACTACTCAGCTTCCTCTCCTATTACGCACTGACTTTAATCTTGCCTTTGGCCACGTACGGCGCTCTGCTGTTCCTTGGCTATGTTTGCGCTTTAGAAATTATATATACCGACATACATAATCTTTGCAGGAAAAATTAAAAGGACTTTAATGTTCCTCAATTATATGTCTGAGTTCACCACTCCCATCCAAGGGAGAGGATAAATAACTCCTAAAATGACATTAAATAGGACCAGCTTCCCGGGCAACTGAATGTGAAGGTCACCTGTAAAGTAATTTGGTATCAAGCCAAGTGCATAAGTGCAGCCCAAGTCCGCAAACACCACAGGCATTTCCATTTAGAATGAAACTCCCGCTGGAGAAATTATTGCTACCAAAGAAAATGAATTGAAGCTATTGTTTATATCGTAACGCAGAAAGACATTACAATTCCTTCATAGGTGAATCAGACAAACATTTATTCTAAATTACTGGACGACCAGTAATGCCATGGAGATATTCACAAAAGCAAAGAGCAGAAAATATAATGCTTCCATAATATTGCAAGCAATTGTGTTGATCTAAGTCTCAACTGGAGCTCCAAACTGCTAGCCTCAAAGCATTTTACTCATGTCTGTTTTAGAATAAACAGTGGTTTTTGCTGTAGGTGACATCATCCTTTTATACTTGCACTTTGGGCAGCCAAGATGGGGCTAAAGTATTTTTATATACACAGAATCAGGGTGGATAATTATATCCTCTCTGTGAAAATGGGATACACAACCTTACCAACAAGAAGATCCATAAGTACTGAGGAATCGCAGACCCCAGTACTATAGTTTACAAAAGCTACCTCAAGTTTTGTGTAAGACATATAAATATTCCGACTCTAATTCACAAAGTTTGCACGTATAGATCTAATCACAATAGCATCAACTCCTACACTAGTATTTAACTCTTCACTTTTTACTTTTCACCATTCCGAGAGGAGATTTACACTTAAATTCAAACTTAAGAGTTCCACTCCCTCAAATGAGGTGATGGAGACATCTATGACTGAATTTATAAGTGTTAAGTTGATAGTAGCTTTCCATCTGTTTTTGAGATCTCTGCCACTGGGACTTTAGATCTCCCTACAGGCAAATATAGGGTACTGTCATTTTTTTTTATCAATAAAATTAGTTTAAGGGAAAATAAAAACCTAAAATAATTTAAAACAAATAATGCTAACCTAGGACTACTTACGTATACAACATCCTACCCCCAAAATAAATTATGTATTCAATTGTTTGATTTATTTTTTTAAACATTAAAATGAAAATCAGACTCTCACTGCCAGATATATATATTTTTTAATTTGTACCAAAAAGTTGAGATTTTAGATTTTTATTATTGTTTTAGAGGTTATAAACTAATTTCGAAATTGACTTTATATCATTCCTGTACCAATGCCCACATTGGCCTTGCTGCCACACAGGGATGTCGCATGGTGAGACAAACGTTATAGAACTCCCCAAGAGTCACACGCACTCGAGAGTAATTAAATAAAAAACTTTAGTTCATGGTGCTGATAGCCCCCATTATACCTATGTTAAGAAACTATAACTCCTGTTACTTCACGGCACAAGTTATAGTTTCTTCAGAGAACTATAAGTGTAACTATAGCGGCCGAATTTCTATGGTTTTGAGTTGGTAAAACATGAACCTAACTATAACGTTCCTGTAACCTTTGGTTTTTTCAAGTGAATTTCTATGGTTCTTTTAATGTAAAGTAATATATAATTACCATATATTATTATAACCACCTCCACTCTGGTGTGAGTGGTGGGGTTTTGCCACAGTGCCTGGCCATAGGCCCACCCCTCGGCAGCCAACCCCCTGCATGCACCCAACGTCCGGCTGTGCATGGCCTTTTGCTGTGCGCGGAGTGGGTAATGTTGTGTGAGTGGGAGAGTTTTTTTTCCTTTGGGCATCAGATCCGTGGGTCCCCTGAAGGTACCCACGGATCCCCGATTCGGGCCCCAAAATGTTTTGGGTGCAAGTTCTTGCCTATGGGACCCCTTCATGTGTCCAATGGGGTCAGGACACATTTATGTTATAGTATTTTGTTACGTTATAATATTTGTAAAGTGCATGGCTGCCCCAGCCAAGGGGTGTTCCAGCGCTAGTCTCAGACAGATAAAGTGACATGGCGAAGCCAGCGGAGCAGAAGATCATTTAGGGAAAAGATAGGTTTTAATGGCCTTACGGAATGCCACATGGTTTTGAATTCTTCTAATGCCAACCGGGAGGGAGTTCTAGAGTTTAGGGGCAAGAGCTCGGAAGGATCACCCTCCATCCCTAGCTCTCTTGACCCAAGGGATGAACACCAGGTGCTGACCAAGTGAGCACAGATGGCAGGTGGGAGTGTAGGGCATGAGGTGATCCTCTAGAATATCAGGGGATCGGGCATTCTGACACCTTATAATTTGACACGTTATTTTTCCCTCCCAGGGGCAGGCAACAAACAAAATGCAGTCTGCAACGTTCCTTTCAGGTTGCAGCCAGCCAATCGGGACCTTGCTTTGCCCCCAGACTTGCAGAGCCCCCATGCTGGATCCGCGAAAGATCTGCATCCCTAGATATCTATATTTTGGTTTATTTAATTACTCCAAAACTACTGAACAGATTTATACCAAATTACAAAAATTACTCTTTCTGGACAATATTTAGTTTTCTGCTAAATTTGGTGTTATTCTGTTCAGTTGTTCTGGCTTTAGTCAGGTTAAAAAATGCAAAATCCTCATAGACATTGCATGTGAAAAAGTGTTTTGCGCCCCCTCTTCCCCTTAACCAATCATCTCAAAACTTTCCAAACAGCAGCTAAAGTAACTGGGACGCTAGTTTTAAACATTTAATGACGATTTGTCAAACGGTGCCAAAGTGATTAACACACAAAAACGCTTTGTCTATGGGAAAAGGTGATCCTTTCTGTAACTATTTGTGATGTCACTGACCATGCCATGAGAGATGTAAAATGTGAGGTCATAAGCAGTGCATTGCGGGGCATAAGTTATAGTCAGCTCAGGTAACTATAACTGGTAAATTTCAAAAGTTTTGTATGAGTGAAATCTGAGCCTAACTATAATGCCCCTCTAATCTTTGTTTTTTTATGAATTTCTAAGGTTTTGAAAATTCTATTTCCTAACTATATTGTCCCTGTGACCTCTACGTTTTCCAGTGAATTTCTAAAGTTATTTAAATTCTATTTTCTAACTATAACGTCCATGTAACCCTTGGTTTTTTAGTGAATTGCAATGGTTTTTAAATTTTTATCTCGTAACTGTAGCCTGTAACTTTTGAGAGTGGGTGTGTAAATGGCTGTATAGGTAGGTGAGTGGGTGTGTGAGTCTCTGAGTGGTAAATGAGTGGGTGCGTGAGCGACTGAGTGGGTCTGTGAGTGTTTGCATGACTATCAGAGTGGAACTGTGAGTCGGCCCATAAGTGTCTGAGTAGGTGTTTG
Source organism: Lissotriton helveticus (assembly GCF_964261635.1). Classification (NCBI taxonomy): domain Eukaryota; kingdom Metazoa; phylum Chordata; class Amphibia; order Caudata; family Salamandridae; genus Lissotriton; species Lissotriton helveticus. The sequence continues at coordinate 611,443,618 of NC_136071.1, read as the reverse complement.
AGTCTCTGAGTGGATCTGTGAGTGGGTGTATGAGTCTCTGGTGCATGAGTCTCCGAGTGGGTCTGTGAATGGGAACATGAGTGTCTGAGTGGGCCTCTGAGGGGGTGGATGAGTGTCTCAGTGGGTCTGTGAGAGCATGCAAGACTCTCTGAGTGGGTATGTGAGTGGGTGCAAGAGTGTGTGAGTGGATGTGGGAGAGGAGTTGGCCTAACGGCTAGGGCGCTCGACCTCGGACCTGAGGATCTGGGTTCGAGTCTCGGTAACGACGCCAAAACCTCCTGTGATTCTGGGCAAATCACTTAATCTCCCCGTGCCTAAAATGTAACGTAACTGGAAAAATATGTAAAGCGCTCTGATACCTGATTCGGTTCGGGTCTAGTTCGCGCTATATAAAACTCTGCAAAAAAATAAAAATGTGTGAGTCCCTGAGTGGGTCTGTGAGTGGGTGTGTGAGTATCTGAGTGGGTGCAGGAGTATGTGAGTGGATGTGTGAGTCTCCAAATAAGTCTGTGAGTCTGTGTGAGCCCCTCAGTGGGTCTGTGAGTGGGTGAATAAGTGCTTGAATGGATCTGTGAGTGGGTACATGAGTGTCTGAGTCTTTCTGGGTGCTTGAGTCTCTGAGTAGGTCTGTGAATGGATGCATGAGTGGATGAGTGGTCTGTCTGTGAGTGTGCAGTAAAGAAAAGGAGGGGGACACACAGGAGCAGGTCCACATGTCAGCACCCCATTATGGTCCTCCTGTCCAGCTTGCTGGCAGTCTCCTACTCTCTGCTGCCTTCGGTTTTGTGCCTTCTCTGCTCATTTTCTCCTCATTTTTCTGCTTCTTCTCTGCTTGTTCCTGCCTTCTATGTTGCCTCTTTCTGCTCATTCGGCCCCTTATGTTGCCTCTTTCTGCTCACTCCTTACCTTTAGTCTGCATCTTGCCGTTTGTTTCTGACCTCTATGTTGCTTCTTGGTGCTCTTTTCTCACGTCTATTTCACCTCCATCTGTTCATTCTGCCCACTATTTTGCCTCTTTCTGCTCGCTCCTGACCTTTATTGTGCCTCTTTCTGATTGTTTCTGATCTTTATTCTGCATCTTTCTGCTCCTTTCTGACCTTTATTTTGCCTCTCTGCTCATTGCTGACCTTTATTTTACCTCTTTCTGCTCGTTTTTCACCGTCATTTTGCCCCTTTCTGCTTGTGGCTGACCTTTATTTTGCCTCTTTCAACTGGTTTTGGATCTCCTTCCATCTCTTTCTGCACGTTGCTGATCTTCATCCTACCTCTTTCTGCTTGTTTCTGACCTTTATCTCGCCTCTTTCTGCTCAATGCCGACCTTTATTCTGCTTCTTTATGCTAGTTTCTGACCTTTATCTCGCCTCTTTCTGCTCATTTCTGACCTTTATCTTGCCTCTTTATTGTCATTGCTTACCTTTATTCTTCCTCTTTCTACTCGTTTCTCACTTTTATCATGCCTACTTCTGCTCATTGCAGACCTTTATTCTGCCTTGTTCTGCTTGTTTCTCACCTTTATTTTGCCTCTTTCTGCATGTTGCTGACCTTTATTCTACCTCTTTCGTCTTGTTTCTCACCTTTATCTTGCCTCTTTCTGCTTGTTTCTAACCTTAATTTGCCACTTTCTGCTCCCTTCTCACCCTCCCTTAGGATCATGGGGGTAGCTTCAAGGCCCGCGTGGTGCCTACCGGATCCCTGCCTCCTGTGGGAGCCGGCATTGCTGCTGCATGCAGAGAGCTGCTGGAAATGCAACTCGCTGCGTGCAGTAGAAATATTTTTTATCTCTTTCCCTGCCCGCATGTCTGTGGGCAGAGAAAGAGATGAAACTTCCACTTCCAGTGGGAGGGAGCACTTTGACAGCTCCCACCAAGCAAAAGCAAACAGCTGTGTCCCAAGAGTGGGCACCCCGGGACATTGCAGGAGCTGGCCCTGGGGGGTGGCAGTCCCAAGGCCCATATATTGCTCTAGAAGGGGACTGCAAGGCCTTCTCCTTTACTCTTCAGGGCCAACCCCAGGGAGGTGGTGGTAACAGGGGCCCTACATGGCCCAGGAGGAATGCTGTGTGGCCCAACTTCCTTTTTTAAAAGAAATATTTGGCGCTGGGGAGGTGGTGGTCTCCAGGGCCAAGTGGATCAGCGGGCCCTCCATTATGTGGTATTTAGCCCCAGGGAGGTGGCAGTCTCCAGGGCACAGTGTCCACGAGGCAACCCCATCAATGTGTCTTTATCCCCAGGGAAGTGCTGGTACCCAAGGCTTATAGAGCCATGGAGGGGGGCCCGTGCTCCTCTCTTTTTTTTCATCAATAAAGCCCCTGGGGGGGGGGGGGTGGTCCCCGGGCCTCAGTGAGCATTAGGAGAGGGGAACCGTGCAACTCCTTACTTAAAAAAATAAAGCCCCAGACCTGGCCCATCCAAGGGCTCTAATCAAAACAAACGCTTGTTGTTTTTTTTGCAGCTGATTCACGGCTCTGTCATGTTTTCGCCAGGCAAGTCAAAAAACACTTTTCCTATGCAAACAACGTCCTAACTATAACTACCTACTGGTGACCACCACTAGGATATATATAGGCCGAAACGCGTCATGGCGGTGCATGGTGTCTATGGAAAATAAATAATTTACATGCACTTAACTTCTTGGGTCCGTGTTCGTCTTTGCCTCAAGATTTGAAGTCTGTTCCTGTCCCAGTGCATGATGGGAACAGGGCAAACCAAACTACCAAGCCAATTCTTATACAGGGAAGGAAACAAGCTTCCGGGGACCGGTTTCTGGCATCACAGCCTTCGTCGGCCCGGCTTGCTTGAATCCTGATGGTGCAATGAGCAAGGGACTCACGTCTGAGTATACCCTCCAACACATGTGTGGGAGGGTATACTCCGGTCCCCGGAAGCTTGCTTCCTTCCCAGTATAAGAATTGGCTTGGTAGTTTGGTTTGCCCTGTTCCCATCATGCACTGGGACAGGAACAGACTAATTTGCATATAGCCAGGTTCTGAGCTGGGATGGTGCAGTGAGCTAAAAAACGGTGATGGATTAAAACCATGATCTCTTGACTTGGTAGGAGTATTCTGCATCATTCAGAAACTCTGTCCATCACCACCCCCTTTTTCCAAAATCGATTTTATCCACACTATGTGTGGGAGGGTATACTCAGACGTGAGTCCCTTGCTCATTGCACCATCAGGATTCAAGCAAGCCGGGCCGACAAAGGCTGTGATGCCAGAAACCGGTCCCCGGAAGCTTGTTTCCTTCCCAGTATAAGAATTGGCTTGGTAGTTTGGTTTGCCCTGTTCCCATCATGCACTGGGACAGGAACAGACTAATTTGCATATAGCCAGGTTCTGAGCTGGGATGGTGCAGTGAGCTAAAAAAAAGGTGATGGATTAAAACCATGATCTCTTGACTTGGTAGGAGTATTCTGCATCATTCAGAAACTCTGTCCATCACCACCCCCTTTTTCCAAAAAAGTGTATTTGAATGTTGCCATTTGTATTTGTTACTTTTCCATTACCTACTTGTAGTAGAAGATCAGCAAATTTAGTATCTCCACCTCCCAAATGTGTCCGCATGTTAGTGCGTAACGTGAGTGATTGTACAGAGTTCCAGAGGTGTGATGCTTTTAAGCATGCCTTTAGTATATTAGTGCGCGCTCAGTCGCGTGTGCCCCCGCTTGAGGCCCAATGGCGAACGTATAACAATTTGAATTGTGTGAGCCTTGAAAGTTTTTCCCCGCTCTTATTATTTGTTTAGGACCCACACCGACGGTCTTCGGCCCGAGTGTTTTTGATACGCACCCAGGGCAAGGCCCACACTGAATTCGGCCCTTTCAGACGCACCCACTCCAAGGCACACACTACATTCGGCCCTTTGAGATGCACCAAGGCCAAGGCACACACTGCATTCGTCCCCAGTATGTGTGAGACAACGGGCAGTCCCCCAAGGGAGTCGAGCGAACGGTTACTTACCACGCCTCCAGGTGAACGCAGACGCCCATTGAAGGCATACGCCCAGGTGCGCGTTTGGTATCCTATTTTTAGAATGTGTGGCGATTGGTGGCTGCCGATTGCTGCGCACATTGTGTACGCCCCTTGCTCCCGTGCAATCCGCAATTGCCTTGCCCACTGTCGTTTGTGAGGCCCATTGATGAGGCGCAATTGCGTAATTGGCGCGCCTCCAGCTGAACGCAGACGCCCATTGAACGCTCTTGCTCCCGTGCAATTTTTGGTCGCTGTGTGTAAATTAATTCATGCCCCGCAGACACGCTAATTCGCGTGTGGTCTCGCTTGAGGCCCGGCGCAAGCTGCGAATGTGAGCCTTGTATTATTTTTCCGATATGATTATTTTGTATGTACGACCCACATGGCATGAAGGGTGGAACGTAGCACACGCCCCCAGCATTTGTCACCCCCCCAGCAGATGCCCATAGCACACGATATGATTATTTTGTATGTACGACCCACATGGCATGAAGGGCGGAACGTAGCACACGCCCCCAGCGTTTGTCACGCCCCCAGCACACGCCCACAGCACACAATATGATTATTTTGTATGTACAACCCACATGGCATGAAGGGCGAAACGTAGCACACGCCCCCAGTGTTTGTCACGCCCACAGCACACGCCCACAGCACAACCAGACACGCCCACAAGGGACTACTTTGCTGGCACAGTTCATTTACCTTTAAAATGTATATGGTGGGCATCTGCATAGCCTATGTCTTTCTGCTGCAACTGCCCTTTCCAATGCTGTATTGGGTGTTGTGATTGGTGCTGTGGTTACTGAGATTACCCGCCTCAAAGGTTTGGGCTGTCTCTTTATAATATTAGTATGGATATACATACATATCCATTCAAAAGGTTACCCAAAAATGGAAGGGCCAAACAACAGGTGAATGAGGCTTTAAATATTTAATGGGGTTTGTCAAGTAAAGGTCAAAGGCATGGCACAAACATAATCAAAATCAGCCTCCGGCCGACGCGTTTCGTGCTTCTGCACTTCATCTAGGGCTTGACTGGTTCAGGCATGCACGAACGATACTCAAAGCACCTTGATTCTTTCTAAATACCTGCCCCAGAGGTGTGGTTAACCGCTTAGCCTGCTGGTATTTGTGGTACTTCGGTATTACTCCAGTGAGTTCATCGTGCAGGCCAAATAGTTCATCATAAAATTAAATCCACAGTGTGTTGTTCTGCATCCTTCTATCTTTTTCCAACAAATCCGCACCTCCATTAACAGCTCCTGCCCCTCGTGGTCAGCCGGATGGCGTTATCAAGGGTCTGCCAAGATGCAGCGGGCTCCTTCCACGGCGTAGGCGAGCCGTTAATATCCATTCAAAAGGTTACCCAAAAACGGAAGGGCCAAACAGCAGGTGAATGAGGTTTTAAATATTTAATGGAGATTGTCGAGTAAAAGTCAAATGCATGGCACAAACATAATCAAGTTCTGCCTCCGGCCGACGCATTTCGTGCTTCTGCACTTCATCTAGGGCTTGGCTGGTTCAGGCGTGTACGAACGATAATCAAAGCACCTTGATTCTTTCTTAATACCTGCCCCAGTGGGCGGGGTTAACCGCTTAGCCTGCTGGTATTTGTGGTACTTCGGTATTACTCCAGTGAGTTCATCGTGCAGCCCAAATAGTTCATCATAAAATTAAATCCACAGTGGGTTGTTCTCCATCCTTCGATCTTTTTTAACAAATCCGCACCTCCATTAACAGCTCCTGCCCCTCCTGGTACAGCCGGATGGCATTATCAAGGGTCTGCCAAGAGGCTCCTTCCACGGCGTAGGCGAGCCGTTAATATCCATTCAAAAGGTTACCCAAAAACTGAAGGGCCAAACAGCAGGTGAATGAGGCTTTAAATATTCTTTCTAACCGCTTAGCCTGCTGGTATTAGCATGAAATGCGACGGACCGGAGGCTGAACTTGATTATGCTTGTGCCATGCCTGTAAGGATCCACGTGCTGTTTCCGCAGGAGTGCCAGGAACCGAAGATAAGACCAACCCGTCCCCCCTTCACCTCTTGTGTCTATCAAACTCTAGAACACAATGGAGATAAGGAGGGAAAGGAGGGAACAAAACAAGGAAAGGAAGGGGGAAAACCCTTTGGACAGGACACTCCATCTGGTCGGACACCGGTGATAAAAGAAAAGATATTGGTCAAAAAGCAACAAGAGAAAAAGCACAACAAACTAATATGTGTTTATATGTATTTACCTAAGGAAGTTCTTGAAGTATCCCACAAGTCAGGTAACTATGAGTACTCCCAGGTGCGTGCAGAAGACTGGACCACAACAATAACGACCCTTTGGCAGCCTATATGGGTGACGTCAAGAATGTATACAAGGTGTGCCTAATCAATGCTATTTGAACTAGCGCTACAGTATTGGTCTTACCCTATCTTGATCTGCTTTGTCAGAGGAGGTTGTAAGATCCTAGAATTGGTCTGCAAGCCTGCAGGTTCTGAAACATATTAACACAAATCAACATACCGCTGTTTCCATGTAGACTTTCTAGGAAATTAGAGCAAGGCGCTTTTACCAGGTCTTCAAGCCTTCCAGTCTGTGACGCGTGCCAGGATCCAGTAGCAAATGGATGTCCAAAAAATGGGGTGGAAATGAATAGGGGGAAAAAAGGACAACAGGTGGACCACAACTACCAATATGCCCCTGGAGAGTTAGACCACCTGTCCAGCCCAAGTCCGGCCGACCGACGGAACGCGAAGTCCGGCCGGCGGGCGGAACCGGGAGAAACAGACAGGTCAACCCCAGGGAGCAGAGGAGAGGATAGTCTACAAGAGGAAGGGAATCTTCGAGTCCGCCCTGAAGGCAAAAGACGGAGGCGAAGAGAAGGAGTGACAGGGCTCAATAATGAGCATAGTTACATTCGAGAAATGCGGAGCTCAAAAAGGGGGCTCAAAACGGGAGAAATTACCGGTCCCGCTTCCAATTAAGAAAAATACCGGAACGTAAGGAGCTCTGTAGAGACAGTGAGTGAAAGCAGCTAGGCGGAAGTGACGCGACGCATGGTCTAAACACTAGAGCGCGAAGCACCGCTCTCAGGGGAAGCCAGGCTTATCACTGTTGCCTGACCTCCTTGCACATGCGCGATGCGGGGCGGCCATCTTTTGTGGTAAACGTGACCTGACAGGCGTGACAGTACACCCCCCATACAATCCCCCCCACAGGTTTGGGATTGTTGGGGTGTTGCCTGTGGAACTTCCTCACTAGCCTGGGTGTGTGTACTTGACTAGCTGGTACCCAAGTATGTTCTTCCATTCCATACCCTCTCCAATGTATGAGGTACTGTAGTCTACGTCGGACTCTTCTGGAGTCTATAATAGCTTCGGCTTCGAATTCTAGATCATCATCAAGTACTACAGGAGGAGGGGACACAGGTAGTCTCGTACCTGGCTCTACAGGTTTTAATAGTGAGACATGGAACACAGGATGTATCTTGAAGGAGGCAGGGAGATCGAGTTTCATGGCTACAGAATTCACGACCTTTAGAATCTTATAGGGGCCTATATACTTAGGTTTGAATTTAAAGGCTCCCTTCACACTAATGTTCCTGGTTGATAGCCGGACCTTGTCTCCCTGTATGTAAGGTGGTTCCTGACGTCTGTGGAGATCAGCGCCCTTCTTATATCTTGTCTTAGCCTGCTCTAGATTATCCTGTGTAATCTTATGTATCCTTTGTATATCTTGTATCAGTTCAGTAGCAGCAGACGTAGAGCACTTAGAAAGAAGAAGGAGAAGAAGAAAGGCTACGTAGTATTCTGGGATGGTATCCATAGGAGCTATAGAAAGGAGTGTAGTCAGTGGAAGAGTGATGACTGTTGTTGTAAGCTATTTCCGCCATCCAAACCATTTCGTCAAACTCAGTAAGAGAATGTAGGGCCTGACTTCTGATGTATTTCTCAAAACACTGGTGGACCCTCTCAGTTTGCCCATCTGTTTGCGGGTGATGACTGGATGAAAGTCTCACATCTACTGGTAATAGAGCACACAGGCCTTGCCAAAACTTAGACACAAATTGGGCGCCCCTATCTGAGATTAGAACGGAGGGGAGTCCATGTAGTAAAATGGGCCATCTTGGTAAATGTATCTACCACAACTAACAAGGTGTTATGTCCCTTGACCGTGCGAGGTAGTTCTACTATAAAATCTAAGGAAACAGTATGCCAAGAGCTCGGAGGTGTGGGTAATGGTTGTGAGAGCCCTACAGGGTTTTGGTGTGAGACCTTGCTCTGGGCACAAACATAACAAGTCTGTATGAACTGTTTGGTGTCTTTCCCCATCCCAGGCCATCAGAAATGTCTTTTTAGGGCTTCTATCGTCTTCTTGAATCCAGGATGCCCAGCTAACGGATGAGAATGGCACCATTCCAAAGCCTGACGTTGTAAATCTGGGGACGGAAGAACTAAGCCACACTCAACATAGTAATAGTCTCCCACTAAAATTGCTTCTTGTGATTGTGTAATCTGCTTCATGTTTTCTGACTCCTGTTCGGTCTTTACTTTGGCTAGGAACTCTTCTTCAGTACAGACCCCTCCAACAAATCGGTCTTCGGCAATTATAGGAGGTGGTTTTATCCTCTCTTCTAAGGGGTCATAACCCAAGCGTGATAAAGCATCCACTTTACCGTTCTTCTTTCCTGCCCTGTACATAATAGTGAATTCATATTCACTAAAAAACTGAGTCCACCGTAGTTGTCTCATAGAGAGAGCTCTGGCGGATTTCAAAAACTGAAGATTACGATGATCAGTTAGTACTGGCACCGTATGGTTGGCTCCCAACAAAAATTGCCTCCACTCCTCAAACACTTTCTTAATAGCCAGAAGTTACTTATCTCCTGTGCTATAGTTAATTTCTGCCGGAGTTAGTTTGCGCGAATAAAACGCCACTGGGTGGTATATCCCTGTCTCTGGATCTGCATGAGAGAGAATCCCCCCGATAGCCACTTGGGATGCATCTGCTTCAACCAAGAATGGATAGGCAGGATTGGGATGGCGCAAGATAGGAGCTTGACTGAAGGCTGATTTCAATGCTTCAAATGCTGTATTAGCTTCTGTAGTCCATCGGAAGAGCACCCCTTTCTTTAGTAATGTCGTAATAGGTACCACTAATCTGGAAAAACCATCAATGAAACGACGGTAAAAATTAGCGAAACCTAGAAGGCTCTAGATTTCTTTGATGCTCCATGGAGTAGGCCACTTCTGGATAGCTTCACCTTTTGAGGATCCATGCATAATCCGTGAGGTGATACAATGAACCCTAGGAAGACCACTTCTTGTACGTGAAATAGGCATTTCTCTAGTCCATACTAATATTATAAAGAGAGAGCCCAAACCTTTGAGGCAGGTAATCTCAGTAACCACAGCACCAATCACAACACCCAATACAGCGTTGGAAAGGGCAGTTGCAGCAGAAGGACATAGGCTATGCAGACGGATAAAAAAATTTACTAAAAAAATTGCAAAAAACGACATCATCCAGAAGGCCGAGGGCCAAAATAAAATCAAACAGGAAATGATGTAATAATGTGACTCACTATATTGAGACTGAGAGCCTGGAGCCAAATTGATCGTGAACAAGGGATATGCTATCCCGAAACACGTAGATTTGTGCCTGCCTGCTTGAGAAACTCCATGCTGTGAGGATTAAATAAAAAAGCACATAAGTGAAGACAAATGCAAGTTCGTCCCTTTTTTCTCCCTGACTACAGTGTATATGACTCCGCTACTGACATTCACTGGAGCAGAGTATGCTGGTAATTGGAGTCCTTGACATCGGGACTGCAGCTGTCAACAATCAGCAGCGGAGCAAGCTGAACTCCCGCCAATGGAAGGGCTGAGTTTAATTTTAAAGGAGGGACAGAGCGAGTCTCAGTGCAACAGGCTTCTGAGGAAGGCACACTCACCGAAATGCATCATGCCTGCACTTCGTGAATAAATGGCTGCCAAAATTTCCCCTGCTGTGTCCTCTGGTCTTTTCCTTTGGGAGGTGATCGTTTGTGGATATTTTCGCGTGATGGCCAGTAGCACGTGTGAGAGGACACGCCTAATTATGTGGCCTGCAAGAATACTGGCGAAGTTGTGTAGCATCCAAGGTATTGGAAGATTGCGGGCCCGCCACATGAAAGGATCCGGGAAAGTGGCCGCTGCTATTAACAGTCTGTCACTGCATGGTGACGCACGGTAACTGTACTTTTGCGTCACGGCCCTACTTGGACCCAGAATTGTAACTAAGGCATTGGAGATTCAAGGCGACCACCAACACATTTATTTTGGGGACTCGCTTGGTTGTTATCAAACCCCTCCCTCCTTCACTTAAGGCACTACAGCGCTGACTACAGTGTATATGACCGCTACTGACATTCACTGGAGCAGAGTATGCTGGGAATTGGAGTCTTTGACATCGGGATTGCAGCTGTCAACAATCAGCAGCGGAGCAAGCTGAACTCCCGCCAATGGGAGGGCCGAGTTTAATTTTAAAGGAGGGACAGAGCGAGTCTCAGTGCAACAGGCATCTGAGGAAGGCACACTCGCCGAAATGCATCATGCCTGCACTTCGTGAATAAATGGCTTCCGAAATTTCCCCTGCTGGGTCCTCTGGTCTTTTCCTTTGGGAGGTGATCGTTTGTGGATATATATATATATATATAAATATATATATATATATATATTACCTACTGGCGGTCGCCAGTAGGTATATATAGTTAGGATTTTTTCCCTATGGGATTTTTGAAAATTCTATGTCTAATAACTTTGGCGTTTGTGGACGGAATTGGCTGAAATTTTCAGCAAAATGGAACATTTTGTTTCTGAGCAGCCCCTGGAAATTTGGGGGGAGTTGGTCCAGGGGGGGCCGAGAAAAAAGGGGGGTCCCAAAACGTGTTTTCAACATTGAGTTTTCCATAGGGCGGTTAGCCTCACTTTTAGCCCGAACGGCTGAATGGATTTGCACGAAACTTGGCAAAATTGTAGGGACTGGTAGCCCGATGTGCCTTTTCTAGGTCTCAATATATGTGCTCCAGTGGATTTTGAGAAATTAACGTTTAAAAAAAGATATATATCTGTAACAGCGGACCGGGCAGCGCCCCGGTTCGCGGACCTTACGCGTATCGGAACTTCACGAAGCGAAGCTGATTGGCCCTCCGGTGTCTGTCAACATTCTAAACAGTCCGGAGCGGCCGCCATCTTGTCTCTCGGTAGGATTGAGAGACAAGAGGAGGACAAAACAAAGGGGGAAATAACCATAAGGGGGCATACTAGATCCTCCATGACCCCCTAGGTTTAATGTGGAGGTTTTAAAAGGGCCTTACTTACTCTATTTTTTTTTTTTTTTAAATTTCGGGTTAGCTCCCGGTTCGCGTACCGGGAAGCTAACCGGGAAGCGAACCAAAAGAAATAGAGCTTGCCAGAGTGCTAAACATTCTAGCTAATTTTTAATAACGGGGAGGTAGTTCTAAAAAGAACTTTTTTTTTTATATTTTTGTTGTTTTATATTTTTTTTTTCTTTTTTGAACATTATTTGTTTTTTTTGTATTTTTTGAACACTTATTTGTTTTTTTTGTTTTTTTTCAAAGGGAAGGAACAGAAAGAGGCATTGAAAAAGGCTCAACAGGAGCAAAAAAAAAATTTAAAACTTGCTGCGTTTGGAGCATCGGTGTTTCTCGAAAGCCAAATTAATTAATTTCAGACTCATGTTTGCGCATGAAATTAAAGTGCCACAATATAAGCATGTCACCTTCATATGGACAAAATTTTTTGGGATATTTGGCGTTGTTTCGTTGGCCTCTCCAAATGTGAGAGACATATCAGGTGATGTTCTTGTCACCGAAGTTGGGGGGTTCTGTTGTAGTTCACGCACCTCTGCACGACTATAGTTGATTGGATGCCACCTCTGCATATGTCGGTGCATCGTGTAATTTCCATAACTGTATTTTTTATTAGTGCCCCGGGATAACTTTTCTTGGCAGATAAGGCACGTAGCATAGCGTGCATTGACTTTTTTCTCTCCTGGTGGAATGGAAAAAAATTGCCAGATAAAGCTAACTTTGCGATGAGATACCCGGGGTAACTCTTTGACAAATCGTGGTCCCTCTTCTTCCTCTCCGTCTTGTTCTTCCTCTTCCTCCTCTGTGTCTCCAATAAACTGTGCAGATGGTCCTCTCTTCCTATGAGGAGATGGTGGTGGTGGTGGTGGGGGTGCAGAAGCTGAAGCTACTATTGAAGCCATTTTTTAATCAGAGCAAATGATCAGGTCTTCCTTTCTCAAAGTTGAAAGTCAGAGTGAGAAAAAAGGTGGGGGCTTTCATCATTTGGGAAAAAAAATAGTTCTAAACCAATGAAAAGTGTTATTTTTAGGTCACCTGACCTAGCCTTACATCATTATGAAACCAAAAGTGAAATGAACCAATGAAAAGTTTTATTAACAAGTCACATGACCTCTCACGCTCATGTTACGCGCTGCGGAACGCGCCCCGGTTAGCTTCCGGGTCGCTGCGCTTCGCGCCTCGGTCCGCGCCCCGGGGCACTTCCGGGTGCGCTAACGCGGTACGTCACAAGACGCATTACGCGGCAACGCGATACGTCGCGCTTTCGCGCCGCGCCGCGGATCGCTTCCGGGGAGCTGCGTTTCGCGCCTCGGTCCGCGCCCCGGGGCACTTCCGGGTGCGGTAACGCGGTACGTCACAAGACGCATTACGCGGCAACGCGATACCGTCACGATGTTGATTTCTTACCGGTTCGCGGACCGGGTCGCGGCATTAATTTGAGCTAACGGGAAGCTTTCCGGTTCGCGGACCGGGAGCGAAACAAAAAAAAATATTTTAAAAAAATTATTAATAAACATATAAAATATATTTTTGGATTTAAAGAAGAATACATTTTACAGCTATAGATATTAGCTTTTAAAAAACCAATGAATTTCACTGAAAAAACCATAGGTTATAGACCATATATAGTTAGGAATTAGCATTTACAAAACCATGAAAATTCACTGAAAAAAACCATAGGTTATACACCATATATAGTTAGGAATTAGCATTTAAAAAACCTTATTTTACTCACACAAAACCAATGAAATTCCATATATAGTTAGTTGTACTAACTATATATCGCGCACCCGCAATCCACTGCTGATCATGTCACATATTACATCATTCATGACATGGTCAGTGACATCACTGATGACATCACTGATGACATCTCAAATGACATCACTGATGACATCACTGATGACATCTCAAATGACATCACTGATGACATCACATCACAACTGAATGAGTGGATGTATAAGTGTCTGAATGAAGGTTTTAGTAGGTGCGTGACTGACTGTATGAGTGAATGATTAAATGTGTCTCACTGAATGCATAGGTTAGTGACTAAACTGTCTTAATTTGTGCATCATTATGTCTGGTATTCTGTAAACTGCTGCATGTGTTGATCAGTAGCTATATGAGTAACTATATGAGTTATTGATTGATTGTCCAAGTATTTGTATGGGAGACTGAGTGTGTGTGTGGCTAGCTGGGAGATGTGTGACTCTGTGCAGATCAATGTGTTCTTGTATCAATGATTTATAAGAGAGTAAGTATGTGTTAGAATATGTTTGAAAATGTAAGGTACTCTATGTTTAACTGTATAGATTAGAAAATGGAAGTGTGATTGATTCTTTACAGGACTGACTATTTGTATGGGAGACTGAGTGTGTGTGTGGCTAGCTGGGAGATGTGTGACTCTGTGCAGATCAATGTGTTCTTGTATCAATGATTTATAAGAGAGTAAGTATGTGTTAGAATATGTTTGAAAATGTAAGGTACTCTATGTTTAACTGTATAGATTAGAAAATGGAAGTGTGATTGATTCTTTACAGGACTGACTAGGTGTGTGAGTAACTCCAAGGATGAGTGGCAGAGTGTGAGTGTCTGTATAGGGTGTATGAGTGCATATGATAGTGTTGTAAAGATGAGTGATTGTATGTATGAATGATTGTATGGGTGAATGAGTGAATGTGTGTGTAGACGTAGGAATCAGTAAGTGCGTATGTAGTAACTAGTATTGGTGTGTCAATTGTTTTAAAAAATATATTCTGTATTTAACACTGGGTGTAACAGAGGTTATATTAAAGTGTGAGGAGATGCATTGTATTGTCACATGAATGATATCATCAGTGATGTGACCATTGATGTCAAATGAAATGTCATCAGTGATGTCATTTGAGATGTCATCAGTGATGTCATTTGAGATGTCATCAGTGATGTCATCAGTGATGTCATTTGAGATGTCATCAGTGATGTCATCAGTGATGTCACTGACCATGTCATGAATGATGTAATATGTGACATGATCAGCAGTGGATTGCGGGTGCGCGATATATAGTTAGTACAACTAACTATATATGGAATTTCATTGGTTTTGTGTGAGTAAAATAAGGTTTTTTAAATGCTAATTCCTAACTATATATGGTGTATAACCTATGGTTTTTTTCAGTGAATTTTCATGGTTTTGTAAATGCTAATTCCTAACTATATATGGTCTATAACCTATGGTTTTTTCAGTGAATATATATATATATATATATATATATGAATCCACAAATGTCCGCCAGTCTCCCAGCCACACACGGCGGCGGGCTCGAGTGAGGAGGCGATCCTCGTAATACTAGAGAAACAACTTATAAATCACAAAGTTGACTCGAGCCCAGGTCCTTTTTAGCGTGTTATTTATTCACACACGGAATGCCAAACAACACCCGACGCGTTTCGGTGCAGCCGCACCTTGGTCACGGGTAACGGTGTTTACAGACAATTACATTTTTAAAGTCAAAAAATATAAACATAAACGTAGGACTACCCGTCCTCACACCAGTGTTAGTTCAACCACAGTTATGGCGGCCATATTTGAATGTGTAATTGGACACAGATATGCTATACATTATACAATATGTACAAAAATGTATAAGGATCGCAGAGATTAATGTAACTTTAAATTAATTTGTTACAATTCGTTCTAAGGTTAAACTCTTATATCAAATCAAAAAAGTTTTACCAAACGTTTCTCAAGATTGAGCCCAAGTGGGCGAATGTACCCCAGCTCAGATACATAAAACATAGCAATTCCGCCCCAGTGGGCATGACTGCATCATACCAGTCAGTAATCTCAATGTCCTGGAACTTCAACTATTTAGTTGATTTCCAAAGGTTTTCAAATAAACAAATGTATAGTCCTGTGATTCCATCCAATTAAGTCAAATCGGCAGCAACCAGTGGTATTACGTAATCCATGTGTGGCGACACATATGTCTCCTACAAACATAAAAAGATATATATAATCACTTTAAAATATACTCAAATAGTTAAACATCCAAGACAGCTTCAAATTCATGTTTTTAAGTGATCACATTACTGGAGAATCATCAGTACGGTGACAATGTTACACGGACTCTTTAAATTAAATTAAATTAGGTGGACTGCTAACTCCTCATCCTTATTCAACCCCAGCGGGTGTACAGTGTCATACTTAATTATGAACCTTGATTCAAGCTGGCGTAGTTGTCTCACTCTATCTCCGCCCCGTTCTGACGGTGGGACTCTGTCTAAAGCACAAAACTTAAATACACTTAGATTTTTTCCATGCAGGTCTTTAAAATGTTTGGCAATTGGATAGTTTTTGTCCTCATTCGTTATTGCCCGCATGTGTTCTAACACACGTTTTTTACAAGGATGTTTTGTGCTGCCAATGTAGGTCAATGGACAGGGACATTGCAGTGCATAGACACAGTAGTCAGATTTACATGTCAAATGTTTTGTAATCTTAAAGGGTTTGTTATTTTTAGATAAAGTGATTTCCTTTTTATTGACACTGTTCTTGCAAGCTTTGCATGAGCGACAGGTAAAGAAACCTTCTACCTTCCCGGTATCATCTTTGTCCTTTACCATGTTGCTACATAGCACGTCTTTCAGAGCTGGACATTTCCTGTAGGTAATCATAGGTTGATTCCCCACAGCCTTTTTTAGTGTTTCGTCCAGCTGGAGTATATGCCAAAATTTCTTCAGACTTCTTCTGACCTGCCATGTTTGATCAGAATATGTGGTGATAAATCTAAGAGGTCCCTCTTCGCTGTCACTTGGTTGTTTGGATATGAGAAGATCTTTTCTCTCTACGTCTCTGACTTTGTTACAGGCTTGTTCGACCACTTTGGCCGGATAGCCCCTCTCCCTGAACCTCTCCTTCATGATATTCATTTCCTTGTGAAAGTCTGTGTCGGTTGCACAGTTCCTCTTTGCGCGTAGCAACTCGCCAAAAGGGATGCTGTGAATCAGGTTTTTGGGGTGACAGCTCGATGCATGCAACAAGCTGTTGCCTGCTGTAGGCTTTCGATACAGCTTGCTGATGAGTCGTCCATTGTTAACTGATACCAAAACATCCAGAAACTCAATTGACTGCTTGTCAATAGTACTGGTAAATTGTAAGTTACATTCGTTCTGATTCAGTTCTTTGACGAATTGCAAAGCTGCCTCTTTACTGCCCTTCCACAGACAAAACACGTCGTCTATATACCTGGCCCAGAGGACCACGTTCTGGGTAAAGGCCAAGATGTTGCTGGCCACCTGCTCCTCCCACCAGCCCAGGTATAAACCCGCGTAGCTGGGGGCAAAGCAGGTCCCCATCGCAGTCCCCCTGGCCTGGCAGTAGACAACATGATTAAACAAGAAATAATTGCTTGAGAGGCAAGTGCGCATCATGGACACAAGCATGTTAGTATGCTTCAAATACTTGACATCCCTGTTTTTTAAAAAGTGTTGGTTCGCACCCACACCCAAATTGTGGGGTATACATGTATAAAGGCTGTTGACATCTAATGTCATCAGCCACATGTCTTCCTCCCACTGTATGGGTTCGATAATTCTCAAGAAATCACGTGTATCCTGCAGATACGACGGTAGTTGTTCAACATAGGATCTCAAAAAGTGGTCTATCTATTTGGACGTGTTCTCATATGTGCTGCCCATAGCGGAAACAATGGGTCTCCCTGGGGGTAGTGAGGTGTTCTTATGTAACTTGGGTAAAAGATATAAAACCGCAAGTTTAGGATGGTCACACTTCAAAAATTTATATTCATCTTCTGATAAAAGTTTGTCATTCTTCCACTCATGCAACTGTTTCTGATAGTCTAGATTATTTCTTTCATAAGCAATTCTAGAGCTTATTGCATAATTGTCCCTGTCATCAAGCTGTCTTTTGCCCTCAGCAAGGTACATTTCAGTGGGCCACACGACAACATTACCGCCTTTATCAGACATTTTTAGTACAATGTTGTTGTTGTTTTTAAGATCAACCATGGCTTTCCTTTGTTTTCTAGTTAGATTGTCATGAGTGGGTTTTCGAATTTGATTTATCTTCTTGAACTCTGTAATGACACCCTTTTCAAACACATCAATCGTGTCACAGTGAATTTGAGGTAGGAACCTGGATTTGGACTTAAATCCACTGCCACTAGGACAGTCATAGGTTAGTTCCTCCTCGGATAAACATTCTGACGTGCTTGGGATCGTATCAGTGTCGGAACCCAAACATCTCATGGTTTTCAAAAGGTTAATATCACCAATAGCAACTCCTGTATTAACCTCAGCAGTGGCCCCCCCCACCACAAACTTTCTATTTTGAAACCATTTTCTTAATTTCAATTTTCGTACAAAATGAAATAAGTCAATTCTTCCGTCAGTGTAGTTAAAGTGACTGGAAGGACAGAATGTCAATCCCAAAGACAAGACTTCAATCTGATCAGAAGTTAAAATCAAATTAGATAGATTTACCACTGTGTGGGTGTCCATCATTTCTTTGCCATCTTGCCTCTTGTTGTTACTCCCACGAAGGCATCTATCAATCCCTGTCTTTTGGCGCCTTTCTTGCTTCCGCCTTTGGCGCCTCTTCCACGACCTGGATTTGGAGACTCTGCAGGTCCAGGGCCGGGGCTGACAAGCCCTTGTCTCCCTTGTGCTAGCAGAGAGAATTCGATTAAAATATTGTTTTTTACTCCTTCTGTGGTTGTGGATTCACCACTTGTAGACGGAGTGGTCCCATCTTCAACCCTCATATTTGCATCAGGGGTAGACCCTGTTTGATCTGTTTGGGCTGGTTGTTGTTTTTCGGGGGTCTTTTGTAATCTTTTGTTCAATTCTCTCAGTTGGTCAAATTTTCTACCAAAAGTGAAAATCTGGCCTCTCTCATAATCCAACTGGTCGCGGTGGAATTTACTTTGTTTCTTTAATTTGATTTCTTCTTCCGCTTTTTGAAGTCTTGATGTCATCTTCTTCATTTCTATTTCAAATTCACTTTCAGTGTATTGCCCCTTTAACTCTGCTGTAATCCGCTCTATTTCCTCTGACAGCCTCAGAGTGTCCTTTTGTGCGTACTTGATGAGTAATTTCAACATGATTGTTGAGCAGTTGTGATTGTTTTCTACCCACTCCTCTATTAGTTCAGGGTCCGGGTCAGCAAACGTGGGAGTTATGAATATGCGCAAGCCACGTGGTACTCGTTTGCAATCCACGTATTTTTGTAAGGTGGTGGCCTCCCACCACTTTACCTGCTCCATCTTAGCGCTTTTCCACAGTTTGTCCCAAAGTTCCTTTTTGGTTACTCTGTCTCGAGCCATTGTATTCCCCGCTGTGCTCGCAGTAGTATCACCAGAAAACGGGACAAACAGCGTTTCAGCTGCCTCCCGCCTTGAAGCTTGTCGAGTTGACAAATCCATGTCGTTTGTATTTCTCACTGTCCGTGAGATGCCACAGCCGAATCACTGGCTGTCCACGCCTTCCACGATGCAGCCGCGCCGGCAGCCGCAGTGGTTCCGCCTCCCGCTGCAGAGTTGAGGTTCTTACTCACGTAGTTTCAATCACCTCTGTGTCCGGACGCTGTCTCCAAGCCCGGAGATGTAAACCAGTCAGCCGACCGGTTCGGGACCCGACACTCGGGGAGACTCAGGTACGTCCAAACCAACGGAGATGTCGATCACGTGTCTTCGTAATTCAACGTTCTATGCAAACGGGTGAGCGGGGAGACTTTTTCCGAAGAATGAACTGAATCCACAAATGTCCGCCAGTCTCCCAGCCACACACGGCGGCGGGCTCGAGTGAGGAGGCGATCCTCGTAATACTAGAGAAACAACTTATAAATCACAAAGTTGACTCGAGCCCAGGTCCTTTTTAGCGTGTTATTTATTCACACACGGAATGCCAAACAACACCCGACGCGTTTCGGTGCAGCCGCACCTTGGTCACGGGTAACGGTGTTTACAGACAATTACATTTTTAAAGTCAAAAAATATAAACATAAACGTAGGACTACCCGTCCTCACACCAGTGTTAGTTCAACCACAGTTATGGCGGCCATATTTGAATGTGTAATTGGACACAGATATGCTATACATTATACAATATGTACAAAAATGTATAAGGATCGCAGAGATTAATGTAACTTTAAATTAATTTGTTACAATTCGTTCTAAGGTTAAACTCTTATATCAAATCAAAAAAGTTTTACCAAACGTTTCTCAAGATTGAGCCCAAGTGGGCGAATGTACCCCAGCTCAGATACATAAAACATAGCAATTCCGCCCCAGTGGGCATGACTGCATCATACCAGTCAGTAATCTCAATGTCCTGGAACTTCAACTATTTAGTTGATTTCCAAAGGTTTTCAAATAAACAAATGTATAGTCCTGTGATTCCATCCAATTAAGTCAAATCGGCAGCAACCAGTGGTATTACGTAATCCATGTGTGGCGACACATATGTCTCCTACAAACATAAAAAGATATATATAATCACTTTAAAATATACTCAAATAGTTAAACATCCAAGACAGCTTCAAATTCATGTTTTTAAGTGATCACATTACTGGAGAATCATCAGTACGGTGAAAATGTTACACGGACTCTTTAAATTAAATTAAATTAGGTGGACTGCTAACTCCTCATCCTTATTCAACCCCAGCGGGTGTACAGTGTCATACTTAATTATGAACCTTGATTCAAGCTGGCGTAGTTGTCTCACTCTATCTCCGCCCCGTTCTGACGGTGGGACTCTGTCTAAAGCACAAAACTTAAATACACTTAGATTTTTTCCATGCAGGTCTTTAAAATGTTTGGCAATTGGATAGTTTTTGTCCTCATTCATGGATTTAAGTCCAAATCCAGGTTCCTACCTCAAATTCACTGTGACACGATTGATGTGTTTGAAAAGGGTGTCATTACAGAGTTCAAGAAGATAAATCAAATTCGAAAACCCACTCATGACAATCTAACTAGAAAACAAAGGAAAGCCATGGTTGATCTTAAAAACAACAACAACATTGTACTAAAAATGTCTGATAAAGGCGGTAATGTTGTCGTGTGGCCCACTGAAATGTACCTTGCTGAGGGCAAAAGACAGCTTGATGACAGGGACAATTATGCAATAAGCTCTAGAATTGCTTATGAAAGAAATAATCTAGACTATCAGAAACAGTTGCATGAGTGGAAGAATGACAAACTTTTATCAGAAGATGAATATAAATTTTTGAAGTGTGACCATCCTAAACTTGCGGTTTTATATCTTTTACCCAAGTTACATAAGAACACCTCACTACCCCCAGGGAGACCCATTGTTTCCGCTATGGGCAGCACATATGAGAACACGTCCAAATACATAGACCACTTTTTGAGATCCTATGTTGAACAACTACCGTCGTATCTGCAGGATACACGTGATTTCTTGAGAATTATCGAACCCATACAGTGGGAGGAAGACATGTGGCTGATGACATTAGATGTCAACAGCCTTTATACATGTATACCCCACAATTTGGGTGTGGGTGCGAACCAACACTTTTTAAAAAACAGGGATGTCAAGTATTTGAAGCATACTAACATGCTTGTGTCCATGATGCGCACTTGCCTCTCAAGCAATTATTTCTTGTTTAATCATGTTGTCTACTGCCAGGCCAGGGGGACTGCGATGGGGACCTGCTTTGCCCCCAGCTACGCGGGTTTATACCTGGGCTGGTGGGAGGAGCAGGTGGCCAGCAACATCTTGGCCTTTACCCAGAACGTGGTCCTCTGGGCCAGGTATATAGACGACGTGTTTTGTCTGTGGAAGGGCAGTAAAGAGGCAGCTTTGCAATTCGTCAAAGAACTGAATCAGAACGAATGTAACTTACAATTTACCAGTACTATTGACAAGCAGTCAATTGAGTTTCTGGATGTTTTGGTATCAGTTAACAATGGACGACTCATCAGCAAGCTGTATCGAAAGCCTACAGCAGGCAACAGCTTGTTGCATGCATCGAGCTGTCACCCCAAAAACCTGATTCACAGCATCCCTTTTGG
Source organism: Lissotriton helveticus (assembly GCF_964261635.1). NCBI lineage: Eukaryota > Metazoa > Chordata > Amphibia > Caudata > Salamandridae > Lissotriton > Lissotriton helveticus. The sequence continues at coordinate 611,422,249 of NC_136071.1, read as the reverse complement.
CGAGTTGCTACGCGCAAAGAGGAACTGTGCAACCGACACAGACTTTCACAAGGAAATGAATATCATGAAGGAGAGGTTCAGGGAGAGGGGCTATCCGGCCAAAGTGGTCGAACAAGCCTGTAACAAAGTCAGAGACGTAGAGAGAAAAGATCTTCTCATATCCAAACAACCAAGTGACAGCGAAGAGGGACCTCTTAGATTTATCACCACATATTCTGATCAAACATGGCAGGTCAGAAGAAGTCTGAAGAAATTTTGGCATATACTCCAGCTGGACGAAACACTAAAAAAGGCTGTGGGGAATCAACCTATGATTACCTACAGGAAATGTCCAGCTCTGAAAGACGTGCTATGTAGCAACATGGTAAAGGACAAAGATGATACCGGGAAGGTAGAAGGTTTCTTTACCTGTCGCTCATGCAAAGCTTGCAAGAACAGTGTCAATAAAAAGGAAATCACTTTATCTAAAAATAACAAACCCTTTAAGATTACAAAACATTTGACATGTAAATCTGACTACTGTGTCTATGCACTGCAATGTCCCTGTCCATTGACCTACATTGGCAGCACAAAACATCCTTGTAAAAAACGTGTGTTAGAACACATGCGGGCAATAACGAATGAGGACAAAAACTATCCAATTGCCAAACATTTTAAAGACCTGCATGGAAAAAATCTAAGTGTATTTAAGTTTTGTGCTTTAGACAGAGTCCCACCGTCAGAACGGGGCGGAGATAGAGTGAGACAACTACGCCAGCTTGAATCAAGGTTCATAATTAAGTATGACACTGTACACCCGCTGGGGTTGAATAAGGATGAGGAGTTAGCAGTCCACCTAATTTAATTTAATTTAAAGAGTCCGTGTAACATTTTCACCGTACTGATGATTCTCCAGTAATGTGATCACTTAAAAACATGAATTTGAAGCTGTCTTGGATGTTTAACTATTTGAGTATATTTTAAAGTGATTATATATATCTTTTTATGTTTGTAGGAGACATATGTGTCGCCACACATGGATTACGTAATACCACTGGTTGCTGCCGATTTGACTTAATTGGATGGAATCACAGGACTATACATTTGTTTATTTGAAAACCTTTGGAAATCAACTAAATAGTTGAAGTTCCAGGACATTGAGATTACTGACTGGTATGATGCAGTCATGCCCACTGGGGCGGAATTGCTATGTTTTATGTATCTGAGCTGGGGTACATTCGCCCACTTGGGCTCAATCTTGAGAAACGTTTGGTAAAACTTTTTTGATTTGATATAAGAGTTTAACCTTAGAACGAATTGTAACAAATTAATTTAAAGTTACATTAATCTCTGCGATCCTTATACATTTTTGTACATATTGTATAATGTATAGCATATCTGTGTCCAATTACACATTCAAATATGGCCGCCATAACTGTGGTTGAACTAACACTGGTGTGAGGACGGGTAGTCCTACGTTTATGTTTATATTTTTTGACTTTAAAAATGTAATTGTCTGTAAACACCGTTACCCGTGACCAAGGTGCGGCTGCACCGAAACGCGTCGGGTGTTGTTTGGCATTCCGTGTGTGAATAAATAACACGCTAAAAAGGACCTGGGCTCGAGTCAACTTTGTGATTTATAAGTTGTTTCTCTAGTATTACGAGGATCGCCTCCTCACTCGAGCCCGCCGCCGTGTGTGGCTGGGAGACTGGCGGACATTTGTGGATTCAGTTCATTCTTCGGAAAAAGTCTCCCCGCTCACCCGTTTGCATAGAACGTTGAATTACGAAGACACGTGATCGACATCTCCGTTGGTTTGGACGTACCTGAGTCTCCCCGAGTGTCGGGTCCCGAACCGGTCGGCTGACTGGTTTACATCTCCGGGCTTGGAGACAGCGTCCGGACACAGAGGTGATTGAAACTACGTGAGTAAGAACCTCAACTCTGCAGCGGGAGGCGGAACCACTGCGGCTGCCGGCGCGGCTGCATCGTGGAAGGCGTGGACAGCCAGTGATTCGGCTGTGGCATCTCACGGACAGTGAGAAATACAAACGACATGGATTTGTCAACTCGACAAGCTTCAAGGCGGGAGGCAGCTGAAACGCTGTTTGTCCCGTTTTCTGGTGATACTACTGCGAGCACAGCGGGGAATACAATGGCTCGAGACAGAGTAACCAAAAAGGAACTTTGGGACAAACTGTGGAAAAGCGCTAAGATGGAGCAGGTAAAGTGGTGGGAGGCCACCACCTTACAAAAATACGTGGATTGCAAACGAGTACCACGTGGCTTGCGCATATTCATAACTCCCACGTTTGCTGACCCGGACCCTGAACTAATAGAGGAGTGGGTAGAAAACAATCACAACTGCTCAACAATCATGTTGAAATTACTCATCAAGTACGCACAAAAGGACACTCTGAGGCTGTCAGAGGAAATAGAGCGGATTACAGCAGAGTTAAAGGGGCAATACACTGAAAGTGAATTTGAAATAGAAATGAAGAAGATGACATCAAGACTTCAAAAAGCGGAAGAAGAAATCAAATTAAAGAAACAAAGTAAATTCCACCGCGACCAGTTGGATTATGAGAGAGGCCAGATTTTCACTTTTGGTAGAAAATTTGACCAACTGAGAGAATTGAACAAAAGATTACAAAAGACCCCCGAAAAACAACAACCAGCCCAAACAGATCAAACAGGGTCTACCCCTGATGCAAATATGAGGGTTGAAGATGGGACCACTCCGTCTACAAGTGGTGAATCCACAACCACAGAAGGAGTAAAAAACAATATTTTAATCGAATTCTCTCTGCTAGCACAAGGGAGACAAGGGCTTGTCAGCCCCGGCCCTGGACCTGCAGAGTCTCCAAATCCAGGTCGTGGAAGAGGCGCCAAAGGCGGAAGCAAGAAAGGCGCCAAAAGACAGGGATTGATAGATGCCTTCGTGGGAGTAACAACAAGAGGCAAGATGGCAAAGAAATGATGGACACCCACACAGTGGTAAATCTATCTAATTTGATTTTAACTTCTGATCAGATTGAAGTCTTGTCTTTGGGATTGACATTCTGTCCTTCCAGTCACTTTAACTACACTGACGGAAGAATTGACTTATTTCATTTTGTACGAAAATTGAAATTAAGAAAATGGTTTCAAAATAGAAAGTTTGTGGTGGGGGGGGCCACTGCTGAGGTTAATACAGGAGTTGCTATTGGTGATATTAACCTTTTGAAAACCATGAGATGTTTGGGTTCCGACACTGATACGATCCCAAGCACGTCAGAATGTTTATCCGAGGAGGAACTAACCTATGACTGTCCTAGTGGCAGTGGATTTAAGTCCAAATCCAGGTTCCTACCTCAAATTCACTGTGACACGATTGATGTGTTTGAAAAGGGTGTCATTACAGAGTTCAAGAAGATAAATCAAATTTGAAAACCCACTCATGACAATCTAACTAGAAAACAAAGGAAAGCCATGGTTGATCTTAAAAACAACAACAACATTGTACTAAAAATGTCTGATAAAGGCGGTAATGTTGTCGTGTGGCCCACTGAAATGTACCTTGCTGAGGGCAAAAGACAGCTTGATGACAGGGACAATTATGCAATAAGCTCTAGAATTGCTTATGAAAGAAATAATCTAGACTATCAGAAACAGTTGCATGAGTGGAAGAATGACAAACTTTTATCAGAAGATGAATATAAATTTTTGAAGTGTGACCATCCTAAACTTGCGGTTTTATATCTTTTACCCAAGTTACATAAGAACACCTCACTACCCCCAGGGAGACCCATTGTTTCCGCTATGGGCAGCACATATGAGAACACGTCCAAATACATAGACCACTTTTTGAGATCCTATGTTGAACAACTACCGTCGTATCTGCAGGATACACGTGATTTCTTGAGAATTATCGAACCCATACAGTGGGAGGAAGACATGTGGCTGATGACATTAGATGTCAACAGCCTTTATACATGTATACCCCACAATTTGGGTGTGGGTGCGAACCAACACTTTTTAAAAAACAGGGATGTCAAGTATTTGAAGCATACTAACATGCTTGTGTCCATGATGCGCACTTGCCTCTCAAGCAATTATTTCTTGTTTAATCATGTTGTCTACTGCCAGGCCAGGGGGACTGCGATGGGGACCTGCTTTGCCCCCAGCTACGCGGGTTTATACCTGGGCTGGTGGGAGGAGCAGGTGGCCAGCAACATCTTGGCCTTTACCCAGAACGTGGTCCTCTGGGCCAGGTATATAGACGACGTGTTTTGTCTGTGGAAGGGCAGTAAAGAGGCAGCTTTGCAATTCGTCAAAGAACTGAATCAGAACGAATGTAACTTACAATTTACCAGTACTATTGACAAGCAGTCAATTGAGTTTCTGGATGTTTTGGTATCAGTTAACAATGGACGACTCATCAGCAAGCTGTATCGAAAGCCTACAGCAGGCAACAGCTTGTTGCATGCATCGAGCTGTCACCCCAAAAACCTGATTCACAGCATCCCTTTTGGCGAGTTGCTACGCGCAAAGAGGAACTGTGCAACCGACACAGACTTTCACAAGGAAATGAATATCATGAAGGAGAGGTTCAGGGAGAGGGGCTATCCGGCCAAAGTGGTCGAACAAGCCTGTACCAAAGTCAGAGACGTAGAGAGAAAAGATCTTCTCATATCCAAACAACCAAGTGACAGCGAAGAGGGACCTCTTAGATTTATCACCACATATTCTGATCAAACATGGCAGGTCAGAAGAAGTCTGAAGAAATTTTGGCATATACTCCAGCTGGACGAAACACTAAAAAAGGCTGTGGGGAATCAACCTATGATTACCTACAGGAAATGTCCAGCTCTGAAAGACGTGCTATGTAGCAACATGGTAAAGGACAAAGATGATACCGGGAAGGTAGAAGGTTTCTTTACCTGTCGCTCATGCAAAGCTTGCAAGAACAGTGTCAATAAAAAGGAAATCACTTTATCTAAAAATAACAAACCCTTTAAGATTACAAAACATTTGACATGTAAATCTGACTACTGTGTCTATGCACTGCAATGTCCCTGTCCATTGACCTACATTGGCAGCACAAAACATCCTTGTAAAAAACGTGTGTTAGAACACATGCGGGCAATAACGAATGAGGACAAAAACTATCCAATTGCCAAACATTTTAAAGACCTGCATGGAAAAAATCTAAGTGTATTTAAGTTTTGTGCTTTAGACAGAGTCCCACCGTCAGAACGGGGCGGAGATAGAGTGAGACAACTACGCCAGCTTGAATCAAGGTTCATAATTAAGTATGACACTGTACACCCGCTGGGGTTGAATAAGGATGAGGAGTTAGCAGTCCACCTAATTTAATTTAATTTAAAGAGTCCGTGTAACATTTTCACCGTACTGATGATTCTCCAGTAATGTGATCACTTAAAAACATGAATTTGAAGCTGTCTTGGATGTTTAACTATTTGAGTATATTTTAAAGTGATTATATATATCTTTTTATGTTTGTAGGAGACATATGTGTCGCCACACATGGATTACGTAATACCACTGGTTGCTGCCGATTTGACTTAATTGGATGGAATCACAGGACTATACATTTGTTTATTTGAAAACCTTTGGAAATCAACTAAATAGTTGAAGTTCCAGGACATTGAGATTACTGACTGGTATGATGCAGTCATGCCCACTGGGGCGGAATTGCTATGTTTTATGTATCTGAGCTGGGGTACATTCGCCCACTTGGGCTCAATCTTGAGAAACGTTTGGTAAAACTTTTTTGATTTGATATAAGAGTTTAACCTTAGAACGAATTGTAACAAATTAATTTAAAGTTACATTAATCTCTGCGATCCTTATACATTTTTGTACATATTGTATAATGTATAGCATATCTGTGTCCAATTACACATTCAAATATGGCCGCCATAACTGTGGTTGAACTAACACTGGTGTGAGGACGGGTAGTCCTACGTTTATGTTTATATTTTTTGACTTTAAAAATGTAATTGTCTGTAAACACCGTTACCCGTGACCAAGGTGCGGCTGCACCGAAACGCGTCGGGTGTTGTTTGGCATTCCGTGTGTGAATAAATAACACGCTAAAAAGGACCTGGGCTCGAGTCAACTTTGTGATTTATAAGTTGTTTCTCTAATATATATATATATATATATATATATATATATATATATATATATATATTCCAACACAAGATTGTCCACGATGGAAGGACGTCAACCGGCAGATAAGTAATTCAATTGAAATCTTTAATGGCAGCATCTTGCACACAAGCAGCTGAAAATAACACAGGCATCTAATTCCATAGCCAAAGCCAGACGCGTTTCGGGTACACAGAGTCCCTTCTTCAATGGCAGCTGCTTCGTTACCAACATAACAACATGCACGTTGCTCTTAAGTGTTCCAAGGTCCCGCCCCAGTGGGCGTGGCAATTCGCATTGCCTGCTGGTTCCCGTAGTATCGTGTAAGTTTTCTCGAGTGAGTTTGGGATTTTTGAAAATTCTATGTCGAATAACTTTGGCGTTTGAGGACGGAATTGGCTGAAATTTTCAGGAAAATGGCACATTTTGTTTCTGAGCAGCCTCTGAAAATTTGGGGGGGTTTCGTCAAGGGGGGGGCGAGAAAAAAGGGGGGTCCCAAAACGCGTTTTCCCCATGCAATTTTCCGTAGGGCGGTTGGACTCACTTTTAGCTTGAACGGCTGAATGGATTTCCACGAAACTTGGCAAAATTGTAGATATTGTTTGCCCGATGTGCCTTTGCTAGGTCTCAATATATGTGCTCCAGTGGATTTTGATAAATTAACGTTCAAAAAAAAATATATATCTGTAAGCGCGCCCCGATTAGCGCCCCGGTTCGCGTACCGGACGCGTAACGGAACTTCGCGAAGCGAAGCTGATTGGCTCTCCGGTGTCTGTCAACATTCTAAACGGTCCGGAGCGGCCGCCATCTTGTCTCTCGGTAGGATCGAGAGACAAGAGGAGGCCAAAACAAAGGGGGAAATGACCATAAGGGGGCATAGTAGATCCTCCCTGACCCCCTAGGTTTGATGTGGAGGCTTTAAAAGGGCCCCACGGGGCAAAAAAAAACAAGACAAGCCTAAATCCATCCATAACGATAACAGAAAAGTCTATCTAAATCTATAACTATTACAGAGGGATAGTATATAACTATCAGAAAAAGTTTTCCATATTAACTTAAAGTGCACAATAATACTTTAGTTTTCAAAATAACATCTTACCTTTTAAAAACAAGTTTAAGTTGTCAGTGAAAATGCTCTTGCAATGTACTTCAAGAAGTAGTAGTCAAAATGGCTGTGTTTCTCTCTCTTTCTTTATATATATTCAGGTACATAACCAATCAAATGTCAGGTAAAAAAAGTAGAAAATGAAAGTAACATTTTAATTGGTTGTCAATTCCAACACTTCAGATGTGTTTTGTGAAGTAATTTACCTCAGGGTATTCAGAGAGGTCTACAGGCTAAATGGCTAAATAGAATTACAATCAAATTTGTGAAAATGGTAGGGATTGGTATGTAGTATGAGCTAATCTATATTTGGTGAAAGTGTCTCCAGTGGTTTTTCTGTGAATTACTTTCCCACCTTTTTTCAGCGAGCGCTTCCCGGTGCGCGCCCCAGTACGCGAACCAGCAGAGTTACGGGAGTCCTCCATTTTGTGTTTCGGTAGAATTGAGATACAAGATGGAGGGCAATAATGTTCAGAATGGGTAGAAGGGGGCACGGTAGATGTATCCTGACCCCCTAGGTTTTCTGAGGGTGGCTGAGGAGGCCCATATGTGCGAAAAAAAAACATTTTTTTTTAAATTTTCACGCGGTTACCGTCCGGTGCGCGTACCGGGTAGCGCTCCGGAAAGCGTAAATTGTGAAAATTAGTAAAAAAAAAGTTACATTTAAAATTTGTTTATAGTGATCATAGTTAGGGTAGCTCTGAGAAGAGCTTTTGGGTCTGTGGTAGATTTAGGTACTTATAAGTAGGTACCAATACATAGTCTTAAATTCAGGATGAAAACTCTGTTCCCCTCATCTGAGAAGTGAACTCCATCTTCTCTGTAGATATCTTGCATGTAGTAACGCAAGTTATTGTTGTAGATGGAGCCCATTCCATGGTCTCTCATGTAAGCTGAAACAGACTTATTTACATGCTTCCTCGATTTCTCAATTTGTGGAGAAAATTGCTTGGACCACCTCCATTTCTGTCTTAGACATATATTTGAATATACCAAGGCAGTTTGAGGAAAAAGTGCCATCAATTGTTCAAAGGTGTTCTTTAAAAGCATTTCCAGACCTACCCCAGTCAAAGTGCACAAATCATTTCCTCCACAGTGCACAATTAACAGGTCAGGTTTTGGCAAATGCAAAAAGGTTTTCACCAATGGTATCAATTGGTGACATCTTAATCCTCTGTGGCCAATCCAGTTGATTTCCACATTTTGAAAATTGAGGTTGTGTAAATTTCTGTTATCAGCATACCTTTGAGCCCAATGGATGTAACTATGTCCAACAATCCAGACAGAAAACATAGTGAGAGGAGGTTCTGCTGCAGTCAGATGAAGTGTGGTAATGAAATGGCAGTTGAAACAGTAGGAGTATGTAATGAAAACAACTGTGGATTTTCTGTGCTAATGAATCAGTAGCAGTGATTGGTGGATTTTGATTGCTGGAAACAGAAAGTTAGGGTGCATGGATGAGTTCTTTGAAAGATGTAATTTGAATGGTCAAGAAAAAATCATTTTATGAAAGATTGCACTGGATACGCAGGTGTACTGAGAGTTCAGAGTTCAATTGAAACATTGTTGTGTGAACTTGCAAACATGAGAGGTCTTTCAGGAGGTGGTTGCTATGGAAAAAAGGCAGAAAGGGCAGAGGGGGGAAGGGTGTTGATTTGAAAAAAGTGAGGGAAGAGTTTTGATTGGGTGACATGAGAGATATGTGTGATGAATTACAGCATTTCTGTGCCATTGTTGGTTGCAGCCTCTGGAGTGCATACCCTTTGCTGTGCTACAGAAAAGTTGGTGTGTGTCTGAGACTGTTTTGAAACTCAAAAAGTATTTGCTAAGGTGAGAAAAGATTCATTTAATTTAGATAGAGAATAGTATGCTTTAGGGATAAATTTATGAAGAAAGTTGTGTATTTAAAATGTTGCTTTGTGTCAAGTGGTTTACAAATAGATTTAGTTTCTTTGAGTTTCATAGCCATGTTAAAAGTGACGCAAAAGTGGTGGAAGGGCCTTAAAAATACGCTTTCATGTGTGTTAGGACATTTTAAGTCACTTCCCCATGAATGTGGGTAAATAAGTGATTTACTTGATGTGTTTAAAAACGTTTTTAGAAATCAATTAGGTTTCTTGATATGTACTGCTAGAGTTTCATAGGCTGCTTGAGGCATATTTACAAGGCCTTTGAGTCAATTTGATGTTATTTTCCCCATTTTAATTTAAGACATTTCCCCGTGGTGCAAAGTCCTTGTAAATACGCCCCCATGTGTGCTTGGCAAATTTAGATTTTGTTTCTTTGAGTTACATAGCCATGTTAAAAGTGACGCAAAAATGGTGCAAGGACCTTAAAAATACGCTTTCATGAGTGTTAGGGCATTTTAAGTCACTTCCCCATGAATGTGGGTGAATAAATAGTTTACTTCATGTGTTTAAAAACGTTTCTTGAAGTCAATTAGGTTTCTTGAAATGTACTGCTAGAGTTTCATAGGCTGCTTGGGGCATATTTACAAGGCCTTTGAGTCACTTTGACGTTATTTTCCCCATTTTAATTTAAGTCATTTCCCCGTGGTGCAAGGTCCTTGTAAATACGCCCCCATGTGTGCTTGGCAAATTTAAGTACTGACAGGGTGTGCTTCTACATAGGAACTGTGTTGTGTTTTCAAATTATGACCAGAAAATCGTTTTTTTTTAAAAAGAAATGCTTTATTGTGAGTAATGTACATTGCTCTGTTGCATACAGTCCTCTTCTTCTGCGTACTCTTGGATATGCTAGACTACATCTGCACAATGAGATACTTAAGCTGAGGAAACACAGGTGATGTGATTGTGAATTGAGCATAAATATTTGCACGTTTTTCAATTACATCACCTGTGTTTTCTAACATTACGAATCACATTGTGCAGATGAGGTTTAGGTCTGTCCAGGGAGACAGAGGAGGTCTGGCCTTTGTTCAAGAGTGCAGTGGATATGTCTCACTTCATTGGTAGGCCTGCACATGTATTATCTCCTCTGTACTCTTCAACAAGCCTAAATTTCATCTGTAACCCTGAGTAGGCCTCACGTCAAACAAACCCCTGGATGGGCCACACCTTATCGGCATCCTGTACCAATCATTTAAAATGTTAGGGTCAGATTTATGATGGCCGTGTACACTTCTTGAAGTCAATTAGGTTTCTTGATATGTACTGCTAGAGTTTCATAGGCTGCTTGGGGCATATTTACAAGGCCTTTGAGTCACTTTGATGTTATTTTCCCCATTTTAATTTAAGTCATTTCCCCGTGGTGCAAGGTCCTTGTAAATACGCACCCATGTGTGCTTGGCAAATTTAAGTACTGACAGGGTGTGCTTCTACATAGGAGCTGTGTTGTGTTTTCAAATTATGAGCAGAAAATCATTTTTTTTTAAAAAGAAATGCTTTATTGTGAGTAATGTACATTGCTCTGTTGCATACAGTCCTCATCTTCTGCGTACTCTTGGATATGCTAGACTACATCTGCACAATGAGATACCTAAGCTGAGGAAACACAGGTGATGTGATTGTGAATTGAGCATAAATATTTGCACGTTTTTCAATTACATCACCTGTATTTTCCAACATTACGAATCACATTGTGCAGATGAGGTTTAGGTCTGTCCAGGGAGACAGAGGAGGTCTGGCCTTTGTTCAAGAGTGCAGTGGACATGACTCACTTCATTGGTAGGCCTGCACGTGTGTTATCTCCTCTGTACTCTTCAACAAGCCTAAATTTCATCTGCAACCCTGAGTAGGCCTCACCTCAAACAAACATCTGGATAGGCCACACCTTATCGGCATCCTGAACCAATCATTTAAAATGTTAGGGGCAGATTTATGATGGCCGTGCGCCTCTTTTGCGCCGCTGTTGCGTCACTTTTGTGACGCAGCAGTGGTGCAAAAGATGCACCATGTTGCAAGATAGGCCTCACTTCATCTGCAACAAAATACCGTCACTTTAAACTGTATACATTTAGGACTGTGTAGGGGGCATGGAGAAGCTGAATCTTCTGTAAGTGTCAAAATTGTTGCATACAGTGCTCACCTTCTGCGTACTCTTTGATATGCTAGACTACATCTGCACAATGAGATACCTAAGCAAAGGAAACAGAAGTGATGTGATTGTGAAATGAGCATAAAAAATTGCACGTTTTTCAATTACATCATCCTTTGTTTCCTAACATTACGAATCACATTGTGGAGATCAGGTTTAGGCCTGTCCAGGGAGACAGAGGAGGTCTGGCCTTTGTTAAAGAATGCAGTAGACATGACTCTCTTCATTGGTAGGCCTGCACATGTATTATCTCCTCTGTACTCTTCAACAAGCCTAAATTTAATCTGTAACCCTGAGTAGGCCTCACCTCAAACAAATCTCTGGATAGGCCACCCCTTATCGGCATCCTGAAACAATCATTTAAAATGTTAAGGGCAGTTTTATGATGGCCGTGCGCCTCTTTTGCGCCTCCGTTGCGTCACTTTTGTGACGCAGCGGCGGAGCAAAAGATGCGCTATGTTGCGACATATTTACAACTTGATGCATCTAGGCAGATGTGTTACGCTGTAAAATCTTGCCCCACATGAAACCTGCGTCAGGTTTCATGTGGGCATTTTGTTGCAGGGTGGGCGTTCACTTGCATGAAAGCCCTGTAAAACTAACACAGTGAAATTTACAAGATTTCACTGAGTCAGCTTTATGGCATTGCTGAATCAAATCCTTACGCCTGTTTGAAACAGGCATAAGGAGTGACGCACCATGCAATGTGTGGCTTGCCCATGTGCATTGCAGTAGACATGTCGCGCTTACGACGTGATTCCTGCAATGCGCCGCTTTTGTGGCACAGATGCGTGACGCATCTGTGCTGTTTTTGCTCCATGGTGCACTGCATTGTAAATGCGGCACACCATGGGTGGCAGAGCAGCGGCGCACGTTAACTGGTGCATCCCTGGGGATGCGCCAGTTAACATAAATCTGCCCCTTTACATTTAAGTATGAGCAGGGGACACAGAGTCGGTGAGGCTTATCCAAGGTTAAGAAGAGATGAGTCCTGTTCACTGAAAACTTGGACATAGGCCTCACCTCCTCAGCATCGCTGGACATGGTTAAATAATATCTGCAAAATGTTACTCTTGTTAAACAATTTTACTATTATAGTCTCTGAGATTTGTCTCTTACTCTGCAACATCTCATTGTTGTTCTCTTTTTTAAAGATAACGACAACATCAAGCATGAGTGATAATGAGCAAACTGTTGATCTCGATATTATCATTGAACTTGTCATTGAAACATCAGTGGAAGTAGATTCCTTGGATGATTTAAATCCTGAGGATGATGAAGAACATGATGAGGATGCCGATTTGTCAGAATTGTATGACATAGGGTGGGAAGCTGACCTGCTCGAGCCTATGGAACTATAAAGAGTTATTTTTAAAAGTTACTGGAAATGAAAAGTAACCATGTCAACCATTTCATTTAAAATTAAACACAACTTTAAAAACAGCTTGTGTGAAGTGTGTTTAATAAAATAGTAAAATATGCTAATACAATTAGTTCAGATTCACATATAAAAGAGCACAGGTCAAATGTAGAAGCATTCTCTTTCTGTGCTACTATTTGTGATTTTTAAATTTGCCAATGCACTAAAAATTATTGTATGTAGAATTGACAAGTAGTGTGTTCATTTTTTGACGACTGTTATTGATTTACTGTTTGGTAATAGTGGTTAATAAAAAATTTTATTATATTTTACCACAGATTCAACTGCAGATCATTTCAAAACTACACTATGCCATCGAAGCAAAGAAGCCGAAAGGCTACAAAACGTCAAAGACAGCAGCTTACTACATGCTTGCAGCAGTCCTCTACAATAAAAACTCGTCAAGTCACCAAGAAACCTCCGGGTAAGACAACGAAATTATTACTAAGAAACATTTGCAGAAAAAAAAGTATCACTGCAGAACATGTTTTAGTCCAGAAAAAGAGAGCCAATTTAAACGGAAAGGAAAGGCCAATCAAAAATGTTACTGCTAGAGCAGGAGATAACTCTGTGCATGGTAGTAGAAGGAAAAATCAGTTTAGGGACATTCGTAGACGAATGTTCCGCAACAGGATAATTGGCAATTTGTTAAAAAATGTTAAGAAACGTCAACAGAAAGTGGCTTTTTATAAGAGAAAGAGAAACATTGAGAAAATTATTGATCAGGCATTCGAAATTAAGCGAAAGTTATTTATTTTGATAATCAATAGAATTAGGAAACTAAAGAAGGTAATTTATGATTTCAAAACAAATAGTAGATGGAAGAGAACAGTTAATCGTAGTAATTTTTGTGAAGTTTTTTCAGGAGAATGGATGCATAGTTCAAGTTGTGAGGCATTTTTTAATGAGGAGAGTTATTTCCAGGATAATGATTTGGTGCATGCAGTTGACACCAGCGGTCGAGCATATGAGGTGAAAGATGGTTGTCCGGTTGAAAAAGAAAAACTTGTGTCAACAGAGTCAGAAGAGGTGTTAAGTAATGAGGTTTTAGGAAGACGTCCTAAGGGACCAGTGTACACCTGGAAGTGTAGTAGTATTTGCAGTGTGCGACAGGATTCCATCAATTTGCTTTGTGATTTTGTACGGACATTTAATAAGAAAACTTTAAATCAGAAAATTAAGTTGTTGAAAGAATTAGATCCTTGCAGAGGGAGAGAAATGACAGGTTTGCATGGTCATTCACTGGCTTGTCTTTCCAGGAGAGTATGCCAGAGTGTCTTTCATCATTTCAGGATGCTAGCAGTGCATCATAATAAAGTGAGGAAATTAGTTAGAATGTTGTATTATGCTAAGAGTCCAGCAATTATGCTTAAACAATTATGCACTGCTCTTTTGCATGGTTCTGAAGTAGATGTGAAGAATATTTGTGAAGAAATTGAGTTTTGTTACTTTGCAAGTAAAGAGAAGAATGTTGAAATTGACCCAGAAGAAGAAGGTAATGTGGAAGAGAGTGTACAGGTTTCCAGTACAGATAATTTTCAGAAGGAAATTGCCACGTTTCAGGTGAAATCAAGTGAGAGGCCTAATTTCACTTGTGTGTATTGTCGACACACTTATTATAAGAATCAGACTAAGTTAGTGGATTTATATGCAAAAAGTGAAAGGGAAAATAATAGTGAATGGAAGGATTTCGCAACATACTTGATGGTAGAAATTTTTTTTGATTTGGGATTGGATCAACGTGTGTGTACTTATTGTTGTAACAAATTAAATCAAAACCAGATGCCTGCTAGAGCCTTTCATAATAATCTGGAATTGGTTGAGATTCCTTCTGAATTGAAGGATTTAAATACTTATGAATCTATTTTGATTCAAAGTGTCCATCCCTTTCAGGCTATTGTACGAATGGAGCCAAAGACAGGGAAATTGCCTCCATCAGATTTACAGAGAGGATTAAAGGGAAGAGTTGTTAATTTGCCTCTAGATTTGAAGAAAAACATTAATACAATTGGAGTAGAGAAAGTGGAAGAGGAACCTCTGGTTATCCTAGTTAATGGGGCTCCGACAAAGAGTAAGAAAATCTGGCACGATTTAGTGGATGTTAGGAAAGTCAAAAAGGCAACATTGTATTTTAAGAAAAACAATAAGTACTACAAGAATGTATATGTTGCAGAAGCGGAAGTAAGTGAAGAAGAGGACAGCAATTTGTGTGCTGGACAAATTGAGAAAGTAGAAGCCTCTAAAAATGAAGAAATATATGAACATTATAGTGTTCATCCTTTGCATTCCAAGGAAGTCATGGGGAATGCTATTGAGTTGTTTCAAATGAAACAAGCCAAAGGGAGTCCCATTAGTGTTTGGGAGGAAAGTTTGGAAGCTCGGTGTTTCCCACAACTATTTCCAACAGGTCAAGGAGGAAGATATGATGAGTGACCTGATCAAATTCCTGCTTCTGAATACCGGACTTTACGATTGTATGCAGAAGATCCTAGGTTTCGTCAATGCATTCCCTATTTGTTTCATCTACTGTTTGAAAGCGATCTGTCTGGACTGTCATATGCAGTGAATCACATCTTGAAAAGTGGTATACAGATGCAAAATATCTCAGCAAGGGACTTTATGGATAAAGTCGATGTGCAAGACAGTATTTTGGATTCTCACCTGATTAATCTCATGGCATGTCAGCGTGGTACTAATGAGTACTGGTACCGTCGACATGGAGATTTAAAATGTATGCTGAGGAACTTAGGAACTCCCACATGGTTCCTCACTCTCAGCTGTGCCGAGCATGGCTGGGAAGACTTACTTGAATTTCTACGAGAGGCAAATGGAAACATTGAAAATATCGAATTCAAGACACCCGGAGAACTGTGCTCTTTGGATCCAGTGAATGTATGCAGGTACTTCAATCATAGATTTGAAGCTATGATGTCTTTCATCATGAACAAGAAAAATCCACCTCTTGGAGAGGTGTTGGATTTCTTCTGGAGAAAGGAGTACCAAGCAAGAGGTGCTCCTCATATACATATGCTGCTATGGATCAAAGATGCACCCAAATTTGGAACAGATCCGGATGACTTAGTGATGAGTTTCATAGAACAGTATACTACATGTGCTGTTCCAAACACAAAGGAAGACAAAAGCCTAAGAGAACAAGTTTTACGCTTCCAAAGCCATCGTTGTGGAAAGTACTGTCGTCGTAAATTCAGAAACAAGGACAAATTCTACACAAAATGTCGTTTCGCCTTTCCACGACCGGTGATTTCTAAAGAAAGAGTGAACAGTTTGATGTCTTCGCTGCGACATAATGTGACGAGGAAATCACCCAAAAATACATACAATTTGAAAAGGAACGAAGAGTCCAAGTACATCAACGATTACAACCCAGTGATTTTGTCCATGTGGAATGCTAACATGGATATACAGTTTGTGGCTGATAACTGTATGGCTGTGGCTCGGTATGTGACATCTTACATCACCAAAAAAGAAAAGACAGAATTGAAGGATATGTGGGAAGACATTTCCCATGAAAAGAGCCTCAGTAACAAGTTGTACAGTTTCAGTCTGAAGATGTTGTCGCATCGAGAAATCGGAGCTTACGAATGTTCTGACCGGTTGTCTTCAGCAAGTCTCTATGCCAAATCTAGGAGTATCATTTGGGCGAGTCTTGGTCTTGCTGCAACGCGTAATCGAGTTCTGAAACCTGTGCGGGAAATTGAGTATTTGGCGGAAAAGGAGCCAAACAGTACTGATATTTTGAAGACCAACATGTTGGATACATATTATCCAAATCGAAGCAGTCACCTCGAGAATGTTTGTCTGTATGAGGTTCTACAAAATTACATACTCAAGAGGAACATCAAAGAAGATATTGATAAAGGAGTGTATGCTGTAATTGGAAGTGAGGGATGTCTGGTCAAGCAAAGAAAATGCCACTTGGTAAACCATCGAAAATTGAGTGGCGAATCTCCTGAAAGAAAAGAGTTTTTCTATTTAGCACTTTTGCAACTTTTCAAGCCTTGGCGTGCAGAAGAGGAACTGCTTGGAGATTTCCTCTTTTACGAAGACTCTTTCAATGCTGCCAAGGAGACCATAGAATGTCCTGTTTTTCCCAAATATCTAGAAATGTTGAATGCGGAAATCGAGCAGGAAGCAACGATTGCAGCCGAGATTGCTAGAGACAGTTCTCAGGACAGTCAGAGTTCTGTTTCATTGAGTCAGGATCCACTAGGAGGACCAGTTATCGAAAATGAAGCTGCCACTGCCATGATTGAAGAGGAAAGAGCCATGGCACATGCTCAGGAGGATGCGGTTAACTTAGAAGACTTGGAAAGACAACTCAACGTTGAGCAGAGGAAAATATATGACGAAGTTACCAACCAAATTGATCATGGATTAAGTCTTGAGAAGAAAGAGTGCTCCTGTACGTCGTTGAAGCCTGTCCGACTGTACGTGAGTGGAGAAGCGGGAACTGGAAAAAGTTTCCTCATTAAAGCAATTTCATGTTATTTGCAGAAAAGGACTGAGTCATCTCTGTCTTGTGTTGTCACCGCTCCAACTGGACTGGCAGCACATAACATTAAAGGTATTATTTTGCATCGTCTACTGATGCTGCCAGTGGAGCATGATAACAAATTACAATACCACAAGTTATCTGGAGATGCTTGTTGTGAAGTTTCCAGAGTATTCAGGAAAATGAAACTTCTTATCATTGACGAAGTAAGCATGGTTTCCAATGTCATGCTTGCCTTTGTGTATTTGAGAATGCAAGAAGTTCTCAAAACAGAGTATGATGTGTTATTTGGTGGCAAACACATCATTGTTTTCGGTGATCTTCTGCAGCTGACACCAGTGAAAGGACAACCTGTGTTCAAAATGCTCACGCATGAAGATACCAGGAAGTGCCTAGGGAGCATTGGCAACGTCAATATATGGTTAAACTTCAATTATGCTGAACTGCGTGAAAATATGCGTCAAGCGAAGGATGAAGATTATAAGAATATTCTACAAGATGTTAGAATCGGAAAAGTGACCGAGCATGGGAAAGAAGCTTTACATGCACGATTACTGTCAAATCTGTATCCAGAAGAAGACGTTCTGCCAGAGAATATTTTTCGGAAAATTACTGAGAAGAAATCTGGAATATGTTTGATGCCAACTCTTGCAGAATGTGCCATCTTCAACAATAAAATGTTGAATTTCGAAAACCAAGAGATTGTGAAACTGGAAGCTATTGACAGAATAGAGCATATGGGAGCAACAATTATTTTGTCTGAGAATTTGAAATCTAAATTGGATTCATTAGAGAAGACTATATCTTAAACTGCTGGTTTTGAAAAGACTCTGAATGTGTGCTTAAATTGCCGTATAATTTTAAGAAGGAATTTACATGTTGAAAGAGGTCTGGTAAATGGATCAATTGGTAATGTTGTTGATTTTGAGAAATACAGAAATAGAGATGGAATTGAATTTTTAAAAATTAAATTTGATGGCATTGAGGAAGTACAGCTAATTGGTCGTTGCTCTGCTAGGTTTTTGCTTGTAAAAGACTTATATGTTCGCCGTAAGCAGTTTCCTGTTTGCTTGGCATATGCGGTGACAATCCATAAATCGCAAGGTTTAAGTGTAGACAGTGCATTGGTGAATATTGGCAGTTCTGTGTTCAAGGAGGGTATGGCATATGTGGCATTGTCACGAGTCAGAACTTTATCGGGATTGCACTTGATTGAGTGTGATGTCACAAACATTTGTGCGGATCTAGATTGTGTTAAGGAATACAATAGGTTAAGAAGAGAGTATGCGCCACATTTGCCTCAATATCCTTTGTTTGAGAAACGTGTTGTAGGCCGGAAATGAAGAAATGTGACCAACAGTAGGGAGGTTGTAGCAAAAAGACGAAAAGTTGATGAACTCAAAATTATAAGCAGAAAGAAAATGGATTCTGTTGAAGATGTTGTTGGTTTTCAATTTCAAAATAGTTCTGGTGTCAACTGCTATGCTAATGTAGTGGTTAATGTTGTCTTTTCTCTAGAAACTTTAAAACAACAGATTGTGATCAATTCGGATCAAAGTTTTTGCTGTTTACTGAACTCTGTGTTAGAGAAATGTAGCACTGATAGAACAAAAATAGAAAGTGTGTCTGAAATTCGAAATCTGTTAGACAAATGTTCAGGTGAAACGCAATTCTCTCAAAATATTCAGCAAGATTGTCAGGAGTTTTTAATGTATATTCTTGATGTATTGCAAGATGAAGGTGTAGATGTAGATCATCTGTTTGGCCTTTCTTGTCAATGGCAGCATGACTGCGAGAACTGTAGGGTATCAAGTACTACTAGTGTAGAGTCTGAAAGATTTATATATTTAACTTTGCCAGACAGTAAATCAGTGTCCTTTAGTAAGCTAGTAAAAGCAGCTGATCACAACATGGAGTGTAGCCAATGTAAGTCTGCAATGTTCTCCACATTATTTATACGAACATATGGCCAGTATGTCATTTTAATGTTCCAACGATGTAGGCCTGATGGAACAAAATTGACAACTTTAATGAAAAATGTTGTGGCTTCGCAGTTGTCAATATCAGGAAGGACTTTTGTAACTGCAGCAATTATATATCATGACGGTCCTTCAACAACATCAGGACATTACACAGCTTATTTGAAGTCTAGAAATGGCTGGTCATTCTGCAATGATTCTGTTTTAACTTTAAAAAAAAAATTGCCTTTTGACCTTAAAAATTCTTACCTGGTGTTTTTACAACCAAAATTTTAGAGAAAGAATCTCGGGATTTGCTCTGAGGAATTTCAAAAGGTTCTAATGGCTCCTACACTATTTGGCCTTGAGGATAAGTGTAGTACAGAGTAAAAAGTTATTTTTGAGTTTTAAGTAGTTCCTGAAAAAAAATAAGGTTTTCTTACAGAAAGTGGTGGGCACGGATTAGTTAAAGGACAACAGAGTATTTCCCAAAGCAAACGGTATTCTTACCATAACACTTGACGTCATGGAAAAATAACTGCACTTTGAATGAGTTCAGAAAAACTGTTTCTTTTAATAAGCTAATTCAAGCAGGCAATCAAAACATGGAGTAGAGGTAATGTAAGTCTGCAACGCTGTCTACATTTTTTGAACAAACTTTTGGTTATAATGTCATTTAAAAATTCCAACTATATAAACCTGATGAAAGTAAGTTTTTAACTTTAATTACAAATGTTGTGGCTACACAGTCGTTGATTTTAGGAAGAACATTTCTAACTACAGCTATTATATGACATGATGTTCCTTTGACAACATCCACTTATTACACAGCTTATTGAAAATGTAAAAAAAGCTGGTGTTTCGGAAATGATTCACATTTTACTATGAAACAATGTTGCCTTTTGACTTAAAAATATTCTTACTTTCTGTTTTTAGAAGAAAGAATTTTGGGTAGGTAACTGGCCTATAATGATTCTAGGAGTTGATATAATTTTATGTACTGTTTTAAATTGCTTCGTGATTAAAAGTGATGTAGAGAATTAAATAATTGTAGTAGTCATAGAGGTAGTATAAGTGTGCCTCATAGTAAGCAGTATCAGTGTCACAGGAAATGTGGAACATGAGTGAGCAAGAAGGGTAAAATATTACTAGTACAGGATTGTGAAAGTGATCTTGAACGTTTTCTTTCTGAAAGTTACGGAAAAAGAAAATGACGGGATTTGCTTAGAAGAATTCCAAGAGTTATAAATGGCTCTTACACGATTTGGCCTTGAGGAGAAGTGCGGTAGAGAGCGAGAAATCATTTATTGTATGTAACATATTTGTCAAAACGATGGAGCTTTTCTTTCAGAAAGTGGCGGGCTGAAAATAATAACAGCACAACAGAGTATAAGCTGTTCATAGGACATCCTTCGACGTCATGGAAAGTAAGTTACTTTTAAGGAGTTCTGATTTCTGATTGGTTATGTTATATGGGTTTTTTAAACACAATCATTTTGATTGTGTTTTTTTCCCCCGCTGTTATATGATGAATACCTTCAAGTCACTGTTTTAAGTGAAATTTGATATATTCTGAGAACAGCAAAAATAAACCATTTAATATGTATAATTAATTCTGTACTTTTTGTATTTATGATATACATTTAGAACTGTGTAGGAGGCATGGAGAAACTGAGGCTTCTGTAAGTGTCAAGGGAGGTGAGTAATGTACATTGCTCTGTTGCATACAGTCCTCACCTTCTGCGTACTCTTGGATATGCTAGACTACATCTGTACAATGAGATACCTAAGCTGAGGAAATACAGGTAATGTGATTGTTAAATGAGCAAAAATATTTGCACGTTTTTCAATTATATCACCTGTGTTTCCTAACATTACGAATCACATTGTGCAGATGAGGTTTAGGCCTGTCCAGGGAGACAGAGGAGGTCTGGCCTTTGTTCAAGAGTGCAGTGGACATGACTCACTTCGTTGGTAGGCCTGCACATGTATTATCTCCTCTGTACTCTTCAACAAGCCTAAATTTAATCTGTAACTCTGAGTAGGCCTCACCTCAAACAAATCTCTGGATAGGCCACACCTTATCGGCATCCTGAAACAATCATTTAAAATGTTTGGGGCAGATTTATGATGGCCGTGCGCCTCTTTTGCGCCGCCGTTGCATCACTTTTGTGACGCAGCAGCAGTGCAAAAGATGCACCATGTTGCAAGATACGCCTCACTTCATCTGCAACAAGATACCGTCAGTTTAAACTGTATATATTTAGGGCTGTGTAGGGGGCATGGAGAAGCTGAGGCTTCTGTAAGTGTCAAAGTTGTTGCATACAGTGCTCACCTTCTGCGTACTCTTTCATATGCTAGACTACTTCTGCACAATGAGATACCTAAGCAAAGGAAACACAAGTGATGTGATTGTGGAATGAGCAAAAAAAATTGCACGTTTTTCAATTACATTACCTGTGTTTCCTAACATTACGAATCACATTGTGTAGATGCCTCACTCAGTCTGTATCTGACACTCTTTCCTTCACTTCCTCTGTCTCCTCTCTCCCTCACTCTGTTTTCCTTATTCACCCTTTCCTTATATAGTTTACCTTACTCACTTTCTTTTACTAGCTTACACAACTTCAATTTAGTTTTCTCTTCTATCCTTCTTTTCTGTCACTGAAAGTATCTTCCTTTTTTTTCTCTTAGTAATTTACTCTATTTCATTTTCTTTTTGTCTCTGACTGTCTATCACCGTTTCTTTCTCTTTTTTTTCTGCATGTTTATCTCTAACTTTATTTCTTTGTAAAATTGGATGATTGTCAATCTTTTCCCTTGTCTTTTCTAATTTTTAAATACATGTTTTAATATTTTTCAAATTTTTGTTGTTTCTTTCACAGATTGAAAGTATAAAAATAACAAGTGAC
The DNA here is from genome assembly GCF_964261635.1 of Lissotriton helveticus. Lineage (NCBI taxonomy): Eukaryota > Metazoa > Chordata > Amphibia > Caudata > Salamandridae > Lissotriton > Lissotriton helveticus. The sequence goes on along the minus strand of NC_136071.1, from coordinate 611,400,146 downwards.
TAAGTTAACGACAATTATAAGGTAAGTGTTTTGTACTCTTTTCGTTACATTTCTATCACGTTTAACTTCTATTAGTTCCACTGCTTCATTTCTTTAACCGTCAGTTTCCTGCCTTTGCTACTTCCCTCATTCCTTTTTCTATTACTTACTTACTCTACTCCTTCCACTCCTTTTCTCAGTCCCTCTGTTCTCATAGTTCCTCACTCCTGTTCACTCACTCCGTCTCTATTACTCTCACTATCTCTGACTCATCACTCTTTCACTACTTGTTCATTATGCTTTCTCCCTGTAGTTCAAACACACTAAGGGGCATATTATCAACACAGGCGATAAAATTATCACTGCTTTTATCGGCAGAAAACTGCTGCAAAAGCGGCTTTAGCGGCAGTTTTCTGCCGATAAAAGCAGCGATAATTTTATCGCCTGTGTTGATAATATGCCCCTATGTTATTTACACTTCTTTGCTGTTTCAATCATTCCTTTTATGTAACTTCTTCTTTTCTGCTTTCTGTTTTTTCTTTCTGTTATTCCACATGTTTTAACCTTAGTCACTGTCATACATCTTGTTTTATTCCTATTTACTTTTGCTCACTGTTTTCTTAACACTTTCCCTCAGGGTTGTTCTTTTAGTCCGGTTCAATGCCTACCTCTCATTCCACATCCTTTACTGTTTTTCTTCTTAATTTAAACATTCACTCACATTCTCTAAGAAACTCTTGTTTATTATTCTTCTACTCTCCTTTTTTTCTTTCACTTCCTTATCTATTTTGTTTTTCACAATTATACCCTCTTACATCTTTTCTTCGGTAAATAGATCTATTAAACAGTATCTCTGTGTTACTCCCTCTAGCTGTCTTTCTTTTAATATTACTCTCTGTTTCCTTCCCTTATACTTTCTTTTTTTTTTTAATTTCTGGTTCGCTTCCGGTTCGCGTACCGGCGTGCGAACCGGGAAGCGAATCAAAAGAAATAGAGGTTGCCAGAGTGCTAAACATTCTAGCAATTTTTTATAAAGGGGAGTTAGTTCTGAAAAGAACTTTTTTTTTTAATTATTTTTGTTGTTTTATATTTTTTTTATTATTTTTCTGAACATTTTTTTACTTTTTTTGTATTTTTTGAACGGTTTTATATTTTTTGTGGTTTTTTTTGGGGGGGAGAAACGAAAATGATTCATTATAAAGGGCTCAACAGGAGCAACAAAAAAAAAGATAATTTATTGTCTGGGGCGTTTTGGACAATTATGATTGTCAATACCAGCATTGATTAAATTTATGCTACTCTCCCTGTAGCAAATCAATTGTCCGCAATAAATGCATACATATTTCACTTCCCCAAACTTCAGCTGAATATTTGGGACCGTCTCCCTCGCCTCTGGTCCCGTCACTGCCTCTTGATATGATGTACTGGCCACAGGACGGGGGTTATCCTGCAGGTCACGTACCTGTGCAGCACTATAATTGATAGGGTGCCACCTGTTCATATGGCGATGCATGGTATAATTGCCATAACTATATGTTTTTTCAGTCCCTCTGGACAGATCTTTTTTGCAAATAAGGCAAGTTACATAGCGGGCATTCACTTTTTTTTGGCCCCGGGGATATTTGAAAAATTGCCAAATGAAACTCTCTTTGACACGGGACCTCCTAGGCTCTTCAGGCAAAAACTCTCTCTCCTCCTCTTCCTCTTCTTCCTCTTCTTCCTCCTCTTGCTGAACGATAACCTGAGGAGGTGGTCCTCTCTTCCTAGGAGGTGGTGGTGGTGGTGGGGGTGCACCAGCTGCAGCTACAACACTTGCCATTGCTAATTAATGAAAAAAGGTCTTCCTCTCACAAAGATGAAAGTCAGAGTGAGGAAACAAGGAGGGGTTTTCATCATTTGGGAAAAAAAATAGTTCTAAACCAATGAAAAGTGTTATTTTTAGGTCACATGACTTAGCCTTACATCATTAAGAAACCAAAAGTGAAATGAACCAATGAAAAGTGTTATTAACAAGTCACATGACCTGTTATGCTTACGTTACGCGCTCCGCGCCGCGCCCCGGATCGCTTCCGGGAAGCTGCGCTTCGCGCCTCGCTTCGCGTACCGGAGCACTTCCGGGTGCGCTAACGCGGCGCGTCATATGACGCATTACACGACAACGCGATACGTCGCGCTTACGCGACGCGTCATGATGTTGTTTTCTAACGCGGCAGTTGCGCAAACGTAACGTTTACCGGTTCGCGGACCGAGTCGCGGCAACAAATTGAGCTAACGGGGAGCTACCCGGTTCGCGGACCGGGAGCGAAACAAAAAAAATAATTAAAAAAAATACATTAAAAAATTGTATTAACAACATATAAAATATATTTTTCGATTTAATGAAGAATATTTTTTTTAAATCTTTTGATATTTGCTATTAAAAAACCATTAAAATTCACTGAAAAAACCATAGGTTATAGACCATATATAGTTAGGAATTAGCATTTACAAAACCTTGAAAATTCACTGAAAAAAACCATAGGTTATAGACCATATATAGTTAGGAATTAGCATGTACAAAACCTTGAAAATTCACAGAAAAAAACCATAGGTTATACACCATATATAGGGGCCGATTATGATAGAGGATTTTCCGCCTCCTCCGGGGCGGCGGAAGCCACCTCCGGCCCGGAGGAGGCGGAAAATCCTCTGCGGAGTCACCAAAGACCCACCGCCGCATTACGATGGCTGGTGGGTCTTGGATTCTGTCCGCTGCTTTTCCGCCGCAGTCGGATTACAACCGCGGCGGAAAAGCTCTCCTTTGGCTGGCAGTGTCTATCAGACACCGTCAGCCAAATTAGGAAGCATTAGTAAACATGCTTTTCCGCGGCGGTTTTTCCGCCGTGGAAAAGCATGTGTACTTTTGCTTTTGGGGGCCCGTTGCGGGCCCCCAGGGCGTAGGCGGGTGGGGGGTGCACATGGGGGGTACCTATGGTACCCCCCAGCATTTACATGCACAAAGCGGCAGGCACCGCACGGTGCCTGCCGCTTTGTGCATGTAAATGTTACACATGCACTTTTAACATTGCGGCGGGTGCTGCTTGAAGCAGCAACCGCCGCAATGTTAAATATCCAGGATGTGACCGCCAGGGTGGCGGTCACATCCTGATTTGCATGGAGGGACCTCCGCAGTCCATGCGGACGGTCCCTCCACCTCTGGGATGGCGGACGGACGCAAGTCCGTCCGCCATCCTAATCGGCCCCATAGTTAGGAATTAGCATTTACAAAACCTTATTTTACTCACACAAAACCATTGAAATTCGCATATATAGTTAGCTGCACTAACTATATATCGCGCACCCGCAATCCACTGCTGATCATGTCACATATTACATCATTCATGACATGGTCAGTGACATCACTGATGACATCACTGATGACATCTCAAATGACATAACTGATGACATCACTGATGACAACTCAAATGACATCACTGATGACATCACTGATGACATCTCAAATGACATCACTGATGACATCACTGATGACATCTCATTTGACATTACTGATCACATCACTGATGACATCATTCATGTGATAATACGATGAACCTCTTCAGACTCTAATATAACCTTAGATATACTCAGTGTAAACACAGACTCACAGATTGTCACTCATCCATGAAGTTACACACACACCTAGTCAGTCATGCAAACAATCAATCACACCTCCATTTTCTCAACTATACAGTTATACACACCTTACTTATTCAAACATATACTAAAACATATTTACTCTCTTATACAATCCTGGATACAAGTTCACAATGATCCATACAGCCACTCACACATTCACTGGCTCTTATGCACAGTTATTTATATATGTCAACTCTCACATGTAATGTGTTTTACATATGTACTTACTTTGACATGTAGCACTGAGATATCCATTGACTCACCAATACACTCATGCACACAGTCAACCACCCATACAGCTGTTTCCACATGCACTTTTGAACCCATACATCTAGTCAATCAACTGCTCACACATCTATGCACAGAGTCATACACCTCCCAGCCACCCACACACACACTCAGTCTCCCGTACAAATACTTGGGCAACCAATCAATAACCCATATAGTTACTCATATAGCTACTGAACAACACATGCAGCAGTTTACAGAACAGACATAATGATGCACAAATTAAGACAATTTAGTCACTAACCCATGCACTCAGTGAGACACATTTAATCACTCACTCATACAGTCAGTCATGCACCTACTAAATCATTCATCCAGACACTTATACATCCACTCATTCTACAATATGTAAGACATATTTTAATTTTACAGAAAAATACAGTCACTGGATGTAGTCATCAGTGATGTCATCAGTGATGTCATTTGAGATGTCATCAGTGATGTCATCAGTGATGTCACTGACCATGTCATAAATGATGTAATATGTGACATGATCAGCAGTGGATTGCGGGTGCGCGATATATAGTTAGTGCAGCTAACTATATATGCGAATTTCAATGGTTTTGTGTGAGTAAAATAAGGTTTTGTAAATGCTAATTCCTAACTATATATGGTGTATAACCTATGGTTTTTTCTGTGAATTTTCAAGGTTTTGTAAATGCTAATTCCTAACTATATATGGTCTATAACCTATGTTTTTTTTAGTGAATATATATATATATATATATATATATATTACCTACTGGCGGTCGCCAGTAGGTATATATAGTTAGGATTTTTTCTCTATGGGATTTTCGAAAATTCTATGTCTAATAACGTTGGCATTTGTGGATGGAATTGGCTGGAATTTTCAGGAAAATGGCACATTTTGTTTCTGAGCAGCCCCTGAAAATTTTGGGGGGGTTCGTCAAGGGGGGGCCGAGAAAAAAGGGGGGTCCCAAAACGCGTTTTTCCCATGTTAATTTCCATAGGGCGGTTGGCCTCACTTTTAGCCCGAACGGCTGAATGGATTTGCACGAAACTTGGCAAAATTGTAGGGACTGGTAGCCCGATGTGCCTTTTGTAGGTCTCAATATATGTGCTCCAGTGGATTTTGAGAAATTAACGTTTAAAAAAAGATATATATCTGTAACAGCGGACTGGGCAGCGGCCCAGGACGCGTACTTTTCGCGCAACGGAGCTTTGTGAAGCGAAGCTGATTGGTTCTCCGGCGTCTGTCAACATTCCAAACAGTCCGTAGCGGCCGCCATCTTGTCTCTCGGTAGGATCGAGAGACAAGAGGAGGCCAAAGCGAAGGGGCAAATGACCATAAGGGGGCATAGTAGATTGTCGCTGACCCCTTAGGTTTGATGTGGAGGTTTTAAAAGGGCCCCGCGGGGCAAAAAAAAAAAAAATAATAATAATCGAACAGCTGAATGGATTTGCACGAAACTTGGCAAAATTGTAGGGACTGGTAGCCCGATGTGCCTTTGCTAGATCTCAATATATGTGCTCCAGTGGATTTTGAGAAATTAACGTTCAAAAAAAGATATATATCTGTAACACCGCACCGCTTCGCGTACTTTTCGCGTTACGGAGCTTTGCGAAGCGAAGCTGATTGGCTCTCCGGTGTCTGTAAACATTCCAAACAGTCCGTAGCGGCCGCCATCTTGTCTCTCGGTAGGATCGAACAGCTGAATGGATTTGCACGAAACTTGGCAAAATTGTAGGGACTGGTAGCCCGATGTGCCTTTGCTAGGTCTCAATATATGTGCTTCAGTGCATTTTGAGAAATTAACGTTCAAAAACAAGATATATATCTGTAACAGCGCTCCGCTTCGCGGAGATAAAATTATATGTGTATTACCTAGCTGTTGCTAACACCAGTTAGCGACGGCTAGTAGAAGATAGCGACCATCTTGGGCCCCACTTTGCATGTGAGTGATATTTATCACTAATGACATGCAAAGTGGGCATGCCAAGATGTTAGCGACTGGAAACAGTCGCTAACATCGCTATCTCCTATTATCAACTTTTGGAAATATTCGAGATAAGCGCGAATATCTCCAAAAGCTACCACCTGCCCTGAGCAGTTCTTAGCCATGTTATCCAATGGGAGGTGGATAACATGGCTAAGAGCATTAGCTCGGTAATGCATGAATATCGCTGAGTTTTCAGCGATATTAATGCATTGCGGTTGTTTTTTATCGTATTTCCGATAAACCTTGATAATAGCAAGGTTTATCTGCGATAATTTCTGACGGTAAAAAAATCGTTGCTAAGCATCGTTAGGGATAAATATCGCTTAACTTTGGTAATATGCCCCAACGTCTGTTAACGTTCGATTCGAAGGAAATCAGGAAGTGTTGAAAAACATTGTCTGCGCCTTCTTGTCTTTTTTCAAATGCCACACTTTTGTCGTGCACGGCAGCCATTTTAGATGCCTTGACCAGACCCACTCTGTGCACGCTGTCGATCCTTAGCATGGCTCCCCACCCTCGCAAGCATCTCCCCCAGGCAGTGGTCATCCCCGCTCTCTGTCTTATGCATGGGTAATAAACCTCCCCCCATCTGCGCTGCTCTTCCCTGAGAATCACACCCTGTGCCCGCCCGACACTTCCCTTTTGCCCTATTCACTACCGCACCCTCTGACACTCCTTTTCCTCTGTGTCCGATTGTCCAGGCTGGTCCTAGGGTATCAGCTAGCCCTGCAGATGTAGTTTATGGCCACAGCTGTAAAGAATCACCCCTCTTCAAAGGAGTTATAGTAGATCAAGGCCCACACTCGATGAGATCCGTCACAGCAGAAGCGTTGCTATTATCTGAAAACCATCCTGTATTGTGATTGGGGAGGGGACCGAGCCTGAAGCGGAAGATTCCAGGGATGACTCTTTGTACATCAAAGTTTTTACAATTATGTGTCACATTAAATATATATAGCACTCCGACAAAGTAGTAAGATTATAAAACTTTAATAATTTATAAATATATACAAGAAAACAAAAATACTAATAACATATAAACATTTATAGGGAAAAACAACGAAGTAGTGGTCGGCTGTGCGAATAGTCCCAACGCAGCACAACGTCCAGATTTCCGGCGTGGGGCGTCGCGGGGGGTGGGCCATCAGTAGCAAACTGTTGTGCGAATAGTTCCAAGGCAGCAGAACGCGCCGAAATCTAGATGACACGAAAGTGATGTCTAGTAAGTTGCCACCCAGCAAATAACGGCATGGGGCGTCGCGGGGGGTGGGTCATCAGTAGCAAACTGTTGCGCGAATAGTTCCAAGGCAGCAGAACGATGGCACCAAGGTGATGTCCAGTAAGTTGCCGCACTGGTTTTGGTATCCTACAATGCTGCTCCGAATAACGGCGTGGGGCACCCCGGGGGAGCCGGCGTGAACGGGCCTCTCCAGGTGGAGTGTCATCTGTTGTAGTGGGGCGCCCCTTTACCGTTTCAGTTGCCATTCCGTCCGTTTTTGGTCCACTGTGTCAAATGCCGCAATTCAGCTGAGTTGCGCCCACTCTTGCGGTGCAGCGATAGGCGGCTGTCACAGGACTCTCAAAATGGCGGCAGGCTGTTTCCTTTTTGGGCCTGGTCCACTGAAATGGCCCTGGGACACCTTGGAAATCGGACGCTTGTCTGCTAGGTCTTGGACCCCATTCTCGAAAGCGTCCCCTCCGCCTTGAGAATTCATCAAAAGTTTTGGGGGCTCCGACTCCTGCAGGCTTCTGGTGGGGAGCGGCTGCCATGATTGCTCGCGGAATGACCACGACTGAGCTACGAGATGGTGGTGCTCTCATGCTGACGCCAGCTTCAGTCTGAAACATCCAGAAACAAGGTGCGGCTTTCATCGTTTGGGAAAAAAAAAAAGTTTTCATCCAATGAAAAGTGTTGTTTTTAGGTCACATGATCAAGCCTTCCATCATTAGGAAACCAAAAGTAAAATGAACCAATGAAAAGTTTTATAAACAAGTCACATGACCTGTTATGCGGCATAGGGTGTAAAATGCAGAGAAAATACGTTGGCACGTGAGGCGGCGTCAGTAGCGGACCGATGTGCGAATAGGCCGAAGGCAATACAACGCGCCAAGATCCGGATGGCACCGAGGTGGTGTCCAGCAAATTGCAGCACTGGTGTGGCCATCCTACAATGCTGAAAGTCGGCGTGGGGCGCCCCGTTGGCCTGTGAGTTTGCGTCAGTAGCGGACCGATGTGCGAATAGGCCGAAGGCAGCACAACGCGCCAAGATCCGGATGGCACCGAGGTGGTGTCTAGTAAGTTGCCGCACTGGTGTGGCCATCCAACAATGCTGAAAGTCGGCGTGGGGCGCCCCGTTGGCCTGTGAGTTTGCGTCAGTAGCGGACCGATGTGCGAATAGGCCGAAGGCAGCACAACGCGCCAAGATCCGGATGGCGCCGAGGTGGTGTCTAGTAAGTTGCCGCACTGGTGTGGCCATCCTACAATGCTGAAAGTCGGCGTGGGGCGCCCCGTTGGCCTGTGAGATGGCGTCAGTAGCGGACCGATGTGTGAATGGGGCCGAAGGCAGCGCAACAATATTTTCGGAATAGAAGACACCACTAGGCGCTGAGATGCCAAGCTCCGGATGGCACCGAGGTGGTGTGTAGCAAGTTGCCGCACTGGTGTGGCCATCCTACAATGCTGAAAGTCGGCGTGGGGCGCCCCGTTGGCCTGTGAGTTTGCGTCAGTAGCGGACCGATGTGCGAATAGGCCGAAGGCAGCACAACGCGCCAAGATCCGGATGGCACCGAGGTGGTGTCTAGTAAGTTGTCGCACTTCTGTGGCCATCCTACAATGTTGAAAGTCGGCGTGGGGCGCCCCGTTGGCCTGTGAGATGGCGTCAGTAGCGGACCGATGTGCGAATGGGGCCAAAGGCAGCGCAACAATATTTTCTGAATAGAAGACACCACAAGGCGCTGAGATTCAAAGATCCGGATGGCACCGAGGTGGTGTCTAGTAAGGTGCACTGGTGTGGCCATCCTACAATGCTGAAAGTCGGCGTGGGGCGCCCCGTTGGCCTGTGAGATGGCGTCAGTAGCGGACCGATGTGCGAATGGGGCCAAAGGCAGCGCAACAATATTTTCTGATTTGAAGACACCACAAGGCGCTGAGATGCCAAGATCCGGATGGCACCGAGGTGGTGTCTAGCAAGTTGTGGCACTGGTGTGGCCATCGTACAATGGTAAAAGTCGGCGTGGGGCGCCCTGTTGGCCTGTGAGATGGTGTCAGTAGCGGACTGATGTGTGAATGGGGCCAAAGGCAGCGCAACAATATTTTCTACTATATTTTCGGAGTAGAAGACACCACAAGGCGCTGAGATGCCAAGATCCGGATGGCACCGAGGTGATGTCTAAGTTGCGGACCGATGTGCGAATGGGGCCAAAGGTAGCGTAACAAGATTTTCTGTATGGAAGATACCACTAGGCGTTGAGATGCCAAGATTCGGATGGCACCGAGGTGATGTCTAGCAAGTTGTGCCACTGGTGTGGCCATCGTACAATGGTAAAAGTCGGCGTGGGGCGCCCTATTGGCCTGTGAGATGGTGTCAGTAGCGGACTGATGTGCGAATGGGGCCAAAGGCAGCGCAACAATATTTTCTGACTGACACCACAAGGCGCTGAGATGCCAAGATCCGGATGGCACCGAGGTGATGTCTAAGTTGCGGACTGATGTGCGAATGGGGTGAAAGGCAGCGTAACAATATTTTCTGTATGGAAGATACCACTAGGCGTTGAGATGCCAAGATTCGGATGGCACCGAGGTGATGTCTAGCAAGTTGGTGTGGTCATCCTACAATGCTGAAACTCGGCGTGGGTCACCCCATTAGCCTGTGAGATGGCGTCAGTAGCGGACCGATGTGCGAATAGGCCGAAGGCAGCACAACGCGCCAAGATCCGGATGTCACCGTGGTGGTTTCATAGTTGAGAGGCACTTCATCTGCAGTTGGGCGCCGAGATCCGGATGGCACCGAGGTGATGTCTAGCAAGTTGCTGTACTGGTGTGGTCATCCTACAATGCTGAAATGTAGTGGGGCGCCCATTTACCGTTTCAGTTGCCATTCAGCTGAGTTTCGGCTGCTCTTGATGCTATAGCGACAGGCGGCTGCAAGAGGACTCTCAAAATGGCGGCCTGTTCTTTGGATTTGGGCCTGGTCCACTAAAATGGCCCTGGGACACCTTAGAACTCGGACGCTCGATTTTTTTTTCCTTTCCTGTACATGCAAAAAAAGGTAAATGCCCGGTACGTTACACGCTTCATCTGCCACGATGAACTCTCCAGAGGAACCGAAAAAAAATATAGTTGTGGTAACTATACCATGCATCGTCATATGGAGAGGTGGCACCAATTAATTATAGTGCTGCATAAAAGAGAGATTTGGAGGAGAACCCCAGACCTGCTAGTACATTCATCAAAGAAGTGGCACTGAGAGCTTCAGAGGCAAGGGAAACGGTCCCAAATATTTAGAAGAACTTTGGAAAGATTAAAATGACATGTTTAGATTGTGGTAAATTAATTTCATGTGGACAGATGAGTGTTACTCTAATAAATACAGCATATGAACATCATCATAGTCGATGGTTGGTAGAGACATTTTGACTATATCCTGGACCTGCCCGTCCTCGCCCAAAATGGCGCCGGAATAAATGGGACTCGTAACTCCTTGTTGTGTACTGGTTGCAGAACCTTGAAAGCACGAGATACGTATGCAGTTTTGAAGCACATGGCGGGCGGGGACGAGAATTGATTGAATATTTCGACATCCCTATTGATATTAAGTTCTGATGTGTTATTGATTACTGTACTGTTGAAAATTCGAATTAACGTCACCCATGGTACTTGCCCGCAAATGTATATCTAGATAATTTTATTGTAACTGGCCCTGTCGTATTTTAATTATAAAATGTACGTCCACCGATTTCGTAACTGTTACACACCTTAGTTCTTGCAACCTAATGGCCCGCCCGTTACGTTCCTCTACAGTGTAAATGTCTATTCATCATATACGATTACAGTTTGCTCCGTGGCAGGCCCACGTGGTTATAGGCTCGTATTTGTATAATGAAATTTTCACAATAAAGGTTTTTAAAAGAAAACATGGTAGTAGTATATACATTGGTAAAGTTTTTAATAATAGTCACTGTTTTAGAATCATTAAAAGGCAAGTGAAATAAAGCAGACCAATTACATGAAGGGTAAAAGGTATAATACGAAGGAACGCAGTAAAGATAAATGGTCAAGGGCTGTTGTGTTTTCTATTCCTGCAACATAAAGTGATCGATAAGAATCTCATATTCAGGCGTATCGGCGACTAAGACAGCAGGTCGACCCTCTTTTGCTCAACGGCTCCGTCATGGGACGAAGAAACGCTCTTTTTCTCGAAAAAAGAATATATTTTACTTGCAGGACAGTTGTAAAATTTCCGGGAAAGTACATTAGCCTGGAACATTATAACATATATTTAAGAAAAAATAATGTTCGGAAGTAATTAAAAGCGTAATTTTTAGGTGATATGACCAAGGCTTTCATCATTAGAATAAGAAAAGTAAAATGAACCAATGAAAAGTTTTATTAACAAGTCACATGACTTGTTATGCTTACGTTACGCGCTGCGCGCCCCGGATGACTTCCGGATGCGCTAACGCGGCGCGTCATATGACGCATTACGCGACAACGCAGGTCCAGAATATAGTCAAAATGTCTCCACCAACCAGCGGTCGAAACACAACCCCTTTCAGCAGGCTAAATAGTTCTGTTAAATGACAACAGAAGGGACAGGCAACAAGAACCATCAGTCAAAGAGGGGAGGGCTAGTTCTTGTCTACCGGGTTACATTGGGGCGCTACCGGAACTGATCGAATTGGTAGTCTACAGTGTTTCTGGATGTTTCAGACTGAAGCTGGGGTTAGCATGAGAGCACCACCATTTCGTAGATCCGTTGTGGCCATTCCGCAACCAATCATGGCAGCCGCTCTTTATCGTTATTTTGGGCGGGGTGGGTGGCGGAGCCGAGCTGTTTTGCAGCCATCATTGTGTGGAGTTCAGTTCATCTCACTAGTTTTGTATTTGTTATGAGGGGTTGTTCCTAATGTTTCTATTTTAGCGAGGTAAAAAAGAGATCCCATTAGTGGCCTACTGATTTTACTCGATTCTTTTTCTTTTTTTTTACACGATTTCTCGTTATCTGCAAAGACTAAACAGAGTATTGCGACTCTGTGTTTGTTTGTAAATAGAGAATGAACCAAAGAGAACTAATTCTAAAATAGTAAATACTTGGATAACAATCAATCAAATGGAGAGAGAAGCAGGCACGACGGATTACAACGGGGGCAAAGGCCTGCGTTAACTACCTTTCACTATCTGCAAAGAGAGAGTACTCCTAATAGAAATGAGGGGGGGGGGCACCATTCAAAGCAGATCAGTGTGCATAAACACGAAAATGTTTTCACTTACCACGTACTTGACATTCGACAGCTTATGATATTTGCTATTAAAAAACCATTGAAATTCACTGAAAAAACCATAGGTTATAGACCATATATAGTTAGGAATTAGCATTTACAAAACCTTGAAAATTCACTGAAAAAACCATAGGTTATAGACCATATATAGTTAGGAATTAGCATTTAAAAAACCTTATTTTACTCACACAAAACCATTGAAATTCCATATATAGTTAGTTGCACTAACTATATATCGCGCACCCGCAATCCACTGCTGATGATGTCACATATTACATCATTCATGACATGGTCAGTGACATCACTGATGACATCACTGATGACATCTCAAATGACATCACTGATGACATCACTGATGACATCTCATTTGACATCAATGACCACATCACTGATGATATCATTCATGTGACAATACAATGCATCTCCTCACATTTTAATATAACCTCTGTTTCACGCAGTGTTAAATACAGAGTATAATTTTTGAAACCATTGACACACCAATACTAGTTACTACATACGCACTCACTGATTCCTACGTCTACACACACATTCACTCATTCACCCATACAATCATTCATACATACAATCACTCATCTTTACAACACTATCATATGCACTCATACACCTATACAGACACTCACACTCTGCCACTCATCCATGGAGTTACTCACACACCTAGTCAGTCCTGTAAAGAATCAATCACACTTCCATTTTCTTGTCTATACAGTTAAACATAGAGCACCTTACATTTTCAAACATATACTAACACATACTTACTTTCTTATACAATCATTGATACAAGTACACATTGATCTGCACAGAGTCACACACCTCCCAGCCAGCCACACACACACTCAGTCTCCCATACAAATACTTGGATAATCAATCAATAACCCATATAGTTAATCATATAGCTACTGATCAACACATGCAGCAGTTTACAGAACAACAGACATAATGATGCACAAATTAAGACAGTTTAGTCACTAACCCATGCACTCAGTGAGACACATTTAATCACTCACTCATACATTCAGTCATGCACCTACTAAATCCTTCGTCCAGACACTTATACATCTACTCATTCTTCAATATGTAAAACATATTTAAACTTTACAGAAACACACAGTCACTGGATGATGTCATCAGTGATGTCATCAGTGATGTCATTTGAGATGTCATCAGTGATGTCATCAGTGATGTCACTGACCATGTCATGAATGATGTAATATGTGACATCATCAGCAGTGGATTGCGGGTGCGCGATATATAGTTAGTGCAACTAACTATATATGGAATTTCAATGGTTTTGTGTGAGTAAAATAAGGTTTTTTAAATGCTAATTCCTAACTATATATGGTCTATAACCTATGGTTTTTTCAGTGAATATATATATATATATATATATATATATATGTATATATATATATATATATCCATACTAATATTATAAAGAGAGAGCCCAAACCTTTGAGGTGGGTAATCTCAGTAACCACAGCACAAATCACAACACCCAATACAGCGTTGGAAAGGGCAGTTGCAGCAGAAGGACATAGGCTATGCAGACGGCCACCATTTACATTTAAAAGGTAAATGAACCGTGCCAGCAAAGTAGTCCCTTGTGGGTGTGTCTGCGTTCTGCTGTGGGCGTGTGCTGGGGGCGTGACAAAAGCTGGGGGCGTGTGGTACGTTCCGCCCTTCATGCCATGGGAGTTGTAATTGCGCCGCATCAAGGGGCACGCTGGGGGCATGACAAACTGGGGCCGTGACAAACGCTGTGGGCATGTGTCTGCGCTGCAGGCGTGTGTCCGCCCTTCATGCCATGTGAAGCGCCAATTACGCAACTGCGCCACATCAAGGGGCACGCTGGGGGCGTGACAAACGCTGGGGGCGTGTGCTACATTCCGCACTTCATGCCATCTGGGTCGTACATTAATCAGATCGTCTGCTGTGGCCGTGTGCTGGGGGCGTCACAAAGGCGTTCACCTCGAAGCGTGGTAAGTAACCATTCGCAAGACTCCCTTGGGGGACTGCCCGTTGTCTCACACATACTGGAGGTGCCGAATGCAGTGTGTGCCTGGGCCTGGGTGCATCTGAAAGGGCCGAACACAGTGTGTGGCTTGGCCTGGGTGCGTCTAAAAAGCACTCAGGTCGAAGAGCGTCGGTGTGGGTCATAAAAAAATAAGAACTGCGGGAAACAATCATTCAAGACTCACACAATTCTAATTGTTAGACGGTCGCCGCTGGCCCTCAAGCGGGGGCACACGCGACTGAGCGTGTCTGCGGGGACAATTACTGCAGCCTCTCATGCGCGCTGTTACTGAACTATCACATTAAACCAAATTACACGCGCCTGCTAACATCAGCCAGGGCTGTAGCTGGGATCAGGCGGTGGATCACTACACTAATTACATGCGCCTGCTAACATGAACCAGGGCTGCAGCTGGGCCTCAAGCGGGGGGGACACGTGCCTGCTAACATCAACCAGGGCTGCAGCTGGGCCTCAAGCGGGGAACACGCGAATTACCGTATCTGAATACACACATTACACACATTCTATTTCATACCCGGACAACGTCGGGACGGGCTGCTAGTTTACAATAAAGATGGTTATCCTTCAACCGCTCTAGAACCTTTCTTACATGACATTCATGTTCTGGAATTGAGGAGGAAAATATGAGCAGATAGTCAATGTATGCTATGACGCATTCATCCAGCAATTCCCTCAACACCTCATTGATGAAGAATTGAAAAGCCGCGGGGGCATTACAAAGGCCAAATGGCATCACGAGGTACTCATATAATCCGTATTTAGTGCAGAAGGCCGTCTTCCATTCGTCCCCCGCCTTGACACGCACAAGATGGTATGCTCCCCTTAAATGTAATTTAGTGAATATGGTGGCGTTCTTCACTCTGTCGAGGAGGGAGGAAATCAGTGGAAGAGGGTACCGATTTTTTTTAGTTATGCCATTTAAAGCTCTGTAATCTATACAAAACCTCAGGCCTCCCTCTCTCTTAGGAATGAAAAAGAGAGATGAAGAGGCAGGGGACCGAGAGGGCCGAATAAACCCTATCTTGGGCATGGTATCCAAATAGTCACGTAGATACAAGTTTTCTATTTCGGTAAGCGAATATACTCTACTGCAAGGTATCTTTGCACCAGCTTGGAGATCAATGCGACAATCGTACGGTCTATGTGGTGGAAGACTCGTGGCCTGCTCTTCATCAAAAATAACCTTGTAATCATGATATTCTCAGGGCAACGAATGGTCTTCAGGAGGAAGTAGAGGCTCTGCTGACTTAATCCCGTGCAGAGCACCTACTAAATGTTCCCTACAAACCTCTGGTCTAAAGTCCAAGGTGGAATGTACCCAATCAATACGAGGGTTGTGAGTGCAGAGCCAGGGCAACCCAAGTAAAACAGGAAACTGTGGAGATTAAATAAGATCGAATTCTAAACGTTCATGGTGTTCTTGGATCAATTCTAATTGTAAGGTCACGGTTGGGTGACTTATGGGCCCTGATATTAACACATTACCCTCTATTGTAGTGACCTTTTCCCAAACTTCCGTAGGCTTGTGATCTATATTGTGTCTTTGTGCCCAGTCTTTGTCCATGAAGTTCCCGGTGGCCCCAGAGTCTAGCATGATATGTGATTCCACTATTTTATGTTCCCAAAGTAGGCGAGCAGCCAGAGAGAAGTGACTGGAATGATCCGTCTTGATTTCAACAGATGAGACTATCAAACCTGAATTACCCGAAGTCCCAGCCTCACAGGGCCTCGGGCTCTCTAGTTTTCCAACCTTTTTGACTGAGAGGGTTTAGCAGGGCAGGTCCTCAAAAAATGACCGGATTTACTGCAGTAGAGTCACAACTTATTGCCTCTTCTACGTTGTGTCTCTTCGGGACTCAAAGGGCCTCTTATCATACCTATTTGCATGGGTTATGTTTCGTCTAATGTCTTTTCAGTCTCAGCTCTTTTCTCTCTATAGACGTAGCTCTTGATGTCCAACCTGCCTCTCTCCCTCTTTCGCTCCTGAATTCTATGATCTAATTTCACCACTAGATCCATGAGTTCAGGACACCTATCAGGTGGGTCGACTACCTGGGACAACACGTCCTTGAGGTCATCACGTAATCCCTTATAAAACAAGGCACTACGCTTTTCTTCGGGCCAATCTGCCTCTGCTACTAGTCTGTGAAAGGTGGTAACATAGGTGGAAAGATCTTTTGTTCCCTGTTTTAAGGACAACAATTCTGTATCTGCAGAATGTGTGAAGGTGTGTTTATCAAAGAGTTTCTTTAGTTCTCTTCTAAAGGCCGAATAGTCTTGCAACAAAGTATCATTCCTTTCTAGCAGGAGTATTGCCAATTTGCCGCTGACCCGCCCAAATAAGAAATACCAAAGGCGACTTTTGCTTGATCAGTAGGGAAACAACTGGCTTTGCACATGAAATGTAGTTGGCACTGACTAATGAAAGCAGCGAACCTGGCTGTGTCGCCTAAAAAACGTTCGGGCGGGGCTAGAGGGACGGTTTGGGGGGTTGATACATGTAGGACAGGAGAGGAGGTACTGGGACCACCCCTTCCCACATCAGGATCCGTCCTTCTTTCTCTTTGTAAAGCATCTACTCTGGTAGCCAAGGCTTGGGGTTCTATCTGCAGATTTCCCAACATATTGGCTAAATCTGCCATCGTTACTTGGGTCAGCTCCATGACACTCGGGCTGAAAAAACAACGTGGGCTTCGCGCTCTGTAAGGATCCAAGTGCTGTTTCGGCAGGAGTGCCAGGAACCGAAGATAAGCCCAACCCGTCCCCCCTACACCCCTTGTGTCTATCAAACTCTAGAACACAATGGTGATATGGAGGGAAAAGAGGGAACAAAACAAGGAAAGGAAGGAGGAAAACTCTTTGAACAGGACACTCCAGCAGGTCGGACACAGGTGCTAAAAGAAAAGATATTGGTCAAAAAGCAACAAGAGAAAAAGCACAACAAACTAATATGTGTTGTTTATATGTATTTACCTAAGGAAGTTCATGAAGTATTCTACAAGTCAGGTAACTATGAGTACTCCCAGGTGCGTGCAGAAGATTGGACCACAACAATAACGACCCTTTGGCAGCCAATATGGGTGACGACAAGAATGTATGCAAGGTGTGCCTAATCAATGCTATTTGAACTAGCGCTACAGTATTGATCTTACCCTATCTTGATCTGCTTTGTCAGAGGAGGTTGTAAGATCCTAGAATTGGTCTGCAAGCCTGCAGGTTCTGAAACATATTAACACAAATCAACATACCGCTGTTTCCATGTAGACTTACTAGGAAATTAGCGCAAGGCGCTTTTACCAGGTCTTCAAGCCTTCCAGTCTGTGACGCGAGCAAGGATCCAATACCAAATGGATGTTCAAAAAATGAGGTGTAAATGAATAGGGGGAAAAAAGGACAAAAGGCGGACCTCAACTACCAATATGCCCCTGGAGAGTTAGACCACCTGTCCAGCCCAAGTAGGATAGGCGGCACTGAGTCTACAAGAGGAAGGGAATCTTCGTGTCCGAGCTGAAGGCAAAAGACGGAGGAGAAGAGAGGGAGTGACAGGGCTCAATAATGAGCAGAGTTACACTCGAGAAACAAGGAGCTCAAAAAGTGGGCTCAAAACGGGAGAAATTACCGGTCCCGCTTCTAATGAAGAAAAATACCGGAACGTAAGGAGCTCTGTAGAGACAGTGAGTGAAAGCGGCTAGGCGGAAGTGACGCGACGCATGGTCTAAACACTAGAGCGCGAAGCACCGCTCTCAGGGGAAGTCAGGCTTATCACTGTTGCCTGACCTCCTCGCACATGCGCGATGCGGGGCGGCCATCCTTGGTGGTAAACGCGACCTGGCAGGCGTGACAATGCCTTTGACTTTTACTCGACAATCTCCATTAAATATTTAAAGCCTCATTCACCTGCTGTTTGGCCCTTACGTTTTTGGGTAACCTTTTGAATGGATATTAACGACTCGCCTACGCCGTGGAAGGAGCCTGCTGCATCTTGGCAGACCCTTGATAACGCCATCCGGCGGAACCAGGAGGGGCAGGAGCTGTTAATGGAGGTGCAGATTTGTTGAAAAAAGATCGAAGGATGCAGAACAACCCACTGTGAATTTAATTTCATAATGAACTATTTGGGCTGCACGATGAACTCACTGGAGTAATACCGAAGTACCACAAATACCAGCAGGCTAAGCGGTTAACCACGCCCACTGGGGCAGGTATTTAGAAAGAATCAATGTGCTTTGATTATCGTTCGTGCACGCCGGAACCAGCCAAGCCCTAGATGAAGTGCAGAAGCACGAAACACGTCGGCCGGAGGCTGAACTTGATTATGTTTGTGCCATGCCTTTGACTTTTACTCGACAATCTCCATTAAATATTTAAAGCCTCATTCACCTGCTGTTTGGCCCTTCCGTTTTTGGGTAACCTTTTGAATGGATATACATATATATATACATATATATACATATGTATACATAAATATAAGTGTGTGTATATACATATAAAAATATATGTGATATATGTAATTAAGTAAAAAAGCTTATGCAGTGAAATTCGAAGGCTTTTTAAGTTTCTTTCCAAACTCTAATCTGTAACCTTTGAAAGTGGGAGTGTGAGTGGCTCTATAGGTTGGTGAGTGGATGTGTGAGAGGTCTGTTAGTGGGTGTCTGAATGGCTATATGGGTTTGTGAGTGGGTGTGTGACTGGCCCTGCGGGTCTGTGAGTGGGTGTGTTAGTTCCTGTGTGGCTCTGTGAGGGGATCTGTTAATGCCTGCATAGCTCTGTGAGTGGGTGTTTGAGTGCCTGTTTGGTCCTGTAAGTGGGTTTGTAACTGGATGCATGTGTCTGCAAGTAGGTGAGTGCGTACCTTCATGGGTATATGAGTGTCTCTATGATGCCTGCATAGGTCAGTGAGTGGATGTGTGAGGGGATGAGTGGGTCTGTGAGTGGGTCTTTGAGTGGGTGTATGAGTGGCTGAAGGGGTCTATGTTAGAAATTGGGGTTGTGACTGGCTAGAGTATGCATCTAAGCCAGGCAGACCACATCACTATGGTCAGGGCAAGTAAGTTACACATCAAGGATAATCTGTGCTCACCCTCTGGTAGCTTGGTATAGAGCAGTCACGCTTATTATCAGAGGCAATGTGCATAGTGTTAGCGCAACACACTCACACAGCAACACAATTAATACACCACAAAAGGGATTCCACACAAGATTATATAAAAAGATATAGTATATTATACGGGACACTTAGACTAAAATGACATGAATCATAATAACTGTGTAGACTATGCAAATCCTGAGATACTACTCATTGTCCTGACAATGCAAGAACCAAAAATACATACATTAGATAACGTCAGTGCATGAAATGCAGCAGTTGATTATGAAAACACACATTTATCATCTCAAGTGTTTGTACTGTAAAGCAGGTTAGATGACACGCATAAATCATCCTGCAGTATATAAATCACAAAATATCACCTGAATTCGTCAGAGATAAGCCCATAAAGCACTTGAATTCCTGCATCCCTAGTAGCAGGGTAATGGTAATTTTTGTGAGCTTGGCAGGAAAGGCTGGTTGCTGGCATAAAACATAGGCTGCAGGAGTGCCTGCGTGCCTACTATTAGTATTATGATATTTTCTGTAAACTCCATCAATCAACGAGACAGGGGTCTCAGTCAAGGTCTCACCCTGTATAGTGCTGGTCAAGTAAATGCCCCACAAGATGCGTCCTTCCAGGTAAAAAGGAGGGGGCACAAATGGTAGTTGTTGTCCCCACATGCAGGATTTACGAAATGCAGCAGTCCACGAGCACTTGATGCCGCTGCTGTCACACAGAGCCCTGTTTAAGGCCCGGGCCACCAACAAATGAGCACGGGACAGCCATCTTTCCCCTGCGGCCCTTACTCACCAATGGTGTACCCCCCAGGGACCCCTTGGGCAGAGGGAGCTCTCTGGAGCTGTACGGGCTTACGGCATGGTCCGCGGGCCTTGAGCACGGGGCCCATGTCATTAACGCTGAGAGTTCCCTTCTTTTGAAGGATTATGGCGCTGCTCCAGAGGCTGGGCTGGTGAGCCTTTGCATGCCAGTCCCGCCTCTGGATTGCTGAGGGACATGGCTCCAATGGGAAAATGGTTACAAGGAAGCGGATGCCTCAGCACGACCTCACCTCCAAGACACAGGGTAGTGCTCCACATGCACCCCTCGCTGAGCTTCACCACACCGTCCATGGGGTATCAACAGAACTCAACACGTGCTGGAGGAAAACACAGAAGTGTTCAGCCCGCCCCCTTTGACTCCACAAGAGGCCAATCCCAGCTCTCACTATGCGCTAGTTTCTTTTTGGGTTAAATAGGACTGAACAGTGAAGTGCTCGCCGCACACTAGTTATTGGGTCAGAGAGGAGAAAATGCAGCACTCACCATGCACTAGTTTGGGGCCACAAAAAGCATAGGTAAAGGGTCAGCGGTAAACTTTGCTCCGCTGGCTGAGTTTTTAGAGTTTTTACCACTCCGGTTCGACAAAAAAACTCAGCATCCGGCCGTCACGTAGCAGAGTTTACCACCCACCACCACAACAAGCTTATAATAACTTAAGTTATTACTTATTTCCTATGCTGCAGTGGTATAGCTAGAAGCCAGGTGGCAGGGTGCATGTGCAGAGCTGGGGTGGGGGTCACAGTAGCTTCAGGTTTCTAGTGCGCACGCATACAATAGCACGCAAGCTCACACAAGAGAAGGGTGCACAAACAGATGAAGAGCTCCAACCGACAGAACACCGGCTGCCAGGTCCAAGTCTGCTGCAGACCAGGAGGCCGAGGTAATTCTCGAGAGGCTGGATGCAGAAGGCAGCGGGAGAGCATCATCTGCTCATCGACCTCAAGGATCTGCATCCAGGGAGAATGTAAGGGGTGTGTGATGCGCTGGCTGAAACCTGATCTCCTGCCTCCAGTACCTCTTGCCCTCGCACCGCCTAGCTCTGGGCGCTTTAAGGCCCCTACTGCCCCAGCTGACCCCCAGAACACTCCGATTGCAGGTGAGGTGTGTCTGAGTGCACTTGGTCTGCTGTGGGATGTATGTGCTTTGTGTTGGGGTAATTTGTTATGCGTTTGTGAGTTGGCCGAGCTCTTCTGCAGGTTTACGGACGTAGCAGATTTTCATGATGTTTTTATTCAACACCGTGGAATTCCGCGTAGTGAAGCTCCGCCCACCCCTGAAAGGCACACACAGCAGTCTCAGCTAGTTGGTTGTAATGGAATCCTCATACGTCCCAAAGAAACAGGGAGGGGACAAGCCACCCTTTCCCTGGAGAGCACTGGGGGCAGAAAAAAAACATTCAGGCAGTTCAGCAGGCCAGCACAACAAAGCATGGTAATCCAAGTGGCAGTCCTCCTGGCAGCACAGCTGTCATCTGGTGCAGTATGAAGAGCCAGCAGTGTATGGTTACAAGTCAACGCAGGGTCGAAAATCATGAGGTCAGAGGACCTGTAGTTATACTCATAATTTTCTTTGTTCAAGGGGAACCTGAAAAGAGCCTTTAGAAGTGTGCAAAAATCCCCTGTCAACCCAGCCCTGGCACCAGGCATCAGGGGATACATCGGCCATTTGTGTGAGGACAGAACACAGTTTATACAAGTGTAAAGTGTGAACACTCTCTCTCTCTCTCTCTCAGCCAGAAAGACCGTCAGTAAGCAGATTAATGCAGATGTAATCTGTCACAGTCAACGCTTCCTGTGTGATGGCTGTCTGGAAAGTATGCACAAAGTATATGTAGGTAGCTGTCACCCAGGCCCAGACATAGATTGTAGTCAGGCTGAAAAGTTCAAAGAGTCATAAGTACAGAGAAATGCCCACTTTCTAAAAGTGGTATTTCTAAAATAGTATGCAAAGTCCAACTACACCAGTAAGCAGGATTTATCACTATCATTCTAATTATACCAAACATGGTAATGCTACTCCTTTCAGATCAGGAATTACCACTTAAACATATGTAAGGGAATTCCCAATGCTAGCCTATGAGAGTAGTAGGCCTCACAGCAGTGAGGAACAAAATAGGCTGTTTGTCATTACCAGGACATCCAACACAATAAAGGCACATGTCCTATCTTTTACTTACACTGCGCCCTGCCCATAGATCTTCCCATGGCCTACCTTAGGTGTGACCTATGTGTAATGAAAGGGGAGTTTAAGGCATGGAAAGTAGTTTTAAATGCCAAGTTTAAATGCCACGTCCAAAACACCATCCTTCCTGCCTAAAACCAGGTGAACTTGGAACCCGGCCCACTACTGTAGGGGCATGTTCTAGATCTGTGCCTCTCTGTCCCGAGTTGGATCCCTCTGTCTATACTCTCAGGTCGCACTATGCTAACTTATGGGGCATTCTTCTCCTCCCCTGTAGACCCCATCTGTGAAGCACTTAACTTTAAGTTGTTCACAGAGGCATCCCAGTAGGCAAAAAATACCACCATGGCCAACAAATTGATTTGGCCCATTCCACCCCGTGGATCTGGCTTCTGTCCCCAACCCAAGGAAAAGTCTGTCTACAAGGACAACAACCAACAGAGACCACTGACCGCTGTCAGCATTCAGAGCCAGGCCACAGGCCATCCAGGGGTTTCTGTCTTCTGTGATTTCTCAGAGTGGTGGTGGGGGGTAGCCCCAGGTGCATCGCATCCTTTATCCGCTCTACCTCCTACCAGTCCAGGAGTCCAGGGGTCCCTCTCAACGTTTGGTCTCCCAGTACAGATTAGTCTCCCTTCCTGTGGTCCCTCAGAGTACTCTCCAGGCTCTGGGGCTGGGCATAGGACACCCTGGGACTTCACCAACCCCCACCTCTTAGAAAGGACATGGGACACTTTACCCACTCCACTACACTGGGAACTGTCTGGAGTACTATGAACCTCCCCTCGCTTGGGGGATCCTAAACCACTCCCTTTATGATCACTGCCAAATGCCTTGTGTCCTGTGGCACTCACCCTGAGGTTTGTTCCCTTTTCAAGTTCCCTGGGATCAGAGAACTTACACTCCAACAGGTGTTGGCATAGCCCTGGAAAACAACAACTAAAAATGTGCTCTCTGACAATCAGATTGTACAGCCCTTCACAATTGTTTACTACATTACCCTTCACCCAACCATACAGTACTTTGTAGAAATCCTCAACAAACTCCTCTCAAGACTGGTGAGGCAGATTCCTGCTGCCCCTGAACCTCAACCTATTTTCTTCAAGGGCAAAGCCATACCTTCTTATCGGGGTCTCCTTCATGGGGGTGTACCTCTGCCTGTCACTCCCTTCTAGGGCCAGTAGGGCATCCTTCCCATCCTCAGGAATATAACTCCCTATGCTAGTTCCCCAATGCTCCCCAGGGACCCTGCTCTCTCATACTTCTACAACCGCTAATATGTGACATCCTCCTCCTTGAAACTAGGCACCAAATATGTGGCTGGTATTTTTCACACTGGACACTCAAACTATGCTCATGGGTCAGTCTCCTTTTGTCAAGGGCTAGTTTTTCTCTGGTGAAGGCCCTTTCAGCCTCCTTAATCCACTCCTCAGCTAAGGCTCTTTCAGACTCTGCCCTTCTCTCTTCCACAGTGAGCTGGGCCAGCTGCAACCTCAGGTCCTTCTCAGCCTATCTCTGAGCTCCTCAGGGGATAGGGTGTGGAAGGTGACTCTGCTCCTGGCACTAGCCCAGGTAAGGGACTCCCTATCCATGGGGTCCTCTCTCTCTACTGGTGCCCCTGACCTGTAATTTTCTCCCTCCTCCTTAACCTCTTCATGGCCACTGCCCTCTAGAGGTTCTGGTTCTGAACCTTCTAGGAGGTTCCACGGCTTAACATTTTTAAGAATACCAAAGGGGCCCTCCTTCTCATCCTCAGCAACCTTCCCAGAACTACCACCCTCCTGGTCCTCTGTTGAATTATTTCCCCAGATCACCATCTAAAATGCATACAGAGCTTCCTGAATATCCTGCCTTGTGGATCTCTTAGACACAGTCAGCCTCCTGTGCTTGCAGAACTCTTTCAGCCCACTCCTAGTGTAGTATGCCATAACCCCATTCTGCTAAGGCAATACTGGTGTCAACAACAAGCTTCCCAGGCATAAGAGATGAAGCATGAGTATACAATAAAAATGATCAATGAGAGAACAGGAGAAAACCATGTAATAGTCTAAGTACAGAATTGTAGTGCCACACGGAGTTACTGTGGTATCACTCAAACACAAGTCATATCCTCACCTCTGATCACAAATGTTAGAGTGGTGGTTTATGCCTGTCTTAGGTGCATACCCAAGATAACCAAAACTCAATTTCTAGCAGTCTGGGAGTGGGTGTGTGAATGCCTGTGTGGGACTCTGAGTGGGTGTGAAAGTGCCAGCATAGAACAGTGAGTGGGTATGTGAGTGCCTGTGTGGGTCTGTTAGTGGGTGTGAGTGTGCCTCTGTGGGTCTGTAAGTGGATGTTTAAGTGGATGCATGGGTCTCTGAATGGATGTGTGAGTACCTGCATAGGACTGTGAGTGGGTCTGTGAGTACCTGTGTGGGTGTGTGAGTAGGTCCGTCAGTGCCTGCATAGATCTCTGAAGGGGTGTGTGAGTGCCTGCATGGATCTGTCAATGGGATTGTGAATGCCTGTGTGTTACTGTCAGTGGGTATGAGTGTGCATGTGTGGATCTGTGAGTGAGAGTGTGAGTGGTTGAGTGGGTCTGTAAGTGGGTGTGTGAGTGCATACGTGGGTGTGTAAATTGCGCTCTGAGTGCCTGTATGGGTCTGTAAATGTGAGTGTAAGTACCTGCATGGATCTATGACTGGGTCTGTGAGTGCTTTCATGGGTCTGTGACTGGGTGTGTGGGTGGCTGTGTTGGTCGATGAGTAGGCATGAGACTGCCTACGTGGGTTTGTGAGTGTGTGTGTAAGTGGTTGAGTGGTTCTGTGAGTAGGTATGTGAGAGCCTGAATGGGTCTGTGAATGGGTATTTGAGTGTCTGCATGGGTCTGTGATTACTTCCATGAGTGCTTGCATGGGTCTGTGAGTGTGTGTGTGTGAAACGCAAACAATCCTTATCCACCTGACACAATACTGCACTTAGTCATGCTGCATCTCCTACATGGATTGGTATGGATGGCAGCACAACCTTGTAGTCTATGTAGTCTCACTGATTGCAAGTGAAAAGCAGGTTAGTCCACAAGAAGTAACATGGTGGACAACCCAACGCCTGGCACTTCTATTACAACTGTCGAATGAACACGTATGCTCCTAATAAAGGCAATTGAGATGTGCCAACTGCAATTCCACAAGTAAGCATATGATACCCAGATGTCCCTCTGTCAGAGAGACAGATTTCCACGCTGGGGCAAAAAAGAAAACATAATGCTGTTAACATTTTGTCAGTTTCATAAATGATAGCTGCATCTGCTGAATTGTTGCACAGTTCTACAGAACAGACTGCAACTTGTCCAAGTGCACTAGCCACTGCCCTAATGTCATTACACAAAGCAAGAAACCCTGGGGTGCTACTTGACTCATATGTGTTTTTCATTCCACGTGTAAACACCATCCATAATGGGCCATCTTCCATATCAGCATGCTGAGTAAAGCGTCCCATTTGCAGCACAAGGAATACTGCACAGAACTCACCAGATCTCTGACACCATTGAAACTGCACTAATGCCGAGAATGAGGTTCAGTGTGGTAAGCGCTACTGACATTTCCTCGTTAAGTGCTACTGACATTTCCTCAACATTCCTTATTTGAGAGATTAATAGGAGTACCTTTAAATTATGTAAAGTAAAAAGTTCTTATTTATTTAAAGCCTTTTTTGAAACAGCAGAAACATTACATGCAGCGTAGTATGAAGAACTATACGAAGAACCCAACAGGTAAACCTCTAAAGAGGAATGTCTTATGCCGTGCACTCAACAGCAAAAAGAGGTTCAATGCGGGTTTCCATGAATATGGCCCAGATCAACTAATTTCCAACTGCGTCCATTTTTTTTTGAGAGACATCAAACTTCCCTTTGGGAAAAGAAAAAGACATTTACGCATACCTCCTCAAATCCTCCATATTTGACAACTTGTACAACCTTTCAGCCCCTATACACATATGAAGGTCTGCACCCTGGAATCGATGTTCACAAACAAGGAACACAAACAAACCTCCTTCCCTCTTCAGATAGACTATTGAGACCACTTCTTCATTCCCATCAAAATCATTATCTCAACATACACACCATCTCCATGCTAACCCTGATGATAAAAGTGAAAGAACTCAAAGACACTGGAAGAAAATCTTAAACTCCTTGATTGACTCTAAAAAAGTTCTTTATGCTAACCCTTCCAAGCTGGAGGAACATATATAATTTTGAGATCTCCAGCATCATAGACAAACTAGCTCATAACACCACTAAAGTGAAAAGATATAAACACTCGATGTATTGCAATGAAGTCAACTCTATTGGCCTCTGGACTGCAGCAGAGAATGCCCCCCTCATCTGCTCACCTCTTCAAACTCCAAATTGCATGAGTCATACAAGCAAACTATGTACAGTGAAAAAACCTTCCCCAAATCAAAACTTACACAAGTTTCTTATTACCCCAGAGAACCCTTTTAAATGTTACTTTATGTTAGGTGAATTTATAAAGAGCATGGCTGCCCTAACATTGGGGCGTCCCAGCGCTAGTGGACCAGAGAGAAGAGAACATGAGGAGCTAAATGGAAGAGAAAAGCCAAATTTTAGTTAATTTCCTGAAGATCCAATGGTCTTTTGTGCTCCGCACAGCATTCCACAAGGCGGGGGCCAATGCCTTTAAGGACTGTCCACCTGCTCTCTGTCTGCGCACTCTGGGAATACTAGCAAGATGCATATCGGCTAAGCCCAGAGCCTGTCCTGGGACGTATGGAGAGCAAAGTCCTTGCAGAATATGAGGGGCTTGGCTATGCAGGATCTTATGCGTAATACAGAGATTCTTAAACTGGACTCTCTGTTCAATCGGCAGCCAGTGCAGACGGCGGAGGAGGTGAGAGGTATGACAATGCTTCGGAAGGGCAAAAAGGATGCGTGCTGCATTCTGAATCCGTCGGAGTCTTTTGGTGACAGTTTTATTGACTTCAAGCAGGAGCCCATTGCAATAGTCCAGGCGGGACAACACAATTGCCTGGACAATTGTTTGGCTGATAGGTGCATCAAAGAAACCCAGAATGGGTTTCATACCGCGCAGGAGGCCAAAACAGGTTCTTTTCGCGTGGTTCTCGAGTGAAAGGGCATTATCCAACAGGACCCCTAGGTTCTTAACTGCCAATTTAGGTTGTGGAAAGGTGCCTAAAGCCTTCGGCCACCATTGGTTGTCCAATTGGTGGATGTCCCGACCTACCAAGAGGACCTCAAACTTAGTGGAGTTCAATTGTAGACAGTTGTCTGGCATCCAGTCCGCAATGGTCAGAAGGTCCTCATGGAATTGTGCTTGGTCCTGATTAACGTTGTTAGAAAAGGTGAACAGCAGCTGGGTATCATCGGCATATGATACCAACTTGATGTTCCGTGCTTTTGCTACAAGGACCAGTGTTGGACATAAATGTTAAACAGAGTGGGTCTCAGGGCAGAGCTCTGTGGGATGCCACAGCTGAGGGGACAGACACTGGAGCGGTAGGGAGGGGCATGGATTTGAAAAATGCATTTGGTCAGAAAAGATGCAGACCAGGCTAGAGCCTTGCCTTTGACACCAATCTCCCTCAGGCGTTGGAGTAATATTCTGTGGGAGAGAGTGTCAAAAGCTGCGCTGAGGTCAAGTAAAATCAATGCAGATGTATTACCTTCATCCAGCACCGCTTGTAGCTGTTCGGTAACTGCCAGTAGGGCAGATTCCGTGCTGTGTCTGGATCGGAACCCATTCTGTGATCCATCCAAAATTTCATTCACATCCAGATATTGAGTCAAGACCGTGTTTACATGGGACGCCATCATTTTAGCTAAGTATGGGAGTAAGGAGATTGGACGGAAGTTCTCTGGCACAGTATGTGCCCACTAGAGGGCCGGGATCAAACACGCGATTAGGCTGTAAGAACCTGCTATGTAACATTCGATCGTTATCTAAACACTACCCTGAAGTCTGGGAGCTAATCTCCTCGCGAAAGCCAGACCTATGTTTCCTAACCGAAACTTGGTTAAAACCCCACTCAGTTCCAGCAATTACACTAGGGATCCCGGATGGCTATAAGATACATAGACTAGACCGCCCAGTTAAAACTGGGGGAGGTATAGCCATTGTCTATAGGAGCGACCTTTCCATCTCAATTCTAGAAGAATGTAGCACCTCTGAGTTAGAATTGATGATTTTTAAGATTAATATGCCAAATAAAGCTGGTCGTAAAGGGGCTTTAGTCTATCGCCCCCCCCCCCCGGCCCCTGCGCAAACTTCTCCATTTCACTGTTGGAGGCATTAGCTGTACATATCGATCCGGGAAGCGAATTCCTACTCCTTGGAGATTTTAACGTCCACAGCGAGTTGAAGGAGTGTGGCGATGCACAGTCATTATTGACTGATCTTGCATTACTTGGCCTTACACAGAGGAATATGGGTCCTACACATCAGGCAGGGCACACCCTGGACCTTATCCTTTCGAATACTCCAAATATCAATTGCTTTCCTCCCACTCAGGTAAAATGGACAGATCATTTTATCATGGAATTCAATACATCGAATCTAGGTAAACCTCCCTCTCAACTTGTAGCATTGCCCAATAGACGGAGGCAATGGCATAAGGTGACCTCTGAAGTTTTTCAGGAGAAGTTTGTTGAGCCCTCCTTTAATCCTATGGAGGGAGTTGAAACGGCGTTGGCCAAATATGATCAAGCTATTCGCACAGCGGTAGATATTATTGCCCCTATGAAAGTGTTCAATCCACGTCCTGCACACAAACAGGAAGTGTGGTTTTCGGAACATTTACGCTCCCTAAAACAGGCCGCCAGAAAGCTGGAAAAGGTCTGGAGAACATCACATAGAGAGGATGATAGGAATGACTATTGGTCAGCTCTCACTCTCTATCACAAGGCCATCCGGATCGCACGCAAGAATCACATTGCGTCCCTTCTTTCGGCCGCAGGTAATGCTCCCAGGGCACTGTACCAAATTCTACATTCCTTTGTGAAACCAGTGGCCTGTGAGAGTGCTGAACTTTCCTCACAACAGCTATGCGAGGAAATATCGCAATTCTTCACAAGTAAGATAGACAAGATCTATGATACCATCATTAATGCAAACCGGTCTTCTATAGAAGATTTACCATCGCCACTGGTCGAAGAAGAAACATGCTCGGCCACTCTTAGTGCATTCCCTCTTATCTCTCTGGAAGAGGTGCAGTGCCTGGTGAGTCAAACCAAGAGTGGCAGTCCTTCGGACTCTATTCCAGCTAGAATGATGCCAGTGGTGGCTGAGACACTGGGCAAAGGGATTCAATGCCTTGTGAATCTATCACTGACCGAAGGCCGAGTGCCCATGGCATGGAAAAAGGCATCGGTAAGACCTATTAGGAAGAATGCTACAATCCCTTGGACGGATTTGTCAAATTTCAGACCGATATCCCTACTTCCATTCATGGGAAAGCTCACTGAAAGACATGTGAACAAGGACCTTTCGAGCTATATCGAACAGACCGGCAGTCTAGACCACTCGCAATTTGGCTTTAGGCCGAAGCACAGTACTGAGTCGGCACTACTGTCAGTAACGGATGACCTACATATGTACCAGGACAGGGCTCATTCGGTAGTCCTGGTACTGTTAGACTTGTCTGCAGCGTTCGACACTATATCCCATAATATTCTGCTCGACCGGCTTGCTAAGATCGGTCTTGTGAGCACAGCATTGGCCTGGTTAAGAAGTTTCCTATCTAACCGGACTCAATCAGTTAGTATGGGCCCATTTCGTTCGGCGGAGACTGAGATTACCAAGGGGGTGCCACAGGGCTCCTAATTGAGCCCAACTCTTTTTAACATCTACGTGGCCCCCCTGGCTAGAATCTTGAGAGAGTTCTGTTTCATCCCGGTATCATACGCGGACACCGTCTAAACCCCTCTTGGAGAAATTGCATTGGCTCTCAGTCTGTAACAGGGTAAAATTCAAGAACTGCTGTTTAATACACAAGAGCCTAAATGGATTAGGGCCATCGCACTGGAGAGGTAAATTCATTCCATACAACCCGGTTCGGTCCCTTAGGTCCAGTAACCAGCTTCTCCTGAGAGTGCCAGCTGTGAGAAAGGCCAGACAGGGTGGCAAGGCCTTATCTGTAGTTGGTCCCACTTTATGGAACAAGCTTCCCCTTGCTCTGAGGCAATGTTCTGAACATCTGAGCTTCAGGAAGGAGCTCAAAACATTCTTGTTTCAGAATTAATTTGCTATCCATTGACTGCTTGACCATGCTTCTGGCGTTTTTGGGCGCAGAGATACTCCGGAAGGAGTCGATTCAAGCGCGATACAAACCCGCAAATAAATAAATAAATAAAATAGTCGTGTCTAGTGTAGGCTTCTTCAGCAGGGGAATCACCTTAGCATGTTTCCATGATTTTGGAATCACCTGCAGTTTGAAGTGACCCATTAATCAATTTCCGTCCCTCCATCAGAAGGTAGTCATAGAATTTTCTAAAGAGGTCAGGTTTAAGTGGGTCATCCGGGGAACCAGATTTAATCTTAGCAGTAAGCAACTCCAAGGGCCAGATGTAGGTAATTCCGATTTACAGACTCTTAAATACCGACTCATACCAAATCGGTATTTAAGAGTCGGTAAATTGGAAGGAGGCAGATATAGGTAAAGAATTACCGAATCTGTAAGAGTCGGTATTTACCGATTCTGTAAATACCGATTCTGTATTTCCCATTGATTCCTATGGGCCTTGAAGCCCATAGGAATCAATGCGAAATACAGAATCGGTATTTACAAAATCGGTAAAGACCGAATCCTGCAAGGGTGCAGGGGGTGTCACTTTGACACCCTCTAGCACCCCAAGTACAGGCTAGTGTGACATGTGGCACACATACATGCCCTAAGGGCATGTCTGTGTGTCACATTGCACAGGTGTGCATGCACAGATGTGCATGCACACCTGAATTCGGTATTTTACCACCCAATAGGATTGGGTGGTAAAATACCGACTCTTAAGGGCCTGTGGCACTCTTAGGAGTGTCACCTACATATGGATTTACAGAATCGGTATGTTTACCGATTCGGTAAAATACCGAAGTGGTAAATTTACCGAATCGGTAAATATACAGATTCTGTAAATAACTACCCACCTACATCTCAGAAGCCAAATACCGGTCGGTAACCGCCGAATTCGGCCGTTACCGACCGGTATTTGGCTACCTACATCTGGCCCCAAATCTTTAAGAGACATGGGAGATAGATCTTGTAGGGAATAGGGTATGACTGTCATAGCAGGGTACTCTAGAGGTTTGGGGGCTCTTACCCTCATTTCGAGGGCACTATAGATGCCTTCCACCTTATTAATGAAGTGTTTAGCCAGTGACTCGCAATGCGTATTATCAGATATGATATTATTGTCCCCCACTGGGAGTTTAACCATCTCTTTCAAATTGGAAAAAATGGTTTTGGAAGGGTTGAGGTTTGTCAAAATCAAGTTGGAATAAAATGAAGCTTTGGTCTTTTGGATTAATTTGTGATAGGCTGTAATAGCTTTCCTGTAAGTAATTTTCCCAGTAGCATTATAGTCGGATCTCCAAGCCCGTTCTAAGACTTTACATTTTATTTTTCTTTAGTCAAGGTCTTGTTGTACCATGCGTGAGTTTGGGTATGCTTGGCACTACTCATTTTCCTCTGGATGCATTGATCCAGTGAATTATTGATCCAGCCCCTGAAAGCGAGATCTGATGCCTCTGGATCACAGGGCCAGTCTGGGAAAGACTGATTTAATGTAGATAGAAAAGTAGACTTGTCCAATTTGTGACGTGGGCGCTTCCAGGAAGAGTGACATGGGGTGTGCACACGAGTGCACAGCAATACTCAGACGAAGGGAAATGAGAGAGTTGTCCGTCCAGGTCAGAGGGAAAGGTGTATCAGCTTCTAGTGGAAGAAGATTAGAAAATACCGGATCAGAATGTGTAGGACCCACTACTAGCTGAGTTAGTTGGCACACACCCATGTCACACAAAAAATTGGTAATCACCTGGGATTTGAAGTATTCCAAATGTAAATTAAGGTCTACTAGAATGCTCAAATTGGCAGCTTCTAGGACAAGATTAGATACATTGTGTACCAAGGCTTCTTGAAAGGTTTTAAAAGGGCCTGGAGGACGTTAAATAAGAAGTCCTATAAAAGTGAACTGATGTGACAAAGTAATTTTGAACAAGGCACTTTCACAATCTGGAATGGACTGAGGAGTGAGAGGGCGCAGGTATGCACGGAGTGAGCTGTCAGCCAGGTCTCCGTCAGGAATAGTACATTAGGTGCAGAATCCTGCAATAGAACAAATATTTCTGCATGATGTTGTACCACTGACCTGGAGTTAAGGGTATAGATGGTCATCTGTGTCATGCCAGAGGTCTGCTGGGGTGGGTTGGGTCTCCTCGCCATCCTAAACCACAATTGGTACACTGCCCTTGTGGAGTATCAGTATACAGACATAATCCACAGAGGCCACCCACTCCCCTCAAAGTATGTATATGTGGAGGCATAGGGCACAGCAAAAGCACACGCCTTTCTGTAACAGAAAGCATCGTTTCCAAAAGAAAAATCCTCCGATAACCTGGATCCTCTTCAACCCAATTGTCATGGAAATATTAAAGGAAGGTATGGTTAACACTAAACCGTTAACTTTGCCATCAGACCCCTTTCTTACCTTTCAAACTAATGAAAACGTTATTTCTCTCTACCTTCGGAAGTTACAAATCATAAACTAGTTTCTGATTCAGGTTCCCATCTTCGCCTTCTTCTTAAGAAGCTAGTGCTGACACAGACATGCTGGACAACTAATGACTCATCACAGCCTCCCTTTCCTCCCCATGATTCAAAGATTCTGGAAAAAGGTGGCACTAACATACGATTAAAGCACAAAAGTGGCAAGCATATCTGGGGACATTTCCAGTCTAGTTTCAGCTCATGTCACAGCAGCAGAACCTTGGTCTTCAAAATTGTGGACAACAATCTTTGTCTTTTTACTGAAAAAAAAACCCTATTCATAGTTCGCCTCACACTAGTATTGGCCTTTAATTGTTTAATTGCATTGACTGTGAAACCTTCTTATAACTTCTAAGGAACTGAGGGGCATATTTACAAGCCCCTATCGCCACCACCACAACGTCACTTTTAGTGACGCTGTGGTGGCAATGGTAGCTTCGCCTTATTTACAAGGCAGCATAAAGCCACTTAACTTGGCTTAACGCTGCTTTGTAAATAAGGCCCCCTTTCACGCTACATTTAGCGTGAAAGGGGCGGGCAATGGGTGTTGTGGTGGACGTTCCACCTCAATACCCATTGATTTTGATGCTGCCCCCTATTTACAAGAGCAGCGTAAATAGGTGACAGCGCCAAAATTAAAGACCAGGGAAAACCTGGTCTTAAACAGGCAATGCTAGAAGAAATGCTTTATCTCTCTTCCTTTTTGCTGTTTCCATGTGTGCTGCGTTGTGCAGAAAACATAGAAACAGCAAAATGCCAATGGTTGTTTATGTGCACAAAGGTCCTCCTTCCTGCACATAAACAATCTTTGCTGTTTTGCATCTTCTATTTGTGCTGCATTAAGCAGCACATATATAAGTTACAAAATGGCATTTAAAGATTGTTTATGTGCAGGAAGGGAGCCAGCCGTGCATTTCTAAAGTGACGAAACGTGTCGTTTAGCCTTCTTGTACATATGCCCTTGAGTATGAGTATTGAAGGAACAGTCATCAGGTACTATTTATCAGACAGAGCACAATGCATCAATACTGGCATCTCTTTCTTCAAGGCTATCGAAATCAATCTAGATTGCCTCCAGATTCTTTCCTCCTGTTCCTTGCTTTTCAACCTGCATCTGGCTGGTTTCTGCCAACTGAATAGTAAATTAAATTTCAATAGTATAACAATGAAACGCAGCAGGTGTTAAAATAGCCTCAAGGCTTTCACTTCTTACCTAAAGTAAATTTAGAATTACTTGACAAATGTGAAAGTATATGACACTGGCTTTAATTGGCAAATGTAATCCAATGCTTCCTCATCCTGCAATAGATGTCCTCATGGTCAAGCTGGAGTTTTACATTTGGCATCGCATTACCCAGCTACACTATGTTTCTGGTCAGAGGTATTTGATATTTTAGGGGAAACCACCCCATCCACATTGACGTAATATTATGAGACACAGGGAGCTTCCCTAAAAATAATTGTGTAAGCTTTTTAACGTATATATGCTTTTTTCCCCGAAATAAATCACCGTGAAAATGTCCAAGCTCCTTGAGTG
This sequence comes from Lissotriton helveticus, assembly GCF_964261635.1. Classification (NCBI taxonomy): domain Eukaryota; kingdom Metazoa; phylum Chordata; class Amphibia; order Caudata; family Salamandridae; genus Lissotriton; species Lissotriton helveticus. Next base: position 611,365,266 of record NC_136071.1, on the reverse strand, counting down.
CTGCCTCTTTTCTTACTAACTGAGGAAAGTTCGAGCGTCATATATATATATATATATACAAAGAACCTCCCCCAAAGAAAGAGAAGAAGCCACGTTAGGGGAGACAGTGGAGGCATCTTTATTGGGAAACACACCAGATTGTTAGGCGAATGCATTTCGGCATAGAAATTGCCTCCATACTACATGTCCCAGAGTTCTTTGTTTTTTTCTGGTCAGCAATGCGGGGGTAGTCGAAACAAAATTCGGGAAATTATTCACCTTGTTGCTCCAACGCCGATGTCTCCTCAGCTCCCCAGACCGCATCAACCCCGAGTCCCGGTAATCTATTTGATGGGGGCAAGTCTGGCAGTCCATCTCGCCTGGCGCGGAGTCAGTGACTCCAACACCGCCTCATCTCCTCCCGAGTCGGAGGTGGGCCAAGGTCCTCCCAGTCACCTGGACACAACAAACACTCCACCGAAGCAGAAGCCAGCGCGACCAAGGCCAACTTCATGATGCGGGGGCCTCTTGAAGCACGTCTCTTGCACACGCGCTGACAATATCCAAAGAACCTCCTCCAAATAAAGAGAAGAGGCCACGTTAGGGGAGACAGTGGAGGCATCTTTATTGGGAAAAACACCAGATTGTTAGGCGAATGCATTTCGGCATAGAATTTGCCTTCCTCAGCGCCAGGGGTGTTTGCAGGATGAAGGCGCCATCATGGATTTAAATATCCTGCCCCATCCTGATAGGTGATAATCAACTCCGCCCCCCAGGTGAGTACCGTTGCTTTGTCCAACTGTAGGACGCCTAATGCGTCAATACTACATGTCCCAGAGTTCTTTGTTTTCTTCTGATCGGCAATGCGGGGGTAGTCTAAACAAAATGCGGGAAATTAAACACCGTATTACTCCAACACCGATGTCTCCTCAGCTCCCCAGACCTCATCAACCCCGAGTCCCGGTAATCCATTTGGTGGGGGCAAGTCTGGCAGTCCATCTCGCCCAGCGCAGAGTCAGTGACTCCAACACCGCCTCATCTCCTCTATATATATATATATATATATATATATATGTCCCACAATTTATTGAATCAGCGTGCTCTCAGGAAAGAGAAAACAGCAACTCGATAATTGTCTGTGTTGTTTAATTCACAATGCGTTGCTGTTTTCTCTTTCCTGTGAGCGCGCTTATTCAAGAAATTGTGGGACATTAGATTGCCGGTTGACTCCGCTGGCATGCGCACCACTCTTCGAGGGTCCAGTGGGGTCCAGAAGGAGTGCTGCTGTTTTTGTATATATATATATATATATATATATATATATATATATATATATATATATATATATATATATATATATATATATATATGCAAGCTCCTGTGTTTAAGAAAACACTCACCACACTCACGGGGCTTCTGGTAAAGGCTTTATTTCCCAACAAATAGCTCGATAGCATGAGAGCAAGGGGGCAAGGTTCGTGATGCAGTTCTGGTTCGTCAATAGTCCTGACGCGTTTCGAAGGCGGTTGCCTTCTTCTTCAGAGGGTGACGAACTAATTCTCAGTTAGGTGGCAGGAAAGACCTTTCTTTTTCTATATGACACGCCCCTGGATGGGCGCCGTGCCTTCTGGTACTTGTATTCCTGCTGATTCTTTAACGCTGGATGCGTCCGAGTCCTATGCTCTCACATGTGGTGAAACAGCCTCAGCCAGGAAACCCCTCGCCTGCCAGGCGGCGTCACGGTATTGGAGCAAAGAGTACGTATATGAACATCTCTCAACAAGCTGTATGCTTGCCATTTCAGGGCTCCTTCCATTTCGTCGTGTGGCGGTGCTCAGCGAAATGCAGGTTCACTGCGGCGCTCTATCCCCATCAGGACGCTGTGCACTCTTCAATGGCGGGTGCGACGATGAAAGGTGATGGGACCTTTCAAATATGCAAGCTCCTGTGTTTAAGAAAACACTCACCACACTCACGGGGCTTCTGGTAAAGGCTTTATTTCCCAACAAATAGCTCGATAGCATGAGAGCAAGGGGGCAAGGTTCGTGATGCAGTTCTGGTTCGTCAATAGTCCTGACGCGTTTCGAAGGCGGTTGCCTTCTTCTTCAGAGGGTGACGAACTAATTCTCAGTTAGGTGGCAGGAAAGACCTTTCTTTTTCTTTTTCTATATGACACGCCCCTATATATATTCGCTCCAAATTCTCCTGGAATACGCCAAGAAATCAGCACTCATGAAGGTAGGTTCATAAGATTTATTATTTGAACCACAGGCACAGACGCGTTTCGGCAACAGCCTTTCTCAATGTTTGCCGGAAAACGCCATAACGAACATTTAAATTAAAATACGTCATTCACCTCCCATTTCCTAGTAACAACATAAACTAAGAACTTTCCGTAGTAAGACGGTGTATGACCCTGCTATGAGTCCCGCCATCTTGGAACTTTTTCCGGGCACAATATATCCCAGGCGAGCGTTACCAAATAAATGCAAAACGAATGTTAAACATAATCAAGGAGTAATCCCTGAGCACACATAGGGTTAAGGATGATTGTCATACCCCAGATAGATATTTCACTTCCCAATGTGGTACTAGTCGAGCTGGTTAGATTATACCGTGTAGTTAATACAATCATGGTGTACGCATAAAATCATGCTAACCTCCACCCGTATCCAAAGTAACGCTGGCCAATCAGTTTCAAAAGTGGACAAATCACCCCATTAATCACGCCCTGAATGGGCAATTTCATTCACATGTTGTCCAATGATATCTAGCCCTGGATGGGCACATTGTTATTAGAGTACCAGAATGGGACAATACACATCAATCAAAGTACAGTGGTTAAGCCGCAAAGTACCAATTCAAAATGTATTTTCTACTTCACAGCTGTGAAGGGATAAGTTCTAGTTACAAAATACTAATGGCATTAATTACAATTGAAAAATAGAAGATATGTTCAGAGATAAATCAAGAAACAATAAAGATCATCATCACAATGATGAAACTGTGAATAGAGCCGTATATTCAGTCACCTACGTGTATGGCCAATTCTTCACTACTGTTTAATCCCAGGGGAGCCTTTGTTTGGAGATCAATGATGTAACGGGATTCTAACCGTCTAAGGCTACGGACCCTATCCCCTCCCCGTGGATTAGCTGGAACTCAGTCTATACAGTAGTAGCTCAGGAGATCGCTGTTGCGTTAATGCTTAAGATTAAAGTGACGTGCAACAGGATAGGTTTCATCCCCATTGGTTGTCGCCCGCATATGTTCCAGGATCCGGATTTTAGTTGGATGGATCATGCTGCCTATGTATCTAAAGCGATACAAAAGGGGATGATGGACGGAGCGTTTGAGCAAATCAAACACTCACCCCCAGTCAACTGATCTGGGTTTAATCCATCACCATTCTTTAGCCCACTCAGCCACCCCATTTCAGACAAGGCCATATGCAAATCAGTCTGACCCTGTGCCTCATGGGAACAGTCCAGCCCGAACTGCCAAGCCATGTCTTCCATGGACCGGAAACAAGCATCCTGGGACCGGTTTCGGATTCATAATCCTCATCAGCCAGGCTATCTTGAATCCAGTGGCCAAGTGAGCAAGAGACTCACGTCTGAGCATACCCTGCCACATTTAGGGCGAACAAAGCGATACAAAAGGGGATGATGGACGGTGATGGATTAAACCCAGATCTTTTGACTGGGTGTGAGTGTTTGATTGGTTCAGATGCTCCGTCCATTACCACCCCCTTTTGTACCGCTTTTGGACGCCATAAGTGTGGCAGGGTATGCTCAGACGTGAGTCCCTTGCTCACTTTGCCACTGGATTCAAGCAAACCGGGCTGAAGATGGCTGTAATGCCAGAAACCGGTCCTCGGAAGCTTGTTTCCGGTCCATGGAAGGCATGGCTTGGCAGTTCGGGCTGGACTGTTCTCATGAGGCACAGGTTCAGACTGATTTGCATATAGCCATGTCTGAACTGGGGTGGCAGAGTGGGCTAAAGAACGGTGATGGATTAAATCCAGATCTTTTGACTGTGTGTGAGTGTTTGATTGGTTCAGATGCCATGTCCATTACCACCCCCTTTTGTACCGCTTTTGGCCATCATAAGTGTGGCAGGGTGTGCTCAGACGTGAGTCCCTTGCTCACTTTGACACTGGATTCAAGCAAACTGGGCTGCAGACAGCTGTAATGCCAGAAACCGGTCCTCGGAAGCTTGTTTCCGGTCCAGGGAAAGCAAGCCTTGGCAGTTCGGACTGGACTGATTTGCATATAGCCATGTCTGAACTGGGGTGGCAGAGTGGGCTAAAGAACGGTGATGGATTAAACCCAGATCTTTTGACTGGGTGTGAGTGTTTGATTGGTTCAGATGCTCCGTCCATTACCACCCCATTATGTACCGCCTATGTATTTAAGACCGCAGGGACATATCAGGCAATACACTGTGTAGGGTGTCGTACATGTAAGGAATTTTCTTATTTTCTTAGGGCCATCCATTGCTGGGGTGTTGTAAGACAGAACCCTTTTACTGCCTTTGCAAGCTTTACATTTCCTACACGGGAAAACCCCATTTAATGGGCCCAGCATTGGTTTACTAGTCCCCATGGTTTGGTGACTATGAACCAAGTTGTTCCTTGAGGACTTAGCCCACTCAAAGGTCACTAAAGGGTTAGTTGGAAGGTCACTCCCTATCACGATATCAGATAAAAGTGAGCACATTTTTTCTTAAGATCTTCCTAAAGTCTCCGGCATTCTCAGAATAGGTAGTTATCAATCTAAACTTATCCTCATTACCGGGGATTTTCTTAGGGACTTGAACAGATTCCTTTGTGCTCACTTGTAGTAATTCCACTCTGTTCAAAGAGTTGGCTCGAGTAAAAGCTTTCTCAAGGACAGTATGGCTACAGCCTCTCACGCTAAAGCAAGGAATACTGTCCTTGGCAGCTAGTTGGAATTCTAAATCACTGGAACAATTCCTCTTAAGTCTTAACAGCTCCCCATAGGGAATACTGTCAATCAAGTTTCTTGGATGGCTACTTAAGGCATGGAGAGTCGAATTCCCTGCCGTGGATTTCCAGTGCAACCTAGTGCCCAGGTTCCCTTTGTCCACATATACAGTGAATGCATCGTGTTGGTGCCTTTGTCCACATATACGGTGTGTGCATCGTGTTGGTGCCAAAAAGTGAAGCAATAAAGGCATTCATGATGTGAACTCTTTGTTAACAGTAAAAAAAGCGAATAATGTTTTGTAGAATCCACCCTTTGAGGAAGCAGATGCTCACTATCCATTTGACTTGTTCATGGATTCTGAGGTACTTATCAAACTTGACATTAAGATTCCTCACTCATCATACTGACGAAGGGTTCCTGGACAATTAAGTGTCCAAAATGGAAAATTCCAGACAAGTGTCAGATGAAGGATATTTTAGTTTCCCCCCATTGAGTTTTAGTGGAGTATGTGGCATTCAAGCCTTAACACTCACTAGGCAGCTATGTTTATGCTCTGATTATGCACTAGGATCACCGTCTACAAGGGACAGTATCGGATAGTCACCAACATGCATGAATAATGATAGTCCATAGAAATATATTGGGTTGGAAAAGGCAACCGCTTACATGCTGAATAGCAAAGGGGACACCACCAACCCTCGAGGAACCACACATGTCAATGCTGTGGCCTCAAACAAAGTGGACTCCATCCTGAGTTGAGTAATACACTCTGGCAAAAGCACAGCATTCTGATAAGAACTGTGTCTTCTGATACCAGAACAATCCTGATAATATTTCCTAGATCAGGGAATCAGTTTATTTCAATAACAATGAATACACCTTAAATACCTTTTAAGCAAATGGAAAGGACAGCCATAACTCATTGAACCAATAATAATGTTTTATAACTTTTTTTCATTAACCTCCATAAAATGTAAAACACAATAAATAGCAAATAAACAAATACAAAAATAGGCAACTCAATCAATTAATACATCCATGAACTTGAATGGTTACAGACCTCTGGCTACACACCCCAAACAACACTAAACACCTCAACGCTCAACGCACCTAAATCCAAACATATACATAACATATTTAGCAAACGTTCTCCTCTCATGATCCTACTCAAACTTAAAACCGTGCCTGGTCTGTGAGGGAATACTCGTACTCAAACCCAACAGCACCCCAAGGCCACACTAAAAGTAACGAGTAGGTATAAAAATCTCTGTTCAAATAACATAACTAAAATCAGTTAGATCCAGCAGAATAATCTGTGACCCACAGACTGACATAGAAACAACGAGAGTGGGACAATGATGCTTTGCGCTGGATATCATTTTGCAAAGACTGGGCACAGCACTTTGTTAAAAGCTTTTTTAAAGACTGATAAACGATAGCTACACAAATTCATGAGCTTGTTATGTGGCTTGCTGCCCATTTTAATCTGTTATATCAACTGCTTCTACATTGATTCTTTTTTGTGCAAATTAGCCTGAGGGTGAGGGAATGTGTTACATAAATATTTTTCTTGTCGACTGTCTGGAAAATGTAGTAAGTCTGCACTTAAGAAATTGGAAAACCTAATAAGGCTAGTTTGACTCTAGAAAAAGCTAATGCAATCAGGATCTCTAACAAATGAATCTTTGCTTTCATAAAGTGCAGTGGCAGAGATGAAACGCACATGAGAACTGCAGCTGTTAGCATGCACTTAGCTTTATAGTGCATGATGTGATTGGGTAACTAAACAATAACGGGTTCCACTTTTTGAAAATGTTTAAATCCCTTTGTAGATTCACAAAAGCTATTGGGCCAGATGTATTAAAATTCCGTCCCGGTGCTCTTGGATGTGGGCTGCAAGAGCATTAAAGATCAGGCTCGCCTTCGACCACTGCTTCTTTGGTCCCGTATATGGAGGGTCCCGGAGTTAAAATCTTATGCCGACGGCTTGGCAGAGGTAATGAGCATGGGAGGCTGGGCCAAGATTAAGTGGCTGAGGGACACCAAAAATCTCTTGGGAGAGCTGGGCCTGGGGGACTGTTGGACTACAAAATCTGCTCCACCAAAGGCTGAGCTCAAAAAACTTTATTGGGACTGGGTCTCTGGCAAACTCATCAGGAACCAAAACCACTGTAACATGACTGCAGCATTTTTGGAAATAAAGGACGTGGTAGCCTACGAACCCTACCTGGACTTAATCACCTTGCCAGTTGATAGGGCCCTGTACTTCAAGCTCAGGGTAGGCACCCTCCAGATCGGGGCCTTTGTGTCAAAATGGAATTCCGGTGTTCATCTATCGCCCTTCTGTGCCCTTTGTCAATCTAGGCCAGAAACGGTAGCACACATTTTTTTTGAGTGCCCGGACTACATTAATCCTAGGCGGTATTGGCTTAAACCTCTCTTTAGACGCTTGGGAATACGTAGGCATCTGGTTGCACTACGTATTATATTGACTGATACCGCCCCTCCAATTGTTTGTGGTGTTTCCAAATTTTTAAAACGCTCATGGTTGATTCGCTGCAAGAGACTGTCAATGTCAATTTCATTCACTTTTTAGCTAACTTATTTAGGGTTATATCCTATTTTATTGTCTTAGTATTTTAATGTTGACATACCTATTTACTGTTTTGAAATGCTGTTTTTATATGTATGTATGCTTTCAAGATATCTTGCATATCGAATAAAGCTTTCAACCAACATAACTAAAATCAGTTAGATCCAGCAAAATAATCTGTGACCCACAGACTGACATAGAAACAACGAGAGTGGGACAATGATGCTTTGCGCTGGATAACAGTTTGCAAAGACTGGGCACAGCACTTTGTTAAAAGCTTTTTTAAAGACTGATAAACGATAGCTACACAAATTCATGAGCTTGTTATGTGTCTTGCTGCCCATTTTAATCTGTTATATCAACTGCTTCTACATTGATTCATTTTTGTGCAAATTAGCCTGAGGGTGAGGGAATGTGTTACATAAATATTTTTCTTGTCGACTGTCTGGAAAATGTAGTAAGTCTGCACTTGGAAAACCTAATAAGGCTAGTTTGACTCTCTAGAAAAAGCTAATGCAATCAGGATCTCTAACAAATGAATCTTTGCTTTCATAAAGTGCAGTGGCAGAGATGAAACGCACATGAGAACTGCAGCTGTTAGCATGCACTTAGCTTTATAGGGCATGATGTGATTGGGTAACTAAACAATAACGGTTTCCACTTTTTGAAAAATGTTTAAATCCCTTTGTAGATTCACAAAAGATATTGGGTCAGATGTATTAAAATTCCATTTGCAAAAAGTACTTGCAAATTGTGCACCACCTATTTGTGAATGTAACAGAATGTTGCAAACCCTCACAGTTTATAATCAGTCAGTTTGCAAAGTTCCTATTCGAAGTGGGTCGCAATCCAACCTACCTCATTACTGTTTAGTGGTAGGTCAACTCACTGTAATTGGTGACCATCAAAAGAATGACAGTATGCTGAAATCAGCACACCAGAATCTCTGAGATCACTTTTTACGGGTTTCTTTTTTTAATGCAGCATGTTTTCCTAAAAGGAAACAGAACTTCTTTTAAAAAACATAATGCTTTTTTGAAAGGTTTGTTTGACGGTGCTACTCCCTTAAAATATTTTTTTAACATTCGAAAATATGAGGGGGCCCAAAGGGGCCACTTCACATTTGTTAATGTGTAGCTACCCTAACTCGGGCGTCTACAACTTTTCAATGTTTTGCATCTGGATTACTGATGCAAAATATTCATACATAACATTGAAAGACACAATTTGGAAGGTATGCCCTAAGCACACTCCTTCCAAACAGTCATTTGCAATGCATTTCTAAAAACATTTGGTGATTTGGTAACCATTTACAAAATTGCATATATGGCTTTAGTATGAAACAAAAATGGCTTTGTTAATCTGGCCCCTTGTTCGAAGGGTCTGAGCGTCACACGTGTACTGCACCTATTTTATACCCCTGGGAACTTTGTTTTTATACATAGCAGATACTTTTCTGGAAGAGCCCCTATTGTCATCAAGTTCTTTTTGTTATGCCTTCAAGTAACTAGTCATTTTCCCAAAGTAACAAGTGTTTCATGTTGCTTAGGTTCTTAAGGTTATTGGGCTTGCACCATCCTTTGCTTATCTCAACTTAGGTGCAGTACTCATGGGTGTACCTGGGACACCCCTCATAGCCAATGAAAAATTATTCAGTTGTGATTAACACCGGGGTGTGGCTAGAAGACCAATGCCACTCACCTAGCCAACTTAGGCTCTTCAACCAGCTCCAAACCCACGCCAACACTCTTTCAACAACTACTTGCCCACACTTGACACATAGCTTGACAATGGCACTCACTTCCATTGACATGCAAGGATTCCGATAGAACAGTTTCATGCTGCTCTCCACAGTCCTCGAAAAACACGTCTTCCCTCTGCTGCATCACAATCTCTCTGCCTAGGTGCCTTGATGTTGACATCTGGGGCCTCACAGACCTGGCTGCATGTGCAGTAGACACAGTGTTTGGAAGATATTGGCTTCTGGCTGAGAGGTAGCTCAGAAACACACAAGTTATAGTTTTGTGTGCCTTTATACCTGTGTAAGTGCTATGACCTTAAGTTCTCCCTCTCTTGTGTGTTATATTGCAATGTCTCTAAGAGTGTAGGGATTCGTGGATTCTATCTGTGGCAGTTGAATTGTAGCTGGCAGCAGGGAAGCAAAGCATCTGGCATGCTGTCATTAAATTGCGATATAAATTATATACACACCCTCAGAAACTGGAAGAGTTCATAGATCTATGCCTTTTATTGATCTGTTTTGATAATTAAAACATAAATAAAAGGCATTGTCATTGTCAATGCCAATAGCTCCAACTCTTGTAAATGCGAGACCTATTTCATCTCAAAGAATCGGCCGCCATTGTCCCGGGAGGCTTGGAAAGTGAAAGTGCGCATTGCGCGCTGAAAGTTGCAGGAACGTATGTTGTGTCTGCAGTAGGAGAAACTCATTGAAGAAAATTGGGCTTACAGACTAAATAAGGCATACCGTGTATCAACAGAAGTAAAAGGGCCAGTCCTCATGGGAAGTTACAAATGAAGACAAGACGGTACTAAGGAGGGATTAACAAGCCTATTAATGAATCAGAAGCCAGAATTTACAAAGGGCAATGAAAATATGGGCGGTGAGTGGGCGAAGCTTCAAGTCCATACTCGAATACAGCAGGTTTCACAGAGCAGAGCCTGCGCTGCCCAGGCTCAACCTAAAAACGTGTTATAGAATGCATTGTTTTTGCCATTTTCATCCAAATGTTCTTGGTGGGTGAAACCCCCAAGACCCCAGGCTCCCTCGCTGAGCACGTTCACTATGCACCGTAAAAGGGTTGGTCTGACAAAATTTGCCTGGGCTTCTTTGTGCTCCCAGTCCGGCTCTGGGCCAAGAAGGATTATAAGCCCAGATAGATACGATTTTTACAAGCAAAGCTGTACTAAGATTCTGAGACAGGTTACTTCTGCCACCGTTACCAATCCAAACAAAAAATGATATATCTGCAGAAAGCATGGCCTGAATGGAGCTTTCCCAAACATGCTGATGGCTGCTGCAACCCTTTTCTGTATGTGACATGTTGTTTATTGATTGTTGTGCCGACACGAGCTGGACCTAAATGAGTGCTTATAAGGGCACTTTAAACAGTAGAGAACATGTTGTAGATCGACCCACATATGGATTCCACCTGATCACCTGAGTGTGGGGTTATCACTTACCAGGCTTGCATTCGTATTGTCTCCAAACAACTGTTCAGAGCAGAATATATGTGCAGTTCTTTCTGAGTAGTGGTAGAACTGGTGGCGCCAATGCGACAGCCTTTTTTAGCGCCCCCCCCCATGGCCTCCTCCTCAGATTCCCTCACTACCACTGGGTAAAAGGGACCCTGATATCTCCATAGCCTCTCTCTCCCATACATTTTATTGGTTTTAAACAGCCACGGCCGGTAGTAGGTGTAACTGCAGGGCGGTGAAGTGGGGAGGGGGAGGGGCAGGGTGGGGGGTAGTAATGTATGGATTACGGACTTTAACAAGTAAGTAAACATATAAATAAATAAAACAAATTTCGTTGTGTGCACTGCATCACCAAATGGTATGCAGTGGCGCAACGAAATTTGTTTTATTTATTTAAATGTTTACTCACCTGTTAAAGTCCGTAATCCATACATTAATACCCCCCTCCCTTCCCCTCCCCACGTCACCGCCCTGCAGTTACACCTACTACCGGCCGTGGCTGGTTTTAAAGCGCTGGTACAGACTGTCTTTACTTATCCACTCAGCTGTCCACTTTAAATGCAGATCTGTTCTTTACATCAGGCACATTAACCCTGTGCGCTACTTTATGGCAAATCAAAACGCCGATCTCTCTCTCGAGCAGGAACATTAATCATAAGAGTTATCTTGACATTTGTATTGCTGCCTGGATGCACAAGGAGCTCTGTATCAGCTGCTTTAAAATCGTAAGTAATTGCTAAACACAGTGGCCCCACCCGACTTCACCCTCCCTTCCAGGCACATGCGGCCCATGCAGGTAAGAGCGGGATGGCAGAGGGGTCGGTGTTGTGTTGTTCTATTCCTTTAAGGCTCGTGTAGGTAAGACTAGAATGTCGTGATGACATTTAGAATGTATCTGTGTCCGTGGTTATGTGGGCAGTTAAGGAGCTTTGGTGTATGACAGCGGACGCTTCCTGGCTCTCACCTGTATTTATACAATTGCTTATATTAAAGCATATATAATTATATCAATCCACGTCTGGCCCATCTTTACAATTGGCGACGATTGGACCTACTGAAGAACCCTTGTGGAGACTGACGGACACTCCCCCCAGTATACTACTCCGGGAAGATTCGTGTGGTTATGACCTTACTCGGCGGAAAACAGAAAAATTAAAAGAGAGACTTCAGGACTTTAAGGCGGTAAGCGTGTGAGAGGGCAGCGGCATATTTTGTGATTTCGATAGTTTCACGCAACGCCTTACGGTTTAGGTTCATGAGGTGCATCATATGAACTACAGCAAGGTTCCAAGCAGCACCGCGAGAGGGGCAACGATCTGCTTAAGGGCGAGAGCGTCTAGCGCGTGAAGCAGCTGCCGGCGTATGAGGAATTGACGCACAGGCGCAGGTCACGCAGCGTAACCTTGCGCGGCGGTCATCTTAGTGAAGCGCATTTGATCTCTGAAGTTAACGCTCATATCGCGTTTGTCAGTACACGATGGATTACAAGGTGTGAGAACATTTTAAAGTTGTTGGGCATAAGGAAAATACAGGTGAGACGGTCGGGGAGCACATTAAGGGAGAAAAATATAATTTTAATAAAAATGATGTATTTAATTGTTTATGGAGAGTGGAGATACGGTGGAAAACGAAATTGGTGAAGGTACTGTAATTAATAAACACAGTATGGCACAACAGAATTTTACCATAAACACTCCACAACCATTTTGGGCTACAGGAACCCAACCAGAAATTAAGTGGATCGAGTGGAAGGAATATTTTATCAACTACATTGAGGCAATTGATGAGGAAAAGAAAATGAAACCAGAACAGAGGAAGAGGATTCTTTTACATTGCTTAGGAGCAATTGGTCTTAAAACATACTCCAGGATGAATAAGGTTGAAGATAAAAATGTGGATGCTTTTGAAAATTGCGTAAAAAACATGGATAAATATTTTGCACCAAAAGTGTGTATGGGTGTAACTAGGCACAAATTCTTTCAAAGGAAACAAAACAAAACAGAAACAGTGGATGAATGGGTGGATGAATTAAAAAAGCTAGCAATTGACTGTAAATTTGGAGCTGTGAACGATGAATTAATACGGGATCAGCTTGTGATGCATAATAATAACACCACTCTTCAGGATAGACTATGGGTGAATGGCGATGCGCCATTAGAGGAGGTGTTAGCCATTATGAGGAAAGCTGAAATGTCAGGAAGGTGTTCCACAGTGGTAAAAGAGACTGAACTCGAGAAGACACCTGGTACTGTTTGTAAAGTGATGCCACATAACAAAACTGCTACAAGATTTCAATCAAATACGCAAGGAAGGTGGAACGCTCAACCCAGTAGATTTCAAAGAAAAGACACTAAAGCAGAAGAGAGAAGATGCTATCGGTGCGATAGCAAAGAACACTTGGCGTTTAGTAGGACCTGCCCTGCTATAAATAAGAAATGTGGAATTTGTGGAATGTTAGGGCATTTTTCAAAAATGTGTCGCAAACGGAGTAATGTAAAATATGTTTGGGATGAGGAAGGAGTGGCTGTTGAAGAAGAGGAGGAGAGTTTGGAATGGGTAAAGAATGTGAGGGAAAATTACGTCATCAATATATCTGATGAGGCATTAGAGGGGAAACCTTTATGTAAAGTGTCCTTGGGGGGTGTAACAGTGGAAGTTTATGCAGATTCTGGATCACCTTACACGATTGTAAATGAGGATGTGTGGAAAAAACATTTTGTGGGAAAAATTGGCGATCAGTTGAGAAGTTCAGATATTAGTCCAGTAGGATTTACAGGAAAAAGAATCGAGATGTTAGGTTACAGGTGGCTCACATTTTGGTTTAAAGGAAGGAGCACGAGGGGAAAGTTGTACGTGTCTAAAATAGGACCATCGGTTTTGGGATGGTGGGATCAGAAAAGTTTAAGTATAATTTTAGACCCAAATAGTGAAGAAAAAGTGTTGGTGGTGGATGAAGAGAGCAAGCTGTGTGATGTTTTGAGTAAGGAGTTTCCAAGGGTGTTTGGCACTGTTTTGGGGAAATTAAAGGGATTTGAACATAGAATTTTACTGAAGGCAAAAGCGGAACCAAAAGTGCACAAGGTTAGACCCATCCCAATGTTGATTAGAGATGAGGTAAAGAAGGAATTACAAGGACTACTGGCTAAAAAGATAATTGAGGAAGTGGAGGCCTCAGAGTGGATCAGTCCTATTGTCGTGGTACGAAAATCCAACGGTAAAATCCGTTTGTGCATCGACCTACGCCATCTAAATAACAAAAAACAACAAGTGATGGACTGAATGTGGATCAATGTCACACACTCCCCCAGTCAAAAGATCTGGGCCCAAATCCATCGTTTTTTTGCACTCCACACCACCCTGGGTCAGATAATGGCTTTATGCAAATCAGCTCTGACCCTGTTGCCCCATGGGAACAGTCCAGTCCGAACTACAACAGCCATATCTTTCCCAGACCGGAATCAAGCATCCGAGGACCGGACCGGTTTCGAGGTAACACCTCTCTTCAGCCCGGCTAGCTTGACTCCAAGTGGTGTGGAGTGCCTGGGACCCACGTCTGGGCATCCCCAGCGCACTTAGGGCGGCAATTGCAAAAAACAACAAGTGATGGACTGAATGTGGATCAATGTCACACACTCCCCCAGTCAAAAGATCTGGGCCCAAATCCATCGTTTTTTTGCACTCCACACCACCCTGGGTCAGATAATGGCTTTATGCAAATCAGCTCTGACCCTGTTGCCCCATGGGAACAGTCCAGTCCGAACTACAACAGCCATATCTTTCCCAGACCGGAATCAAGCATCCGAGGACCGGACCGGTTTCGAGGTAACACCTCTCTTCAGCCCGGCTAGCTTGACTCCAAGTGGTGTGGAGTGCCTGGGACCCACGTCTGGGCATGCCCAGCGCACTTAGGGCGGCAATTGCAAAAAACAACAAGTGATGGACTGAATGTGGATCAATGTCACACACTCCCCCAGTCAAAAGATCTGGGCCCAAATCCATCGTTTTTTTGCACTCCACACCACCCTGGGTCAGATAATGGCTTTATGCAAATCAGCTCTGACCCTGTTGCCCCATGGGAACAGTCCAGTCCGAACTACAACAGCCATATCTTTCCCAGACCGGAATCAAGCATCCGAGGACCGGACCGGTTTCGAGGTAACACCTCTCTTCAGCCCGGCTAGCTTGACTCCAAGTGGTGTGGAGTGCCTGGGACCCACGTCTGGGCATCCCCAGCGCACTTAGGGCGGCAATTGCAAAAAACAACAAGTGATGGACTGAATGTGGATCAATGTCACTCACTCCCCCAGTCAAAAGATCTGGGCCCAAATCCATCGTTTTTTTGCACTCCACACCACCCTGGGTCAGATAATGGCTTTATGCAAATCAGCTCTGACCCTGTTGCCCCATGGGAACAGTCCAGTCCGAACTACAACAGCCATATCTTTCCCAGACCGGAATCAAGCATCCGAGGACCGGACCGGTTTCGAGGTAACACCTCTCTTCAGCCCGGCTAGCTTGACTCCAAGTGGTGTGGAGTGCCTAAATAACAACATCATTGTAGAAAAATTCCCCTTATCTAAAATTAATGAAATGGTAGCCTCATTTAAGGATGCTACTTGGTTCTCAACCATAGATTTGTCTGCTGCGTATCACCAGGTTGAATTGGAGAGTAAGTCAAAACACCTAACTGCTTTTATCACACCTTTTGGGTGTTACCAATTTAGACGAATGCCTTTTGGATTGGCGTCAGCCGCGGCTGTATTTCAGAAGTTAATGTATAAGCTGCTAGGGGATTTGGACATGGTTGCATTCTTTCAGGATGATATTTTAGTGGCTGCAAAGGACAAAGAGGAACATGATGATAAGTTGAGACAAGTTTTGAAAGTTTTAGAAGAGGCAGGACTTACAGTGGAATTGTCAAAATGTAAATTTGGTAAAAGGAGTGTATAGTACTTGGGGCACATCATTAGTGAGGAAGGCGTAAAACCCAAGCCAGAACTGATTGAAAACATTGTAAATTCAAGCGCACCTAGTACCAAAGAGGAGATTTGGGCTTTTCTTGGAATGGCGGAGTATTGCGCCAAGTTTGTAAAAGACTTTGCGTCTAAAGTATTTAATATTCGTAGTTTGCTTAGGAAGAACGTAAAATGTATTTGGACTAAGGAGTGCCAAGAGGAATTTGATAGGATGAAAGTTGAATTACAGAGTGTCAGTGCTTTGGCAAGTTTTGATCCTAATGCTGAATGTCTAATAACTACTGATGCAAGTGATAAAGGTATTGGTGCCGTATTATCTCAAGTAAACGAGAAAGGGAAAGAAGTGATAATTTTGTTTGCGTCTAGAGCACTTTCCCCGGCAGAGGTCAGGTACCCCATCATTGAGAGAGAGGCATTAGCTTGCGCATGGGCTCTTGAACACTTTAGGGCGTTTGTGTGGGGGAAGCCTGTAACTATCAGAACTGATCATCGTCCTTTGGTGAAGATTCTGTCGTCTGAGGGCATCTCGGGGGCTTCAGCTAGAATGGCAAGATTATCTATGCGCATGTGTGAGTTTATTTACAAAATGAGTTATTTACCTGGAAGAGACAATGTAGTCGCTGACTGTTTGTCTAGGCTGCCATCTCCGTTAGAGGAATGTGCGGATGATCTATGGGGGAATGTTAGCATTGCTTTAATTCATGACTCGGGAGCCTCTGCTATTAGCAATAAAGAGTGGATGGAAGAACAAGACAAAGATGTAGTACTCAAGAAGATTAAGGAATACATCTGTAATGGTTGGCCTAGACAGTGTTCTTTGGAAGGAGACTTTAGGGCATTTTGGGAAGTTAGAATGGAGTTGTCCTTGGAAAAAGACATACTGTTCAGAGGAGACAGGGTTGTTCCTCCTGTTTCTTTAAGGAAAAAAGTTCTAGAGCTATGTCATGAGGGACATTTTGGAATTGGGAGGAACAAAGTCTTAGTGAAGGGTATGTTCTGGTGGCCTGGTGTGGATAAGGACACTGAGACTTTTGTAAGGAATTGTGGTGTGTGTTGTTCTGCGGATAAAACTCTCAGGACTTTGAAACCTTGTATGAGTGAGGGATTAATCCCAGGACTTCCGTGGGAAACTATTGCGGTTTTCATCATTGGGCCCATTGGGGAGTCCAAAGAATTTGGGTTGGTGGCTATTGACTTATTCACTAAGTGGCCTATCGTAAGATTTGTGGACAAAGCAGACACATCTAATGTTTTGAAGTTTTTGGATAAAATCTTTATATTGGAAGGTTTACCAGTGTGTGTGCTCACGGATAATGGTGTACAGTTTTTATCACACATGGCTAGCGCTTATTTTGAGAAATGTGGAGTAAAACATAAGACAACTGCTTTATACAATCCTAGTGGGAATGGTACCGTTGAAAGGTTCAATAGAGTGATCAAAGGTGTCATCCAGGCAGCTGTTTGTAAAAATTTGGATTGGAAGGTCCAAGTACAAAAAGCAATATGGTCTTACAGGAATACGGTACAAGCTGGTACTGGATTGTCCCCTTTCATTATGATGAGGGGGAGACTACCGAGAAGTAAGATCAATCCTGGTTGGTTGATTGATGGGAAAGTCACACAATGGTCACCTAAGGAAGTGAAGAAAGATCTGGAATTACTCCATTCCAAAAGTAAAAAGTTTTATGACAGTCACCATGGTGCGAAGGAGGTGGAGATTAAAGTTGGTGAATGGGTACGTGTGAGAAAACCTTTTAAAGTACCTAAGGGTGAAAGTCGTTTTGAACCACAGAAACAGGTGATTGAAGTTCTGAGGAATGCGGTCAGACTTAGTGATGGTAAGGTTTGGAACCTAAAAAACATAGCGTTCAGTAATGATCTACATGATGGATTGAGGGAGGAGGTGCCTTGTTCTCCTAATATGTATGATTGGATGGAGGACCATTTTGTGAATAGCGACTTACAGGCACAACTCGCTGGGGTGGCTGGGAACACTGATGAGTCGGTGAATGACCCAAATTGTGAGGAGGGGGGAAGTGTTGGGGCTCATGGTACCGATGGTGTTCCTGACAATACCAGTAGTGAGTTAAATGTCGCTGAGGAAGGTTTGAACAAAAGAACTCGCATTCCACCTTCTTGGCTCAAAGATTACGTTACTGGATAATAGCAATATCAATTATTTATTTTTATGTTTCTTTATTTATTCTTATGTTCTTTATATTTCTTTTTCTTGTTCAGAGACATGTCTTCCTTCTTCTCTCATTGGAAGGAGGGGGATGTGTTGTGTTGTTCTATTCCTTTAAGGCTCGTGTAGGTAAGACTAGAATGTCGTGATGACATTTAGAATGTATCTGTGTCCGTGGTTATGTGGGCAGTTAAGGAGCTTTGGTGTATGACAGCGGACGCTTCCTGGCGCTCATCTGTATTTATACAATTGCTTATATTAAAGCATATATAATTATATCAATCCACGTCTGGCCCATCTTTACAGTCGGCTAGGGGGGATTTCGACAGAGGACGACAAGGGAATAATAATTCTTTATTTATTTTTTCCCTCAAGGTTGTCTGTCGAATCTCCCCCCACCCCGTCTCCACCGCCCCACTGATTTTACCTGCACATGCTACGGCTGCTTCCAGGTCAGCGGCAGCGCCCAGTGGCGCTGCACAGCCCTAAAGCGGACCTGTTTCTGAGAGTTTGTTCTGCATTGTCTAGCACAGAACAGTACCAGTTGATTAACTGTAGAAATGTAAATGCATTCAAAATTAGGCTCCAGCTAGTTAATTTCATCACTTTAACCGTGGAGATAGATACATCTGGAAACGATTCACATTGTGCAGATTGCGTAAGAGCGTTACGTTTGCTTACGGGGAGCCATGCCTGACTGAACTCGTCCGTAGTGGCGTAATGCAAAATAATGCCCCCCCCCAACACCTCCCACCCCATTGACGAATGTGGAGAGGCGGCCCAGATTCATATATATATTACAAATAGTCATTGGCCTTCAGCAGTCTGCTGGCCACTGCCCTGGGAGCTGTGGTCCCACTTCTTTAAATTAGCTTGTCTTTTGATATAAATACAGACATTTATATCATTCTGAAATTTGTCATTAAAGATGGGTGATAACACATGCCAGGGGCACCTCAAATAGTGACAGTACCCAGTCACTTCGAAGAAGCGGCCAGAGATGTGGTAAAGGTGCCATGGGTCCTAATGCAAGCAAGGAAAAGTGCCCCCCCCCCCCCCTCCTCCCCAACACCACGCGCTTCCCAGTTTGAATTTTAAAAAACTGTCATAAATCGGGTGCTGTGAGGGCCTTTGGGCACGGTGTCACTGCGCCTACTGCACCAACGATGGCTGTGCCTCTGGAATAAACAGTATTCCAAGGACAAGAGGAATTGAGCACTTCTGTTATCTGAGACCAGAACACGTAAATTGCATGTGCGCTGATACATTTATTTCGGCAAAATTTGCACTGTTTATGGGCAAATGTACACCAATTCTAGTCAATTTTGTAATTACATTTACATCTGCGGCAAGTGCCAACGTGAAAATTCCACCGACTGACCTGTTCATAAAGCAATATTTTGCACCAGTTGGTCAGTTTACGGCCATTGCAAAATTGCCCAGCACCAGTGTAAGTCACCTGACCCTACTGCAGAAATGTCCATCACTGGTGTCATTACATCATCAGGATCTTTGCGGGCTTGAAGCAGTCATTATGATATA
The DNA here is from genome assembly GCF_964261635.1 of Lissotriton helveticus. Classification (NCBI taxonomy): domain Eukaryota; kingdom Metazoa; phylum Chordata; class Amphibia; order Caudata; family Salamandridae; genus Lissotriton; species Lissotriton helveticus. The sequence continues at coordinate 611,345,820 of NC_136071.1, read as the reverse complement.
TTAGTTCATGCTTTGGCCTCACAGCTGAGAGTTTGAGCAAGTATAGGGGAAAGAGTTGGCCTAACGGCTCGGGCGGTCGAGCTCGAATCTGGGGTACTGGGTCCGAGTCCCGGCAATGACGCGGAACATCCTGTGATTCTGGGCAAATCACGTAATCTCCCCTTGCCTAACAAAAAAAAAATGTGTCCTCGTGTAATGCAACTGGTGCTATGTAAAGCGCTCTGATACCCGATTCGGGTCAAGTTCGCGCTATATAAAACTGTAAAATAAAATAAAAAATAAAAAAAATGATTACTATAAGGCCTAAAGAATGTGTATGGCACTACCTGAACACCCCAGTGTAGACTCAGAAGAAGCCTTCCGGTATTTTAGGGTGACTCGATTGTGGACTAGAATGGCTGTCAGCGAGCAGATATATATGCTTAGGAAAAAGAGGAAAAATGTAACAATTGGAGCTTCTCGTGAGTTCTGGTAAAAGAGTGTGGTGTGTGAGGTTAGAAGGACCCATCCTGTAACTGAGTAGGAGGGCCCATGACACCAATATTCTGATGGGCGCATGGAACAGTGTGCATTAAGGTTATACCAACACCGGCGCCCTTCTCATCTTGCTCCAGCCTTGTCATTGTCCCTGACTATTTGTTTCCGTCTGATTTGTTTAACTGGTTTTAGACCGTTATTTTCACCTGGCGAGTGAAGTGATGTTTTAACAACCCCCCCCCCCTCCCCGCCCCCCCTCCTCACCTTCTGACCTCTCTGCCCACAGCCAGGGTGCTACTACCTTAGCAAAGAAGAGCTCTGGCCTTGTGCAATGTCAAAAACATATGGGGTCAACATTAAAAGGTTCAAGTAGTACAATTAAACTACCAACATCCATAGGTGGCATGCATATGCTCAAAAATATTACCGACAACACAAATAATTGTAATGAATCACGAAATAAATGTCACTGAAGTGAACTACTTCTGAGACACATTCACATGCACAATATCCCACTCACAATGAAGAGAGCCAATGGCTGCAGTGGGCGGGCCCATTACCCATGATGTATGATATGGTGGGCGAAAAAGTGAGATGTGAATGACACTTGAACAGACCAATGGATAAGGAGGGCTGACCAAAATCCCCTATATGTATGCCTATATGTATGCATTTTTATTATGGCTTCTTTACAACCATGAGGCTAGCAACACATCTAAACCAGTCTCTAGATCAGCCCTAAAAAAACAAAGAACAGCGGGCCCATTTTCCCTGCTAGAAAATTAAGCAATTTAAAAAGTGAGCACAGTTTGCTTTTTTGGGCACGAGGCAGAGGCAGCAGTTGATTCGGGGTCCCGGGACGGCTCTAAGCCCCTGCATGTCCGCTGAGGACCCCTACATCCTGTCAAGTGTCAAGTCGACTTCCTCTCAGTGTCCATCTCTCTGTAAAATCCCCGTGTGGCCTTGTTCCTTGTTGGTGTGAAGAGCATTGGAAGAGCGCCCGTGGTAACACAAATGAGCCATAGGAAGCGTTTGCTTCTGACCTCAGTTGCCAAACCGCAGTCACGCGGACGCCAAGGCGAATCTGTGCTGGCCGCTGCCATGGGAACTGTGACGAGAGAAACCCTCTACTACTTTAAATTAGCTCACATTTTAAGTCAAATGCAGAATTTTTATTATTCCAATTTGAATTTTGTCTTTCAGGAAAGGTGTAAGCATATGACTGAAGCCCCTATTTTTTTATAAAGTTTTAAATAGCGCGAACAAGATAGCGTGTTATATCACAGCGCTTTACAATAGGATGGAAGGAAGGACATAAATGCAATATCGATATCAGGTAAGCATAGGAAACAAGAATGATCGCATACTTACAGGTCAATTGAGTCAAAGAGAGTAGTACATAAACCAGGTATATAGCGGGCTACAAAGGGGGGGGGGGGGGGGGGGCATGCGGTAGAAAAAAAAGAAAGTACCTAGTCACTTTGAAGAGTCAGCTACACCATAGGTCCTAATGCAAGCAAGGAAAATAGACCCCGTCCCCTCCCCCGCTTCAAGTTTGAAGGGAAAAAAACACAGCCATAAATCTGGCGTTGTGAGGTCCTTTGGCCATGGTGTCACTACACCTACTGCACTAACGACGGCTATGCCTCTGGAATAAACTGCGCTCGAAGGACAAGATGAATTGGACACATCTGTTATCTGAGGCCAGAACACGTAAATTACATGGGCGCCGAGCAATGTAGCTCGGCAACATCTGCACTGTTTTAGGGCAAATTTACACCAATGCGTGTCAATGTTGTAGTTCCATGTACATCTACAAGTGCAAACGTGAAAAGTCCACCGACTGACCTGTCCATTAGCAATATTTTGTACCAGTTGATTGGTGTGAAGGTCAGTTTACGGCCATTACAAAAGTGCCCAGCACCAGTGTAAGTCACCTGACCCACTGCAAAATTGGCCTCCACTGGTGCCATTTACGTCATAAGGGTAGTTAATATGATATATAACTTTATGCTTTGGCCTCTCAAGCGAGAGTTTGAGCAAATATTCATTACTGTAAGGCCTCATGAATTTATATGGCACTACCTGAACACCACAGTGTAGCTAGCCCTTCTCAGAAGAGGCCTTCCAGTGTTTTGGGGTGACTCGATTGTGGATTCTGAAAGGCTGTCAGTGATCAAATATGTATGCTTGGAAGAAGAGGAAAGATTTAAGAAAGGGTGCTTCTCGTGAGTTCTGTTAACAGAGTCTGAGGTAAACCAGGCTAACAGAGTCTGAGGTAAACCAGGCTAACAGAGTCTGAGGTAAACCAGGCTAACAGAGTCTGAGGTAAACCAGGCTAACAGAGTCTGAGGTAAACCAGGCTAACAGAGTCTGAGGTAAACCAGGTTAACAGAGTCTGAGGTAAACCAGGCTAACAGAGTCTGAGGTAAACCAGGCTAACAGAGTCTGAGGTAAACCAGGCTAACAGAGTCTGAGGTAAACCAGGTTAACAGAGTCTGAGGTGAATTTGCTGCCTCACATTCTTCTTGGCATGTGAGGTTAGAAGAACCCATCCTTTGAATGAAAATTGCCAAAGCCAATAGGTCTGGCCTGGGCAAAAGTATTTTAAAAACAAATGGCATCGGCATTAAAAGGTTCAAGTAATGCAAATACAATTTCCACCATCTATAGGTGGCATGATTATGTTCCAACATTTTTTTTTACATGATGACCCATAGCACAAATAAATGTAATAAATTGTGGAATAAATGCCACTAAAGTGGGCTACTTAGGTGGATTCGCATGCAAAATGCACCACTCACAATGAAGAGAGCCAATGGCTGCAGAGGGCTGGCCCATTGTTCATTATGTAGGATGTGGTGGGCGAAAGCGAAATGTGAATGACACTTGAACAGACCAATGTTTGAAGAGGGCTGTCCAAAATCCCCCATATGTATGTGCATATATATGTATTATGATTATTTTGAAAACCACGAGGCTGGCAACACATCTAAAGCTGTCTCTAGAGCAGCCCTAAAATGAAAGAACGGGGGCCCATATTCCCAGCAAGAAAAATAACCAATTAAAAAAGTGAGCAACGTTTCCTTTATAGACAAGAGGCAGAAGTAGATGAGATTGCAATGTTTGTACATCCCTCAGATTTATTGCCAATTAATGTAATTTACATTATCAGATGGGTGACATTTTATCGAATCAGGAGAATGCATGAGAGAGCAAGTAATGGCAAATTAGTAAACGTGTTTGTGCTTCTTGGTAATGGTATTGACCTTCCTGATCTCCAGAGATAGAAAAGGTACCTTTGAAAACATCAATGAAAGTGACAGAACTTTGCTGCAATAAATGTGAGTCACAAAACTAAAGGGCATAAACAAAATAACAAACCTTTACAGATTAAACTGTCAAGAGGCTCTACGCACACTAGGGCTTTGCATGTGCTTGAAACACTGCCCAGACTCTCTCATAAATCAAAAAATCATTAGAGAGTGGGACCCAAGCAGGACAGTATGCATTAGAAGTCTCAAAAAGATGTTTAAAAGACCCTCAGCCACTAGTGTGGTCTGGAGGCATGCGTCATCATCAGGTCATCAACCCGAACACCTAATGTGTGTGTGAGGGTCTCTTAAAAGTATTATTTAGACTTCTATAAGAACAGTGGAATGTTGAGCGAACCATTGAAAACAATGGAGTGCTCCAGGCTTCTAATGGCCGGTGGAAGCCTGGAGCATCAACATTCCAATGTTTAACAAAGGCCTCACGGAGCCCGAGGGAATTTCAACCCCCTCCAGCTCCGTGAGGCCTTTGTTTTACAAATTAGAAAATCCTGCCTGTAGGGGCGGAATGTTCTAATAGCCTTAGAGCCTGCCATACCGGGCTCTACAGGCCATTAAAGGCCCACTCCTTTGATAAAGGACCTCAGCTTCCGCTCAAGCCTTTAACGCTGGAGCTGGCCCCCGATACAGCAGGCTCTAAGGCTACAATGTGTACTGGCCTGCTTGGATTCCACTCTAATGAGTTTTTTTATTTTGTCTCTGGAAGTACCCCTATTGCTTCTTTCTCCCCTATGTTTGGGATATTTGGAGTATCTCATAACTCAACCTGAAATACACTCTAGGGTCATATGTAGAAACTGCTAGCGTTTGCCCTAGAAGGAAGTAGTTGATGTGACTTTGGGGTAATTTAGAGACCTCGTGCCATTCTGTTATTGCTGAGGTGCGTCAATGAACCTCAGCGAGGGCATCCTGAGATTCCTTTTGTACTCTCATCAGGTACTACACCACTGATACATAGTCACTGCTCATTCAGGTATGCCTTGCAGTGCACAGCAGCAATGGACACAGTATAAGACGTTTAAAGACCATGAGGCTGATTTATTTTGTTTTCTTGTTCAATGCAGAGCAGCAGCTAAAGTTTATGTGCTGCACTGCATAAGAGGGGGAAAGTAGTGAACAGCCATATTTATTATCAAGCATTTCCAAAGCGTCAGGTCTCGCCTTGTCACCCTATTGGCTTGCCAGTGCTTTTTTTGCTGTTTTTGCCTAGCAAAGGCAAAAAACACAAAGAAGGAGAAGAAAAGGTTTCATCACGTGGTCACTGCTTCAGGCCACATCATTCTGTAGTCGCTTGCATACATGATGATGTAGGTACCTGCATGCATCACAACACATGTGCATGCCTACTGAATGACACAGGTGCAATTTTCTTTTTAATTTCTTTACAGAGCTAAGATGGCGGCCATCACCTGATTGGAAAATTAAAAATTAAAAAAACATTTTATATGGTACTAAAGTGCTTTTTAGATAGCGGAGTGGCCTGGCAGCAAATGTCTGCTGCTGAGCTCGCCAAAAAGAATTCAATAAAAAAAATTAACTGACCACAGGGGGATAGATGGGAAGCAATGGATGAGAAAGTGGGGGTGGAGGGGAAGGAAAGCAACAGAGGACTGTGTAGGTGTGAGAACAACTGGAACAGGGAGATTCGCATCAGCAAACAGCAGCTGCAGGCTCCCCAAAAAACGGTAAATATTAGTTTCAATGGCCACAGGGGTAGGGGAGCAACAGAGGACTGGGTAGGGGAATAGGTGAAGGGGAAGCATTGTGGAGGGTGATTGTTTGAGAGGGTAAGCAGCACAGAACAAATGAGCTAGAAATCACATGCACTCTCACGGATTGCTTAATGAAAAAGAAAAAATAGTCTCCCAAAAGTGATCAGTGGATGGTTACAAAAGAATGGTAAACAGGATATGCTCCAGGAAAGGGACAAACACAAGAAGAGGAAGAGAAGCCATTGAATAAGAAGCAAGCAAATGAGACAGCCAATCAATGATAAGCCATAAACGGTCTATAAATGCACTGCCAGTTTTTAGTATGGTCCACGAGATGCTTACACCTAACAGACAGCTAAAAACTGACTGAGAGGCAAGGACTAAAATGGCCTGCTGCAGCTCACTACCCATTCGCTGGCACACAAACAGACTTCCTAGAAACATGCACAACATTTACACCATGGTGCAGAGGTGTGCGTGCTGTCTAGCAGGGGATTTGTACTGGAAGCGAACCCTTCCAGTACAAAATCCTATGTATAGACAAATTATTAAACATTCCACACATTGATGTGTGCTGTACTGTTCACCACACATGCAATGTACTATTGCTTCTGGGAGGCAATATTTTTGATGCAAATTCTAGTCTTGCTTTGTCATTAAATCAGGCTTTAGATAAAAAATGATGGTTGCTTGCGCTATTCCACACAAGTTGCACCAAAGGACTCGCCATTGACAAAAAAGGCACAACACAGGACAAAATGCTATTTGTGCTGACAAATGGGCCCCTTTCCAATACAAAATATGTTATGAGATGGAAAGTAAATGCCCTTCAGGAGTTTGAATCACTTTGCAGCCATTTGCATGGCTGTGCCCTAGTGCAAACCCTTAGTAAATCTGGCCCCTCACTTATTCTTGTCATATACTGTTCCTGTTGCGCACAGCAGTCCATTTTCAGTTTCAGTAACACAATATTTAATATGTGATAATAGGGTGCGCTTCTGCTGATGTCACATTTATTGTCGTGGTATTCTAATCTGATTCTGTGTCTGCTGTACGCCTTGGAATGGTCCCCAACTGTTAACGATAAGACATTCAAAAAGCTCCCACGACACAGTCTCTTAGCTCTAACTATATTGTGTCTTTCACGGTGAGATGGGTGCTCCACTCTGTGGGAAGAGTCACGTTTTGTGGTAGGCCGGGGTATTTTTCAGAAGAAGCAGAGATGGAAGTAAACATTTCCCGAAGGTGGATGCGAGAACAATAAACGTGTGACGACATTTCCCCTTCCTTTATAATTCAACTGACCAATGAAATACCTCACAGCAGGTAGTGACACACCCTCTAAAGAGATTATATGTTCAGAAGCATCTCTTCTGCTTTGCAGAGCCCAGCTACTCGCCGTGTATTCATTTATAGTGTAAACATTGTGCAGAATTTACCCATTAAAGTGTGATGGTTCTGCAGAACAGTGTATGGCATTCTGCACAATAAACATCCGTACTGTTAAGGCCACTGTCAGCTGCATTCAGTTCAAAGTGTAATGCTTGACTGAGTTTAGCAGTATATACACCATCACCCCGCAGTGCACACGTCACATCCAGCAGTGCAGGTATCTCAGACACTGCTTTCACTGTGTATTGCAGGATCAGCAGCACGATAACTGGCAGGGACTGCCCGCTCCATTGATTAAGTGCACAGTCGATAAGGAAGCGTACATCCAAATGGTGTCACATATTGATAGAATAGGAGTGACATGAAGTAATAATGAAGCATTAGCTATTCATCGTTATTGATCCCACTTTGCAATAGAAAAGGTCTTCTGGTCAGGGCCCACGACATGTAATATTGCAGCTCGCCTGGTGATTTTGTTGTTGTGCAGGTTTGCTGCGCTGGGGTCTGCTGCATGATCTGATCCCAGAGGTGGCCCGGGCCGACGGGCTCTAACTAGGCCCCTCGAGCTACTAGGCCCCTCGAGCTTTTTAATGGCGGGAGCCAGTGGTCGAAGTGGGAGAAAAAAAGTAGGGGAACCGTGGGTGGAGACTAAGAGGGCGGGGATAACCCAAGGACTGGATCAGTGGGCGGAGTCAGAGATGTGGCCAGAATGTGCAAAACATCCCAATTTTTAGTATTTGTGTGGCATTTAATCAACCAGTTACAGCTTATTGTGTTATTTAATTCAACCAATGGATACACTTGATTATTTAGGGTTTAATTGGAGTTATTGGCATTTAAATACATTCAAAAAGTGGAATATATTTACTATCATACACTGTCCCAAATACGCTTAAAAGTGGAATCACAAGCCATTTGTCTCCAAGTCATGCAGTTTCTCTCATTAGCACTTCTCCTCCCTTCTTCCACAAGAGCAGTTCAAACATGAATGGCAAAATATCCTAGTTTGCAAATGTTTTCTATATAATTATGGCTCTGCCATATTTGTCACATAATACAACATCCACTGCATAATCTTGCAGTTTTAACTAATCATTTTTGTAGCTCAAACGCATAAAAAGTTACTAAAAAACGAGAATTGAGTTGCTGCAAAGTGGACGGCCCTTTGCAAAGGTTGACTGATCACCTTTCTGACTGCTGCATTTGTATGTTATACTGATACTAATGGGGCAGATTCTTTGCAGAGACTTAACATGTGTAAAAATGTCTAAATAATAAAGTATAAGAAAGTATATTGCATTACGCTGCAGCCTTTTTTTGTTGCATAATTTAGTCAACAATGCAGCATCATTTTGTCCCCCATTGCTGCATAATTCCAGTGGCTCCAGAGCAGGTAGCACATGTTAAAGGTGCCTGTGCATGAAGCAGTGAGTGTGAAGTTTGCAAACTTAGTTTCGTGTGTGTGCAAATCCTGCATTGCCGATCCTTGGTGAGTTGCAGCTACTACTGCTGAAACAAGGCCAATGGAGGTATTAATGGGTGAGGCAGACTGGCCTCGATGGCAGGGACGGCTTTAGTGCTGGTGGCGCCCTGTGCAACAATGTTTGTTGGTGCCCCCAAAGATCACCGACGCCTCGGACACTACACAGAGACAATCATTTATACATGTGTAAATCACTGTATAGGAAATGTTACATAAGACAAAGGAGTACTAGGTGTAGAAACCACATGACAACCATACTAGTAGGCAGTATAGTTTAATAGCTCACTGTTCTATGTTAGGATTTTAACTTATAAACTGCAAGTAACGAAAGTATCTCTCTGACACAAGCAGTAACCCACTAACCTAGTTACCATTATGTGCACTTTGTGACCTACATTGCACATGTTCTTTGCAGCAGGCACATTAACCCTCTGTGCCACCTTTCCAGGAGTCAACCCTTCCACTTGACAAAACTTCGTTCTCTCTCTAGGAAGAACATTAATCACCGAAGTTATCATGACATCTTTATTGTTGCTGAAAGTTGCTGGAGGACAGGAAGGAGGCAGCAAGTTTTTTTAAAACCATAATATACTTGCAAACACTACGCACCCACCCGAAATAGGTACCCCAGTACAGTCACACTGTTGGCACCGCCCTAACCTGCTCAAGGTTCATGTGACCTCAGTGACAGAGTCAAAGTGACTGGATCACTGCTGTTCTAGGGTGTGCTGCTTCGTAGGCCTGTCCGCAAGGCTGGAGGTGAACTTCAGTGTGGATTGTGGTGGACAGGCCTTCAAGGTTAACCCACACTTGTCACTGCAAAGGTCCATCTGCTGGTGCTAAGACACCTGGGCTTCTAAGGTCTAAAGGGTCTTTCTAAGTTCTAGCATGGGAATGTGCTCCCTCAGGAGAGTGGTCTGGTAGACTGGTCATGAAGGCTGAACCCGACTCCCCGGTTCCAAATTCGACAGCTCTGGCCATAGTGCTACATCCTCTCCCCCACTGAACACCATACTGCCCCACTGAGAAAAACTCACACTACCTTCAGCGACAACCCAATTGTGCCCTGCTATAAACACCAGGATGCAACGTAATTCAAATTATGCATTTGATAAGAGTACTATGCTGCCTGAAAAACAAAAAAGTAAAAGCAAACACTCATAGGGATTGCAAGATTAAGTAAAGCATGTGAAATGTAAGGAAAAACAACATGGTTACCTTAACGATCTCTCACTCGCTATTCAGAAATCAGTGAGTGGATTTACCTGAAAAGTTAAGGACATGACTACAGGGCCCTGAAGGGAACTGTTTTCAATGTCCATTGCTTATATCCTTAACAAACGTAAACAGTATGGTTTAAAAAGACCACATCCATAAACACAGAGGTACACATTTTGTTTTCCAATCCACCCATCAACCAGGTATTGCAATACATCCAAGAATGGTGCACTTCCCCATCAGGGAACAACAATGCTGTTCAAAGAAGGACGAGAAAAGAAAAGTAGCGCTTCACTGTAAAGTTTGTAAAGTGAGGCTGATGTGTTTGGATATGAATAATACCAATCTGGCCATGTTGCAACCACTCTGTCTTGCTTTATTTAGTTATGTATTTATTTTTCATATTTAAAACCTTTTATTTCTCTCCATCCAGAGGCTGCACTTTGGAATAGTAAAATGTCAGAAAAAGAACATTTCCTGCAAGAGTGTTTTTCTTTTTTGGCTCCATTTCACAGGGAAGCAACTAAATGAAAGAAGGAAAGAGAGGTTGTGAACCGTTTCTTAAAGTCACGGTTTTCAGTAAGTGAGGAGCAAGACAGAAAGAGAGGGAATAATAGGAAGGGGGAGGGGGTCAGCTGCCAGCACAGAAAAGAAGAGGACATTGTCTGTGTCTTCTCTGGGCAGTAAGGAAGAGACAAAGTCCTTTTCCTTCTCTGTCCGTCCCCGATCGTCCACAAAAGCAACCACGCTCACACATGTTGCCCCCTGCCCCCCTCAGAAGTATTCTCGAGCCTCATTGCATTACAGTCTTAAGAAAAGAGGAAGAAGGAGAGGCTTAGTGAGCACTGGAGAGGCGGAGCGAGGTGCGCACGCTTGTGCTCGTAATAGCAAGCTCTAGGCTGCCACAAGCAAAAGCGAGTGGTAGCATTTTCTGGAGCCACACACTAAATGTCTCGCAGAGCAGCACATGCGCTGGCTCAGCGAGACCTAAAAATGGTAAAATTAACATCCAGTGCAGTGAAAAAAACTAAGCCATGATTGTAAGCTCCCTGAGGTTACATATACTCTCTCAGCATTGTCCACCTGAGCTTCAGTGGCTCTAGATCCTACTTTCTTACTCCAGAACTTGAAAGCAACTTTGGCAGCTGAAGAATGACCGCCCTAAATGTCTTAATAAAACTGTGATGTCCTGCCTCTCCAGCTACCTATTAAATCCCATGACTTTCTGTGTACTGGTCATACTGGCTTCCAATGGCACCTAGAGCAGAGATTTACACTTGGGCATTGTGCTCATTGTGCCCATGAGACACAAAGGAACAACAGCAGTGGCAGCAATATTATTGCACAGTCAAACAGGCACCAAACAGCCTATGAGGTGATCTTTAGCATCAAGCAAAGGAGACCAACAGCTTCCGGTTTAAATGCAGGTGATGTCATGTACAGGCATACACATGCCCAAAACATCTACAGCAGGGGACAGAATGGTTGCCAATACAAGTGCCACTCGCTCCTTTCCAAGGAATCCAAAATGACAATCTCCTTTTCCAAGGCAGCCCCATGCTCATGGAGCTACATTTTCCAATTGGGAACATTCAGAGACACTGATATACAAAGAGTGCACCAAGTAAATAAAAACATGCCAGGGGCTACATTGTGGTCAACAAGCAACTTGGCTGTGGTCAGAATATTAGTGCTTGCTAGCACTTTATTCCACCATAAAGCCACTATAAAGAGGGCAGAAAAGAAGGAAAGGCAGCAAGACAACTTATGAAATAAGTGATCTTCTACAAAGCGCTTTTACAGTAATTTGGGGATATGCAAAATGTTGACACAGAGTGAGCTCGAGTGTGATCCTAGACAGCATAAAGTTCTATCACAAAGGAAATAAACACTTTACCATAGTGCATCTCCTTCCTACTAGGGCGTCAGGAGGGTGCAGGTGCAAGGTAGGGATAGTTTAAGAGAAAGAGAAAAAAAAAGAAAACTGTTGTTCCGATATAGTTTTTAGATGATCGGAAACCCTTATAATCACCAAGTTAAGGCACAAGAGGCTGGACGGGGTGGGGGGGAGGGGGGTGGCAAACGAGTGGGGGGCAAACATTACCATCAGCAGATAAAGTCTCCTAAAGGGAAAGGAATGCTACATTCCAAATGCACCAGGATTTGGGCAGCACGTCATGCACACTTGAGCCAGGATGTGCTCAAGTAAATACAGGCTCCTTCTGCTATCTGCCTTCTTAAACATTTAAAAGAGAATTATGAGCCACAGCTGACAGTTTTCAGGGCTTACATCAGGTCTACAACTGCCTGCTAAGACTCTGCATCTGGATAAGAGCGCAGTGATTGGTGGAGGAGTGGTCCCAGAGGCTCAAGATACCTCTGCTGGACTCCATGTATGGCGCAACACTGCGACCAAAGCAACCGAAAAAGCTTTACGTTGTGCCCTTTGTCAATCAGTAATGCCCCACAACACTACTGTGAATGTTCCCTATCGAGGATATAATCCTACATTGCACTAACGGTGTCAGAGAAAAACTGGGGATGCACTGTTAGAAGAGCAGTTTATTTTGATGAATCAGTGAAGTTTTACATTGGGTCTTAAACTGCCATGGTGCAGCTCAGAAATGAAAATAAAACTATCAGGAAACACAGGCTCTCCCAGAAGAATCGTACCACATACTGGTTACCAACAGTGACGGTTCCCACACATTCAGTTAACTGGGTGGTGAGGCATTGCTTTCCACGAGCTGAAAAATATCCACATCAGCAAAACAAGCCACTGACCACAATCAGATTCGTAACAAGCATTGGCATGGCCAATGCTTGTTTTATTTTCCAGGTAGCGTCCCTCAGTCTGCTTGAGCCCGAAAATAAAGGGCAGAGGAGTTCAAGGGGGGCCACCAAAGCATCCTGATGTGACCATTGAAATGGTCACAGTGGGGGCAGGCAGGTAGCCTCGGCAGTGATGAGTTGTAAATCACTGCAGCAGCAGGGCCATCAGAGGTAGCCGTTTTTGCGTGCTAACCCAAAACTGATGGCCCTTTCAGTGTTGCTTTGGAGGCCCCTGCTGTCACAGAAGGGAAGGGGGAGGAGGCCGTGGGCACTGCAGAGGCCTTGCTCGAGGCACCACACAGGGGACACAGCTGAATGCTAAAGCTGTAATTTTCAATTAGGAACATTCCTGCCGTCCCGGGCCGCTTTTTAAAAATAAAGAAGTAGGGGAAAGGACTTTAATAATTTTTCAAAGTAGGGGCACGCCGTGCCCTTCCGATCCCGCCCACTTCTACTACTGGCGGGAGCGGAAGTGACGCTCAACACGCGCCACCCCCTGATCTGAAAAGAGTCACCTCCCTCCCCTTCGGCCTGAAAATCAGGGCAAGCTTATCCCTTCGGGCCCCCGGGTCCTTATACTGTGCCCTGGTGAGGCGTGGCGCTATGCCATTGTTGTGCAGGTTTGCCTTGCTTGGGCCTGCTGCCTGATCTGTCCCCAGTGGGCTGCTTGTCTGGGCCCATGACATGTACTAGTGCAGCCCACCTGGTGCTTTTGTTGTTGTGCAGGTTTGCAGTGCTGGGGTCTGCTGCATGATCTGATTCCAGAGGTGGCCCGGGCCGACGGGCCCTTAATAGGAGACTTCGCCACTCAAGTGGGAAGGCAGGATTGGAAGTAATGCGCAAACCGCACGCCACCCCCTAACCTAGAAGGAGTCACGCGCCCCCCTGCCCATCGGCCAGAGAATCACAGGGGAAACAGAGCAGGCCCATGCCTCATGGCCGTGCCCTAGAAAGGCGTGGCGTTATGCCATTGTTGTTGTGCAGGTTTACCGTGCTTGGGTCTGTTGCCTGATCTGTTCCCAGTGGGTTGCAGCCTAGGAGGACTGCTTTCAGAGTAGGATGGGACAAAACTGACATGCTCCCAATGCTTCAGACTAGATGGCCTCTTGGAATGTGGACCTGGTTTAACACTTTTGCTTGGTGATTTTGGTTTCCAGTCTGGTGCTCTGCGGACAAATTCTCCATTGGCAGAAAGCCTACTGGCGGCGGATATCACAGGTACCTCTGGTGGATCTCGGTAAACCCGCAGACAGGACACCATTAGATTGCAGACAAAGAAGTGTAAATAAGAGACAAGAAGACATCAGGCTTTTTCCAGCTATGCACACAGGATCTGGAACAACATCCCTGTATCCATCAGGACTGCCCCACAGCTGCTTCAATTCAGGAAAGAGTTGAAAGAGTTGAAGACTGATCTCTTTAAAGAACACTACATCACTGTGCATTAAACGTGCGCAGTCCAACTTCCTCTTCCCTTACTCGTTGACTTTATACTTGTCTTTGACTATCTACAGTGCTCTGCTGCATTTTGAATTAGATTGCACTATAGAAATACCATATACACACATAAATGTATTCAAAAATACATATATAAAAACACATACATACCTGCTAACATTCAGACAATTTTGCATTTATCATCACATAGTAAGGAGCTTATCTAATCTCTCTCAAATCCTATTTTAGAATCATACATGCATTTGCGCCTCAATCAGGATTATAATTGTTGTACTAATTGCTCACGTCAGGTGTTAAAAACCACACAATTTGCAGCAGGCAAAACCTGGTGTAAATAATGCTGGAAAGCACTGCACATTCTGATTTGATGCACCTCAACAAAAGGATTAAACTTGGGCTAATAGCGTATTATTGCTCATTCAGAGGCCTGAAAATCAAGCTTAGTGTGATAACTGTGCACCCACTAAATGTTGCACCCCCCAATATCACTAATTGCCGGTGTAATATTACCACACCAAATTTGTGCACCCCTCAGTGAATACCTAAATTGTATTGAATAGAAGCCAAGGTTGCCTTGAAAGAATCGTCCCCATGTTTCTACGGAATAAAAAAATGTGGCTCAGAGGCAGTTACTGAACTATTGAGAAATATGACAGGGTAAGCAAGTGATGCACGTCATTTAAGACAGATAGTTTTACTTCGGGACTTGGTAGCATTAAGGACCAAATTTACTAACAGTTTATGCAAACCAGCCCTGCCAGGCAAGTTTACACAGATATTTCACTGTTCATCTCTCCCCCTGCGCTGTAGTATCAATGCGGGCAACATTGAGCCACGGTGTAATCGTGCCTGCGTTGTGGGCGGAATTGTTTTTTTGTGCAGGCAGGGATACCTTCCTGCGCAAAAAGAATCCGAGGCTTATTCCTCTTTGTATGTGTGCTGCAGAAAAAGGAAATAACAAGGAGAATGAAAATATTTCTCCAAGGTCGGATAGGTGCATCTTTTTTGTCCAAACCCAGGTTTATTTTTATTTATTTATTTATTTTTTTTAAAAACCTTTATTGTGCATAAAGAAAAGAACAAATACGGGCCCACAACCGGCAGGCCGGGCACGATACGTTAGAAGCACAAGTGCGAGCAATACAGTTCCTCAGCGACAGCGGATAACATAGCAACAATCAATCGACATTACACAGGATAGAATCATGCCACCGAGGAAAAGGAGCGTGTAAGGTTAATTTTAAAAGTTTTTTCACGGACTAAATATAAATCAGTGAAGAATGAGAAATAAGGAAAACTGAGTCCATACATTAGCATCACAACATGGGCAGGCGGCATCACCACTGGAAACAACAACGGAAGTTAGGACCTCGAGCAATATGGCGGTACCAAGGAAAACAACAGGATAATCAGCCATCATTTACGCACCACCTACAGCGCCACCCCCACCCTACTAAACCCTATCACGGACCCAGAACAGAAACAGGTTAAGAAAGCGCAGAAAGATAGAAAAATAAGGCCCATAGAAACTAAATGGAAAAATAAATCCCTCCCCCCACCCTACACCAATGCGGAGGCTACGGCCTACCCCCCCCCAGCAGAGTGTCTGTCGCCCCTTAAAGAACCCGAAATACAGACCAAGAGAAAGGAAGGAAACAGAAAAATGAAAAGAAAAAGGGAAAGAAAAACCCCTCACGCTTGAAATATAGGGAGTAAGAAAAGAATAAACTAATCCACTACTCCCAGAAAAAGAAAAGTGGGGAGGAGCCCACCTAATATCAGATCTCCCGGACTCCCCAGCCATATATAACCGCTACGCCGTGCAGAACAGTAGATGCGGATGACATAGAACCAAGAGAGTGTCAGAATCAATCACATCCAGATCCCCGGGCCAGCACAAAACCCGCCACCCCATCAGCAAGAGTAGAGAACAGGACACAGAAATTACAAGCTGAAGTGGGGAAAATCAGAACAGTCAACGCAATCAACATAGCAAAATGCGGTGCCGTCCGGGTCCCCGCCAGCCAAGCTAGCAAAACAAACGGGGAAAACACCCACTGCCCTGGCCCGAACAACAAAACCCCTCCAGGCATGGCAATCGATGCGAAGCGGGCCAATTCTATATGCTCCCGGTCACCCCAGCCACAAGTAATCTTCCACCCTGAACACAACAGTACAGCATTAAGCACAGGAGAGATTGGGGAAAGTCATATCACAGAAAATCAACACACAATGAAGAAGCGCCCCTCCTCCCCACCCGCCAAGCAAGCACAAGTCCGTAGAGAAAAATGCCCCCTAGCCCTGGCCAGTCCGCAAACGTGTCCCAGAACATGGATCCCCCAGAGGGCCCGCCCCAACTAAAACAAAGAGACAAAATGGCCGCACTTGAGAAGAAGGAGAAGTCCCGAGACAAGATGGACGTCGCCAGTCCCAAACAGCGCCATCAATCAAAAGGAGCTGCGTATTCAAAGCGCCAGTGCGTTGCAAAGTATAATTTATCGATGTCGTTACGGGATAGGCGCAGGCAGCCAGGATAACCCGTTGTTGTATCAGCGGCTCCATGAATGCTGAGGGCGAGGCTGCGGGTTGCATTAGGGCTAAAGACAATGTAGCAGAGCTGGGGTAGGCAGATCGCAGTCCACACACAGTACCATCGCCAGGAAGCCGTCCCGACACACACTCTCGCGGCAACAATGTATCACAGTCAGGCATCAGCTGAGGCTGAGCGACGCAGCGAGGAAAGGGGACCGACAAACTATAACCCGGTCCGAGGGCAAGTCCGTCCAGCTTCTCCTCCAACAGTGTTGAGCACACACGCCATTCGTCCCTCAGGTGATTAAGAGCGATGAGAACAGAAGCGTAGGTCAATGCCGATTGATTTCCCATTACCTCCACGTTGCGAGGCGCGGCACACAGGTCTACACCCCACTCGGGTCTGCGCTGGGCACTCCGTGCATGAGCCGGGGCGCCATCCGCCATCACCACAGGGGAGCCAGCCGCCAAGGCAATGTCGTCAGGGGGTTATCAGGGACTTCCAGGCAAGGTCAGCGCTATGCTGCAGGGGTCAATCCCCCCGAGACAGTACAGATCCGTGATCGTGGGCGGCACACTGCGAGAAATCCCCCTCCGTTCGGCCAGGGCAGAGGCGAGCTAAGAAAGGAGCCCCGGCAGCCGGAACACCGCCGAAGTTGAGGAAGAACAAAGCGCGGCTCACCTCCAACAGACAGCAGACGGCGAGCAGTAAAGGAGACTCCCAGCCGGTCAATAATCACCCTCCACACAAGTGCCCGGTTCAAGTGACCACACAGCGCAGAATTCTGTGCAGAATGTCCGCTCCGCTCCGCTCCTGGGCGATCGACCCCCTCAGCTGTAATAATCACAGGCGGCGCACTGTAACGCAGGTCCCGGTTCCAGGGCTGGGGCAGACGTCGGCAGATCAGCTCGACGAAATCTCAGTCTAGCAGGCAGGTAGGGACACCGGAGGAACACCTACAGCATCAGTACACATTCCCCAACATCTCGCTGGTGCGCTACAGCAGGATCGTAGACAGGATAGCTGTGCGGGGAACAAAGGCTCGGGGAGCCGGGAGACTAACAGTCCGTCTCCGCCGCCATCTTGGCTCCTCCTTCCAAACCCAGGTTTATTGACCTTAGTTTATCTAGGTTTGTATCAGAATGCATGGGTGGATGCACAGGAACGCCCATGCTTCGCCCCTGTAATGCCACCTTACAGCAGGGCAATGCAAGGCAGCGCAAAGTGCTCTGTTGCGTTACTTTGCAAGTGAAAAGTGATGCAAGGCCACGCAAACATTGATCTGCGTAGCTTTATAAATGTTACTTAAGCACTTTAAAAAAAAAGTTTTTTAGAGAGAGTTTTATATAGCGTGAACTAGACCCGAATCGGTTATCAGAGCGCTTTACACGACCACCAGCTTTGTTACAAAAGGACACTTGCATTGCCTTACGTTGCCCTGCGTGACGCAAAGACACCGCAAGCGCTTAGTATATCTATTCTGGGCCTAAGTCTTATGCCCTACATAGTGATTTGTGTACGTTATGTCACTCTGATGACATTTTAGAACTTTCCACATGACATTTCCTGACCTCATGATCAGAATACTCGGGCTGGCCTCTTGGAACTGTAAAATATTAAAATTAAGTCACATTGCCTCTAAAAGATAAACCAATAACATTTGCTAGCCATAACTATAGGTATATTCTTCCGATTCATTTTTATCATGAGTATCCGGAAGCAGATGACTGGATTTTTCCATTAGGGGGGTCGATAAACCCAGCTCTAAACAAAACTGCTCTGTTCCTTTGACGTTAAAGTAAGTAAAGATAATGCATTCTTCAGTGCATGTGGGTAAGTCCATGGTCATGAATGGCCCGGTAATTCAATTTCAGGGACATAACCCTGCTAGTGGCCTAATGACAATCGTTGAATTAATCGGGGATCCTTGTGCCCTTGATCTGCGGCAGGTAAAACCATGCCCAAACAGTGGCAACAAATATTGCGCATGCGCTGTTTGCGTATGTTGGAATTGTGGAATAACATGTGCTATAATACCTTATTCCCTGTTTCGAAGTGTCAAGCACATAATCCAGCAGAATTCAGGAATGAACTGATTTGCGAAACTATTCAACTGTATCCAAGTTTAGCAGCCGAATCTTGGTTGGGCTGCAGATCTCCACTTCGACCCCGACGGTTTCCCGTCAATTACTCTTGCCCCAGGTCCTGCCAATCAGCGCTTCCATAAATCCAGGGTGTTCAGGTCATAACATACGCCCACTGCAGGTAATGTCTTGGTTAGTTACTACTTTATCACATTTCATAACAACCTGTATGCCACCGAGTGTTAAGAGAAAAGTGCTCATTGTTCTCATCTCTCTATTCTGATTTGGAGAAATGTCAGAAACCTGGTAAATTTTACACCATGAACAAGATCAAACCCACATCAATATAGCACCTGGAAACTGATGGAGCAAGGTTTCATAAATAAAGAAACTTGCTTGGATTCAGCCCTCTTGAAATAACATGTAATTTATTAACCAACATGTTTTGTGAGTACTGAATTTGCACTACACGACATTTCTAGTATCTAGGGGACGCTTGCGTATGTGCTTTTATTAACAGTATCCCAAGTGTCTTAACATGGCCGCCGAAAACGTGAGAATTCTTTTGAGCATGCGTCTGCCACATCTATCGCTTTTGGTGGGAATTCTTGCAGCTGCGCACTAGTATTAAAGATGGCCGCTTCATGTCTCACATACTAATACACATGCTCCTGCTTGAAGTAAACTTTGTTCGTCCTGCTTAACTGTTAATGCTATAGTTAAAATAAAGTAATGGGGTTAGAGTAGAAATCAGTGGTATACAGTGCATTCATTTATTTTCGCATTCTAATATGTCTCTCTTTGACTCTTATTATTAGCTCGCATTTGGGCCTGAAGGGTGTCTAAGAACTCCATTTTGAAAGGGCTGCGTCTGCGCAGTTGAACATAGAAACCCTTGAAGCCGCTGACATTGACAAGCAGCCAAGTCCTGTCTTACCCGCAATGTTCCTGAGAACTTGACCGCGTGACCCCACGAGAGGAAGAGACGGAATGATTTTGAATACTTTGTATATTAAATTGAAACTAATATTGCTGGGTGGAATAAAATAATGAGAAAGTAAATAATAGGCGGGATTATTGATCAACTATATCGAATGGAAATGATCTCATACTGGTATGGTGTGATGACCTCTCCTCGTCTTTCTGACCAATCAAATAATGGGAATACATGAATTTGCAACATTGGGGGGTGGTACAGTGCCCTAGAATTGGTATAACTAAGGTAGGCTCAGTCAGATAGATTGTCCGACTTGTCACAGACCTATCACTGACCCAACGTATCCTGAAGGAGAATCAAGAGCAGAGGGCTGGTCGAGCACTCCGACAGAAGAATCAGGGTTTTTTCTTTAAGGGAGGAGAATCTATTACCCAGTCCGGGTTCACGTGTAGCCAGAGAGGGGTGTGACGCTGGCATTGCACTTAGCTGAGGTTACCTGTCCTGATCTGCACCTGTCCTATCCTGTTGGCACTTGACTTAGTCAGGAGCCCTTGTTCTTGATCCCAGCCCCTGGCCAGGCTTGGTCCTCGTACCATTCTAGGTAAATATAATCGATGTGGTATGTCCTTGTACCATTTCCCTCACTCACCCTTCCCAGGTACCAGTGCCTAAAAATATTTATTTGAAGTCTTGCAAGTTTTATGCTTTAATAATTATTTTCTTACTTGCGAAATCCTTGATCTCACTGTTGTGGCAAATGATTCACAGAATAATGCATAGATAACGTGTTTAAAACTCTCCTGAGTCTGTTGTTATTTTCATGAAGGTAAATGTTATTATCTACCTATTATTCTAAAACCCTTGATCCTTAGGACTTAGAGCACAGGTGACAAGGAATAGGTAAGTCATGGTGTACAGGTATAAGTCCTAAAGTGAATACTATTCTGATAGGCAGGAAGTTAAGCAGGATTACCTTAATTCCCCGGGGATATTGAATAGCGGGTGGTAAATAGAAGCCACACTGCAGTGGGGTTACTTGCCTTGATGAAGTAAGTGCGTAAAGTTAGGTAGAACTTGAAGCAGTAGTTAGGGATTCTTTTTCTTGAGTAAAAGTGAGAATGATTGATAGCAAAGGAGTTCGCTGGTGAAACTTTGGTCTTATATCACCTAAAAAGGGTAAGCCTGAAGAAGTAACAGGTTCTTTGATGCTTAAGTGAAGAGTAAGCGGAAGAGGTTTTACTCGTAGGGTGTGAAGGGTAAACGGAAGGGATTTACTCACAGTGAAAGAAATTGTCTTTTCCTTGAATTTAGTCAATCAGGCACAGTAGTGAATGTTTTATCTTGTTAATTAATGAATCGTGCAGTTAAATTGAAAATGAAATTGAATTGTCGTATTACCTTGCAAAGGAGGGGTCAGTTGCGGGTGCCGACCTGATGTCACAGAGAGCTGCGCTGGGATTGGTTGAGGCAGCGGGTGTGTAGCTGAGGTAATATTGTAAAGGAGGGGTGAATACAGATCTTGAGAACTAATCTCACAGGAAAAGTCGTGCAACCATTGGTTGAATTTATTTGGAAATTTAAATGTTGATTGGTCATTGAAAATAAGAGACGCAGTGGTATTGGAGAAGCATTTTAGTGAAGTAAACAATTGAGTAAAATGCAATAATTTAAATTTCAGTATTAAATAGAGCGGTAATTATATGTTGCATCTAGGTCCAGCATTGATAGGAAACCACCCTGATAGAGGATACTTAGGGTTTGCCAAGGAACAGCAAATTAGAGGAAGACCCTATATCATGCACGGAGAGAAGAGAACATTTTCATTTTTACAGAAAATGAAGAATTATTTTAAAAAGGATAAAATCATTAAGATGAGAGAAGGTATTATTATTCCACGACCGAAAACGCCCGCATCATACATGATGATAGAAAGGGGCTACCACACTTGTGTATGGTTAGAAAACTGGATAGAGTATATAAAGAATGATGGCATTCTAGCATTTCCGGAATACGGGACATGTAATGGTAGGATTTTGCATAATTTACGAACTCGCATGATAATTTAGACCCCAGACCAAGATTAATGCAGTATGAAGCATTAGAAGAGTGGGAGACAGAGGCTTTTAAGCGAGATAGACCCAGATGTGACAGGAATTTGAGTACATTTTATCCCAGATTTCCCCGAGAGACAAGAGATAAGCAGATGAAACAATGGAGACAATCTATGTTAGTGGAGGGATTATATCCCGTACTCACCACAGAAGAACCATCAGGAAGTAAAAGTACAGAGAAAACGAAATATTTAATGACTAGTAGTGGCGATTCAGAAGATGATTATTATCTTGAGGATTTATTAATGAAAAATCCGCCACCTTATCAGGAAGAAACAAATAGAGTTAACCCTAGTGCTCCATTCTGAAAACCACCTATGATTAGTCAGATTGTACATGAGACCACATTAGAAAAAGTATTACAAAAAGAAGAAAGAGAAGTGATAAACTGTGAAGTGACTTAATTCCGAAATCACCCAACTGAATACAAGTCCTTAAGCATTAACAATACTAGTAACTACAGGTCCCGTTGTTCCCTTGTGTGGAAAAAAACAACCCTGTCCTAAGACTCACTTTCTGACTACACTTGTAGTACAACCCAGAAATGAAAATATAATAATTGATGACCAGGCAAGTGAGTGCGAGTCAGTGATTTCCCTGATGGTTTTACCTGTAAGAGAACCTGTGGGTGGTTCGATCAGGAAAATGACTCCTGGAGGCTCTAGAGAAGTACAGATTGAAACGTCCACAGAAACAAGAAGTGCCACTGTAGTAACCCCAGAAAAAATTGAAAGGTGGCCCGAGACATAGAGAAGCCAAAACCACAGCCAAAAGTATTGGACATTTTCAAATTAAGAATAGAATTGGAATAAATGATAGCAGGGAATGTAGGATTAGAAAGACTAAATACATTTAGTGAAGAGGAGTTATTATTCATATGCAGAAGTATTACTTGAAATATAAAAAATGTCCATGAGAAATTAATGAATTTGGCCTCTGATATGGGAATTGACTTTGGTAAATCTAAAGTATTGCAGAAACCTTACAGAGCTGAATTTTCTAACAAAGATTTAGAGAACATGAATGTGTCAGGGTGAAAACTGCAAATAAAAGAATTATTGTCATTATTGCAAAAATGGGGAGACTTTGACAGATGGAAAGCTAGATGGACAAATAAAAAGGAGGAAGCCCAGGCAAATCGAACTACATCTGAGTGTCTAATGAAAGAATCAGAAAAGGTTGAAAGGTTGTGCCCAATGAGAGAAGTTCCAGGAGGAGTTTATGTACATGTCCCAACCGCCAGCTTCGATCGACCGGCCACGCCCTCGCAGCCGTCCCCCGCATCCGAAGAGCTACCACAGGGGGAAGGTCCTTCTCCTACCTCGCCGCCAAGACCTGGAACTCCCTCCCGACCCACCTCCGCCTGATTCAGGACCACCTCACCTTCAGGAAGCAGCTCAAGACCTGGCTGTTCGAGCAGTAGCGGACCGCCCCTCCCCCAGCGCCTTGAGACCCTCCGGGTGAGTAGAGCGCTATACAAATGCTTTGATTGATTGATGTCCCATGGTCCCGACAGGATATTTTATCATTTACAAAGGACTTCCCAAAACTAAGAGAGAAACCCGTAGAATGGTTCAGGCAAGTCGAAAGATTTGTGAAAGTGTCAAAGGTGTTGCTAAAAGATTTAGATGGTTACAAAAAGAGTGAACCCGGAATCACTGGGACCGGTATTCACACCCTGCCCTCTCTTTCTAGGTGCCAACAGCCCCTGTCACACCACACCAGTCCTGATGAAGACCCCAGGAGTAAGGGTTCAAATACCTACAAACAAGGGGTCGAAACGTCGACTTTATGTCAACTGGCCAACAACCATTCAACAGTGATTTAGTAACTGTGATGTTAATATGTTCTGTATGGCTATATTTTGTTACTAATGTTTAGATGGTCTCTATTTGTTATAAAAAGCACTCCTATACCAGAGTCGTTTATGATCTATTGTCACTACCCCCCAACCACCCTACCCATCACTAACTACCTGGCACTTCCCCCCCCCCCTTTCCCGGGCACCGCCATTTTCAGTAACTTTGAGATGTATGTTGCTAAATTGATTTTTGTAAACAATTACTTCCACCAATGGGATTAAATAACATTGGTTGCAATTGACTTGCCCTTTCGCTTCTTTAAATAATCTCTTATGTAATGTTTTGATTTAAGTTGTTTCCCCTATGCAAATGTTCTATTACACTGGGATCCCTTTTGTGCATAAAAGATTTAGATGGCTTGTTTGACATAGTTGTCCCTGCAGATTTGTGGACAGAATGGTCAAATGACAAATACCCTAGAGATCCAAAAACAGGAGCTCCGTCAGATGATGTGATGAAAAAGTATAATCAGGTAATAACTTATTTAAAAGGAAAGGTACCCCCAAAGGAGACAGATTGGACAAAAATAGATACAACAGCTCAAAACAAGGATGAATCAGTGCATGCATATTATGAGCGCCCTTTGCAGGTATTCAAACAATACAGTGGGTTGGAGAACATTGATAATAAAGACATGACACATTTTACATATGTTTTGTGTCAGGACTAAAGCCAGAAATATCGCAAATGATTAAAGAGCATAAATTATGTTGGCAGGCAAAGCCTATCGATGAAATTCTCAAATATACAAAATGCTGTGGGGATGAAATCGATAATAGGCAAAATAAATTAGAAGAAAAGGTAATCTGGGCACAAGTTGAATTATCAGAACAGCAGGAACTCCAGTTAAGTCAGCAGGCAATTAATCAAGGAAGAGAGCAAGGTCAAGGTGAAGGTAGTGGGGGCAAACCTAGAAATAGAATGAGCAAAGAAGAGGCAAAGAAAAAGTTTCCCTGTCATGGGTGCAGAAAATTGGGGCATTGGAAAATCAAATGTAAATTAATACAGAATAATAATGTCCAAACAAAAAATGTTAATCCGCAGAATGAGGTGTCATTAAGACAACCGCAACAGGTAATACAGAATCAGTTACCACCTGCCCCTATGCCAGATTTTGTGAGTCAAGCCAAATAAAGTGTGTAATGCGGGAGGGAAGTGGTAAGAAAAATACGGTAGCACCACAGTTTCTTTTGCAAGACACATTTTTTGAAGACGAGGCATACTGACGGTGCCTGAGAGTGGGGGGAGAGGAATGCGTACTTGGCGCATCTTTACCGGTAGATCCGTCAGGTCCTTACGTTGAAGGAAAAGTCAAGGGAAATGACATCACTTTCTTGTTGGACATTGGTGCTACCTGTTGAAGGAAAAGGCGAGGGAAATTACATCACCTTCTTGTTGGACACTGGTGCTACCCGTTCTAATGTGAGAAACGCAGACATCCCAAACCTACCCCTCTCGGGAGAAGCGATCCAACTAGTGGGCGTTTCTAATAAACAGATTAGGGCCCCTGTTACAGAACCAATGGAAGTACATATTGGCAATTTTAAAGAAATGCATAAGTTCCTGGTGTGTGATTCCAGTCCTGTAAATCTGCTAGGAAGAGATTTGTTGTGCAAAATGAACAGCACAATTTTTTGCACCCCAAGTGGAGTTGCGATTCAGACACCAGATGAAGATGGCATTTACAAAATCATGTCAGCCAAGCAAGAAACTGAAATTAAAAAGATGACCCTAAAAGATTTACCAGAAGAACTGCAAAATATCATATACCGTGATGTGTGGGAGTTTACCGGAAAAGACGTAGGATTAATGGAAAATATCGATCCAATAAAAGTGACAGGGAAGAAGGTGCAGTTTACCCAAATATCCAACAGTACAAAATGAGCCCAGAAATAAAAGCAGGTGTTGCAGCATAAATAGAGCGTTTGGTTGAGCACGGCAATTTTAAAGAAATAATGAGCAGTCCATGTAATTCACTTATAATTGGCATAAAGAAACCAAGCGGAAAATATAGGGTAGTTCAAGACCTGAGGAAAATCAATAAAATGATTGTCCCATGTTGCCCAGTAGTCCCAAATCCAGCAGTGATTTTGTATCAGATACCATGGAGTGCAGGATTGTTCACTGTAATTGATTGATGCCATGCCTTTTTTTCTCCATTCCATTGCACCCAGACAGTACATTTGTATTTTTGTTTAAGCATGGTTATGTTTTGAATCGTGTTCCTCAAGGGTACACTGAAAGTCCCTCGATTTTTAATCAGATTTTGAAAAAATGTCTTGAATCATTGGTACTGCTCGGACTTGGTCTTGGTGCAGTATATTGATGACCTATTAGTTGCGTCCAAAACCCAAAGTGACTGCATCATTGATATAATTGCATTACTGGATCATTTGGCTGAAGGAGGACATAAAGTGTCACCTGAAAAGTTGCAATTTTGTACCACATCAGTAAAGTATCTGGTACACCTGATAGAGAGAGGAGTCAGAAGAGTGACTACAGAAAGAATCAAAATAATTGGAAACAGAAATTTACCTCAGACGCAGAAAGAAATCAGAATGTTTCTCGGAGTTGTGGGTTACTGTAGGCAGTGGATTGTGAGATTTGCAGTCCTAGCTAAGCCATTGATTCAACTGACAAAGAAACGAGTCAGAGATCCAGTAGAAATGGATGATGAAAGCATAACTGCTTTTCTAAAATTACACAACTGCCTGTGCGAAGCCCCAGCATTAGGAAGGCCAGATTATTCAAAAGAATTTGCACTATTCTGTGATGCAAGAGACAATTGTGCTCTTTCAGTTCTAACCCAGACACATGGCCTAATGCGACGTCCTGTGGCAGACTTTTCTGCCACTTTGGACCCAGTGGCATCTGCATTGCCAGGATGTTTGAAAGCAGTCGCCACAACTTGTATGAGCCTAGAACAAAGCGAGTCTATCATGAGATATCCTATGACAGTGTATGTTCCACATGCATTCGTGATTCTGTTAATCAGAACACGCACTCAGTACCTAACTCGTAGTCGGCTGACTAAGTATGAGCGAGTCATTCTAGGTGCAGAAAATGTGACAATAACCAGAAGTACTGTCCTGAATCCAGCAACCCTGTTACCTAATTCACCTTCTGAAGAGGTGAGGTTCTGTGATTTTGGGTGCTTTTAAAGTGCACGACTTTCTTTTCTAAACATGGGTTTTGGCCATGCGTCGTGACTGCCATCTGGTGTTGCCTTTTACGTAGGCCTCAGAAGTTAGTCTGCGAGCAAAGCAGTCTGACCTTTTGTGGGTCATGTGTACATTAACTAAGGTTTCCTTCGTGCGCTGGAGTTAATTTCAGAAGCTGGCCTTTCACCTGGAATTGACCCTGCCAAGCCAATTTCCCTGCAAGATCGATATCCACTTTGCCAATCACCATTCAAGACATTTGTTAACTTTTAAGTTTCTTTACGTTTCTGTTATCTTGCACATTATCTGAAACGACTTTTTCTTTACTGTTTCTTCATTTCATGGGTTACGCTTTCAATTAAGGGTTTGTCCGGACCTTCCAGATTATTATTTAGATATGCCTAAATATTAACTTGTGGGTTGGGACACTGTAAAATGAGCTTTACTATATGATGCTGTGTGATGTCATGTATTTCCTATTGGTTGAATTTTGGTGCAGGGGCATGCATTTTAAATGTACCTTTTTGTGTATAAATAGGGATGTCTCGCCTTAGTAAAATTGAGCAGTTTCTTGAGTTGTACACAGCGTTGTATTGCTGTGATTTCTGCTACTAGCTGCAGCTAATAAATTTGATCTCTGACGCCACCTAGAAGTATTCCGTGTCTCTGTATACCAAGGCAAGGGAACCCAGAGGACTTTGGGCGTGTCCCTGGCGCCGCTGGGTACTTGAAATTCCAGTTCTTCAGTTGGCGCCCAACGTGGGGCGACTTCAGTGGTACCGGTCCAAGCCCGAAGATTGCGAGGAGCCACGTGAGGAAACTCTGGAGGAGGGCCCCCACTTCATCGACCCCTGCATGTCGACGTGGACCGAAGGTCTTTTCTGCGAGGCTTCCCGCTTTCCAACGGCTACGAAGAACTGCTGCCCTGACTGTCGCCTTGTCTTGGACCCTCCGATTGATGTTTGTAAAGCGAGACGATAGACGGTCTTCTGGTGGCGTGACAGATATTTGGTTAAGTATAAGTGGGTCGCTCCCACGACTTTGTCTGGTTCCTTGGTTTTGATTTGGTTGCTGCAGTACCCAAAGCCGAAGGGCTTGTATATTTACAAGTGTATCATTTTTTGATTCACTTTGAAGTTTGAAACCAGACTAGTGAGCAAGTTCCGTGTTACCGACGCCGTGGGATGGGTAGGTTCTGACCAGCCATCCGCCTAGAGCATCCAGGGGACTCCCCGCCGCTCAGGCCTTCCCAGGGACAGTCGGTGGGGCCCGACCTTCATGGGTCTAGGGCTAGGACCATTGCAGTAGCACTGGCCGCCTTGACATACAGGTTGTATATGGAAGTTTCTTCGATTTGGGGGAGACTTCACATTAATTGATGAGCAACCATAGGTCCTGAAGAATCGCCATAACTGGCGTGAAACATGTTGACCACACCATAGGCGAGGGTCGAACGAAGCCACATCACCCTTATTGTTGTGCTCCGCTACCCCTCCCTTTATCAATTTTAATTAAGCAGTGAGCCACTTGATTAAAAATGTTCTAATGGACTCTACTGACTTACTTTTAACTTTCACTCACGCTCACAATCTCACCTCTTAGGTCCCTCACACGCATGCACCCATTGGCCAGGAATAGAAGAACTCCACCAAAAGAGTAACACTACGTGTTGCCCGGCAAGCATTGCACCGCCAGCTTGCCGCTGGAGCAGGAGGCTAATGATGACACGATACAGTTATTTGGACGGATGGCTTCTGTGGTCCAACCCTCTAATTGTGTGAGGCATCCTAATTCCGAAAAGGGTTTACTCAATTCCCTGTTGCACACTCCTGAGAGTGGCTGTTTTTCTACCTTTTTCCCCGTCCTCCCTCCTCCTCCTCAGGGGAACCTTGTACAATTGTTGTATATTGCTCATTGGACACGTACATTGGACCCCGGTAAATATCGTCCTCCACTGTCCCCCCTTTTGTATATTATTAGTGAGCAAGATGCCTGGTCTTGGTAAATTTGGTAATTGGTTTGTTTGTGGTAGTTACAGGGATTCCCGATTGGAGGATTCGTGTCCGATACCTCCGGTTGGAACTCCGACTTATGAGCTCTATTCAAAACACGGAGTGGGCCCTATAACTTATAATGAAGTATGGGTCCACTACACTAAAAAGGATGGTGTTTTGCAATGGCCCCCACATGGTAGTTTTGAAACAGAGATTTTAGACAATCTAGAAGTTAAGCTATTTAAGAAGAAAGCCCGGCCGGCAATGTTTGACTCTTTCCGCCTTTGGCGTAAGGAAGCCAAACAGCGAGAAATTAAACAAGCAAAGAGAGATAGGAAAGATAAGAATATGTCAGTACTACAAGCTGCTAGACAGTTTAAGGAAGATGGAGAAGAGCGTGCGAGTGAAGTTTTAGATAGACAGCGTTGTATGGCCATAGATAAATGTTATCCGGCCTCGCCGTCTTCTCCTCCAAAAGTGATTGAAGACCTTGAAAAAGATCCTTTGATCTCTCATTTACTGAGATTGCCACCTCCCTATGTGCAGGGTGCTACTGCGCCTCTATTACCCCCGGTTGTTCCACCCTTTGTTGTTCAACCTCCTGCTGTTGTTCAGCCACCCGGTGCTCCACAGATGGTTTTGCCTCCTCCTGCGCAACCCATTCTAGGGTCGCAAGCCTTGCTACCAGCTTTGCCTCAAACTCCTTTGCCTTCTGCTTCTGCATCTTCGATTTCTACTGTTCTTGTCCCTACACCTTCTTTGCCTCAAAATACTTATTCTCCTGTTCTTATGTCTGCTTCTTCTCCTTCTGTTCGAAAACGAATGACAGAAACGGTTTCTAATTTGTTGTCACCATTGTTTGGGTCACTGAATATGACCCCTGTTTCGGAGCGTAAGCAGAGGCGTAGTCAGCTTCCTGGTTCTCAGGAACGGGCTGTGTTGGATTTGTTGGCTCGTAAATGGATTATAAATGTCTCAAGGTATAGTTTGCCAGCGGTTATGGATGTTTTCTTTCAGTGGGAGCTGCCTAAGCAAAGGTATGTTTTTAATGTGATGTGTATGTTTTTGCATCAGGAATGGGAAGATAATGATTTGGGTTTGATCCCGCAGGAACTACTTGATGTTCAAGGGATGATAGTGGAATCTGATATTACAGATGCCGTGGAGACGATACTGGCTTTTAGATCTAGCCTTCCGCCTCAGACATTGTACGAACCTGATTCCTCTGTTAGAAGAAAAGCGAGACAGTATCCTATGAGAGAAGTTCCTCCGGTATAGAAAGAAGCAGTTCAGGCTAATGTAAATCAGGGTATTCAGGCCGCTCCGGCTCATTTTCAACGAATATGGGTACATGTCCGTTGGAAGAGAGCAGAGGTCTTGGCTCTTAAGCAGACCTTACCTGACCCTCATAAGAATCCTGCTGGTTATTACAAGGAGTTGTCCCAGACAGTAGAAGCGTGTATTATGAATTTAGCTGACATCGATATGTTGATGGGTAATGTAGTCCCTCAACCTTGGTGGGCGAAGATTCGTCATGAGAATCATGCTGCTGAATTAGGTGATACCTGAGCGAATATTGTTGCCGCAGATGGTAGACAGGAGGGAGGTGCTAAACCTGAACCTCTAGTTTCAGAATTACCAGGTAGAATGATTAATCTGATGAAAACGATGATGCCCGCTTTACGAGTAAATTGGAAAAAGTTAGCAGCATGTAAGCAGAAGAAAGACGAGAGTGTATCTGATTTCTTCACTAGGTTTGAAGAGACGTTTATTGATCATAGTGGTTAGGATATGAGTACGGAGGGTGGTCAAAGGTTGTTTGTGGATAAATTTGTCTTTAATTTGCTTCCCGAACTTTCTAATAAGTTAAAGGACTCTGAGAGTTCATGGGCTGTCTCTTCGTCGGCCCAGATATTGGCTACTGCACAATATTACGAGAATAGGGATAAAGATGAGAAGGATAAAGTGGAGAAGAAAACTAAAGAGTTAAAGACAAAAGTTCTTTTGCAGCAAGCTTATCCGCCTCGTCAGAATCAGCCTCAGTTTCAGCAACCTCCACAATTTCCGAGATTGTTACAGAAGCCTGAGCCCTATGTTCAGCGATTCTTTCCTGGCCCTAATCAGTGTGCTTATTGCAGAGAGGAAAGTCATTACAAGAATAGTTGTCCGGCTTTGTTACAGCGTGCGAATGGTGTATCCGGTCAGAGAGGTCGTGGTAGTTTTCAGCAAGCTCCTAGGGGTAGGGGACGTGGTGTGATCCCTCAGAATGAGCGTTCCTCTTCCCTACAGAATTCTGCGAATTATTTTGACAGACCGAATGTTCCGAGTGGTCAGTCTGCCCAGTATTATGTTGATGATTACTATGTCGAAGGTGAGTGTTCGGGTTATAATGATAACTAGGACTGCCAAGGACAAAGAGAGGGAGTAGTGTCAGTTCCAGGAGACCACAGGGGACCTTATGTTGAAGTGGTTACATCAGGTGTGGTAGAACCTTTTCTTTTGGATACTGGTGCGATGAAGAGTTCTATTATGTACTCTAAACTTCCTGGCGCACCTTTGTCTGGCTTGACCAATGTTTCAGTAGGATTTTCAGGTGCCCCAGTTCGTGATCCGGTTTCTAGTCCTTTGTCCCTAACCATTGGCCCTTGTGAATTGGAAGCTCCACTTATTTTAATGACTGGTTGTGGTGAGAATCTGTTGGGTTTGGATTTGCTGAAAAGATTGTATGCGACATTGCATTGTTTTCCTTCGGGAGTACAACTTACCCTTGGTAAGAAAGTGATTTCTCCAATGTATTTGTCTAAGGATTGTTTGCCACTGGAATTGCGTTTGCTTCCTGATACACTTTGGGCTACAGGTCCAAATGATGTTGGTCTTTTGCAGATTCCACCTTATGTTGTCACCCTTAAGTCAAATGCTAGGCTACCTCGTATTCCCCAATACAAGATCTTGAGTGATGGTGAGAGAGCTCTTTTAGTGATTGTCTATGATCAGGTTGAGAAGGGTGTAGTTGAGGAAACGAGAGGTAATGTGTGTAACAGTCCTGTTTTGCCTGTTCTTAAACGTACTGATGCTTCTCAGCCACCTGTGTACAGGTTTGTGATCGACCTTCGAGAGGTCAATAAGATAGTAGTGCCACAGTTTCCTGTGGTACCTGATATCACTGCTTTGTTGACTTTGATTCCTGCTTCGGCAGCTTGGTTTTCTGTCATCGATTTGAAGAATGCTTTCTTCAGTATTCCTATTGCTGAGGAGAGTAGGGATATTTTTGGCTTTTCATTAGGAGGCAGAAGCTTCCGGTTTAAGAGAGCTCCCCAAGGTTATTGTGAAAGTCCCTCCATCTATAGTCAGGCGTTGAAAACTCAGCTTGACGGTTTTATGTTACCTGTTGGTGCTACTCTTATTCAGTACGTCGATGATTTGTTGATTACTGCTGATGATGAAAAGATTTGTAAAGAGGCTACTCTTTCTGTGTTGCGGTATTTGTCTGACCTTCATCATAAAGTGTCACCTTCAAAGTTTCAATATTGTCACCAAGAAGTGATCTACTTAGGTCATCTCTTGTCGAAGCAGGGAAGGAGATTGACCCCAGAACGAATTCAAGCGATTGCGCAAATGAATATACCATCCACACAGAGAGAAGTGCGTACCTTTTTAGGTATTACATCATATTGTAGACAGTGGATTCCCAATTTTTCCTTGCTAGCGAAACCTCTGTTGGCATTGACTCTGAAAGATACTCCGCATCCTCTTCCTTGGTCTGACGAATGTCAGAAAAGTTTTTCTGAACTACGATGCATTGTGTTCGGCTCCTGTGTTGGGTACTCCAGACTATAGTAAGCCTTTCACGTTGTACGTGCACGAGAGAGAAGGCTGTGCGTTGTAGTGTTGACACAACCATTTGGGGACAAGCAGCGTCCATGCGCGTATTTTTCAGCAACGTTAGACCCAGTTGCTAAGGCGTTGCCGAGTTGCCTGAGAGCTACAGCTGCAGCGGCTGTTTCTATTTGACAGTCTGCTGGTTTGGTATTGGACAATACGTTGATTGTGATGGTCCCACATGCAGTGGATACCTTATTGAACAGGACTAAGTCACAGCACCTTACTAGTGCACGTCTGTCAGGTTACGAGTTGACATTGTTGGCTAGTCATGTTCACATTAAACGATGTAATGTGTTGAATCCAGCTACGTTGTCACCGATCTCTACAGAGACGGATCCTCAGGAACAGCATGATTGTTTCCTTCGTACAGAGGAAGAAACGAAAGCTAGAGTTGACCTGAGGGATACTCCCCTTACGAATGTTGATGGTACCCTATGGGTAGATGGTTCGTGTTTTAAGCTTCCGAATGGTGAAACGACTGCAGCATATGCTATTACAACTTTACATACAGTTGTTGAGACAGCATGCATACCACAGAATTCTGCGCAAGCAGCAGAGTTGATTGCATTGACTAGAGCGTGTGTGTTGTCAGAAGGAAAGCGAGTGAATGTTTATACCGATAGTCAGTATGCGTTTGGTGTTGCCCATAGTTTTGGGCATTTGTGGAGAGAGCGTGGGTTCCTTACTTCGCATGGGACAAAAATACAGCATGGGCAGTTGGTGAATGAACTTTTGGAATCTCCCACTCTCCCAAAGCAGATTGCAATTGTGAAGTGTAGTGCGCATAAGAAAGTTGTGGACGATGTTGGTCGAGGGAATGCGTTTGCAGATGAAGTTGCGAAGGAAACGGCGAAAGACATGATGAGCCGTATGTATGTTGCAGGCCCAGCTAATTGGGTTATGGCTGGTGGAATGTGAGAAGACACAATAGAAAGTGTGAAAACGATTCAGGCTGAAGCGACTGAGAAAGAAGTGAGTGTTTGGAGAGAGACTACGGGTATGTTGGATTCGACAGGTTGTTGGGTTGAGTTGTCTGAACACCAGCGATGGTTGTTGCCTGATGCGTATGTGCTCCCAGTGGTTACAATGGCTCATGGAATGGCTCAAATAAGTTCGAAGGGAATATGCAAGTTGTTGGCTCCAGTTTGGCAGAATGCTGGAATTCCGAAATGTGCAGAGAACGTGGTGAAACCTTGTATGATTTGTCTGAAGTATAATCCTGGTAAGGGAACTCCAACTCCAGCTGGTCATTTTGCTCCTCCAACGTATCCGTTTGAAGTGATACAGTTAGACTACATTCACATGGAGAGATGCAATAATTTGAAGTATGTCCTTGTGGTTGTTTGTGCCTTTTCCAGGTGGATAGAGGCCTACCCCCTAAAAGAAAATACTGCCTTGTCTACAGCCAAGGTTTTGCTGAGAGAGTACTTCCCTAGGTATGGTTTGCCGAGAATTGTATGGTCGGACAATGGGAGTGAATTTGTGGGTCAAATCATCGAGAAAGTGTGTGCTGGATTGGGAATAAATCAAAAGTTCCATGCAGCGAATCACCCCCAGTCTGCTTGACTTGTTGAATGTTACAATGGTACCTTGAAGCTGAAATTAGCTAAGGTACAAGCGAGCACTGGTCTTACATGGCCGGATGCCTTGCCGTTGGCCCTTTTGTCAACAAGGACGACTGTGCATTCTCGAGTGGGACTTAGTCCGTATGAAATTGTGTTTGGTCGTCCTGCGAATGTTCGGGGTGTGCCTCGTCCTAAAGAATACAGCAGTATTGAGTACCCTATGTTGGTGGATTACTTACATGACTTGACTGCTAAATTACGTGTTCTCCACCAACAGGTCTATGAGAGTTTGCCGACAGCTACTACAGATCCAGGACATTCAATCCAACCTGGTCAATACGTCCTCGTCAAGAACTTTCAGCGTACCAAGAACTTGGAACCTAGATGGACTGGTCCTTACTTAGTCCTTTTGGTTACTAGAACCGCTGTTAGAGTAGCTGGCAAAAAGAACTGGGTGCATGCCACCCACTGTAAAAAAGTTCCATTGCCCTTACCATATGACAAGTGGGTGAGGGGAGGTATAGCCGATTCTGAATGTGAAAAAAACCCTAGATTTGTTCCATTTAGTGATGCTCATTTGACATGGACACGGTCGGAACGCGAGGATGATGATGTTCTGCAAGCTGCTGTGCCTCCTCATCTAAAGATTGACACCACCAATCCGGAACTTTTATTTAAGGATCCAACTGCACCTAATAAAGAACGCTGCGATCTAAGACTGCGAAAGACTGTACATATGGACAAATAAAGTTGAAACTGGAATTTTTTATATAGTGAATTACACCTCGTCAGATCAAGAGACTTTTTTTTGTTTTTTTCCTTTTTCGAGTCACCATCCGGACTCAGCTCTAAGGTCGCGGTGTAAAGACTTGGGAGTGCAAGCCGAAGACACAAGGTCGAGGTTCTGGTTGGTCTCAGGGCGTTCCCTGGACTGACAGACGCATTCCTTAGCACGGAACACCCAACCGCCGCGA
Organism: Lissotriton helveticus; assembly: GCF_964261635.1. NCBI lineage: Eukaryota > Metazoa > Chordata > Amphibia > Caudata > Salamandridae > Lissotriton > Lissotriton helveticus. The sequence continues at coordinate 611,310,813 of NC_136071.1, read as the reverse complement.
ACAGCACGGTTAGAGGATGGAGTCTTTTGGGTCTGAGAAAGGTGTTGAGAAAAGTGGTTTCAAAATGAAAATGTGTACATTGGTTCGTAGCAAATGTCTTTTTAATAATGTGTTTCCTTATGCTTGTGAATATTACGTTAGCTTGTGTGGGTTGGATTTTCTATGTCACACAATTGCCGCTTAGATCTACCTCCCAACCTACTCTTTCTTTTTCTACTGCATCTCCACATGAGTTTCATACATTACCTGAACATGAACAGACACGAATATCAGAATTTGTGAATAATTCGTTTATACAGATGTTGCATCAGCATCAGCTAGTCATAAATACCACAAATTGTTGGGTGTGTGGTCTTATGCCACATACTACAGATAAGGGAATGCCATATTTGGTTTTGCCTTTTTTACCTAATGGGTCAGTTTGGGCACTCCAATCAATGTTTATCTATGCGAACGAAGCCTCTCCAGTGCGTTCTGTTAACGATAACGTGAGCAAGAATGCTTTGATACGGGGAATAGTCGATATGATTAGAGATATTGACGCGTATAATGCTATCCCTAAAGATGAGGTACGAGCATATGTCGGTTGGAATAAGACGACATATAGTGTTAGCTTGACGGAGAAAGAAAGACAGCGAAGGTCTCCTCCTATTTGGATTATACCCCACCGAGGTCATCTTTGTTTGCAAGGTAATGGTCAGAATCCGAGAGCTCAGCTTGGTAAGAGTGTGTGTGTTCACACATACGTTTATACGTCCCAGAAATCTCCTCCGTTCGTGCCAGCCAAAGGCACGTATTTTGTTTGTCACGATAGAGCATACACACATGGTTGCCATCTGATTTTTCCGGCACATGTTACGTGGCATTTTTGCTCCCCCTACATACACTGCTGTTTCCGATTACCATAAGACAAGATATGGTAGAGGTGTAATCGATGCAAAAGATACTGTCGCACAAGAAGCTGGAGACTTCGTTAAGGGTTTCCTACCCTTTTAGGGTCCTATGGCTAATAGTAGGAATGCTCGTCAGCTTACGAGAGTGGTTGAGGCCACTATAAATGAGACTGCAGGTGCCCTTAGCAATATTACAGCTGAGCTTCAAGCGGATCGCCTTATGACATTACAGAACCGTTTTGTTTTAGATATTATACTTGCAGATAGAGGTGGGGTATGCAAATTGATTAGATCTAGTTGCTGCGTTTTCATACCAGATAATGCCCCGACAGTGTACCAAGCCATCTCTAGACTACATAAGATCTCTGAGTCTATTCATGTGGACGAAGGAGACTGGTCGTTGATGGGATGGTTATGGGAATTGTTGTCCAAATGGGGATGGAAAATTCTGATGTTCCTTGGTATGGCGTTAGCTATCCTTTTCTCGTGTTGTTTATGCATCCAGTGTGGTCCCGCCATTTGTAGTCTTTGTGCTACGATCTGTGTGAGAAGACCAGTCCCGAGAGAAGTGAAGGATAATAAGATGATGTTACAGCAACACCTTGATGACCTGATGAGAATAGATATAGACCTAGATTCAGATTGACATGAGTTTAGGCTATTGCCTACGTAATGGCAAAAGGAGGGGCTGAGGTTCTGTGATTTTGCGTGCTTTTAAAGTGCACGACTTTCTTTTCTAAACATGGGTTTTTGCCATGCGTCGTGACTGCCATCTGGTGTTGCCTTTTACGTAGGCCTCAGAAGTTAGTCTGCGAGCAAAGCAGTCTGACCTTTTGTGGGTCATGTGTACATTAACTAAGGTTTCCTTCGTGCGCTGGAGTTAATTTCAGAAGCTGGCCTTTCACCTGGAATTGACCCTGCCAAGCCAATTTCCCTGCAAGAGCGTTATCCACTTTCCCAATCACCATTCAAGACATTTGTTAACTTTTAAGTTTCTTTACGTTTCTGTTATCGTGCACATTATCTGAAACGACTTTTTCTTTACTGTTTCTTCATTTCATGGGTTACGCTTTCAATTAAGGGTTTGTCCGGACCTTCCAGATTATTATTTAGATATGCCTAAATATTAACTTGTGGGTTGGGACACTGTAAAATGAGCTTTACTATATGATGCTGTGTGATGTCATGTATTTTCTATTGGTTGAATTTTGGTGCAGGGGCATGCATTTTAAATGTACCTTTTTGTGTATAAATAGGGATGTCTCGCCTTAGTAAAATTGAGCAGTTTCTTGAGTTGTACACCGCGTTGTATTGCTGTGATTTCTGCTACTAGCTGCAGCTAATAAATTTGATCTCTGACGCCACTTAGAAGTATTCCGTGTCTCTGTATACCAAGGCAAGGGAACCCAGAGGACTTTGGGCGTGTCCCTGGCGCCGCTGGGTACTTGAAATTCCAGTTCTTCAGTTGGCGCCCAACGTTGGGCGACTTCAGTGGTACCAGTCCAAGCCCGAAGATTGCGAGGAGCCACTTGAGGAAACTCTGGAGGAGGGCCCCCACTTCATCGACCCCTGCATGTCAACGTGGACCGAAGGTCTTTTCTGCGAGGCTTCCCGCTTTCCAACGGCTACGAAGAACTGCTGCCCTGACTGTCGCCTTGTCTTGGACGCTCCGATTGATGTTTGTAAAGTGAGACGATAGACGGTCTTCTGGTGGCGTGACAGATATTTGGTTAAGTATAAGTGGGTCGTTCCCACGACTTTGTCTGGTTCCTTGGTGTTGATTTGGTTGCTGCAGTACCCAAAGCCGAAGGGCTTGTATATTTACGAGTGTATCATTTTTTGATTCACTTTGAAGTTTGAAACCAGACTAGTGAGCAAGATGCCTGGTCTTGGTAAATTTGGCAATTGGTTTGTTTGTGGTAGTAACAGGGATTCCCGATTGGAGGATTCGTGTCCGATACCTCCGGTTGGAACTCCGACTTATGAGCTCTATTCAAAACACGGAGTGGGCCCTATAACTTATAATGAAGTATGGGTCCACTACACTAAAAAGGATGGTGTTTTGCAATGGCCCCCACATGGTAGTTTTGAAACAGAGATTTTAGACAATCTAGAAGTTAAGCTATTTAGGAAGAAAGCCCGGCCAGCAATGTTTGACTCTTTCCGCCTTTGGCGTAAGGAAGCCAAACAGTGAGAAATTAAACAAGCAAAGAAAGATAGGAAAGATAAGAATATGTCAGTACTACAAGCTGCTAGACAGTTTAAGGAAGATGGAGAAGAGCGTGCGAGTGAAGTTTTAGATAGACAGCGTTGTATGGCCATAGATAAATGTTATCCGGCCTTGACGTCTTCTCCTCCAAAAGTGATTGAAGACCTTGAAAAAGATCCTTTGATCTCTCATTTACTGAGATTGCCACCTCCTTATGTGCAGGGTGCTACTGCGCCTCTATTACCCCCGGTTGTTCCACCCTTTGTTGTTCAACCTCCTGCTGTTGTTCAGCCACCCGGTGCTCCACAGATGGTTTTGCCTCCTCCTGCGCAACCCATTCTAGGGTCGCAAGCCTTGCTACCAGCTTTGCCTCAAACTCCTTTGCCTTCTGCTTCTGCATCTTCGATTTCTACTGTTCTTGTCCCTACACCTTCTTTGCCTCAAAATACTTATTCTCCTGTTCTTATGTCTGCTTCTTCTCCTTCTGTTCGAAAACACATGACAGAAACGGTTTCTAATTTGTTGTCACCATTGTTTGGGTCACTGAATATGACCCCTGTTTCGGAGCATAAGCAGAGGCGTAGTCAGCTTCCTGGTTCTCAGGAACGGGCTGTGTTGGATTTGTTGGCTCGTAAATGGATTATAAATGTCTCAAGGTATAGTTTGCCAGCGGTTATGGATGTTTTCTTTCAGTGGGAGCTGCCTAAGCAAAGGTATGTTTTTAATGTGATGTGTATGTTTTTGCATCAGGAATGGGAAGATAATGATTTGGATTTGATCCCGCAGGAACTACTTGATGTTCAGTCGGATTTTGCTAAAGGGATGATAGTGGAATCTGATATTACAGATGCCCTAGAGACGATACTGGCTTTTAGATCTAGCCTTCCGTCTCAGCCATTGTACGAACCTGATTCCTCTGTTAGAAGAAAAGCGAGACAGTATCCTATGAGAGAAGTTCCTCCGGTATAGAAAGAAGCAGTTCAGGCTAATGTAAATCAGGGTATTCAGGCCGCTCCGGCTCATTTTCAACGAATATGGGTACATGTCCCTTGGAAGAGAGCAGAGGTCTTGGCTCTTAAGCAGACCTTACCTGACCCTCGTAAGAATCCTGCTGGTTATTACAAGGAGTTGTCCCAGACAGTTGAAGCGTGTATTATGAATTTAGCTGACATCGATATGTTGATGGGTAATGTAGTCCCTCAACCTTGGTGGGCGAAGATTCGTCATGAGAATCATGCTGCTGAATTAGGTGATATCTGGGCGAATATTGTTGCCGCAGATGGTAGACAGGAGGGAGGTGCTAAACCTGAACCTCTAGTTTCAGAATTACCAGGTAGAATTATTAATCTGATGAAAACGATGATGCCCGCTTTACGAGTAAATTGGAATAAGTTATCAGCATGTAAGCAGAAGAAAGACGAGAGTGTATCTGATTTCTTCACTAGGTTTGAAGAGACGTTTATTGATCATAGTGGTCAGGATATGAGTACGGAGGGTGGTCAAAGGTTGTTTGTGGATAAATTTGTCTTTAATTTGCTTCCCGAACTTTCTAATAAGTTAAAGGACTCTGAGAGTTCATGGGCTGTCTCTTCGTCGGCCCAGATATTGGCTACTGCACAATATTACGAGAATAGGGATAAAGATGAGAAGGATAAAGTGGAGAAGAAAACTAAAGAGTTAAAGACGAAAGTTCTTTTGCAGCAAGCTTATCCGCCTCGTCAGAATCAGCCTCAGTTTCAGCAACCTCCACAATTTCCGAGATTGTTACAGAAGCCTGAGCCCTATGTTCAGCGATTCTTTCCTGGCCCTAATCAGTGTGCCTATTGCAGAGAGGAAGGTCATTACAAGAATAGTTGTCCGGTTTTGTTACAGCGTGCGAATGGTGTATCTGGTCAGAGAGGTCGTGGTAGTTTTCAGCAAGCACCTAGGGGTAGGGGACGTGGTGTGATCCCTCAGAATGAGCGTTCCTCTTCCCTACAGAATTCTGCGAATTATTTTGACAGACCGAATGTTCCGAGTGGTCAGTCTGCCCAGTATTATGTTGATGATTACTATGTCGAAGGTGAGTGTTCGGGTTATAATGATAACTAGGACTGCCAAGGACAAAGAGAGGGAGTAGTGTCAGTTCCAGGAGACCAGAGGGGACCTTATGTTGAAGTGGTTACATCAGGTGTGGTAGAACCTTTTCTTTTGGATACTGGTGCAATGAAGAGTTCTATTATGTACTCTAAACTTCCTGGCGCACCTTTGTCTGGCTTGACCAATGTTTCAGTAGGATTTTCAGGCGCCCCAGTTCGTGATCCGGTTTCTAGTCCTTTGTCCCTTACCATTGGCCCTTGTGAATTGGAAGCTCCACTTATTTTAATGACTGGTTGTGGTGAGAATCTGTTGGGTTTGGACTTGCTGAAAAGATTGTATGCGACATTGCATTGTTTTCCTTCGGGAGTACAACTTACCCTTGGTAAGAAAGTGATTTCTCCAATGTATTTGTCTAAGGATTGTTTGCCACTGGAATTGCGTTTGCTTCCTGATACACTTTGGGCTACAGGTCCAAATGATGTTGGTCTTTTGCAGATTCCACCTTATGTTGTCACCCTTAAGTCAAATGCTAGGCTACCTCGTATTCCCCAATACAAGATCTCGAGTGATGGTGAGAGAGCTCTTTTAGCGATTGTCTATGATCAGGTTGAGAAGGGTGTAGTTGAGGAAACGAGAGGTAATGTGTGTAACAGTCCTGTTTTGCCTGTTCTTAAACGTACTGATGCTTCTCAGCCACCTGTGTACAGGTTTGTGATCGACCTTCGAGAGGTCAATAAGATAGTAGTGCCACAGTTTCCTGTGGTACCTGATATCACTGCTTTGTTGACTTTGATTCCTGCTTCGGCAGCTTGGTTTTCTGTCATCGATTTGAAGAATGCTTTCTTCAGTATTCCTATTGCTGAGGAGAGTAGGGATATTTTTGGCTTTTCATTAGGAGGCAGAAGCTTCCGGTTTAAGAGAGCTCCCCAAGGTTATTGTGAAAGTCCCTCCATCTATAGTCAGGCGTTGAAAACTCAGCTTGACGGTTTTATGTTACCTGTTGGTGCTACTCTTATTCAGTACGTCGATGATTTGTTGATTACTGCTGATGATGAAAAGATTTGTAAAGAGGCTACTCTTTCTGTGTTGCGGTATTTGTCTGACCTTCATCATAAAGTGTCACCTTCAAAGTTTCAATATTGTCACCAAGAAGTGATCTACTTAGGTCATCTCTTGTCGAAGCAGGGAAGGAGATTGACCCCAGAACGAATTCAAGCAATTGCGCAAATGAATATACCATCCACACAGAGAGAAGTGCGTACCTTTTTAGGTATTACATCATATTGTAGACAGTGGATTCCCAATTTTTCCTTGCTAGCGAAACCTCTGTTGGCATTGACTCTGAAAGATACTCCGCATCCTCTTCCTTGGTCTGATGAATGTCAGAAAAGTTTTTCTGAACTACGCAATGCATTGTGTACGGCTCCTGTATTGGGTACTCCCGACTATAGTAAGCCTTTCACGTTGTACGTGCACGAGAGAGAAGGCTGTGCGTTGTAGTGTTGACACAACCATTTGGGGACAAGCAGCGTCCATGCGCGTATTTTTCAGCAACGTTAGACCCAGTTGCTAAGGCGTTGCCGAGTTGCCTGAGAGCTACAGCTGCAGCGGCTGTTTCTATTCGACAGTCTGCTGGTTTGGTATTGGACAATACGTTGATTGTGATGGTCCCACATGCAGTGGATACCTTATTGAACAGGACTAAGACACAGCACCTTACTAGTGCACGTCTGTCAGGTTACGAGTTGACATTGTTGGCTAGTCATGTTCACATTAAACGATGTAATGTGCTGAATCCAGCTACGTTGTTACCGATCTCTACAGAGACGGATCCTCAGGAACACCATGATTGTTTCCTTCGTACAGAGGAAGAAACGAAAGCTAGAGTTGACCTGAGGGATACTCCCCTTACGGATGTTGATGGTACCCTATGGGTAGATGGTTTGTGTTTTAAGCTTCCGAATGGTGAAACGACTGCAGCGTATGCTATTACAACTTTACATACAGTTGTTGAGACAGCACGCATACCACAGAATTCTGCGCAAGCAGCAGAGTTGATTGCATTGACTAGAGCGTGTGTGTTGTCAGAAGGAAAGCGAGTGAATGTTTACACCGATAGTCAGTATGCGTTTGGTGTTGCCCATAGTTTTGGGTGTTTGTGGAGAGAGCGTGGGTTCCTTACTTCGCATGGGACAAAAATACAGCATGGGCAGTTGGTGAATGAACTTTTGGAATCTCTCACTCTCCCAAAGCAGATTGCAATTGTGAAGTGTAGTGCGCATAAGAAAGTTGTGGACGATGTTGGTCGAGGGAATGCGTTTGCAGATGAAGTTGCGAAGGAAACGGCGAAAGACATGATGAGCCGTATGTATGTTGCAGGCCCAGCTAATTGGGTTATGGCTGGTGGAATGTGAGAAGACACAATAGAAAGTGTGAAAACGATTCAGGCTGAAGCGACTGAGAAAGAAGTGAGTGTTTGGAGAGAGACTATGGGTATGTTGGATTCGACAGGTTGTTGGGTTGAGTTGTCTGAACACCAGCGATGGTTGTTGCCTGATTCGTATGTGCTCCCAGTGGTTACAATGGCTCATGTAATGGCTCAAATAAGTTCGAAGGGAATATGCAAGTTGTTGGCTCCAGTTTGGCAGAATGCTGGAATTCCGAAATGTGCAGAGAACGTGGTGAAACATTGTATGATTTGTCTGAAGTATAATCCTGGTAAGGGAACTCCAACTCCAGCTGGTCATTTTGCTCCTCCAATATATCCGTTTGAAGTGATACAGTTAGACTACATTCACATGGAGAGATGCAATAATTTGAAGTATGTCCTTGTGGTTGTTTGTGCCTTTTCCAGGTGGATAGAGGCCTACCCCGTAAAAGATAATACTGCCTTGTCTACAGCCAAGGTTTTGCTGAGAGAGTACTTCCCTAGGTATGGTTTGCCGAGAATTGTATGGTCGGACAATGGGAGTGAATTTGTGGGTCAAATCATCGAGAAAGTGTGTGCTGGATTGGGAATAAATCAAAAGTTCCATGCAGCGAATCACCCCCAGTCTGCTGGACTTGTTGAATGTTACAATGGTACCTTGAAGCTGAAATTAGCTAAGGTACAAGCGAGCACTGGTCTTACATGGCCGGATGCCTTGCTGTTGGCCCTTTTGTCAACAAGGACGACTGTGCATTCTCGAGTGGGACTTAGTCCGTATGAAATTGTGTTTGGTCGTCCTGCGAATGTTTGGGGTGTGCCTCGTCCTAAAGAATACAGCAGTATTGAGTACCCTATGTTGATGGATTACTTACATGACTTGACTGCTAAATTACGTGTTCTCCACCAACAGGTCTATGAGAGTTTGCCGACAGCTACTACAGATCCAGGACATTCAATCCAACCTGGTCAATACGTCCTCGTCAAGAACTTTCAGCGTACCAAGAACTTGGAACCTAGATGGACTGGTCCTTACTTAGTCCTTTTGGTTACTAGAACCGCTGTTAGAGTAGCTGGCAAAAAGAACTGGGTGCATGCCACCCACTGTAAAAAAGTTCCATTGCCCTTACCATATGACAAGTGGGTGAGGGGAGGTATAGCCGATTCTGAATGTGAAAAAAACCCTAGATTTGTTCCATTTAGTGATGCTCATTTGACATGGACACGGTCGGAACGCGAGGATGATGATGTTCTGCAAGCTGCTGTGCCTCCTCATCTAAAGATTGACACCACCAATCCGGAACTTTTATTTAAGGATCCAACTGCACCTAATAAAGAACGCTGCGATCTAAGACTGCGAAAGACTGTACATATGGACAAATAAAGTTGAAACTGGAATTTTTTATATAGTGAATTACACCTCGTCAGATCAATAGACTTTTTTTTGGTTTTTTTCCTTTTTCGAGTCACCATCCGGACACAGCTCTAAGGTCGCGGTGTAAAGACTTGGGAGTGCAAGCCGAAGACACAAGGTCGAGGTTCTGGTTGGTCTCAGGGCGTTCCCTGGACTGACAGACGCATTCCTTAGCAAGGAACACCCAACCGCCGCGAACAGCACGGTTAGAGGATGGAGTCTTTTGGGTCTGAGAAAGGTGTTGAGAAAAGTGGTTTCAAAATGAAAATGTGTACATTGGTTCATAGCAAATGTTTTTTAATAATGTGTTTCCTTATGCTTGTGAATATTACGTTAGCTTGTGTGGGTTGGATTTTCTATGTCACACAATTACCGCTTAGATCTACCTCCCAACCTACTCTTTCTTTTTCTACTGCATCTCCACATGAGTTTCATACGTTACCTGAACATGAACAGACACGAAGATCAGAATTTGTGAATAATTCATTTATACAGATGTTGCATCAGCATCAGCTAGTCATAAATACCACGAATTGTTGGGTGTGTGGTCTTATGCCACATACTACAGATAAGGGAATGCCATATTTGGTTTTGCCTTTTTTACCTAATGGGTCAGTTTGGGCACTCCAATCAATGTTTATCTATGCGAACGAAGCCTCTCCAGTGCGTTCTGTTAACGATAACGTGAGCAAGAATGCTTTGATACGGGGAATAGTCGATATGATTAGAGATATTGACGCGTATAATGCTATCCCCAAAGATGAGGTACGAGCATATGTCGGTTGGAATAAGACGACATATAGTGTTAGCTTGACGGAGAAAGAAAGACAGCGAAGGTCTCCTCCTATTTGGATTATACCCCACTGAGGTCATCTTTGTTTGCAAGGTAATGGTCAGAATCCGAGAGCTCAGCTTGGTAAGAGTGTGTGTGTTCACACATACGTTTATACGTCCCAGAAATCTCCTCCGTTCGTGCCAGCCAAAGGCACGTATTTTGTTTGTCACGATAGAGCATACACATGGTTGCCATCTGATTTTTCCGGCACATGTTACGTGGCATTTTTGCTTCCCCCTACATACACTGCTGTTTCCGATTACGATAAGACAAGATATGGTAGAGGTGTAATCGATGCGAAAGATACTGTCGCACAAGAAGCTGGAGACTTCGTTAAGGGTTTCCTACCCTTTTGGGGTCCTATGGCTAATAGTAGGAATGCTCGTCAGCTTACGAGAGTGGTTGAGGCCACTATAAATGAGACTGCAGGTACCCTTAGCAATATTACAGCTGAGCTTCAAGCGGATCGCCTTATGACATTACAGAACCGTTTTGTTTTAGATATTATACTTGCAGATAGAGGTGGGGTATGCAAATTGATTAGATCTAGTTGCTGCGTTTTCATACCAGATAATGCCCCGACAGTGTACCAAGCCATCTCTAGACTACATAAGATCTCTGAGTCTATTCATGTGGACGAAGGAGACTGGTCGTTGATGGGATGGTTATGGGAATTGTTGTCCAAATGGGGATGGAAAATTCTGATGTTCCTTGGTATGGCGTTAGCTATCCTTTTCTCGTGTTGTTTATGCATCCAGTGTGGTCCCGCCATTTGTAGTCTTTGTGCTACGATCTGTGTGAGAAGACCAGTCCCGAGAGAAGTGAAGGATAATAAGATGATGTTACAGCAACACCTTGATGACCTGATGAGAATAGATATAGACCTAGATTCAGATTGACATGAGTTTAGGCTATTGCCTACGTAATGGCAAAAGGAGGGGCTGAGGTTCTGTGATTTTGCGAGCTTTTAAAGTGCACGACTTTCTTTTCTAAACATGGGTTTTTGCCATGCATCGTGACTGCCATCTGGTGTTGCCTTTTATGTAGGCCTCAGAAGTTAGTCTGCGAGCAAAGCAGTCTGACCTTTTGTGGGTCATGTGTACATTAACTAAGGTTTCCTTCGTGCGCTGGAGTTAATTTCAGAAGCTGGCCTTTCACCTGGAATTGACCCTGCCAAGCCAATTTCCCTGCAAGATCGTTATCCACTTTCCCAATCACCATTCAAGACATTTGTTAACTTTTAAGTTTCTTTACGTTTCTGTTATCTTGCACATTATCTGAAACTACTTTTTCTTTACTGTTTCTTCATTTCATGGGTTACGCTTTCAATTAAGGGTTTGTCCGGACCTTCCAGATTATTATTTAGATATGCCTAAATATTAACTTGTGGGTTGGGACACTGTAAAATGAGCTTTACTATATGATGCTGTGTGATGTCATGTATTTTCTATTGGTTGAATTTTGGTGCAGGGGCGTGCATTTTAAATGTACCTTTTTGTGTATAAATAGGGATGTCTCGCCTTAGTAAAATTGAGCAGTTTCGTGAGTTGTACACCGTGTTGTATTGCTGGGATTTCTGCTACTAGCTGAAGCTAATAAATTTGATCTCTGACGCCACCTAGAAGTATTCCGTGTCTCTGTATACCAAGGCAAGGGAACCCAGAGGACTTTGGGCGTGTCCCTGGCGCCGCTGGGTACTTGAAATCCCAGTTCTTCAGAGGTACAGGAGGAAGTCGAACATGATTGTGTCGACCTCACAGAATACAGTACTAAACCATGCCCAGACATAGAGGAAGAACCACTAAAAGAATCAGAATATGAGCTATTTGTAGATGGCTCATGCATGCGACATGAGGAAGGAAGATTAAGTGTTGCTTACACTGTGTGCACATTGGCTGGTATAGTCGAAGCATCCTACTTACCAGGAGTCTGCACAAGTACCCAAATTGATTGCTTTAATAAAAGCTTGTAAAATTGGGAACAATTGGAAAGTAACCATATATACTGATAGTCCGTATGGTTGTGCGGTTGTGCATGACTTTGGCCAACTCTGGATGCAAAGGGAGTTCATGACTTCTTCAGGAACCCCTATTAAAAGTGGACGATTTGTAAAATAATTATTTGAAGCAATTTAATTACCAAAAGAAGTGGCCGTGGTCAAGTGTGCTGCTCACCAATCTGGAAATGACAAAGTGACAGCCGGTAACCGTTATGCTGACCAGGTGACCCCACCTTGTGCCAAGTACAAAATGGCAGTAAACAAGAAAATCGATGCATGTGGAATCAGTTGCCAACTTATGCTGTTTCAGGGTGTAAGAACATGGGAGGAAATGAGAGATCTACAAAATGAAGCAAAACAAAAAGAAAAGGAAGAATGGGAGAAAAAGGTTGTCAGAGAAGGGCTGAAGATGCTGTCATCGTTTACTTGGATGGGAGACCTGTGTTACCAGACTGTATGCTTGCTCCTATGGCTAGGATGTATCACAGGGACACACACGTAGGCAGAGATGCAATGATAAGACTGTTCAGCCAGGATTGGTTTAGCACAAGGTTCAGGAGCGTAGCAGAGAGTCTTTGCCAGAGATGCTTAATTTGTCAACAAATGAACCCTGGTAGGAAAACAGTAGTTTGCCTTGGGAAAATTAGAAAGGCAGAAGGTCCATTCATAAGACTACAAGTTGATTTCATTCAGTTACCTGCTTGTCGAGGATTAAAATATGTCCTTGTCATTGTCTGCCTATTTTCCAAATGGGTGGCTTACCCGACCGACCAGAAGAAATCAATCAATCAACCAATCAAGAAATTTGTATAGCGCGCTACTCACCCGGAGGGTCTCAAGGCGCTTGGGGGGGGGGTCCGCTACTACTCGAACAGCCAGGTCTTGAGTTGCTTCCTGAAGGAGAGGTGGTCTTGGGTAAGACGGAGGTGGATGGGGAGGGAATTCCAGGTCTTGGCTGCCAGGTAGGAGAAGGATCTTCCTCCCATGGTGGCTCTTCGGATGCGTGGAACGGCGGCGAGGGCGTGACTGGTCGATCGTAGTTGGTGGGTGGGAGTGTAGAAGGTCAGCCGGTTATTGAGGTACCTGGGGCATAGGTCGTGGAGGGCTTTGTGTGCGTGGGTGAGGAGGCGGAACGTGATTCTTTTGCTGACGGGGAGCCAGTGCAGATCTTTCGGGTGTCCGGAGATGTGGTTGTGGCGGGGGATGTCCAGGATGAGTCGTGTGGAGGCGTTCTGGATGCGTTGGAGTCTTTTCTGTAGTTTGGCTGTGGTTCCGGTGTAGAGGGTGTTTCCGTAATCTAGTCGGTTGGTGACAAGTGCCTGGGTGACCGTCTTCCAGGTTTCGGTGGGGATCCATCGGAAGATCTTTCGGAGCATGCGTAGAATGTTGAAGCATGAAGATGAGACGGCGTTGACTTGTCTGGTCATCTACAAGGAGGAGTCCAGGATGAAGCCCAGGTTGCGTGCGTGGTCCGTTGGTTTGGGTGCGCTGCCTAGGGCCGGGGGCCACCAGGAGTCATACCAGGCAGATGGTGATGATCCAAGGATGAGGACTTCCGTCTTGTCAGAGTTTAGTTTCAAGCGGCTGTTCTTCATCCGCTCGGCGACTTCTTTCATCCCTTCGTGTAGGTTGGTTCTGGCGGTGGCGGGGTCGTTGGTGAGGGAGAGGATCAGCTGGGTGTCGTTGGCGTAGGAGATGATGTTGAGGCTGTGTTGGCGTGCGATGGCTGCGAGGGGGCTCATGTACACGTTGAAGAGGGTGGGGCTGAGTGATGATCCTTGTGGTACGCCGCAGATGACTTTGGTGGCCTCAGATCTGAACGGGGGGAGGCGGACTCTCTGGGTTCTTCCGGCGAGGAACGAGATGATCCACTCCAGTGCCTTCTCTTGGATTCCGACGTTGCTGAGGCGTTGTACTAGGGTGCGGTGGCAGACAGTATCGAACGCTGCGGAGAGGTCCAGGAGGATGAGGGCCGCTGTTTCCCCGTTGTCTGCAGGGTTCGGATGTCGTCCGTGGCTGCGATGAGGGCGGTCTCAGTGCTGTGGTTGGCTCGGAAGCTGGACTGTGAGTGGTCGAGGGATTCGTTCGTCTCGAGGAAGGCGGCCAGCTGCCTGTTGATGGTCTTCTCGATGACTTTGGCAGGGAACGGGAGCAGCGAGATGGGGCGGTAGTTCTTGAGGTCGGTGGGGTCTGCCGATGGTTTCTTCAGGAGGGCGCTGAGTTCGGCGTGCTTCCAGCTCTCCGGGAAGGTGGCGGTGTTGAAGGAGCAGTTGATGATGTCCCGGAGTTGGGGTGCGATGACGGAGTCGGCCTTGTTGAAGACGTGGTGAGGGCATGGGTCGGTTGGTGATCCAGAGTGGATGGTGTTCATCGTCCGTACGGTGTCTTCGGTGTTGACTGGGGTCCAGTCGCGGAGGGTGGTGGTGGGGGGCATCGGTTCTGTGGTTGGGTGCGTGGTCTGTTCACCGAAGCTGTTGTGTATGTCTGCGATCTTGTTGTGGAAGAACATCGCGAGTGAGTGGCAGAGGTCTTGTGAGGGAGTGATGTCGTTGTTTTCGGCGCTGCGGTTGGAGAGCTCTTTGACGATGCTGAAGAGCTCCTTGCTGTTGTGTGCGTTGTTGTCTAATCGTTCCTTGAATGCTGTTGTAGTGTAGTTCCTATTATCCCAATAGGCTCTGCGCATTGGAATAATATCTTCAATAGTATAGACCTAGGGCAGAGGTTAACTAGGTCTTCTACCGACGATATTAGACTTACAGTTTTGTGTTTGCCAGCTAGCTCAGAGTTCACTAGAAACTTTCTCGAATAGGCAAGGAGGATTTTAACCTCCCTGGATAGACAAGAAGGGATTTAGTTTCTGAAAACCATAGAACATGCCAACTTTGCTCTCCCCTAATCAAGAGTGTATCTCTAGAGTCGTGTGAAAACAATAGACAACTTATTTTACTCAGTAAGTACGTGCATTCTTAGTTTCACCAGTTTGTAGAGAAATAAGAGATGGGCGTGGTTCAATAAAAGATGTTATTTATTGATCAGTCTCTTTTCTCATACAAGAGAAATGAATCGCTATTATTGCAATACTTGTAGTTAAGTAAAGTGCATACAGTAGAGACAGAATTATAAAATAATACTGTAAAAGCATTGATATGGTTTCTGAGCCATATGATACTTTAAAATGGATAAAATAGATACATACATATATACATTTGACTAATCGTACTCAACTGGTGCTTCTAACCACACCTACCCCAGTGTACTTGACCTAAGCCTAATACGTGGGCGGGAGTAGATAAGTAGCAGTTTAAGTTAAGTTTGTTTTGCCAAGGGACTGACTCGAGAATTCTCTGCAAGGGTTTATTAAGTTCTGTACCTGAGATCTAGAATGATGGAGGGCTGGTATCTCTTATCCCAAGTCTTGATATTCCAGCTGCCTGCGAGGGCTGCTTGGAAGCGCCGGAGCTGGATTTCTCGGCAGGAGAAAGGCAGCGTCTCGTTCTCAGCGCGTCAGGAAGGCGGGGCAGCGTTTGTGGGCTTCGCTCTCTGCTGGGCTCCTCAGCACGTCTCGCTGCTCCGATCGCGTCACCACCGCATGTGTTTGCTTAAGGCAATGTCGGTAATATTTATACCTGAAAGGTGCCGAGATTGACGTAAGGATGGACATATATACGTCAATAAGGATGTCATATGAACGGGCTCGTTCGCACTTCTTTTGCTGAAGTTCTCGGTGAAATCAAAACAATGGTTATGGGAATTTCCCAGGTCGCTGTAGGTTTGATTTGTTTTGAGAACTCCGTATGCCTTATCAGGGGCTGGAGGAATATCGCTTGTCTAATTAGATGACATGCGTTATGACCTAATCAGATAACGCGCTTCTGTGCCGTGGTGTGGCTTAATCAGATAACGGTTTTTGCACCGTTGGATGGCTGCTAGTTAATTATTAACCAAACCAGGGTCAGGAATAGGGGAATCGATACAGTACCTATAGGAATACATCACACCCACTCCACGTAGACTATGTCCATATTTACGAATCTAGGCATAGTGAATATCAGTAGCGTTTGTGTATACCGTACCACCCCAAAAATACATTTATATGCATTCCGGAAATTGGATTTTATAAAATATACGAAACACAATCACATGTACTGTCACGTATACTATATGCACAAGCAGTCTAATAATGCTAAACATATAACGCATATTTCTAAATTCAGCATGAATAAATGCGAAAACCACACATGAAATGGCTCTTAATACAGAAAAAAAAGTGCGAGACCATTTCATCACAATCATAAAGTTATGTATAATAGTGCTAGAGGATAGCGAATGTCTCATGACTACCTAAAATAGAAATTTAGTTCTCTAAGAATAATGTCTACTTTAAGCAGAAGATAAGTGTCCCAAAAATCGTAAATATTTTGGAATTGGGGAAAAGTTCTTGCAGTCTGAAAAAATGATGAAAATGTTTTTTCATATTGCTTTTCTTTAAAAAGTTTAAGGCCAAATTCAGGATGTGGGGAACTCCGAGTGCTAATTTGCTCAAAGTTATTCCTGCTGCTCTGGTGAAAACATCATATCATTTAGACTGTTGAAAAAACTGTCAACAGCTTCTTGCGTAAGTTCCACTAATTCGGAAAAAGTTGTTACCATGCATTCATGAGCTTGAGCATGATTGCCTCCATTGATGTTTTGATCAGCATAGCTGACTGAAGGTCGTACCTGATTGATGCTGCTTTCATCTTGTACTTCACTACCCCTCAATCGTAGTGGTGAAGCCTCCACGAATGCCGTCATCAGGATTGGTAGCCGCTGGGGACAGCACAATGCATGAGCCGTTACCGGACCCAACAAGGTATCTGCGTCCATCGGCGCATCCGATTGTAGTGCCAGACAGGTGTCCAACACGCATTCTTCGCCGCATAGCAAGCATCTTAATACAGGCATAACACAACTTTGCCACATTGGTCTAAATGAAAGAAACCAAGTCATGTTCAGGTCTCTAAGCCGGGATAGTCCAAGGATTTTAGTTACCCGGTCCCGGTAGCCAATGGCTAGGATCATTTCTTCCCTTGTCGCAGGTGTTTTGTCTGTGACATGGTTTGCCATAGCGAAATAACAGGATCAAAAATAGAATACCCGCTACTAGTCCTAAAAGGAGAGGAAGTCCGCCAAAAATGGAATGGACAAAGTCTGGAAAAATACCCAGGATGGCTTTGAATGGAGTTAAAGCACCCGAAAACACTGCTTTAAATACACTGGAGATACCAGTGGTATCAGAAATATTTAAGATTTCGTTCAGTATTTCTGCGAAATGTATGGGGGAATTAGTTGATAATAATGAATGAATCTCTTCTGTTGTCCTTGCAACTTGGAGATCATACGTTTCTTTTGATGACGTGAGCCTTGTCGGCGTCTGTAGGAGCACAGTCTTCATTCTGCTTAAAGTATCTATTCGAATAGAAGCAATTTTCAAATCGGGCCATAACCTTGCCTCCCTGTCTGGAGAGTCGCTGGGGAATAATACATGTTCACAGCACATGACCTTCCTAGTCACAGTTATGAGGTAAGGTTTTCCGGGCAGCAAACTACAACATCTGCGATCTACTATTAGAATGTAACTCCCGTTCGAGAGTCTCCTAAAGAATGGTTCTATTCGTGTTGCAGGTGTGCCTAGCTGGTAACATGAAAAGTTATTTGAAGTCCCTTCACAGGCTCCGTGCAAACTAATACCCTGACACAGAAGTGTACCGCTCAGTGATCTTGCACAATTATCGCCACTGAGAAACACTTTCTGGCCTTTATTGCTGACACATTCGTGTGTATAGGGCAAGTTCCATATTGACTTAATGTACCCTTTACCCAACCTTTCATACTGGCCTGCCTGTATATATTTTTGGCAGAATTGAAACTGGAAAGTAGTTATCGGAATATTTATTATTCCATGTATTATCCATTCAATGACAGGTCGTTCTGACATTGTCAATGGTAATCTCTCAAGTTTTTCAATGCTCAGAATTGTAAAGTCAGCACCCTTCTGTGCCAAACTGATTTGTTTATCAGTGAGGTTAAAGATATTAAATAATGACGTTGTGTTGATTAAACGCCAAGGCACATAGCCAGAACGCAGATTTTGTAACGTCCAGCCAAGCTGTACAATAGAACGCAATTGGGACTGACCGTGTTGTAACATCAGTAAGTCTTGCGATATTATATCGATTGCTGAAGACACAATGCTGTCCAGAGAATATATTCTGGAGGACAGAGTCATTAACCCATTGTCCACCACAGAAAGTGATTTTTCCAAATTAGTACGGTCAATTTCCCGTATTTTTTCTGCTGTCTCAATTTGAGTTACTTTCCAAACTTCGTTATAAGCTGCATATATAGAGGCCGCTATGAAACGTTTTTGACGCTGTTTGCGTGGTCCCAACATGAAATCACGCAAGTCAGCACCTTCTGTAAGTAAAGTTAGGTGTTGCTTAATTTCAGCCAGTGTGGACGTTTGTAGCCATTGAAGGCAGAGCTTGCCCACGCTGTAGGTGGTTACTATCCCTGGATGTTGTCTTTGGGAATATCTAGGGTCTGGCCTAGTCAATGTGAACCCCTGTATTTTGTTCAGGAATCTGTCTTGACAGTTATTTGTATCTGTGGGCCAGATCAACCATGTTTTCCATTCAGGATGTGTTCTGTTTTTGTTTAATATATGGTTTACGTCTATCTCAACATCTATAGAGCTATTACTGTTCACTGTGGCTTTGGAATAGACGGTTTGTTCAAATCTTTGATTTTGGCTAAGCCAAGACAGGTAGTTTGTTGAATAGTGTCGTTCAAAAATATAATTTGTTCTGGGATCATGCAGGCTCTAAACAATGATTCTATACCTTGTACTTGCCAATCTCTTGTACCCCAAACAGTTTTTGTTTCAATATTATTGTTCCAGAAATCAAACCCAAATGTATTCATTTGTTCAAAGAATGAATCGGAATATATCAATTTTGTGTTTGTAAGCATGGTCTTCATACCTGTCTTATTTGACAATTTGAAATAAAATGTTTCTGCATTACTTGTGTTAAACCCTGAAAAGTATGAATATTTATCATAAAATGTTTTCGAGCTATCTTTTGGAGGAGTAGCACAATGTTCCTATTGGTTATAATTTAAAACATTTCTAGGTTGAGCAGATTTATGTAGATAATGGTTACCATAATGGTTGTAGCAGAACATCTGATCATAATTAGACGAACCCTGCAAATAATCATGTTCTGTGAATTTAGCAGACATAACAAGATCAGACATCATATCATTGATACTTTCAAAGTCCCAATCATCCGCAAATGAGCTTGGTTTTACAAAGTCGCTCAATGAGATCTTGAATTGGTGTGGATACTTCAGGATTTCAACCGGACCATAGATTTCATAATCAGTTTTGTCCCATGCTACACCGCCTGGTATAGGATTGGCTGTGAAGTTTACTGAAGAAAGTTCTCTTTTCTCGATGTGTGAAGATGTGTGTGGTTTAAGGACCAAGTTGATTTTCTGGCTTGCTGTGTCCATTTTAGCATATTTCCCTTCAATGAAATGTCCCAAACATAGTACTAGGATGAGCCAAAGAATGAGGATAAATGCACCGAAGGCCACCCAAATTTCAATCAATGGAGAGATCAGATAGGTTTCTTTCAGCTGTTGAAAAGGTTCCTTAGCTTTGTCTTTAAAAGTTTTTGTTGATGGCTGTTTCTTTGCTTCACTCAGGTCTTCAGATGAATCATCGAAGTTGATGAAGTAGCCGGATGCTGTTCTGTCAATTGTTCCAATTGTTTTTGGATTTTGCTTTGTTTCATTAGCAAAGTCTGCAGTTACATCATCATAGGTTGTTGTTTCTTGATGAAAAGTTTTAATTTGGGTTTTAAGAGGTTCAAGTTCCATTGCTTTGTTGCATAGCCCTTGTTGATTCACTGTAGTTTTTCCAAATGTGATCAGTCTTCCAGTTTGAGCCTCTGTATTCGTAGCAAACATTGGTGTTCTGCTACTTCTTGGGAGTCCACTTGGCCTACTGTTTGTTATCGGCCACATGATTGTGGTTTAACCAGGTCGATGGATACAACTCGGTTCTCCTTTTTACCAGCAAGGGGCGGTAGTACTACTGATCTTGTCCCGTTGATAGACAAGACAGGAACTGCTTTTCTGTAAGAAGGCCCAAATTCCTTCTTTACCGAGATCTTTTCTCTGACTAGATCCCCGACTTTTGGAATCCAGACAGGCCTTGCTGGGACAGGTGGTTTCTCTTCAGTGGTTGTTGGCTGTTGTTTCAACTTTATGTTGCTCAGGTCTTTTCTTGTTTCATTTAAGTCCTGCAAAATAGCCAAACGATCTTTGATATCAAAGCTTTTGTCTTTAACCACTGAAGTCTGACTATCAAGATCTTGGATTATCATTCTAGTCCCGAACAATAGTTCGTACGGACTGAACCCTTTCAGAGAATTCCTTGGCAGGTTATTTAGACTACGTTGGACACTTATTAGATGTTTGACCCACCCAGCTCCCGAACCTAATACCTTTTCCGTTATAGATTGCTTTATGTCTTGGTTTTTTCTTTACACCATCCCGTATCCCTCAGGAAGGAAGTGAGAAGAGTCCCGCTATGCAATGCTCATTTGGCCATGCTTCCCCATAAGCTTGAGGGCTAAAGGGAATACATTAGTCAAAACGTAGCATGCTCCTAGCGTATATGCCATTATAGACTCGCAAATCTTTTTATAACAGTCCAGACGTCAGCCGAGCGCTGGGGTCTACATCATAAGTGAAAATTAGTCTTTTTATGTTAATGTAACGCTTTTTCGTGATGGGTACTTTCTTATTGTTGTTGTTTTTCTGGAGCGAAGTGTCATGGTAATAGTCCTCCTCGCTCGCCACTGCGATCTCTATTGCAGTCTGGGCAGTTTTTTACAAAAATGTGATGATGCAAGCTCATGCCTGGCCACCAGTACACTGATTGTAATTCTTCCAGAGAATCTTTTTGCTTAAGGTGTCTGAGACCCTCACCCATATGTGCGTCTGCTATTAACAAGCCTCTCCTGTCCGTGTTTGGAATTACTCTATCCCCCACTCCAGGGATTCGAGCAAAAGGAACGGAGTTTGCATCGATTATGTATGTATAATTGAGTGGATAATTGATCGGTAGCGCTGAGCAGTCGCCTTTTGATGACGTTTTTACTGCCAGCACTGTTTCACCGTCAATGTGTTTTACTGCATGCTTTTTTGTAGCTACGGAAGCCGATTTAGTTGCTACCGCCGTGGCTGTCTCAGCCAATGAATTCCCTGCAACGTGAACGCCATCACGCTGATGACTCAGTGAGTGTATCACGTGAGTTTTTGGTAGTTCTTTCTGTAAAAGAGCTATTTGTTCCCAATGCAATTTTTGCTTTATTGTTGCACCTGTTTCATCTTTGTAACCGTTTTGAATCCATGTCTGCAAATCGTTATTGTATGATTTGACGCAGTAATACGAATCGCACACTATGAGTGTCGGGAATTCGCGATCGGCATTATCTAGCGCCATTTTTAACGCTATTATTTCAGTTTGTTGTTCTGAATTATTTTCCACTGAGTGTGTTTTTGTAAGTAGAGGTCTTAATTTACCTCCGCGCCACACTTCTTTTACAATTTCGCATGTGGCCTTGTAAGCCAGCTCTCCCCAAACTGAGGGTTGAGCATGCCCGTCTGTATGTATTACACAGGCGTACTGTCGTAAAGGCAGAATGTCGATTGGCAGAGGGTATTCTCTCTCATATTCTAGATATTTTAATTCTTTCATTTCTGGGTCAAAATAGTATTTTACTTTGTCTGTAGCAACAGAATTTACCCAATGTATCCATTTTGGATTTAGTGCAGTTGTCGGTAAGTTACATGGTGTTGTTAATGCCTCAAAAGCCGATTCTGCTGTTCTGACTGTAACCTGTCTACCGTCTGCTTGGTATTTTTCTTTTGCTACAGCTGTTTGAACCGCATGAACAATGTTTTCCTTAATGCTGAACCTTTTTTCAGCTTCTGTGTACAAGTGTGATTTGTATGCTATTGGTACCTTCTCTCCCTCATTAGAGGTCAGGTATGTGAATCCGCATCTTCCTGGGATGACTCGAATCACAAGGTTGCGTGTGTTGTCACGTGTTTGTAATTTTGTTTTAACTAACATATCTGTTTGTAAAAATCTCAAAATTTCTGTGTGTTTTTGAGTCCAATTGATTCTTTTAAAATCTGGTTTTATTAGATCATAGAGAGGTTTAATTCTCTCTGCATAATTTATAATGTAAGTTCTTCCAAAATTTAGGAAGCCTAGAATTGATTGTAAGTTTTTTAGTGTTCTGGGTGCTTGGATTACAGCACATTTCTCTAGGAAATTGTCAGCCAGGCTTTTGCCTTCACTTGATAGTTCATATCCTAAAAACAGGACTGTTAGATGGGCAATTCATGACTTTTTAAAGTTAAATTTGTAACCCTCTGCTACGAACCCAAGTATTATGGTGTTCACTCTCTTCAAGTGAGTATCCAAGTCATCGTCTGTTAGATAGATGTCGTCGACATAAGATAATGCCTCGTCATCATAGGTTTGTAGTAACTCTGTTACCCTCGCTGAGAATAATCCTGGGCTGTTCTTGAACCCCTGGGGCAAACGACAAAAATTCTTTTGCGTGCCATTTATTGAGAACGCTGTCAAATATCTGCTCTCTGGTGCTATATTTTGACAAAAGAATCCATTAGAAATGTCTAAGGTTGTTTTGTATTTTTTGCGCACTATGTTATTCATTAGTGCAGCACTGTGCGAGTTTTGTACTGCAAATGTTTTGCAACATGAGTTAAGGTGTCTGTAGTCCAAAACAAGACGATATGAATTGTCTGGCTTGGAGACAGGAAACAAAGGGTTGTTCATTTGTGAGGTGCAAGTTTCAATCACCCCCTGGTATTCAAGTTGATCTAGGATCTCTGTTACCTGTTTTTTAGCTTCTTGCTTAATCGGGTACTGCCTCTGTGCAGTAGGTTGTGATTTTAACTGGATTTTGTGAGGAGGAGAGTCCTCATCCCATCACACATGATTTTTATATAAGGCAGGGGCTTGAGCTACTGCCCACTTTCTTGCAAGTGTATATTTTTTATGAATTGGAATATGGTTTGAGAAGGCAGGCATAATTATTTCTTCGCCATGTGGGCACTCCCTGACAAACTCTGGAGGCCAGTCTTGTTCAGCTAGAAGGATGTCATAGCCCTTGGACAGATTATCCCAAAATAGTCCCCTTATTTTTCTAGTCTTATCCCCCTCTATACGCAATGTTATTTCATATATTTTATGAGGTTTGCTAACTCTGGTATCTGCAGTTTCCACCTGAATGTATTCATTCGTGTCCACTGTCTCCAGATGATTCATAAGGACTTTGCGAGCTATGCTCACTTCTGCTGCGCTGTCTAGCATTGTCTGAGCCCATTCTCCGTTTTTCAGCTGTGTCCTCAGTATTCTCGGCATTGTTGATTACTTTAATACTGGCTACCTTCTTTTTTGGAAATTGTAATTTTTTATTCAGATGAGCAGGTTCTTTGTCTTTGGACTTGACGTGCTCTTCCCTTTGTTCTGATCGTCCTCTTCTTTCCGATTTCTGCGAGGAAGTCTGAAAAGATTTAGAGGGACGTGTATCAATATCTTGATATCTATCAGGTTTCTTTATATTACCCCTATTTCTAAGGTTGTATTTTTTCACAGAGGGCTCACGTTGGGGAGACTTGCGTCCTTGGTCGGGAGATCTTTCTCTTTGCCAAGGAGACCTTCCTCTGGACTGGAATCTTTTTTCTTTAGGATTGGATTGTTTATTTCCATCCCAGCTCTTTTTTTGATTGTTTAAATTATTTTTTATGAATACCTTTTGAGGACTTTCAACTAGTTGGGGTTTCACTGGTATTCCACCCAAACTATCTCTTCCTAGTTCTTCATAGGATTTTTCTATGATTCTGGCAATTTCAGATGGTTGGTCTGCTATATTTGTCTCTTTTAACCTCTGGCGAATCGCCAGATTTGCTGCTTCTCCCTTTATGTTGGATAATAATATTGCCGAGACCTGCTTGAAATCTTTCAGTAATTTCATACCGAGAGTTAAGGCGGGTTCTGGACCGTATTCATCTTGAATCTGTTTTAGCACATCTGGTATTACTGACATGGATGGTACACCATGTGTTTTTGTGTAAATGGAAGCAAAGACTGTTCCCCAAGTGTCACAGTCCTCCACATGTGGTGCGATCCCCATTGGAAGACAGATAGTCAGAATCCTATGTTTCTCAACAGGGGTGGTATCTGGAAACACCGCCTCTATTTGAGTGATTTTTTGTGCTAGCCAGAAAGGAATTTGTTCCCGTTTTGCGGGTACTTTACCTAGACAGGACTTTATGTTCTGTGGTGTAATTTTATTTGTGTTCCCCTGATGACTGGTCAGCTGTGGAATTTTAATTGCCGGTTGGATTGTTGAAGTCCGCATTACATATTGGACTAATTGTCTATGTATTTTTATTAATTGTTTTAGTTGTACTAAAAGATCTGGTGCAGGCATTTCTTCAATGTCTGGATGTGGTGTATATCCGGCTAGGACCGGCCACGTTGCTCCTGGTCTACCTAGTGGACCGAGCCTGGTGATGTGATTATTATGTTTTAGGGCGCCATGAAACAAGAGCAGGTGCTCTTGGAATTTGAGTGGTATTTCCACTTTCTCGAAAGGAGTGTACTCATTAGGAGGTTCCTCTATTTTGTAATAGTGGAAGTCTTTTGTTACAGCGTTTGCTGCTGGAAAGTTTATCCATGAATAGAATACCTCTGTCTGCCGATATTCGTGTGCCTCAATTACGAATATGACTGTACCACCTCTTGGTGTCAGTCCATTTTCTATAAGTTTTAAGGTTATAGATTTCCTTATGTTGACCGGGATTAGTATTGCATTTGGGTCATTTTCCAGCAGAGTATTGTCTGCTTCTAGGAGTTCAGCTGCTAGTCTAGCTGTCTCCCTTTCTTCTTCAGTTTCTGACATACTATTGTCAAGAAGATTATTTTATTTATTTGCAGATCAGGTTTCTATGGAAACAAAGATTAGATGCACAATATTTTGGAACAGTGTATCCTTCAACGTTGAATAAACCAAGAACCATACATAGGAGTTTCCTCCTGCGAGGTTTGGCGGATATGACCTTTCACCCACTCCAGACGTCTTTGGAGTATTATGGGAAAAAAGGGGTCTGTGTGAAAAAGCACGACTGAGTTACTCTAATGTCTTGCGTTAGTTTTATCGCCTATCCAAACGTTGGACGCCATGTAGTGTAGTTCCTATTATCCCAATAGGCTCTGCGCATTGGAATAATATCTTCAATAGTATAGACCTAGGGCAGAGGTTAACTAGGTCTTCTACCGACGATATTAGACTTAAAGTTTTGTGTTTGCCAGCTAGCTCAGAGTTCACTAGAAACTTTCTCGAATAGGCAAGGAGGATTTTAACCTCCCTGGATAGACAAGAAGGGATTTAGTTTCTGACAACCATAGAACATGACAACTTTGCTCTCCCCTAATCAAGAGTGTATCTCTAGAGTCGTGTGAAAACAATAGACAACTTATTTTACTCAGTCAGTACGTGCATTCTTAGTTTCACCAGTTTGTAGAGAAATAAGAGATGGGCGTGGTTCAATAGAAGATGTTATTTATTGATCAGTCTCTTTTCTCATACAAGAGAAATGAATCGCTATTATTGCAATACTTGTAGTTAAGTAAAGTGCATACAGTAGAGACAGAATTATAAAATAATACTGTAAAAGCATTGATATGGTTTCTGAGCCATATGATAATTTAAAATGGATAAAATAGATACATACATATATACATTTGACTAATCGTACTCAACTGGTGCTTCTAACCACGCCTACCCCAGTGTACCTGACCTAAGCCTAATACGTGGGCGGGAGAAGATAAGTAGCAGTTTAAGTTAAGTTTGTTTTGCCAAGGGACTGACTCGAGAATTCTCTGCAAGGGGTTATTCAGTTCTGTACCTGAGATCTAGAATGATGGAGGGCTGGTATCTCTTATCCCAGGTCTTGATATTCCAGCTGCCTGCGAGGGCTGCTTGGAAGCGCCGGAGCTGGATTTCTCGGCAGGAGAAAGGCAGCGTCTCGTTCTCAGCGCGTCAGGAAGGCGGGGCAGCGTCTGTGGGCTTCGCTCTCTGCTGGGCTCCTCAGCACGTCTCGCTGCTCCGATCTCGTCACCACCGCATGTGTTTGCTTAAGGCAATGTCGGTAATATTTATACCTGAAAGGTGCCGAGATTGACGTAAGGATGGACATATATATGTCAATAAGGATGTCATATGAACGGGCTCGTTCGCACATTCTTTTGCTGAAGTTCTCGGTGAAATCAAAACAATGGTTATGGGAATTTCCCAGGTCGCTGTAGGTTTGATTTGTTTTGAGAACTCCGTATGCCTTATCAGGGGCTGGAGGAATATCGCTTGTCTAATTAGATGGCATGCGTTATGACCTAATCAGATAACGCGCTTCTGTGCCGTGGTGTGGCTTAATCAGATAACGGTTTTTGCACCGTTGGATGGCTGCTAGTTAATTATTAACCAAACCAGGGTCAGGAATAGGGGAATCGATACAGTACCTATAGGAATACATCACACTCACTCCACGTAGACTATGTCCATATTTACGAATCTAGGCATAGTGAATATCAGTAGCGTTTGTGTATACCGTACCACCCCAAAAATACATTTATATGCATTCCGGAAATTGGATTTTATAAAATATACGAAACACAATCACATGTACTGTCACGTATACTATATGCACAAGCAGTCTAATAATGCTAAACATATAACGCATATTTCTAAATTCAGCATGAATAAATGCGAAAACCACACATGAAATGGCTCTTAATACAGAAAAAAAAGTGCGAGACCATTTCATCACAATCATAAAGTTATGTATAATAGTGCTAGAGGATAGCGAATGTCTCGTGACTACCTAAAATAGAAATTTAGTTCTCTAAGAATAATGTCTACTTTAAGCAGAAGATAAGTGTCCCAAAAATCGTAAATATTTTGGAATTGCGGAAAAGTTCTTGCAGTCTGAAAAAATGATGAAATTTTTTTTTCATATCGCTTTTCTTTAAAAAGTTTAAGGCCAAATTCAGGATGTGGGGAACTCCGAGTGCTAATTTGCTCAAAGTTATTCCTGCTGCTCTGGTGAAAACATCATATCATTTAGACTGTTGAAAAAACTGTCAACAGCTTCTTGCGTAAGTTCCACTAATTCGGAAAAAGTTGTTACCATGCATTCATGAGCTTGAGCATGATTGCCTCCATTGATGTTTTGATCAGCATAGCTGACTGAAGGTCGTACCTGATTGATGCTGCTTTCATCTTGTACTTCACTACCCCTCAATCGTAGTGGTGAAGACTCCACGAATGCCGTCATCAGGATTGGTAGCCGCTGGGGACAGCACAATGCATGAGCCGTTACCGGACCCAACAAGGTATCTGCGTCCATCGGCGCATCCGATTGTAGTGCCAGACAGGTGTCCAACACGCATTCTTCGCCGCATAGCAAGCATCTTAATACAGGCATAACACAACTTTGCCACATTGGTCTAAATGAAAGAAACCAAGTCATGTTCAGGTCTCTAAGCCGGGATAGTCCAAGGATTTTAGTTACCCGGTCCCGGTAGCCAATGGCTAGGATCATTTCTTCCCTTGTCGCAGGTGTTTTGTCTGTGACATGGTTTGCCATAGCGAAATAACAGGATCAAAAATAGAATACCCGCTACTAGTCCTAAAAGGAGAGGAAGTCCGCCAAAAATGGAATGGACAAAGTCTGGAAAAATACCCAGGATGGCTTTGAATGGAGTTAAAGCACCCGAAAACACTGCTTTAAATACACTGGAGATACCAGTGGTATCAGAAATATTTAAGATTTCGTTCAGTATTTCTGCGAAATGTATGGGGGAATTAGTTGATAATAATGAATGAATCTCTTCTGTTGTCCTTGCAACTTGGAGATCATACGTTTCTTTTGATGACGTGAGCCTTGTCGGCGTCTGTAGGAGCACAGTCTTCATTCTGCTTAAAGTATCTATTCGAATAGAAGCAATTTTCAAATCGGGCCATAACCTTGCCTCCCTGTCTGGAGAGTCGCTGGGGAATAATACATGTTCACAGAACATGACCTTCCTAGTCACAGTTATGAGATAAGGTTTTCCGGGCAGCAAACTACAACATCTGCGATCTACTATTAGAATGTAACTCCCGTTCGAGAGTCTCCTAAAGAATGGTTCTATTCGTGTTGCAGGTGTGCCTAGCTGGTAACATGAAAGGTTATTTGAAGTCCCTTCACAGGCTCCGTGCAAACTAATACCCTGACACAGAAGTGTACCGCTCAGTGATCTTGCACAATTATCGCCACTGAGAAACACTTTCTGGCCTTTATTGCTGACACATTCGTGTGTATAGGGCAAGTTCCATATTGACTTAATGTACCCTTTACCCAACCTTTCATACTGGCCTGCCTGTATATATTTTTGGCAGAATTGAAACTGGAAAGTAGTTGTCGGAATATTTATTATTCCATGTATTATCCATTCAATGACAGGTCGTTCTGACATTGTCAATGGTAATCTCTCAAGTTTTTCAATGCTCAGAATTGTATAGTCAGCACCCTTCTGTGCCAAACTGATTTGTTTATCAGTGAGGTTAAAGATATTAAATAATGACGTTGTGTTGATTAAACGCCAAGGCACATAGCCAGAACGCAGATTTTGTAACGTCCAGCCAAGCTGTACAATAGAACGCAATTGGGACTGACCGTGTTGTAACATCAGTAAGTCTTGCGATATTATATCGATTGCTGAAGACACAATGCTGTCCAGAGAATATATTCTGGAGGACAGAGTCATTAACCCATTGTCCACCACAGAAAGTGATTTTTCCAAATTAATACGGTCAATTTCCCGTATTTTTTCTGCTGTCTCAATTTGAGTTACTTTCCAAACTTCGTTATAAGCTGCATATATAGAGGCCGCTATGAAACGTTTTTGACGCTGTTTGCATGGTCCCAACATGAAATCACGCAAGTCAGCACCTTCTGTAAGTAAAGTTAGGTGTTGCTTAATTTCAGCCAGTGTGGACGTTTGTAGCCATTGAAGGCAGAGCTTGCCCACGCTGTAGGTGGTTACTATCCCTGGATGTTGTCTTTGGGAATATCTAGGGTCTGGCCTAGTCAATGTGAACCCCTGTATTTTGTTCAAGAATCTGTCTTGACAGTTATTTGTATCTGTGGGCCAGATCAACCATGTTTTCCATTCAGGATGTGTTCTGTTTTTGTTTAATATATGGTTTACGTCTGTCTCAACATCTATAGAGCTATTACTGTTCACTGTTGGCTTTGGAATAGACGGTTTGTTCAAATCTTTGATTTTGGCTAAGCCAAGACAGGTAGTTTGTTGAATAGTGTCGTTCAAAAATATAATTTGTTCTGGGATCATGCAGGCTCTAAACAATGATTCTATACCTTGTACTTGCCAATCTCTTGTACCCCAAACAGTTTTTGTTTCAATATTATTGTTCCAGAAATTAAACCCAAATGTATTCATTTGTTCAAAGAATGAATCGGAATATATCAATTTTGTGTTTCTAAGCATGGTCTTCATACCTGTCTTATTTGACAATTTGAAATAAAATGTTTCTGCATTACTTGTGT
Source organism: Lissotriton helveticus (assembly GCF_964261635.1). Classification (NCBI taxonomy): domain Eukaryota; kingdom Metazoa; phylum Chordata; class Amphibia; order Caudata; family Salamandridae; genus Lissotriton; species Lissotriton helveticus. Next base: position 611,281,196 of record NC_136071.1, on the reverse strand, counting down.
TAAACCCTGAAAAGTATGAATATTTATCATAAAATGTTTTCGAGCTATCTTTTGGAGGAGTAGCACAATGTTCCCATTGGTTATAATTTAAAACATTTCTAGGTTGAGCAGATTTATGTAGATAATGGTTACCATAATGGTTGTAGCAGAACATCTGATCATAATTAGACGAACCCTGCAAATAATCATGTTCTGTGAATTTAGCAGACATAACAAGATCAGACATCATATCATTGATACTTTCAAAGTCCCAATCATCCGCAAATGAGCTTGGTTTTACAAAGTCGCTCAATGAGATCTTGAATTGGTGTGGATACTTCAGGATTTCAACCGGACCATAGATTTCATGATCAGTTTTGTCCTATGCTACACCGCCTGGTATAGGATTGGCTGTGAAGTTTACTGAAGAAAGTTCTCTTTTCTCGATGTGTGAAGATGTGTGTGGTTTAAGGACCAAGTTGATTTTCTGGCTTGCTGTGTCCATTTTAGCATATTTCCCTTCAATGAAATGTCCCAAAGATAGTACTAGGATGAGCCAAAGAATGAGGATAAATGCACCGAAGGCCACCCAAATTTCAATCCATGGAGAGATCAGATAGGTTTCTTTCAGCTGTTGAAAAGGTTCCTTAGCTTTGTCTTTAAAAGTTTTTGTTGATGGCTGTTTCTTTGCTTCACTCAGGTCTTCAGATGAATCATCGAAGTTGATGAAGTAGCCGGATGCTGTTCTGTCAATTGTTCCAATTGTTTTTGGATTTTGCTTTGTTTCATTAGCAAAGTCTGCAGTTACATCATCATAGGTTGTTGTTTCTTGATGAAAAGTTTTAATTTGGGTTTTAAGAGGTTCAAGTTCCATTGCTTTGTTGCATAGTCCTTGTTGATTCACTGTAGTTTTTCCAAATGTGATCAGTCTTCCAGGTTGAGCCTCTGTATTCGTAGCAAACATTGGTGTTCTGCTACTTCTTGGGAGTCCACTTGGCCTACTGTTTGTTATCGGCCACATGATTGTGGTTTAACCAGGTCGATGGATACAACTCGGTTCTCCTTTTTACCAGCAAGGGGCGGTAGTACTACTGATCTTGTCCCGTTGATAGACAAGACAGGAACTGCTTTTCTGTAAGAATGCCCAAATTCCTTCTTTACCTCGATCTTTTCTCTGACTAGATCCCCGACTTTTGGAATCCAGACAGGTCTTGCTGGGACAGGTGGTTTCTCTTCAGTGGTTGTTGGCTGTTGTTTCAACTTTATGTTGCTCAGGTCTTTTCTTGTTTCATTTAAGTCCTGCAAAATAGCCAAACGATCTTTGATATCAAAGCTTTTGTCTTTAACCACTGAAGTCTGACTATCAAGATCTTGGATTATCATTCTAGTCCCGAACAATAGTTCGTACGGACTGAACCCTTTCAGAGAATTCCTTGGCAGGTTATTTAGACTACGTTGGACACTTATTAGATGTTTGACCCACCCAGCTCCCGAACCTAATACCTTTTCCGTTATAGATTGCTTTATGTCTTGGTTTTTTCTTTACACCATCCCGTATCCCTCAGGAAGGAAGTGAGAAGAGTCCCGCTATGCAATGCTCATTTATTATTATTATTATTATTATTCTGAGTTTTGTATAGCGCCTGGTTACCTATAGGCATCCCAGCGCTTACCAGAACATAACACTACTAGAAAATGAAGGGATTAAACCGAAAACAAAAAAGTTTTTAAAAGTTTTCGAAACCGAAGAAGGCTAGCTTCCGAGCGCAGTTGTAGGGGCAACGAGTTCCACAAAGAGGCCACATTTATTGAAAACCTTCTGCCACCCGTTCTTGCCTTTTTCACCCTGCCAACCTGAAGGAGATGTTGATGGTTGATGGCCATGCTTCCCCATAAGCTTGAGGGCTAAAGGGAATACATTAGTCAAAACGTAGCATGCTCCTAGCGTATATGCCATTATAGACTCGCAAATCTTTTTATAACAGTCCAGACGTCAGCCGAGCGCTGGGGTCTACATCATAAGTGAAAATTAGTCTTTTTATGTTAATATAACGCTTTTTCGTGATGGGTACTTTCTTATTGTTGTTGTTTTTCTGGAGCGAAGTGCCATGGTAATAGTCCTCCTCGCTCGCCACTGCGATCTCTATTGCAGTCTGGGCAGTTTTTTACAAAAATGTGATGATGCAGGCTCATGCCTGGCCACCAGTACACTGATTGTAATTCTTCCAGAGAATCTTTTTGCTTAAGGTGTCTGAGACCCTCACCCATATGTGCGTCTGCTATTAACAAGCCTCTCCTGTCCGTGTTTGGAATTACTCTATCCCCCACTTCAGGGATTCGAGCAAAAGGAACGGAGTTTGCATCGATTATGTATGTATAATTGAGTGGATAATTGATCGGTAGCGCTGAGCAGTCGCCTTTTGATGACGTTTTTACTGCCAGCACTGTTTCACCGTCAATTTACTGCACGCTTTTTTGTAGCTACGGAAGCCGATTTAGTTGCTACCGCTGTGGCTGTTTCAGCCAATGAATTCCCTGCAACGTGAACGCCATCACGCTGATGACTCAGTGAGTGTATCACGTGAGTTTTTGGTAGTTCTTTCTGTAAAAGAGCTATTTGTTCCCAATGCAATTTTTGCTTTATTGTTGCACCTGTTTCATCTTTGTAACCGTTTTGAATCCATGTCTGCAAATCGTTATTGTATGATTTGACGCAGTAATACGAATCGCACACTATGAGTGTCGGGAATTCGCGATCGGCATTATCTAGCGCCATTTTTAACGCTATTATTTCAGTTTGTTGTTCTGAATTATTTTCCACTGAGTGTGTTTTTGTAAGTAGAGGTCTTAATTCACCTCCACGCCACACTTCTTTTACAATTTCGCATGTGGCCTTTTAAGCCAGCTCTTCCCAAACTGAGGGTTGAGCATGCCCGTCTGTATGTATTACACAGGCGTACTGTCGTAAAGGCAGAATGTCGATTGGCAGAGGGTATTCTCTCTCATATTCTAGATATTTTAATTCTTTCATTTCTGGGTCAAAATAGTATTTTACTTTGTCTGTAGCAACAGAATTTACCCAATGTATCCATTTTGGATTTAGTGCAGTTGTCGGTAAGTTACATGGTGTTGTTAATGCCTCAAAAGCTGATTCTGCTGTTCTGACTGTAACCTGTCTACCGTCTGCTTGGTATTTTTCTTTTGCTACAGCTGTTTGAACCGCATGAACAATGTTTTCCTTAATGCTGAACCTTTTTTCAGCTTCTGTGTACAAGTGTGATTTGTATGCTATTGGTACCTTCTCTCCCTCATTAGAGGTCAGGTATGTGAATCCGCATCTTCCTGGGATGACTCGAATCACAAGGTTGCGTGTGTTGTCACGTGTTTGTAATTTTGTTTTAACTAACATATCTGTTTGTAAAGATCTCAAAATTTCTGTGTGTTTTTTGAGTCCAATTGATTATTTTAAAATCTGGTTTTATTAGATCATAGAGAGGTTTAATTCTCTCTGCATAATTTATAATGTAAGTTCTTCCGATATTTAGGAAGCCTAGAATTGATTGTAAGTTTTTTAGTGTTCTGGGTGCTTGGATTCCAGCAAATTTCTCTAGGAAATTGTCAGCCAGGCTTTTGCCTTCACTTGATAGTTCATATCCTAAAAACAGGACTGTTAGATGGGCAATTCTTGACTTTTTAAAGTTAAATTTGTAACCCTCTGCTGCGAACCCAAGTATTATGGTGTTCACTCTCTTCAAGTGAGTATCCAAGTCATCGTCTGTTAGATAGATGTCGTCGACATAAGATAATGCCTCATCATCATAGGTTTGTAGTAACTCTGTTACCCTCGCTGAGAATAATCCTGGGCTGTTCTTGAACCCCTGGGGCAAACGACAGAAATTCTTTTGCGTGCCATTTATTGAGAACGCCGTCAAATATCTGCTCTCTGGTGCTATATTTTGACAAAAGAATCCATTAGAAATGTCTAAGGTTGTTTTGTATTTTTTTGCGCACTATGTTATTCATTAGTGCAGCACTGTGCGAGTTTTGTACTGCAAATGTTTTGCAACATGAGTTAAGGTGTCTGTAGTCCAAAACAAGACGATATGAATTGTCTGGCTTGGAGACAGGAAACAAAGGGTTGTTCATTTGTGAGGTGCAAGTTTCAATCACCCCCTGGTATTCAAGTTGATCTAGGATCTCTTTTACCTGTTTTTTAGCTTCTTGCTTAATCGGGTACTGCCTCTGTGCAGTAGGTTGTGATTTTAACTGGATTTTGTGAGGAGGAGAGTCCTCAACCCATCCCACATGATTTTTATATAAGGCAGGGGCTTGAGCTACTGCCCACTTTCTTGTAAGTGTATATTTTTTATGAATTGGAATATGGTTTGAGAAGGCAGGCATAATTATTTCTTCGCCATGTGGGCACTCCCTGACAAACTCTGGAGGCCAGTCTTGTTCAGCTAGAAGGATGTCATAGCCCTTAGACAGATTATCCCAAAATAGTCCCCTTATTTTTCTAGTCTTATCCCCCTCTATACGCAATGTTATTTCATATATTTTATGAGGTTTGCTAACTCTGGTATCTGCAGTTTCCACCTGAATGTATTCATTCGTGTCCACTGTCTCCAGATGATTCATAAGGACTTTGCGAGCTATGCTCACTTCTGCTGCGCTGTCTAGCATTGTCTGAGCCCATTCTCCGTTTTTCAGCTGTGTCCTCAGTATTCTCGGCATTGTTGATTACTTTAATACTGGCTACCTTCTTTTTTGGAAATTGTAATTTTTTATTCAGATGAGCAGGTTCTTTGTCTTTGGACTTGACGTGCTCTTCCCTTTGTTCTGATCGTCCTCTTCTTTCCGATTTCTGCGAGGAAGTCTGAAAAGATTTAGAGGGACGTGTATCAATATCTTGATATCTATCAGGTTTCTTTATATTATCCCTATTTCTAAGGTTGTATTTTTTCACAGAGGGCTCACGTTGGGGAGACTTGCGTCCTTGGTCGGGAGATCTTTCTCTTTGCCAAGGAGACCTTCCTCTGGACTGGAATCTTTTTTCTTTAGGATTGGATTGTTTATTTCCATCCCAGCTCTTTTTTTGATTGTTTAAATTATTTTTTATGAATACCTTTTCAGGACTTTCAACTAGTTGGGGTTTCACTGGTATTCCACCCAAACTCTCTTCCTAGTTCTTCATAGGATTTTTCTATGATTCTGGCAATTTCAGATGGTTGGTCTGCTATATTTGTCTCTTTTAACCTCTGGCGAATCGCCACATTTGCTGCTTCTCCCTTTATGTTGGCTAATAATATTGCCGAGACCTGCTTGAAATCTTTCAGTAATTTCATACCGAGAGTTAAGGCGGGTTCTGGACCGTATTCATCTTGAATCTGTTTTAGAACATCTGGTATTACTGACATGGATGGTACACCATGTGTTTTTGTGTAAATGGAAGCAAAGACTGTTCCCCAAGTGTCACAGTCCTCCACATGTGGTGCGATCCCCATTGGAAGACAGATAGTCAGAATCCTATGTTTCTCAACAGGGGTGGTATCTGGAAACACCGCCTCTATTTGAGTGATTTTTTGTGCTAGCAGGAAAGGAATTTGTTCCCGTTTTGCGGGTACTTTACCTAGACAGGACTGTATGTTCTGTGGTGTAATTTTATTTGTGTTCCCCTGATGACTGGTCAGCTGTGGAATTTTAATTGCTGGTTGGATTGTTGAAGTCCGCATTACATATTGGACTAATTGTCTATGTATTTTTATTAATTGTTTTAGTTGTATTAAAAGATCTGGTGCAGGCATTTCTTCAATGTCTGGATGTGGTGTATATCCGGCTAGGACTGGCCACGTTGCTCCTGGTCTACCTAGTGGACCGAGCCTGGTGATGTGATTATTATGTTTTAGGGCGCCATGAAACAAGAGCAGGTGCTCTTGGAATTTGAGTGGTATTTCCACTTCCTCGAAAGGAGTGTACTCATTAGGAGGTTCCTCTATTTTGTAATAGTGGAAGTCCTTTGTTACAGCGTTTGCTGCTAGAAAGTTTATCCATGAATAGAATACCTCTGTCTGCCGATATTCGTGTGCCTCAATTACGAATATGACTGTACCACCTCTTGGTGTCAGTCCATTTTCTATAAGTTTTAAGGTTATAGATTTCCTTATGTTGACCGGGATTAGTATTGCATTTGGGTCATTTTCCAGCAGAGTATTGTCTGCTTCTAGGAGTTCAGCTGCTAGTCTAGCTGTCTCCCTTTCTTCTTCAGTTTCTGACATACTATTGTCAAGAAGATTATTTTATTTATTTGCAGATCAGGTTTCTATGGAAACAAAGATTAGATGCACAATATTTTGGAACAGTGTATCCTTCAACGTTGAATAAACCAAGAACCATACATAGGAGTTTCCTCCTGCGAGGTTTGGCGGATATGACCTTTCACCCACTCCAGACGTCTTTGGAGTATTATGGGAAAAAAGGGGTCTGTGTGAAAAAGCACGACTGAGTTACTCTAATGTCTTGCGTTAGTTTTATCGCCTATCCAAACGTTGGCGCCATGTAGTGTAGTTCCTATTATCCCAATAGGCTCTGCGCATTGGAATAATATCTTCAATAGTATAGACCTAGGGCAGAGGTTAACTAGGTCTTCTACCGACGATATTAGACTTAAAGTTTTGTGTTTGCCAGCTAGCTCAGAGTTCACTAGAAACTTTCTCGAATAGGCAAGGAGGATTTTAACCTCCCTGGATAGACAAGAAGGGATTTAGTTTCTGACAACCATAGAACATGACAACTTTGCTCTCCCCTAATCAAGAGTGTATCTCTAGAGTCGTGTGAAAACAATAGACAACTTATTTTACTCAGTCAGTACGTGCATTCTTAGTTTCACCAGTTTGTAGAGAAATAAGAGATGAGCGTGGTTCAATAAAAGATGTTATTTATTGATCAGTCTCTTTTCTCATACAAGAGAAATGAATCGCTATTATTGCAATACTTGTAGTTAAGTAAAGTTCATACAGTAGAGACAGAATTATAAAATAATACTGTAAAAGCATTGATATGGTTTCTGAGCCATATGATACTTTAAAATGGATAAAATAGATACACCCATATATACATTTGACTAATCGTACTCAACTGGTGCTTCTAACCACGCCTACCCCAGTGTACCTGACCTAAGCCTAATACGTGGGCGGGAGTAGATAAGTAGCAGTTTAAGTTAAGTTTGTTTTGCCAAGGGACTGACTCGAGAATTCTCTGCAAGGGGTTATTCAGTTCTGTACCTGAGATCTAGAATGATGGAGGGCTGGTATCTCTTATCCCAGGTCTTGCTATTCCAGCTGCCTGCGAGGGCTGCTTGGAAGCGCCGGAGCTGGATTTCTCGGCAGGAGAAAGGCAGCGTCTCGTTCTCAGCGCGTCAGGAAGGCGGGGCAGCGTCTGTGGGCTTCGCTCTCTGCTGGGCTCCTCAGCACGTCTCGCTGCTCCGATCTCGTCACCACCGCATGTGTTTGCTTAAGGCAATGTCGGTAATATTTATACCTGAAAGGTGCCGAGATTGACGTAAGGATGGACATATATACGTCAATAAGGATGTCATATGAACGGGCTCGTTCGCACATTCTTTTGCTGAAGTTCTCGTTGAAATCAAAACAATGGTTATGGGAATTTCCCAGGTCGTTGTAGGTTTGATTTGTTTTGAGAACTCCGTATGCCTTATCAGGGGCTGGAGGAATATCGCTTATCTAATTAGATGGCATGCGTTATGACCTAATCAGATAACGCGCTTCTGTGCCGTGGTGTGGCTTAATCAGATAACGGTTTTTGCACCGTTGGATGGCTGCTAGTTAATTATTAACCAAACCAGGGTCAGGAATAGGGGAATCGATACAGTACCTATAGGAATACATCACACTGTCTTCTTGGTGGTATTGATCAGCTGGTGGTGTTTGTGGGTGGCGTGCTTGAGGGCGGTCATCTTGTCTGTGGTCGGGTTCTTTCGCCAGGCTTTCTCGAGGGTGCAGCAGTTCTTCTTGGAGTTCTTGAGGTCGTCGTTTAACCACGGGGCTTTCTTGCTTCCGGGCCTGCTGGGATGGGTTTTCAGGGGTGCGAGGTCGTTGGCGCAGTTGGTGATGACAGCTTAACTGTAGCAAAACTCCTGTTGAGCGAGCTCTTTCCTAGGTTTGGTTTTCCAGTAACGATTGAATCAGACCGAGGGTCTCATTTTAATACTTAAATAATTCGATTAATTTGAGAAGCATTCAAAATTGAGCAAAAGCTGCACTGTACATACCGCCCAGAGGCTTCTGGAGTGGTAGAACAACTGAATGGCACAATCAAGTCAAGATTGGGAAAGATGTGTGAATCCACTCGATTAGAGTGGCCTGATGCTTTACCTCTTGTTCTGATGAGACTCAGAAGCATTCCGGACAAAAATACAGGCTTGAGTCCCCATGAGATACTCATGGGAAGAGCAATGAGGCAATCATGGGTACAGGACACAAGCGGATAAATATATCTGATGATTTGGTATTGGAGTACTTCAAAGAGCTGGCTGACCAAGTGCGTTCTATCTCTCACCAAGTTAGGGAAGACGCTGTGGCCAGAGAATCGACTCCAGCACATGATCTGAATCCAGGTGATTGGGTACTGATAAAAGATCACACTCGAGAATCGTGCCTAGCACCAAGGTGGGGAAAACCACATCAAGTCATATTGGTTACCACCACAGCTGTGAAATATAAAGGCATACCAAACTGGATTCATGCCAGCCATACTAAAAGGGTGACAGAACCTGATGAAGCAGAGGCTGACGGCTGTACAGCTAAAGGGTCCCTAGAAATCGATCCTGAAGTGGCTGATGAGGAACGACCTAGCAAAAGTCAGGATGAATGGATTCCTATAGTCGACATACCTGAAATAATTGTGAGAATGAGAAGTCAAACATACTAAGACAGACAGAGTGATAGTGAGGATGAGACAGGAATAGAAGAACACACTCAGAGAACAGAAATCAAAGCCAATAGTAATTCTGAGGAGGACCAGATAAGGAAAGACCAATACATATAGACAGAAGAAAACAGCAACAGCACTCCTGAATCTGAGGAGGGACAGACAGGTATTAGAGCAAATGCTTAGGCAGAAGACAATCAAAAAATTACAAGAAGAAGAAGGTGAACAAAGCCAAAGTCAAAGCCAAATTCAGCAAACTACTGAACAAAGTCAGATTAATATAGAGGAACCCATCCAGGCAGAACCAGAAAAAGCAATACACCCTAGACAAGGTCAGATAGAGAGGAAAACAGAAGACAAAAATAAGCAAAGTGTGCCACAACTGAACGAAAACAAAAGAACATCTGAAGAAAAGCACAGTGCCAGCTAAAAGAGTCAGAAAAGGTGATATTTGGCCCGGTTTTATCAAAAGACTGAAATATCACCTTAAAACACTAGATGAACAACCTGATCAAGTAGACGAAGTAACAAGTCAGTCTGGACCATCCACAGAAAACCCCCGTAGGAGGAGTCCACGATTGAAAAGGCTGATTAATAAATTCAAAGGTCCTGAATGGACGTACATAATTTTCAAGGATTTTGTGATGAATGTGATGAAGAATTAATTGCTGATCCAATTGACGAAGAAGTGAGACCAACTTGAAATTGACTTCACAGGTTATATTCTGTGTAAAAGTTACCAAGAGGGGTCCAGTCTCCTTAGTCTGAAATGGCTGATAATAGAGCTACTGGAAAATCGAAAAGAAATTGTGTAAAAACATGCTGTAGAATATGTATATGTAGTATATTGATAGTGCTCCTAGCATGGCTAGAACTGACAGTAGCAATACCTTATTTGATGGCTGATAATAAACAAAATGACACTAGTACACATGGAAAGGTGGATAACCTTAAAAAAGACAGAGTAGATTTAGAAGCACCAGGTGAGATAGAATTGCACTATAGTAAAATTAGAAATAAAACAGATTTTAATGTATTTGCTAATCTGTACATTACGTAGAAACTATGGAAGTTAGTGATTGCTACATGTGCATGAAATTGCACACATCAGTAGCAGGAGTAACATATCATCATTTACCACAGACATAAGGTATCTCATGTAGTATTTTAGCTAGTTTATTTTACAAAACTGGAAAGTTGCAATATTATTATTCTAAAATAGATGTGATTTGTCCTGAAGTTCCTTTACTTAGAAATATGAACCCTGTCCTTAGTATTAGAGATTCAACACAGTTTATGGGTGAATATTTCCTAGCAATGAAAACAATAGATATAGCTGAAGCACACAAAGACAATTTAACATGTAGGTCACATGAAGAAGATAAAATAAGATCCATGACTCCTAATCTCCGTCACTTGCATAGAGTTTTGTAGGGTGCTCCAACACACTGGCTTACTCGGCTCACCTGGTGCTAGACCATGAGAAAGCTTCTAGGAATATCTTTTTTTTAGGTCTTACAACACATGGTGCATTGGAGGTAGGCTTTTGGGGGCGATAAAGCTCCTTTATATAGAACCATCTGCAAGGGTGAAGATAGGTCGTAGGATATCTGTTCTGTTTCCCTGTAGGGGTAGGCATCAGGGTTGCCACCTCTCCCCTTTGCTTTTTGTCCTGGTGATGGAACCCATAGCATAGCGCCTTCAGCAATCTGGCACTGACTGGGGTATTCTGATAGGCGATGACATCCACATCATCTCCTTATATGCTGGTTATGGCATGGTGTACATAAAAGACATTCCGGACAGTATAGCGGAGGTCACCCCCATTCTAGACAGTTTTCGGGCTGCTTGGGACTTGGGAGTCAATTGAGCTAAGTCATGTCTGTTCCCGTTACATCCGGATTGTCCTCTGAGGGACATTGTGGTTCATTAGCCTGTGATCAGATGGGCGCAGAGCTCCTTTCGCTATCTGGGAATGAACATTTATCACGTGCCTTGCAACTTAATTAAAGACAACCTTACAAGTGCAATATCTTCCTCTTGACCCCAGATTGTCTTTTTTTGTTCCCTTCCGTGCACTATGCAGGGCCAGGTGTCCCTCTCCAAAATGGTGATTTTGCTGCGCCTCCTGCAGTTTATCATACATTTCTCATTTCCCAACCCCCACAGTATGTTTCAGACATTAAATGCGATGCTGGGAGGCGTCGTATGGAACAAGGGAAGATATAAGATGGCTGTTAGACTTGGCATCTTTGGCGTGGTTTCCCCTATCTTTTTGCCTCTACCTCCTGTATTTTTGATGCTGTGCTGGACTTCGTTTTTGCTGGTTTAGATGCTTTGGACACTCTGCCACTTCTGATCAGTGCCAGAGTGTAAGTGCTCCCTGTGTAAATTATTATTCTGATTGAATATACATGTTTGGCATATTTGTATCACTAGGAAGTCCCTAGTAAAGTGCACTGGGTGTGCCAGGGCTGGTGATGACAAATGCTACTGGTGGGCCTGCAGCACTGATTGTGCCACCCACAGGAGTAGCTCTAAAATGGTGTCTCAGGCCTGCCACTGCAGTGCCTATGGGCAGTTTAGAACTGCCATGTCCTCCTGGTCAGTGTCCCCACTGACCAGGCCTAACCCTTCCCTTTTTGTGCCCATCAGTCACCCCTATGGAAGGCCCAAGGTACCCCCCTGGGCAGGGTGCAGTGTATGTAAAAGGTAGAGCATGTACTAGTGCAGGTGACATGCTCTGGTAGTGAATGGCAGCCATTTTCGTTTTTCACTACTGTAAGGCTATCTTGCTCCATAGGTTAACATGGGGATGCTGGCTGCAGTGGTTAACAGCATTTCTTCCCATAGGAACAAGATAGGACATAAGTATCTAGTATCCCTGAACTCAGAATTTAATAACACATCTTTTAGGAAAGGTTGTTTTTAAATCCTGTGTTTGAGAACAGCACTTTTAGAAAGTTGCTGTTCTCTTGTCTGACCCTTCTGTGTGCCTGGGCCTGTTTGTGTATTGACTGTCTGGTTTGAGAGTGACAGGGGCTGGGGGATTCCCCAGGAGGCTGGATGAGTCAGCACTAGGCTGAATGACTGCATTTGCAACTGGAGTGGTGGGAGGAGTTAGCACCTGGGCTGAATAGGGCTGTGCCTGCCTTCCACAATGCTGGCTCCACCCCCCTGCTGGGCGGCTGAGGACCCTGCCCCTCACTCTGAAAGGAAAGATGCAGCCAGCAAAACAAAGTGCTCAGGATCCACCCAGAACTGGTTCAGACCGGGCTCAGGGCCCACATGCACCAAGAGAACAAAGACTTTAGGGGTATAAGTACAGGACCCCTGACAACAGAAAATTAGATCATCCTGGAAATCAAGAAGGAACCTCTGCCAAGGAGAAAGCTGAAACTGAAGAAGGAAGATTGTCCTGCTGTTGCTCTGCTGGACTGACCTGTTGCTTTGCTGCCAAGGAGAGGGGAAGGACTTTGCTGCTGAGCTGTGTCCCCTGTCTTAAAGGAATCTCCAAGGGCCTGAGAAGAGCTGGCTCCCTGTTTTGAAGTCCCAGGAACAAAAGGACTTCACCCCCAGCTTCCCTGAACTCTGCTAAGAGAGTTCTGTCCTTCCTAGAGTGCTTGATCCAGTTGTGGGGCCTCTGGAAGTTGTACCTGTGCTGGGAAGCTTGAAACTAAGCTTGAGTGACTTTTGAAACTGAAAAGTGTCGCATCGCTCGCTTGCGGAGCGCATCCCCGACAGTGCGAGAAGTTTCCCGCCGCTACGGAGGTCGAGATGTCGCAGCGCCTGACGCCGCTGCCAGAGACATCGCATCCTTCGTTTGCGGGACGCACCAGACCGGTGCAGGAGAATCGAACATCGCTGCGAGTATCGTCGCAGAGCCTGTCGTCGCTGGGTGAGATCGCCGCACCGCTTGCTTGCGGACCGCATCCCGTCGCTACGAGCATCGTCGCAGAATCAACGCATCGAGGAGCTGCGAGAGAGAGGATCCCCGCTGGACCGCGCATCGTCGCCCCGGAGATTGTCGCAGCCTCAACGAGATCGTCGCATCGTGCCTTTGCGAGAACAGACTACCTACGGAACCTACGCATCGGAATCCATACAAGTGGCCTTCCTCCCCATACAGACCGGATTCGTCGCAACACGCCCGCTGCTGCAGCGGGGCTGTCGCATCGCCTCCCCAGGGTCTCAGGAGCAACGCATCGCTTGTTTTCCAGTGCACCAGCTTCTGCTTTCGGAACTTTGTTGCAACTAAAAGGTAATGTGAGTAAACGTGATGCAACTGTGAACTTTTCACGCATCAGTAGAGAATTCTATCGCAACGTAGCGAATTCTAACGCAACCTTAAGAACTCTTTTTGAAACCATATTCTTGAACTGTGTATGTTGGATTTTTGTCGTTTTGGTCTTGTGTAGTTTAGATTAAAAATACCTTTATTTTTCTAAACTGTTGTGGAGTCAGTTTGTGGTGTTTTCACTGTGTTACTGTGAGTGTTGGTACAAATACTTTACGCATTGCCTCTGGTTAGCCTAGACTGCTCGTGCCAAGCTACCTAGAGGGTGAGCAGGGGTTATCTCAGAGGGTTATCTCCTTGCCCTGACTAGAAGCAAGGGTCCCTATTTGGACATTGGTACCTACCTCTGCCAACTAGAGACCCCCAGATCTAACAATGGCTTTACTTAAATTGCAACTCCTGACGAAGAGTGGAGGGCTGGGTACCCCAGTGTTCGAGCAGTATTATATGGGTGCCTAGCTGCAGTGGTCTTCCCATTGACTAGCCGGAAACAATCTGGAGAATGTGGGTTTGGGGTTGGACTCATGATCTGGGGCACTTAGCATGGTACAGGAGTTGGTTCTTCCTGGCTATGCGTTACTGATGTCCCCTGAGGGCCTCCTGCACTTGACGTATGTATGCCATCCCCAGGCATTGCAGATGGTGTTGCATGTTTCCTTGTATGCTCCTGAGATTCCCTTATGCTCCATCTGGATTTTTTGGAATGCAACTGGCAGAGGGGATGGGCGCTGTCAAATTCCACAGGAGTGACCACTCTTGGTGACTTGTTTCAGGAGGCAGTATTTGTCCCGTTCGATCTGTTGGTGGAGCAGACGAGTCTGCTAGCGGGTCAGTTTCGGGTGCATAGGCGCCAAGCAGTTGAGCTCAAGCTCATGTGGGGCATTACTGATACTGAGCCCGCTCCGCATCCTCTGACACAAGCACTGCACACTATAGGTGAGGGACGCCGGTTGGATACATGGCTCTCAAGGACACTCTTTCATTTGCCTCAAGATTCATTGACTCCTCTCAGGCACATTTGGGAGCATGATATAGAGCATGGACTGACCCAGGAGGAATAATGTAAGGTATTAGCTTACCCACACAAGGTTTCCTGTAAAGCCTGCTTTCAGCTTATCCTGTGCCACATCTTGCATAGTGCTTATGTTAGACTTGGCATTCCTGGCATGGTTTCCCCTGACTTTTTGCCTCTACCTCCTGTATTTTTGATGCTGTGCTGGATTTCAATTCTGCTGGCTTAGATGTTGTGGGGACTTTGCCACTGCTGATCACTGTTGAAGTGCAAGTGCTCACTGTGTAAATTGTTGAGGTAATTGGTTATCCATGAATGGCATATTTGATTTTCTGGTAAGTCCCTAGTAAAGTGCGCTGAATATGCCAAGGCCTGTAAATCAAATGCTACTAGTGGGCCTGCAGCACTGGTTGTGCCACCCGCATGAGTAGCTCTGCAAAGGTATCTCAGACCTGCCACTGCAGTGTCTGTGTGCAGTTTTAAACTACCATGTCGACCTGGCAATTGCACCCACTTGCCAGGCCCGAACCTTCCCTTTCCTTACATGAAAGGCAACTCTATGGTAGGCCCTAGGTACCCCCATGGGCAGTTTGCAGTGTATTCAAAAGGTAGGACATGTACTGGATTGTGTGTCACATGTTCTGATAGTGAAATATTGCCAATTTCGTTTTTCACTATTGAAAGCTTATCTGTCCCATAGACTAACATAGGAGTTGCTTTGCAATATCTTACAAATACAACTTTCCCCTGGGACCAGTTGGAGAAATGGAGTTTAGGCTCTCTGAACTCTGAATTTACTAAGATATCTTTTTAGAAGTTGGTTTTTAATTTGTGTGTTAGAAAATGCTATTTTTAGAAAGTAGGCATTTTCTTATTTAAGCATTCTGTGTGCTGTTTTTTGTATGGACTGTCTGGTTTTGGAGTGAAAGGGGCTGGGGATGTGCATTCACTGTAGAAAGCCACAAGGGCGTTGAGGTGTACCCTGCCTTTCCTGGGAGACTCATAGTTCAGCTGAATGGGCCTAGTCTGCACTTAGAGTGGTGGGAGGAGTTTTCACTTGTACCTGAATAGGCAGTGTCTCCTCAGGCCAATGCTGTCTTCACCTCCTGTAGTGAAGCTGGACAAGAGAGGGCGGAACTGGTTTGGACTGGGCTCCAAGACCCTTGCCTCAAATAGAACAAAGACAAAATAGGGTATAAGTATTAGACCTTAAACCCCAGAGAGTTAGATCACTTTTGGACTCAAGAGGAACCGTTGCCTAGAGCAGGAGAGCTGTGAGTAGGAGTGCTTCCCCTTTGCTCTGTGCTTTTCAAGGTTGGCCTGCAGTTGCTGCTTCTGCCAAGGAAAGGTCTAAGACTGGAACTTTGCTGTGAACCTGCTTGAAGAAGAATCTCCAATGGCTTGTGTGTGCTGACTTCCCATTAAAGAAGTCCCAGGGACACAAAGGGCCAGATGTAGGTAATTCTATTTTACCACTTCTTAAATACTGAATCATACCGATTCGGTATTTAAGAAGTGGTAAAATAGAGGGGGGGGGATGTAGGTAATACAGGCTCGGTAAATACCGAATCGTTAAGATTCGGTATTTACCGATTCTGTAAATACCGATTCGGTAATGCCCATTGATTCCTATGGGCATTGAAGCCCATAGGAATCAATGGGCATTACCGAATCGGTATTTACAGAATCGGTAAATACCGATTTCAGCAAGGGTGCAGGGGGTGTCACTTTGACACCCTCTAGCACCCCAACTACAGGCATGTGTGCCATGTGGCAAACAGACATGCCCTAAGGGCATGTCTGTCTGTCACATGGCATAGGTGCGCATGCACACATGTGCATGCACACCTGGATTCGGTATTTTACCACCCAATTGGATTGGGTGGTAAAATACCGATTCTGAAAGGCCTTTGGGACTCAGAAGAGTCCCACCTACATCTGGAAATTACAGAATCAGTAAAAATACCGATTCGGTATTTTACAGATTCGGTAAATTTACCGATTCGGTAAATTTACTGAATCTGTAAAATGATGCCCCTACATCTCAATCACCAAATACCGGTCGGTAACGGACGAATTCGGCCGTTACCGACCGGTATTTGGGCTCCTACATCTGGCCCAAAGTCTTCTCCTGTAACCCACTGACCAGCACCTGGACTCCTGCATTTAAAATGGTGCCACTTCCAATTCCTGGGCCCTGATAATTGTATGGTTGGGGTTGCAAAGCAAGAAAAACAACTCTGATGCCATTGGCGACGCCACCAGTGACGCTGCGACCTGCAGCAAGGCCGGGGGCACCGCTCGTGTAGTGCACAATGCACCACCCTGCCTGCACCGCAGCTCCAATGCTCTCCGATGTTTGCCGACACCTGTAGCTATCGGCCTTCCCGGCACCAGTGCTCACAGCGTCTGCATCCCACTATCGTGGAGCCGATAACCAACGAGGGTGACTTCATGCACTCTATGACTTTGCATCGCCTCACCGGAACGGCCGATGCCAACGACTTCCCCCGTCCTAGATTCAACTCCTCCCCTCCTCACATGCTCAATGCCTCGCCTCCCTCATGGCAAGCTGGATATCGGCCTCGACCTCGGCACTGACGCCTCACCTCCACTATGCCATGCATCGTCCATAGACTTTGTTTCCAAGGTACTGTTGTTTGGGGGGTCCGTGTGCCCCGTGCCAGAAGCGGCGCACCTTGTGGTCGGCGCCGTAGTTTGAATTTATGCATGTCTCGACGTCGTAATAGCCGCAGGTGTACCTATTACGAGTTCTATTTTGCAAAAACTGTTCGAAAGTGATACTTTGATACATTTTATCTGTGATTTTATTGGGACAAGACCAGCGTTATTTTGGCTCTCTATTTGGAGGAATAATTCAGCCACTCTGACGCAAGAAATTATAAGTGACTGTCTCAGCTGTGATAAAGGTATGGAGATCCCTTGGCTCTCAGGAGTTTATAAAAGCCTATGTAGTGTGGGCAAGGGGCATCTTTTCTTGGATGCCACTAGAATTGTACCCAGTGATAAAACGGAGACACAATCAGCACTATATGCACTTTACAACACAGAGCGGACAAATAAGGCACTCAGTAAATCAACTGTGGTAGCATATATGAATAAGGAAATGTACAGGTATCCTTTACCTCTTTACCTTATCCTACCAATGACTGATTGGGAAAGATCGCTCCTGTTTCGTCTAAGGGCTGGAAATGTAAGAGTTTTGCTATGTTTTTCCCTGGGTTATTGTCCAAAAATGCATTGTAAACCCTGCTCGTGTGACGGAGTGAGCACACAAAATGATTTGCACTTCTTCTTCTTCTGTAAATTTTATTTAAAATATGTTAAATGGTTTTTAACTCCGTATTTTAGAAAACACAGACCCCTATCCTTGGGAGAATCATATTTGTTGTTGCTCTCTTTGGACACTGGAGAAATAGTCTTCCCCACTAGCACTTTTCTGAGACTTATTACCCGCACTTGTAAAATGATGGAAAACCCACAAACTGTTATCTTGTTTTAATTGCCACAATAATCTGATGTAAATTTTGAAAATCTGTATAAGTTTTTAATGGGATTTTATGATATTTTGCCACGATATGACTTTTATGAATTTTTTAAATTCGAATAAAGAATCTTGACTTGACTTGACTTGACTACACATTGCCTTTAGGATAAGCCTGTCTTCTCGTGCCAAGCTACCAGGGTGACTAGAAGTAAGGGTCCCTACTTGGACAAAGGTGCATACCTCTGCCAATGAGAGACCCCCATTTCTAACACCTCATCTCACTCCGGCCAAATTGCGTAGCATAAACCACGCGGTATCTCCTGATTGCTCTCGCTACCACACCCCCATGGCGGACATGCTGAACATGTTTTGGGATTGTCCGTGCACTTGCATGCTCTGGGCAGAGATTTGTGAAGTTCTAACTCGTGTTACTAGCCGGTGGATCCTGGATGAGGCAGCTAGTTACCTGGTGAGCCTTTATAGGAGTCAGAGCTGGGGTGGTGCAGTGATTCGATTCACAGACCTGGAATTACAGATGGCCCGTCGTATGATAGCAATGCACTGGAAGGCCTCGATGCTTCCAAGTATGGTGTATTGGCAGACAGCTTCCATTAAGTGGGGGAGGTGGAGACTACAGCACCGCAGCACAACTAGGTGCTTGGGTTGAAGAAGCAGCCCATTGCGGCTGCATGGGAGGAACTCCGCTCTACTTTTCAAGGAACCTCTGACACTGCTGATAGTTCCGCTTGATGTGCCATGGCATGATGTGGGGGGGGGGGGGGGGTAGAGATTTTTCTGGGCATGCCTGTTTGGTTCCTCCCATTACCTCCTCTCCTTTAGCCTTCCTAGTTCCCCCCGGGGAGTAGATTGATGCGCGTGCGCAGTGATACTATACTATTCGCTCTATAGCTCCTAGTGTTGTGTGCATTCACACCCCTTTCCCTCATTTTGGATGTGCTACACATATTTATGTGGCCTGCCTGGGTCTACCTGTATATTGATAGATGTTGAGGCTCCTGGTTCAGTTCTGTTGAATGTTTTGGGAATTATCATGCCATCGTAATCCTTCCATAGGAGTTTTCCACGGTCTTGTTTTTTTTTGCAATTTATCGCAATGTCCTGCCTGTATTTATGTTTGTCGAGGTGGCGGTAAATTTGGTACCAGTAAGGATATAAAAATTAAATAAAGATGTTCTTAAAAAATAAAAATCCTGAAATTTAGACCACTACAAAAAAATATGAAAGTAACTAGATAGCAAATTGCACTATCTACAATAATCGTGTAAAAACTACAAAACGCATGCAAGTATGCTTTATTAAAAATAAAATGTAAGAAAGTGCAAGTCTGGTTTCTGTTCCGTACACACTAAGAATCTTCCATGAATTTAGGAAGTTGGGAATAATGTTGAGTTAGAATAGAAAAGGAAATGAAAAACCGCAGAGTAGGAAACAAAGTGGTTTGTCGGAATATAACCAATTGCAGACAGGAAGGGTAATATAGGAAACATTCAACCATCTCTGTAGAACAGTTTTGAATTTTTTAGACATTAAATGCTGGTTCTTCCAGGATTACTATGACCACATTTCGCTGTTGATAAGTAGCCAACAGTTTTTGTTGGCTTTAGTTGTGTATATCCACATGCTCTTGGTTTTTGTCCCTTTATTGACATATACACAGTGGTCGAAGTGGGGGAAAAAAGTAGGAGAACTGTGGGCGTGGAATCAGAGGGCAGGAATAAACAGAGGATTGGTTCAGGGGGCAAAGTCAGAGGTGTGGTCAGAAAGAGCAAATCATTCTAATTTTTAGTATTTGGCATTTCTCTACCTAGTTACAGCGTATTACATTATTTAATTTAATCAATGGATACACGTTTTTTTAAGGTTTACTATGAGTTATTGACATTAAAATACATTCACAAAGTGGAATTCGTTTCCAATTACAGAATGTCCAAAATATGCTTAAAAGTGGAAGCACAAGCCATTTGTCAGTGAGCCATAGAGTTTCTGTCATTAGCACTTCTCTTCCCTTTTTTCACAAGAGCAGTTCAAACATGAATGCCAAAATATCAGTCTGCAAATGTTTTCTATATAATTATGGCTCTGCAATATTTGCCACATAATGCATCACATGCTGCATAATTTAACAATTTTAACTGATAAATTGTTTGTAGCTCAAACTAATCAAAAGTTACAAAAAATGTGACTTTTGTTACTGCGAAGTGGACAGCCCTTTGCAAAAGTTGACTGATTACCTTTCTCTCTACTGCATTTGTATGCTATACTGGTACTAATAATGCAACATCTTTGTAGAGACTGATAGCATAAGAAAAATGTCAAAATAATAAAGTATCAGAAAATATACCAAATTACGCTGCAGTCTTTTTTTTGCTGAATAATTTAGTCAACACTGCAGCATACGTTTGTCCTCCATTGCTGTATAATTAAAGTGGCCCCAAAGCAGGCAGCACATGTCAAAAGTGCTTGTGCATCAAGTAGAGAGACTGTGAAGTTTGTGAACTTAGTTTGGTATACATGCAAATCCTGCATTGCAGACCACTGATGAGTTGCAGCTACTACTGTTGAAACAAGGCCAAGGGCGGTACCAGTAGGTGAGGTGGACTGGCCTCTATGGTAGGGCTGGCTTTAGCGCTGGTAGAGCCCTGTGTGACAGTATTTGTTGGTGCGCCCCATTGACCACCTCCGCCAAGGATTCCCATACTACCATCCTTTAGCAGTGCACCTCGAGTCTCCCTAATCACTCTCTCGCTCAGATGCATTTGATTTGATTTTCAGCGCCACTGATTCCAGTGTAGGTTATCAGAGCACTTTGCATCACACACATTACAGAGAGACAATCAATCATATGTGTGTAAATCACTGTATAGGAAATGTTACATAAGACTAATGACTACAAGGTGTAGAAGTCACATGGCAACCATACTAGTAGACAGTATAGTTTAATAGTGATTGGTCTGGAGAATCACTAACTTAGAATTCAAAACATAACACCATGGTTGGAGGTTCCCAGTGGCGTAACGAAACTTAAGGGGGCCCCCCTGCAGGGTACGTGGAGGGGGCCCCCTCCGGACTCAATCTGGAGCTCTCCGGCCAAAGTGCGGTGCTGAGGGTCCCCGCACCGAGAGGCTGCGGGGGCCTGTGTTACGCCCCTGGTAAGGACAATGATTACCCGGCTTTGTATTTACAACTGGTTGCGCACCAGTGGCCACACGTGCCATGCAACACACAAACGCTGCGGCCAACATAAAAGTGATTTAACATTGTACCGCAGCGAAAAGGCTATTGGGGAGCATTTTGTGTGATATAAAGCAAATTACAGAACATGTACTCTTGCAATTTGTATCCGTTATCGGGAACTTTGCACTACGTCACACAATGCCATTTAAGCCTCTGGTATGGTGCATTTATGAGCAAAAATAGCTTTTGAAAGCTGCTCAGTACTATTGTTTTATTAGGCGAGCACAGCACCCACTTTACTAAATCTGGGATTAGACGTTTTGCCTGTTCATTTTTTTATTTCAAGAAACGTATTAAATTGTAGATAGCAGTAAATATATATATACGCAGAGCTGAGTTAAACAGGATGTGTTTGTACAGTATTCCTGTTTTTTTCCCATATATTCTGCTAGGGTCATCATATTAAGCTGTGATACATTGCATAGTCAGGTTTGTTTTTTCCTTGTGGAAGTTAATAAATGCTACTGCTTTCATCATGCGAGCACCATGCAAAACTATAGTAAATCTGCTTGTCCATGTACGCCACGCTTCTGACAGTATCTGTCCACATGTCTCAGGCTGCTTGCACTGTCAATGTACCCCAAGCTCCTCTCTCTGTCTGTTGGTGTGGCCCAGGCCCCCGCAATGTGTCCATGTTCCCCAAGCTGTGATATGCCTGCGCCCCTCACTCTGCCCACGTGCTCCATACTCTTCACTGTTCATGTGCCCCACCATGACCCTGCACTGTCAATGTACCCCAAGCTCCCCCCACTCTCTATTTGCCCCGGGGCCCTCATATTGTGCACCCCAAGCTCCTTATGCTGTTTAAGATTCCTGGGCTATTCACAAAGTATTTCCATGCGCCAGTGGATCCTTGCAGTTTCTGCCCAGGTGTCTCCAGCTCAAGTGTTCCCCACACTGTCTCTCTATGTGACCCTGCTCAGTAGCCTAGCTATCGATGCCCCGCACACAATATCCTCGTTCTCCATGCCCCACTCGCCGTTTTCCATGTGCTCCAGGCTCCTTTTTACACCTGCCTCGCTGTCACACCGCCGTGTCTCCCCCAGGTCGGGCCCATGGATAATAGAGCATAACATTCAGTGGATGCTTTCTGTTTCACAGTCCAACGCTGATGATTTATCTATCGCGGAAGGATGAAAGTCTGAACGGATCCACCAAGATTCAAACCTGTGAGCAAATGCTTACACACTGTAGCCTGCAGGGGACACTTCAATCCCCTGAGACTCCTCTTAAATTAAGGTATAGTGAGAAGTTGCTAAGCAGCGTTCCCCTTGATAATAGAAGGAGGCTAACAAGGTAGAATTCCACCTTTTAGCTGTCATTGTTCTGGCATCCGGGAACCAAATAACAGCCTTCAGACCCATCCTACACATTTTCATTGCTATGGTGAGAAAATATGTAGACTGGTCGTTGGTTGATATTAGAGGCATGTTCAGTGCTACCAGCCACCCCTTGTCCTCTGCCCGTCACTGTAATCTCTGAGGCAGGATCCTGCTGTGGGAGCCCCACTCCACTCAATCAAGACAAGCATTTGCAATGCAATAGGTCTCGCATCAGTTGGAATAAGAGTTATTGGCATTGTAATTACAATTTTGTTTAATGTTTTTTTTTGTAGTTTAGTGAATGTGTTTGATAGATAAAGATTACTTAATTTGCGCCTTGGCTTTGCGACTCAGACTGGGGTTGCCCCTTTGCACTTCCCTCGTAATTAATTATGCTGATGAGCATCAGTCCAGGGCCTCTCTCCCAACTTGAGTCTCGAAATATCTTGGTCCCAACAAAACAGTGTTTTGTTGGGACAAACGCAACACCACCACCGCAACACCACCACCCTGCTCGACAACCTCGCCAACCTCGGACTCAAGCAGCTGGTGTCCACCCCCACCCACCTCGCCGGACACACACTCGACGCCGTCTTCTCATCCAGCAAAGACATCGCCTTCAGCCACGCCACTGGACTCCACTGGACGGACCACAGCTGCGTCCACTTCACCTTCAGAAGAACGACGATCCACCACCACCAGCAACAGGTTGCTCGAAGAAGCTGGAACAAGATCACAGCCGACCAGCTCGCCGCTTCCCTGAGCCAGCACCCTCCCACCAGCTCAGCGAACCCCAGCCGGGCAGCCGACAACCTCACGAAGTGGATCAGCAACTGCGCGGACGAACTCGCCCCACTGAGGACCCCGCCCAGCAGACCCGGCAGCAAGAAGGCCCCATGGTTCACCGACGAACTCACGAGCTCCAAGAAGAACTGCCGAGCCCTCGAGAAAGCCTGGAGAAGGGAGCCAACACCGGACAACATGACCACCCTCAAGCTCGCCACCCGGAAACACCACCAACTGATCCGCGCCACCAAGAAAACTGCATTCAAGGACCGGCTGGACAACAACGCACACAACTGCAAGGAACTCTTCAACATCGTGAAAGAGCTCTCCAACCCCAACGCCGGAAGCAACGACATCACCCCATCGCAAGACCTCTGCAACTCCCTCGCCTCCTACTTCCACAACAAGATCGCGGACATACACAACAGCTTCAGCACTCAACCGACGCTCGCCACGACCGAACCACCGCCCCCCACCACCACCCTCAGCGCCTGGACTCCGATCAGCACCGAAGACACCGTCCGCACGATGAACTCCATCCACTCCGGATCTCCGACCGACCCCTGCCCTCACCACGTCTTCAACAAGGCCGACGCTGTCATCGCACCCCACCTGCGGGACATCATCAACACCTCCTTCGACACCGCCACCTTCCCGGAGAGCTGGAAGCACGCCGAACTCAGCGCTCTACTAAAGAAACCAACAGCGGACCCCACCGAACTCAAGAATTACCGCCCCATCTCGCTCCTCCCGTTTCCAGCCAAAGTCATCGAGAAGACTGTCAACAAACAGCTGGCCGCCTTCCTCGAGACGAATGGATCCCTCGACCCCTCACAGTCTGGCTTCCGAGCCAACCACAGCACCGAGACCGCCCTCATCGCTGCCACCGATGACATCCGAGCCCTGATGGACAACGGAGAAACAGCGGCCCTCATCCTCCTAGACCTCTCCGCGGCATTCGACACTGTCTGCCACCGCACCCTTGTGCAGCGCCTCAGCAACGTCGGAATCCAGGAGAAGGCACTGGAATGGATCATCTCCTTCCTCGACGGAAGAACACAGAGAGTCCGCCTACCACCGTACAAGTCAGAGGCCACCGAAGTCATCTGCGGCGTCCCTCAAGGATCCTCGCTGAGCCCCACCCTCTTCAACGTCTACATGAGCCCCCTCGCCGCCATCGCACACCAACACAACCTCAACATCATCTCCTACGCTGACGACACCCAGCTGATCCTCTCCCTGACCAACGACCCCGCCGCCGCCAGAGCCAACCTTCATGAAGGGATGAAAGACGTAGCCGAGTGGATGACGACCAGCCGCCTGAAACTGAACTCGGACAAGACGGAAGTCCTCATCCTGGGCTCCTCGCCCTCCGCCTGGGACGACTCCTGGTGGCCCCCCGCCCTGGGCACCGCTCCCAAACCAACAGACCACGCACGCAACCTGGGCTTCATCCTGGACTCCACCCTCTCCATGACCAGACAAGTCAACGCCGTCTCCTCGTCATGCTTCAACATCCTGCGCATGCTACGGAAGATCTTCCGGTGGATCCCCACCGAGACCAGGAAGACGGTCACCCAGGCCCTCGTCACCAGCCGACTGGACTACGGCAACGCCCTCTACGCCGGAACCACCGCCAAGCTCCAGAAGAGACTCCAGCGGATCCAGAACACCTCAGCCAGACTCATCCTCGACATCCCACGACACAGCCACATCTCCGGACATCTGAGAGACCTGCATTGGCTCCCCATCAACAAGAGAATCACCTTCCGTCTCCTCACCCACGCACACAAAGCCCTACACGATCAAGGCCCGAGCTACCTCAACAACCGCATCAACTTCTACGCTCCCAAACGCCATCTCCGATCAACCAGTCACGCCCTCGCCGCCGTCCCCCGCATCCGAAGAACGACAACAGGAGGAAGGTCCTTCTCCTACTTGGCCGCCAAGACCTGGAACTCCCTCCCGACCGACCTGCGCCTGACCCAAGACCACCTCTCCTTCAGGAAGAAGCTCAAGACCTGGCTGTTTGAGCAGTAGCAGCACCCCCCCCGACCCCCCCAAGCGCCTTGAGACCCTCCGGGTAAGTAGTGCGCTCTATAAATGTCTATGATTGATTGATTGATTGTGTGCCTGCCTAGTGTTGCCCTGGACTGGCCGGCAGAAAAACAAAACAGATTACCAGCCAATGTGGGGCCTGCCCGCCCCACTCACTGCAAAATGCATTTGGAGAGCACAATGTCAGAATCGGGGCCTCTCTCTGTGACGCAACCCAGCCCAATAGCAAAGATGAGAGAGGCCCCAACAACTTCACAAACAGTTTAATCACGGATGATGACCACCTATACCTCCTTGACCCGTGACCGTGGCTAGGGTAC
Organism: Lissotriton helveticus; assembly: GCF_964261635.1. Classification (NCBI taxonomy): domain Eukaryota; kingdom Metazoa; phylum Chordata; class Amphibia; order Caudata; family Salamandridae; genus Lissotriton; species Lissotriton helveticus. The sequence goes on along the minus strand of NC_136071.1, from coordinate 611,255,713 downwards.
ACACTGTCTCAGACTGCAGGCTGAGGCAGCTGCTCATCGAGCGCTGCTATTGAAAATAATTTGTTATAAATATTAACACAGTCAGTGACACACAGGTGGTATGTGGCAGTGCCTGGTAACTAGTACTTACTTCAACTTTCGCAGCACTGCAGGCAGCGTGACTCTTCTTGCGTTGGCGACTCTGCAAGGCAGCAGGCTCAGGCCGGGAGCCACCCTCCACCGGCAATCTTTTTGGTTTGCCACCGGGCAGGCCGCAGGCTGTCCTGAATGAGTCATGTCCTTCTGATGTAGTAGCAGTGTGCGGAAATTCACCACGCCACCTGTTTCAAATGTCCAGGCCAAAACCGGGCTTCTACAAAGCCTGAATCAAGCAGAAAGGTTATCTAATGAAAGGCTCCACACCCTGCGAATAGCTGATACAGTGCGGCAGGCAGAAATTGGAAGAAGGGAGGGTAGCGTGCAAAAGAAAATAGAGAGTGGGAAACAATTTCAGGGCAGGTCAACATCTCGACTCCTAGAACGAACTCCTAGAACCCCTGTGGAACAGGTCTTTAGTCGGAGGCAGCAATTGACGCTCCATAACAGGCCCGGCTCCAGGAATTTTTATCTGGATGGGCCAAGGGTGCATTTGGGTGGGTCATGGCGGGCCCAATTTTTGGAAGTAACCTTCAAGCCCTAGATTACTTCATATCTAAGTCCAAATAGATAACATGATGCAAACATTAGACTCTGTTTGTATACAGAGCATGGAGAGGGTAGGGTAGTGGTAAATTTAGCAAAGGTTAATTTTAAGGTTTAGGGGGTAATGGTAAAGGGATGTAAGCATTTTGTGCATTATAGCCTTAGTTTGCCTTTATCAATTTTGATTAGACAAACCCCAGGAAAACCAATGATTTGTGAGTCTAAAGTGTAGGACTGGAAACAATGTCCGTGATTACATGGAGGGAAGTTTTCAGCCTGCCCTCAGCACCCCTTGATAAGTATATTTTATTAAGAGCTGGGGTAAATCCTTCACACAGCAAATACATCTTTTCTTGTTTGTATGCTGAAGTAATTATTTAGCATTACAAGAATTCACCTGTATAATTTACAAGGTGAAGCCACTGGGAGATCCCTTCCCTAGTATGGCCCTGAAGAATGCCCAAGACCTATATAGGCCAATAGAGTAGGGAAGAAACAAGGTGCTTGTACCTTAGGGTCATAGGAACACAATATCCTGGTAGCCCCTTCCCATAGCTTTGAATCTTCCCTGCTCACCCCACTAATAAAGGGATACCTTGGGTTGAGTTGGGTTAGGTTTAGTTGGGTTGGGATTTTTTTATTAAATGTTAAACTCCCGTAAGAAAAAAATCAAGACTTCTTTAAAAAGCTTCCTGGGACACGGTTGAGCCCACCCTGACCTTTAGGAGTTAGGGTGAACATGATGAGGAAGCGTGACACTATTAGAGTGGGTGAGGGTTATATGTAAAAAGAGGGTTTCTCCTCTTTCCACCTCTAAATGCGGTGGAGTATAGGTTTCCTCTTTTCATTCTCCTTAATCATTGCTCGTTGGAAGAGAGGTTACTTCTTAAGATAAGATTTTTTCAGTGGGAGTACGTATACCTTTTCCTTCTGGTTTGAAAGGCTCTCTCCGCCATTTTGGGTCTCTTGAGTAGCCCTTAGGACCCCATTTGTTACAAGTACTCAGAATAACTACAGTCTTCCTCCAAAGAGCTCTTATCTCATAAGATTCAGGATGTCATTTAATCATAATTACCAGAAGCAGCCCCTCAATAAGATGCCACCTTTCAACCCAGATAGACGGAATCTGGTTGCGGGCATTCAATTCATGGTGGCTAACTCTGGGTTAGTCTCTCTTTTACTGTATAAGTGCAACTACACAAAACTTTGCAGTGATGCTAGCTGTGAAGTAGAGCAAATGGCAACTCATCACCACAAGCACCATGCATGACACTGGCTCACAGGTCAGCCTATAACAACTTACGGGTGTTTGCCGCTTTCACAAGAGTTGGGTGCCACGTACCAGAGGAGATCAAACCCTAAGCCCCTAAACAGGAGCTATGCTCCTTCTTTCAGATTCAAGCAACCTCAACAGTATAGAATTACATACAAATGGTGACCATTGATACTATGTTAAATGATCTATGCATTTCCACCAGAGTCCAAAAATTCTGATTAAAACATGTAGGTTATACTTATGACGGTGTGTCAAACATTTAATTGATTAACTCCAAATTTCCTTTTGTAATTTAAATTTGAAAGCTGTGTCCCAGAGCACCTTAATTCTGCATATTTCTATGCTGGTCATATCTTATAATAGAATGTTTAGGAATGTCACCAGGCATCCGCAGCACCTGTTGTGTGCTGGACCCCAACCCTCTAGGAGGCCCTTCAACCGTTAAGAGGGCCCCATTTATCCTAGGGTGAATGAATATCTCTAAGATATGGGAGTCTCAGAGCCCCTGCATCGCATCTTGTAGATTGACCCCATCATCGTAGGTTACACCACTGTGAATGATCTGGCTCCATCAGGGTTCAGGAGACCGCACTGCACTTGTCTGCCGACCCCCATGCAGTCCTGAAAAAGATGCATTGTGTTCTCACATCAAGGGACCTCCAATAGTTGAGGAAGAAGTTATGTTCGGCTATATTTATGAACTTGAAAAAAAAAGATTTAAAGCTTCACTTCCAAGAGTCTTCATCTCTAGTATCTTTCAGTGACGTAGCCAGTGTATCATGGGCCCAAGTGCACGAAAGAAAATGAGCTCCCTGTTTGAACTGTGAAATACAGCAATAATCAGGGATCTCTTGCCTCTGGGCCCCAGTGCCACTCCACCTCCTGCACCCTGGTATCTCATCTTCTGTTTACCAGGGTACCTGTCCTACAGGGTTTGGACTGGGCCAAAAAAAAATCGGCCCAAGCACTAAAATGAAAGGGTCCCCTCAGCGAACTAAATAGTTAAAAAATGTGGCCCACATTTGCAAATCAGGCCGGTTTTGAATTTGTTAAGACACAGTGTATGGGTATTTTGCAAAGTATGGGAGACTGCGTGTTTTAGTGTTTACTACAGGTAATATTTGTGGTAATATTGGGGAAATCAAGCATAAAATCCAGCCCACCAGACGATAAAATAGGTTCACAAACTGCTAAAAAAAACTGTCCCACACATTGATCCGTCAGACTAGCCAATCGGGCACTACTTGACTGCCCCATGGGCCAGTCCGATCTTGCTGTTCTATCTTCACCCCAACATCCCTAGCTTCCACCCAACTTATCCAATCCCTCTAAACTAGATCACTGCCTCCCTGTCTATATCCTACAGCTTAATAATCAAACATTTGGGGGTGTTACATCCCACACATAGGGTTGCAACATAGCCTGTTTAATGCCAGCCTCAGTGGAATTGTAATATCCCAGCTATTACAAAAATTAGTAACATCACCTAAGGTCGGTATTTTTCCCCTTTCTTACTTAAAATAGTAAATATAACAATAATGCGATGTAAAATGTGTTTACAGTTCTGCATATGACTGTCACCTGATTGATAATTAAAGTAAATAAATTCCGAAAGGGGACGTTTAAAACGAAAACAAATTAGTTTACATTAAGTCCTGTATATGGATCATGTGATTCATGTCCAAGCTTTAGCAGAATCTCAAAAACAAATGGTCAGTATTTTTCTGTGGGAAAGGTGTCAGCCCGACCAACACACCAGGCATGATATTATAATACAGTAGCCGCAGGGCTCAAGAAAGGTGCAAGGTTACCGTATGCATATTTTCTATCCTCAGGAACTGCTGTACAGAAACGGTGAGCCCAACGGAGTAGAATGTGCAGCAGGATGGAGCCCCCACATAGAAGTAAAAGTTGCTCTATGGCCGAGCAAAACAGCAGCTGGAATGGAAATCTATATCTCCCGATGCGAACAGAGCAAAGCATTTATTTCCCTCGCAGTGCCCCTAATGTGCCTTCAGTAATGGTTGGAAATCAAGCTCACCTCTCCAAAATGAAATGCGTGATTGGGTGCCTTTGAGGTCGAGACTCTTGGCCCAATCACAGTAGATTCACACATCTCCAGTACTAAGAAACAGGAACTGGTACGTTCGGCCGACCTCACGGAGCAAGTTAGAGGAATTTAGCAAGTGCATTTTTCTCCGCTAGAAACGGCCCAGGCCTGCTCCATAAACTGCTAGTTTTGCCGCTACTTGCACTTGCCACCCACGACATGAAATTACAACCCCCAATACTACGAGACCGCGCCCTCATTGCATTAAAGACGGCGTCGCCTGCAAACCAGTAGCCTCCCAGCCGCCTTCCCCAAACTTCCGCTTCGGCACTAGCTCATGACGTCAGCCTCTGTGATTCGGAGCTGCGCGGCTCCGCGGCTGGAATGTCACAATTATAGGGCATTATTTATTTCATTAATGAAAAGTCCGTGGCGCGCACCATTTAATTTATGGAGAGAGGAGGCCCTGCACACCATTTTATTTCAGAAGACCCGAGATCCTTGCTTGCTGGCTCTGCTGAGTGAGGGGGCCCCAGGGGGCCCCTGGAGCGTGGGGCCCCCATGTGGCCCCCGCACCGCGGGGGCTGCGGGGGCCTTTGTTACGCCCCTGGAGGTTCCCCTTAATAATCAGAGTTGATTTCTATCCAAATGAACCCATTTTGCAAAATTAAGATAATCAAAGACTGGGGAAAAACCACACAGCTCTATTTTATACCTTGCAGTTTGCATGTAGCTCTTAGATGACAGTTATTAGCTCACTGTTCTATGTTAGGAGTTTGACTTATAAACTGCAAGTAACAAAAGGATTTCACTGACAAAAGCAATATTCATTTACATTATGTGCACTTTGTGATCTGCATGGTACATGTTCTTTGCAGCAGGCACATTAACCCCCTGCGCTATCTTTCCCCGAGTCAAATCTTTCACTTGACAAAACTCCATCTCTCTGTTGGAAGAACATTAATCACCAGAGTTATCATGACATTTTATTGTTGCCGAAAATTGCTGGAGGCCAGGAAGGAGGCAGCAAGTGCTTTTAAAAACACCGTAAGTTTGTTTGGTGTGGTCACGGATCTCTGACAGAATATCGAAGCTGAAAATATCGACAGACAAAATATTGACGCTGGAATATCGAAGGCAAGTATATCGACACCCTATCTACAACATGGTAAGTACAAAAATATCGAAACTAAAATATCGATGTTAAAAATATCGTAATTAAAAATATAGTTTTTTTTTCTGGTAAAAAAAGGTAAAATTAAGTAAATAGTACTTGTATATAATTTAAACTTATGTTAAAATGTGTTATAATGTTTAAAATGAATAAATAATACATATTTACTATTAAACATTTAATTAAAATTAAAAATAAAATATATAATATATACTTAATTAATTATAATATATACATAATTTTTTTAATAATTAAAAAATATTAACAAATACTACAATTTAAAAATACATCAACACTCATAAAATAATAACTTAAATAATAATAAATCATTATATTTAATAAATAACAACAATTAAATATACTTTCAATATTTTTAAAATTAATTAAATACAACATTATGTAACATCTTCAATACATACATAAATAAAAATAATATTGAATAGCATAAGGGTAAAAATTACTATTCAAACTCCAGAGGGTGCAACAGTAGATAAAGCGTTGGATAGCGTAAGGGTAAAAATTACTATTCCAACTCCAGTGAGTGCAACAGTAGGGAAAGCGTTGGATCGCGGATATGTAAAAATGACTATTCGCACTCCAATGAGTACAACGTTAGGGAAAGCGTTGGATAGCGTAAGAGTAAAAATCACTATTCCCACTCCAGAGAGTGCAACAGTAGGGAAAGCGTTGGATAGCGGGTGGGTAAAAATTACTATTCCTACTCCAGTGAGTGGAACAGTAGGGAAAGCGTTGGATAGCGGGTATGTAAAAATGACTATTCCCACTCCAATGAATGCAACATTAGGGAAAATGTTGGATAGCGTAAGAGTAAAAATTACTATTCCCACTCCAGAGAGTGCAACAGTAGGGAAAACGTTGGATAGCGGGTGGGTAAAAATTACTATTCCAACTCCAGTGAGTGGAACAGTAGGGAAAGCGTTGGATAGAGGTTATGTAAAAATGACTATTCCCACTCCAATGAGTGCAACATTAGGGAAAGCGTACGGATAGCGTAAGAGTAAAAATTACTATTCCCACTCCAGAGAGTGCAACAGTAGGGAAAACGTTGGATAGCGGGTGGGTAAAAATTACTATTCCCACTCCAGTGAGTGGAACAGTAGGGAAAGCGTTGGATAGCGTATGGGTAAAAATTACTATGCCAACTCCAAAGGGTGCAACAGTAAGAAAAGCGTTGGATAGCGTAAAACTAATATTTAATATTCCAACTCCAAAGGGTGCAACAGTATGGACAAAATTATTTACAACAAGGGCTGGTGATGGACAGAGTCTCTGAATTAAGCAGAGTACTCTCACCCAGTCAAGAGATCAGGGCTAGATCCAACACCGTTTTTTAGCTCATTGCACCATCCCAGTTTCAGAACCTGGCTGTATGCAAATTAGTCTGTCCCTGGCCCAGTGCATCATGGGAACAGGGCAGACCAGACTACAAAAGCCAATTCTTACACTGGAAAGGAAACAAGCTTCCGGGGACCGGTTTCTGGCATTACAGCAGTCTTCGGCCCGGCTTGCTTGAATCCTGATGGTGCAATGAGCAAGGGACTCACATCTGAGTATACCCTTCCACGCTTAGGGTGGACAAAATTATTTACAACAAGGGGTGGTGATGGACAGAGTCTCTGAATTAAGCAGAGTACTCTCACCCAGTCAAGAGATCAGGGCTAGATCCAACACCGTTTTTTAGCTCATTGCACCATCCCAGTTTCAGAACCTGGCTGTATGCAAATTAGTCTGTCCCTGGCCCAGTGCATCATGGGAACAGGGCAGACCAGACTACAAAAGCCAATTCTTACACTGGGAAGGAAACAAGCTTCCGGGGACCGGTTTCTGGCATTACAGCCGTCTTCGGCCCGGCTTGCTTGAATCCTGATGGTGCAATGAGCAAGGGACTCACATCTGAGTATACCCTTCCACGCTTAGGGTGGACAAAATTATTTACAACAAGGGGTGGTGATGGACAGAGTCTCTGAATTAAGCAGAGTACTCTCACCCAGTCAAGAGATCAGGGCTAGATCCAACACCGTTTTTTAGCTCATTGCACCATCCCAGTTTCAGAACCTGGCTGTATGCAAATTAGTCTGTCCCTGGCCCAGTGCATCATGGGAACAGGGCAGACCAGACTACAAAAGCCAATTCTTACACTGGGAAGGAAACAAGCTTCCAGGGACCGGTTTCTGGCATTACAGCCGTCTTCGGCCCGGCTTGCTTGAATCCTGATGGTGCAATGAGCAAGGGACTCACATCTGAGTATACCCTTCCACGCTTAGGGTGGACAAAATTATTTACAACAAGGGGTGGTGATGGACAGAGTCTCTGAATTAAGCAGAGTACTCTCACCCAGTCAAGAGATCAGGGCTAGATCCAATAACGTTTTTTAGCTCATTGCACCATCCCAGTTTCAGAACCTGGCTGTATGCAAATTAGTCTGTCCCTGGCCCAGTGCATCATGGGAACAGGGCAGACCAGACTACAAAAGCCAATTCTTACACTGGGAAGGAAACAAGCTTCCGGGGACCGGTTTCTGGCATTACAGCCGTCTTCGGCCCGGCTTGCTTGAATCCTGATGGTGCAATGAGCAAGGGACTCACATCTGAGTATACCCTTCCACGCTTAGGGTGGACAAAATTATTTACAACAAGGGGTGGTGATGGACAGAGTCTCTGAATTAAGCAGAGTACTCTCACCCAGTCAAGAGATCAGGGCTAGATCCAACACCGTTTTTTAGCTCATTGCACCATCCCAGTTTCAGAACCTGGCTGTATGCAAATTAGTCTGTCCCTGGCCCAGTGCATCATGGGAACAGGGCAGACCAGACTACAAAAGCCAATTCTTACACTGGGAAGGAAACAAGCTTCCGGGGACCGGTTTCTGGCATTACAGCCGTCTTCGGCCCGGCTTGCTTGAATCCTGATGGTGCAATGAGCAAGGGACTCACATCTGAGTATACCCTTCCACGCTTAGGGTGGACAAAATTATTTACAACAAGGGGTGGTGATGGACAGAGTCTCTGAATTAAGCAGAGCACTCTCACCCAGTCAAGAGATCAGGGCTAGATCCAACACCGTTTTTTAGCTCATTGCACCATCCCAGTTTCAGAACCTGGCTGTATGCAAATTAGTCTGTCCCTGGCCCAGTGCATCATGGGAACAGGGCAGACCAGACTACAAAAGCCAATTCTTACACTGGGAAGGAAACAAGCTTCCGGGGACCGGTTTCTGGCATTACAGCCGTCTTCGGCCCGGCTTGCTTGAATCCTGATGGTGCAATGAGCAAGGGACTGACATCTGAGTATACCCTTCCACGCTTAGGGTGGACAAAATTATTTACAACAAGGGGTGGTGATGGACAGAGTCTCTGAATTAAGCAGAGTACTCTCACCCAGTCAAGAGATCAGGGCTAGATCCAACACCGTTTTTTAGCTCATTGCACCATCCCAGTTTCAGAACCTGGCTGTATGCAAATTAGTCTGTCCCTGGCCCAGTGCATCATGGGAACAGGGCAGACCAGACTACAAAAGCCAATTCTTACACTGGGAAGGAAACAAGCTTCCGGGGACCGGTTTCTGGCATTACAGCCGTCTTCGGCCCGGCTTGCTTGAATCCTGATGGTGCAATGAGCAAGGGACTCACATCTGAGTATACCCTTCCACGCTTAGGGTGGACAAAATTATTTACAACAAAGGGTGGTGATGGACAGAGTCTCTGAATTAAGCAGAGTACTCTCACCCAGTCAAGAGATCAGGGCTAGGTCCAACACCGTTTTTTAGCTCATTGCACCATCCCAGTTTCAGAACTTGGCTGTATGCAAATTAGGCTGTCCCTGGCCCAGTGCATCATGGGAACAGGGCAGACCAGAATACAAAAGCCAATTCTTACACTGGGAAGGAAACAAGCTTCCGGGGACCGGTTTCTGGCATTACAGCCGTCTTCGGCCCGGCTTGCTTGAATCCTGATGGTGCAATGAGCAAGGGACTCACATCTGAGTATACCCTTCCACGCTTAGGGTGGACAAAATTATTTGCAACAAGGGGTGGTGATGGACAGAGTCTCTGAATTAAGTTGAGTACTCTCACCCAGTCAAGAGATCAGGGCTAGATCCAACACCGTTTTTTAGCTCATTGCACCATCCCAGTTTCAGAACCTGGCTGTATGCAAATTAGTCTGTCCCTGGCCCAGTGCATCATGGGAACATGGCAGACCAGACTTCAAAAGCCAATTCTTACACTGGGAAGGAAACAAGCTTCCGGGGACCGGTTTCTGGCATTACAGCCGTCTTCGGCCCGGCTTGCTTGAATCCTGATGGTGCAATGAGCAAGGGACTCACATCTGAGTATACCCTTCCACGCTTAGGGTGGACAAAATTATTTACAACAAGGGGTGGTGATGGACAGAGTCTCTGAATTAAGCAGAGTACTCTCACCCAGTCAAGAGATCAGGGCTAGATCCAACACCGTTTTTTAGCTCATTGCACCATCCCAGTTTCAGAACCTGGCTGTATGCAAATTAGTCTGTCCCTGGCCCAGTGCATCATGGGAACAGAGCAGACCAGACTACAAAAGCCAATTCTTACACTGGGAAGGAAACAAGCTTCCGGGGACCGGTTTCTGGCATTACAGCCGTCTTCGGCCCGGCTTGCTCGAATCCTGATGGTGCAATGAGCAAGGGACTCACATCTGAGTATACCCTTCCACGCTTAGGGTGGACAAAATTATTTACAACAAGGGGTGGTGATGGACAGAGTCTCTGAATTCAGCAGAGTACTCTCACCCAGTCAAGAGATCAGGGCTAGATCCAACACCGTTTTTTTAGCTCATTGCACCATCCCAGTTTCAGAACCTGGCTGTATGCAAATTAGTCTGTCCCTGGCCCAGTGCATCATGGGAACAGGGCAGACCAGACTACAAAAGCCAATTCTTACACTGGAAAGGAAACAAGCTTCCGGGGACCGGTTTCTGGCATTACAGCCGTCTTCGGCCCGGCTTGCTTGAATCCTGATGGTGCAATGAGCAAGGGACTCACATCTGAGTATACCCTTCCACGCTTAGGGTGGACAAAATTATTTACAACAAGGGGTGGTGATGGACAGAGTCTCTGAATTAAGCAGAGTACTCTCACCCAGTCAAGAGATCAGGGCTAGATCCAACACCGTTTTTTAGCTCATTGCACCATTCCAGTTTCAGAACCTGGCTGTATGCAAATTAGTCTGTCCCTGGCCCAGTGCATCATGGGAACAGGGCAGACCAGACTACAAAAGCCAATTCTTACACTGGGAAGGAAACAAGCTTCCGGGGACCGGTTTCTGGCATTACAGCCGTCTTCGGCCCGGCTTGCTTGAATCCTGATGGTGCAATGAGCAGGGGACTCACATCTGAGTATACCCTTCCACGCTTAGGGTGGACAAAATTATTTACAACAAGGGGTGGTGATGGACAGAGTCTCTGAATTAAGCAGAGTACTCTCACCCAGTCAAGAGATCAGGGCTAGATCCAACACCGTTTTTTAGCTCATTGCACCATCCCAGTTTCAGAACCTGGCTGTATGCAAATTAGTCTGTCCCTGGCCCAGTGCATCATGGGAACAGGGCAGACCAGACTACAAAAGCCAATTCTTACACTGGGAAGGAAACAAGCTTCCGGGGACCGGTTTCTGGCATTACAGCCGTCTTCGGCCCGGCTTGCTTGAATCCTGATGGTGCAATGAGCAAGGGACTCACATCTGAGTATACCCTTCCACGCTTAGGGTGGACAAAATTATTTACAACAAGGGGTGGTGATGGACAGAGTCTCTGAATTAAGCAGAGTACTCTCACCCAGTCAAGAGATCAGGGCTAGATCCAACACCGTTTTTTAGCTCATTGCACCATCCCAGTTTCAGAACCTGGCTTTATGCAAATTAGTCTGTCCCTGGCCCAGTGCATCATGGGAACAGGGCAGACCAGACTACAAAAGCCAATTCTTACACTGGGAAGGAAACAAGCTTCCGGGGACCGGTTTCTGGCATTACAGCCGTCTTCGGCCAGGCTTGCTTGAATCCTGATGGTGCAATGAGCAAGGGACTCACATCTGAGTAGACCCTTCCACGCTTAGGGTGGACAAAATTATTTACAACAATATGGAAAGCGTTGGATATCGTAGGTTGGCAAATTACTATTCCAACTCCAGAGGGTGTAACAGTAGGGAAAACGTTGGATAGCGTAGGGGGAAAAATTACTATTCCAACTCCAAAGGGTGCAACAGTAGGGAAAGCGTTGGATAGCGTAGGGGGAAAAATTACTATTCCCACTCCAGAGACTTCAACATTAGGGAAAGCGTTGGATAGCGTAGGGGGAAAAATTACTATTCCCACTTCAGTGAGTGCTACAGTAGGGAAAGCGTTGGATAGCGTAGGGGTATAAATTACTATTCCAACTCCAGAGGGTGCAACAGTAGTGAAAGCGTTGGATAGCGTACGGGTGAAAATTACTATTCCAACTCCAGAGGGTGCAACAGTAGGAAAATGGTTAGATAGCGTAGGGGGAAAAATAACTATTCCAACTCCAAAGAGTGCAACAGTAGGGAAAGCTTTGGATAGCGTAGGGGGAAAAATTACTATTCCAACTCCAAAGGATGCAACAGTAGGGAAAGCGTTGGATAGCCTAGAGGGAAAAATTACTATTCCAACTCCAAAAGATGCAACAGTAGGGATAGCGTTGGATAGCATAGAGGGAAAAATTACTATTCCCACTCCAGAGAGTGCAATAGTAGGGAAACCGTTGGATAGCGTAGAGGAAAAAATTACTATTCCCACTCCAGTGAGTGCAACAGTAGGGAAAGCGTTGGATCGCGGGTATGTAAAAATGACTATTCCCACTCCAATGACTGCAACATTAGGAAAAGCGTTGGATAGCGTAAGAGTAAAAAGTACTATTCCCACTCCAGAGAGTGGAACAGTATCGAAAGCGTTGGATAGCGGGTGGGTAAAAATTACTATTCCCACTCCAGAGAGTGCAACAGTAGGGAAAGCGTTGGATAGCGTAGGGAGAAAAACTACTATTCCAACTCCAACTGTTGCAACAGTAGGGAAAGCGTTTAATAGCGTAGGATTTTATTTTAACATACTTATAAATATTGTTTTAATTAGAAATAATGTATAATTAATTTATTAAAGACATCAACATCTATAATAAACAATTAATAATTAATAAAACCAATTACATTTGAATAACTAATTGACAATAAATTAAAAAACACAAATAAGTAATAATTATTAAATATTACTCACCAAATAATAACTATAAAAAATTAACTATTTATCATAAAAACACATTTTTTTGTCAATTTAAATCACAATTAAAACTTAGGAAACAATATACTAAATATTAAAATAAAACAAATTGTTAACAATAATGAATGATTTTTTCTAGTTAATAGAAAATAACTACGAATTAAAAATATTAATTGCCAATAAAAAAATTAATTATGTTTTAAATAAATTATTTGCAAATTAATAATTAATTAATACATTAATTATACCGAACAAAAAATGTATAAATTATTAAATATTGACAATTAAATTACTTCCCACCCAATACCCCTATAAACCCACAACACGCTCCGGTACTAAAACATAACATTTATTAAAAATTAACATTAATTACCAATTAAATAATTAATTTATCAATTAAAATATTTAATTGCCAATTAATACATTTTTACAAAATATATTATACATAACATTTTTTAATTCATTACAATTAAATTACTTCCCACCCTATTCCCCTATAAACTCACAACCCACTCTGGTACTAAAACATAACATTTCATAAAAATTAACATTAATTACCAATTAAATAATTAATTTATCAATTAAAATAATTCATTGCCAATTAATAATTAAATAAAAAATGTAATTAATTACAATTAAATTACTTCCCACCCTATTCCCCTATAAACCCACAACCCGCTCTGGTACTAAAACATAACATTTAATAAAAATTAACATTAATTACCAATTAAATAAATAATTTATCAATTAAAATAAATTGTCAATTAATAATTACAATTAAATTACTTCCCACCCTATTCCCCTATAAACCCACAACCCACTCTGGTACTAAAACATAACATTTAATAAAAATTAACATTAATTACCAATTAAATAATTAATTTATCAATTAAAATAATTAATTGCCAATTAATAATTAAATAAAACATTAATTAATTACAATTAAATTACTTCCCACCCTATTCCCCTATAAACCCACAACCCGCTCTGGTACTAAAACATAACATTTAATACAAATTAACATTAATTACCAATTAAATAAATAATTTATCAATTAAAATAATTAATTGTTGATTTATAATTACAATTAAATTACTTCCCACCCTATTCCCCTATAAACCCACAACCCGCTCTGGTACTAAAACATAACATTTAATAAAAATTAACATTAATTACCAATTAAATAAATAATTTATCAATTAAAATAATTAATTGTCAATTAATAATTAAAATTAAATTACTTCCCACCCTATTCCCCTATAAACCCACAACCCGCTCCGGTACTAAAACATATAATTTACTTAAAAATAAATGTATTAATATATAAAAATAATACACATATAATATAAATTAATTTAAATACTTAACAAAAACATATAACACATACATAATAAAAATTAAAAAAAAATACAAATATCGATATTAGTAACATCGAAATTAGTTACATCGATATATATGCTATCGATATTACTAACTTCGATATTACTTACATCGATATAAATGAATTCGATATTACTTACCTTAGGGTCGATATTCTGTCCTACGATATTCTTGACATCGATATTCTGTACCTTCGAAATTTTAAACACGATATTTTGGTAGGTCGAAATTTTCAACTCGATATTTTGACTGTGTACCGTGGTCACACCAGTCCCACCGCCCTAGAGCTGCCCTGCTCAAGGGTCCTGTCACCTCAGTGACAGAATTACTGTTGCTCTAGGGTTGCTGCTTTGTAGGCCTGCCTGCAAGACTGGCAGTGAACTCCAGTATGATTTGTAATGGACAGGCCTTCAAGGGTAACCCACACTTGCCACCGCTAGGGTCCACCTGCTGGTGCTAAGACACCAACGCTTCTAAGGTCTTGCAGGGCCTTCTAAGGTCTAGTATGGGATGTGCTCACTCAGGAGAGTGGTCTGGGGGACTGGTCATGAAGGCTGAACTTGGGTCCTCAGTTCCTAATTCGGCAGCTCTGACCATAGTATCACATTCTCTCCCCCACTGAGAGAAACTCACACTGCCTTCAACTATAACCCTTTTGTGCCCCGCTGTAAACACCTGGATGTGACTCAATTCACATTATGCACTAGACATGAGTAATAGAAAAAAAGTAATAACATCCTGGAAAAAGCAAATACTCAAGGGAATGCAAGATTAAGTAAAGCATGTGAAATGTAAGCAGGAACAACATGGTTACAGTAATGCTCTTACACTCGCTATTCAGAAATCAGAGAGTGCTTTTGCCTGAAAAAGCTAAAGACATGACTACAGGGCCTGGAAGGGACTTGTTTGAATGTCTATTGCTTATATCCTTATAAAATATAAGCAGTATGGTTTTAAAGACCACATCCCTGAACACAGAGCAGCTGTACACATTTTGTTTTTCCATCCACCATGTATTGCAGTGCCTCCAGGATTGGTGCACTTCCTCACCCGAGGAAAACAATGTTGAAAGAAAGACGAGAAATCAAAAGTAGCGCTTCACTGGCAAACTCTGTAAAGTGGCGCTAACTTGTTTGGGTGTAAATAAAAATCAATTTGACGTGAGGGTGTGGGTCACGCACTCCTCTGTGTAATTGAGGTAAACTGGTTGTGGTGTGCTTCAAAGATATCACCCCCTGACAACGAAGGTGTGGAAATCAATAGTGGTTGGTGACACCTAGGGTAGGTGTCAACTCTCTGAGCACAACCTTGATGAAACAAACAAGTTTCTTTAGCAAGTTCTTCAAATGACACGATGAATTAGACCAGATTTTTGTTCATATTCTTCATGTTTAATTCACATGAATCTCTTATAGAAATCCATACCGTTCCATTGTATATGTGAATCCAAATTCATTATGCAAATAATGACATCATATCCCAATGCATTTCGGACACATGGTCCTTCGTCAGGGGAATCCTACAAAATAATAATGAAAAAATCTAAGTATGATCCACCGAGTAAAAATGAATATATGAATGTACTGCCTTGATCGTGAAAGTGTCTAGTAAATGATACCGGATAGTCAACATGGTGTAAAGACGGAAAGGCACCCGAAAAAAGTGCTCGCCCAAAGATCAGCGTCTGTGTGGTAAACTCAAAAGGAACCTGCGAAAGTTCAAGTAATCAGGATTCCACTTTAAAGGAACAAAAGCAAATTCAAAGAACAGGACATGTACTCAACAAAGGCTACCCGGGGTTCATATTTAATCCAAAAATGTATGATTAGGTAAGAGGTGTGGCGCCGCGGCCAGGGCGACTGACGCTGGAATCTGGGGACCACGGTTCGATCCCCGGCTCCGGCGGCAGGTCAGCCCAGCACCATGTGACTCTGGGCAATAGCTCGCTTAATCTTCCCGACGGCCCCCCAGCGCCTAGAGACCCTTACGGGTGATCGGCCCGAAGGTATCAGAGCACTTTACATGAGCACCAGTTGCATACAGACACATTCATTTCATTAGGAACGGGGAGATTACGTGATTTGCCTAGAATCACAAGATGTTGAGGGTCCTTTGCTGAGACTCAAACCCGATTTTGCAGCTTCAAGAGGAATTTCTGTAGCTCTAAGACTAAATCCTTTCCCAATACAGTGACCGCACTTTGCCTGAATCTTTAATTCTAGCCTTATGAGTGCTTTAGTACAAAATGGAAGGTCACTGCTGATATTTATGTGAATCAATAGCAGTTGACCAGTGACTTTTTTAACATCCTTAATAAAAGTTATTCAATGCTCGTAGGGGCTTATTTACAAGCCACTTGCACCGCAGTTTCATCACTTACGGTGGCTTAGCGCTGCCTTGTAAATGAAGCCTCCTTTCATGCTATGGTTAGCGTGATGGTGTGGGCAGTGGGTGTTGTGGTGGCAGTGGGCGCAAGGGTGCCTGCGTTGGAGCTACACTGCTAAGTGTAGCGACAACGCAGGGGGAAAAGCAAGGCTGCACCATATCATTGTAAATATGGTGCATCTTGCATTTCTGAAGTGGCAGAGTGAGGCGTTAAGCCATGACAGCTAACGCCTCACTCCGCCACTTCCTTGTACATATGCCGGCCCCTCAGTTTCTTATGGGCTACCTTTCACTATGGTGCCACTGAACACAAACACACACACCATCACACCAACACAACCACACACATTTCCATACCAGAAAGGCCTTAAATCGGTTCCCTGTTGTACAGCATCCCTCACAATCACAGGTCTTTGCTTCTGCCCTCTCAACCATCCTTTTTATTGCTAATTGCTTGTTTACTATTCTACCTTAAAAAGTGTATGGAGCAAATGGAGATTAATGCACTTCGAACCTTTTGTACCACAGGACTGAAAACAATGCTTTTGTTAAAAGTATCTGACAGTGTGGGAGCACCAGTCCTTACTACATTTCAGTGTTGTGTTTTTGCACAAGTTAAAGCTAAAGAACCCTCCTGGAGCTAACCCAAACATTCAGTAGAAAAATGTGTTTATCTAACTGAAGCAAACTGAGTAGAAAAATATGTGATACTTTTGCACGTACAAACACTCTGCCAGTTGACACAGAATGAAGCAGAACCCCTATTGTTAACCGAGGCCTAAAATTCAGGCTTAGCACACTCATGCTAAGTGAACAATTCACTCAAGTTCCTTCAAAACACAAACATGGAATATGATAGCATGCATCAAGACCAATTATGCACACTTACGTTATCAAAGATATAGAAAGCTGGCTCAGAATTGACCGAGCTTTCCTTTTATGATCATTGCCATCAGTTGTGTTAGCACACCTGAACACTACAACACCCAAAATGCATCAATGTCTTAAACGAAAACCCCATACTGAAAAAGTGGTGCCTCCCTGTTCACCCTCTACCAACAGGTAGCTATTGACGCAGGAAGGTGCATTGAATACAAGAGGAGCTATGTTTGAGATAAAGCAATAGGCAGAAGAAGTATATTTGGGATTTAAAGGCATGGTAGAAAGATTAATTAGAAAAAACTGTAATATTCAGCTTTGAAAGCTGTTCTTTGTAAAAATCTGCCACCTCAGTTTTCTACCACTGTCAGTTTAAGTTCGAGCTAGTTGCAGTGAGCCTGAAACATTATATTTACACAAAGCTTCAACAGCCATTTATATCCTGGTCAATCTGTTACTAAGCAACGTTGTGTCTATTACACAGCTCATCTAACCAAAGAATTCAGTGGTGAGGTCAGCTAAATGCACAGTAATTTACTCTTGGAACTAATAGTTTATGAGATGCTTGTCACAAGCAGTGGGTCGTGCTTCACATGAGCATGCTTAAACCCCAGCAATGCTCATTCAACTTTTCAGCCTCTTGTGCCTAGAAGCTGAGGACTATTCAACAGAGTACTCCTCACTTCCGGCATTGTGTTTGTTTGGACAGAGCAAAAGAGGGGTAATAAATGGTACAGATGAAAAACACAGGATGTAAAAACACCAGGAGGTAAGCAGCATGTGTCCCAGTGTGCACCAAATTGTTTAGACAAATTTTGACTTCAACAAACAAAAAATGAAATAACACAAATAAACTATTGAACACAAGTTATTATTGCATTTCCCCAATTTTTACTCACTTTAATCATCAGCCAGTGCCCTCAAGTTTAAATCGCTGGAAAAAGGGATTTGAGACCCTTTTTGAGGTCTGTGGCAGTCTGCAGATTAAAATATAAACATTTTTTAATGACCACATTGGGAACGGTTGGGCACATATGTGCTTGTAGTCCCAGCCACCTTGCCTTGTGATGTTATGAAGCGTGCACACTCGTGCGTTGTCTGGATGATCAACGTTGATGAGCTGGTATGTACAGTTTTACATTGAATATTAATGGACGTGAAATTGCCTCACACACACTCACACAAACACACGCCAGCATTCTCTGTGGTGTAGTTGAGGCATACTACTGCAGCATGCTCCACTAGGCAGTCACTCACAAAGGTCCTAGACACTGGCAACGGGTCAGAGCTCAACAGTAATTAAAATCGAGCTTGGGGATAATGACAGCAAGCTACAGCCACACTGTCTTTAAAAAGGAATGTATTTTTGGGGTGTGGAATGCTTAGGGTTGGGCAATTATGCCTATGATAGAGGAAATATATGGGATTCATCAGTACATGGAGACCCCATCTGTTGTGCTATGCCACCAATTAGAACACTGGAATGTTGAGCGCTCCATAAAAGACATTGGAGTAGCTACGGGCGTATAATGTCTGCTATAAGCCTTCTACTCCAACATGCCAATGTTTGTCTTTCTGTTTCTCCCTTTTTAATTTAGAACATTCTACCCACAGTGGGTGGAATGTAATAATAGCCTAAACACCCTTCTGTCTAAGGCTATACCTGCAGTTAAAAGCCCCCAGGGCCTTTAACAACTGGATTATCCCTCTGCAGACGGCTATAAGGCTATAATAGAGGCCTGATCTTAACACTGCAAAACTTGGAGCCTAATATAACCCTTTCTGATGCCCATTATGAGGAGGTTTGCATTGCACTGGAATATAGGAATGCTAGCGGCTCCATTGAGGACAAAGAGAATGCCCCGGTTACTTACCGGTAATCTTCATTACTCCGAGTCCATGTCTTCCTCGCCACAGTAATTACCCATGAGCCTCCGGCTCCACACAGAACTCCAAGCATAAAAAAACAGCGCTCTAGTCTCCCTCTCCCTCCTCCAAGATGTCCCCCAGTGGCTCCAGCCAATCCCACAAAGGGATACAGAAATACCAACACGACCTGAAGGACCAAGCCGCAGACATGAAGCCAC
The DNA here is from genome assembly GCF_964261635.1 of Lissotriton helveticus. NCBI lineage: Eukaryota > Metazoa > Chordata > Amphibia > Caudata > Salamandridae > Lissotriton > Lissotriton helveticus. The sequence continues at coordinate 611,236,521 of NC_136071.1, read as the reverse complement.
CAACAGGGCCGGGAGGGAAGGGAAACTATACTGTGGCGAGGAAGACATGGACTCGGAGTAATGAAGATTACCGGTAAGTAACCGGGGCATTACCTCCTCGTCCTGTCTTCCTCGCCACAGTAATTACCCATGAGCCGATACCAAAGCAATCAGCTTCATGCAAGGAAAACACTCCAGAGAATCATGCAGAGAAACAAATTTAACCACAAGAGGTACAATATTCCACAGAAACATACACCTCAAGGAATCCCAGCCGACAGTACAGAAGAGGCAAGGAAACAGAACCCCCACCCCCAAACCGAAGGCGATAACGGGACCTGAAAGTAAGCGGGGACGACCAAGTGGCAGCCCGGCAAACATCCTCCATGGATACCCCGCCCACGAAACAGAAACAGATCCGGTGGACCGACCCCGAACAGTCAGAGGGGGAAGAACAGAAACAGAACCATAAGCCAACAGTATGGCCTCCTCCTAACCAACGACTGACAGTGGACAGGGAGGGCTTCAGGCCCTGACGAGACAAACCAAAATTGACAAACAAATTGTCAACCGTACAAAAGGAAGAAGTGCGTGATAAAGAAACCAACAATGCACGACGCACATCCAACAGGTGGAGAAGGCAATCCTCAGCCTAGGAAGGAACAGGACAAAGAATCGGAAGAACCACTTCAGCAGAACGGTGAAAATAAGAATCCACCCAGGAATAAACGTAGGATGAGGGCGCAAGACTACACGATCAGACAAAACGACCAAAAATGGAGCAGACCGCAGGAAGGCACCCAGCTCACCAATATGCCTGGCAGACGCATTAGCCACAAGAAACACCACTTCGAGTGTCAAGAACTTCAGGCCCACCGACTCCAAAGGCTCGAAAGGAGCCGACTGCAAGGAACGCAATACCAGAGGAAGGTCCCAATGAGGAGAACAGAAGATAGGACGGGGACGTGGCAAAGAAAGCGACTAAAAAAGCCGAGCCACCAAAGGAGAAATCAGAACCAAAGGCAGGACATGAAATGCCCGAATGGCGGCCCAATGAGCCCTGAGAGTGGAAATGGCCAAGCCCAAAAGGAAACTATCAAGTAAAAAATCCAGAATCCGAGCAGGGTTCAAAGAAGCCAACGACAGCCAGTGACACACACAACAAGAGGTAAAGTCATCCCAAAGCTAAGCGTAGGACTTAAGAGTAGAAGGCCTCCGAGATTGCCGAACGACGCCAGCAACCGCAAAGAACAACCTGCACGCAACATCGATCCCCTCTCAAGAGCCAGGCCCGCAGACCCAGGGACCGGAACACAGGCAGAGGCAGAAGAGGACCCAATAGAGGATAAGGCACGAACAGTAACGTCCAGCCCGGAGACACAGCCAATTCCAGCAATAGGGGATACCAAGGACGACGGCACCACCCCGGAGCAACCAGAAGGACAAACGACCCCTCCCTCTGGACCTTCCGCAATACCTTCGGAAGCAGGGGAACAGGAGGAAAGGCATACAACAGGCCCCTCGGTCAAAGGAACGACAGAGCGACCACACTCCAAGCAACCAGACAATGCACAAACGTGTAAAAACAGCGGAATGTGGCAGAGGTCCGGGAAGCAAAGAGGTCTACAATCAGAGACCCAAACATCCACCGCAACCATCCGAACATCAAGGGTGGCAGGGACAAAGACCCCATGGACGGAAACACATGGCCCAGACAATCCGGCACAAAGCTCTCCTGACCAGGCAGGAAAAGCACAGACAGGGACGCCAGGCTCATCTCTGCCTAACAACAAACCGACGGCCGAGGCAACCGAGGGAACGGGACAGTCCGTCCGGACCCACACACGGTGACCCCGCGGAGATCCGAAAAGGTAAACAGACCCAACAGGAAGGACCCAGCCACTCGTAGTCGGAAGAACAAGACAACACCGCCCGAGGCTAAACCCCCGATTCATAGAATCCCCCAGAGAAGTACCCTACCTCAGCAGGCCGGAATCGGCAGTGAGAACCCGGGAGGGAACAACCAGAAACGGGCGGGCCCTGGACAGACGACATTCGGCCAACCACCACACCAGGACCGCCCGAACCCCCGGGGACACAGGGAACAAAACACTCACATCTAGGGAACAGGGGTTCCAAAAGCAACAAAAGTGCGGGACACCCATATGTGAAGGCGAGCCCATGGCACGATCAACAAAAATGCAGACATCAGACCCCGAACCCGCAATCACAGGCTCACAGGATGAGAAGGCCACGACAACAGGGACCGCACAGCATACACCAGGGACAGAATCCGAGCAGGGGTCATGAACACCATCCCCAACCGAGACCGAACAGAGCCCCAACAAAAGTCAACACCAGCGCCGGAACCAGGGAGGATTGTGGAACAATCACCAGGAACCCGTGAGGCACCAGGACAAGGCACACCTACCGGACATGCAACTCCGCCACCGAAGAGAAGAAGCAGAGATCGACATATCGGCCATAAGGGGAAAAACACCAATGCCGCGCCCTCGCAAATGGCCAATAAGAGGAGCCAGAACCATAGTAAAAATCCTGGGTGAAGGTACCCGGAACCGAAAGTGACGAACCAGGATGCAGAAACAGAGAAACCTCTGAGAAACCGGGTGAACAGGCACAGGCAGATAAGCATCCCTCAAGGCCATGGAGGCCAGTAAATCCCCTTGAGATAACAGAGGGAGGAGCACTGGAGGGAAACCAAAACGAATGTCGAATGATGGACGAGAGAATGCACCCATTACAAATCCATCACAGGTCCGAGATCCCATGAGCGTCTTGACACCAGAAAGGATGGAACAAACCCCCAACCCCAATTGAACGTCAGGCACGGGAACAACGGCCCCCTACAGAACAAGGAGACACGACACCTCCCAAAAGAGCCACTTGCATCAAAGCGTCACTGGAACAAGGAGAGAACATGAAACCGTCTGGGGGAGCCAGGGAAAATCCAAGACGAACACCTCCTGACACCACCTGTAGCACCCACTGATCTGACAAAGACCAGCGCCAAGATACCACGAAGAAAGTGACGGAACTCCTAACCGGACCCATACCAGGAGAGAACCCGTCAGGACTCGGAAGCGGGAGCGGAGGATGAAGAAGAATCCGAGAACCGGGAGCAATCAAAAGAAGGCGCACCCCGGACACGCCCCCTCCCACGAAAGGGCTGACCAGCACGACCCCACCCGGAAGGACCAAAATCCCTCCGAGAACAAACGGAACGGAATCAACCAGCCCGTTCAGGAGCAAGGACTACACGGTCCTCCGCTGTCATCATCACCATCCCCAAAGGTGAACCAAAAAGCCAAACCTCAGAAAAAGAGATCGTCATCAGGAGACACTGCAGCGCAGCATCTGCCTTCCAGGAGCGAAGCCACAAATGACGCCTTGCAGCGACAGAAGACCCCGCCGCAGAAGCCGCCACCCCCAAGTAATCAAAGAGAGTCAGAAATTAGGCGAACCAGCAGCTCCAACATAGCCAGAGTAGAAGAGACCTCGTCCCCCTGGCCCAACAATTCAGCCAAAGACTGAAAACCCTTAATCAAAGAAAGGAGCGCGCAAGAGGAATAGGCAGCATCCCGGATAGAATAATTCGCAGCCGCAAAAGTGCGCTTCACCGCACAATCCACTTTACGGTCAACCGGGTCAGCAGGAGAAGAATCCTCCGAAACAACAGCCCCATGAGAAGACATGCTGGCCATCAAAGAATCCACCTTCACCGAGGAAGGGTACATCACAGCAAAATCCTACAGCGGGTACTGTGTACCCAAAAACCGTGGAAAGGAACCCTTGTCCACATCCTTCCATTCATTATCCAAGACCTTCAAAACGGAAGAATGTAAAGGCAATGTATCAGGCTCAGGACGCTGACAATGCGAAAACAGATCGTCTTCCAGAGGCACCACAGAGGCAGGAAACACCAAGTTCTCGCGAATGTGACCCAGCACCTCCTACAGGTCGGCACCTTGCACAAAGCGACCCCGGACATCAATGTCTACCTCAGCGTCAGAAAACAGCAGCAGCAGCACCATCAACTAACGCCCTGTTATCAGGAGGAACAGGCACCTGACATTGTAACGCAGCAGCCACAGCAGAATAAATCAACTGCCGCAACAATCCCACAGAAGGAATCGCCACCCCAGAACTAGAAGCCCCATCCAAGGAACCAGGAGCAGGAACTAGCAGAGAATCGCGCTCCCTCACAGCCACACACGAGGGATGAGTGGAACAAACACAGGCAATGAAAGAGACAACATGCCCGGTATAAAAAGGACCCAAGGTCGCTAGGCAACCAAGAAACCAGCCCTTAGCATTTTCAAAACACCATAAATGCCGTATGCAGAGCCGCGCGCACGCGTAATGCAGCCACAGACCGTCGCGGAGGCAGAAGCAACGGAGACCTGAAGGCGCTCCCTGCACAGAGACGGTAGCGGTAAGAACGCTACTGGGAGCCCCCGGTCCCCACAACAAGCGCATCCGGCCCCGGAAACAGGTAGGCAAGAGACCGGGAGCCTCCGGCCCCCACAGCAAGTGCACCCGGCCGCGCTACGTCCGCTGAGCAGGACGTGCGGCCAGAAAGGAAAACTCACTTCCCAAACAACCGGCAAAGCAGGACTCCAGGCGTCCCGTACATCATAAAACAATGACGAAAGCCGAAAAGAACAAAACGCCACGAAAGTCCGCTAAGCAGGACAAGAGGCGTGGAGGCAGAAGAAGGGGGAAAAAAAACAGTAAAACACAACACTCAATCAAACTACTTCCCCCAAACTTAATACCCAGGACATAAGGGGACTGCTCAAGCAGGACCCCAGCCCCACTCACCTGACCAGCAGGGAACACAGCACTTGGAGAAGTGCAGAAAAAAAGAACAGGTCGTGTTGGTATTTCTGTATCCCTTTATGGGATTGGCTGGAGCCACTGGGGGCCATCTTGGAGGAGGGACAGGGAGACTAGAGCGCTGTTTTTTTATGCTTGGAGTTCTGTGTGGAGCCGGAGGCTCATGGGTAATTACTGTGGCGAGGAAGACAGGACGAGGAGGTAATGAGGGTCTATTATGTCTGGAAAAAACCTTCCACTCAAACCTTTTAATGTTTGTATATCTGTTTCTCCAGGTGTCATTTAGAACATTCTGCACTCAGCGAATGGAATTGTCCAAAATCAGCATTGTTTTTCTTCCTTGGGCTGCACTAGTCATTAACCCCTTCGATGCTGATGGCGGAGCGGTTCCGTCATCAGCATCGGTTGGGCTGTGCTGATGACGGAACCGTTCCGTCATCAGTACAGCCCTGGGGGGGAGCGCTGGCGCTCCCCCCCTGTGCAGCGATCTTGTGTTTTTTTGCAGGGGTGGCAGCGGAAGACTTTCCGCTGCCACCCCCTGGCCCCCCCACGCTTCTTGGTGACGTCAGCACGCACAGCGCGCGCCGACGTCATCAGGAAGCGCTGGACGCGCTGGAAGCCATTTCTTTCCAGCGCGTCCAGCAAAGAGGTTCGTGTTTTGTGCTCCGGTGGGGCGGGGGGGCGGTTTTTGGTTCCTTGAGGCATCAGGGGGGAGGAAACTGTGTTTCCTCTCCCCTGATGTCCCAATGCAGGGCATTCCTGGTGCACGATCGCGCACAGCGTCGCGATCGTGCACCAGGAATGCCCCACTAGACACCAGGGATATTTATTTGGCCATAAATATTTGAGCAGGAAGCGACCCCTTTGGCAAGGGTCGCTTCCTTTGGGGGCTATAATTGTTCTCAGACTTTTCTGCCCCCCCTGGGGCAGATCAGCCTTTTGTTTGGCCAATCTGCACCCAGGGGGGGGGCAGAAAAGCCCACTAGACACCAGGGATTGATTTTTATTTATAAAGGAAGCGACCCCTTGGGCAAGGGTCGCTTCCTTAGGGGGATAAAATATTTGTCAGACTTTTCTGCCCCCCCATGGGCAGATCGGCCATTTTTTCGGCCGATCTGCACCCAGGGGGAGCAGAAAAGCCCACTAGTCACCAGGGATTTGTTTTTTATTTGAAAAGGAAGCGACCCCTTGGGGAAGGGTTGCTTCCTAGTGGCCCTAATATTTTTTTAGACTTTTCTACCCCCCCTGGGGCCAGATCGGCCGTTTTTTTGGGCCGCATCTGGACCCAGGGGGGGCAGAAAAGCCCACTAGACACCAGGGATTGATTTATATTTATAAAGGAAGCGACCCCTTGGGCAAGGGTCGCTTCCTTAGGGGGATGTAATATTTTTCAGACTTTTCTGCCCCCCCCTGGGGCAGATCGGCGTTGTTTTTGGCTGATCTGCACCCAGGGGGGGCAGAAAAGCCCACTAGTCACCAGGGATTTGTTTGGATTTGAAAAGGAAGCGACCCCTTGGGGAAGGGTCGCTTCCTAGTGTCCCTAATTTTTTTATAGACCTTTCTGCCCCCTGGCTGTTTTTTTTTACAGTTTCTGGACCCAGGGGGGGGGAATAGAAAAGCCCACTAGACTCCAGGGTTATTTTTTTTTATAGGGAGCGATCCCTTGGCCAAGGGTTGCTTCCTTGGGCCCATTTGTTTTCAGTATGTTCTGCCGTGTCTTTATTTGGCCTCTCTGCCCTCCGTAGGGTTGCTTCCAGGGGGCCCACTTTTATAATGATTTATAATCTTCCCCCCTTGGGGACAGACACCCCATTTGTGACATACCCTGTGACATAGCCTGTTGTAATGTGTGTTGTTTTTGTTTCTTCTAATGTGTATTGTTTTTTTTTCTCTTTAGATTGTTGCAGTGTGCGGTTCTGTTACTGGTGGTTCTGTTGTTCTGCTGTTTCTGTAGTTGCATGTGTTTGGTAAGAGACCTTTTTTTTGTTCAATTGTAATGTAATTGTTTATTTTGCAAAGTGTGTAGTAATACGAGTATGTTTTGTTTCTGTTTGTTGTGATTGTAAAACATGTTTTGCATTTGTTTTTGATGTGTCCTTCTGTAGATGTAAGTTTTTTTTCTTCTTTCTAGTGGGATATCATTGCCTATTTGCTGTGTCTTTGCAGGGTAGGTGCTGGTGAGTGTAGTTGTGTCTTGTAAGTGAATTGTATATTTTTTCTAAATATAGTTTTTTGTGAAAAAGTCTTACATTTTTTATCTTACTTTGCACAGTGTTGGGGTTGTTGAGTTGTTTGTGCAGACTCCTTTATTTGTAAGGATAATGGCTAGCCGCCGGATTACTGCTCAGCAAGTTGTTGGAATGCTTTTTGATTCTTCCTCTGACCATGCTCCAGAGTCTGACTCTGATTCTGAGCCAGAGGTGGAAGGTGAAGATTCAGGTAGTGAGTTTTCTCTACACATGGCTTCATCTGATGATGAAGACACTTTGAGTGCTGATGAAGCTACTTTTGGTGTGGATGATGTGCCTGTGGTTGGGGAGGACATTGCTGTGGTTGTGGTTGGGGAGGACATTGTTGTGCCTGTGGTTGCGGAGGACATTGCTGTGCCAATAGTGCGGCAAGAGACATCTGGGCTGCAGCCTGGGGCTGCTAGACTTCCAGTTGGTGTAGTGAGACAAGAGGCAGCTGGGCGGCGGCCTGCGGCTGCAAGACTTGACGATGAAAGTTCTGACCTCTGGGTTGCACCAGGCATGGTGCAGCCGGCATTGCCTGAATTTACTGGGGTTCCAGGGTGTAGGGTAAACACTGAAAACTTTTTGCCTATTGATTTTTTCAAGTTGTTTATGGATGATGTGTTTTTGGCAGAGATTGTAGAGCAGACTAATTTGTATGCTGAAAATTTTTTGAGGGTGAACAGTGCCAGCCTTAAGCCCCACGCTAGAGCTACCCGGTGGACTCCCACAAATTTGGAGGAGATGAAAAAGTTTTTGGGTTTAACTTTTTTGATGGGCTTGCTTAGGAAACCATCAATGGCTTCATATTGGTCTACTAGTCCCTTGATGGCAACAGCTATATTTCCGGCAGTCATGAGTCGTGATAGGTATTTGCTTCTGCTGCGGATGATGCATTTTGTTGACAATAGTCTTGCTTTGCCACGAGATCACCCTGATTGTGACCGTCTTTTCAAGATTCGGCCTGTCATTGATCATTTGGTTGATCAATTTTCTGAGATCTTTTATCCTGGGAAAGAAATTGCAGTGGATGAGTCTTTGCTGTTGTTCAAGGGCCGCTTGGTATTTCGGCAATACATTCCTAGTAAGAGGGCACGCTATGGAATCAAACTGTATATGCTGTGTGACAGTGAGACTGGATATGTCTCTAATTTCAGGGTGTACACTCGTAAGGAATCCAGGATTAACCCCCCTGGTTGTCCGTCGACTTTTGGAGTGACTGAGAAAATTGTGTGGGAAGTTGGTCGTGGATTGTTTAACAAAGGCCATCATTTGTATGTCGATAACTTCTACACTGGTGTGCGGTTGTTCAGGGAATTGGCCAAAGTGGACACTGTTGCTTGTGGCACAATCCGCTCAAACCGTAAAGGTTTCCCAAAAGAACTTGTTTGTCGAAAGCTTGCTCGGGGACAGTGCAGTGCATTGCGTTGTGAGGAGCTTCTAGCTGTGAAGTTTTCAGACAGGAGAGATGTCTACATGTTGACTACAATACATGATGAAAGCACTGAACCGCGGACTGTTTGGGGTCAGGTTGCAGAAGTGTGCAAACCTGTGTGCATACTGGACTACAATAAGTACATGGGTGGTGTTGACAGAGTTGATCAGAGGTTGGAACCGTATGCTGCTCTTCGTAAGGCTTACATTTGGTACACGAAGTTGGCTATCCATCTTTTCCACTTGGCAACCTTTAATGCTTTTATTGTGTTCCAGAAATCTTGTCCCCAGTCAAAGATGACTTTTGTAAAGTTTCAGGAGTCTGTAATAGGCAGCCTTGTTTTAGTGGAACAGGCAAGTGTTCCTAGAGTTGGAGTGGTGGAGGATGTTGCCAGATTGAAAGATCGCCACTTTCCTGATACAATTCCTCCGACAACCTCAAAAGACTTTCCCAGTCGGAGATGTAGAGTCTGTTGGCGAAGAGGTTTGCGGAAGGAGGTTCGCATGTACTGCCCCGACTGCCCTTCAAACCCCGGGCTGTGTGTACATGCTTGTTTTAGATTGTACCACACGCAAAAGAGTTTTTGGGAGTATCAATGAGTGGTAAAGTGAACTGGTTGGTCTTTATTCTGTAAAACTTATTGTTCAGTTTCAAAGTTTGTATTTCTGTAGTCTTTTTAGATTTAGTTGTCGAGTTAGTAGATTTGTATCAATTTGCAATTTGTTTTTGTTTCTCTTTTATTTAAAAAAAAAAAACTAAACTATGATGTTGGTTTGCATGTAGTGTCCATTGTCTGTCTGTGTGCATGGTTTGGCGCTTGGCTGCCGGTGTCTGTGGACTGGTGCTTGTCTGGCGGTGTCTGCAGACTGGTGCTTGACTGGCGGTGTGCGTGGTCTGGTGTTTGGTTGGCGGTGTGCGTGCTCTTGCGCTTGCCTGGTGTTGTGTTTGGATTTGTCTTTGGCTGGTGGTGTTCGTGGAGTGGTGCTTGGCTGGTGGTGTGTGTGGAGTTGTACTTGGCTGGTGGTGTGTGTTGAGTGGCGCTTGGCTGGTCATGTGTGTGGAGTGGCGCTTGGCTGGTGGTGTGCGTGGAGTGGTACTTGGCTGTCTGTGCACGGAGTGGTGCTTGGCTGGTGTTGTGTTTGTGGAGTGGCGCTTGGCTGGTGGTGTGTGTGGAGGGGCGCTTGGCTGGTGGTGTGCATGGAGTGGTACTTGGCTGTCTGTGCACGGAGTGGTGCTTGGCTAGCGGTGTGTGTGGAGTGGTGGTTGGCTGGCGGTGTGTGTGGAGTGGCGCTTGGCTGGACGGTGTGCGTGGAGTGGTACTTGGCTGTCTGTGCACGGAGTGGTGCTTGGCTGGTGTTGTGTGTGGAGTGGTACTTGGCTGTCGGTGTGCGCTGAGTGGTGTTTGGCTGGCGGTGTGCATGGTCTGGTGCTTGGATGGTGGTGTGGGTGGACTGGCGCTCGGCAGGCGGTGTGTGAGTAGTTACTTTCTGTTGGTCACTACACACACTGCTAGTTGAGTGACACTCCACACAGTCCATCATTTTGTGTAGTTGCAGTGTCAGAAATGTGGGCGTGTGAAAGTGATGGGCCCTTGAATGGCGCTGTTTGCTGGTGTGAGTGTTGAAATGTGATGGGTCCGCGGCTGGCGGTGTGAATGTTTTGTATGTGTCACGCGTACGAAAGGTGTATGAATGGCCTGTAAAGAGGTTGGTGCCTTGACGTGGCTTTACAGCTCACGAGCTGTGAGTCAGTGATTCAGTTTATCATACTTTCAATTATACACAGTGTATTTCATTTTTGTGAAATTACTTGCGTATACAATTGTATGTACTGAATCATCACTCACCCTCGTGCCAAATCCAACCAGTACGTGTGTGTGCTTGCGGATTAGATGGGTGTGCAGTAATAATTGTTTTTTTTCTCTTTCTGCAGTAGGGTGTACCTTGTCCCTTATTGTGATTGTTGTTATGTGTTGCTTTTCCATTCGGATGGTGTCAATGGTCTGGTTTGTATCAGGTATGAAAGGTGCGTGAATGGCCTGTAAAACGGTTGGTGCCTTGTCGTGGCTTTACAGCTCACGAGTTGCGAGTCACTGGTTCAGTTTTTATGCATTTATTTATTGACAGAGCATTTCATTTTTTTGAAATATCTTGTTAATAAAATGTTATGTACTGAACCATCACTCGCCCTCGTGCTAAATCCAACCTGTATGTGTGAGTCTTTGAGGAATAGATAGCCGTGCTTGAATGTTTTACTTTTGAGTAACTCTGTTAAGGTGTGGTATCATTTTACTCGGGAGAACAAGGGGAACGCTGGGTGGTAGGACATTTATGCCGGCACGGCGATCCCATGCCAAAAAGTTTTGAAAAGTGCAATTTTTATCTAATTGTAAGGTTTGCAAGGAGTTCTGGGTAGGAAAACATTGGGGGACCCACGCATGCCATACCTCCCTGGACTCTCCCGGGTGTCTAATTTTCTGAACTGTTTGGGTTTGCTACTTTCCAAAGAATACCACCCAGCCCCGGGCCAAAAACTCAGGTGCCCCCCCCCCCCAAAAATCAAAGTTATATTGCTTCAGGGTATTTTGAATTCACCACCGTACGATTTGGACCTTTTCCTGTTGCAGCCACTATGGCTACCCACGCAAGTGAGGTACCGTTTTTATTGGGAGACCTGGGGGCACGCTGGGTGGGAGGTAATGTGTGTGAGCCCAGTGATGCCACGCTTTACCACACTAAAACGTGTGAAAAAATTGATTTTTTTCCAGCTAAAAATGAGGGTTGCAAGGGATTCTGGGTAAAGGAACGTTGGAGGATCCACGCAAGCCATACCTCCTTGGAAGCCCCCGGGTGTCTACTTTTCTGAAATGTGTGGGTTTGGTAGGTTTCCATAGATGGCTGTCTCGCACGGGGCCAGAAACCCAGGTAACCCCTCTTGCAAAAGCTGGTGAATTTGACAATGGTGACAATGTCAAGTCCACTAGCTTTTGCAAGAGGGGTTACCTGGGTTTTTGGCCCCGTGCGAGACAGCCATCTAGGGAAACCTACCAAACCCACACATTTCTGAAAAGTAGACACCCGGGGGCTTCCAAGGAGGTATGGCTTGCGTGGATCCTCCAACGTTCCTTTACCCAGAATCCCTTGCAAACCTAATTTTTAGCTGGAAAAAATCAATGTTTTCACACGTTTTAGTGTGGGAAAGCGTGGCATCACTGGGCTCACACAAATTACCTCCCACCCAGCGTTCCCCAAGGACTCCCAATAAAAATGGTACCTCACTTGCGTGGGTAGGCATAGTGGCTGCTTTAGGAAAAGGCCCAATTCTTACTGTGGAGACCAAAAAATTTCCTTTAGCCAAACAATCTTATTTTTGAGGGGGTCCCCTGAGCTTTTGGCCCGGGGCTTGGCGGGCATCTTTCCAAACTACCAAACCCAAACAGTTCTGAGAACTAGACACCCGGGGGAGTCCAGGGAGGTATGGCATGCGTGGGTCCCCCAATGTTTTCCTACCCAGAAACCCCTGCAAACGTAAAATTTTGGTCAAAAAAACCCACTTTTCCGTACTTTTTTGGGTGGGATCTCGCTGCCGGCACAAATGTCCTACCACCCAGCGTTTCCCTTGTTCTCCCGAGTAAAATGATACCTCACTTGTGTGGGTGGGCTCAAGGCATGTGACTCAGGCTGGGGGGCTTAATTTGTAAAACTTAAATACTACTAAATACTACTTTTTTCAAAATTCATTTTTGGCGTGTTCTGCTTTGGGGCACCCACACAAGTGAGGTATCCTTTTACTCGGGAGAACAAGGGGAACGCTGGGTGGTAGGACATTTTTGCCGGCACGGCGAACCCACGCCAAAAAGTTTGGAAAAGTGTTATTTTTATCTCATTTTAAGGTTTGCAAGGAGTTCTGTGTAGGAAAACATTGGGGGACCCACGCATGCCATACCTTCCTGGACTCCCCCGGGTGTCTAGTTTTCAGAACTGTTTGGGTTTGCTACTTTGCAAAGAATACCACCGAGCCCCGGGCCACAAACGAAGATGCCCCCCCCCCAAAATCAAGGTAGTTTTGCAATAGGGTAATGTAAATTCACCACCGTACGATTTGAACCGTTTCCTGTTGCAGCCACTATGTCTATCCACGCAAGTGAGGTACCATTTTTTTCAGGAGACCTAGGGGAACGCTGGGTGGGTGGAATTTTGTGGATCCACGCAGATTCCAGAACCCAGAACTTTCCACCACAGAAATGTGACGAAAATGTGTTTTTTTGGTCAAATTTTTCGGTTTGCAAGGGATTCTGGGTAACAGAACCTGGTGGGAGGCAGTCGATTCACCCCATCCTGAATTCCCCTGGGTGTCTAGTTTTAAAAAATGTATAGGTTTGCTAGGTTTCCCTAGGTGCTGGCAGAGCTACGGCGCAAAAACAAAAGGTAGTCTTTTTGTCCAAAACGTGCTAGATTTCACTGAGAAATTGAGGTGCAGCCATGTTGCTTATTGCGCTGTTTCATGTCGCAGCCACTATGCCTACCCACGCAAGTGAGGTACCATTTTTTTCGGGAGACCTGGGGGCACGCTGGGTGGGTGGAAATTTGTTGATCCACGCAGATTCCAGAACTTTCCACCATAGAAATGTGAGGAAAATGTGTTTTTTTGTCAAATTTTTGGGTTTGCAAGGGATTCTGGGTAACAAAACCTGGGGGTAGGCAGACGAGTCACCCCATCCTGAATTCCCCTGGGTGTCTAGTGTTCAAAAATGTATAGGTTTGCTAGGTTTCCCTAGGCGCTGGCAGAGCTACGGCGCAAAAACAAAAGGTAGTCTTTTTGTCCAAATCGTGCTAAATTTCACTGGGAAATTGAGGTGCGACCATGCTGCGTTTTGCGCTGTTTCATGTCGCAGCCACTATGCCTACCCACGCAAGTGAGGTACCATGTTTTTTGGGAGACCTGGGGGCACGCTGGGTGGGTAGAAAATTGTTGATCCACGCAGATTCCAGAACTTTCCACCACAGAAATGTGAGGAAAATGTGTTTTTTGTCAAATTTTTATGTTTGCAAGGGATTCTGGGTAACAAAACCTGGGGGTAGGCAGACGAGTCACCCCATCCTGAATTTACCTGGGTGTCTAGTTTCTAAAAATGTATAGGTTTGCTAGGTTTCCCTAGGTGCTGGCAGAGCTACGGCGCAAAAACAAAATATAGTCTTTTTGTCCAAATCATGCTAAATTTCACTGGGAAATTGAGGTGCGACCATGCTGCGTTTTGCGCTGTTTCATGTCGCCGCCACTATGCCTACCCACGCAAGTGAGGTACCATTTTTTTTGGGAGACCTGGGGGCATGCTGTGTGGGTGGAAATTTGTTGATCCACACAGATTCCAGAACTTTCCACCACAGAAATGTGAGGAAAATGTGTTTTTTTTGTCAAATTTTTATGTTTGCAAGGGATTCTGGGTAACAAAACCTGGGGGTAGGCAGACGAGTCACCCCATCCTGAATTTCCCTGGGTGTCTAGTTTTCAAACATGTATAGGTTTGCTAGGTTTCCCTAGGTGCTGGCAGAGCTACGGCGCAAAAACAAAAGGTAATCTTTTTGTCCAAAACGTGCTAAATTTCACTGGGAAATTGAGGTGCGACCATGCTGCGTTTTGCGCTGTTTCATGTCGCAGCCACTATGCCTACCCACGCAAGTGAGGTACCATGTTTTTCGGGAGACCTGGGGGCACGCTGGGTGGGTGGAAATTTGTTGATCCACGCAGATTCCAGAACTTTCCACCACAGAAATGTGAGGAAAATGTGTTTTTTTGTCCAATTGTTATGTTTGCAAGGGATTCTGGGTAACAAAACCTGGGGGTAGGCAGACGAGTCACCCCATCCTGAATTCCCCTGGGTATCTAGTTTTCAAAAATGTATAGGTTTGTTAGGTTTCCCTAGGTGCTGGCAGAGCTACGGCGCAAAAACAAAAGGTAGTCTTTTTGTCCAAAACGTGCAAAATTTCACTGGGAAATTGAGGAGCGACCATACTGCGTTTTGCGCTGTTTCATGTCGCAGCCACTATGCCTACCCACGCAAGTGAGGTACCATTTTTTTCGGGAGACCTTGGGACACGCTGGGTGGGTGGAAATTTGTTGATCCACGCAGATTCCAGAACTTTCCACCACAGAAATGTGAGGAAAATGTGTTTTTTTTGTCAAATTTTTATGTTTGCAAGGGATTCTGGGTAACAAAACCTGGGGGTAGGCAGACGAGTCACCCCATCCTGAATTTCCCTGGGTGTCTAGTTTTCAAAAATGTATAGGTTTGCTAGGTTTCCCTAGGTGCTGGCAGAGCTACGGCGCAAAAACAAAAGGTAGTCTTTTTGTCCAAAACGTGCTAAATTTCACTGGGAAATTGAGGTGCGACCATGCTGCGTTTTGCGCTGTTTCATGTCTCAGCCACTATGCCTACCCACGCAAGTGAGGTACCATTTTTTGGGGGAGACCAGGGGGCACTCTGGGTGGGTGGAAATTTGTTGATCCACGCAGATTCCAGAACTTTCCACCACAGAAATGTGAGGAAAATGTGTTTTTTTTGTCAAATTTTTATGTTTGCAAGGGATTCTGGGTAACAAAACCTGGGGCTAGGCAGACGAGTCACCCCATCCTGAATTCCCCTGGGTGTCTAGTTTTTAAAAATGTATAGGTTTGCTAGGTTTCCCTAGGTGCTGGCAGAGCTACGGCGCAAAAACAAAAGGTAGTCTTTTTGTCCAAAACGTGCTAAATTTCACTGGGAAATTGAGGTGCGACCATGTTGCGTTTTGCGCTGTTTCGTGTCGCAGCCAGTATGCCTACCCACGCAAGTGAGGTACCGTTTTTATCAGGAGACCTGGTGGAACGATGGGTGGGTGGAAATATGTTGATCCACACAGATTCCAGAACTTTCCACCACAGAAATGTGAGGAAAATGTGTTTTTTTGTCAAATTCTTAGCTTTGCAAGGGATTCTGGGTAACAAAACCTGGTGATAGGCAGTCGAGTTACCCCATCCTGAATTCCCCTGGGGGTCTACTTTTCAAAAATATATAGGTTTGCTAGGTTTCCCAAGGTGCCGGCTGAGCTAGGGCTCAAAAACAAAAGATAGTCTCTTTGTCCAAAGAGCGCAAGATTTCACTGGGAAATTGAGGTGCGACCACGTTGCATTTTGTGCCGTTTCCTGTCGTAGGCACAAGGCCGACCCACACAAGTGAGGTACCGTTTTTATCGGGAGACCTGGGGGAACGCTGGGTGGGTGGAAATTTGTTGATCCACACAGATTCCAGAACTTTCCACCACAGAAATGTGAGGAAAATGTGTTTTTTTTGTCAAAATCTTAGCTTTGCAAGGGATTCTGGGTAACAAAAACTGGTGTTAGGCAGTCGAGTCACCCCATCCTGAATTTCCCTGGGTGTCTACTTTTCAAAAATGTATAGGTTTGCTAGGTTTCCCTAGGTGCCGGCAGAGCTAGGGTGCAAAAACTACAGGTAGGCACTTTGCAAAAAAGGGTCAATTTGTAACTGCAAAATTTAGTTGTGACCCCGTTGCATTTTGCGCCGTTTCCTTTTGCAGGCACAAGGCCGACCCACACAAGTGAGGTACCGTTTTTATCGGGACACTTGGGGTAATTCAGATTTGTAAATCAACTGTTATTACCAATTGAGCTTTCATGCATTTTTCCCTTTCAATGAAAGACATTGTGAAAAAAAAATCTTTTTGAAAAATGACCAATAATTCTCATGCTAGTATGAGTATTCCCAATTTTGAAAATGTGCAATTATATACTGTTTCTGAACACTATAATTTGTACCCAATTCAGAAATACATAGGTGTCTTTCATACAGATTATTCCATGTATACATTTTCCAAGACAAAGTGCTCTATACCCAGTAAATGAAAAAATACCATTGCAAGTTGCTGCTCAGTTTTTGGATCTGGGTTCGTCGGGTTCTTGGTGAAACTACAAGTCCTATATATCCCCACAACCAGGAAGGTCTAACGGATGTAATGATATATTGCTTTCCAAGAGCTGTCAAAATTAGAAAAAGTTATAGGTGAAAACGTTGAGACAAAAGGCTGTTTTTTTCAACAAATTTTCAATTATTCCAATATCTAACTGTTAGTTTCTATAACGAAACCTTCATGGATTTAGACAAATGACCCCTTTCTGAATTCAGAATTTTGTCTACTTTTCGAAAATTTAAAGCTTTCCAGGATCGCTTTCAAACTCATTTCTACCATTAACTGGAAGGAGGTGGAAAGCTCTAAAAATAGCAAAAATAGGCTATGTCCCAGAAAAATGCCAAAACTGAGTGAAAAACTTCGGTTCTCTGACAAAAGACTGTCATTTCCTAAAAGCTGAGAAAATGGAGATTTCAGCCCCACAAACTCTTTTTTGATACCATTTTCAGGGAAAAACCCAGAGGCTTTCATTTGCAGCCCGTTTTTCCCATTTTTCTGAAAAAAACAAAAAAATCACTATATTTTGGTTAATTTCTGGGACCCCTCCAAGGGAATCCACAAACCCTGGGCGCCTTTAGAATCCACATGATGTTGGAAGAAAAGGACGCAAATTTGGCGTGGATACCTTATGTGGTCAAAAAGTTACAAGGGCCTAAGCGCGCACTACTCCAAAACGCCAAAAAAAGCCTTAGCACAGGAGGGGAAAAGGCCTAGCAGCGAAGGGGTTAAAGGCCATCTCATTTGTTATAGGCCATCACCTGCTGCTCGGGCCGCCAATGCTATATAATGGTTTGTATGGTCCTTAGCTATTTAATTATTATATTTACAATAAATTAAACTCATTTTCATTAGTAATCCTGAACCCTCAAATTATACAATCAAAGTTTAATACATTTACTTTAATTTATTTTTTAATAATAACGTAGACGTCCAAATACATTGTGGTCTATACGATTATATGAAAAGCAAAGTTGATTTGGGAACAATGCATTACTCCTGCACTATGCCTGTGACCACAATATTGCCTTCTGAATTAAGCGAATGCTGAAGCATATTGACATGAGGTGTGCAAGTCTCAGGATTTGGAAGGGCTCTATTGTGCCACTAAGGGCCCGAGTACGATGTTAGACGGCCCCCCACCGACGATCTGTTGGTGGCGGTCCATCTGACATCTGGTGCCGTGCTCCAACCTCTGCATTATGATGCATGGCGGTCAGAGGCAGGAGGCAGAGGGACCGACTGACACTTCGGACATTAGGTCAGAGTGTAATGCCCTACAATAGAGCCGGTGCCTCCTCAGGCACCACCTTAGGGATTCCAATGTCCCTTTCAGACAACCTTTCCATGGCGGTCCGACTGCTATAGAAAGGCTGTCAGAAAGGGACATTGGGGGTCCCTAGCAGGGCCCCGGTCCCCCCTTGTCCTCTGCTGTGGGGCGCCATAAACATCCATGCACCCTATGCCAGGCACAACATGATGCTTGGCACACGGTGCAGGGATGTTTCCAGACACACCTTTTTGCATTGAGGCTTGTGCTACGGCCTTTTTCTGGGCCGCAGCACAAGCCTCAATGCCCAAAGCCATGTTCCCGACCACCTACACGGCGGTCAGATCGTACTTAGAAGGTCAGGACCACCACCTACTTATGGGGCGGCCCCGATCCCAAAAGATGTTGGTCGGACGCTCGCCCGACCAGCATCGTAATGAGGCCCTAAGTGTGTGTTTTATTAAAGGTTCTTAACGAGCAATAATCCTGGTTGTCCTGTACAGTTTTTCTTAGGCAGAGTTGGTATTTCAGATAGTTATAAGGTCCTTAGCTAGAAACAGTAGTTTTCTAAGGTCTGTCAATTGACTAGAGTTAAGTATCTTTTCTGCCATTTCACAAAGGGAAGTATCCATATGGGATTAGTGTGAAACATTTGGGAACCCCAGTAACTGCAGTATGGAAGGAGTCTGCGTGCGGTGTGTGAAGGTACCTGAAATCATATTTGGGGATACTGTTTACACAGTGTTCAACGCGGCAGTGTGGCATAGATCCAACCATCCTGGACATACGTTAGACCACTATTCAAATTCAATAGCATGACTCAGAAATCGTGTCCTCACACAGTAAGTGAGGATGTGCATTATTATAACGCATAATGTGTGTTTCTATTCAGTAATCTACATGAAGCAACTACTACACCTTTTTGAAAAATTAAATGACCAATGGTAAGATATGGTAAATAATTGCTTTCCATAAGTCCACGGATGCCCCTTTTTTTCTCTCTGAGTAGTTGCACGTGTCCATATTATCACCACAGCTAAACAAAACTGAATGATACATACGAAGTAACTACTAACTCAACCATCATAAAGCACCTTAGAGCTTGCAAGTGTTAAGGAAAGCGCTATATAAACAGTACAACAACATAGAAAGGAATGATATAGAAATAAAGACAGACAATCCAGGTTTTGAATACTGGTTTTTCCACATAGATTTCATTACCCACATGAAAAGAGGGAGTGTTTTGGTGGCGCAGCTCTGGAAAGAAAAGATCACAGGAACAGGCACCCCAAAAATAGATTTCTCCATAAATAGATCACTGCTGTTTGTGATGTGGATAATTAAGACATTGCAGCTCTTCTTTTTATTTGCCAAGTACCTGCGTTAGCAATTATAATTCCCCTGCCTGCTTGGCATTCTGCTTTTTGAAGGCCACGTGAATGAAACGCAGACAGATTCAAAGAATCGCTTTGAGGCGAACGTTGCAAATGTTACATCGCTTACCCGTTGCATGATGGATCTCCGCCAGCCCTCTATATTGAATAAAATGACTGGGCAGGCTCTCGTTTTCCCTGAACACCCTCGTATTGATTATTCGCCAATCAGTCAGGGATGCAAAGATTATTAACTGAACCAGTCTGTTCCGGGATCGGCAGACACCTCAAACGCTGCGTCCACCTGGGCCGAGGAATCGCGAGACTGGGTAACTCCAGGTGGAACATTCTAGAACAAATTGCGCCATCACAGTTCTTGCACATTCTAAGCACCGAAAAACACTGTTCCAAAGCATACTGATCCATGCCCAGGGCACGAGTCGGGGTACTTGCAGGTACACAGCGTCCACCCACTCTTTTAACTGGGTGAACGCCATCCCCCCTGCCAAGAAGTTGGGCCCCACAGAAATATGCTGAACTTGTCCTGGTGAAAGACACCTTAGGACACGTTCAGCTGCGCCTGCACGGTGTCTGCTTTCCATTTCGAGCAGCAACTTGAAGGCAGCCAGGGATGATTTTTTTTGTTTTACCTCTAGCCAAGCCGAAGGGGTCATCAGGCATGCGTTTGTTTGAATATCTTGATTGAAGACAGCCTGGAACCGCAAACAAATGTGAATGCCAAGGAGGGGAAACAAAGGCACACAGCTTGCTATCTCTTCACAGGTACATAAGAGATGGATGCTTTTGCCTTTATTCTGTCCCTGTATATAAGTGCAGACACTGTAAGATTTATATGGGGTGGTCTGTCCCAGTATTTACACAAATAATTTAAATAGCAATTTTATTTCATTTATAGCGCTACGTTGTGACGTCATGTGCTGTCTGGCATGCGTCATGATGTCACTTGCATAGTGTCTAACTTGAGCAGTCCCCCCACTTCTTTTTATAGGACTTGTGCCCTGTCCATGACAGACCTCCAGGCACACCCCTCCAAACATTTTACTGAACAGCACACCCACCCACACTGCACCATGTCACTCCAGGTCATTGCAGTCTCCAGTCTTGACCTTTTCCATACTTGCCAACTTGAAGAACAATTTCACCATGTGAGGCGGAGGCGGGGCCTTGACAGGGAGGGGCCCTGTGCCAAGAAGTACCTAGGAGGCACTCTTGAACCCCATCCCGCTCCAGGCCCCTTCCATGTTCATGAAGGACCAGATCGCAGAAGTACTTTGGCTCATTTGGGCCAACAAAGTAAACATTGACTAAAGTTCAAATCTACCTGTGCAAACTACAAGGTACCAGTAGAGGCTGGTGTGGACAGTGGAGAGGCGGGGGATGGACGGATGACAGAAATTTATAACAAGAAACAATGACCTACAGCATTGCCGCATCGCCCCTCTCTCTTCTGCGGCACAGGCTTCCAGAGTGCAATGCAGCCAATCCCGATGCTGTTTCATGCTGCTGAAAGCAGCATTAGGATCTGCCTGAGCGCCAATGATTTGCACTCCCAGTTAGACTGGGAGCCTGTGTCTGCTCTCTCCATCCCGGCAACACAGCTCAGGTTGGAGAGAGTTCTAGTGCACATTGCAGTCTCTCCGGTCTGAGACAGCTGGCCAGACTGTAATGTGCACTGAATAGCAGTGCAAAACACTCCTCCACCAGCCTGTCATGCTCCTGGCCACGCCCTAAGCCTTGGCTCCAGAGCAAAAATAAAACAATAATAAACAAGGGTTTATTATTGTTTTATTTTAATTTTTTTGGGCTGCTGGCAGGTGAGGCAAAGCTCCTCCACCATAGAGGAGGAGCCGCCGCTGCAAGGTAGAAGCTAAAGGTGAATGAAAGAAACAGTAGACAAGTCGGTTAGTTCCACTCTCTAATTTACGCAGACTGCACCATGTCCCATGAAAGCAAGGAAACACAGTGACAAATATTGTAGATGAGAAAAGGAATTGCCTTGCCCAAAGAGTTGGGATTGGAATGTCCTAGAGAACATTACAGAATCCGGATAATAGTAATGTGATGGAGTCATCACCCATTGTACCTGTGAGGAACAGCATCACGCTGTATCAGGAGGACTTAAATCGCCACATATCCACTGGGACGCAAGCACACATTACCAAGACCAAAAGCAAGAAATTCCAGCCTTGGTGGGTGTACATGCAGGAGAACAGTTGCACAGTTGCTTCCAAACCCATAATGGCACCTCATCTTTAACACTACCTGCCTATCAAGGTTTGCTATGGCATTTGAACAAGAAAGGAAAGCAGCCAGCGATTTCAAAGCCCGCTACCTGATAATGTCACAGGCAGTAAGCTACAACAGTGTCCTGCAACAGTGTGCTGTCCCCCTCGATGGTCAGCTGCTCATTGACCATACATAAATTAAATTATATACAAGTGGAGAAGCTTGTACATATTTGCTATGGCATTTATTGACATGCCTGTGTGTTTAGCAGGTATGTGAAGCCTAGTTTCCATCAAAGGGCAGGCAGAAGTCTGCATGGCCTCGGATAGCATCACAGAGAACGTGCCTCATAGACCTACCAAAGCTGAGCACTTTGACACCCAC
This sequence comes from Lissotriton helveticus, assembly GCF_964261635.1. Classification (NCBI taxonomy): domain Eukaryota; kingdom Metazoa; phylum Chordata; class Amphibia; order Caudata; family Salamandridae; genus Lissotriton; species Lissotriton helveticus. The sequence goes on along the minus strand of NC_136071.1, from coordinate 611,214,787 downwards.
TTAACTCCAGTACTGCTCACAATCTAGGCCAGACCATTCATAGCTCAGGGAAGAACTCTTTCCTGTTCTGCCACACAGGCTGCAGACTTATTTGCAAATTAGATAATCTTGTGATCTGTACAAAGGGGGTTTGTGTCTATTTCAGCTGTGCTGCTTAGGACTTGGAGACAGAGCAAGACCTTTGCTCTGGGCCTACAGGAGACCTTAGTTACATGTGTTTGACTGCAATATACAGAATGAGGCACATCTCTATGTCATTTAGCCTTCTCATTTTATACTCACCCCTCTCACCTCTTACATCAAGGGTCATGTTTAAGTAAGTTTTGTGTCGCCCTTGTGCCACGCAAGGTGGTGCAAGGGCACCACAAAACCTAAGTAGAATTTATAAAGCCATCCAAGGCCACCTTGTGTGACCCTGAGTGGCTTGTTAAATTCAAAGTAACATAACACAGTGCAAATTGTTGTGTTGCGTTATTCTGCACCAGGGAGGCATTCCATGGGTACAGCGTGGGTGTTCCCACGCATCTACCAATGGATTTTGGTGCATTCCCAGTTCACCATTACTGGTTGACCTGGAAATGCATCAAAAGGCTACGCCTCCCTAGGTGAGGCATAAGGAGGAGAAATATCTTGATTTCTCCTGGTTACTTCCTCTTTCTATGTGTGCTGCATTTTGCAGCACACATAGAAAGAGGGTAATGCCTCCCAGGATTGTTTTTGTACAGGAAGGTGTCCCTTTCTGCACAAAAACAATCCTTCTTACAATGCAGGCGCCCTTGCATCCTGGTGTAAGAGTGTCTGCGTTGGTGCAAGGCAGCACATTGTTCACCAACACTGGGAAAAGACAGAAATACACCATATATTGGTAAGTACAGCGCATTCCTGCCCTTTCCTTATCACGCAGCAAGGTGACTTGCTGTGCTGCGTGATATCTTAATAAATATGCCCCAAGTTAATCAGTTTGTTCTTATTCATATATTTTAAACCTTTCTTTTTAAACTGGAGTCTTTCACTCAAATTTACTACAGTTTTGAGGAGAGATCGCATGAGGAAAAGCGTCTCAGTCGCAATGACATAAACGTATTCTGCAATCAGCTGTACCGTTTAAAAACCCACAGGAGCAATTCTGTTATTGGCTGTGGTTTTCAAAAAGCTGAATTTATTTCCAGAGTGTTCAACTGCCAGACATCACATTTCCTCTTTCTAAATAGAAAAAAAAGCCAGACATCGAAAAAACTGTCTTACATAAAGAGGGACTTCGAAGGCAGTTGCGGCCCGTATAGAGCGTGCTGCCGGGCGGTGACGTGGGGCAGCGGAGGGTTGTAAACACTGTAATACGGATGAATGTAGGTAAGTAGACAATTAAATCAATAAAACAAATTTTGTTGCGCGCACTGCATTGCCAAATGCGATGCAGTGAGCTCAACAAACTTCGTTTTTTTAATTAAAGTGTCTACTTACCTGCCTTCATCCGTATTCCGGTGTTTACTACCCCCCACCCTGCACCTCCCCGCTCCACGTACCGCCCGGCATCACGCCCTATACGGCCCGCTACTGTCCGAAGGGTGAATTGAAGGCATGAATAAATTCATTTGATGAGACACACCCATCAAATCAGAGTTAATAGAAACAAGAAAGTAATCACATACACCTCACAAAAATATGAATCAAAATGTTATAATATTCACTGGTTACATCCACAGAGAAGAAAATGAAATGTGGGTGGTAGCCTATTAAAAATAAGGTACAAAAGTATAAATTGAGTTCAGGTTTTATTATGCCTATGTTCTATAACATTTCCACTCCATTTACCCATATTTCTTTATTGCTCATTCTATCCACTTCCTTACATTCAATTAATGTTTGGTAAAAATGCAGCTGTCATCAGTCTATGTCTTCCTTTATTTAGCAGATAATTGTGCACTCATGCTTGGATGTCTGATGGATTTTAAATTTGCAGATATTCCTGTATGACACCACAAAACATTGGCACTGAAGTGCAAACTCCTCACTACTTTCATAACTCCCATACTTGTGTGTCTGCAGAGCTAATGAGTTGACAGGCATGATGACTGACAGCATTGAAAATCACTCAACACAAGACATGTTTTCCTGTTCCCCCCATATTTAAAATAAATGCAGACAGGGAAACATATGGTTTTCTGTTTGTGTATATATGCATTAAACATTAAAAACTGAAACTGGGTGCCTCAATCGCAGGGGTAAGTAGATGAACTAGGGTGAATTCAGCATTTGTTTAAGTCGCCCCCACAAATATTGAGTCGCTGAAGCCTGGATAGACAGAAGGACCTCTGGACTCCCTTGGTCTGTTTCTGTTTGCTCAGCTGGCTGGTCGCCTGATACTATGTATGTATGGGCTTTGTTTACATTTCTCAAAGAGGTCACGATCATCTGATGCAGACTCAGAGATCGTGATCTCAGTTTGGCAAACCACATCAGTTTCTAAAAGTTTCTAAAGGCAATGATGGCACTATTTATTGTATAGGTGCGATACAGCCAAAAAAGTAAATATAATCCTAAAAATGTAATATTGATATTATCGAATTGCTTTAATGGACGGACGATTCTGATATTAATACGGGGATGTTGTCGTCCATCCGTAGTTATGGTTGGCATCAGTATATAGGAAATTCCATTTTTACATCTGATCTGCGCTAAATGAATTTTGCGCCAAACTTTGTGCAAGAGAGATTGGTCGAAAGCTAGAAGTAGTGTCCCAAATCATGTCAATTTTTTGAAAAAAACTCGCTTTGCCTCAGGAGATATTCTAAGTGCATAACTTTTACCCCACAGAGCAAGAATCCACTATGCATGGCGTAACGCCTCTATGTAAACATGGAATCCTTTCATGCTGGTATCTGTTTTGACGGGGCGTGCAATGGGTGTTGCTGTGGGCATTCTCCCGCAACACCCATTGCTTTTTCACTCTTCCCCAGATTTACCAGGATGTGTAAATCTGAGGTAGCACCAAAAACTAACGGCATGAAAAGCAGGCATTAGAGTGGCGCAATGAGGAAATACTTGTATTTCTCCTTGTTATTGCCTTTTCTTAGTGTGCTGCATTCTGTAGAACACATAGAAAGAACAAAATACCATTAACCCCTTGGCCGCGGCGGTAATTCCGCCGCGTCGCTGGGGGCGAGGGGGACCGCGTGGCGCCGCCATGCCCGTGACGGAACCACTTCGTCACGAGCCACGGGCGCGCTGTGCTTGTGATGGAATGGTTCCGTCACGGCCCCGCCCGCTCATTAAAACAGCAGCGCAGGCGCGGAATTCCTGCAGCGTGGTCGGGGCGGCCGCACCGTGACGTAACCACTCTGTCACCAGCACAGCGCGTCCGTGGCTCGTGACGGAGTGGTTCCGTCACGAGCACGGAAGGGGTTAATGGGGATTTGCTGCTTCTATGTGTACTGCATAATGCAGCACACATAGGAGTAGCAAATCTCGATGATTGATAGTTTATGTGCAGGAAGGGACACCTTCCTGCACATCACCAATCACTCTTGCAACTCAGACAACCTTGCACTATGGCCAAGGGGTTCTGTGTTGGTGCTAGGCATCTATTTGTATCACCAGTGCGAGGGAAAACACAGGGGTGCGCAGTATTCTTGTACATACTACACATCCCTTTGTTTTTTAAATGATGCAGCGCTGCCAATTGTGCCGCAGTACCTCACTGCGCAATTCTTTCCTACATATGCCCCACAATGTTTGTAAACAAAGAGAGAAATTAAATCAAACCACACTTCCTTGCAATTGGGAAAAATAGAGCAAACAGAAGCACTTTCAGGCATGGTGAGCAACTGGGGGCATATTTACAAGGGCATTGAACCACCAGAGCATCACTTTTTAGGGCGCTCCAGTGGCACAATGCCCTGCTTCATATTTATAAAACAGTGTTAAGCCACTTTGCGTGGCTTAACCCCACATTGTAATTATCTGACCCTTTCACACAGGTATCTGCTGAAAGGGGTGTGCAATGGGTGTAGCTGTGGGTGTCCCCCCCATTGCTTTTTGATACTGCCCAAGATTTACAAGGATGTGTAAATCTGAGGCAGCGCCCAAAACAAACACTATTAAATAGCTTATGTTAGATTGGTGTAACGAGGACAAATACTTTCATTTCTCCTCAATTTTACTCTTTCTATGTGTGCTGCATTCTGAAGCACAAATAGAAGGAGCAAATCGCCTTTCACCCGTTCCGTGCTCGCGAACGGCCAACGGCCGTCGCATCCCCGCCCACTTAATAGAACGCCCGCACCGCGGCGGAATTGCCACCGCGTTTAAGGCGTTAAAGATCCCATGGTGCAAGGGTACCCGCATTGCAGACAATCATCCCTGCAACGCTGGCACTCTTACACCATGGCTTAAGGGTGTCTGTGTTGGCACTCAGCAGCTTTTTCTTACTGCCAGTGCAAGAGAAAACAAAGGGGTGCACCATATTCTTGTAAATACAGCGCACCACTGTTTTTTAAATGGCACTGTGCCGCTAAATTGCTTGCAGTGCAGCGCTGTGTCATTTCTTTGTGAATATGCCCCTAGGTTTTAACAGAATTCTCAATTGATTAAAGACCACATGTTCATAGCAAAACTGCAATGCCATAAAACATGTATACATTCCCATACATTTTCTTTCTCTGCAGCATTGGGCGAGATTAAAACATACATTAAACTTTAACCTTACCATTGTACAAGGTGCGGAAGAGAAACAATGCTTACCCTTGCCGTGGAGCATGACTAAAGGAGGGGGATCAATGTCTATCCCCACCCCTCCTGGGCATAGGTGAAGGGACATTTGTTTAACAGCCCTGCCCTTGGGCAAGTAAGTCTGATGAAAAAATATATAGCCTCACCCATGGGAAAGGAGGGAGTGTGAAAGCCTCCATACTCCTCTCTTAATGCTTCTTTTTATATACATTTTAAACACTTGTAATGGTTGCAACAATAGTGAGGGTTTAAAAAAAATATATATAAACATAATGTAGACTGAGGGCTGACCTGGGGACTAAATAACCTTTTCCCATACATCCCTATAGAATGAGGGATAAGAGTTATCCCCCAACCTTTGGGCGAGGGTGGAGGGGGTGGAATAACTACACCTTTACTCTAGGACAAAGCAGGAAACAAATATTCTGCCTCTGGACACACCGGGTCACAAACAGAGACCACACTGACAACCTGCCTGAAGCCTTGAAAGATGCGAAAACACTTCCCTCCCTTGACAAAGGTAGAAGGAGTAATAAAAGGCTCTTTCTTTTCTTGGGAATAGGGTGGGTACCAAGAGAGAGCCCCCTTTGTACAAGAATGAATTATTATAAAATTAGAACGAAATTCCATTAAAAATATGAATTAAAGTGGCGTTTTAAGGTTGACAGTGTGAAGTACTGGCTGTTGCTCAAGATAAAAAAAAAGCAAAAATAAGTGAAATTCACAAGTTATAGTAATACCCTAACCGTAACCTCTTTCGCAACCCGTCGTCTTCAGTCATTCTGAACACTAACCTTTGCCATGCACTGTTTTCAACATCAAACCTGTTTTCACAAATATCATACCGCTGTAGATAATGTGATAGGGGTGACAGTTAAGGTTAAACCATAATCTTAACTTCCATCCGACGCCCTCATCTACATTTAATTCCTACCTCTCCATCACTTGTGGAAGATGTATATGAGATGTGAAGGAAAGACTGGCTGAGTTCATAGGTTAGTTTTCTTTCATTACAGAGGTGATTGAGTTATTGCAAATTAAGTAACATAGTAGTGTATGTCTGAAAACGAGACTCCTGTTGAAAACAGTAGATGGAAGGCTAAGAGACTGAGTATGGATGTTGTGGTAGGAGCTAAATATTGAGGTCTCACCATAACTCTGAACTGCTGTCATATTATTTAATGTGCTGTGGTATGAATAGAATTAGGTATAACATTGATAAACAATGTATGGCGGGGGGTGAATTAAGGTTGACAGATGAAGGAAGACAATAGGGGGAAGGGTACGTTTAAGGTCCTACGGCACTTTCTAAATTTCACATATAATATTATTTATCACACGTCCATCAGACATAACTCCCTTCTAACTTTATGTTTTCACAGAATAATAGTCTAATTACTATATTAAAATATTTAGTCTGAAATCTTATGATAGGTATAATGAAATGGTATGTTATATGTTATGTTATATTATATGTTATGTTAATTATTATGTATGTTAAGTTGAGTTAAGTTATGTTGTGTTATGTTAAGTTATGTTTGTTGTGTTGTCTTATGTTCCCTTGGTTTGTGTTATCTCATGTTGTGTTATGGCTTTCCATGTCTGACAGAAAGGACAGCATGAGAGCATGTATTAAGAGACTACCTAGGTTTTTATGAAAGGACCTATAAACTTCTTCTAACCTATGGTGATGTTGAGATAATTCCACATAGCTGTGATTGTGGATTTTCATGAGGCACGGAGGTCTTCTTAGGCTTAGAGCAATGAGCAAGTTTGACTACAATGCTGTTCGAAATGAAGGGCACATCACACACATAGTTTTACAACAGATAGTTATGGCAGACTATTTACCACTCACTCATTATCAATTAACACCACAAGGTTTTGGGTACCACACATTCATCTACCCATTGGTCATAAACCAGCAGTTATGGTAGAATGAACCAAAATATGTCTTTTGAGATGCACTCAGACACCATGCACATCAGAAAGCAAGCAATAATGGGTCTTATATATTTGTGGTCTTTATTTACCACTCCAACATGATACCTTTTAAGTTAAAGCATGTAACATCATATTTCAGGGACCTATGGGGTTTTCAACAGAAAACACATCTTGAGGTAGGTAAGGAGACCTCAAGATGGCAATGCACATAGCTAGCACATATTTGATTTTAATACTCGGGAATTGAATGGAAATAGCAAAGTTGAATTCTTGTTGACTATGTGTCAGTTCTGATAAGGATACACCAATGTACTCTTTAGCATATTTTGATAGGAACATGTTTATATAGGATTTCGTTGTTTCTTGTGCGAATATATCATGTCAATATGGCACCCATAAAGATGGGATGTCATATTTCAAGCACTTACGGAGTACTCAACAGAAAACACTCCTCAAGGTATACATAAAGGTGTCGAGATAGTGTCAAGATGGTGTTTGTTTTGGATGCCAATACCTCCAGCTGTATTAGTGTAACAATCGATGTCGGAGGGTGAGTCTCCAACTATTCATCCTCTGTTGGCTTTGTGCTGACTTAACGCCTTAACCGCTGCGATTTTTCCGCCGCGGTGCGGGCGTTCTAAAGGGTGGGCGGGGCTGCGTTGGCCGTTGACCGACGGCAGCACTAGGGAGGTAGTGCTCCCGTCGGCCAACGGCAGCACGGAACGGGTTAAACTGCTTTGCATTTCAGCACAGGAGTGTAAACATAATGATTTTGTTGCAACCTAGTACGCTGGAGCACATAAGAAGAGTGTTAGTACAGGGATGCAACATTTGTTTAGATGTCAAGATGGCACCCGTTTGTGCTAATTAAAGCTGTCTTATAAAGCATAGGAGTGTAAAAACATGTGTTTTTGAGTATATTCTAGAGTACAATCAGAAGTACTATCGCTACTGGGATGTTCAACCTGTGGGACTGAAGAAGACTTTGGAGTTCAAGACAGCGCTTACTGGAAGCCAAGAAAACACATGTCAATATATAGCGTTTAGGTGGTTCTTATTTAACAGTTGCTATGTATGGTGCCTAGATGAAACTTTTGCAGTGTGCACACAGAAGTTAAAATGGAACTCTTGTTGAGGCCAAAATCACATGTGCTATTTATAATGCTGATATTAAGCCCCATAACTCTATTTGCATGTGTGTTCCTAAACCATGAGACTATAGATGTGTTATGCCCTCTAAGATATGATTTAGGGCATGCCTACTTGTAATGTGCCACCACTACTCGACCTGTTTGTTGGTTTACTGTTGCCCTCTTTCTCTCCCTGTTTCTCGATGTGATAGTTAATAATTCCTTTTCCTAGCCTTTTTCTCACATACTAGAATTCAAGTTACACTAACGGCTCACTTGTCTCTAAATTTGGATTTTCTGAGGGTAGGATTACCATGTAAACTATATGATTTCTGTTGAGCTTGTTTTTTTCTCAAATTTACTAACTTACAAAAGGGTCTCCCCTATGTTATATAAATTCATCTAGTTGTCTGATTTTCTATAGAACATGTACATTTTTATAAAAGCAGACCATATTTGAATGAGAGTTGCACAGACGCAGTTGGTAGGCAGTATTTAAAATACAATTATTGTCTGTTGTGATAACAATGTGTAAATACTTTTATTTAGAATTTTCTAAATGGCACAGTTGAGGTCAGAAACGAATGGAGTTAGGTTGTGGCGAAGACAGTGTATACATAACACACAGGACATGTTCTATTAGATCGACAATGAACCTGTCTATGATTTAGACATTCACCAAAGACATATCAGAGAATATAATAAGGTGTTCATACATTCATATCATTAATGTTTAAGTGCCCATTCATTGAGATCATTAATGATAAGGTGTCCATTCATTGTGCTCACTTTATAATCAGTTCAATAATTATGAATTTGTGATAATTGTTTTTTAGCATTGGACTTGATCTGTTATATATGTGCTAAACCAGATTTTAATATATGTATTTGTGTGTTTGAGCTTTTTCCAGCCCTGAAGAACCTCTCTTACTCTAGGAACCAAACTTGTTGGCTAGAGCAATGTTGTTTGAATGAACCTTATACAATTCAAAGGAAGCAAGACTATGGAAGTACCTCTTGTTTTTCAGTGAACAATTACATATAGACATTCGAATATTACTGCTTGCTTTGTGACATACATGATGTCTGAAAGTATCTCAATAGACATGACAAGAAAGGTTTTAGACTCCTGCAAGACAATTTTAGTTTTATGTTTGCTGTATCGGCAGCCAGTGTGGACTTGCCACTGACTTGTTTGAGTAACAAGGCGAGCAGAGGCATTCTGGGGGTGCTTCTAACAGGCCACTAGGTGCTTAGGCAGATCAAGATGTAGACTATTGCAAAGGCCCAAATTGGAGGCTACCATAATTTCAACACCCAAACAACACTGCGACTCATGAAACAGTGGTAGAATTCTTGGGGGAGGATGAAATTGGAAATGGCGGGATTTGGAGTTGACTGCAATCTAAGCCAAAATGGAAAGGATCACATCAAACTTGACATTCATATTCAGCAATACCTTAACAGTAGAGAACCACTGGCTAATACGTAGCTGTCCCTCAATGAGTTCTCCCCCAAAGTATAGAGCTAGTGGTGTTAAACTTTAAAAATGTCCAATAGTGTAGCCATGAAATGTTGTCATTCAAGAGAGTGGGTGGAGTTTTCTAACTTGCTGTTAAGTAACGAGGTCTCCAGTAGTAGGAGTAAAAGTAGTTTAATCCATAAACATGCAGCATCACCGGAGGGCGTTCAGTGCCATCAATCCCTAAAATCCAACTCACAGAAAAGCAGAGCACGGCACGGACCATACACTCTAGAATGAACAGAGAATGAAGGACCGTGCCAGGTTACATAGCAACACAACACATCTTCCCCCTTTAATAAAAAAACAAAAGAAGGAAGACACAAAAGAAACAAAAAGGATAAAAAGAAAAGAAGCAAGAAGATTTTTTTTTTTAAACAAGAAAAATCAATTATACAACTTATCTCTAATGCAAGTGACAAAATCAGAAAGCCAGCCAGGCTTTTTGCGTAAACGCTTGGTATCAAGCAATGCAGGAACAGATGTACAATCATTGACATGAGAAGAACCAATATCCGTGGACACAGTAGGAACAGAAGAATTCATACTCTCTGAACTCCATTCATCACTATGTTCAAGGGCAACATCCTCATCATCAAAATTGTGCCTGGGAGACATGTACACCCCACAATACAAATTCTTGTTACCTTTGAGTACAGCAATTATATTAAGATTCCATACTTACCATTGGAAAGTCTAACTGCATTTTTTAATACATCTTTCTCAGTAAATGGTCCCATATATTGGCTTTGACCATTTGGAACTCTCCAAGGTTTTTCGACTTTAACCAGCATGCCAACAGTGACAACTGGATTAATCTTAGAACCTCTCTTAAGGTCAAATTTGAGCTTATTAGATACATGGGTTTTTTCAATCTTTTTCTCCATCTGATCTAGATCAATGCGACTCCTAGTGGAAGTAATTAACCACGAAGGACTACACTTGGTTCTTCGTAATCTCCCCCTCATAATTTCAAAGGGGGAACAGTCAGTCATGTCATTGGGAGTAGTTCTATACCTCCACATAGTTTTCCCAACAGAAAATTCCCATTTGTCATCCTCAACTCCAGAAACTCTGATGGAGCAAGGTTTCATAAGTACAGAAACTTGCTTGTATTCAATCCTCTCAAAATAACACGTAACAAATTAATCAACATGTTTTGTGAGTACTAAAATCGCACAGCACGACATTTCTAGTATGTAGGGGAAGATTGCATATGTGTTTTTATTAACAGTAACCCGAGTGTCTTAAAATGGCTGCCGAAAACGCGGGAACCTTTCTGCGCATGCGTCTGCCACATCTACGTGGTGTGACGTATCTATGCTTTTGGTGGGAATTTCTTGCAGCTGCGCACTAGTACCTAGATGGCAGCTTCATGTTTTACATACTAATGCACAAGCTCCTGCTTGAACTAAAACTTGTGTTTACTGTTTAACTATTAATGGTATAGTTAAATTAAAGTAATGTGGTTAGAGCAGAAATAAGTCGTATACAGTGCATTAATTTATTTTCGTATTCTAATGTGTCTCTCTTTGACTTCCTTAATAGCTCGAATTTGGGCTTGAAGGGTGCCGCAAACCTCCTTCTTGAATTCCGTATGCGTGTGCATTTAAACACCGTAAACCTTGAAGCTGTCATTGGCAAGCAGCCAATTCCCATCTTACCCACGATGTGTATGGGAACCTGACCGTGTGACCCCAAGAGAGAAAGAAATATGAACTGTATTTAATACATTGTATATGATTTGAAGCAAATCATGCTGGGTGGAATAAAAAGCATGGGAAAGTAAATTATGGGCGGAAACATTGATCCACTATATCAAATTGACTTGATCTCATCTAAGTATGGTGTGATGACCTCTCCTCATCTTTCTGACCAATCAAATGAAGGGAACACATAGAATTTGCAACATTAAGGAAGTGGTACACACTCTGAAAAATGGTATAACTAAAGTAGCTTAGTCAGTTAGATTGTCTGAGTTGTCACAGACCTGTCACTGACCCAAAGGATGCTGCAGGAGAATCCAGAGCAGAGTGCTAGTCGAGCACTCTGACAGAAGAATCCGGAATTTGCTGAGGGAGAAGAATCGATTTACCCAGTCGGGGTCCGAGAGTAGCCATAGAGAGGGGTGTGACGATGGCGTTGCACTTAGCGGAGGTTGACTGTCCTGCACCTGTCCTGTCCTGTTGGCTTCTGATTAGTTGGGAGCCTTTCTCTTGTCCCAGTCCGTGGCCAGGGTTGGTCCTCGCACCATTCTAGGTAAATATAATCTGTGTGGTATGTCCTTGTACCGTTTTCCCTTTTTCACCCTTCCAAGGTACCAATAGCTAAAAGCATTTTCTTAAAGTCCTGCAAGATTTATGTTTTAATAATTGTTTTCTTACTTGCAAAGTCCCTAACTTCACTACTGTGGCGCCTGACTGATAGAATATTGCATAGATAAAGTGTTGAAAAATTCACCCAAGTCTGTGGTAAATGTCAAATCGCTACCTATTATTCAAACTCCTTGATCCTTAGATTTTGGACTTAAAGCACAAGGGAGAAGGATTTGGTAAGTCATGGTGTTCAGGCGTACGTCCTAAGGTGAAATAAAATTCTGATAGGCAGGAAGTTAAGCCGGATTACCGGTTCAAAGTGTGAAATGGTCCCAGGTGAGTATGATTAACTGGACTGGTAATGCCACGCCAGGACTCTTAGGTACCCTATTAAATCTTTTGATGACACAATTGTCACTAGGATTATACAAGTAAGCAGTTCAGTGTATGACGCCAACCTTTTGAAAATAGTCCTTGGCTTTGTTAGAAATGAATTGTACACCATTGTCGGTAATAATATGGATGGGTAAACCTTCCATGGTGAACGTTTCATCAAGAAATAACAGAACAGCATCAGTGTTAACACTTTCCACACTTTTTAAAACAGGCCATTTGGGGAATATGTCAATAGCAGCAATGATGTACTTGTTCATGGGACCTATGGGACCCATAATGTCCATAGCAATAGTTTCCCAGAGTCCATTAGGAACACTGTGTTCACTCATATTTGGTCTGAGTGTCCTTAAAGACTTGTCAGCATTAGCACATGTGACACAATCTCTAACAATACGCTCCATCCTTCTAGGATATACTTCTGAACTTTTTGCAAAGTATGGTATTTTAAATATTCAGCAGACCACACTTCCTTCTTGATAGGAAGGGGACCTACATCATGTACTAGCGCAATCTGAAAATAGTCCCAAGGATTATGAACATGCTCTTTAAGAGATACAGGAAGTCTGGATAAGAAGTCAGCAGTGACATTCTCTTTACCTGGGACATACACTTTTCTATACACAAAGTCTTGCAGTCTCATGGACATCTTGGCAATTCTTGCTGAGGCATTTATCATACCATCCATGGCGAGGAGGCGTACCAAAGGTTTATGATCCTTACGGATCTCACACTCTTTGCCCCAAACAAATACCCTAAAATGCTCCCAACGCCCACACACATGCCAAGGTTTCCCTTTCAATAGTAGAGTACTTCTCTTCAGAGGGCGTTAGGGTTTTAAAAGCACAAGCTATAATGGTTTCCTTGCCCTTCTTACATTTCTGTGCAAGAACTACTCCCAGACCTTTGGAGCTGGCATTAGTAGTAATAATACAAGAAAGTAAAGGATAAAAACTACTAAGAGCTGTGGCATTTCCAATTGCAAACTTCACATCTTTAAATTCTTTGTCACACTCCTCACTCCATACAAATTTGCTTTAGATTTTAAGCAACTGCCTAATATTAAACACCCTGCAAGAGAAATTTGGAATGTAGTTTGCGTAAAATTCGGTTAATCTCAAGAATGATCTTACATCATCCTTTGAAATTGGAGAAGGCGCCAACTGAATTGCCTTATCTAGTTCAGGTTTAGGTTTTACACCATCCTCACATAATACATGACCAAGATAAGTCACACAAGAAACTCCCAATTTACATTTCAAATGCTTCACAGTCAAACCATTCAAAGATAATCTACCCAGAACTAAATGTAAAGATTGATCATGATCAATTCTGTTGTCGGCAAACACAAGGATATCATCCTGAAAAAACACTGCATTTTTACAATCCTCAAAGATGTTGTGCATGGTACTTTCGAACACGGCTGCTGCAGAGGCGAGACCAAAGGGCATTCTCTGGAATTGATAACATCCAAAAGGTGTAACAAATGCAGTGTATTTCTTACAATCTGCATACAAAACAATTTGATGGTAGGCAGCGGAAAGGTCAATACATGAAAAGAACTTTGCTTTGCCTATAAGTGCCAACATTTCAGAAATTGTGAGTAAGGGAAATTGGTCAATTACGATATTATTATTAAGATGGCGCAAATTAATACAAAATCTGCTATTACCATTGGCCTGTCTGGCCATGATGATGGGTGAAATCCATTCAGAAGTCTCGATCTTCTCGATAATCTTACCCTCCATCAATTTGTCAGGTTCTTTCTTTACTTCACTTACAGATGTGGGAATATTCCGCGCTTTGAAGATTTTTGGACATGCATTATCCTTAAGAATTACCTTGTGCCTGAAGTTTGTTAATTCACCAATGCCATCTCTGAAAACATCAAAAAATTTCTCCAACAACATTTTTACTATAGTCTTCAATATCTCCCATAACCATGACAGGATCAGGATTATTAGGTTTAAGAATAATTTTGAGTTTTCACTGTTCAAACCATCCTAAAACAGACTGTCCTTTTTTAGAAACATACAACCTTGCAACACATTCTCGGTCTTTGAACCTGAAAATAAGTAATGAGAACCAATAATGTTAATTCTTTCTCCTGAGTACCCCTCAGGATTGATGTCAGGGGGATCTAAACACGAGGCAAGTTTTTCTAAAAATTTAGATTTTCACACATTCTCATTTACTATAGAATAATGCAATCCAGAATCAGCATACTTTTGTATCACTACACCACCAGTAGTCATATTGCTTATGAGTTCCTTCTTGACCACTGAATTATCAATATTCAAAACAACATGGGAAGAATCTCTCATTTTTAAAAAGTAAGACTTATCAAAGTCATTGCATTTGTCATCACTATCACTTTCATCGTGGTCATTCTCATCAGCACACTTGATCTTACCACCTTTAGCCCTTCTGCATATCTTGGAGAAATGGCCCACAAGTTTGCAGACATAACATTTCTGTTTCATGGCGGGACAAACTTTGTTGTTAGCTAAATGAGATTTACTGCCACATCTGTAACAAATTATTCTGTCTTTATCCGGTTATGCATTACGTTCCTTAGAAGTGCTTTGTTTTCTAGTATTAACCCTCGTATTACCTACTTTAGCAAAAACCATGTTGGCTTTATCAACTTTTTCCTTATCTTCTGCTCTGACTTCATTTGCACTTCTACAAGACATCTCAGCTTTCCTAACTATAGCTAAAATATCATCCAATTTGGAGTCTCCATTTACCCATAGTCTATTCTGGATAGACGAATCTCTAACATGCATGACAACTTGATCCCTTATAAAATCTTATTGTAAGATTCCAAATTGGCAATCAAGAGAAAGAGTTCTTAACCCGTTCGATGCTCATGACGAGCTCAGCTCGTCATGAGGTATACCTCTCGTGTGCTTATGATGAGCTGAGCTCGTCATGACCACACCCATTTCCATTATGGCCCAGCACAGCAGAGGATCTTCTCAAGCACCCAAGGTGTTAAAGTGGAAACATAGTTGTCAATAGATTCATCTGCATTTTGCTTACACTGGAAAAACTTGTATATCGTGTAATGCCAATACATACTTTAGGGGAAACATAACGATCAAAATCATTAAGAGCAGCAGTAAAAACGTTTTCATCTCTCTCACCACTCACTCTAATCATGTGACTGTAAGCTTTAAGTCCCTCAGGTCCAACAGAATGTAACAACATTCTTTTTTATGAGCTGGGGACATTTTCCCTTGAACATCAAGAGTATTAATATAATTGATAAAGTATGCTTTCCATTCAGGCCACTTCATGCATGGAGAAGAACCAGCAGGCCAAAAACATTGAGGAGGAGCCAAGTTGTAGTGCTGAGTAGACATCTTGAAGTAAAATAAAAGGTGTTATGTAACCAAAAAAAATATATACATCCATCACGTAATATTATTGAAAGTAAATAGTGAAACGCTGGCAAGGTTAACGATGAATAAATATCTTGAACAAAGTAATGTGTAATAAAAAAAATATGCTGGATGGAAGTATAGAATCTCCGCTTGATAAGTTTAAAAAGTTACCGTAAATGCCTCAGTTTAAAGTCTGTACGGTGATTTAATAGCCGGAGAAAGAGATAACGAGCAAAGCGCTGTGTCGGACCGGAGTTGCTAGAAGGCACACAGATACAAAATGGCAGCACGTTGCATGAGCAACGTAGTGATTCTGACTCATGTTGAAGAACGTAGTTGCTAGGAGACATACAGAAACAAAATGGCAGCACGTTGTGTGAGACAACGTAGTGATGCTGACCCACGTTGAAGGAAGTACGACGTAAAACGTATGCAAGGCTTGACACTCCAGAATCCAATCAGTCCGAAAGAGATGAGGACGCTCGAAGAATAGCACATCACAGCCCAAGCACTCTGAACTCACAGACACGAAGACTCCAGGAATGTCGTCTGCCTTCAACTGCCACTGTCGTCATCCTTCAGCAACACAGTAAGCTTTTTGAAAAATGCCAAGGTCGAAGGTTGGGTAAAGTGCGGTTCGGAAACAAATCCAGACACTACTATACCAGAAAGGGAAAATCCACAAGTAGGCACACAATAAGAGAATTTTTGAAATAAGAAATATTCAACGAAAGACGCCCGTGAAGGAATTTAAAAAAAAAGAATCCAAAAATCCACATGAAGGTCTGCAGGTTCACAGGGTGCTGCTGTACCAACTCGTCGCCAATTGTTAAGTAACGAGGTATCCAGTAGTAGGAGTAAAAGTAGTTTAATCCATAAATATACAGCATCACCGGAGGGCATCCGGTGCCATCAATCCCTAACATTCAACTCACAGAAAAGCAGAGCACGGCACCAACTATACACTGTGGAATGAACAGAGAATGAAAGGTCCGTGCCAGGTTACATAGCAGCTATGAACACAACGATTGCCCAACTTCACTTGAGGCCAATATTAGTAACAATAAGCTGTTATTCCGTGCTACTTTTTATTCTATCCATGAAGGGCAGGACTCTTGGCTGTAGTAAATTGCCCTCCTCCCTTAGAAGAATTTCTACCCAAACCCAATCATGGCTACCCTTAGTCTACAATGGCAGCAGATAAACGCAGCAATAGCACCACCAGCTTAGGGTAGGACTTCCAGTGGGTGGCGAATGAATAGTGAGTGTCTGTCAAATGTCATCACTCATGAGTGGCAGTAGGAACATTTTAGAACTGTCAAATAGAGCACTATTTTATCTCTTTATTAAAACATTACCATCTTGACACTTCACAAGGCTGGCGAAGTTTTAACATCTTGTGCAAAATCGTGACACCTTTGGCTTTGCAATTTTGCACACCCCTGATTAAAATCGCAGTTCTGATATTTATTACATTTATGCAAGAGGCAAAGGCCACAAACTAAAGCATTAGGTCACTGGCTAGGAGGATTTCCTCTGCCAATAAGAAATACAATCCTAATGACATCTAGGTAAGAAAATAATAAGACCAAAATCTTCTATTAAACTCATAATTGAACAAAGGGTAAAAGAATGTAAAACAGCCAGATTTAGTATATCCTTGAGGATGTCATCAGTGGAGAAAATATGGGACCAAGCAAAAGGTGAGAAGGTCACGGGCTGAAAAAAAGTTAGATAAACAGTACAATATGGCTCCAGTCTCCGGTCCCAATGATCATCTTAACCCAAAAAAGTCTCAAAGAGTTTACCTCAAAATAACCAGATAGATCTGGCTCAGCAGTTTCCGAGTATGACCACTCGTCTACGATTTAATTGCCTAAACATGTGGTTGCCAGGTGCAGATTTCAGCAGTTTTTTCCTATTATTTGGTGATCCAGGTCCAAAGGATGAATCAGCTGGAAAGTTTGCCTCTTTTTGCTAGTGTGCAATGCTCTTGCTTATGATACCAGTTTACTTGCTGAACCGTTGCGCGCCATCGAGTGTCCTTATATTATATGTCCGAATGAGGTCGCAAACTGCTCGTCCCATCAGCGTGTGACGCCGGAGCATGATGGTCGATGTAGTCGGTATCAGCGGGTACGCTTCTACCCGAGTGTTGAGTCTTGATGGTGTTCACTGGTGTGCTTGCCATCCCTGGACACGTGTTTCGCATTCATTAACGCTCATCAGCAGGAATTAGGCGTGTGCACGGAGTTGCTGCGTGGGCTGCCGAAAATATTCATAGGTCCAGATACCTCTTGAGGCGCGCAGGTGCGTTATCTCGAGGTCGTCACCTCCACCGGCTCAAGGGAGCCTGTATAAATCGTATGTCCGAATGAGGTCGCACACTGCTTGTCCCATCAGCGTGTGACCCCGGAGCATGATGGTCGATGTAGTCGGTATCAGAGGGTGCGCTTCTACCCGAGTGTTGAGTCTTGAGGGTGTTCACTGGTGTGCTTGCCATCCCTGGACACGTGTTTCGCGTTCATTAATGCTCATCAGCAGGGATTAGGCGTGTGTACGGGGTTGCTGCGTGGGCTGCCGAAAATATTCGTAGGTCCAGATACCTCTTAAGGCGCGCAGGAGCGTTATCTCGAGGTCGTCACCTCCACCGGCTCAAGGGAGCCTGTATAAATAGTATGTCCGAATGAGGTCGCACACTGCTCGTCCCATCAGCGTGTGACCCCGGAGCATGATGGTCGATGTAGTCGGTATCAGCTGGTGCGCTTCTACCCGAGTGTTGAGTCTTGAGGGTGTTCACTGGTGTGCTTGCTATCCCTGTACATGTATTTCGCGTTCATTAACGCTCATCAGCAGGGATTAGGCGTGTGCACGGGGTTGCTGCGTGGGCTGCTGAAAATATTCGTAGGTCCAGATACCTCTTAAGGCACGCAGGTGCGTTATCTCGAGGTTGTCACCTCCACCGGCTCAAGGGAGCCTGTATAAATAGTATGTCCGAATGAGGTCGCACACTGCTCGTCTCATCAGCGTGTGACCACGGAGCATGATGGTCGATGTAGTCGGTATCAGCGGGTGCCCTTCTACCCGAGTGTTGAGTCTTGAGGGTGTTCACTGGTGTGCTTGCCATCCCTGGACACGTGTTTGGCGTTCATTAACGCTCATCAGCAGGGATTAGGCATGTGCACGGGGTTGCTGCATGGGCTGCCGAAAATATTCGTAGCTCCAGATACCTCTTAAGGCACGCAGGTGCGTTATCTCGAGGTCGTCATCTCCACCGGCTCAAGGGAGCCTGTATAAATAGTATGTCCGAATGAGGTCGCACACTGCTCGTCCCATCAGCGTGTGACCCTGGAGCATGATGGTCGATGTAGTCGGTAGCAGCGGGTGCGCTTCTACCCGAGTGTTGAGTCTTGAGGGTGTTCACTGGTGTGCTTGCCATCCCTGGACACGTGTTTCGCGTTCATTAACGCCCCTTCAGCAGGGATTAGGCGCGTGCACGGGGTTGCTGCGTGGGCTGCCGAAAATATTCGTAGGTCCAGATACCTCTTAAGGAGCGCAGTGGCGTTATCTCGAGGTCGTCACCTCCACCGGCTCAAGGGAGCCTGTATATATAGTATGTCCGAATGAGGTCGCACACTGCTCGTCCCATCAGCGTGTGACCCCGGAGCATGATGGTTGATGTAGTCGGTATCAGCGGGTGCGCTTCTGCCCGAGTGTTGAGTCTTGAGGGTATTCACTGGTGTGCTTGCTATCCCTGGACACGTGTTTCGCGTTCATTAACACTCATCAGCAGGGATTAGGCGTGTGCACGGGGTTGCTGCGTGGCCTGCCGAAAATATTCATAGGTCCAGATACCTCTTAAGGCACGCAGGTGCGTTATCTCGAGGTCGTCATCTCCACCGGCTCAAGGGAGCCTGTATAAATAGTATGTCCGACAGAGGTCGCACACTGCTCGTCCCATCAGCGTGTGACCCCGGAGCATGATGGTCGATGTAGTCGGTATCAGCGGGTGCGCTTCTACCCGAGTGTTGAGTCTTGAGGGTGTTCACTGGTGTGCTTGCCATCCCTGGACACGTGTTTGGCGTTCATTAACGCTCATCAGCAGGGATTAGGCGTGTGCACGTGGTTGCTGCGTGGGCTGCCGAAAATATTCGTAGGTCCAGATACCTCTTAAGGCACGCAGGTGCGTTATCTCGAGGTCGTCATCTCCACCGGCTCAAGGGAGCCTGTATAAATATTATGTCCGAATGCGGTCGCACACTGCTCGTCCCATCAGCATGTGACCCCGGAGCGTGATGGTCGATGTAGTCGGTATCAGCGGGTGCGCTTCTACCCGAGTGTTGAGTCTTGAGGGTGTTCACTGGTGTGCTTGCCATCCCTGGACACGTTTTTCGCGTTCATTAACGCTCATCAGCTGGGATTAGGCGTGTGCATGGGGTTGCTGCATGGGCTGCCGAAAATATTCGTAGGTCCAGATACCTCTTAAGGCGCGCAGGTGCGTTATCTCGAGGTAGTCACCTCCACCGGCTCAAGGGAGCCTGTATAAATAGTATGTCGGAATGAGGTCACACACTGTTCGTCCCATCAGCGTGTGACCCCGGAGCATGATGGTCGATGTAGTCGGTATCAGCGGGTGCGCTTCTACCCGAGTGTTGAGTCTTGAGGGTGTTCACTGGTGTGCTTGCCACCCCTGGACACGTGTTTCGCGTTCATTATTGCTCATCAGCAGGGATTAGGCGTGTGCACCGGGTTGCTGCGTGGGCTGCTGAAAATATTCGTAGGTCCAGATACCTCTTAAGGCGCGCAGGTGTGTTATCTCGAGGTTGTCACCTCCACCGGCTCAAGGGAGCCTGTATAAATAGTATATCCGAATGAGGTCGCACACTGCTCGTCCCATCAGCGTGTGACCCTGGAGCATGATGGTCGATGTAGTCGGTAGCAGCGGGTGCGCTTCTACCCGAGTGTTGAGTCTTGGGGGTGTTCACTGGTGTGCTTGCCATCCCTGGACACGTGTTTCGCGTTCATTAACGCCCCTTCAGCAGGGATTAGGCGCGTGCACGGGGTTGCTGCGTGGGCTGCCGAAAATATTCGTAGGTCCAGATACCTCTTAAGGAGCGCAGGTGCGTTATCTCGAGGTCGTCACCTCCACCGGCTCAAGGGAGCCTGTATATATAGTATGTCCGAATGAGGTCGCACACTGCTCGTCCCATCAGCGTGTGACCCCGGAGCATGATGGTTGATGTAGTCGGTATCAGCGGGTGCGCTTCTGCCCGAGTGTTGAGTCTTGAGGGTATTCACTGGTGTGCTTGCTATCCCTGGACACGTGTTTCGCGTTCATTAACGCTCATCAGCAGGGATTAGGCGTGTGCACGGGGTTGCTGCGTGGCCTGCCGAAAATATTCATAGGTCCAGATACCTCTTAAGGCACGCAGGTGCGTTATCTCGAGGTCGTCATCTCCACCGGCTCAAGGGAGCCTGTATAAATAGTATGTCCGACAGAGGTCGCACACTGCTCGTCCCATCAGCGTGTGACCCCGGAGCATGATGGTCGATGTAGTCGGTATCAGCGGGTGCGCTTCTACCCGAGTGTTGAGTCTTGAGGGTGTTCACTGGTGTGCTTGCCATCCCTGGACACGTGTTTGGCGTTCATTAACGCTCATCAGCAGGGATTAGGCGTGTGCACGTGGTTGCTGTGTGGGCTGCCGAAAATATTCGTAGGTCCAGATACCTCTTAAGGCACGCAGGTGCGTTATCTCGAGGTCGTCATCTCCACCGGCTCAAGGGAGCCTGTATAAATATTATGTCCAAATGCGGTCGCACACTGCTCGTCCCATCAGCATGTGACCCCGGAGCGTGATGGTCGATGTAGTCGGTATCAGCGGGTGCGCTTCTACCCGAGTGTTGAGTCTTGAGGGTGTTCACTGGTGTGCTTGCCATCCCTGGACACGTCTTTCGCGTTCATTAACGCTCATCAGCTGGGATTAGGCGTGTGCACGGGGTTGCTGCGTGGGCTGCTGAAAATATTCGTAGGTCCAGATACCTCTTAAGGCGCGCAGGTGCGTTATCTCGAGGTCGTCACCTCCACCGGCTCGAGGGAGCCTGTATAAATAGTATGTCCGAATGAGGTCGCACACTGCTCGTCCCATCAGCGTGTGACCCTGGAGCATGATGGTCGATGTAGTCGGTATCAGCGGGTGCGCTTCTACCCGAGTGTTGAGTCTTGAGGGTGTTCACTAGTGTGCTTGCCATCCCTGGACACGTGTTTCGTGTTCATTAACGCTCATCAGCCGGGATTAGGCGTGTGCACGAGGTTGCTGCGTGGGCTGCCGAAAATATTCGTAGGTCCAGGTACCTCTTAAGGCGCGCAGGTGCGTTATCTCGAGGTCGTCACCTCCACTGGCTCAAGGGAGCCTGTATAAATAGTATGTCCGAATGAGGTCGCACACTGCTCGTCCCATCAGCGTGTGACCCCGGAGCATGATGGTCGATGTAGTCGGTATCAGCGGGTGCGCTTCTACCCGAGTGTTGAGTCTTGAGGGTATTCACTGGTGTGCTTGCCATCCATGGACACGTGTTTCGCGTTCATTAATGCTCATCAGCAGGGATTAGGAGTGTGCACAGGGTTGCTGCGTGGGCTGCCGAAAATATTCGTAGGTCCAGATACCTCTTAAGGCGCGCAGGTGCGTTATCTCGAGGTCGTCACCTCCACCGGCTCAAGGGAGCCTGTATAAATAGTATGTCCGAATGAGGTCGCACACTGCTCGTCCCATCAGCTTGTGACCCCGGAGCATGATGGTCGATGTAGTCGGTATCAGCGGGTGCGCTTCTACCCGAGTGTTGAGTCTTGAGGGTGTTCACTGGTGTGCTTGCCATCCCTGGACACGTGTTTCGCGTTCATTAACGCTCATCAGCAGGGATTAGGCGTGTGCATGGGGTTGCTGCATGGGCTGCCGAAAATATTCGTAGGTCCAGGTACCTCTTAAGGCGCGCAGGTGCGTTATCTCGAGGTAGTCACCTCCACCGGCTCAAGGGAGCCTGTATAAATAGTATGTCCGAATGAGGTCACACACTGTTCGTCCCATCAGCGTGTGACCCCGGAGCATGATGGTCGATGTAGTCGGTATCAGCGGGTGCGCTTCTACCCGAGTGTTGAGTCTTGAGGGTGTTCACTGGTGTGCTTGCCACCCCTGGACACGTGTTTCGCGTTCATTATTGCTCATCAGCAGGGATTAGGCGTGTGCACAGGGTTGCTGCGTGGGCTGCCGAAAATATTCGTAGGTCCAGATACCTCTTAAGACGCGCAGGTGCGTTATCTCGAGGTCGTCACCTCCACCGGCTCAAGGGAGCCTGTATAAAAAGTATGTCCGAATGAGGTCGCATACTGTTCGTCCCATCAGCGTGTGACCCCGGAGCATGATGGTCGATGTAGTCGGTATCAGCGGGTGCGCTTCTACCCGAGTGTTGAGTCTCTCTTGAGCTGGTGGGGCTGACGAGCCCGGGTTACGCACCTGCGTGCCACGAGTGGTACCGGACCCGAGAATATTTTTTGGCAGCCTACGCAGCACCCCTACATATATGCCTATTCCCTGCTGACGAGAGGTAACAACCTCGAAACACGTGTCTATGGATGGCCAACGCGACAGTGATTTTTTCTCACGACTCTGGCAGAGGCGCACCCGCTGATATTTACTTCATGGACCACAATGCTTTGGGGCAACACGCTGGTAGGACAAGCAGTGTGCGACCAATTGGACGTCCTTATATTATATAACTGTGTTTTCTTGTTTTTTTCCCCATGAATCTTTAACTCATTTCCATGACTGAGTATCACAATTTTCCTGCAGTTTCCCCACTCTTGTTGTCCGTATCCCCCAGTGTTCCAGCACTGTACATCTATTATGTTATCGATTCCCTCTTTTCTCTCCACTATAATTTCTTAGATCTACAGTAGCCTTCGGACCATGATTACATTAATGTAATGGATGTGTCTCGTTACAAAATAATATGTTGTTATACTTTAAAACATTCAACGTACTGGCTTTCATTTTACACACATGTTGTATCTACTTCTTATTTCTTGTATTTTGGAAACTTTACAAATGCAATTGAAAGCAAAAGAAATATAATTTGTGATTAAACAATTGAGATCTGTACTAACTTCCAGAGAACTTAGGGACAGTGACATTTTTTGACATTTGTTGTAGTTACAGGCAACTGCTCAGCTCAGGACACGTTGCACTTTACTATGTTTTTCACTTTTTATAAGTGATTATGAAATCTTTTTATTGCTCCATTGCTCTGGTAAACAGTTTGTTCAAGTCCGGCCAGCTCTGTATTATTTACTGTTTTTACCGGATATATCGACCTGTTTTGGTTTATCCTGCTTTTTATCTGGTACAATCCGTTTGAAGAAACATCTGTTTGCTGTATGATGTACATTCTCGTGGTGTGTTTTATTGTTGTTTTTAATCCTGTATTTTTATTTACCTTTATATACTACTGATTGTTTTTGTCGATTTTGAGATGTGTTCTTTTATGGTTCCATGTAAGACCGAACACAGACTGTTGACTGACTGACTGACATTTTCATTTTCCAGGAAGCAAGTTCAATCGAATACAAATTAAACTGTGTAAAATGTTTCCAAAGTCTTGTACTTTACGGGTAAGCCTCATGTTGTGCAAAGATGTAATAAATAAATAATACATACATATATAAATAAATAAATAAATAAATAAATAAAAGGGCTTTGGGTCAGCTCTTTTCATCTATTGGTTTGTTTAACTGTCATTCATATTTTGTTTCCCCCTGTTGAAGCATACCACATGGGGCGGTGTGTCAGCCCACTGGAGTCATTAGCACGTTTGCACTACGAGTGCTGGTGTTTTGCATGTTCACACGCGCCCATACGCCTAATCAAAAGTGCACTTAAGTGTTAGTACCGGATGTATGACGGTACAACGCGTGGTATTACCACGTGTACCGTTACAACGTGTTTTTTACAACGCAAGTCGTTACCACGACTTGCGCTGTAGGGGTGCTGGACTTAGAATAGTTAAATTTACTGTTCCAACACCAGCCTACGTACAGTAGGGAAGGTGTTGGAATAGTAAATCTACTATTCCTTGTCCTTGAGCGCCCTCCAGCGCAAGTCGTGGTTACAACTTGCGTTGTAAAAGACGCGTCGTAACTGTAGTGCGGGGTAACATCCGCATTGTAGAGGATGTTCCCCGTTAGTACCAGACCTGGATGGCCAATAGTTCTGTAATGTTTTTTCCACATTATATATCCTTATCCATTCTTCTTAGTCATCCTTGTTTGATCTTATTTCCTGTTATGTATATTAATACTAATAAGGGTCTCCATACCCATTCTAAGTTCACCAGCATTCAAGGAAGCACCGCATATTTTAAAGATGTAGCCAATGGATAATTTAAAAAAAGATTTCAAATTTGTTGAGCAAGTATATGGTTGCCATGATTGGCAGCGGTATGTTTTCTTCCTGTAATTTGTGTGGCATATGCTTGCAGAAAATGTATTCATCACATCATCTTGCCGGGGCCAGACCTCTTGAATATGCCAATACTTGTTCACTTTTGGCTTGTTCCTGATGTGCTTCTTGTTTAAAAAGCAAACTCTCATCTTTTACACAACAGTGCCATTGCACCCGCCCTATGATGTGATATTCTATGAAGCACTAGAAGTTTGTTTGATTTGGAAGTTATAGGTGATCTAAAATGTAATTGTCCACATTATTTGAGATTAAACAGGTGAGGTATCATCTCTTAGAGCTTCTCAATTTTCCACAGCCGATTAGATAAAAGTATGAAGCACCCTGTAACCCTCTATAAAACTGGGTACAAGTCATCTAGAATAAGTGTTCCTTTTTGTGTAAATTAAATAAATCTGTCAAAATTCAGACAAAATAAACCCACTGTGATGGGCGCAGACCTCACATTAACCAAAAGATTAAGGGCCAGCTTTATAAAGGTTTTTCGTCGTTTCTTGTACCAGGCATGGGGGCGCAAGAACGACGCAAAACTTTGTGTGCCCAGCATGGCTTGAAAAATCTAGATTAATGCAAGGCAGAGCAAAACGCCGCCTTGCACTACTCTGCATCAGAGAGGCATTCCATGTGTGAGTGTGCCCACGGATCCACCCATAGATTTTGGCGCATTCCCAAATTTACCATTAGTGGTAGACCTAGAAAGGTGTCAAAATGCTATGACTCTCCAGGTGAGGCGCAACAAGGAGAAATATCTTTATTTTTCCTTGTTTTTTCTTCTTTATGCATGTGCTCCATTCTGCAGCACAAATAGAAAGAGGAAAATGCCTCTCAGGATTGT
This sequence comes from Lissotriton helveticus, assembly GCF_964261635.1. Taxonomy (NCBI): domain Eukaryota; kingdom Metazoa; phylum Chordata; class Amphibia; order Caudata; family Salamandridae; genus Lissotriton; species Lissotriton helveticus. The sequence continues at coordinate 611,189,022 of NC_136071.1, read as the reverse complement.
TTTTGTGCAGGAAGGTGTCCCTTCCTGCACACAAACAATCTTGCCTACAATGCAGGCACCCTTGCATCATGCGTTGGTACTAGGCAGACAAAAGTGCACCAGCGCTGGGAAAGGACATGATTGCCATGTATAATGGTAAATACGGCGCATTCCTGCCGTTTCACGCAGCACAGCAAGGTGGCTTGCTGTGGTGCGCTGAGTGAAATAAAGATGCATCTGGCCCAAATTTCTTAACATGTGCAAGTTATTTACCTGTCTTCTGTGATGTTAATAAAATATCAAGCGCTATTTAATTCTGCTTTCTTATATTTAGGCATCATTTGGAGTTCTCTCGATGCAGGGCATCTGTCAAAAATAGCAGATGCCTTGTCCCCCAATCTTGCAATTTCTCTGCTCTCTTTGCAGTCGGGCAAGCATCAGCTTTCTGACAGCAGAGAATCAGCTGGTTGCAGTTAGTGAAAAACTTTGATCAATGGCCCATCTGGCAAAGGCCTTTTGGTCAATGCACGTCAGAATGTCTGTTCTATTTAGGGTGGTCATTCCAATGCACTATTTTTCTGTTCCAGCCCACCAGGAAAAGCCTGGTGGTGTTCAACAAGAAACACAATAAATGCCCTTGAGGGACTTGGAAAAAATTCCAAGTGTGATAGGGGCATTATTTTTATACTTTTCAAGAACAAACTTCCAACAAAATGTGTTGATTTGGGGCTGGCAAGTGCGACCCCCTACTCACATTAGCTTCAGTCGCTTTATGAAGGCTGCAGAGTTCCACGCCTCTGCTTAGCCCGTGACCCATGATCCGAGACCCCGCCTCCGTAATGGCGTCCGCACTCTGGAGACGCTTGCAGAGACGCTAGCAGATTGTCGGGAGCCGGGAGCCGGGAACCGGGAGCCGCGAGCACAGAATCAAGCCGCGAGTGAAGGAATGTGCGTGTGAGCGGCGAAGGATATTAGAATGGTTTTAGACTCTGCCTCACTGCCCCTCTGACTCGGCTTTGTCTGGGGAGATAAACTACAGCGTGCAACTCGTTTTTTTCCTTTGGCTGTCTACCCGAGGTGAGCTCATGTAGCTGCTGTTTGCTGCTGGATCAGTCGGGCTGGGTTTAAAGGCTCTTGCAGGCTCTGGACTGAAGGGGAGAAAGAAAGTACGCTATAACGCTATTGCTGTCTCAAGACACCCAACCTCTGCTAACTGTGAAGAACTATTAGGGGTGAAGAAGAAAATAAAAAAAAAAACTTTGGGCAATTATTAAAGTCCATAAACGATTGTTATAGCTATATCTTTTTTTTTTTTTTTCAAAAAACTTTAAGAGGAACTAAAAAAAAAAAAAAAAAAAGTGTACCTTTCTGAAGGAAGAAAGGGAAGGGAGAAGGGATAAAGGATAAAGAAAAAATGGGCAAACCACAGAAGGAGGGAGATGACGCAGCCAAACTAAGTAAAATAGAAGCAGCTGCCCGACAGAAGGCTAAGACTCGACTTGCCCTGGCTAGAAAGGCTGCACGTAAAGCGGCCAGAGACAAAAACAAAAATGGCAACCGGGAGGAGAGCTCTGTAGTTGAAGATACAACACCTGAATCTTCAGATGAGGAATCACCCCCCCCCCTCTACTCCCCTGGAGCACGAAACACAGCAAAAGACAGGAATGGAGGGGGGTAATTTGGATGACATCATTGCTATAGCCTCGCTCCCTCAATCAGAGGTGGAAGAGCATCCCCAACCTCAAACTCCAACTCCAAATCCTTCTCCAACAACGGTTTTTCCAACACCTCAAGTAGAAGAAGCGAGGGGAGAGAGGAGTACCGTCGGGAAGGAAGTGAAGGACTTTCCGCTTTTCGCAAAAAGAACAACTCCAAAATCTCTCACTCCTCATCCTCATCCAGCCCAGCTTCCTTTGGTCTCTATTACGTTGGATTCACCTGCGTCTAGTGCCCTATCTAAAGGCCCTGACATGATAGATACACTACCTCAAACCCAACTCCCAACAGCAGCTGAGGTAATGAGTGATAGTGATATCGGGCAAACTATAACTCCCGGGAATGTGGAAGAAACAGGTCTCGACTCAAGTTTATTGGGCTCCGAAGCAAGAACTGAGGCGAAATATCAGCTAGATATACGTGAGATGCTCAATCTAATCCTCAACGAGATCCGCGAAATTAAAAATAATCAGCGAACAGAGTTAGCTGCCATCCACATTAGAATAGATAAGTTGGAAGAGATAACTCTGGCACTCCCTAATAGAATACAGGAAGCTGAATCAAGGATATCAACATTGGAAGATCAAATGAATCTGGTATCTGGAGCGACGAGAGAGGCTACAAAGAAGCGGATCTCCATGGAGAATAAACTCGAGGAGTTGGAGAACCACTCTCGTAGATCGAACCTGAGGATTGTGGGTGTTCCCGAAGGAACTGAAGGTTCCGACACGGTACGCTGGGTTAATACCTTCATCCAGAAAGTAGTCCTGCCAGACTTTGAAGGAGACCTAACAATAACTAGGGCACATAGAGTACCAGCTCAGCGTTTTGCGAATTCTCCTTTTCCCAGAACTATCTTATTAAATTTTGCAGATTTCAGGATCAAGGAGCAGATTCTTTCTAAAGCCTATCAACAACGTCAGTTTTCAATCTCTGAGACTACTAAATGCAGGATCTTTTCGGACATGGCAGCAGCTGCGGCCAAGAGAAGGAAAGAGTTTGTAAAACTGCTGCAGCTATTCAAAGCCAATGGCGCCCAGGCCTCGATTGCGCAGCAATCAAAGCTGAAGGTTCTTGTAAAGGGAAAATTCTTTTTGTTCACCGACTTAGAGGAGGCTCAGACTCTTCTCAATGAAATATCCACAAGGGCTTAGGCTTAAAAACTTAACGGAGTTACAATGTGAGGAACCCAAGGTTCTAATCTGAAGGGGATGCGATAGCTAAAAGAAATTGTTTGAAGGCGGGTGTTCCTGGGTTATTGGGTCACACCAGGGTGTACTATGAAGACACCCGAAGAAGAAATCAGAGGGTGGGATGTGGGCAGTGTGGAAGGGGGGGGGATCCCACGTTCCAGGGGAGGGTTCTGGGTGGGGGGGGGGGTAAATGCAGCAAAAATTACAAGCGCAGTAGGTTTGTTATTTTTCATATTGTTTGGTACAGAATATGTTTAGAATTTTACAGATTTAAGGATGAGATTTGATACATGTAATATCCTGTCCATTAATGCGAACGGGCTGCTTAATAAACAGAAGTATGGAGCCCTGTTGAAATGGGTAATTGCCCTAAAACCCCAGGTGGTCTTCCTCCAGGAGACACACCTGAAAACAAATTCTCCAAAGTTGTTTCTGCCAAGATATTTTTCCCATGGGTTTTTTTCCTCCGCTGGGGTCGCCCAGAGGGGGGTTGCTATTTATTTCTCTAGGAATCTACCCTGGGAAATTCTACGGATGCAAAGAGACTCTAAAGGTAGATGGCTTTGGGTTTTAGTAAAATTGTCGGGAAAAGTATTCAACTTTGTAAATTACTATGGCCCGATTTTTGATGACACCTTGGCATTGTCTGAAATTAGTGAAATTCTGAGGGGCACTATGGGACAAATTATAGTAGGAGGCGATTTTAATTACATCCAGGATCTAAAGAGGGATACTTCTAACAAGAACAAGAAACAATTAAAACCAAAGACGAAAGGAGTATTGGAGGCTTTTAAGATAGAATACCAATTGAGGGACTCTTGGCGCTCCTTTAATCCCAATTCAGAGTCTTACACATGTTATTCCAATAGGTTTCATACAGCCTCCAGAATAGATTTTTTTTTGTCCTCTAAATCACTTCAAATTTCCAACGCATTGATAGGTTGCAATCCCTTTTCAGATCATGGGAGGGTTGAGATTGAACTGATACTGGAGGGTATCGAAGGGGTGCGTTCTAGGTGGCAGTTGGATCGCACCCTTTTACAGAATATGATATGGGTAGAGGGCTTCAAAGACTGGATAAAAGATTTTTTTCTAGTAAATAATGACTCCGCAGAGCCTTTTGCAGTATGGGGAGCATTTAAAGCAGCAGCCCGGGGACAGATTATAGCATTTTCTAGTAACAAGGCTAATACTCGAAGGGAAAAAATATCTGCCCTTCAGTATGCTGCTGAAAAGGAGCATGCATTAAAACTGAATCAAATGCCTAATAAATGGGAACAAGCCAAAGCAATGCTTAGGGACTTTTTTGTTTTTGAAGAGATAAACAGCTCAAAGGCCTTTCAGCAAAGGCTGTATGAAGATAGTCAACTGATGGGAAAGCTCTTGGCTAATTCAATCAGAAAAAAACAAGAGTCCTCTATCATTTTGAAAATTCAAGACCCTCTGGGGGGAACCAACACCCAGAGCGAGGGGATTGCGAAAATATTCCTTGATCATTATGAGAGAATCTACTCTACAGATATTCAAGTGGGCGGAATGATGATCAAGGAATATTTTGATAATTTGGATATTCCCAAAATCTCCGATTACAGGAGTAATCAAATAGGCTCAGAAATAAATTTACTTGAAATTCAAAATAGTATAAAAGACACAGCAGGTGCAAAGGCTTCAGGCATGGATGGATTCCCGATCGAATTTTATAAGATCTTCGTGAAGGAATTGGAGGATCCATTAAAAAATGTATTTAATTTTATTAGAGTTGGTGGAAAGGTCCCATCCGAGTTTAAAGAGTCCACAATTATTAGCTTTGTGAAGAAAGATAAGAATCCGGAGGATGTGAATTCCTATAGACCTATTAGTCTTTTAAACTCTGACTACAAGATTCTTATGAAGATCTGGGCTCAAAGATTTGTGTTGGCAGCCCAGGAGGTAATACATAAAGATCAGACGGGATTTATAGCTGGGCGATATATGGCAGCCAACACAGAATACTTGATACAGGCGTTAGACTATTTAAATGTTAATTCGATCGCTGCATGCATCTTAATGATTGACGCTGAAAAAGCATTCGATTTAGTTAATTGGTCAGCATTATTTTCTTCCTTAGGCTACTTTGGTTTCCCTGCCCTAATTATTAGGATGATACAGAATATTTATGAAGGAGCGTCAGCCCAGGTGATAATTAATACTAGGCAAGCAGGGAAGATAAAAATAAACCGCGGCACTAGGCAAGGTTGCCCCTTATCGCCCTTGCTTTTTACTTTTTTTATCGAACCCCTGGTAATAAAAATAAGGAATAATGACGCAATTTACCCTCCAATTGCTGGAATGTCAAAGTTAAAACTGTTTGCGGATGATATTCTTTTGTATCTGGCTCCTGATAAAGAAAATATTTTATGCCTCCTGAAAGATCTTAAAGAATATGAGAGGATCGGGGGTTATAAGATCAACGAGAAAAAAACAGAAGTTCTTATTTTAAATTCAAGTATAGATTTTCTTCCGCTAGATCTTCAGTTCCAAGCACAAAAACGGGATCCAATAAGATATCTAGGGTGTTTTGTGACCAGCGAGTATCAAGAACTTTTTCGATTGAACTATATAAAAATGAAGAACAAAATCAAGAGTCTACTCGAACAATGGGACCTATTGCCCTTATCTCTGATTGGCAGAGTAGCTCTGATAAAGATGAATGTATTGCCTTTGCTTTTATTTCTGTTTAGCAATATCCCAATTAAAGTCAATACGGCCTTTTTTAATGAACTCGAATCTATGTTGAGGAAGTTTATTTGGAATAAAAAGGCCTCAAGAGTCAAGCTTTCGGTAGTACAACTATCTGGAAATCAAGGTGGGCTCGCTCTCCCCCATTTTAAGACATATTATGAAGCAGCCTTTTTTGATATAGTGGCAGGATTATTAAGGAACAGACAGACAAGAGACAATTTTTTTTTGGATAAAATGTTGAAGGAATCAGGTTCTCAAATTTTTTTCTTTTTAAAAACTGCAAAACTTCCTAAGAAAACAAGATACAAGACATTGATGGGGTATTCATCCAGATTACGTTTTTTATTTAAAAAATACGGATCAGACGGATCCATTTATTTGAAATTGTCGGAATGCACTAAAATGGGTCTCAAGATATCTCCGAATCACTTGTTAGAATGGGAATCTGCCGGATTTTGTGAAATAAGGCACCTACTCATTCAAAATACGGTAATCAGTTGGCAGTTGGTTATAGATAGAACACACCCCAGTAGGCTTAGGTTTTTTGAGTACTTACAACTGATTTATTTTATAAGAAAAGAAATAGGAGGCTTAAATACAACACCCAATGTCTTGTTAACAGCTTTATATGGGGAGAAACACAAGAGTATTGGATTTTGGTATAAAAAATTAATGCCTTCCGGTTTATCTCCTATAATTACTGATCATTTAGAAAAGATAAGCCTCTCGCTACAGTGCGTTTTATCAGATAAAGATTGGGAGCTAATATGCCAATTAGGAAATAAAGCCCTCCGAGCAGCTAATTATAAACGTATGTCCTTTCTCTCTCGCTGGCTGGCGTACTACACTCCAGAAACCTTACAGAGAATATTCCCTGAATGTGAAAATAAATGTTTTAGGTGCAAAACTAGGGACCAGGGGGGTTGGTATCATATCTTCTTCTCTTGTCCAAAGTTAGAATCCTTCTGGAAGGGGATCTTTGCAGACCTGGAGATTGCAACAGGGAAAATTCTATTACCAGAAGCGGAGGTGGCCCTTTTCGGTATCTGCAAAGAAAGGAATAGGTTTAATAAATCAGAAGAAGTGTTTATTTTTATTTCTACTGCAGTAGCTCGGTCTCTGATTCTACAAAATTGGAAATCTATGGTGATCCCATGCCAGTTGAAATGGGTTAATAAAATGAGAAGAACATGCAATTTTGAGAGAGCTTATGCAGGTAGAGTGGGCGCGATAGCCAGATTCGAAAGGAATTGGAAATATTTTGAGAATCTTGAATTGATAAAAGGAAGTTGATTATTTTATTTTGAATCGATTTTTAGTGATTATTGCATCAGCACTTTAAAAACCGCAAATACATATTTATGTTGTTTTGCTAGTTGTTCATGTACTTTTTCGTTTATACTAGCAAATTTTGCACGATATTGCATTCGCACTTTAAAAAAAAAAAATATATATAATAATATTTCTGCTGCTATATATTGATGAAAGGTAATAATATTTTTCGCTGCTATACATCGGCTCTTTCTGCACTTTATTGTACTAGTCACTTTATATAAGCTAATTTTGCACATTACTACACTAGCACTTTGAGAATTACAATAATATTTGTGCTACTTTAAATCGCTGGTTCTCGCACTTTATTGCACTAGCACTTTACAAACCGCATAGTAATCTCAATGCTTTTTATTAGACGTTTATATATTAGTCAATTCAGCACGTTTTTGTACTAATATTTTAAGAATAGCAATAACATCTTTGTATAGCCTCATTTTTATGGGGGTAGGTTTATATGAATGTTTATATGAATTATAGTAGAAAGTTCGATGCATAATATCAGTTGTTTCTCAGGTACTAGCACTTTAATATCGGTATGTTATTGCAGTTATTGTATTTCCGCTGTGGTATTTTATTATCTAGGGTTGTCTCTTGTATATTGTTTGTAAATTTTTGTCCAACTATGAAGAATTTAATGTACCAATGGTTTCCTACGGCTTGTTCAATAAAAAAAAAAAAAAAAAAAGCTTCAGTCGCTTTAGAGAAATTATCGCTGTAGTGGCCATGCTAAGACGCAGGGATCCCGTTGCCTCTGTAATGATCTAATCTCCACTTTCTCTGGACAGCCTTCCATCCGGGCAATGGAGGCCAAAGCCTCCACTGACCTGCCAGACCATCCACCAAACTCTAAATCAGCCCCTTTACCTTTGGGAAAACTTAACAAAATAGGGCAATATCCCAACTCTTTATTTCAACAATTCCAGTTTGTTATAGAATGTATTACCAAGGACAAAGAACATTATCTTGTAATCTACCTTGTAGAGAGTATGATACCCCATCTTATCATTCTAAATTAAGAAAGTGCAAACAGGAACCTAAATCATCCAAGTACAATTACAAAACAATAACTTCAGCTGCTAAAGTTAGGCCTAATTTTTTGAGTCACAATTGCTAAGTATATTTTCAACAGGTTGAACTTCCTAACCACTCTAAGCATTCCTGTGCACCCCAGTGTAAGGATGCAAGTAGAGGTATTCTTATTTTGAGGCAGAGATGTTCTAATATACCAGACATATTACTAATATTTATTATCTATTATCTATTATTTATGCGGCTATGGGTAGACAGTCTTAAATAAGGTGCTAATACAGACGTAGCCAAGGACTAGCAGTTTTCTTTACCTTGTTTTTAAAATCTGCATGTATCTTGCTTTCATGTGTTTTATTTGAGTTTCTTGTGCCTGCATTCTTAGGCAACCATGTTTGTATGGGGTTACTCTACCTGATGTTCTAATGCTGTCAGTGTTGCATGGCTCGGTTATGGTCCGACTAAAGAGCTCTGCTTCCTTTACTAGTCAATAACTAGCTGGTAAAGCCCACTGCATCACTCTCGGATAATAGCGCGTAACTGGATTTAAACAGATTACTCACATAATTAATCAATTATGATTTCTACCAGATGACATGGAAGTAAAATTTGTATTAGGCCTGACTAAAGACAGACGTGGCTTCTACATCAAATGTCACCACAACATGTAACATATGCAATGGGGCTTAGACACACCCCCTTCAGTCATTAGCTTATTTAGCTGACCGCCCTTGCGATACTAGCTCAATGGGATGTCTGCCACATTTTGGATAAACTCAAATTTTGTAGAGTTGTACATTTTAGACTCCCTCACAAAATGCTAACCTGAGCTGCTGCATTGGCTCCCGGTTGCAGTCTCCTTGCTGCCCAGGAAGGACCACACAATTGGTGCTGCAGCAGTGTGCCATCTCATATCTTCCTCAACCCTGTTCATGGTCCTGACTTGCACCAGGAAACATGAGGCACAGCCAGTTGGACTGGCTGTTCATTATGATTCAATTGGGAAGCATCATCAAAAATGGCTTCCACAGAAACATGACAAAGCGATTTTGAATGAATACTCTTTCAATGCCGTCTTTCAGCTCCCATGCAACAACAACACATAGTGGCTCAGAAAGGCAGGTGTTGTATCCTGTGTATTCTGCAATGCATTCTTCCCTAGTGCTCTGCTTCTTGCTGCTCAGCCAGTGTGTGAGGTCATTCGAGAGTGTTTGTTCTTGGATGAGTGAACAATTAGAGTGAGTGGGCTGAACAGCAGGGATGCTGCTCATGACGGGGCTTACTTAACATTTTACCAATTACCAGGAACTGAATGTAACTGAGTTTTAATAACCCTCTTCTTATAACTTACACTACGGGCTACTGGATTACTTGGCTACAAGTACAGGAGAAACTAGAGGAATTGCAGAAGAAACTAAGAGGATTACTAAGAAAAAGAATTTGAGGCCTGTAATGAAGAATTGCGCCTGACAACCCCACATACGGTTGATTACGGGAAACAACCATTACAACGCGGTCATTACAACGCACTATATGTACAATGCAGTCATAACAACGCATGTCATCACAACGCATGTCACTACAACGCATGCCATTTCAACACATTATGAAGTAAGTAATGGGTAATAGTAATTTTTATCCCTACACTATCCAACACTTACTCTACTGTTGCACTCACTGGAGTGGGAATAGTAATTTTTACCCCTACACTATCCAACACTTAGTAATTTGTACTCCTACACTATCCAACACTTAGTAATTTTTACCCCTACACTATCCAACACTTACTCTACTGTTGCACTCACTGGAGTGGGAATAGTAATTTTTACCCCTACACTATCCAACACGTACCCTACTGTTGCCCTAAAAGTATTTCGCGTTTTAATGGTATGCGCTTTAATGGAATGTGTTGTAAATGTAGTTTCTCAAAATGTGTTGATTGGCTTGCGTCGTAGAATCATGCGTTGTAATGGTTGTTGTGATGTAAAAAACGCATTGTAAAGGTATGCTTTGTAAATATTTGCATTGTAACATGTCCTATTCGTTGCATACACCAGATAGCCTGCAGTCCAGGGCATTTGAACAAGCCAGCGTAACTTGTGCAGCAGACTGAGAGGGCGCTGTGTACTCTTCTTTTCCAACCGCATGACATCAACAAAGCACACTGTTCAAGTGAAGTGAACTTGCAGTGTATAGCTGTTATGAACTGGCAGTGTTACATTAGAATACATTTGAAAGTGAACTGGTTACGTCATTCAACTGAAGTGAAGTGGCAGCGTATTTGGACCGTTTTAACTCAAGTGTTTAACTGGAGGGAATTGACTGCCTAGTACCGGTAGTGAGTGCACAAGGGACAGTTTTGCTGTATGTCTGCGGGCACTAAAATTGACTTTAGGTGCCTGAATCAATCAATTTTAAAGCATCGTTGTATATTCTGCAATGATGGGGACTCTATAGAGGCATGTGGCGTTGGACTATGTTAAAGGTCTCCGATAGCTGTCTATTGTGAATTTTTAGTCATCCCATTCAAATCTGAATCGCTTCTGAATCATTCTTAAGTGCACTAACCTGATTGTTGCTGGTCCAGTGGGAGCAAGAAATTACCTCACTCACTCTGTTGCACACAGCAGTGTGAATGCTTTTGGAACACCAGATTCATGTTTGCGCATAAGGGGAGAGGGAAATAGAGAAAAAGATACTGCTCACTGGTGTTACTTCACAATAAACTGAGCTTCATTTCATGTGCAGCACTTAATTTCGTTACTTCTTACAGCTACGCCTGAAGTTCGATTTTGGTGGAAGAAACACGGCAAGACTGAACATTTAAAGACAGTTTTCTGACCTCCTGTCAATTCCTATATACAAACAACTAATTACTACTGACTTGCTTTAGCCTGTATTATTCTCTCTTGTTTTCGCCCAGATTTCAGTATTCCTTGGACCAATGTGTCCTTTCTATTATAAAAACACACAATGTTATTACCTCCCTGCTCTTCTATTTCAACCTTTCTTGTTCTTTTATTCAAATTTCCTATACCATTGCATGGCTCTTTGTTTCATAACATGCAAGGTAGTTAGTCATCACGCATTTATATGTTTTTTATCTGCTCTTTTCTTTGTCTCCTTGTTTTTTCTCCAGGAGCTGTGCAGATTATCTTCGGAAGGATGAGACAGCCAGGAAAGGATTCTGATACGCCTCAGGATGCGGTTGACCAGGTTTGCCTACGGGTGAGACTCTCTCCTGCAAAAGTTCGATGATTGCCTAGCAAGGCGTGGCAAGAAAGGAATGTGATATTTATATCTTACATCCCAAGATGGCCACTGTGATTTCCACGTCTTGTGCAATCACCCCAAAGATTCTCAAGAATCTTCTGTCCAATGAGCATAATGCTACTTGCATTTCAATATTTCCATTTTAAGATGTGTTTAACATTTGGTTAAGTGGTAGGCTTGCATTGCTTCTCTTGTAGTTGTGTTTTTGTGGCGCTTCCTCAAAGTTGCATCTTGTAGTACTTCTTATGTCATGTTCTCCTTGGGAATGAATTAGTTTGAAAGATCCTCAAGGTTTAGACTGCACCTCCGGGCTCTCACACAGGGGGCCCAACATGAGTCCCTATTGGGTTCACTAATTAATCATGTCCAACAGCATGTCAGATGTACAGCGCCGTGTGTTTGTCTTTGATGCTCCGCCTGGACTATGTCCAGCGGCACGCCCTCTGGATGGATCAGTCTCTGCTGCTACTCCACAGAGACCATCTCACTCGACCCTGAACATCCATCCACCTGATGCAGCCACACTGCACCTCCCAGCACAGAAGGACCTTTCTCTTGCTTTTACTGTCACTTCACCTACAGCAACATGCCATCACAAGCTTCGCATACATCTACTCGGACATCACCCTCTCACAATCCCACCTCACCAAACACCACGCCAGACCATCAGCAAACCCTCACATGCATGCTCGTCAACACCTGCTCGCTCAAAACAACACACTATTGACATTTGGGACCTCCTCAGCAGCAGGGCATCAGACCTACTCGTCCTAACAAAAACCTGGATGAACCCTGCCTCAACTCCTGACATCAATGTGGCCATCCCAGCAGGGTACCAAATTGCATGCCTGCACTGCCCCCACAAATGCGGAACAGGACTCACCATCATATTCAAAGACATCCTTAAATGCACAAATACTACAGACCTTGGGCACCCCTTTCTTGAAACACATTCACTTCAACTTACACAATAACGACAGCCACACCTTGAAGGGTACCCTGGCATGCAGACCACAGTCCATGAGTCAAAATCATCAACCTCAGCTCAGAATTTACCACCCCCCTCACCATCAACTCCAAGGACTTCCCATTCCTCTGTGATTTCAATTCCTGCCTCGAAGACCCTTCCGACAACTGCTCCACCAACCTCCTGGAAAGTCTACACAACATAGGACTTTCTCAGCTCATCTTGGACCCCAAACACAATGCAGGACACAGCTAAGATGCAATCTTCACCTCCTGCAACAGGATCAGCTACCTCTCTGCCTCACCACTCACATGGACCAGACACTACAATCATCCATTTCAGAATCTATACACCACAAGCCAAAGCTTCCATCAACATCTACCAACCCAGCTGGAACTGGAACAGAATAAGTGAAACTGACTTGCACAGCACACTCGAAACAGGCCAACCCAATACCATCAACATCTACCAACCCAGCTGGAACAGAATAAGGGAAACTGACTTGTACAGCACACTCAAAACAGGCCAACCCAATACCAACAACAGCCTAGTCGAGGACATCACCAATTTCAACCAATGGATCTCCAACTGTGCTGATGCTTTGGCACCCATCAAAACTCATAAATACAGTAGAACCGACAAACAAGCCTCCTGGTACACAGAAGAACTCCAGGACTCAAAAAACATTGCAAATAGCTGGATAGGAAAGGGAGAGCCAATCACTGCCAACAACGCCAAAGCAACCTACAAGGCCATCCATAGGGACTACCATCACCTTCTTGAGAGGCACAAAGAGAAGGTCCCTTAAGGATCAGATCGAAACCAGCTCCAAAAACAGCTAGGAGATTTTTATTATCATCAAGTAACTCCCCACCCCAGATGCCTCAGCCAAGTCCATCACCCCCACATTAACTCTGTGACAAATTCTCAAACTTCTTCAACAGCAAAATATAAAAAGATCGACAATAATTTCGAAAAACAACCAAACTCTGAGGACATCATCCGCAAGCTGTTCACCTACCACTTGGACAGATACCTAACCAACTGGGGAGTATTCCCGAAGGAAGACACTGGATACTTAAAGTCGCTCCCTCACGCGCAGCGTGACGCGCAGGTGGACGCCCTCGCTTAGCCTGAGTCGTGCCGGAGTCCTGCCCGTCTGCGCCCGTCAGCGTCCCGGAGGCGTCGGGGCGGCGGGGGACCCCGGTCCGGCGATACTCTGGCTGAGATGATTTGCTATTCCTCTGCGTCATTGCGGGACATGCGGGGCCATTCTAGCTCTTGCCGCTCCGTTTTCCCGGGGCGGTTTAGGGGCAAACGACGCTGTCCGGGCTGTGGTTGGACGCCTTCCTGGACTTGTGCTACGGTTCCTCGCCCGGCAACAGCTGGCGTGAAGCATCTTTGCCTGCTGCTGAACACGAGGTCGGTCGGGCGCCACGCCCTGCACATTTACGATCTTCTGGTCAGGGAAAATCCCCTGTGCTTGCTACTGACCGAAACTTGGCTGGGAGTGGCTTCCAATCCGGACGTCTTCTCAGCCATTCCTCCTGCGTACAATATCTTCCGGCAGGACAGAGCTAAGGGCAGGGGAGGGGGAGTGGCGGTTGTGGTGAAAAAGAGCGTCTCCTGCTCGGTGCTTCCCCTGAACTCCATTGGGAATGCCGAGTCGCTCGCCTTCACGCTCAGACTGTCCCCAGGTCAGGCCTTGAAGGGGTTGTTGGTTTATAGACCACCAGGCCCGGTGGGTTCCTTTTTGGAGGATCTGCAGACAGCCGTCTCTGAGCTGGCGCTGACCACACAGCATTGTGTTGTGGCCGGTGATTTCAACTTCCACCTTGACACGGCGGACGACCCGGTTGCGGCCAAATTGCTGGATGTTACATCTCCGCTGGGTCTTATACCGTTCGTGTCGGGGCCAACACATGAGAAGGGGCATACCCTGGATCAGGTGTTTTCGCCTGTTCCACTCATGGAGGTTGACACCCTGCAGATGCTCTGGACTGATCACAGGTTGATCAGATTTTCGGTGTTGGAGTGTGCGAGCCCGGATAACAGAGCGCCTACCCTGCCTAGACCGGCCTCGAGAGCGCTGCATAGAGTGACACCTGACATGCTAGAGCAGGCGCTGCTGGATCACCCTTGTCATCTTTCGGGTGATGTGGATAGCGACACGGAGACTCTGCAGCGATGGCTCACCGACAGGCTGGACGATCTTGCCCCTAAGGCAGCCCCCCGGTCCACGGTGGCACGGCAATCTGCACCGTGGTTTACGGAGGCGCTTCGTGTGGCGCGCAGTCAGTGCAAGGTGGCCGAGAGGGCTTGGCGCCTTCTGTATGATGGGGAGGCTAAACTCGCCTACAAGGCGGCGGTGAAGGCCTACCATCGGGACATCTTGGGTGCCAAGAGGGATTATCTGGCTAGGAGGATAGAGGCATCTGCGAACTCCTGTAAGGAGATCTTTAATATTGTGAAGGAGTTTACGATCCCCAGCTCCCATCCGCCCCCACTAGCCTCGTCGGATGCATGGGCATGCGATCTCGCTGGTTTCTTCACAAATAAGATCAAGGCTATTCAGGCCACCTTCGTGGAGGGACTGGACGGAAGCAGCGATATGAGGGCGGACTGCGGACTTCCGCATATACCTGCGGCGGTGTTGTCCGATTTCCCTGCTGTTTCCAGTGATGCGTCCCGGACGCTGCTGGCCAATCTTAAATCTGGCTCGCCACTTGACCCCTGCCCTGCCAAATTCTTGGGATGGCGGTAGTGGTGAATCCACTGGTCAACCCCATCCTCAATGCCTCCCTGAGGGAGGGGAGGGTCCCTAGTTCTTGGAAAAGAGCGATGGTGATCCCCCTCCTAAAAAAACCGGGCCTCGATGCCGAGGTTTTGGCCAACTACAGACCAATCTCGCTTCTTCCAGCGCTAGCGAAGATAACGGAAAAACACGCCCACGGTGTCTTGTCGAGCTTTCTGGAAGCTAACAATCTGCTCCACCCATCCCAATCTGGATTCCGTCCTAATTTTAGTACGGAAACGGCTCTGGTGGAGGTTACTGAGATCATCAGGGAGACCTTGGATGTCGGCGGGAGGGCCATGTTGGTCATGTTAGACCTTTCGGCGGCTTTCGACACCGTCCCCCACAAGGCGCTTTTAGCTAGGCTTTATGACATCGGCCTTAGGGGGACGGTGCTGAGGTGGTTTACTTCTTTCCTTGAAGGCCGCCGCCAGACGGTCTGGGTTTCCCAGAGCTCCGCCGAGATGCCGCCACTGGGAGTTGGGGTTCCACAGGGTTCTGTGTTGAGCCCCACGTTATTTAACATCTTTATGTCCCCTTTGGCGGCCTTGGTGGAGGCATACGGGGCCCAGATCGTCTCTTATGCCGACGACACGCAACTCCTCTTCACATGCGGGAAAGATCAAGTGTTTGATGGAGAGAGAATTCGGGACTGTCTTGCATTGGTCTTCGACTGGTTCCAGCGGAACAGTCTGAGGGCCAACTCAGGCAAGTCTGAGGTTCTATTCTTTGGTTGCGTTGCCGATCCGGAGTGGCAGCAATGGTGGCCGTCCGACATGAGCCCTCCGGCACAGTCCTCCTTGGTGGCCAAAAATTTGGGCGTCAAGTTAGACAATCAGCTGTCGCTGCGAAGGCATATTCTCGGCCTGGCTGGCACCTGCTACGGAATCCTGAAAATGCTCCGCAAATTCCTGCCTCTGCTGTCTGAGGAGCACAGGAGGATTACTGTGCAGGCTCTTGTCGGCTCAAGGCTTGACTATGCCAATGCCCTCTTTCTTGGCCTCCCTGATTACCTGGTCCAGCGCCTTCAGGTGGTGCAGAATTCTGCCGCCCGGGCTATCTTTGGCCTACGCAGACGAGCTCGAGCGTCTGGGTTGCTTCAGACGCTTCACTGGCTCCCTATCAGGAAGCGGATCCAGTTCAAATCCCTGACTCTGATGCATAAAGCCCTGTATGGATCAGGGGCGGGATATCTGCGGCGGAGACTGACTTTCTATCGTCCAGTCCGCTCCCTCCGTTCGGAATCCCTCTTTAAAGCTGTGGTCCCGCGGGTGAGGAAGGCCCGCGTGGGAGGGCGGTCTTTCAGCTGCAGAGCTCCCCAGCTTTGGAATTTGCTTCCTCTCTCGCTCCGCAGCACTGCCAATTTGCTCCAGTTCAGGAAGGGCCTGAAGACCTGGCTTTTTAATCCTTAGTCTGTTTTAATGCTTATTGCTTGCACTGTTTTCTTTGATGTCTTTTGTTTTATTTTAGCTGTGTTGTGTTATTTTTACTCTGAGCTGCTGGTGGAAAGCGTCGGGACACTCAAATCGAGTAGCAGTACGCTATATAAAAGCTACATAACATAACATAACATAACATAACCTGCAGTCATGAAAAACATCCACTCTGGGGGGCCCACAGACCCATGTTTGCATCATATTCACAATCTAGAAGGACCTGGGATCAGTAAATTCTGCATTCACATCATCAACTCATCCATCAAGTCCACACATTCTTTAAGGACTGGAAACATTCTGCAGTCACTGCTCTCCTAAAAAAAACATCAGCGCACCCCAACGACCCAAGCAACAACCACCCAATCTCCCTTCTACCATACCCAGGGAAGTTGATGGAGAAAGCAATCAACCAACAACTTATCAACCACCTGGAACTCCACAATCTTCTTGCCCACTCCCATTCCGGCTATCGAAGCAACCACAGTATGGAGATAGCACTCATCGACGCCACAGATGAGATCTGCACTATACTTGACCGAGGATCACACCACAGCCTACATACTGCTTGACCTTCAAACTACATTCATTACCATGTCACGCTCCAGTCTCATCAAGAGAACACACAAAAGGCATTTAAGGTCCAGCCCTCAAGTGGATTTTCTCCTTCCTCACAGGGAGAACACGAGTCACACTCCCTCCCTACACATCAGAGCCCAAGGATTTGATCTGCAGAGTCCCTCAAAGATCATCCCTCAGTCCCCTTTTGCTCATAATTGACATTACACCACATGCCTACGTCAAAAGGTGTCACAGTGTCTCTATCACGTCCTACGCCAATGATACCCAGTGCATTCTATCAATGTCAGACAAGCCCCCGCATGACCAGATCTGACGTCATCAAACACATGATATGAGTAGCTTGAAATTCAACTCATACAAGACAGAAGTAATAATCTTTGGGAACAAGAACTCCCTCTGGGACTCCTCCTGGTGGCCCTCAGAGCTTGGTCCAACACCATCACCCATTAACCATGCGTGAAACTTGAGAATCATCTTAGACAATAAACTCAACATGGCCTCACAGGTGAAAGCAGTCAGCTTCTCCTGGTTCCACATATTACGCATCCTCAGAAAAATATTCAAATAGATCCACAAGAGTGCCAGGCGTACCCTCACTCAATCCCTAGTCACCTTTAGACTAGACTAAGGCAATGCACTCTAAGCCGGCATCCCCAACCACTTCCTCCCCTAACAAAGCGCTACCAATTTAAACTGCTCACACACGCATACAAAGCACTGCACAGTGGTCCAGCTTACCTCATCTGCTGTCTCCATCACACCAAACTCCTACAATCTACTTCACTCTCTCTCTCTCTCGCATACACCTCTCGCATAAGTAGAACCAGAACTGAACAGGAGGCCATGCCTTCTTCTACCTTGCACCCAAAACTCGTAAAATCCCTCTACACATAAGGGCCTTTTCCTCGCTTCTGGAATTCTGCATGAAGCTGAAGACATGACTCTTCAAATAACACCCTGCAGATGACCTACACACCTGCTCTAGTACCTGGATACCCTTCATGTGATAAGTGGCACTTTCCAAATC
The DNA here is from genome assembly GCF_964261635.1 of Lissotriton helveticus. Lineage (NCBI taxonomy): Eukaryota > Metazoa > Chordata > Amphibia > Caudata > Salamandridae > Lissotriton > Lissotriton helveticus. The sequence goes on along the minus strand of NC_136071.1, from coordinate 611,170,976 downwards.
CAAATAACATCACATAAAATAGCATAGATACAAGGGATTACTCTGTGTTTCTACTTGGTCTGAATTGAAATTGTTGATCCAACATCAAGGCTATGTCTTCAGTAAAATTGGAGAATAGAGTAATAATTGCCCCTTTGAATAATTTACAGAGAAAGAGGAGATGAGATATTGTTGTACAGTGTGCTGGGTTGGCTGGGGTGAGGTTCTTCTTCTCAAACAGTGGTCTAATATATGATGTTTTCAAATTGGGTGGGAAATATCTTAGTTTCAAGGACTTATTCAGTACGTTTCTAGCTATTTCTGCTGAACAAGTTGTTTTGTTGGGCTGGGTCTGAACATGAGCATGAAGCTCCGGAGGAAAGCCGAGGGATTATTCGCCCGTTTGGCTGAAACATGTTGGCCCTTTTTTGGCAGTCATTTGTTTAAACTGCCCATTGCACTGTTCTGGTTTTAGTTAGGGGAGGTGTCTATATTTCAATAAAATGTGCATTATGTTTGGACACACCACTCTATTTTAACTCACCACACACTTTTTGTGTTAATGCACTGCACTTTATTATTCCTTTGGCGATCAACTATTCAGTCGCTCATTTGCTGTCTCCAAGGGACCGTGGGCATGATCCAGCTTATCACTGTTGGAATGGTAGTGCGTCTCGATGATCAAGAGACATACCATTACTTTAGCTGGATGACCAAATGATAATACTGATCACAAAGTCAAGTTGATGGCTATCCAGACTTATGAGCTTGGATCTTACCACTTATCACTTTAGCGTTCTCTTTCTCCTATGAGTTCTGCTTTTTGGGCGTTCCTGGTAACTTGGGTACTAACTTACCACAGCGAAGTTAAGGGTAGCCCGTCATAATATTGGCCTTTAGACCCCCGGCTTGTTTTGTTGTTATTTACATGTATTATTTGGGGATGTAAACCTGGGCTGGTCTTTAAAATTTCCCTATGACCTTTCCTCTCCCTGTATTGTTGTAGTAGTTGCATTTTTAATGCTGCAGAACGCTTTTCGGAGAGAGCATTGATGATTGTGAGAGATGGCGGATTGGTTTTGTCTCTCCTTGTGGTGATTCATTCATGTGTCCTTCAGGTAGTATTCCTGTTTGTAAAGCTTTGTGATCAGTTCCATTGAGATTTTGTGACAGAAGCTTCTGATCACGGAGTCTTTGTGTCTTACCACTCTGGATTGCAAAGTTTTGCGAAAAATGTAGTAGAGTTTCTTGGGAAGGCAGTTAGTATCAATTATGAGTGTGAAGTAGTGACTTCCTTCTGTTGTTCTGATAGGTGCTTTGAAGGTTCTATTACAGTGGTGCAGTATTATTTTGTCTTGTTCATTCCTTGATTTCAACCGCTTGAATTGCAGGATGCTGAATTACATTCTAATTTCTTGATTGTGTCATTTTCCTCCACTTGAATTGTAGGTTGTTGAGCTGCATTTTAATTATCTGATCTTGTCATTTTCCTTCAACTGAGTTGGTGGATGTTGAATTACATTTTAATTTTCTGATCTTGTCATTAACCCAATGTGGTCTGCTTGTAGTTAATCCTGATTGTGGTGTTTAGTGGTATCTGGGTGTCCGATACAATGGAAATCACGTTGAAGGAGGTGTTCAGGCCTTAAGGCCCTTTGTAATGTAAGCATGGGCGGATTTTGCGGATTCGCAATCTGCGAATTTGCGGATTTGCGTATTCGCGGATTGCGAAAATACGCGAAATCCGCGAATTCTCGCGGATTAGCGGATTTTTTGGGGGTGTGTATGTTCGCACGGGTTTCTGCAAGTTCGCGAGGGTTTTGTACTATTTCGCAAATTGCGAACTTACTTGTCGGGTCGCCAGTTTAGCGAACTTGTTGTTTCTACGTGCCCAGCCTGTTTGCTAAGCTTTCTTCATCACTGCCACCCTCTGTCACCACTGGCACTCTCTTTGGTCACCCATGCCACCCTCTGGCTCACCCATGTCACCCTCTGTGTCATCACATCACCCTCTAGTTCACCAGTGTACATTATTGGGGCAAAGCAAAGCACTGCCATCATCTGTCAACACTGGCACTCTGGTTCACCCATGCCACCCTCTGGCTGGCACACCCATGCCACCCTCAGTGTCATCACAACACCCTCTGATTGACCACTGAGTGAACAAACACCTGCTAAGTGCCTTAAGTTTTGCAAACAACAACACCTGCCCTGCCCCAACTGACATTAATGAAGGCTGGCACCTGCTTGTCTGCTCCCTTTCCTTTTTGTTGCAAATGCAAAGTAAATAATTTTTTTTAACAGGATGCAATGGCATACTTGTAACTATTCTGTGACTGTCAGAGCAGGGTCACACAATAGTTGCAAGTAGGCAACCGGATTCTGGAGGGCCCCTTCAGGAAGCACTACAGGTAAATGGTTACAAATGATGAGCTCGAACTTTTGCACCTGCTCGTTCGTTTTGCTTTTGCAAAACTCGTTTTTCGGTAATTTCGCCCTATTCGCGGGGCGCGTCGTAGTGCGAACTGGCCCGTGGAGGCCGCGAACTCGTGCGAGTTACCTCAAGGTTGAGTATGGGCGCCGCCATTTTGTTTGCGTGACGTATTTCCGTTTCCGCCCGCTAAGTGTAATCTCGCCCGACTCGCGCCTTGCGAATACAAGTTCGCACGAGTTCGCAAGAGAAATCGCGTGCGAACTTACTTACGCGCACGTGATCGGGCCGCCATCTTGTTTTTCATTCATTCCTATGTGTCTGGGTATGGTGTTTCTATCCTCTCTATATCTCTGCCATCCTTTGCTTGTTTTACTATTTTTTTGATCTATTTAACTTATTTTCTATCCCTGTATTTTTCTAGATCTATATTTTTGTGTTTTAGGCTATTTTTGTTTACTTTTGAACTACTTTTTTAAACTTTTACTTTCCTTCTTCTCTACTCTTATTCTTTTTCATTTTATCTCCTTACCTGCCCAGAACATGGTGAAGACAGCAGTCAAGCTGCCCAAGACGGGCACCGCAGCCCGTGCCCGGCTCCCGTGTGGTCGATTGAGGGCGGAAATGGTGGTGCCCCGGGAGATTTTCAGCCCTGAGGAGGTGGGCGCACTTGTTTTTTACGTGCAGCGCCGTCTCCCCAGGACCATCGCGGCAGGCGGCAGGATTGCTGCTGGTTACACCAACAGCCAGGAGCGACGGAAGCGGTGGGGGCAGGTGTGCCGGGCCCTTTTTAAGATCACGGGGGTCCAGCGCACCTACAATCAGGTCACCCACCGCTGGACCGACATCCTTGACCGAGAGCGTGACCTGCTAGACGTGCTGGGAGTGGAGGTCCCCGGTCTTGGTGAGTAGTAGTAGCAATTTTTTCATTAATATTTCAAAATCTTCTGTGCATTTCAGGTGCACTGTTCTCCTTCTCTGTGCCGGTGCCACTGCTTATTTGTTATCTATTTTGTGTTCATTTAATTGGGCTGAGTATGAGTGTATTTTACAGAACTGCGTAATGCTAGACACAAAGGGGCAGATTTACAAGCCCCTTGTTCCACGTTTACACTGCCTTACCTGACGCACAGCGACGTAAACGTGGCGCATCCCTGCGAGTCATGTACAACGTTACGTGATGCATCTCTAAGGAGATGCGCCACGTGAATGCCTGGGCCTGCGCCTCAATGGGTGCGTTCCCACGCAGGGGGGGAGTGGGGGGTGGGTGGTGCCGGTCAGGCAGATGTGTGCCTCGCAAAAGTGCCTGCGTAAAATCTACAAGATTTAGCGCAGGCACTTCCGCGACGCTGCTATGTCAATTCTTTATGCCTGCTTGCTTGAAGCAGGCGTAAGGACTGATGCGGTATGTAGAGTATTGGGCAGCCCTGAGCACTGCTATAGTTGCATTGCGCCCACGAAGCGACTCTAGAGATGCGCCCCTATTTCGTCACGAGATGCGTTACGCATCTGCCTACCCTTGCGCCAGGGTTTGCCGCATTGTAATAGCGGCGCATCTGCCGTGACGCAAGGTTAGTTTTGCGTTACGTATTTGTTCTGGTGCACATCTGGAGGTGTCCAGCTCAGAACTCGTAAGTATGCCCGTAAGTGTCAGATTAGCAATTACCTGCGCATCCCTGCAAAGTGTGTGGCACGGCAGCACCACCCATGGTGCGCCGTATTTACAATGCGGCACACCATGGTCCCAAAACGTCACCGAAGCGTTACGCATCGGTGCCGTAAAGGCGGCTCTTTGATGGAGTTGCGTTGCAACGATGGCGCAGCTCCAGCAATGCTGCGTCAAGCCGTAAGTCTGCTTCATGCAGGCGCAGGGTTTCAGTGACGCATCATTGTCCTAAATGACTGATTGATATTTTATATATTCCCCATAGCCACTTTTAGCATGCGTTCCTGCGCAGGAACGCCATCCCTTGCGATGGAATGCTCCCTAATGGCGCAGGGTTTTAGAATGGGATGCATCTCCCATATGCGTCACGTTGTTAATATACGCCAGACCATGGCGCCTCTCTTGTGGCGCTGCGTCACAAAATTGACGCAAGAATGGAGCAGAAGAGCTGCAAGGGGCTTGTAAATCTGCCCCTAGAGTAGAGGCTCAGGTGCAGTCCTTCCATTGTAGCCCTCTTTTTGGCTGAAATAGTAGGTTCTTGTTCTTTCTAAATGTTTGATTTGGTTGACAAGGACATCGGCAAGCAGCAATCATCAATGTTTTCTGTTATTTCTTTCATGTTGTACGTCAGGTCCGCCCAGGGGCAAGCGGGCGGAAAAGGAGGATGCAGCAGTGGCTCCAAAGGAGGAGGATGCAGGCCAGGGCGGCGAGTGCTCCTTTGCTGGCCCCAGTAAGTTTTCATTTAAATATAGAGGACCTATTGTTGTCCAAGCATTCCTAATTTAATTGTTTCGAAATAGTGTTTAGATAGGAGCAAAATCCATAATACTACTGTTGCAGGGACACTTCTCCACAAACCGAACTATGGACACCAAAGACCAGAGTAATAATATTTCAGAGTGGCGTGTTTGGCACACTGTATAAATAAACCTGGTAGTGTCAGCAGCACAGATTCCTCCTTCCAAAAATTGCAAAACTTTTCGCTCAGTCACTCTAGTCTGGACTCTCTGGAGGAAAAACTACAGAGTCAATTCAAGTTTAAAAGCTTTATTAAAAGTTTAAGTAAACACATATATTAAAATAAAGTTAGTTGGAAATGGAAAAGTGCTTGGTGCAGAGTTGATGAGTACTGGATTGGTAGAAATTTCTTGTGGTCGAGCTGAGCTTTCACCTGGTTTCAAGTTGATGTTCCTCTTGTCCTTAGAAGTCCAGTTTCTGTCTGTTCAGAGAAAAATAATGTGTGTTAAAATTAAGCAAGCATTCAACAATTGTGACAAAAAAATTAAGCAAGACAACAGCTTTCCCTGGAAGGAGGGACATTTACTTTAGACTAGAGTAGACAGTCAATTACTTTTTCAGTTGTTTTCACATTTTTTCATTCATAGACCAAATACTAGTGGAGTGGTGTAATCTAACATTCTTAAATCTACTTTGTAGGTGGAACATCTGGTGGCGGGGCCAGCTCGGATGTGGTCATCATTGACTCGGAGTCCGAGGGTCAATCTGGGGAGGAGGCGGCGCTAGAGGAGTCGGACCAAGAAGAAGTACAGACTGTGAGGAAGGAGACAGTGGCGGTGGCGAGTACAGGTAAGCTGGATCATGGTACTATCTGACTCTTAGATAGGATATGATGTGTATCCAGTGGTGGCCCAGTGACAAATTACAATATGGTAATTACAGCAGGCTGGGACCGAAAGACAGATAGAGGCAGAGACAGAGAGAGAGGAAGACAGAAGGAGAGAGAGAGAGAGAGGGAGGGAGCCAGAGGGAGGGTGAGGGAGGGAGACAGAGAGAGAGAGACAGCGAGGTAGAGGGAGACAAAGGGAGACAGAAAGAGGGAGACAGAGAGAGAGAGAGAGAGAGAGAGAGAGAGAGAGGGAGGGAAACAGACATATCGCCTGGGCCTGGTGCAGATGATACGGTTGCTGGTGTGGTTAACGGCTCAGAGGAAAAATCACTCACTTCTGCCACAGGCACAGATGGTGAAGTGCTTTTTTGGGACGCCTGATCGCCTGCTGATTCACTAGTAGTACTGTCTTCTCCTACAGTTTCCTTCCGTTCTATTTCAAAACGAATGGCTGACTGAGCTAGCCAACCTTTGTACTCTGTAACATCCGATGTTTCAAAAGGAATTATTACTTTGCCAAACAATGGCTTTTTGTAACGTGGATCCAGAATAGTAGCACAAATGTAGTGCTGTTGTTTCTTGATATTTACAAGCCGTTCATTGCTAACTAGGCGTTGTAATAATCTCTGCGCCAACTCATGTGCTTCGTTCTTTCCAACGTCCTTTAATTGTGAAGACACCACCTTGACTTGGTGCTCGAGCTTCAGCAACAGTGGGATAGCTTTGCTCAAAGAACAGTCCTCCCTGCTCACGTCACGCGTGAAGACCTCAAAAGGCCGAAGCATGTCTGTCAGGCTTTTAACTAGCTGCCATTGCTCCACCGCTAGTATCATTCCTGTCGTATCACCACCCAGGTTGTAGAAATACTCATTGACTACTGGAAACAGCTCATGCAGACGCTCAAGCATGTAGAAGGTTGAGTTCCAACGTGTTGCCACCTCCTGGATAAGTGCTTTCACTGGCATTCTACGTTCATTTTGCTTGCGCCTCAGCTCCTTCCGGGCCTTAAAAGAATGGTTGAAATGTGTGCATATTCTTCTGCAGATGGTCAGTGTTTTGTCGACTGCAAGTTCTTTTTTCAAAAAAGTTTGCACAACAAGGTTGATACAGTGCGCCAAACACGGCACTCTGAAATAGAAACCGTCCGCCATGGCCCTAACTACATTGCTGCCATTATCTGTAGAAACATAACCAACCTTGCAATGTCTTGGGCGCAGCCATTGCAAGACTTTTTTGTTAAAGTCAGCCAAAATGTTGACTGCAGTATGACTTTTCTCCATGCCAAACATGGCTAATGTTGCATGTTTACGAGCACCCTTAAAAATCTCGACCAAGTCACCACCTGCATTTATCTGTTTAATAACCCCTGAAAAAGAGACCCAGTGTGCAGTGATGCACATGTAATCAGTGGCTGCGCAACTGGTCCACATGTCTGTTGTCAGGTGTATAGTGTGAACAGCACTCTTCTGCAAAGCTGCCCCCACCAACTCAAGCACCTCTTTGTGTAGTGCTGGAACAGCAACCCTGGCAAAATAGTACCGGCTAGGAACCTTCCATTTAGGGGCCAATGTTGCCACGAGTTCAAGGAAACCCACACCTTCGACAAACGAAAAAGGGAGAAGGTCCACCGCTAGCATTTTTGCCAGCTTAGTGTTATAGAGGCGTACAGTTGGGTGGTTGCGTTGAAATTGCGCATCTGAGGAGAACATGGCTGAAATGGTGCGCTGGACAAATTTACGGGATGATGCTGATGCCTTCTTCGACCCACTTCTGATCAGTGTTGACATTTTCCGCATTGGTGTGTCTCCCAGACTCTCAGTGTGCCTGCTATGTGTTACGGAGGGTGTGGTGCTGCAAGGGGTACTGGGTGCAACCGGACACATGTCTGACGCTTCTTCTACCTCCCCATCATCTTCAGATGAAACACCTACTATGGGTATATTTTGGCCACTTGCCCTTTGGGATCGCTTTCCCTTGACGTTTGCTAGGTGCGGAAACCATTCGACAGCGTGCTTTCTTTCAAGATGACCTATCTGGCCTCCGGTTCCATAGTTGGTACCAGTCTTACCACGGCTAACGCTAGTCTTACAAATGCAACAAACGGCTATGTTATCATATTTTTCATGGACACTAAAAAAGTTCCAAACTGGGGACTGGAAACTTCTGGTTTTGCCGCACGAGGTGATACTGCTGCCAATGCCAGATGAAGCAGTGGTGGATGAGCCTTGCAGACATCTACTGGGTTGTGCAATTATTGCAGCAACCTTACTTGAGGGAGTCGAGCTGGATGGAGTCCCCCTCCGGGGAGAAAATATGGGAGCTGTAGGTTTTGTTGAACTTGTGGTACTACTTGACTGCGTTGGTGGTGCTACCAGTGGCACGTCGCCAGGGTCACGCTCAGCATGACGTCGGGATAGGGTGTAAATGTCTGTCTGCTGCATGGCCGGTGTGGCTGGACTGACATGTGTGATGACTAGGTCATTGCTGTCATCCTCTTCAACAACATCAGAATGCACCACTTCATCAAGTCCGACGTTCGGATCCATAAGTATGAGCTTTCCGGGGCCCTTCCTTTTAACATTTGATACCTTTCGCAGCTCATGGTGTGCCTCCCTCTCAGACGTCGGAGATGGTTGCCAATCTAGATCCAGATCATCTGATGGAGCGGGGCTTGAAGAGGAACTTCTACACACCCTCCTTGATCTTTTCCTTGCTGGGGAGCTGGGAGAAAATGAATCATCAGGAGGAGTGGCTTCGTCTTCCTGACATGATACCCCGGCTCCAAAGTCAATTTCCTCCTGTGCCCCTACTTCTGGAAGAACAACCATTGTGGGCACTTGCACCGCTCCATGGCCATCTTCACTGACCTCTACTTGCAAGTCTCCATGGACCTCTCCTTCTCGGCCTTCTCCTTCTCGGCCTTCTCCTTCTCGGCCTTCTCCTTCTCGGCCTTCTCCTTCTCGGCCTTCTCCTTCTCGGACAGCTCCTTCTCGGCCTTCTCCTTCTCGGCCTTCTCCTTCTCGGCCTTCTCCTTCTCGGCCTTCTCCTTCTCGGCCTTCTCCTTCTCGGACAGCTCCTTCTCGGCCTTCTCCTTCTCGGCCTTCTCCTTCTCGGCCTTCTCCTTCTCGGCCTTCTCCTTCTCGGCCTTCTCCTTCTCGGACAGCTCCTTCTCGGCCTTCTCCTTCTCGGCCTTCTCCTTCTCGGCCTTCTCCTTCTCGGCCTTCTCCTTCTCGGACAGCTCCTTCTCGGCCTTCTCCTTCTCGGACAGCTCCTTCTCGGACAGCTCCTTCTCGGACAGCTCCTTCTCGGCCTTCTCCTTCTCGGACAGCTCCTTCTCGGACAGCTCCTTCTCGGACAGCTCCTTCTCGGACAGCTCCTTCTCGGACAGCTCCTTCTCGGACAGCTCCTTGCGCATGTACTTCTGCTTGTACTAGTAGCCCATGCAGTTGTTGTTGCGGCTTTGGTTGTTGAATAGTACTTGTGAGATGAGTTAAAACCTGTGTTGATGGCGTGCTGCTACTTTCTTGCGATGATCCAACATCACTGGTCGTTGGTGATTCAACAACTAAACAGGCTACCTGTGCAGCACTCATGGTGGGCCTTTGTTTTTTTGGTTGTTGTTGCCCAAAAAATGTCTTGGTTGAGCAACCAGTCGCCTTGGTAAGTGGTGCCACTTGCTTCTTCTTCTCCTTAGTAGAGACATCTTTCTTGGAAGAGGACCTACGGGCACCTCTTTTTGGAGCCATCTTCTTCAGATGTGGGAACAACAGGCCGCAGCAGCACTTCTTCCTGGCACTGATGCTCAACGATGATGATGCGTAGTTTTGTGCACCTAAACGCAAACGAAGACAGAGGAACATCAGTAAATATAAATGTTGCATATGTAGCGCTTGAATAAACAGTTAGCAAGTAGGCATTTATGAATACACACGTGCACACCACACAATATGGAATTTTCAAAATTAGGATTTGCTAAATTTTTGGGAAACAGGAATTTAACATTGATCCAAGAGAGCACACACACAGAGGGTTGTGCTTTCATGTACCCCTGACTCCGCCTGGGCACAATGGGTGAAAGCAAGGCACAATGGGTGTAGGCCTATGTCTCAAAGCTCACTGCCTGCCTTCAAAATGGCCGCTTGACCCCCCCATCCACATGGCCAGGACCATGCCTCAAAATGGCCACCACCAACATAGCCAGCACCCAACCCCTACTCCAAAAAGTGAAAACACACAACACAAATCAAATCACCACAATCCAATGCCATCCATCCATTTTCAGAAGGCTTATGCTGCCTGCTGGTGGTTTTCCGGTGCAAAATTGCATTTTTTACAATTTCGCGAGTGCGAGATTGTTGCTTCACGGCGCGAACGTGGCAAAAACCCACAAAATCCGCGAACAGACCGATTCTGGGCCCCCCTGGGCATAATGGATGACATCAGAGCACAGTGGGTGCAGGCCTATGGCACAAAGCACACAACTTACAAATGGCCCCTAGACCCCCACCCACACGGGACCAGACAATAAAATGGCCCCCACCCCCATAGCAAGCCCCCAACACCACCCCAAAAAGTCCTAAAACACACAAAAATCAGCACAATCCAATGTCATCCATGCCCTGGCCAGAATCATGTTAACAAAAATAATTTCAACAAAACAGTTGTATCATCCATGCACCCATAAATAAGCCTGGTGGTTTTCAATTCATGTGCAGCAGAATTGTAATTTTTACAATTTCGCGAGTGCGAGATTGTTGCTGCGCGGGACACGAGCAGTGCGAACACAAGCAAAAACATCCTCAGCTCGCGAACTTGCAGATTTTCCCCCCAAAAAAGTCAAAAAAAAACAACACACACAAAAATCACCACAAACAAACAACATCAACTTACTTCTTTGTGAAATCAAATTTCGAATCCAAAAGTAATCCAAAAAGCCTCAAATCCAAATATCCAGCAGCAACCACAAAAAGTAATCCTTCCCAGTCAAGAATGATCGAAAAGTGGCCAGGAAATGGAGGAGCTTGCTGGACAGGAACAGGAACTTGGAGACTGGGGCACTTCCTTCACCCCACCCCTATGGGAGGAGCTTGCTGGACAGGAACAGGAAGTTGGAGACTGGGCCACTTCCTTTACTAAATAATTTTTGTACTTTCGCTAGTGCGAGATTGTTCCTGCCCGCGCCGCGGACCGCGAGCAGCGCGAGCAGTGCGAACACATTAACAAAAAATCCGCTTCGCGCGGATTTTGCGTATTCTCGCCGCATCCGCGAGAGTTCGCGGATTGCGGATTCTCCGAAAATACGAAAAATCCGCGAGCGTAACGGATTTTACGCCCATGCTTATTGTAATGGGAGTCAAGTATAAAGAGCTCACTTTTTTCCAGGGCTGTATGTGGATGTTTTGATGGCTGGTGCTGTCAGTTGAAGGGGAGTGTCTAATTAGGCGAAAAGGACACCCAATGCATCAAGACGAAAGAAAAGAGGATGTGGATTAACAGCTAGGGTGTACGTTCTCAAATCTGGGGAACCGTGTTCGACTCTCGGCAGCGACACTCAACATCCTGTGATTCTGGGCAAATCACGTAATCTCCCCGAGCTTAACAAAAATGAATGTGTCCTTGTGTAACGCAACTGGTGCTCATGTAAAGCGCTCTGATACCTTTGGGTCAAGTTTGCGCTATATAAAACTCCTGAAAAAAGAAAAGTGAAAGTTGGAGGGGATAACTTCACCAACAGGGATTTACAGTTGTTCACAGTGAAGTCTTTGATTCAGGTTGTTTTAAATTTTTCTTATGGGTGACGGCTAGTACTCCTCCAATCTTGCCAATACCATTTCTGTTGATGGTGCCGTATTTATGTAGAATAGCTTAATTTCATGATCCAAATTAAAAGAAAACTATGCTTACTTTGTATCTCCCTTAATTGTGATAGTCTCAGGTCTGCTTAAGAGCAATAACCTAAATGCTTTTCTTAAGAATGTAATATAGAAAAATACACAGTGCATCTACTCATGGGAGGCCAGTGGGCCCTTCATTGTTGATCACAATACAATACAAATAACTTACCATAGAGGAATACATGTCAATATCCAGTTTATAGTTATTACTTAGTAGCCTCATTGAGTGCTGCAAAGTAACTAGTGTCGAAATAGTTACTGGGGCTCAAATTGTGAATAAGAAAAACAAACATTGGCAAGGTCAACAAGTCTGGCTTTAATGTGTAAATGCACATAAATGCAGGCATGCACAAAGCCACATCAACTATTTGTGTCCTGCTCAGTGCAACTCATGCTGTAAAACTGCATAAAGTGGTATTACCACGTTTGCCTTCATACAGAACTGCAGAACTCAGAATAACTAATATTAAACCTGGTAAATACATCATATAGCAAAATAAAGATGCATGTGGAATAATATCCTCAATGATATATTTCAAGCAAGGTTTCGATTTTCAGCAATTTCGAAATTGCCATATGGAGTTGTACTTGACCATTAGAACCTAAAATGACATTTTACCGCATATTTTCAAAAAAGAAACTAAAGCACTGTTTTATGAATATTCATCTGTTTTACTACTCAGGAGATGCTGCCAGGTTTTCCGAGCATCTTGCTTGGCTGTGTCTAGCAGAGTTATTCATTGTGCGTTGAGTGCGGTTTATGATGTACCTGCATAAAAGAAGACGAGCTAAAAGAGCAGAGCAGGAGGGGAGTACCCATCACATTCACAGGGGCTTCCAGCTTTGCATGACTGATTACACGTTCTTTTTTTTGTTATTTTGCTTTTAATTGAATACTATGGAACATGAAACAAAGCTCAGTAGTTCAAAAGAAACACAAACCACACTCCCCTGTTGTAGGCAAGTTGTAATATAATGTGAATTGTTTGAAATGTCTGAATTTTAATACACAAAAATGAATTTCAATAATGCACTTGTTGAATAAATATTTAAATGAATAGTTTCAATGTCTAAAATCACATCAGTAATGAAAGCCTAAAAAGAAGAGACAGTGGGCCATATTATCAAGAACGGCGATAACATTATCACAGCTTTAGCGTCAGGAAACTGCTGCTAAAGTGGCGATAAGGGGCTTGATAATATGCCCTTGTGAATTCCCATAAAAGCCCAGGTTCTGGTGTGAACCTGGGCTTCTATGGGAATTCACAAGGGCATATTATTAAGCCCCTTATCGCCGCTTTAGCAGCTGTTTCCTGCCGCTAAAGCGGTGATAAAGTTATCGCCGTTCTTGTTAATATGGCCCAGTGTGCTCAGATTTCTGGTGCAGGACTTTCTCTCCATCCCCTTCAGACCCTCAGTCATGTGTCTCGCGATGTCACTGCTTGCACTTGTCAGGAGGTACAGTGGTTAATTAGGAGTTCCATCTGTAGCTGCCTGCAGGCTTGGTTCAGATCCTTGGAGACTTGGAAAATATCTAAAATCACATCAGTAATGAAAGCCTAAAAAGAAGAGACAGTGGGCCATATTATCAAGAACGGCGATAACATTATCACAGCTTTAGCGTCAGGAAACTGCTGCTAAAGTGGCGATAAGGGGCTTGATAATATGCCCTTGTGAATTCCCATAAAAGCCCAGGTTCTGGTGTGAACCTGGGCTTCTATGGGAATTCACAAGGGCATATTATTAAGCCCCTTATCGCCGCTTTAGCAGCTGTTTCCTGCCGCTAAAGCGGTGATAAAGTTATCGCCGTTCTTGTTAATATGGCCCAGTGTGCTCAGATTTCTGGTGCAGGACTTTCTCTCCATCCCCTTCAGACCCTCAGTCATGTGTCTCGCGATGTCACTGCTTGCACTTGTCAGGAGGTACAGTGGTTAATTAGGAGTTCCATCTGTAGCTGCCTGCAGGCTTGGTTCAGATCCTTGGAGACTTGGAAAAGTTTAAGATGCATCAGTACATAATTTGTAAAACATTAAATAATAAACAATAATAATAATCAAAATCATAATAATAATGATATTAATGCTACATAGGAGCCCGTTCCTCTTGCTGCCAATGTAAGGGGTTGCTGAAAACCAAGACTGAATACCAAGGCTGCCTAGTAATGGTTCCAACCCATATTTTTTTCTACCAAGATCTACACTTCCTGTCTCTTCTTCTCATACTTGCAGCTGCTTTCTCTCCCCTGCTTACAACCTTTGTCAGCGTTTTCCTGTCTTTCTCTTCCACCTTCACTTCACCGTCTGCTGTTCTTGCTCTCTTTGGGTTGAGGTCTGATGATGAAAAATGAGTCCTGGTCCTTAAAGAGAAGCACAGATGACCATCACCTACAACCACCTGCACACATTAAGTACTTTTGAAGCTCTGGAGAAGCAATTGCGGGTCACATAAGGGCGGGAGGAAGCAGAAGAAAGACTAGCACAGAATAAGGTTCAAGTGGCTGTAGAGGAGGGGAAGGAGCATCCCTTGACCTATATATGAGGGAATTAAATTTGTCCCAGGAAGTAGGGAGGGTGGCTAGGAGATGATGGTCTCAGAGAAGGAGAGAACTGGTGGCACAGGAAGATGGTACAATTGAGGATAGAGACAGATGAACCCAAGGACAGGACGATCTGAGAGTCAAGAAAAGTGAGAATGAGAACAAGGAAAGTGAGAAGAAATTCTAATTGTAATTATTGCATTTATATAGCGCTTACTACCCCTGACTAGGCGTTGAAGTGCTTTTTTGGCGAGCAGCACGCCACTCTGGAACCAATAACGAATTAGTGGTGAATTAGTATAGTGAAATATGAAAGTAATATGAGTGGTGGATATATACCAAAAGAACACAGCAGCAGACAAAGGTCAAGCACATTGATTCCGTCTGTTTCGGTTATATATTGGTGCAACAACTCCCGACATCCGCTGCCAGAGGATGTGTAAGAGACAAAATGTTCATAAGAAATGGAAGGTGCACTCCAAAGAAGTCAATTGCACAACTTGATATTTTCAAAGTTTCTTCTCTTTATTTATATTCTTTCATTTTCTGAAAAAAGAGGGCACAGCCAACGCGTTTCGTTCCCCTAGTGCCACGGGAATTTCGTCAGGGCTTACGCAAAAGAATACTTTAATATAGTACTCCCCGTCAGATGAACAAATAATTAATTCCTAGAAATCATCACCAGAGTTGTGTAGTCCCAGATTCTCAGTTTCCAATGATGGGAAAATATCCAACAGTTAATATCACCAAAACCGGAAGTCCTGGAAAAAACCACTAGTTTCCAAGTCCTCGTTAATAGTCCGATTTCATGCTCTATATTTAATTAGAGACAGCTTGGTTCATGGAAGTAAAGCCTCAATAGCAATGAGTCATTTCTCAAGTTGTTTTCCCGATGCGTTTTCAATGAGCGTCCCCCACAGTCTTCGGCATCGTACGAGTATCACATCAAAGTCTCCTAAATTTAGGCAACACTTCAAAGAGGAGACGGGGACCGTGGATAGAAAAATGTAGTTCACCTCGTTGTGACCTGACACGTATCCTGTCAGGAAGTCACCCGTAGGTCGGATGTAGCGAGTCCCCAGCACCTCTGATAAGGCGAGGAAGCCCCGTATCTCCAAAAGGCCAGCAGTTCTGCTTCCTAGACGATTTCTAGGAATTATTTTTTGTTCATCTGACGTGGAGTACTATATTAAAGTATTCTTTTGCGTAAGCCCTGACGAAGTTCCCGGCACTAGGGGAACGAAACGCGTTGACTGTTTCCTCTTTTTTAAGAAAGTGAAAGAATATAAATAAAGAGAAGAAACTTTGAAAATATCAAGTTGCGTAATTGTCTTTTTTGGAGTGCACCTTCCCTTTCTTATGAGTGATGGATATGTTAGTCAGTTATTTGGATTGAGAAAGATAATGGAGGGATAGATTAGGGAAAAGGTTTGCATTTATATAGCGCTTGCTACCCCTGATGAGGTGCTGAAGCTCTTTTTCGGCAAGCAGCACGGTACTCCGTCACCCATAAAGGACTAGTGGTGAATTAGTATAGTGAAATATGAAATTCCTTTGAGTGGGGGACATGTTAGTCTGTTATTTGGATTGAAAAGGATAGTGGAGGGATCGAAAAGGTAAGTATTTTTTATTTATTTATTTTTGGGAGCTCATAGCAGTAGGAGGAGGCTTGGGGTGAGTAAAAGGGAGGTGTGGGGGAAGAGTCAGAGGGAAGGGGTTAGAAAGACTTGTTTGGGAGATCTGAATAGCAAAGAGGTATGAGATTATGCAAGGCGGCGTCAAGTAGAGAAGAGTCTAGAAATGGTTATTTTGGGAATCATAGTAGTGGTATGGGGTCTGGGATGAATGAGAGACTGGAGGCAGAGGAATATATTGATAGAGGTAGGGTGTAAAATAGGGTAGTGTATTGGAAAGAGTAGGAGAATGAGGTTAGAGATGAGTCAGAGAGTTGAGTAAGAGGATATATTGAAAGCGGTATAGGGTGAGAAATAGAATAGTGCATTGGATATGCGGAATTAGAAGAAAATTAATAAACATATAGATACATAAGTACATGGAAGGTATATATATGCATAAGAAAGGTAGTATATGTAAATTGAAGATGCATTTAATAATCTCTGACTTTCAAGTGTTGTTGTACTTTCAATTCACTTTTTAAAATTATATTTTTTATATTTTTGTAATTCAATAGTGAAGCAATTGTAGATAAATAGTTATGATAAAAGATTTACTTATTTTTCCAGTCACTTTTATACCTGCTAAAAACATAGAATAATGTAACTATCAGTAATATGTACATTTGCTAAGCAGAACTAAGGAATATCTATATTTTTAAAAACATAATTATTGTACACGTTTATACAAAGCAATACATTTTTGGGGTTTAGTTGAGTAGCTGTCAGTTCACACACTTGGACATCTGCAGTTATCACATTAATAGAAGTTTCATAATATAAAATAATGCAGTTCCCGTTGATTCGTTTAATTTGCCTTTATGATTAATTTAAGGTGTGTGTGTTATAATGTGTATTATTTTATATGCAGTTACCTAAAACGTAAAGACCAACAAAATAGTTATATAATATGTTGTTCATTTGTGTTACACCTTTGACCACACACCAAGGACTTATTGCACTCAGGATCACGGATTCCATCCTTTTTTAATGCTCTTCAACTGCAGAATACAATAGAGGCATCTACAGGGTACTGGTGGTATCCATGGTTGCAAAACATCAAAATAAATGTGAGGTCAGGGATGATCTGAATGTTTTATAAAAAAAAGTGACAGGTAAGCCATCTGGTCCAGGGGCTTTGCACTGATGGAGGAGGTGAATGTCAGAAAGAATGTATTTTCAAGGGAAATTAATAGCTCTTTTTGTTGTTGTTAAATTTCCCTGAGTTTAGGTTTGTCCAGAAAAGGTGCAATATTCACTATGCTTTGTATATGCGAGGGAGTGCAGAGCAGTTCAAAAACGTCCTTCTTTTCGTTGACATATTACTTTTCTAGTGTTTATGACAATTGTACAGAACCTTTTCCAGCTGCCTAAATTAGTCAACCGTGCCGCTTAACCTAGTCCTCCCCAGCTGCATTATTCCCTTGGCCCTGGCTATTGGTGGTGAGAAGAACTGCCCTTTCTAATTGTTAGGTGCCTTTTTTAATGCTAAAGACGCATTCTTTTGTAGTTGTTTTTTTTCTGGGCCAAGGTGCCAATAAAGGAGTTGCGAATAATGGCTTCCTAAATGTATCAGCCTACATTAGGCTGTTTCCTAACTTGCATTTTGCATAGGTTGTGTTCAAAATCACTTTTCTATAGTTTTGTGATATTTCAACAGATCCGAATTTACTTTTCAAAACATGCATTTAGGGGCGGGATGTGGCATCTTAAAAGTGAGTCTCACATAAGCGCTGTTAGTTTAAGGAAGACGATTCCACCAGGTTGACGTGGCCCACATTCAACAGCAACTAGCCTATGCAGAAGCAGGACAGATGGGGAAATGAACTGCACGTAAACTCTTGACCGCTGTGGTTGTAGAGTTTCCATCATCAACCCACCTTACATGTGGTTTTAGTACCTCTTTTCGATGCATTCATGTCTCTTATATGAGAATGATGCCTCATTGACTCAACCTCATTAGTATAGACGCTTGTTTCTTTTCACAGAGCAGTCCAGCCCTTTAACATTTAGGGAAAGGGGTTGGAGTTTACCCAATGAAGAGAGGTGTCATGACTGGGTGCATCTGAAAATATGAGTTTTGTCATGTGTACTGCTTTGTTTCTTTACACTCAGTGCCATTTTAGACTATACAAGAAAGATGGACAGTTGAACGCAATCGAGGTGGAGAGATTTATATTAATTAACACATTAAACCCTTGCGGATTGGCTTTGCAGTGCTTATTTTAAAAAGGTGCTAGATGCGGTTGTCTGTAAGAGGACAGTGGACTTTTTGTGCTGGTCGATGGGTTTTCGGAGTCCTAAAAGTGGTGTACATGTGTCCTAAAATGTGGCACTTACATCCATTTTCAATCCATCCTTTAATTTGTTTCTGCCCATCACCATCCACCTAACCAATCGTTTAACCTCCCACACTGTTGCCCATATCGAATCCACATATCAATTTAAGCTCATGTATTATTGATGGTATATCCACTCAGACGTAGATTATCAACGTGTCTGTGTGTGTGCCTACATGCTTGTGTGCAATGTGATTTGATGTGTGCTCTCTGTGTTTGCACTTGTCCTTCTATGTATATTACTTTAAGTTTAATGAGTGTCTTAATGTGTGACGATCTGTCCGCATTGATTGATGGATATGTGTCTGGTAGTGTAGATGGGTGAGTGAATGAATGCAATAAATATTCTAGAGTTGTGTAAGTGGATAAATAAGAGAGATCCTGGTGGGTGCTATTTGAATCGATAAGAGGTGACAGAGAGGTTGGCCTTTGCAATAACGACTATATATGTTTACTTTATGCTCTGTGATCGAGGAAGTCTTAGCAGTGGGCTGCATATGTTACTAAATGTGTTACTTAAAAGAACAAGCACTGAGAAAGGTAATTGGTATAGCTTTTTCATTCATGAAAGGGCTTCTTGATAGACTGGTGGGTTGCGTGGATGCGTTAGTGGTTGAGGTATAAAAGAGTGCATGAATGGTTGAATGGTTGAATCAATGGATACATTTTTTGGTGAGTGAGTGAATAGACAGATGAATGATTAGGTAGGTGAGTGAGTGCATGAATGGTTGAAGGAGGAGAATACCCTCACAAATGCAACTGTGCATTAATCCTACAATCTGTCTATCCACACACACCTCATACATGCTCGTGAAGCAAATTCAGGGCTGGTTTCGCTGAGCACCGGTTCTTTGGGCCCGTTAGAAGCCTGGCTGCCAAGTTCTGGACGACCTGGAGTTTGGCAATGACTGTTCTGGGGGCGCCTAGATACAGGGCATTGCCATAGTCCAGTCTGGATAGAATGAGGCCCTGAATTAATAGTTTCCTGGAGTCAGGGGGTAGGAGAGGCAGGATTTTGTGGGTAGTTCGGAGAAGGCCAAAGCAGGCCCCTGTGGTTTTCCTGGCTTGGGTGTTAAACATGAGGTCCTAGTCAAGCCATATTCCCAGGCTTTTTATGTCATGTTTTGGGATTGGCGCAGGTCCCATACAGGGAGGCCACATAGTCTCGGGGGTGAAGTAGGATTGATTGCCCAATACCAGGATCTCGGTTTTATCACTATTCAGTTTAAGGTGGGAGCTGTCCATCCAGCGGGTAATGTCTTTGAGGCAGGAACAGAGGTCGGTGGGGGAGCGATCCAGCTGATTGAGTGAAACAATGAGCTGGATATTGTCTGCGTAGGTCACCAGTTTAACACCATAGGGGGTAACTATTTTCTCCAGGGGGACATGTGCACATTGAAGAGTGTAGGACTCAGGGATGAGCCCTGGGGGACTCCACAATGCACAGGGGTGATTTAGGATTTAGAGTTGCCCTCGAGGACTTGGAAGGATCGATTATGAAGGAAAGATATTAACCAGGACAGGGCCGATCCGGTAACTCCCAATTCCTTGAGCCGGTGAACCAGAGTGTGATGGTTTACCGTGTCAAAGGCTGCGCTCAGGTCCAGGAGGATCACTGCCATGGATCCTCCTAGCCTCCTCCACCACTGCAATCAGAGCGGGTTTGGTGCCCTGGCCCAGGCGGAAGCCCGTCTGGGAGTAGTGGAGTAATTCACCAGATTCAAGGAAGGTGGAGAGCAGGCGATTGACGAATTTTTCTGCCACCTTGCTGATACCGGGCAGTAGGGAGATGGGGCGGTAGTTACACAGCTCAGATGGATCAAGATGGGATTTTTTTAGAAGTGCCTTTACTATGGCCCTCTTCCAGTTCGGTGGTACAATGCCCTGTGAGAGGGAGGTGTTAATCAGTTTAACCATCGGGGGGATGGTGGGTGCGACTAATTTTAGAATGTTAAGCGGGGCTGGATCCAGCGGGGAGCCACTTTTAATTGATTGGAGAATGGGAAGAAGTCTATCCTCCGCAATGGGAGAGAACGATTCCAAGCTAAGGAGCTTTTGCTGACAAACAGAAGATGGAAGTTCTGGTGGGTAGTCAGGCTTAGTGGGGGGGGGAAGTTTGAGAATATTTTGGATTTTGTCCAAAAAGAATTCAGCCAGCTCATTACAGCGGTGGCTGGAGGAGTCTAGAGGGGGAGAGGTGGGAATTTTCAGGAGTTTTTCCACAATGCAAAAAGTTTCCCTGGACGAGCTGGTGGAGGATCTGATTTTTCTTCGAAAAAGGCAGCCTGAGTGGTTTTGAGGGCCAATTTGTAGTTTAAGATTGACTGCCTGTATTCTATGTTTTTTATGGGTGTAATATTCTTTCCTCCAGGCTCTTTCTGATTTTGTACATTGTTTTTGTATCCATGTATCAACTCACACCCATATGTTCATCCTTGATCTATCCACCCAGTCATACATCAAATTGTGTGTGTATGCATGCCTATGCGTAAGGAGTGTGCGTTTTTTTTTTTTTGTTTTTTTTTTTAACAGATCTTTATTGTCAAGATGGCATAATAGACAACCACACAAACAGACATGCATCTCGCTCATGTATCATTGGCATTGTCGAACAAGAGAGTAGGAAAAACAAAAACATGTCGCGATCCAGCAACTTACGGTTGCCACCTTGATTTGTCCATGGAGCAGTCTTAAGAGTCCGTGAAAGACAGGTTTCAGGTCATACCTTCATAACAGGAGTGTGCGGTTTTAGGTGTGCCAGTAAGAATGCACTCTGTGTTTGCATGTGTCTTTCTATGTGTGAAGCTGTTCTTTAATTGGTGTTTGTGTGGTGGTCTGTGAATATCGTTTAGTGAGTTGTGTGTGTGGTTGCTTGGATGGGTGAGTAGGTGAATGCTGAAATGAGTCCCTGCTTGGATAAATGGATGAATGAGAAAGTGTCACATGGATGCTCAATGAGTAGTTGGAACGTGATAGAAGGGGCAGCTTTCCCATGTAGGACAGTATATTTTTTGTGGTGGTCGATTGGTCCACGGAGTTCTAGTGGCTGACTGCACATGTCACAAAAAGTGGTACCTAAAAGAATAAGCATTCACAACCTCAATAGGTTTAGCTTTTTCCCAGGTGAAAGGGATTCTTGATTGATTGGTGAACTGTACTTGTCTGTTGGGTGAGTCGGTGTATGCAAGAATAAGTCTATATATAGATGAATGAGTAAGTACCTGGTTGGATGCTGATGGAATGGCTGAGTGAGTGAGTGGATGACTAAATGAGTGACAAGAGAGTTCATGGATTGATCAATGGCTGGCCTGGTGAGTGCCTGAAAGGATGGGTGAACACACTGTATGAACAACTGGTTAGGTTGGTAGGTGCAATATTAGATGGTTGAATTGACTGAACACACCCATACACTCATCTCCCAATCTGTCAATATACCCAATCCTCTTACAAACCATCCCACGACCAACACACTCATTCCTCAATCCTTCTATCAATGTATATCCCCACTTCATTCTCATAAGGTTCTACTAATCCACCCATTGGTCTAGTCATTCATGTATCAGCTCGCACTCATGCAAACACTGATGATCTTCCCAACCAGCCATACATTACCCCTCAGCTGATATGTGCATGTGCGACTGAATAAATACATTCAGTGATTTAATACGTAACTGATATCTGTGTTTGCATGTGTCCTTCTGCTTGGATTTGCTTCCACGTTAACAGGTGTATGTAAATGAGTGGGCACAGTCCAGGCCTTTCCTTCATCATGCATCCTTGGGTAGCTTTGTATATTCATTAGTATCTCATTTTTTTCAAAGCACCCACAACATTCAGGTTTGAGAAGGCAGAGCCTATCTGCATCAAGGTCAATGCAGCTGTAGGGATGATTTTTTTCAAGTGTAGGAACTACACATAATTCCCATCATGGACCTCATATGATGTGTGATGTATCATGTCAACCCTAGTATTTCAGATTTTCACAATTTGTGTTCCAGAAATCATAGTTTCACTTTTGGTTTTACAAATTGGTGTTAAAAAAAATCCCACCACCCCACAACGTAAAGCACTGTTGAATAGAAGGGTAGGACTGGCTGGCGAAGCCACAGCGGCCATGGGCTCACTTGGCACCTATCCGTGGGTCTCCGTTACTTACCCTTTTCAGCCACATTACCACAGAGAAATACTGCACTTGCCTTGAGATGTCCCATGCAAGGCATAAAAGGCCCAAGTAGTCCGATGGTTCTTTTGCAATATGGTACTTGTAGACTTGTATTTATACTGTGAATATTGGAATGGAAAGTGAAAGTTGTGTGGCAACATTTGCTTTGTGCCAACTTCAGAACTTGAAGAAGGTGAGAATATGTTGAAATAAAGCAAAGTAGGTAACAATAGAAATACATGTATTTTAATAACTAGCATGTCATGTATTCCCATAAATTGTGCAGTTGTAATCCCTTTTCTATGTTGGTATGTGCTCCTCATTGTAGTTCTCCCGGGTCTTCAGCTATATCTATCTCTGGGATCATCTGTCCTGGTTTATAGTTTCTGGTCACCCTAAACCTCCTATGACTCTGTATCCCAGTGATGGACTCTGACTTACAGAGCTGCCTATGAACAATTATGAACCTGGGCCATATTGTGGCATAATCCGCTATGCAGACCAGTGGTGGCTAGCTCTAATAAAAAATGGTGCGGCGCGAAAGCGCTCCTCATCTTAAACGCGGAGAAGCACGACCGCTGAGGCACTTCTCCTTTCCACGACCAGGAACAAAAAGGACTTCCTTCATGCTTGTGGAATGAAAACAGCCAATCCTGAAGCTGCTTTCCTGCTGTGAAAGCAGCTCCAGGATTAGTGGGAGCAGGCTCATCCAGTGTTCATTTTGAGGCTGGGGGCCTGAGCCAGCAATCTTCCGGCTGTTTCATAGCCTTTGTATTGCTGGGTCTACAGTGTAAATATTGGGCTGGCGGTGGCAAACCAGCCGATAAATCTGACATGCGCACTATAGACCAGGGCTGCCATTCTGCATTTGCAGGATTCAGCCTGACATCCACCAACGCTCAGTAGACAGCGTGAACCAGTGCAGTGGCAAATAAATAAATGCCATTTTATTTATATTTGTTTGACTGCTGCGTTCACAGCAGGCGAGCGATGCTCCTCTGCTCCTGAGGAGGAGCCACCCCTGCTGCAGACGTGACAGGCTTCAACGCATCATAGGTTCTGGCATCTGAAATTACCACAATGCCTATGTGGAGTCTGAGCTTGCTGTGTTTCTCCTTTTGTAAAGATGGCAGGAGTTGCCACCCTGCCTTTAAGGGCCCCATAAGCACAGTATGAGACTTCTATAAACAGTGTTTTAAATGGATAGGTACTAACCGGTACTGAGCACCAGCACTTCTTTAATTTGAAAGGGAGAGTACCTGTACTTCTCCGTGCTGCTGTAGTACACTTAGTAGTAGAATACTGGGGCTTCTCAGGAGCACACAGGTACTCTAAACAGTGAGTACCCACACTTCTAGATTTCCATTTAAAGCACTGCATACAATTAAGGATAACATTCAAATTTAATGGGCAGTAAAGAAACCAAACTGCAGGGCCCTCATTGCTTTTACACAGAGATCGGAAATACAACTGATGCACGTTTATTACACCATTCAATTACTAGGTGCAATGTAGTCCACACGAACACCCTGTTAAATTGTGGCAGGTTAAACCTACCACAGAAGGAGTCTTAAAACTTGGCTGTTCACAGGCACACAGGCTTGAACCACAACGGTCCTTCCTGCCCACATGTCACAGCGCCAAAACGCCTCTGCAATCGAGCGCTATACAAACATATAAACATAAACATAAACACAATTCAAGACCCAATAATTGCGTGGACATGCATGTACAGGTTTGGTGCTTTAAGCACCACAACCTGCACGTGATTCGCAAATCATAATTTACCAATTATGTTCCTATATTGTCCTTGAAGAGAAAAGAAGAATGAATGATCAACTTGTGTGAAAAGATTAATTGGTGAACAACATATTTGATAAATATGCTAGTGGAAAGCAATTCGTTTGTGGAAATTGCCTTCACATTTAATGAATATTTGATTAGCAAAGTTAACATTGCAGGGGATTTTAATTGTAGAAGATGAATTTGACTTAAAACTGAAATCTCTAGATTATGTGACCATAGCCATCATTTCTAAAGTTATTTTATGAATTTAAAGGGCACGGTGATCGGAGGGAAAACAGCATTTGCTGAAAACAAGATGATACATATTTCTTTTTAAAGACATCATGTAGAAAAGGTAGATTGCTCCCGTTGGCAAATTAATTGCAAAAGTGCAACCGCCATCCGTGCAGTAAAACAAATTAAGCTGGAAAAATAGCTTGGTGGGCTAAAGCATCAGATGAAGAGAGATATGTGGCACTTGGAGTTCACAGATTGGAGCCTTTTTCACTCATCTTTCAAAGGTCGATAAATGAGTAACTTTAGTTTGTCTATGAACTTGGAAACCCGTAAATTGGGAAAATTGCATTATATTAGGAGGTTTAAGTGTAGAATATATAAGGGTATGCTGGACTTGGCATCCCTAGGGTAGTCTTCCCCCAAACCTTTTGATTGTTACCTCCACGTTTTGGTGTATCTTTTTGTTGGCATTAGGACTCTGAGCATTTTACCACTGCTAATCAGTGCTACAGTGCAAGTGCTTCTTCGCTAAACATGTGTAATAGGTGTATACCTGATTGACATATTTAAATTACTTGTAAGTCCCTTGTAAAGTTGTTTACCATACACCCAGGACCTGGAAGTTAAATGCTACTAGTGGGCTACAGCACTAATTGTACTACCCAAAGAAGTAGCCTTTCAAACCTGTAGCATGTCTGCCGCTGCAGTGCCTGTGAGTTCAGTTTACTGCCACTTCGACTTAGCATTTAAAACTGCTTGCCAAGCATTAAACTCCCCTTCTTTTTTTTTTTTTACATATGTCACTCCTAAGGTAGGCCCTAGGTAGCCTTCAGGGAAGGGTGTAATGTAAATAAAAGGTAGGATATGTACTGTTATGTTTTGCGTGCTTTGGTAGTGACAAACAGCCTATTTTTGGTTTTCACTACTGTGAGGTCAACCCCTCTCATAGGTTCCGTAATTCCCTTATACGTTTTTTAAGTGGTAATTCCTGATCAGAGAGGAGTAGCTTTTTCATGTATTATATCTTTGGATTGGTAATGATAAATCCTCCTTAATAGTGAAGTTAAATTTGACCTTACTGTTTTAGAAATGCCACTTTTAGAAAGTGGATATTTCTCTGCATTTACTGTTGTATGTGCCTGACAGTCTGTCTCCAATAAACGTCTGAGCTGGGATGGGTGACAACCACTTTTGTGCATTCCCTCTAGACAGCCACAATACAGGACACTCAACTGCATCTGCACTCATCTCCATTCTGATGGGTCTTCCTGGGCTGGGAGGGATGGGAGGGGCTCACACTCCGCATGAATAGGAAGTGTCCTGCCCACACACAAGGTGATGCTCATCCCTCACAGATAGCCTAGTTTGAAAGGGATCCTTTTGCACCTCAGAGGACTCCTTTGAAGTCACCTCCTACATCAAAGGCACTTTTAGGTATAAGTACTGTGGTTCAGCCCCCTGCATATAAGACAATTTTCGGACTTGTAACCAGACACCGCTGGCTCTACAGCTGTACATTGCCAGAAGGACTGCTGTAGTGCCAGAAGGGACTGCCACTCTGCTAACTGCTCTGCTGTGTTGGCCTGCTGCTTGTTAAGCTGCAGGAGGGACTGCCACTTTGCTACCTGCCTTGTTGTGCTGGCCGCTGCCTGCTACTTTTGTGCGCCTAACTAAAGCATTCTCCAAGGGCTGCTGGCTCGCCCCCTGTTCTTGAAGTCTCAGGGTGATCAGACCTTGCTTCAGAAAGACCTAGTGCTTCGCACTACAAAGGTCCAGTGTTTGCTTTTGACTTGCACTCTCCAACCAGACCAAGCCCTTCCCTCTACAAGGGTCCAGCTCTGTGTTCTAGCCGGTACCACCGCACTGAGGGCAGACTTCCAGCACAGACCCCAGAGTTGCTGTGGTGATCGGAGATTTCCCTGTGACATTGCATCAGACCAGCCTGACCTCATCAGTAGTAGCCACTCTGCATGCAAAGTCAGCTCTCATCCCTTCAGGGCACTCCAGAAGGGAGGGCCCTGCAGAGAGCGAGATCACTGTATCTGGGCCCCTTGTGTTTCGCTTGGGCCGCTGAGTCTATTCTGATGCTCCCACTACTCCAGTCGGAACCCAGGTACTGTTTGGTGCTGAGGTTCTGTGATTTTGCGTGCTTTTAAAGTGCACGACTTTCTTTTCTAAACATGGGTTTTTGCCATGCGACGTGACTGCCATCTGGTGTTGCCTTTTATGTAGGCCGCAGAAGTTAGTCTGCGAGCAAAGCAGTCTGACCTTTTGTGGGTCATGTGTACATTAACTAAGGTTTCCTTCGTGCGCTGGAGTTAATTTCAGAAGCTGGCCCTTCACCTGGAATTGACCCTGCCAAGCAAATTTCCCTGCAAGATCGTTATCCACTTTCCCAATCACCATTCAAGACATTTGTTAACTTTTAAGTTTCTTTACGTTTCTGTTATCTTGCACATTATCTGAAACTACTTTTCTTTACTGTTTCTTCATTTCATGGGTTACGCTTTCAATTAAGGGTTTGTCCGGGCCTTCCAGATTATTATTTAGATATGCCTAAATATTACCTTGTGGGTTGGGACACTGTAAAATGAGCTTTACTATATGATGCTGTGTGATGTCATGTATTTTCTATTGGTTGAATTTTGGTGCAGGGGCGTGCATTTTAAATGTACCTTTTTGTGTATAAATAGGGATGTCTCGCCTTAGTAAAATTGAGAAGTTTCTTGAGTTGTACACCGTGTTGTATTGCTGGGATTTCTGCTACTAGCTGCATCTAATAAATTTGATCTCTGACGCCACCTAGAAGTATTCCGTGTCTCTGTATACCAAGGCAAGGGAACCCAGAGGACTTTGGGCGTGTCCCTGGCGCCGCTGGGTACTTGAAATCCCAGTACTTCAGTTGGCTCGGCCAACGTGGGACGACTTCAGTGGTACCAGTACAAGCCCGAAGATTGCGAGGAGCCATGTGAGGAAATTCTGGAGGAGGGCCCTCACTTCATCGACCCCTGCATGTCGACGTGGACCAAAGGTCTTTTCTGCGAGGCTTCCCGATTTCCAACGGCTACGAAGGACTGCTGCCCTGACTGTCGCCTTGTCTTGGACCCTCCAATTGATGTTTGTAAAGCGAGACGATAGACGGTCTTCTGGTGGCGTGACAGACATTTGGTTAAGTATAAGTGGGTCGCTCCCACGACTTTGTTTGGTTCCTTGGTTTTGATTTGGTTGCTGCAGTATCAATTGTTGATTCCCTTTGAAGTTTGAAACCAGACTAGTGAGCAAGATGCCTGGTCTTGGTAAATTTGGTAATTGGTTTGTTTGTGGTAGTAAGATTCCCGATTGGAGGATTCATGTCCGATACCTCCGGTTGGAACTCCGACTTATGAGCTCTATTCAAAACACGGAGTGGGCCCTATTACTTATAATGAAGTATGGGTCCCCTACACTAAAAAGGATGGTGTTTTGCAATGGCCCCCACATGGTAGTTTTGAAACAGAGATTTTAGACAATCTAGAAGTTAAGCTATTTAAGAAGAAAGCCCGGCCGGCAATGTTTGACTCTTTCCGCCTTTGGCGTAAGGAAGCCAAACAGAGAGAAATTAAACAAGCAAATAGAGATAGGAAAGATAAGAATATGTCAGTACTACAAGCTGCTAGACAGTTTAAGGAAGATGGAGAAGAGCGTACGAGTGAAGTTTTAGATAGACAGCGTTGCATGGCCATAGATAAATGTTATCCGGCCTTGCCGTCTTCTCCTCCGAAAGTGATGGAAGACCCTGAAAAAGATCCTTTGATCTCTCATTTACTGAGATTGCCTCTTCCCTATGTGCAGGGTGCTACTGCGCCTCTATTACCCCCGGTTGTTCCACCCTTTGTTGTTCAACCTCCTGCTGTTGTTCAGCCACCCGGTGCGCCACAGATGGTTTTGCCTCCTCCTGCGCAACCCATTCTAGGGTCGCCAGCTTTGCTACCAGCTTTGCCTCAAACTCCTTTGCCTTCTGCTTCTGCATCTTCGATTTCTACTGTTCTTGTCCCTACATCTTCCTTGCCTCAGAATACTTATTCTCCTGTTCTTATGTCTGCTTCTTCTCCTTCTGTTCGAAAACGAATGACAGAAACAGTTTCTAATTTGTTGTCACCATTGTTTGGGTCACTGAATATGACCCCTGTTTCGGAACGTAAACAGAGTCGTATTCAGCTTCCTAGTTCTGAAGAACGGACAGTGTTGGATTTGCTGGCTCGTAGGTGGATTTTAAATGCTCCGAGGTATGATTTGCCAGCAGTTATGGATGTTTTCTTTCAGTGGGAACCGCCTAAGCAAAGGTATGTTTTTGATGTAATGTGTACTTTTCTGCGTCAGGAATGGGAAGATAATGAGTTGGGTCCGATTCCGCAGGATGTGCTCGATGTTCAGTCAGAGTTTGCTAAAGGGATGATAGTGGAATCTGATGTTACAGATGCCGTAGAGACGATTCTTGCTTTCAGATCTAGGCTTTCGCCTCAGACATTGTATGAACCTGATTCCTCTGTTAGGAGGAAAGTGAAACAGTATCCTATGAGAGAAGTTCCTCCTGTATGGAAAGAAGCAGTTCAGGCTAATGTAAATCAGGGTATTCAGGCCGCTCCGGCTCATTTTCAGCGAGTATGGGTACATGTCCCTTGGAAGAGAGCAGAGGTCTTGGCTCTTAAGCAGACCTTACTTGACCCTCGTAAGAATCCTGCTGGTTATTACAAGGAGTTGTCCCAGACAGTTGAAGCGTGTATTATGAATTTAGCTGACATCGATATGTTGATGGGTAATGTAGTCCCTCAACCTTTTTGGGCGAAGATTCGTCATGAGAATCATGCAGCTGAATTAGGTGATACCTGGGCGAATATTGTTGCTGCAGATGGTAGACAGGAGGGAGGTGCTAAACCTGAACCTCTAGTTTCAGAATTACCAGGTAGAATTATTAATTTGATGAAAACAATGATGCCCGCTTTACGAGTGAATTGGGAAGTTAGCAGCATGTAAGCAGAAGAAAGACGAGAGTGTATCTGATTTCATCACTAGGTTTGAAGAGACATTTATTGATCATAGTGGTCAGGATATGAGTACGGAGGGTGGTCAAAGGTTGTTCGTGGAGACATTTGTCTTTAATTTGCTTCCCGAACTTTCTAATAAGTTAAAGGACTCTGAGAGTTCATGGGCTGTCTCTTCGTCGGCCCAGATATTGACTACTGCACAATATTACGAGAATAGGGATAAAGATGAGAAGGATAAAGTGGAGAAGAAAACTATAGAGTTAAAGCCGAAAGTTCTTTTGCAGCAAGCTTATCCGCCTCGTCAGAATCAGCCTCAGTTTCAGCAACCTCCACAATTTCAGAGATTGTTACAGAAGCCTGAGCCTTATGTTCAGCGATTCTTTCCTGGCCCTAATCAGTGTGCTTATTGCAGAGAGGAAGGTCATTACAAGAATAGTTGCCCGGCTTTGTTACAGCGTGCGAATGGTGTATCTGGTCAGAGAGGTCGTGGTAGTTTTCAGCAAGCTCCTAGGGGTAGGGGACGTGGTGTGTTTCCCCAGAATGAGCGTTCCTCTTCCCTACAGAATTCTGCAAAATATTTTGACAGACAGAATGTTTCGAGTGGTCAGTCTGCCCAGTATTATGTTGAGGATTACTATGTCGAAGGTGAGAGTTCTGGTTATAATGATAACTAGGACATCCAAGGACAAAGTGAGGGAGTAGTGTCAGTTCCAGTAGATCAGAGTGGACCTTATGTTGAAGTGATTACATCAGGTGTGGTAGAACCTTTTCTTTTGGATACTGGTGCGATGAAGAGTTCTATTATGCACTCTAAACTTCCTGGCGCACCTTTGTCTGGCTTGACCAATGTTTCAGTAGGATTTTCAGGCGCCCCAAATCGTAATCTGGTTTCTAGTCCTTTGTCCCTTTCCATTGGCCCTTGTGAATTGGAAGCTCCACTTATTTTAACGACTGGTTGTGGTGAGAATCTGTTGGGTTTGGACTTGCTGAAAAGATTGTATGCGACATTGCATTGTTCTCCTTCAGGAGTACAACTTACCCTTGGTAAGAAAGTGATTTCTCCAATGTAGTTGTCTAAGGATTGTTTGGCACTGGAATTGCATTCGCTTCCTGATACACTTTGGGCTACAGGTCCAAATGATGTTGGTGTTTTGCAGATTCCTTCCGTATGTTGTTACTCTTAAGTCGAATGCTAGGCTGCCTCGTATTCCCCAATACAAGATCTCGAGTGATGGTGAGAGAGCTCTTTTAGCGATTGTCTGTGATCTGGTTGAGAAGGGTGTAGTTGAAGAAACGAGAGGTAATGTGTGTAACCGTACTGTTTTGCCTGTCCTTAAACGTACTGATGCTTCTCAGCCACCTGTGTACCGGTTTGTGATCGACCTTCGAGAGGTCAATAAGATAGTCGTGCCACAGTTTCCTGTGGTACCTGATATCACTGCTTTGTTGACTTTGATTCCTGCTTCGGCAGCTTGGTTTTCTGTCATCGATTTGAAGAATGCTTTCTTCAGTATTCCTATTGCTGAGGAGAGCAGGGATATTTTTGGCTTCTCATTAGGAGGCCGAAGCTCCCTGTTTAAGAGAGCTCCCCAAGGTTATTGTGAAAGTCCCTCCATTTATAGTCAGGCGTTGAAAACTCAGCTTGACGGTTTTGTGTTACCTGTTGGTGCTACTCTTATTCAGTACGTTCATGATTTGTTGATTACTGCTGATGATGAAAAGATTTGTAAAGAGGCTACTCTTTCTTTGTTGCGGTATTTGTCCGACCTTCATCATAAAGTGTCACCTTCAAAGTTGCAATATTGTCGCCAAGAAGTGACCTACTTAGGTCATCTCTTGTCGAAGGAGGGAAGGAGATTGACCCCAGAACGAATTCAAGCGATTGCACAAATGAATGTGCCATCCACGCAGAGAGAAGTGCGTGCCTTTTTAGGTATCACTTCGTATTGTAGGCAATGGATCCCCAATTCTTCCTTGCTAGCAAAACCCCTGTTGGCATTGACTCTGAAAGATACTCCGCATCCTCTTCCTTGGTCTGACGAATGTCAGAAAAGTTTTTCTGAACTACGCGATGCATTGTGTTCGGCTCCTGTGTTGGGTACTCCAGACTATAGTAAGCCTTTCACTTTGTACGTGCACGAGAGAGAAGGTTGTGCATTGTCAGTGTTGACACAACCATTTGGGGACAAGCAGCGTCCATGCGCGTATTTTTCAGCAACGTTAGATGCGGTTGCTAAGGCGTTGCCGAGTTGTCTGAGAGCTACAGCTGCAGCGGCTGTTTCTATCCGACAGTCTGCTGGTTTGGTATTGGATAATACGTTGATTGTGATGGTCCTACATGCAGTGGATACCTTATTAAACAGGACTAAGACACAGCACCTTACTAGTGCACGTCTGTCAGGTTACGAGTTGACATTGTTGGCTAGTCATGTTCACATTAAAAGATGTAATGTTCTGAATCCACCTACGTTGTTACCGATCTCTACAGAGACGGATCCTCAGGAACAGCATGATTGTTTTCTTCGTACAGAGGAAGAAACAAAGGCTAGAGTTGACCTGAGGGATACTCCCCTTACGGATGTTGATGGTACCCTATGGGTAGATGGTTCGTGTTTTAAGCTTCCGAATGGTGAAACGACTGCAGCGTATGCTATTACAACTTTACATACAGTTGTTGAGACAGCACGCATACCACAGAATTCTGCGCAAGCAGCAGAGTTGATTGCACTGACTAGAGCGTGCGTGTTGTCAGAAGGAAAGCGAGTGAATGTTTACACCGATAGCCAGTATGCGTTTGGTGTTGCCCATAGTTTTGGACGTTTATGGAGAGAGCGTGGGTTCCTTACTTCGCATGGGACAAAAATACAGCATGGGCAGTTGGTGAATAAACTTTTGGAATCTCTCACTCTCCCAAAGCAGATTGCAATTATGAAGTGTAGTGCGCATAAGAAAGTTGTGGACGATGTTGGTCGAGGGAATCCGTTTGCGGATGAAGTTGCGAAGGAAACGGCGAAAGACACGATGAGCCGTATGTATGTTGCAGGCCCAGCTAATTGGGTTATGGCTGGTGGAATGTGTGAAGACACAATAGAAAGTGTGAAAATGATTCAGGCTGAAGCGACTGAGAAAGAAGTGTTTGGAGAGAGACTACGGGTATGTTGGATTCGACAGGTTGTTGGGTTGAGTTGTCAGAACACCAGCGATGGCTGTTGCCAGATGCGTATGTGCTCCCAGTGGTTACAATGGATCATGGAATGGCTCACATAAGTTTGAAGGGAATATGCAAGTTGTTGGCTCCAGTTTGGCAGAATGCTGGAATTCCGAAATGTGCAGAGAACGTGGTGAAACATTGTATGATTTGTCTGAAGTATAATCCTGGTAAGGGAACTCCAACTCCAGCTGGTCATTTTGCTCCTCCAACGTATCAGTTTGAGGTGATACAGTTAGACTACATTCACATGGAGAGATGCAATAATTTGAAGTATGTCCTTGTGGTTGTTTGTGCCTTTTCCAGATGGATAGAGGCCTACCCCCTAAAGGATAATACTGCCTTGTCTACAGCCAAGGTTTTGCTCAAAGAGTACTTCCCTAGGTATGGTTTGCCGAGAATTGTATGGTCGGACAATGGAAGTGAATTTGTGGGTCAAATCATGAAGAAAGAATGTGCTGGTTTGGGAATAAATCAGAAGTTCCATGCAGCGAATCACCCCCAGTCTGCTGGACTTGTTGAATGTTACAATGGTACCTTGAAGCTGAAATTAGCTAAGGTACAAGCAAGCACTGGTCTTACATGGCCCGATGCCTTGCCGTTGGCTCTTTTGTCAACAAGGACGACTGTGCGTTCTCGAGTGGGAATCGTGTTTGGTCGTCCGGCCAATGTTTTGGGGTAAGCCTCGTCCTAAAGAATACAGCAGTATTGAGTACCCTATGTTGGTGGATTACTTACATGACTTGACTGCTAAATTATGTGTTCTCCACCAACAGGTCCATGACAGTTTACCGACAGCTACTACAGATCCAGGCCATTCCATTGAACCTGGACATTACGTTCTCGTTAAGAATTTCCAGCGCACCAAGAATCTGGAATCGAGATGGACTGGTCCCTATTTAGTTCTTCTGGTCACTGGAACTGCTGTTAGAGTAGCTGGTAAAAAGAACTGGGTGCATACCACCCATACGAAAAAAGTTCCTTTGTCTTTACCGTATGATCAGTGGGTGAGGGGAGGTATAGCCGATTCTGAATGTGAAAACACTCCTAGATTTGTTCCATTTAGTGATGCTCATTTGACATGGACACGGTCGGAACGCGAGGATGATGATGTTCTGCAAGCTGCTGTGCCTCCTCATCTAAAGATTGACACCACCAATCCGGAACTTTTATTTAAGGATCCAACTGTACCTGATAAAGAACACTACAATCTAAGACCGCGAAAGACTGTACATATAAACGTAAAACTGGAATATTTTTTTATATATAGTGAATTACACCTTGTCAGATCAAGAGACTTTTTTGCTTTTTCCTTTTTCGAGTCACCATCCGGACTCAGCTGCAGGGTCACGGTAGGAAGTTCTTAAGGGGTGAGCCACGTATTGACACAAGGTCTGTGGTTCAGGGTCGTTAGTGCGATCTTGGCGCACACTTAAGTGAAGAAGGAAAATTTCCGTGAGCAGCACGTTAGAGGATGGAGTTTCTTGAGTCTGAAAAATGTGTTAGGAAAGTGGATTCTAAAAACCGAATATGTATATTGGTTCGTAGCAAATGTTTTTTAATAATGTGTTTTCTTATGCTTGTGAATATTACGTTAGCTTGTGTGGGTTGGATTTTCTATGTCACACAATTGCCACTTACATCTACCTCCCACCTACTCTTTCTTTTTCTACTGTTTCTCCACATGAGTTTCATACGTTACCTGAACATGAACAGACACGAAGATCAGAATTTGTGAATAATTCGTTTATACAGATGCTGCATCAGCATCAGCTAGTTATAAATACCACGAATTGTTGGGTGTGTGGTCTTATGCCACATACTACAGATAAGGGAATGCCATATTTGGTTTTGCCTTTTTCACCTAATGGGTCAGTTTGGGCACTCCAATCAATGTTTATCTATGCGAATGAAGCCTCTGCTGTACGTTCTGTCAAAGACAATGCAAGTAATAATGCCTTGATACGGGGATTAGTTGATATGATTAGAGATATCGATGCGTATAACGCTATCCCTAGAGGTGAGGTACGAGCATATGTCGGTTGGAATAAGACGACATATAGTGTTAGCTTGACGGAGACAGAAAGGCAGCGAAGGTCTCCTCCTATTTGGATTATACCCCACCGAGGTCATCTTTGTTTGCAAGGTAATGGTCAGAATCCGAGAGCTCAGCTTGGTAAGAGTGTGTGTGTTTACACGTACGTTTATACGTCCCAGAAATCTCCTCCGTTCGTGCCAGCTAAAGGCACGTATTTTGTTTGTCATGATAGAGCATACACATGGTTGCCATCTGATTTTTCCGGCACATGTTACGTGGCATTTTTGCTTCCCCCTACATACACTGCTGTTTCCGATTACCATAAGACAAGATATGGTAGAGGTGTAATTGATGCGAAAGATACTGTCGCACAGGAAGCTGGAGACTTCTTTAAGGGTTTCCTACCCTTTAGGGGTCCTATGGCTAATAGTAGGAATATTCGTCAGCTTACGAGAGTGGTTGAGGCCACTATTAATGAGACCTCAGGTGCCCTTAGCAATATTACAGCTGAGCTTCAAGCGGATCCCCTTATGACATTACAGAACCGCTTTGTTCTAGATATTATACCTGCAGATAGAGGTGGGGTATGCAAATTGATTAGATCTAGTTGCTGTGTTTTCATACCAGATAATGCCCCGACAGTGTACCAAGCCATCTCTAGACTACATAAGATCTCTGAGTCTATTCATGTGGACGAAGGAGACTGGTCGTTGATGGGATGGTTATGGGAATTGCTGTCCAAATGGGGATGGAAGATTCTGATGTTCCTTGGTATGGCGTTAGCTATCCTTTTCTCATGTTGTTTATGCATTTAGTGTGGTCCCGCCATTTGTGCTACGATTTGTGTGAGAAGACCAGTCCCGAGAGAAGTAAAGGATAATAAGATGATGTTGCAGCACCACCTTGATGACCTGATGAGAATAGATATAGACCTAGATTCAGATTGACATGAGTTTAGGTTATTGCCTACGTAATGGGAAAAGGAGGGACTGAGGTTCTTTGATTTTGCGTGCTTTTAAAGTGCACGACTTTCTTTTCTAAACATGGGTTTTTGCCATGCGTCGTGACTGCCATCTGGTGTTGCCTTTTACGTAGGCCTCAGAAGTTAGTCTGCGAGCAAAGCAGTCTGACCTTTTGTGGGTCATGTGTACATTAACTAAGGTTTCCTTCGTGCGCTGGAGTTAATTTCAGAAGCTGGCCTTTCACCTGGAATTGACCCTGCCAAGCCAATTTCCCTGCAAGATCGTTATCCACTTTCCCAATCACCATTCAAGACATTTGTTAACTTTTAAGTTTCTTTACGTTTCTGTTATCTTGCACATTATCTGAAACTACTTTTCTTTACTGTTTCTTCATTTCATGGGTTACGCTTTCAATTAAGGGTTTGTCCGGGCCTTCCAGATTATTATTTAGATATGCCTAAATATTAACTTGTGGGTTGGGACACTGTAAAATGAGCTTTACTATATGATGCTGTGTGATGTCATGTATTTTCTATTGGTTGAATTTTGGTGCAGGGGCGTGCATTTTAAATGTACCTTTTTGTGTATAAATAGGGATGTCCCGCCTTAGTAAAATAGAGCAGTTTCTTGAGTTGTACACCGTGTTGTATTGCTGGGATTTCTGCTACTAGCTGCAGCTAATAAATTTGATCT
This sequence comes from Lissotriton helveticus, assembly GCF_964261635.1. NCBI lineage: Eukaryota > Metazoa > Chordata > Amphibia > Caudata > Salamandridae > Lissotriton > Lissotriton helveticus. Next base: position 611,134,722 of record NC_136071.1, on the reverse strand, counting down.
CTGACGCCACCTAGAAGTATTCTGTGTCTCTGTATACCAAGGCAAGGGAACCCAGAGGACTTTGGGCGTGTCCCTGGCGCCGCTGGGTACTTGAAATCCCAGTTCTTCATGCGAGGTCCCACTTTCATACCTGCATGCCGTGGGTGGCAAGTAGTGCCTAAATTCTCTGGACTCGAGTGACCCCCTGAAAGCCCTGAATGATGCCTCACTAAGCACTATCTGGCCCCAGCACATGAGAGAAAGTATCCCTTGAGCAAAGCCTTGATAAGCCTGAAGAAAGTAGCCCGTCCTCTTACATGTGTTTCCGGAAAAAAAGTACTTTTGCATCAAACTACAAATTTTTGCCAGCATACTTTTTGGGTGTCACACTGTCATTATACAGGCTTACCAAGGCTTCGTATTACCCTTTTCCAATTGCCTGCTTACCTTGTGTAGGTGTTACTTGGACATTTACAGAATGAATATACCACACAGTAGGATTGAATACTGCAAAATCTCAGAATGCATTTCCAAATTGTATGGAAAGAACTTTTGTATACATATTGGAGCCCTGAAGAAGTCCGTGTAGGATGAAATGCGTTGGCTACTATTTCTACTATGTAATGGCGTTTTTTAAATGAAGAACATGAATAAAGAATAATTGATCTGATACACTTTCGTCATTGCAGTGATTTACGTCATGTATCAAATATTTAATTTGTATCTTCAGAACAAATCATTGGTGAACATATGCCAAACTCTCACTAACTGGACATTTTGTTTACAGTGCTGGACCATTAGTGATTAATACTGTTTTAAAAGTTTTTTTCACTTTTGAGTAGAGAGGGGTTGTACTCCTGGTTCTGTGCACCACACATGGATTAATAATTTACCCTACTTATTTGGTTGTGAATTGCGGTACTGTATTGCCTCAATCCCACTGTACACAGTTGTTTTATATATATTTATATGTCTTACTGATAGAGTATTTATAGCAATATACCTGCTACTATTAAGAGGGAAAAAACGATTCTTTTGTAAGATTGATGAATTTATTGTATTCTTTTTAGTGATATTTCCACATGGTGTTTTATAATTGGAGTAGGGTTTTAAGGGTTTGTGAAAGTAGTATTTGTGTATGTCTTTGATGACATGCACATACTTAAATGGAGAAAAGGAAAGGTGGAGTGTTTTCTCTTTGATAAAGGCTTCTGCTGAAATGTGTCAGTCCGTTTAGCTTGGAAATAAAATGTATTATATCTCGCTACCTGGAGTGCCTGCTTGTTTCCTGGTCGTCTGACTGAAGCTTTGATCATATATATATATATTTGGAATTTGGGCACATGCGGTTGAGGCGTCTTGGGGACCCAGGGGAGAAGCCTCCTTTTCTACAGCGATGATTTCAGCTCTCTTTTGGCCACGTTTGAAAACATTCCAGGACCCAGAAAGGGAATAATTAGTAACCGAGCGAGTACTCACCCAGCATGCCGTGAGTGGTGCATGCTGGGACCTGTGGTTTGCAGATGCTGCTGCAGTATCTGTTGGTACTCAAACTCAGCCCACCTGGTAATTGCAACCAATGGGAAAACGGATGGTAACATTCATAAAGAGAGCAGGTGGAAAACAACGCTGTGAGCAGGCATTTGAAAAAGACATTACGTTGAAACGCGTCATGCCCAAAGTTCAGATGAAAATAAAGCTACTCGCCTGGATTCCCCTACGTTTCCCTCTGGTTCTTTCCTTGTGAGAGTCCTGTTCTGCATATTTTGCGCGCTGGCCCTGGGCGAGCTAGAGGAGACCTGCCTCATCAAGTGGACAGAGCCACAAGGGCAGCCTCTGCACTTTCTCGTTTTTCCAGGTGACTGGATGAGCTCTGATCCCACCGCATCCAGATCCAGCATCGACGCTGCTGCGCTATAGCAGTCCGAGACTGCACAGAGGAATCCTGGGTCACTGCATCCGTGATTTCAGGCTGGCAGGATTTTGGGCACATGCGGTTGAGGCGTCTTGGGGACCCAGGGGAGAAGCTTCCTTTTCTACAGCGACGATTTCATCTCTCTTTTGGCCACGTTTGAAAACATTCCAGGACCCAGAAAGGGAATAATTGGTAACCGAGCGAGTACTCACCCAGCATGCCGTGAGTGGTGCATGCTGGGACCTGTGGTTTGCCGATGCTGCTGCAGTATCTGTTGGGACTCAAACTCAGCCCACCTGGTAATTGCAACCAATGGGAAAACGGATGGTAACATTCATAAAGAGAGCAGGTGGAAAACAACGCTGTGAGCAGGCATTTGAAAAAGACATTACGTCGAAACGCGTCATGCCCAAAGCTCAGATAAAAATAAAGCTTCTCACCTGGATTCCCCTATGTGTCCCTCTGGTTCTTTTCTTGTGAGAGTCCTGTTCTGCATATATATATATATTCACTGAAAACACCATAGGTTTCACACCAGTTATAGTTAGGAATTAGCATTTAAAAAACCTATTAAATTCACTGAAAAAAACATTGGTTTGACACCAGTTATAGTTAGCTGGAAATTTTACTGACATAAAACCATTGAAATTCCCACGTTATAGTTAGTTGGACTCACTATAACTTGCGCGTAAAATGCACTGCTGATGACGTCACATATTACATCACTCATGACATAGTCAGTGACATCACTCATGACATCACCGCCAGTAGGTAATATATATATATATATATATATATATATATATATATATATATATATATATATATATACACTAGCAGCCCGTCCCGATGTTTTCCGGGTATGAATTGCTGCCGGCCAGTAGTATATTGTTTTGTAGGATTTCGTTTCATAGCATTTCTTATCTGTGACAGGCCTGTGAAACGCTCCGATTCACAGTGCACTGCTGATGCACTTAAGAGTGCGCGTTCTGTAGTGTGTGAACTCGAGTTTCCCTACTTTATTTTTCCTTGCAATATTATATAGCGCGAACTCGACAACATGGCATGAGCACAATTTACATTACAGAAGAACACATTCATTTGTGGTAGGCACGGGGAGACACACCGATTTGCCTGGAATCACAGGATGTTGAGCTGATGCCGAGATTCGAACGTAGCTCCACAGCTCTAAAGTTCGCAATTCTAGAACTTGTGGCGGGAGGTGTGTCTAAAGGTGTATGTCGGTGCTGGCCATCAATGAGAGAGACCTGTGCATTTTTCAATTCGGTGGTGAAAAAATATGAGTATGTTGCTGGAGATATGGGCCGCCGTGCCACCAATGTACTTACCGGGGGAGGGTAAGCACCCATTATTCCGCAACTTTCTTTCCGCATACCATCACTCCGCATACTTTCATTACGAAAGTACCATGACTCCGCAATGCCATTATAATGCATGGCATTACATTTTATATGCTTTTACCACACATACATTTACAACGAAATTCGTTGTAAATGCATGAATGGTAAAAGCATGTTTTTTTTAATGTTTAGTAAGTATCGGTATAGGGGTATATGTTTTGGGGTACAGAGGTATATGTTTTGGGGTGTTTGGGTATTTTAAGGGTTCAGATATAGTTTGGGGTAATTTTAGGATTTAGGGATAGGTATGGGTTTTGGGGTATAGGGATATTTTTAGGGTTTAGGGGTAGGTTTGGGTTTTGGGGTACAGGGGTATTTTAAGGGTTCAGGGCTAGGTTTGGGTTTGGGGTACAGGGGTATTTTTAGGGGGTTCAGGGCTAGGTTTGGGTTTTGGGGTACAGGGGTATTTTAGGGTTCAGGGGTAGGTTTGGGTTTGGGGTACAGGGTTATTTTTATGGTTCAGGGCTAGGTTTGGGGTACAGGGGTATTTTTAGGGTTCAGGGGTAGGTTTGGGTTTTGGGGTACAGGGGTATTTTAAGGGTTCAGGGCTAGGTTTGGGTTTTGGGGTACAGGGGTATTTTAGGGTTCAGGGGTAGGTTTGGGTTTTGGGATACAGGGGTATTTTTAGGGTTCAGGGCTAGGTTTAGGTTTTGGGGTACAGGGGTATTTTTAGGGTTCAGGGGTAGGTTTGGGTTTTGAGGTACAGGGGTATTTATAGGGTTTAGTTTGGGTTTTGGGGTACAGGGGTATTTTTAGGGTTTAGGGATAGGTTTGGGTTTTGGGGTACAGGGTATATTTATAGGGTTAAGATGGGTTAGTGTTTAAGGGTGTTGGGGTATTTTAAGGAGTAAGGGTGGGTTATGATTATGGGTGCAGAGGTATTTAAAGGGAGCAGGGTGGACACCCGGAGCTGGAATGTACAGAACCTGGGAAGAAAAAACAATGAAATATTGGGCACAATGCTCGCTTTTTATCTGTAATCCCACACCCCGCACATGCCCACACCCCCACCACACGCCCACAGCACACAATATGAGACATGGCATGAAGGGCGGAACGTACCACATGCCCCCAGCGTATGTCACGCCCACAGCACACGCCCGCAGCACAACGCAGACACGCCCACAAGGGACTACTTTGCTGGCACGGTTCTTTTACCTTTTAAATGTATATGATGGGCGTCTGCATAGTCTATGTCCTTCTGCTGCAACTGCCCTTTCCAAAGCTGTATTGGGTGTTGTGATTGGTGCTGTGGTTCCTGAGATTACCCACCTCAAAGGTTTGGGCTCTCTCTTTATTATATTAGTATGGATTCAACACTGTGATGGATTAAGAGCAATTTAATACTATCTCGGCAATCGACCATCAGAATTACATTAGCCTACTAACATGTTAATGAACATGATTCCAGAATGCCTATATAACAATTATTTTCTATTTGAAAACTGCATATATCATCAAATACGGGGAACCACGATGGGAGCCTGCTTCTCCCTCAGCTTCGTTTGTCTTCACATGAGCTACTGGGATGACCGGGTTCCCAGGGTGGAGTTCTCCAAAGAATGGGATGATAATGTAGTAATCTGGTCACGCTACATTTCCGATCTTTTCATTATTTGAAGGGGTTCCGAACAAAACGCTAAGGACTTTATAAAGTGCATTAATGTAAACAACGCAAATTTACATTTTTCAGGTGAAGTTTTCAAAAATATAATCCATTTTTTGGACCTGGAAATATTTGTAAAAGATGGTAAACTCGAAACTCAACTCTTTAGAAAAAGTACAGCAGGTAACGCACTCCTACATGCATTCAGCTTTCACCCACGACATTTAATAGCAAGAGTTCCTTATGCCAAATCATTACATGCCAAGAAGAATTGCAGCTGGTCAAAAAATATTATAACTTGTAAGAAAGATATGACAGAAAGGTTTTTGCAAAGAGGATATAATACCAAATTGATCAACAATGCTCACAAAAAGATAAACAATATATCTAGGGAACACATCTTGTTTAATCAAAAAAGGAACAACCCAGAATGAGAAAATGTGGTCAGTCTAATTACCATCTACAGTAACAAACACAAAAAATTAACTAAGGCAGTTAAGAAAAACTGGCATTTGATTCTCTTTGATACAACCATAGGTAAGATGGTTCCAGCAAGACCCCCAAATAACTTATCGAAGATCCAGTTCCATGAGAGATAGCCTGATGAGATCTAGTCAGGGGTGGGACCCTGTTTGGGAGCATCAATCCCCAAATATTTCCAAAAGAATGCACATCCTTTACCTTTCGGTAACGTGAAAAACAGGCCCACCAACTAGTCCTTAATAGCAGTTCTTTTTTAATTGTGGCAACGCATACACCATCAGCATAATGTGTTTCAGCTCTACATGAGTCATAATCATATGCAAATAAGGGAGTGGTCATTTGTTTGGGATTTCACCCCAAATACATCAACACTGAACAAGGACACATGGTTCAATGAACTCAATGCTAAAGACGGGACTTGAGGTAAGAATATCATAATCCAAATGGATAACTCCTAAAGATCTGAAAATGAAACCAGTGCGTATTTTCAACATTTGATGCACTGATTAGTCAGTTGTATTTCTCTATTTTTTGCATCCTCAATTTCAAGTCACTGATGAGAGCTCGTCATTTAATGGACCACATTAACCATAGTGCTTTGCTCTTGCAGGTAAAAAACCACGTACTTTCACATAAATGGTTGCTTTATAATTCATGCTTAGGATCCTCACATATAACATTTTTCTTCCATATTGCCTTTAAAGGACCAAATTCCATGTCTGGCTAGTTAGTATGTTATTACAGCAGTGTCCGAAATTATGCCATTCCCTTAATATAACTGTGGTCACTTAGTTTCTTTCCTCTTTGCCCAAAAATTGCAATTCTGTCATTCTGATTTCATGTTAAGATCTTTATGAGTTATCCATTTGGATTATGATATTCTTACCACAAGTCCCATCAATCGCATTGAGTTCCTTGAATGTCATTTGAGAAGTCATCACTGATGTCAACAGTGATGTCACTGACCATGTCATGAGTGATGTAACATGTGAGGTCATAAGCAGTGCAGTGCATTGCAGGGGTGCGAGTTATAGTTAGCTCAGCTAAGTATAACTGCTGAATTTCCCTGGTTTTGTATGAGTGAAACTTGAGCCTAACTATAACGTCTCTGTAACCTTTGTTTTTTTTTCAGTGAATTTCTCAGGTTTTCTTGATTCTATTTCCTAACTATAAGGTCCCTGTAACCTTTGTTTTTTTCAGTGGATTTCTTTGTTTTTTTAAAGTCTGTTTCCTAACTATAACATCCACTTTTACAGTGATATTCTAATGTTTTACAAATTCTATTTCCCAACTATAATGTCAATATAACCTATGATTTTTTTATTACATTTTTAAGGTTTTTAAACTGTACTTTGTATCCAAAATGGCTCCATAAGGTGTATTTTTATAAGCTTGCATTTTCTTCAGAGGATTAATAAACTCACTGAAACATCAAAGTGCATCTTTTCATTTTTAAGTGAGTAGCTCCCTGCGCTATGGCCTAGCTACAGCCTAGCTCAGTGTTCACTTAAATGTGACACAAGAACAGTCTTCATCTTGTATAGTACTTTTAAGAGAAAATACATGCCCAAGTTTAAGTATACTAGGCATGAGACATAATGCAAGGGCTATTTCTCTGCATAGTAACCTTGAAAGTGTCAGTTGCTTAGCAGACATCTCAATGAGTGTTTCAGTTCCTATCTCTGGCAGTGATTCCACGTGTATGTAAATCTTCTACTAAATTACTGTCTCTCGATAGCTGAATGTGTCTGTAAGGGCCTGCATTGCTTGCCTCGTGGGTGTACTAGTGATTATTGGGTTATTTAAGTGTGTAAGAAATAGCCTCCATTACCCCAAAATACACATCAGTAGTGCCTGTCCGTATGAGTGAATCTTTGTATGCTTCTTTAACTACCTCACTAGGGGCATATTCACAAGGAGCTATCGCCGAATTAACAGCACATTTACGCAGCCAAATTATAAATTTAACCCACCATTCACAAGCAGGTGCTAACAGCCCACAGCACCACTTTTCTCATGATAGCAGCCGCAAAGAATATTGCCACAGAGGACCCCCGCAACAATCGCTAATGAGATGTAGAGTAGGCGTTCCCATGACAAAAGGCGCAACAACACCACACCTCAACATTCACAACAACAAGACAGATCAGCGATAAGAACACAAAACACGCAATAAGGCGTGTTAGCAGCATGAATTTTACACCTGCTCTGACCTGGTGTAAAGTCGGACAGCAGCCTGCTGTCCGACTTTACACTCATCATGCAGCACGGACACCCAAGAGGGCCACAACACCCACCCGGCACACACCCCCGGACCACCACAGAGGCAGCGCAGACAAAGACAGCGGCCTCCCTGGAAACGCACCTGCCTCACAGGCCCAACATCTGATGGCACCAACACAGTGGACAACTAAAATCCCACCCCACCCCACCCAAAGCTGCTGGCTGTGCACCACCTGTTGGCCCCGGCACACCCCAAACAACACCCACCAGAGTCGGTGAAGTCTCACAGCCAGCCACATCCAAGATGCCCACGCCTGTCCTGGACATTACCATCATCCTGGCACCCCAGTCCCCGTATGGCCAACACAATACGCAGGGACTATGGAGACCAAGCAAGGACCATATGCCATAGCCTGATGCACGCATGTGAAGGGGGCAATCTACTGCACACATGTCCCACCTGTGCCCCCTGGTGACACAGCACACAATCAGTGCCACAGGAAGCACACGTCACACATCAATGTGTAGGCAACATCCAAACACCGTGGGACCTTCACCAATGTCGCCTCCAAATACACAGCCAGTGTGGATGATCCCATCGTCCTCCGACTGTCCAACAGCATGCAGCTGTCCCAGGATGGCACAAAGGGAAATGCACAGGCCCTAGGCAACTTCCCAATTAACACCCCACTCACCTTAACTCGACAACCATGCAATCCACAACTCTGGCAATGCACACGTCACAAGTCCACAACCAACATGCACAACAGCATGTCTACCCACCAGACATGATAGAACAGCTCACAATGGTAACCTGGGCAAGCCGTGAACATGACCAATCTATGGCATGGCACTTCAGCAACACAATAGACGAATGTTGGGAGAGGAGGCAACCAGGCATATGTTAAGGATGCAGTAAAACCATGATTGGGTAAGTGCACAATGCCAAAGTGGCGGCGAAGTGCTGAACAAACCGCAGTATGCAGAACACACCCATATTCACGGTGGCATACACCTCTGGTGAATGGAGTGTAGTGGAAAGTGGACGCAACCATGTGACCCCAGCCATTGGGGGTCCTTGTGGAAATGTTGCCTGTTACGCCCCACCCGTAAGCATGAGCAGAGTGGGATGGGCTGTCGTACGCCAGGCCAGCGTAGGGGTGTTAATAAAAAGCACATATCCCTGGGTGTTGTCCTCTTCAGGAAAGCCCAACATCTCTCTCACTGCGAGCCCCCTGTCTCCCATGAGGCCATCACCGTCCTTGTTAGCGGAGTTGCCTGTGATCCTGCGTACCTGCCATACCATGGCCCGCTGGACCACAAACCCATTAGGGCTGACCCTACGCAGCCAGGCCACACTAATCAGCATCCAACACTGGCGTGTGTCCTGGAGGGCCCACCACATGCCAGTGTAAGCACCAAGCCCGAGGCCCGCTACCCGGCCAGCCTTTCTGACCACCGCTGTCCCCCGACGCTGGCCCACATTACTCCTTTCTTCTTTACATATTCTACCAGAGACCTCTGCGGCCCAATGGGTCCCATATGGGAGACTGTGTCCTGGCTCCAGAATGGCAGTGACCCCAAATCCGGGACAGTGTCCACTGCACCAGACTCCCTTCAATCAGTGAGGAATAGTGCCATATGTGCATCTTGCGACACATCCTGCCACAAACCCTGTCCAACGCCATCCGGTGAGCCATGGGTGAGGGACCAGGACAACCCTGCGGACCAGTAGGTCTCACATCCAGCACCTAGTCGCGAATCACGAATGGCTGAGCCCACACTAGTGGACGCACGAAGAGTAGTAAGAGGAAGATGTTGCTCAGTCCGGGTCTCAGTAACGGAGGTGACCGAACACTTGGTGCCACTGAACATGAACTACGCAGGCCGGTGGCGCCACCAACCTATGCCGGCGACACTCGGTGAATGGCCCGTGCTGTCTGCTGCCTTCGGCCTACACTACCCTCGGCCTAACCTGTGCTCGAGTAGGCCACAGAATTGGACCTGAACATCGAGTATGCAAAGGCAGATTACACATCATAACACGCAAGGAGAGGCCTAAGAGGATATCGCCGTGCAATTTGGCAGAGGGAAAAGGATCATCTTTACGGAGGTGTTCGTACACTACCGACAACTGCCCTGGTGTCACTAGCGCTGTGCATCGCGAGCCAAAGACACATGGCTGTGGGCCTGTGCTGACCGCTGCCTACGGCCTACACTGCAGTCCAGTAGGTCACAGAGTCATGATTCAGCAATGGCGGAGTCCATATCAGTGTACCGGCATCATCGCAGTCTGCATCCCCACTCAGCCCCGGTGCCACTAAGTCTGTTCCCCGACATTCATGGACACTCTCTGGTCGAACAGTGGTGGCGTCTGAGCCTACGGACTAGGGGACAGTTTTCACCCCCATGTAGCTGATATGGAATTGGTGGTGGCACTGGGCTGTTGCATTCCTCTCCTCCATTTGCTGCTTACTGATAAAATCAAACCTTTCGGTGTCTTGGCCTCGAGGACACCTTCCACTGTCCCCCGAAACACTCCAAAACATACACCTCAGACAATGATGGTTACCCGCTCAGGTCGCATGGCCCATCTGACTACACCGCAAGTCACCATCCCTTGGCTGGGTGCCTGTGCCAGCCGCAGTGCATCCGAAGCCAATAGCTCTGTGCTGTTCAAGTCTGGGACCCTTCTCCGGAGACATAGGCTGGCCCCTGCGGCATGGGCCTTGGGCTCGTCAACACCATGACTCTGTGGCTTTGTGCTGTATGCTGCCTCCGGGCCCAAATGCATCCCACCAGGGCTCACACACCAAAGCAAGTCCAGGCCAGCCCGAACAACGCATCACGCAGGAGGCACACGCCACCATCGCAAGTACCACCTCCAAACGCCATCTGCCAGAGTTGAAGCGGTGGTCCTGACAGACTTCGTGGTTGCTCAGGCCTGTCATGAATGCCATAATCAGCCTGTTACCCTGTCCAGCACTCCAGGTGCCAGTGACTCAGTGCACCGCAGGTCATTGTCCGTAGCTGATTGTGTTTTGTGCTATGGAGCAGTTGCGCAGGTATGTCACCTCAAGCAGTGTGGGGGCCCTGAGACGTTGATGGTGAAGATGAGGCAGGTCTGACACACCCCACTGAATCTGCATCAGGAATATATCAAAGGGACACAATCCGAGACTTTTTCTGTACATGAGCGCACTCATCTCTAGTGTCCACAGCCCAGTGCACTGCGACTCACGGACACTTCTGTTTGCATGTTGGCTGTTCTCTGGACTTTTTCCGGCTCATCCCATGTAGCTTATCAGTTGGCTCTGTATTGCATGTGTTTTCTATTTGCGTTGCACTGGTGTCCAATGTCCAAGTGGTTGCCAACACCAGACATTCAGTGCAGGTTGGCTTACACTCACCCCACACACATCTAGCACAGGCGTCACTGCACATGTGGCCCTGCCAATAAAGGGACCGTGCGCATGTGCCCTTAGCCAGTTCGACATGATCTCTGCGTGTGCCCCTGTGGTCTTGTAGTATGCATGTGGTCGCTGGGCCCTACGACTTTGAATTGTGTGGTGTACCACGGATTCAGACAGGTCACTGGAGGCAGCGGGTTAGGGCTTGGACATGTAGCTTTTTCATCACCCACTCCACTCATGAGGGTAGTGACCAGGGCTGTCGTACTCACGGCCAACATGGGTCTGTGATTGCTAATTGCGCGCCCCTGGGCATGGTCCTGTGCTGTGCATCTGCATCTGCATGTGTCTCTATGGCAGCGTGGGTCTCCTTAATGGGGTGTGGGTGGGCCCTGTAGGGTAATAGACCCCTACTTCTGTCTCCTGGTTCTCATTCCGTGGGTTCAGCCCCACCTACACCTGTTGGCCCACCTCCTTTTGGCATGCTGACACATGCCATTGGGGGCCCATGTGTGGGTGAGTGAGTGTCGTGAGCCAGCTGTGCCTGCGGGTGCTTCCTGCTGTGTGGTCTGTTGCAGGCTCGATGTTCTCCTCTGAGTAGCTTGGCTGTCCGGGTCCTGGTGGGGGGTTGCATGGGATATTCATGGGCTGTTGTAGGGCGTCAGTGTCGATGGTGTGGTGGTCCTCTCCAGCATCACTGGTGCATTGTATTATGTGCTCTGCTGCATGTGTTGTGTGCCCCTTCGCAATGTGAAGGGGAGGTGCGTGTTGCCTTTGTGTTGGCATATATGTTGGCACATTGTGCTAGTTTGCATGCAGACTGTATGGGGTGCTGGATTCTTCTGCTTGTGGGGCAGTTGCTGGTAGTGTTCTGTCACCTCCGTGATGCTGGTCTTGTTTTCCTGCAGTCTGCACCTCTCCCTCTTCTCCTTGGACTTCCACGACCACGTTGCTCCTTGCTGGGGATCTGTGGGGGTTGTGGGGTTCGAGTAGGCCTCTGCGCTGGGTCAGGGTGCATCCATGTTGCTACGTGCTTTGGCTTGTTTCTGGTGTATTTTTTTATGGTGCATTGTCCCACCAGACGCGTGGGATTAGCAGGCCTGTGGCTGGTTTTCGCTACTTTTTGTCCTGCGGTTGGCCTCATCGCATTTTTTTTGGTGTACGCGTATCACAGTTTCGCGGCGTGGCGTTGATTTTCATGTGGACATTTGCCACGTTATCTGGTGTCTATTGCATGCTACCACCTTGTAGTGAATTCCACGTTGACACGGGGTTGTTTTTCCGCAATGGGCTGCGATGTTGAAAGTTGCGTTACGCTACTCCTGCGGTAATTATCACACGTTCTTGTGAATATACCCCTAGGTGTTTCGGTGTCTGTCTGCTTTTCTACTTAGCTATCTTGGATTTAATTCTAGGTGTAGGCTGGATGCATAATTGTGCACATATTTTTCTATGAGTGTATATAGCTCACTGAAACATCAACTGCATCTTTTAATTTTTAACCGAGTAGCTCCCTGTGCAATGGCCTAGATACAGCCTACCTGACTCTTCCGTTATGTATGGTTTAAGAGGACTTTACACCTTGTGTATCAGTTTTAAGTGATAAGGCAGCCCTACCAATAAACCTCCATGCATAAATCAGTTCAGAATCATAATTCATATACAGCTGTAGTGCATAAATTCCACACTCAAAACTGACTGTTGTATTCATCTTTTATAATGGAACAAATTTATTTATTTATTTATTTATTTAAGGTTTTGTAGAGCGCGTAGTAACCCTTGAGCATCCCAGCGCTAGAACCTGAAGTCAGAAGGGAACAGCAACGGAAGTTACGGGGGGATCAGGGGAAAAGGAGAGTTTTCAGTGCTTTCCTGAACCGGAGGAGGTTGGGTTCGGTCCTAAGTTTCCGGGGGAGACTATTCCACCGTTTTGCGGTGTGTACCGAAAAGCGGCGGCCACCGGACCGGGCTTTTTTTACTCTATGAACAGTGATGAAGTTCTCGTGGTTTGACCTGAGTGCCCTGGTAGCTTTGTAGGGAGTGATGAAGTTGTTGAGAATGGGTGGACCTTTGTTGTGAAGAAGTTTATGTGCCAGACAGAGGGCCTTGAAGATCACCCTCTCTCTGACTGGGAGCCAGTGGAGAAGCTTCAATGCTGGCCTTGCTGATGATCTGGCCGGGGTGTTAGTGAGTAGTCGGGCCGCGGCGTTTTGGATTCTCTGCATGGTGTTAAATGTGGCTTCCGGGGCTCCCAAGTAGATTGCATTGCTGTAATCCAGCCTCGCCAAGATGAGGCCCTGGATCAGTAGTTTCCGGGAGGTGGAGGGGAGCAAGGGAAGAACCTTCCTGCACGCCCTGAGAAGTCCAGAGCATGTTCCCGCCGTCTTTTTAGCCTGAGTTCTGAAGCTCAGATCCTTCTCGAGCCATACACCTAGGCTCTTAACCTCATCCTTGGGGGAGGGTGGGTCACCTAGGCAGGCGGGCCAGATGTTGGGCGGCAAGGAGGGCCCTTTTTGTCCAAGCAGCAGGATTTCGGTCTTGGACCCGTTAAGTTTCATTGCTGAGGTATTCATCCAGCCGTGGATTTCAGTAAGACAGCTGTGGAGATCGGAGGGATCTTGATGGGGGTGTGAGAGGGTCACCACCAGCTAGGTGTTGTCGGCGTAATTGATGATCGTCACTCCAAACGGGGTGACCAATTCTTCCAACGGAGACATGTAAACGTTGAATAACGTCGGGCTAAGTGATGAGCCCTGCGGTACTCCACAGCGGAGGGGCACCGCGGTGGAGTGGCTGTCATTCTCCCAGACTTGGAAGGAGCGGCCGTCGAGGAATGACGAGAGCCACTTCAGGGCCGTGCCCCTCACTCCAATGTCTCTCAGACGCTGGATTAAAACCTGGTGATTGACAGTGTCGAAGGCCGCACTGAGGTCCAGGAGGATCACTGCCACTGATCCTCCTGTGTCTAGAATGCTTCTGGCCTTCTCCACTGCCACCAGGAGGGCGGTGTCAGTGCCCTGGCCTGGGCGGAAGCCTGTTTGGGAGTTCCTGAGTAGGTTGTTACTTTCTAGGAATAGTGATAGCTTTGTATTCACTAGTTTCTCCGTGATTTTGCTATTTCCTGGGAGGAGGGAGATTGGTCTGTAGTTGGCTAGGTCCTGAGGGTCCAGTGAAGGTTTTTTCAGAAGACCTTTGACCACAGCCGCTTTCCAGCCAGGAGGGACTACTCCCTGCATTAGAGAGGCATTGATGAGGGACGTGAGAGAGGGGATGACGGTGGCGGCCACTTTTTTAAGAAAGAGCAGTGGGACCGGGTCGCTGGGGGAGCCACTTTTGATTGTGGCAAGCGTCGCGGCTACCTCTTCCGTGGATACTGGGCCGAAGGTATCGAGATGGAGTGTGGGGGTATCAGGGGGAAGACTGTGACCAGGGGAAGGGTGGGGGGGGGTCTCTGCCTGTGCAACCGGCGTCGAAGGGTGGCAGTGATGCGAGAATTTTTTTGATTTTCTCGTCGAAAAAAGTAGCCAGATTGATACATTTAGTTTCCGCGGCTTTAGGGTCCAGGGGTTTCACCGGGGGATCTGGGGCATGGAGAAGTTCTTTTAGAATGGAAAAGGTTTCCTGAGCTGAGCAGGATGAGTTTTTAATTCTATCCTCGTAAAATGAGCTCTTGGTTTTAAAGAGCGCGAGTTTATAGGTTTTTACGGAAGACCGGAACGTGTCTTTCTTGTCTGCTGTCTTGTCTTTTCTCCATGCACGTTCAGTTCTCTTACATTCCTTCCGTAAGACGTTCAGTTCAGGGGTGTACCAGGGGGAGGGGTTGACTCTCTTGGTACGTTTAAGGGTGCTGGATCGTGGTAGAAGGCAATCCAGTGATTGGGTTATCCATGTGTTAAATTCAGTGTCGGAAGTAATGGGGTTTAGGGTGGGGGGGATATCTTCCCTAAGTTTGGCTGCCCATTCTTCAGGGACAAGTTTGTGCCAGCGCCTGGTAAGGGTTCTAATTTTGGGTAGTTCGGGTGGGGGAGTGACGATGTGCCATTCGAAGGGGATCAGGAAGTGGTCGGTCCAAGGGAGAGGAAGGTGCGCGCGGGTAATGAGATCTTGAATGTTTGTAAAGATCGGATCTAGTAGCTGTCCTTTGTCGTGGGTGGCCTGTGAATTCTTTAAGCAGAGACCGGCGGAGGAGAGGTCCAGTAGTAGTTCAGCTGCGGGAGTATCGGCTGGGTCCAGAAAGTGAAGATTGAGGTCCCCTAATAAAAGGTAGTTAGAAGAAGTTGTGGCCTCAAGGGTGACATGGTCGATGAGCTTACTGGGGAACTCGGCAAGTTGGCCGGGGGAGGGCGGTATACAAGCAGCCCCGACAGCGATGTTTCTGGCGAAATTTGAATGGTGAAGTGGCAGCTTTCGCAGTCTTTGATGTTGCCATTCGAGATTCTGCTGGTGAGGGGATCTTTATGTATTATCGCTAAGCCACCTCCTCTGCCACACGGTCTATTCAGTGAGCATATTTGATAGCCCAGAGGGAGTGCGTTGATAATATCAGGGCCGTTGTTGGGAGTGAGCCATGTTTCAGTAAGAAACAAAATATCCATGGCGTGGTCTGAGATCAGGAGGTTTAACTCGTGGGCGTGTTTGACAAGCGACCTGCAGTTAAGGAGTCCTAATTGTAAACCACCGCGTTCTGTTTCTGCGCAGGGGGGATTGCAGAGACTACAGCCAGTGAATGGGTTGTCGCCCATATAGGTGTAATTGCAGGTGGGATGTTTTTGTGTGTTCAGAGCCAGAAGCATGTCTCGAGTATAGGCAGGGTAACTCCTGGGAGAAATGGGCATAGTGACTGGGCCTGGGACCGTCCGGGCCCGGACGGGCCCAGACGGGCCCTGACGGGCCCAGACGGGCTTGCCTTAGGCGCGCCCGCTGCGCGTACGAGTGCTGCACATGATTTATGCAGGGATTAGGGGTGTGGCCTTGTGAAGTGGGCGTGGCCTGACAACAGGCTCGCTCGCTGATGGCGGTAATGGCGATTTCCTATCCCGTGGCAGCGTTCACATCGACTGCACGGGTGTCAAGAAGTGAGAATAAGTGCCCCAACCGGCCTAACAGGTGAGGGAAAGTGCGCCATTCTTAAAATCAATTCAACACACAATTTTAAAAAATACAGTTTTCACGAACTAAAGCTCCCGGCTGTGCCTCAGGAGTACAAGTCTCACAATTAAAAATATATATTAATCATAAGCAGCGCATTATATATACACATAAAAACTTTGACATGCTATACTACAAAATAACATATAGGTTTAACCATTAGTGTGCAGTTTTTTCTCCTACCACCTCCAGAATGCAGTATAGCAATACTAGTGCAAGATTGACCTCAATGGATTAACTTGACAGACCTCTCATCTGCACCTGAGACAAACTATGTCTTATTTATCTATTAACAGATATATAATAAAATGAACACATTGAAAGATATATATCATCCTTTCTTTTTAAAATAATCATCGATATTTCAAAATCTTTTTATTACAATGTGACATAATTATATAACTTATTAATAATTTTTTTGACTTACAAAAAATTTAATTAACATACCAGAAGTTTGAGTTCATTAGTAAAATCGCTTTTTTCTCTTATTAGATAGATGCAATATTCTCAGGTTTTGTAAAAACTTATCACAAGAATGGCACACCACTCTCATATAAAGCAACCATAAATGGCAACCTTCTGATCTTTGCATTGCCTGATTCTACAAAAGAGAACAAATAAAAACATTGCTTTCATATTTCAACATGTAACTGCATCTCAGAATAGCTACTGTCTATTAACCCTTTCACTCCTGTTTGGAGGTAGCCCGAAGTGCATGCCTTTTTGTCAACACTCGCAACGTAATCACGATGAGCGTGATTACTTAGCGGGGAAAAAACAGGAGTCGGGAAACCTACTTCCCTTAATACTTTTATATTTCTATCACTATACTACACTTTTTTGGAACATCCTCACTAGGAACTATTATCTACCTTATAAAACAATTAACCAAAACCTCTCAAATTAAATAAAAATTAAAACCTGTTTGTTTAATACCCTTCCCCCAATACTCTCTCTGCAGATTCTCCATAGAAAGCCACTAGATGCAGTAGGTCACACGTTTACAACACATTCCAGAAGGGCCATACTAGTTACAAAATTAACTACAGCAGGTGTGGTTTACTGCACATACTGTAAAGCATATTCAACTCTGTATTACAGTTTTTTATTTCTATTTACCAGAGCCAGTGTAACATATATTAACAAATTTTTTCCAAACACAACCTACTTGTATTAACCTACATATTCCCTTCATCCAATCAAAATTTAAGTTTTTTTCGAACCTCCAGCACACATGCATTTTCACTGTCTTTCATAGTACAACTGTCATATTAAGCTGTAGAACTGTCCTGTGTGCTACTCCTCTTTCCTGCAAAAGGTTTAGAGTGTGGCTTGTGTGCCACAGCTATATCTATTGGGCTAAATAGACTGCAAAGATATTGACATGGACTTGGGTTTGCCAAATGTTTGGCCAGTCATTCTGGAATTAAGTTATGACTGCTTGCATTATCCTTTCATCCAGAAGCTTCCCCAGTGATTCCAAGCATGTCACATGCCTTATGCTCCTCTACTGACACCTGCTGCCTTTACATAGCCATGTTTGATCAGTAAATAAAAAATGGGCGCCCTGGTTGTAATGCATGTACACACGTGTCATGATTCACGCCTGCATCCATGTCATGGCTCTTGTTTGAATCACAATGCATGCATACACTTCAGAGGCTATTTTGGAAAAGGTTTTCTTTAGTAGAAAACCCATTCCAAGATTGCAAGCCTTGAGTGTGAAGTAACTATCTGTAACATCTGCCTCCTGCTTCATGAAAAATCCAAAACGTTTCACTTCACACTTTACATTTTCCATCCTTTCCAGATTGCAGCAACTGTCAGTGCAGTAGTTGTGAAAATGCAGAGATCGTAAAGGCTAATCAAGGAACAATAAAACAGAATAACATAGATATTTACTGCAATGTAAAAGAATGAACAAGTAATATGGTTGTGAAATGACAGAGGATTGATATTGCACTCACAAATGAAATTCATCTTTGCAGTGGCCAGTGTCTTTGAGAACCAGACATTAGCTACCACTTACTGCTTTGTGTGGGAAAAGTTTCATTAATGATGCTTGATTGAAATGCATGATATATGGTCTAATTGCACATTCATTTTAGTCATGAGTGGTTTAACTGTGTGTTTGCACCTACACAGGAAAAAAACATAATTATAAGCTTCATAGTGTGATGATATAGATTATGTTTGAAATGCATTACAAATATTGGTTATGGATAGCTTCTCTTTGCTGTATAAAGTGGTTGGCAGTAATAAGGATGCAGCCAAATTGGAGCAAGTGTCATGCAAACCCTGATGTAATGCACAAGTAAAACTACAAATGTTCTTTAAGGATTGGCCTTTGGGTATTTCTGTTGTAAAAAATGTATATATGACTTGGCTAGAACTTTGGTGTTGTTTGACCAATCTTTATATTATCTTTCCAAAAACGTGTCAAAGTAAGTTCTGGTTGTCATGGAAAGTTTGGGTGTGATCCATGCAGTGGGGAGTGAACAATAGAGGTATGAAAAAATAGTGTGTTTGGAATGTTAAGTCCCAAAGGAACACATTGTCAAACCTACAGCCTGAACCGCTGAACTGAAGTACAACAAGTTTGGCAGAAAAGTAGATGTTGTTACACAGATTGTGCTTTTTGGTGCAAATCTCTCCAGTAGTTTTTGAGAAATTTAAGCCGTCAATTATAGATATATCTCTGGCTGTTAATATTTTTACTTCAGTTTCGCGATGAATTGTGAATGCACGCACTAATGGGAATGCTCTGACTGGCTGAACGCAACCTAAGCAGAAAGTTGCGACCGCCATTTCATCGTTCAGGAATGGGTCCTGGTGCTGAAATTTTGTGTGAGATACTCTGACCCCATGTTTGAGAAATGGGTGTGTAAGTGACACAAGTTATGTGTCTAAAGGGTTGTCATGGGGACATCGCAACAATTGCGACAACATCGCAAATATAGATGAAAATGTATTAAAAAATATATATATCTGTACACACTCACTGCTCACTGTCACACACTCATGTACGCACTCACAAATTCACTCAGACAATTATATACCCATTCACATACCCATACACACACATATACATCCAGTCACATACCCACTTAGGTACCTATGCACACAGTTACATTCTCATTTAGAGAGTCACGCACCCATGTGCAGACCAACTCAGGGACTCATGCACCTACTTATAGACTCAGTCATACACTTATGCATACAGTCTCATACCTACTTAGAGACTCTTACACCCACTCCCAGACCCCTACAGACACTCACACACTCAGTCACAGCACCACTCAGAGACTTATGAAACTCATACAACTATTTATGAACTCAGTCACTCACTCTCTTGTGCTTGCTTAATGCGCCCAAAGTTGGCAGGGTATGCCCAGATGTGTGTCCCTAGCTCACTTTGCCACTGGATTCAAACTAACCTGGCTGATGAGGGAAACCTGTCCCAGAATGCTAGTTTCCAGGCCAGGGAAGACCTGGCTTGGCAATTCAGACTGGACTGTTCCCATAAGGAACAGGCTCAAGACTGATTTGCATAGGGCTGGGTATGAAGTGGGGTGGCAAAGTGAGCTAAAGAACGAAGATGGATTCAACCCAGATCTGTGACTGGGAGTGAGTGTCTGAAAAGTTTCAGCGCTTCGTCCATTTTCTCCTTGTGTTTGCTTTGTTTGCCCTAAGTTGGCAGGGTATGCCCAGACCTGGGACCCTTGCTCAATTTGCCTCTGGATTCAAGCTAGCCTGGCTGATGACGGCTAATTAGACAGAAACCGGTCCCAGGATGCTTGTTTCCCGTCCAGGGAAGACATGGCTTGGCAGTTTGGGCTGTACTGTTCCCATGAGGCACAGGGTCAGACTAATTTGCATATGGCCATGTCTGAATTGGGGTGGTGAAATGAGCTAAAGAATGATGATGGATTAAAACCAGATCAGTTGACTGGGGTGAGTGTTTGATTTGATCAAGAGCTCTGTGCATCCTCCACTTTGGTATCACTTTGTTCGCCCTTAGTTGGCAGGGTATGCCCAGACGTGGGTCCCTTGCTCACTTTGCCACTGGATTCAAGATAGCATGGCTAAGGAGGGGTGTTACCCCGAAACCGGTCTCAGGATGCTTGTTTTGAGGCCAGGGAAGACCTGGCTTTGCAGTTTGGGCTGGACTGTTCCCATGAGAAACAGAGTCTAGACTGATTTTCATATGGTTGAGTCTGAACTGTGGTGGTGAAGTGAGCTAAAAAAAAATGATGGATTCAACCAATATCCGTGTCTGAGGGTGAGTGTCAGGAAAGTTTCAATGCTCCGTCCATTATCTCCTTGTGTTTGCTTTGTTTACCCTAAGTTGGCAGGGTATGCCGAGACGTGGGTCCCTTGTTCGCTTTGCCTCTGGATTCAAGCTAGCCTGACTGATGAGACCTGTTACCCTGAAACCGGTCCCAGGATGCTTGTTTCTAGTCCAGAGAAGACCTGGCTTGGCAGTTCAGGCTGGACTGTTTCCATGAGGAACAGGGTAAAGACAGATTTGCATATGGCTAGGTCTGAACTGAGGTAGCGAAGTGAGCTAAAGAACGATGATGAATTCAATCCAAATCTGTGACTGGGGATAAATGTCTGAAAAGTTTCAGTGCTCCGTCCATTATCTCCTCGCATTTACTTTGTTGCCTATTCCAGATCCGGGTGGAGGAGGAAAGTGAAGACAACGGATGTCTTGATGACACTGAACTGTGTACCAAACCATGTTCTGGCATTGTCGATGAGCCACTGCCAAATTCTGATTATGATTTATTTGTTGATGGATCAAGTTTAAGAGATAGTAGAGGAAACTAAGCATGAGCACAAAATCTGTTCCGCTCGTGGATTTTGCGGATTTTTGGTAAATTCGCGATTTGCGAACTCCCGCGAATTTACCAAAAATCCGCAAATCCGCGAGTGGCGGATCCGGGGGGCAAAAGTTCAAGCCTTCAAGCCTGAAGTTGTTGTAACTATTTTAGGATGGCGCCGGCAAGCTGCCAGCGCCATCCTAAAATAGTTACTAAGTTAGCTTCAACAGGAAGCACTAATAGATAAAATAAAGCTGGTGCTCGAGCATCTGCTTTATTTTATCTATTAGTGCTTCCTGTTGAAGCTAGCTTAGTAACTATTTTAGGATTGCGCTGGCAGCTTGCCGGCGCCATCCTAAAATAGTTACAGGATGATGGACAGCTCACTCAAGGGACCCCTGCGCACATCGGTGCGATTGCATAGTAACATAGTGACCAGGAGCTTCCTTCTCCTTATCTGCTGCTCTGATCGGTCTCTGACCGTTTATACACATTAGAGGCATGTGAACTCGCATGGAAGCCCCGCCCGCACACTCGCGGTGTGCACCGTCTTCCCGCCATTTACCCACTTTGATGGACAGTTGAAGCTTAAATTCAGTGACGCATTCATCAGCCCAAAAACCATCGTGAGCGTTGTCGAGGCTGGGCAGGTATGCTTTCTTTCCAAATCTACCGTCGTAAATCAGCTGTGATGCTCGATAGAGGCCTTTGCATCCTTGACTTTTACGAGCGCAATCGCCGTGCTGTTCCTGTGACCAGGAGCTTCCTTCTCCTTATCTGCTGCTCTGATTGGTCTCTGACTGTTTATACACACTAGAGGCATGTGAACTCGCATGGAAGCCCCGCCCGCACACTCGCGGTGTGCACCGTCTTCCCGCCATTTACCCACTATGATGGACAGTTGAAGCTCAAATTCAGTGACGCATTCATCAGCCCAAAAACCATCGTGAGCGTTGTCGAGGCTGGGCAGGTGTGCTTTCTTCCCAAATCTACAGTCGAAAATCAGATGTGTGCACCGTCTTCCCGCCATTTACCTACTATGATTAACAGCTCACTCAAGAGACCCCTGCGCCCTTCGGCGCGACTGAATAGTAACACACACATGGTCGCTGTAGACAACTCTTCTGGCACTTTAGGCAGCTGTAGCGTTGTAAAAGCACTATACATTTACCCAACGAGGTAGCACTTACTGATTAGCCAGTAGAAAGTACTCCAGTTGAGTAGAGGTATGGCACAAAACGGTGGCGTCTTCTTGGATAAATATGAAGGGCAGGGTTCATTCTGGCACGATGGTCCTGTCACAAAAATTAAACCTCAACAGGAAGCACTTACAGATATCAATAAAGCATGTGCCCTAGTTGAAGCTCAAATTCAGTGACGCATTTATCAGCCCAAAAACAATAGTGAGCGTTGTCGAGGCTGGGCAGGTGTGCTTTCTTCCCAAATCTACCGTCGAAAATCAGCTGTGATGCTGGATAGAGGCCTTTGTATCCTTGACTTTCACGAGCGCAATCCTCGTGCTGTTCCTGTGACCAGGAGCTTCTTTCTCTTCATCTGCTGCTCTGATCGGTCTCTGACCATTTATACACACAAGAGGCACTTGAACTCACACAGAAGACCCCCCCCATTTAAAAAATTTGCAAATCCGCGAATCCGCAAATTCGTGAATTTTGCGGATCCGCGAATACGCAAATCTGCAAATTCGCGAATCGCGAATTCGCAAAATTCGCCCATGCTTAGAGGAAACCTGAGAGCAGCTTTTGCTGTCTGGACTGTTACCGGAGTGGTGGAGGCTGCCTTGTTACAAGGAGTACAGTCCGCACAAATGGCTGAGCTTGTTATTCTGACTCGTGCATGTTGCATTTCCGAGAACCTTCGAGTGGCGATTTACACTGACAGTACATTCGTCAGCGTGGTGAGAAGGGTGAGACAGGGATGCGTTATGGCCCCCTTTCTCTTTTCACTATACATAAACAGTATAGGAGAGGCACTGGTGACATCTACTAAAGATCTTCCACAAATACAAACGCACCCTGTCACAGCCCTCCTTTACGCTGATGATGCTGTTCTCATGGCCCGTACACCTTTGGCCCTTCAGTCTCTGTTGTTGAATTTTGTATATTATATGAAGGAACTTGGTCTCCAAGTTAATCTAAGTTAAAACTTTCATCATGAAATGTGGTAGAACTACTAAGAAGTGTAGAGATATAAGAATAGATAGTACAACTATCGGCTTTACCAATACCTTTTGTTATCTGGGGATTTTATTTGAAAGAGATGGTTTATGGAACTAGGCCATTGCTAACAGGAAGCTACAATTTAGCAAATCTTGCATGGCCCTCAGGAGCTTTGCTCAAACCCTCCTGAGGTGTTGATGAACATTCATTAAGCCAAGTGTCTTAGCATAGCTACATATGGGGTAGGATTGTGGGGACATAAAAAATGTACCGATATTTAAACTGTAGAAAATGATTTTCTTTTTATATTTACTCGCTGCACCTAAAAGTACATCAGTTTATGTTTGTCTCGCTGAATTGGGGGCACAATTCATAGATTTATTAAAGCTGCAAATAAATTCTCCTTTGGCATAAAATTTGGACCTCGGAATATTCACCCCTTAACAGAGCAATAATCTGCCTTAAATCAAGCCTACACTTAAGAATCTCTTGGCTAGCCTATGGTCAGCGCTTTTTTTGTGATATGGGCTACCCTGAGTTTTTTGAAAGACCAGAAACACTAAATATCATTAGCAGAAAGACCCTGAAGGAGAAAGGGATGATGCATCTGGATAAACTCTGCCTGCTATTTGAAGTCCCCAATCCAAGTTTATTGAAAAATCAACTGGTATAAATCACTTTTAACATACAACCCTACCTTAAAGCAATATTGAATGGTAGACACAGGTTTGTCTTATCTTGCCTAAGACTGGATATATTTCATAGACTAGTCAGTTTTGCAAAAAGGAATGACTGGTCAACAAATTGTATCAGTTGCCCCTGTGATAACAAGATGCCCTAGGATACAATGCATGTGGTCCTTTTTTGCAAGTTTTATAGTCAACGAAGGAAAAGATATATCTTACTGATAATTAAACCATATTGTTTTACACAATGCCGCCCGGCATATCTATATTTACAATCATTCCCTACCCTAGAGATTTGTTGTAGAATGTCATCAATTTAATGGGCGTTTTTTTATACTAGAAAGAATATTTTACTAACACTGTGATTAGGGTAGGTAATATGCTGTAACTCCTTCATGGATCTAGGGATTTTGAACAACGCGACTGATGGAACCTAGGTCCTGCTTATGACTGTGCAATATTTTGTGTTCACATATTCTTAATTCGACTAGACTAGTCCAATATTTTGTATTTATATATTTAAATTTGATTAGTCTAGTGCATTGGTGAATCATATTAGTCAGAGGGCTGGGTGGACCGGGTCCTAGGTTATCCTGTTCTTTTCCTTACAGCGGTCGTGTCCAAATATAGGTTCAATTACAGCATGAAGGATAATTGTAAATTACTGTTCTTTTATTCTTTCTGATATATGATGAAATGGGTATATTAACTAATGTCAACACGTAGGCACTATTCAATTTGTTTCTAGGAATGTTCCCTACCGAAGATGTTCTTTTAAAGCAGGCTGTTCAAAATGTTCAGGTTAGGACATGCATATATGTATAAATATCCACCAACATTTGACTACTTTAAGATCTAATAATCTTAGTCTGTTTTACATTTTTTAAATTAATATTTGATGTTTATATGATAAGTATTGTATAATGATGTCTGTTTTGTGTGATGCTTTTATGGATGTTTTTATAAGTCCAAATAAAGTTATTAACTAACACTGACAGCCGATGTGGGTTCGGAGTTGGTCATGACTTCAGATAGCTGTGGTCTCAAAGGGGTTTCATGACCTCATCTGGGTACCCAATCAGAAATGGGGAGGTTGCGAGAAAACTGTCGGAAGCATTACAACTGCCAAAAGAAGTTTCAGTTGCGAAGTGCTCTGTGCACTGCAAGGGGGCTGATTATGTCACTGCTGGGAATAACTACGTGGATAAAATTGATTGTTACTATGCTTTGAATTCTTGTACCTTTCATGGAGAATATAAGAATGAGGAAATGGAAGTGGCCGATTTCAACGTGATGTTGGCTGTGGCCAACACTTGGGATGAAGTGAGGTGCTTGCAGGAGGAAGTGTCTGAGGAGGAGAAGTCAGGATGGATCAGATCAGGGTGCGTGAAGAGCGACGAGGACGTTTGGGTGTCAACAGATGAAAGAGCGATTGTACCCGATTGTTTATTATACCCAATGGTAAATCAGACCCATAGTGCAGCACAAGTAGACAGGGATGCAATGGTAAGGGGGTTCAGGCAGACTTGGTTTAACCCCAAGTTTCGAGTGGTTGCAGAAGCTTTGTGCCATCGATGTGTGATTTGCCAACAGAGGAATGCAGTGAAGAAAACTGTTGTTACACTAAGTCAAATGAGGAGGTCAGGAGGGCCTTTTAACAGGATGCAGTTGGACTTTGTTGAGATGCCTATGTGCAATGAATTGAGATACATTTTGGTTGTGGTGTGTCTAATCTCCTATTGGGTCAAAGCCTAACCCACACAGAGGTGTGACAGTTTCACTGTAGCTAAGCTGTCGTTAAGGGAACTAATTCCGAGGTTCAGATTTCCAAACACATTGGAATCGGACAGAGGGACTAATTTCAATAATAGACCCTAAAACTACTCTATGCAGCTTTGAGGATGGAACAAAGATTGCACTGCAATCACAGACCCGAGGCATCAGGAATGGTTGGGCAACAGTTCAACAGCACTTTGAAGTCCAGATTGACTTAAGTGTGTGTTTCCACTTCCTTGAAAAGGCCTGATGTGTTGCCTCTGGTGATGAGGAGTCTGTGCAGTACCACTGATAGGAGTACTGGCTTGTCCCCCTTATGAGATCCTTATGGGGAGAGCGATGAGATTGCCTGCTGTGCCTGCCAATGCACTTGTTAACATGACCAATGATTTGGTTCTTGACTACTGTAAAGGATTGGCTGATGTAGTTCATTCTGTGTATCATCAGGTTGAAGCAGTGAGTGCATTAACAACTAGAGACCTTTGTCACAATCTGGGCCCTGGAGAATGGGTACTTGTGAAGAGACATGTGAGAAAGAACTGCCTCATACCCCGCTGACATGGACCCTACCAAGTGATTTTGGATACTACAACTGCTGTAAAGTGTGGCAGAGTTTTGAAGTGGATCCATGCCTCTCACACACAAAGAGAGCCAAGTCCCTCTGAAAAGAAAGCTCCACCGTCTAGAGAACTGATGGATGTGAACGGAGCGTTACCGCAGGGGGTGAGCCAAGCTGCAGAGGAGTTGGTGGGGGCTGAACAAGATCTAGAACAATCAGAGGGGGGTCCAGTCGAACAAGCTGCTGACATCCCCTCCAAAGGAGACAAGACCATGGTGTCTGAGAAGTTGTCTAACCTCGACGAGGGAGTCAGTGAAGGAACGGGGCAAGTGCAGTTGAAATCGAGGGCCGACCTGATAGAGACCTGGCCAGAAAGAGAACCAAGGAAGAATCTGAGGCTTGCACCTGAAAGAGGGCCTGGGTTTTCTGCTTTGTTCAAGTGAAGCCTGGCTGAGAAAAGAGGCTGCTGTGTTCTTAATCCGATTTGAGTCTGAAACAGTTTAACAATGGAGTCTGGAACTCGAAACTGGAAGCGCAAGTGTATTATAGGCACATTTATAACTATTGTAGTGGCAGTGATAATAGTACTAATAGTAGAGTTAGCTGCTAGGTTGTCAGAGGAGGGACGAAAGGATGTTGTCCCTGAAGTGGTTACCCCTGGGCCAGGGGTACCAAAAACAGGTACTCTTGGATCAACTGACAATTTTGCTGCTAAAGGAGAGTAATATCTCCACCTAGATTTGTCTAAGGGCGATGGTACTCTTAATGTTTATGCTAGATTGCTGTATGAATACATAGACTCTGTGAAAGCTAGGGATTGCTATGTATGTATTCAACTATCCGCATCTGTAGAGAAGGGCATCACCTACCATCACTTACCTTTGACTTATGGCATTAGTTGTAGTTTACTTCTTAGTATGTTTTATAGAAAGGGCCATTATGAATATTGCTTTTCAAATTATGATGTAGTACAGTCTGAAGTGTCAGGTTATAAGCATTTGAGCAGATATGACACCAAAAAGACTGTTGAGATGATAGGGAGTTATTTTGTACCCCTTACTGCTTTAGGCACTGCTTACGATCATAGGCACAATTTGACTTGTATCTTAACAGATGTAGAGAAGAAATTTGTAGATCAAGTAGAAGATAGGTTCAGAGTCATATTTAAGGAAGGGCATAAACCTTACAAATCCCCTAGTGTTGCAGGGTTTCTGTACTCACACAGAACTGTGCACAGAGGAGTGGAACCTCGGCAAATTAGGATGTCCCAAAACTTACCTTAGCAACCAACTCACCCCTTACCGAGCTAGCTACAGTGTCTCATTGGACATATCAAACACCCAATGTTTAGACAAACCAGAACATGAACTTACAGTACCTCAGGGTACGTGGGACTCATGAACACTCTTTCGTTATATTATCATTACAAACCAGAACATGGAGTAAAGAAGACACATGTGCATTTGAAATGTTTATTTACTAATGCCGTCTTCTCAGGCGCAGTATCTTTGATAATACAAGTATACTTATTATCAGTAGCAAAATTATCAGCATAGTTACTAAGACATAAAAAGCGAATGGTGACAGCATGTTAACATGCTGTAATGAATAAGAGTTAACAACACTTATATCTCACCCTCCCTGACACATATATTATATTATTAGCTAAGAAGGTCTCTTTGGGTTGTTTTAGGGCGGGCCCATACCTTAGTGTCCTAGCATGAAGGAATCACATCAGCATACACCAGCTCTCTCTGCATGTGCACCGCATCAAGTGTGTTAACAATTCTCGTGCAAAGCAATATCAATCCCGCCTCAAGCCCAAGTTGGCAAAGGCTGCACTTGTGTTATGACTATGAAGGCGTGGAGATCAGACCTCATAACAATTCCATATCGTGTTGCTCCTGAAACTTCAGCACTCTCCGTGCAGACATGGTTTATTAAACAAAACTGATATCAGAGCAATAACATATTATTCTCACATACACCACGGCAAACCACTAGGTTGAAAGCTAAGTCAACAATTAAGGGTCGTGTGCAGAAGTTGCAAGAAAGGAAAAATGGCGTTTAAATCTCAAATGTACCTATGCTAACTTAACACGATATAAGGATATATAGGAGCTATACAACACCCCCCCATGATCCGAGAACGGACTAAATAAGATAACAGAAGTGCCATCACATGAGAGCAGAATCCAATTATAAACGAGCATGAATAAAAATTCAATTATAAAAACTAATGCTAAAAAATAGCCCACAAGTATAATGTGGCTCAAGCCAATAGGCAAGCAAAAATAAAATGTCTTGACCAAAAGTCAATAAAATCAAGGAAATGCTATCAATCAGCATGTCAATTTGAGGCAGTGTCTATGATAAGACTGTATATGAAAAGTAAGCCGCAACAGCCTCCAGGAGGAAGTCACTGTCCTCATCCGAAAACAGTTCAGCCATCCAATTTAAAAGATGAAAGGAACATACGTGATCTTCCAGCACCGGATCCTCTATAACCATCAGAGGACAGCTCGGTGGGTTTTCAAGAAAACTTTGTTCCAAGAAATTTTGCGCTGCCGACAACACATCCCAGGGACCCATTAGTCCATGTGCCACCGCCAAGGCCATAATCCTTTCGTCAGAACAAACCAACTCGTGAGCAATGATAGGACTCATCAGTTGATCAAAATCGACGTCAGAAGATACTGGTCCGCAGAGACACAAATCAATGGCCCAAAGGAAATCACAGGTCAGACAGCGAAATACAGGCTGGACACAGGTGAAATAGGAGAACCGAAAAGATAATCCAAACGCCGTGCTTAGAGTCGCTAACGGCAGTGTGCCATAGTAATCAAGCATGCGGTTGCGAAACCGCGTCAGTAGTAGCTGTGCGTGGTCTTGCACAGGAAGGGCATCCATATTTAAAAAGGCAGAAAACCACCAATGGGCCAGCCGCTAAAGCAAGTAAAAACGGGAACCCTCCAAATAAGGATGAAAAAATAGAATGGAAGAAGGCAGGGATGACTCCAAAAATCTTCTCAAAGGAAGTCACGAGACCACCGCTAACAACTTTAAAAAAATGTGCTAGGCCCGTTGTGGAGGATGCGTTAAAGATAGAACGGACCATGGCTCCGAAATGCAAAGGCAAATCAGTGTTTAAAAGAGCCTGAACCTCCGTACGGGTGTTAGCAATGTGAAGCACGAAAGTTTCACGGGCCGAGCTCAAGGCCACCTCTTTCTGGGACAATAGAGCTCTTATTCTAGCCATGCCGCTGAATTCTGCTCCCAAGGTCGGTATCTGTGGCCAAATGGAAGACTCCCTATGTTCACGTGTGGGAGGATAAAGAACATTTCTGCAGCAAATAACTCGCTCACTAACCGTTACTATGAAAGCTATACCTTTAATTAAACCACAACAGTTTTCATTATTGAGCATTAAATAACTACCATTCTCTAACAATTTAAACGTGGGGATGATAGCAGGAACTGGCGTGCCCTTTAAAACGCAAGCCATATTCGGTCTGTCCTTGTTACATGAACCGTGTAACTGTATGTGTCTACACATTAAAGAATGATCTGGCGTCTCAGTACACTCATCCCCTGTTAGATAAACTTCTTGTTCATCCTTGAAACATCTGTATGTGTATGGGAGTGACCAGACCTCATGAAGAAAACCGCTACCTAAGGGTTCAAAACGACCTATTGGCACATATTTCATACAATTTGAAAACTTATATAAAGCAAAAGGCAGCGTTATTAAACCGTGGATAAGCCACGTAGCAGCAGTGGCTTCTGCCACAGAAAAAGGTAAAGATTCCAACCTTTCAATATGTAGCATAGAAAAGGAAGCATCACGCATTGAAAGCAAGCGTTGTTTGTCTGTCAAATTAAACGGTGCAAATAAAGAGGAAACGTTCATGTATCCCCAGGGAACTTTACCCATTTTCAGAGTCTGAAGTGTCCATGCAAACTGCATGATTGACCGTAATTGATTTTGACCATGGTATAATACAGACACTTCATCATGCACAATATCAACAACAGACGACACAATATTATCTAATGTGTAAATTCTAGAGGAAAGCACGTTAATGCTATTGTCAACAACTGCAAGCACTTTCTCAAGATTCGCCTGATCAATAGCCCTAAGGCGTGAAGCAGCCTCAATCTGTGAGAGTTTCCAAATTTCATTGTAAACCCCATATAACCATCTTTTCGACCTGCCACTAGCTGGGCCTTTAATGAAATCATTCAAATCCACGTCTGCATTCAGTTTGGAAAGGTGATACTTAACCGCAGGTAAAGTTGAATGTTTCAGCCAAGCTTGACACAACTTGCCCACAGAGTAAGAGGTGACAGTATGACTCAAATCAAAACGGGGATCAGATCTAACAGTCTTAAAACCGTCAGTTATATTTAAAAATCTTTTTTGGCAAGAATCAGCACTACGGTGCCAAAGCAGCCAACCCTTGGGATTCATACTGGAAATGTTAAAGGAGGAATTCAGAAGCAGAGCCTGTATTTCTCTAATGGACAATTTAGTAAAATTACTCCAATTCTCATATTCCTCCAACTCCGGGAAAGACGGGGTGTTCAACCTTTTAGATGTAGCCAATCCAAAGCATGTGGTCTGGGAAATGGTTTCATTTAAAAACCACATATGATTTGGGATGAGACATGCACGGTGCAAAGCCTCAGTGCCTCGTACCTGCCAGGCCCTTGAGCCCCAAACTGATTTAAGGTCTATGGTATCCTTCCATAACTCATACCCCCCAGTAACTAATTGATCTAGGAAGGCCTTCGAATACAACAATTTTGTATTTGTAAGTCGAACCTTGGACAGTGGCTGTTTGTTAAATTTAAAATAAAATGACTCGGGATTGGACTGATTAAAGTCAGTGAAATAAGTATACTTTTTAAGAAACGTTTCTGAACTCCCTTGTGTAGGTGCTGGGCAATGTTCCCACTGAGTAAAATTAACTGCATCCCTTCGGGAAGATGTCTTGTGTAAGAAGTGATTGCCATAATGTTGGTAACAGAACAATTCACCATAATTAGCAGATTCTAAATATAAATCCTCAGCATCAAAAGCAGCATAGTATTTCAAATCAGAAAACAAACTTTCCACAGCATTAACATCCCAATCATCAGAACGAATGTTTTGTTTCACCACATCCCCCATATTAACTCTCAGTACATTAGGAACATTAACGACTTCCGTTGGACCATGAATCTGAAAACGAACTGCATCCCACGCGATTCCATCCAGAACAGGCCATGCTGTGATGTTAACCAAAGTCAAGTCTCTTTTTAATCTGTGTGTAGAATGTGAAGAGGAAAGTGGGGCCAATGTTCCATTTAAATGAGTAATGCAAGTTCTCTCCTCGACATAGTGTCCATTCATAATCCGAAAAAAATAAAACACAAAACCAATTGACATAAAAAGGTAAACTGAAAAAAGGACCAGCCAAATGTATATCCAAGGAGGTATCAAAAAATGTTTTTTAAACAGGCTAGCATATACTGCAATATTAGAGGGTTTTTTCGAGGCAAGGGAAGCAGAGTCAAATGAAAATCTGGATTCCGTGGCTAAACGAGCTTGCAGGTCAGGCATGGACAAATCAGTGGGGTATGTATAGTCTGTCTCATCAAGGTTAGTTCCTGGTAAATTATTCAATAATGGACTGGAAACAGCAGGTAATTCGATGGCCACCTCAGGTTCATTATTAGAAGCAGTGGGCATAATTGAATTTCTCACAATGGAAGGACAGGAAACAGCCGGTGTCATGCTAAGAAGAATCGGCCACTCTGTGTATCTTGACATTGTCAATAGAAATAAACCTGTTTTCCTTACGACCTGGAAGTGGTGGTAGAATGACTGTTCTTGTGCCCTTCACTCCAAGCACTGGGACTGGAGCTCGATAGGAGGGACCAAACTCTTTCTTGTTGTCGATCTTCTCTCGAACCAGTTCGCCAACTTGGGGTAGCCAGCCAACTACCGGGATCTGCAACGCATCATCCGATGTGGAGGGCAAATGTTCCTTTGCAAGAGTGTCTCTGGTCTTTTGTAGATTCTGTAAAACATTGCAATGTTCATCTGCGTCAAAGGAAGTGGCGCGAACCACTGAGTCTAGACCGTCAAGGTCAGGGACGTACATCTTGATGCCAAAGAGCATTTCGTATGGGG
Source organism: Lissotriton helveticus (assembly GCF_964261635.1). Classification (NCBI taxonomy): domain Eukaryota; kingdom Metazoa; phylum Chordata; class Amphibia; order Caudata; family Salamandridae; genus Lissotriton; species Lissotriton helveticus. The sequence continues at coordinate 611,102,335 of NC_136071.1, read as the reverse complement.
TCCGCCCACCCAGAGACCTTCTAGGGAGATTATTAAGAGCACGCTGCACGCCATAGAGGTGAGCCAGCCAGTTTCTGCCAGTGCCTATAACTCGGGCTGTCAAAGATTGCTTTAAATCACGGTTCATTCGTTCAACTACACTATTACCCTCAGGTCTGTAGGGTGACGAAAACTTGACTTGGACCCCCATCGAAGTCATGGCATCCTTATACGCCTCAGAGGCGAAAGCCGGACCCTGATCCGAATGGAAGGTACCACAGGCAAAAATCCCTATAAAGATACGCAAATCTCTAATGACAGTCCGTGAATCAGCGCTGCGATGTGGCCATACCCACACAAAGCGTGTGCATGAGTCAACTGCTACTAAGATGTATTTATACGCAGTATCAGATGAAAATGGACCGCAGTGATCTAAATAAACACAGCCTAGCGGTTTATTAGAAATGTACAACTGAGTCTGAGGCGGACGCGTAGCAGTTGAAGGTTTAATCTGCTGGCATATGTCACAAAGAAGGACATAATCACGCGTCTGTTTGTACAGTCCCCGCCACCAGAAACGTAATTGTAATTGAGTTACAGTTGCCGAGACGCCCGCATGCGCAGACGCCACACCTTCATGAGCCGCTGTAATCAAGTCTGCTCTGCGATCCGAGTTGGGAATCAGCCGTTCTCCAACATCAGGAATTGTCACAAAAGGAACCTTTTCGGGACTTAAGTGGTATTTATACTTCGAAGGGAATCCCGCAGGATGTTTACTTCCCTTCTCAGAGGCAGCAATCGCTGCCAAGATGTCGCTATCAATCTAGGTATTAGACCTAGTAACTGCTGCAACTAAGTATGTAGATACTGCTGATTTCGCCGCTTCATCAGCAAGCGAGTTGCCAACAGCGTGTACTCCCACGCGCTGATGACCGAGAGTATGAATCACATAAACGAGCGGCAACATAGCCTTAAGCTCTGCCACTCGAACCCAGATCATTTTATGTTTTATTGTGCTACCCTTGGAATCATGAAAATCATTTTGAATCCAAAAGAACAAGTTTTCATTGTAAGACTGGACACAGTAGTAAGAATCACTTACAATTAGAGTAGTAACACTTGGATCTGCGTACTCCAGAGCTAGTAAGAGAGCACGAAGCTCTGCCAAATGTGCGGTGCAATCGCCCAGGGGCAACGTGTGTACCTCCCTGGAAACGAACTCATCATTCAACATAGCACCGACCACAATGGCGCATGCGGAAACGTAGGCATGTTTAGAGCCATGCGCAACCTGCGCCGACCCATCAGTGTAAATGATGCAATGGAAGTCCTCCAAAGGTCGCATTGCCAGAGGAGCAGGATGAACGAATTCATACTGCAAGTACTCTTGCGACCGTAAGGAAGCGTCAAAAATAAACATGACATCCGTGGATGACAATGACGCAGCCCACTGAATCCACCGAGGGTGCAAAGCCTTTGAATTTGGTACACTGGCTTTCGTGACTGCCTCCAAATGAGGACAGGGTGTTACCACTAGCATGCGCTTCCCCTGTGACAGAGCACGTTCTTTTAGAATTGCCATCTGTACAGCAGTTAAAACCTTTTCCACTGTGGGAAACCGCATCTCAGCCGAAGTGTACAAGTGTGACTTGTAAGCAATAGGTACTGTGTCACCTTCATTAAAAGTTAGGTACGTGAAACCCACCGTCCCAGGAATTATTCTTATGACCAGGTTGGTGTGGTTATCACGAGTCAGTAAATATTTAGAAGCGAGCAGATCAGCCTGCAAGGATTGCAAAATGGCTGAATGCTCAGGCAGCCAGCATGATTTTGAGAAAGTTGGTTGTATCAAAGCATACAAAGGCTTGATACGCTGGGCATATTCCGGAATGTAAGTCCTGCCGAAATTCAAAAAGCCCAGTAAAGATTGTAATTTTTTCAGTGTTGTTGGAGCGCGCAATTGTGCGCACTTCTCCAAGAAGTGAGGAGCCAAACCTCTACCTTCATTGTTGAGCTCATAGCCCAAAAACAACACTGTGTGTTCAGCAATGTGTGATTTTGCAAAGTTAAATTTGTAACCCATGTCTGCGAAGTTGCAAACAACAGAATTTACACGACACAGATGCTCCCAAATATCGTCGTCAGTGAGATATATGTCACCCACATACGAAAAAGCATCAGGGTCGAGTGCCTCCAGAATAGAGACAATTCGAGCGGTAAATATACCAGGACTATTCTTGTAGCCCATTGGAAGACGCCGGAATTGCTTTTGGACTCCAGCGCTCGTAAAACTGGTCCATTGGGAGCTAAAGCTGTCCAATCTGTGGGCATAAAAACCATTGGATATGTCAAGCGTTGTCTTGAAACGCTTACGCACGAGACTATCCACTAGGGCAGAGCCGTGGGTATTCTGTACTGCACAGTTACGGCAATGCGAGTTTAAATGCCGGTAATCCAAAACCAAACGATATGATCCGTCAGGTTTGTTCACAGTAAAAAGGGGATTATTCATCGGTGACACACACGTTTCAATAACTCCCTGATATTCCAATTGTTCAAGGATTTCCGCGACGGAAGATTTCGCTTCACGCCGAATGGGATATTGAGGTTGAGGCTGCGGCTGAGACCGCAACGGAATTTCGTGGCAAGGCGACAATTTATCCCAACCACATTGGTTACGGTACAGAGCCGGCGCGAGAGCCCGAGCCCACTCTTCTGCAAAATGCTGCGCATGCTCTTTCGAGACAGTGTTCGCGAAACTGGGTAGGATCACCTCCTCCCCTCGCGGCGCCGCGAGCACAAAAGGTGGGGGCCAGTCAGCCTCCGAAAGCAAAATATCATATGTAGAAGACAGATTCTCCCAAAATACACCTTTAACGGTACGCTGTATGTCACCTTCAATTAACAGGACAATTTCATATAGTCTTTCAGGGGGAGCAAGTCTCGTATCCGCTGTTTCTATCACAACGTAGACATCAGTCGCTGTCACCCTCAGTAGTGGACGCAGCGCCTCTCTGACTATGGTTATCTCCGCCGCGCTGTCCAGCAAGGTCAGAGCCCACGTCAGATTCCGAAGCCGCGTTCTCACTATCTGTGGCATATCGATGCGCTGTTAAGGCTGCGACTTTCTTTTTCGCAAACTGCGGACGCCTAGGCGTAGAATCCTCCTGCTTCACTGCGCCGTCCGTCTGGCGGGACTGACCACGTCCTTGTTGGCCACCACGTCCACGTCCACCCCCTCCTCCTCCACCGGTCTTCGGGGCCGATGTGTCCTGAAAGGAACGAGGAGAGCGTTGATCAGAACCCTGAAAACGATCAGGTGATTTAATCATCGCGCGGTCGCGCAAATCATAAACTTTTTCGGATGGCGCAGGAGCTTGTATTGCAGGAAAAGTACCCTGAGTCTGCATTGTCTGCTTCCCCTGTGTCTGTTTTTTAGGCCAATTCGATTTCTTGGACTTGGGCTGGGCATCTGTCACTGCAGATTGTCCCTGAGGTTGTTTTTTATCCTTCACTGGAAAATATTTCAGACCTCTACTTGTGCGGCCAATAGTTTTATAAGCGGCCACTACAATCTTTGCTAACTGGCGGGGTTTGTCGGCATCGGGCAGAGCAGCCAAAGCATTCGACACCTGAAAGTTAACTGCATCTCCTTTAACATTGGAGAGAATGAGATCACTTACAATCTCAAAAGAACCACACAGGCGCATACCCAATTCCACAGCTGCCTCTGGACCGTGATCATTCTGAACACGTCTAATGATTTCAGGCAGGGCATTCATAGACGGGGTGCCGAAGCACCTCGTATAAACTGCCGCAAAAGTTTTTCCCCAGCTTTCACAGTCAGCTAGTTCAGGAGTAATATCCTTCGGTAGAGTAATCGTCAACATTCTATGTTTATCAGCAGGAGTAGAATTCGGAAAAACCGCCTCCAGTTGATCAAACTTCTCTGCTAGCCAGAATGGGAAGTCATCGTTGTCAACAGGACGCGCACCAAAAACCGAATTTACCATCACTGGATTGAGACGCATTCCGCCTCGTTCCATGGGAGCGGCCGCACCCCCCTGGGGACCACCAGGAAGATGTCGACCAATGTATTGCACTAAAGCACGAATCACGGAAATGGAAACTACATGTAGCCTGCGAATTTCTGCCAGGGTACAAGCCCCGTGATTCGGGTGCGGGGTAAAGCCACCCAATGCAGGCCAATTAGTACCTGGAATTGAGAGTGGACCTAACCTCGCACGGGACAAAGAGTGGGGGAGGGCGCCATCAAACCAAACTCGATGCTGCCAATGATCAATAGGTATTTCCAATGCCCTGTATGGCGTATATTCAGCCGGGACATCCGAGGCGGTGTAGGAGTGGTACAAACCAGAATTAGCGTCCACAGCCGGAAACGTAACCCAAGAGTAAAACAACTCGTAAGGAAACGCCGGATCTGCACTTACCACGAAAATCACAGCCATCCCATCTACTGGGACCTGGTACGTCTGAAGATGGTTGCGTACCGCTACGCGACTATGCTGTGCAATAGCCACCGCAGCCGCCATCACAGAATCGGAAACAAGAAAACACAAAGAATACTTTGTAGCACAACTGGGTAGTAATTCAAAGAAACCGTTTAAGTAAGAATCAAGCTTGAATAAATACCTATTTCAAAAAATAGGTAGGTTTCACCAACACCCCGTTTTCCGGAAACGGACGTGAAGGGGTTAAGGCATGAACGATAAACTACTCGAGTGTCATGATATAAGACCACCGAAACCGTTGGGCGCCATGTTGCAGGGTTTCTGTACTCACACAGAACTGTGCACAGAGGAGTGGAACCTCGGCAAATTAGGATGTCCCAAAACTTACCTTAGCAACCAACTCACCCCTTACCGAGCTAGCTACAGTGTCTCATTGGACATATCAAACACCCAATGTTTAGACAAACCAGAACATGAACTTACAGTACCTCAGGGTACGTGGGACTCATGAACACTCTTTCGTTATATTATCATTACAAACCAGAACATGGAGTAAAGAAGACACATGTGCATTTGAAATGTTTATTTACTAATGCCGTCTTCTCAGGCGCAGTATCTTTGATAATACAAGTATACTTATTATCAGTAGCAAAATTATCAGCATAGTTACTAAGACATAAAAAGCGAATGGTGACAGCATGTTAACATGCTGTAATGAATAAGAGTTAACAACACTTATATCTCACCCTCCCTGACACATATATTATATTATTAGCTAAGAAGGTCTCTTTGGGTTGTTTTAGGGCGGGCCCATACCTTAGTGTCCTAGCATGAAGGAATCACATCAGCATACACCAGCTCTCTCTGCATGTGCACCGCATCAAGTGTGTTAACAATTCTCGTGCAAAGCAATATCAATCCCGCCTCAAGCCCAAGTTGGCAAAGGCTGCACTTGTGTTATGACTATGAAGGCGTGGAGATCAGACCTCATAACAATTCCATATCGTGTTGCTCCTGAAACTTCAGCACTCTCCGTGCAGACATGGTTTATTAAACAAAACTGATATCAGAGCAATAACATATTATTCTCACATACACCACGGCAAACCACTAGGTTGAAAGCTAAGTCAACAATTAAGGGTCGTGTGCAGAAGTTGCAAGAAAGGAAAAATGGCGTTTAAATCTCAAATGTACCTATGCTAACTTAACACGATATAAGGATATATAGGAGCTATACAACACTAGTTGGACGAAGGAGGAGTTGGACCATCATGCGAAAGGGAGTTCAGGGCCGTTAGCTTCAGACTGGCAACACAAGAGAAGGTTGTGTATTAAGCAGGCTGAGAGTGGGTATAGCTCTATATTTGTGGGAGAAAGTGAGTGTGATCACACATTTTTTGTTCATGGTCTGTGGAAGATGATTTTGGATTATAATGTTTATCCTATTCCAGGAGTCTATTTTGTGTGTGGGAAGAAGGCATACATGAGTTTGCCTAGTAAGTGGTGTGGTACTTGTTATATGGCTGTTGTATTCCCAAAGATATATCATGTGGCGGAACTGGATGTTTTGAGTGGTGTGACAAATGCTAGGCAAAAAAATGGAGCAAGCACTGGAGAGGTTACAGGAGACATCTTTGGAGCCTTAAAACCTAGTTTGGGTGTGGTGTTGAATAATATTAGGATTAGGAAGCTATCTACCATAGTTGACAAGCTATCTACAGGAACCACAAGGTTTTTGTTGCTCATAGAGGGCTGTGGTGATGCAGAATCGACTTGCTTTTGACATTTTGCTTGCAAAGGAAGGTGAAGTTTGTCATAAGCTGAAGGTCCAACAGTGTTGTACTTATATACCTGACAGGGGTAAGGATTTGCAGAAGTACATTAGTAACATAATTGACTTACAGACAGGAATTGAGGGATATGGCTGCAGAGGGTGTTTGGGATAAACGGCGACAAGGATTTGCTGCAGTTGGGAGGTGGTTTGCGAATCTGGGAAATGGATTGATGGGATATTTTATACGGCCCATCTTGATTGTAATCATCTGTGCCATTGTGTTGGTTGGATTGGTGAGGGATACAAGTTGCATAGAGTGAAGCAAAGAGAAAGACATCAGAAAGTGATGGATGGACATATAAGAAGGGCTGCAGGACAGCTGTTACAATAACTTGTTGTAAAATGTGCTCACCTGTTCTTCAATGTTGTGAAGGAATTAGATATTAGGAGAAAGTGTGAATCAATTAACATGTTATTGTATAAATGAACGCAATCCAATGTAAGGTTTAAGGTTTAAAGTTTAGAACGTGTACTTATCATGATAACCAATGTAAAAAGTTGCAGGTTTCATCAACATGTGATTCAGTGATGTATTAATGATGATAAATGCTTTTCGAGGTTGATGTTGAAGGTAAAATGTATATTAATGCAGATGGTTGATGTATTTGCTAGCCTATTTTGTATAGTGAATTAATTAACTTAGCTTGATTCCCAGGCCTCGATTGTATTGCATTAGAAGAGTCTTCATTTCTGACAGTGATGTTTAACTTTGTATGTGAAGTTTTCACAATGTTCTATATCACGTTTTCATTGCAGGTGGACAACGTTTATTAGAGAAGAGTACTGGTATTGTTTTATTAGGCAAGGTTGCAGCATGAAGGAGCTCAGTCACAGGAGATAAGGTTGAGGGAGGTGTTTTCACATGTGAGCTGGAGAGAAGACCAAGAATGAGCTGCTATAGGCTGTGTGTGTGGGAAAGGCAGTGAAGGGAGTTGATGTCAATGTAAAGTGTATTTCTGAGCTTCAGTGTACTGCTTGTGAGACGAAAAACATTGTGAAATATTTGATGAATATTATCTCATGTATGTTCAGCTTTATAGAGAGGGAAAGTTACCCCATTACCCTTGAACTCCTGACAGAGTACACCTATGCACGAATGTGCTCCTCCAGTTGCTTGTGGCTTCATGTCTCTGACCCATCTCATGGCGATGTGACTTCTTAGGGAGGCTTCATTTACTGACACCTTTTCCCTCTTCTCTATTGCCCGCTCGTGAATTAGTTTAGGGATGCCACTTTAGTGTTAGAGTAGGGATAGTTAGATTTAAATGCTGCATCAAGAAGAAGTACCGATGCAAGGAGACTTTAGCCTCTGCATTTTCATCTCATGCATAATCGTACTTCTTATGCTCCAGCGGGTGAACCTTTTCAGAAGGATCAGTTTCCTTTGGTTCCCTCTGTACTTCTATACCTTCATGCTGAAATGTGTTTATGTTCAACTATTTTTGAATTTGCAATAAATTGACTAACCTTATTTTGGTTGTCCGTCAGGGTTCTGGTGTAGCCATTAGTGTTACACTGAAGTTCAGTTGACTTATGAGCTTTTTTCCTCTCTCCGCTTTCAAGCTGCTAAAAAGAACCATTGGAGATCCAACATTGAACTGAATTGAGCAGGAAGGCAGAGGCCAGCTCTCCTTCCACAGAGTGAGGGAGCAGCAGGCAGCAGAGCAACAAACAGGAAAGCAGGCCTTCCAGAAAAGAAGTCCAGTTGAGTCAGTTGGGCAGCACTGCAGTCCACTGACAGAGGTTCAGTTCAAGATCTAGAATGTTTGATTTGGGAGGTTCAAAGACCCAGCACTTATACCCAAATGTGCCTTTGATGTGGTGTGAGAAGTTGGCCTGATGTGCAGTGTTCACTATTCTAGTGATCACTATATATCAGTCCAAACAACCCTTATTGATGATTGGTTGTAAGTCAACCTTATAGACCAGCTATCCTAGTAGCATGGATACGAGCAGTCTAAGGCTAAGACTCTAGAGGGCGTGTTAAGCCAGCTGTTTTACCATCACATTACCCCTTGAACACCCAGTGAAAGGACACCACACAAGTGTTATGAAAATAAACAGTGTATTTATTAGAATCACAACAACCCTGTACTCTTTATGAGGACAGGGTGCTAAGCACACAACAAAACTCTTACGAAAATACTTAAGTTAGCACGGTATACACAACTGCCCGAGGGGCACGAAAAACCATATACTTTAAAAGTGGAATGCGAAATTACTAGCAGGTAAGTACAGTACTAATAGGCTTTGGAATCGCTAGGACTTGACTACAGAATCGTTAGATTACTTCTAGGAGGCCTAGGGGACTCGGGTGCAGAGTGTGCACTCTCACGCGGGATGCGGGACAAAGTCTATGGAAGCTAGTAAAGGCAAAGTTAGTGTTCACGGGCGAACCCGACCTGGTAGGGAGAAAACGACAGTGGATCCTGACCCTAGGATAGTGAGGCTATGCTGGGACACCGAAGTGCCGAAGTTACCTAGCCCAGGGGCTGCAGCTGCATAGGTCTGAAAAGACGTCGGGAATCTCGTTGCCGGACCAGGAGCCTGGAAGAAGGACGTTGCTGGCAGGCGACCAGTGAAGAAAAGTTCGATGGATCCAAGCCTGGATCAAGGAAGAAGAAAACCTGAAAGCAGAGGGGACCAAGTTCTTGAATCACTAGCCAGTGATTAAGTGGGCACCAGGATGGCACCGGGCGAAGTCACCGCAGTCAGGTGAGTGGGCGCTGCTGGGCTCTGCAGTCTCTCGGACCAGGAGGCGTTGTCGGCGACCAGGATGGAGGTGCGAGCTGTCCCACGAAGGTTCTTGCTGTCGACGTCGCTGGACCCAGGATTGGGCAACAAGTCTTGGCAAATGCAAGGCCCACGCGGTGGACCTAAAATGGCGTCTTAGCCGGACCAGGAGGGTCCAGGGTACTTCTCCGATGGAGGGAAGCAAGGGCCAGTCTGGAGCAACCAGACCAGCAGCAGTGTTGTCGTCGGGCGTCGTTCGGAAGGCCACAAGCCAGCGGGCTAGTAGTCAAACAACGCGGTGAGCAGCAAAAAGCAGAAGGGCCCCACGCCGATCGTGGAGATGCTGGGGGGCTGCTCTTCGGTGCTGGAGCTGCTCAGGGTGGGGGCTTCTCGGACCCCAAAGCACTCACCAGGAAATTACTCGGCGGGCTTGCTGTGCAGAAGTCGTGCAGTCTTGAAGATGGCCGGTCCCTCGAGGTCTCGTCACACCCACGAATCTCAGCGTGACTGATGATGTAGGTAGAGGTCAGAGGTGCCAGGGAAGCTGGTTCTCGTCGAGCTGGGCAGTCTTGATCCGGAGGAGAGACTTGCAGCAGACCGCAGTGTTCTTAGGATGGTGCCTGCGGATGCAGGGTGACTACTCCTTAGTCACAAGGGAGAAATCTTAGGAAGAAGTCTTGAGTTCCTTTCGTGGAAAGTAGTTTCAGGATTCAAAGATGATCTGATTTGGAAGGGGGCCAGTTCCTACCTTTATCCTGTAAAAAGGGGCTGGCACGCGACTAAGTCCTGCCCTAGGGGTGGGACTAGGAGGGGGGTGGTTACACCCACTTCCTTGGCGGGCTTTTCCCCAGCACAGGGTCTGGAGTGACCCTGGAACTGGTTCCAGCCAGCCTATGCACAGTGAGCACCGGGGTGCCACGTGCAGTCACCTTCCTCTAAAGCCCTGCCTACCTACAATACACAAAACCCTGTCTGGGACGGTGCTGGCACCGCCCCTGGCAGGAAACCCTTTGTCCTTATCTCCTGCTCTGGGAGGACTCCCAGCAGCAGGAGGGCAGACTTGTGTCTCGGTGGCAGCATCCATTTTGTGGATGCTAAGGCTCTGTCTGACTTTTAACCGGGTTATAGGTTACATGCATGTCGTGTCCCTCTAGAAGGGTGGAATGCTAACCCCGTCGCCAGAATTGGCGAGGGGTTGGTATTCCAATTCGTATGACACCTTACTCGACACGTTTTGATAAAGCGATACCAGAGTTGGCATATAACCGCGAGGATTATAATGCACTTAAGAGTATATGGTATGCGATATCATGGAAACGGCTAAGGGATGGGTCCCGAAAGCTGCAGACAGGCTCAGCTCATGCCAGAGCACCATCTCACACGATTCCAAGCACTCTGCCTTCAGGATTGTTAAGGCCTGCCATAGGAGTGGCTGATAGGAGATCTGTGTGTCCATTTTAGGGTTAGATATAGGTATACTATATCTACAGCAAAGGGTGAGTACACCACCTTGCCCCAGCTGTCAAGCAGCCAGTTGTGTCAGATTTGGATGGCCAGCCAGGGGTGGCATAATACATGCTGCAGCCCCTGGTAGGCCCTGGGTACACCTATGCCCTGGGTACCTAAGGTACACTGTACAGGGACTGGTAAGGTGACTCAGTATCCAATTTAGATATGTACCTAAGGTACATGGAATCCATTTTACAGAGAGAGCAGTAGGCCTGGGGTCCTGAATAGCAGGGCCCCAGGTCAACTAAGTCAGAAAACCAGCAAAACACCAGGCAAAAAGTTGGGGGCAACCATAGTCAGGGATCTACCTTCCTACATAACCCCCCCCAAACGAAAGGAGATAAGGCTAGCCTTGCCAGGTAAGCCTATATTGCCTGAGTGGCCATATAAGGAAGTAACAGCACTGGCATGGTTACCCCCTATCTCATGGTCCACTAAGCAATCCCTCACCCTAAGGGTATCTGAGGGTCTCCACCATAGGGAATATCTACCTGTGGTGTGTTTTGGCAAAGGAAAAGGCTGGTGCTGAAATGGAGTACTGAAGTGAGGCTCCACTAATTTTGGGCTCAGCTTCCTCCAATCATTTTCCACCATAGAGGCCTTTCTTTCCAAGACTGAGTTGTTTTGGGCTCTCAGGGTCAACCTCTGGCTACCTACAGCTGGAGGTTGGGTCCCTCTGTTTGGCTTACTGGAGGGACAGGTCAGGTCTGGGGCCCTCAGGTCCCAAGTTTGGCTGTGCCCAACAGTGTCCATCTGTGGGAGGTCCCTAACTAATTTTAAGGGGGATCCCTCAGGAGTATGTTTTATTTTCACTGGGCTAGGACTACTAGCTTCAGTGCCCTTAATCTGCTGATTGGGAAATTCTTTTGGACAGGGGGCCCCTTGGGGTCCACCACTGGCCTCCCTGACCTCTACAGCCCTGGGCTGACTGAGGCAGGGTAGAGAGGGGCAGGTTACCTGCTCCAGACTGGGTCCCACCTTGGAAGGGTCCACTGACATCAGGGGTTCTGCCAGGCTAGGCCTGACTACCTCTGTGGCAGTTTCTTCACAAGGGGTCAGATCAGTTCCCTGAGGAGGCTGATCTTTTCCTAAAGTCTGGTGGGAGGGAGATTTCTCTTCCTCCTCAATGCTCTCTGTCTGAGTGGAGTGATCCATAGTTTCAGGCTTCACAACACTATCATCTGTCTGAGTTTGAGCTGTGGCCATCACAACTCTCCCAACCTTTTCAGGAGGGGGCTCAGTTTGGGTGTGGGCTGTTACCATGACAGCCTTGACAACCTGTTCTGGGAAGGGAGTTGTCTGAGATTGGGTTGTGACTGGCACAACCCTCCTGACCTGTTCAGGGAGGACATCTTGGACTGGGGCTGTGACTAACACTGCCCCACTAACCTTACCATGGGGGTTTACCATTCTAGAATGGGTTTCTTGCTCTACCTCAGCCCGGGCTGAGGTCTCTAAATCATTCCCCAGTAGGCAATCTACAGGCAAGTTGGTTGACACTGCCACTCTCTTGGGGCCAGTGACACTTCCCCAGCTGAGATTTACTACTGCCATGGGATGAGTTTTCTTCACTCCATCAATGTTTACCACCTGGTATGTGGCACCAGGTAAAAGTTGCCTTGAGGGGACTAGACTCTCAGTCACCATGGTGATGCTAGCCCCTGTATCTCTATAGGCCTCAACTTTCATTCCATTGATGAGGGGCTCCTGTCTGTACTTGCCCAAAGTGTTGGGACAAGTTGTGAAGTTGGCAAACCCCATGCCAGTCTCACAGACAAGAGTATCTAAGTTTGGGGACCTGGTTAGGCCAGAGTCCCCAGGAACTCCCAAAGTAAATGCACCCAAATTCTTGGGGGCACTCCCACCACCTGGGGGATTACTACTAGTAGTAACAGGAGGTTTGGGAATGTTACTTGGGGGTATGTTTTCCTTATTGTTATTCTTTGGGCAACTGCTGTCAGTTTTTAAATGACCCACCTGTTTACAGGGATAACAATAAGGTTTCTTCTGGTTGTTGGAAGGATTCTGGGACCCACCCCCCTCAGAGGATTTTTGGGGCCCTGATGGGGTTTGATCTGTAGATTTATTCCCACCCTTCTCTTGAGGCTTGGTTGATTCCTTTTTCTGGTCACCACCTTGGTTCTTGGGCCTAATCCTGGTTCTGACCCATTTGTCTGCCCTCTTACCCAATTCTTGTGGAGAGGTCAGATCAGAGTCTACCAGGTGCTGGTGTAATAACTGGTTCTGACAATTATTTAAGACTTGCTCTCTCATAATAAGATTATACAATCCTGTGAAGTCAGTAACCTTGCTACCCAGTAGCCAGCCTTCCAAAGCCTTAGTGGCACAATCAACAAAGTCAGACCAGTCCTGAGACTGAGTTTTCTGGGTGTCTCTGAACAGCAACCTGTACTGCTCAGTGGTTAAACCAAACCCATCAACCAGTGCATTTTTCAGGACCTGGTAATCATTAGCATCCTCCACTCTTGTAGTGAGGAGCTTATCTCTACCTTTACCATCAAAGGAGAGCCACAGTATAGCTGCCCACTGACTCTGGGGAATGCACTGCACAGTGCAGGCCCTCTCCAAAGCAGCCATCCATTTCTGGATGTCATCCCCTTGCTTAAAGGGGGGCACTATCTTAGTCAGGTGTTTAGGATCTAAACCCTTCTCTCTATCTCTTGGGAGATTGCTGCCACCAGTGGGAGCTTACCCACTCATCTGCTGCTCTCTTGCCAGGGCAAGCTTCTCTTTGGCCAGGGCAATTTCTTCCCTTTCAATCCTCAGTTCAGCTTGTCTCATCCTAGCTTCATGCTCCCTTCTCTGAGGGGAAGTAAATCTCCTCTGTGGAGGATTCCTTCTCCCCTGAGAAGAGGCATTAGAGTGCAGAGATCTATTGGAGTCCCTAGAAAGAGATCTATCTCTCCTAACTCCAAGGTTAGGCCCACTTCGGGTTAGTACTGGGGGTCCCCCAGATCCTAGCCCAAGTAAGTCTAAGTTGGTCCTGGTTAGCCTTCTGACTACCTCAAGACCTTTGTCTACCTCATCCCCAGAGAGTTCCTCCTGATCCTCCTCCTCCTCAACTGCAGTAGCAGTGTTGGGGAGGTCTGGATCCCCAGAGGTTCCCTCTAAGGCTGGCATGTTCTCATGTAACTGAGAAAGCTTTCTGGCATCATATGTCTCTAAGAGACCTATCAGAAAGGGAATGGTGGGGTTAGACCCCTGCTTCAGTTTTCTGGAGACACAGATCTGTCTCATCTCCTGGAAACTGAGAGCTGCATATCTTGAAGTGACCTGTGGAGGGTCAACACTGACCAGGGGAGTCTCAGTAGAATCTCCCTGGGTAGACATGCTTTTCTAGTGAGGTGTAAGTGGTGCACTTACCTACACTATATGTTTGCCTACTGATCCCTTGCTAGAGTTGTAGTTTAGGGTGTGCTAGGCCCTAGGAGCTACAACAGCTGGTTCAGTAGAACTCAGAGTATTCTAAGCTAAGTTATATGTACCTTTAGTACGTATGTGATCTTTCACAAGATATTCTTAGGGCATGTGTGGTAAAACAACAGCAAGCTCAAATCCCAACCGCTGCTCACCAATGTGAGAAGTTGGCCTGATGTGCAGTGTTCACTATTCTAGTGATCACTATATATCAGTCCAAACAACCCTTATTGATGATTGGTTGTAAGTCAACCTTATAGACCAGCTATCCTAGTAGCATGGATACGAGCAGTCTAAGGCTAAGACTCTAGAGGACGTGTTAAGCCAGCTGTTTTACCATCACATTACCCCTTGAACACCCAGTGAAAGGACACCACACAAGTGTTATGAAAATAAACAGTGTATTTATTAGAATCACAACAACCCTGTACTCTTTATGAGGACAGGGTGCTAAGCACACAACAAAACTCTTACGAAAATACTTAAGTTAGCACGGTATACACAACTGCCCGAGGGGCACGAAAAAACATATACTTTAAAAGTGGAATGCGAAATTACTAGCAGGTAAGTACAGTACTAATAGGCTTTGGAATCGCTAGGACTTGACTACAGAATCGTTAGATTACTTCTAGGAGGCCTAGGGGACTCGGGTGCAGAGTGTGCACTCTCACGCGGGATGCGGGACAAAGTCTATGGAAGCTAGTAAAGGCAAAGTTAGTGTTCACGGGCGAACCCGACCTGGTAGGGAGAAAACGACAGTGGATCCTGACCCTAGGATAGTGAGGCTATGCTGGGACACCGAAGTGCCGAAGTTACCTAGCCCAGGGGCTGCAGCTGCATAGGTCTGAAAAGACGTCGGGAATCTCGTTGCCGGACCAGGAGCCTGGAAGAAGGACGTTGCTGGCAGGCGACCAGTGAAGAAAAGTTCGATGGATCCAAGCCTGGATCAAGGAAGAAGAAAACCTGAAAGCAGAGGGGACCAAGTTCTTGAATCACTAGCCAGTGATTAAGTGGGCACCAGGATGGCACCGGGCGAAGTCACCGCAGTCAGGTGAGTGGGCGCTGCTGGGCTCTGCAGTCTCTCGGACCAGGAGGCGTTGTCCGCGACCAGGATGGAGGTGCGAGCTGTCCCACGAAGGTTCTTGCTGTCGACGTCGCTGGACCCAGGATTGGGCAACAAGTCTTGGCAAATGCAAGGCCCACGCGGTGGACCTAAAATGGCGTCTTAGCCGGACCAGGAGGGTCCAGGGTACTTCTCCGATGGAGGGAAGCAAGGGCCAGTCTGGAGCAACCAGACCAGCAGCAGTGTTGTCGTCGGGCGTCGTTCGGAAGGCCACAAGCCAGCGGGCTAGTAGCCAAACAACGCGGTGAGCAGCAAAAAGCAGAAGGGCCCCACGCCGATCGTGGAGATGCTGGGGGGCTGCTCTTCGGTGCTGGAGCTGCTCAGGGTGGGGGCTTCTCGGACCCCAAAGCACTCACCAGGAAATTACTCGGCGGGCTTGCTGTGCAGAAGTCGTGCAGTCTTGAAGATGGCCGGTCCCTCGAGGTCTCGTCACACCCACGAATCTCAGCGTGACTGATGATGTAGGTAGAGGTCAGAGGTGCCAGGGAAGCCGGTTCTCGTCTAGCTGGGCAGTCTTGATCCGGAGGAGAGACTTGCAGCAGACCGCAGTGTTCTTAGGATGGTGCCTGCGGATGCAGGGTGACTACTCCTTAGTCACAAGGGAGAAATCTTAGGAAGAAGTCTTGAGTTCCTTTCGTGGAAAGTAGTTTCAGGATTCAAAGATGATCTGATTTGGAAGGGGGCCAGTTCCTACCTTTATCCTGTAAAAAGGGGCTGGCACGCGACTAAGTCCTGCCCTAGGGGTGGGACTAGGAGGGGGGTGGTTACACCCACTTCCTTGGCGGGCTTTTCCCCAGCACAGGGTCTGGAGTGACCCTGGAACTGGTTCCAGCCAGTCTATGCACAGTGAGCACCGGGGTGCCACGTGCAGTCACCTTCCTCTAAAGCCCTGCCTACCTACAATACACAAAACCCTGTCTGGGACGGTGCTGGCACCGCCCCTGGCAGGAAACCCTTTGTCCTTATCTCCTGCTCTGGGAGGACTCCCAGCAGCAGGAGGGCAGACTTGTGTCTCGGTGGCAGCATCCATTTTGTGGATGCTAAGGCTCTGTCTGACTTTTAACCGGGTTATAGGTTACATGCATGTCGTGTCCCTCTAGAAGGGTGGAATGCTAACCCCGTCGCCAGAATTGGCGAGGGGTTAGTATTCCAATTCGTATGACACCTTACTCGACATGTTTTGATAAAGCGATACCAGAGTTGGCATATAACCGCGAGGATTATAATGCACTTAAGAGTATATGGTATGCGATATCATGGAAACGGCTAAGGGATGGGTCCCGAAAGCCGCAGACAGGCTCAGCTCATGCCAGAGCACCATCTCACACGATTCCAAGCACTCTGCCTTCAGGATTGTTAAGGCCTGCCATAGGAGTGGCTGATAGGAGATCTGTGTGTCCATTTTAGGGTTAGATATAGGTATACTATATCTACAGCAAAGGGTGAGTACACCACCTTGCCCCAGCTGTCAAGCAGCCAGTTGTGTCAGATTTGGATGGCCAGCCAGGGGTGGCATAATACATGCTGCAGCCCCTGGTAGGCCCTGGGTACACCTATGCCCTGGGTACCTAAGGTACACTGTACAGGGACTGGTAAGGTGACTCAGTATCCAATTTAGATATGTACCTAAGGTACATGGAATCCATTTTACAGAGAGAGCAGTAGGCCTGGGGTCCTGAATAGCAGGGCCCCAGGTCAACTAAGTCAGAAAACCAGCAAAACACCAGGCAAAAAGTTGGGGGCAACCATAGTCAGGGATCTACCTTCCTACATGTGGGGAAAACTTCAAAGAGTGGTTTTGAAGTACACTGGCACACCTTTCAAGCCAGTCCTGTCTGCCAGTTTATCTAGGGCGATCATCAGCTATTTATGTGGGGTCAGGTCATTACTCCTTGATGTCCCAGTGTGAGCCCCCTTTCCTTCCATCTGCGAAGGTGTGCCATCGGAATGCATATTTATGCAGAGGGGTGTTCAGCACCTCCTGTCTTTCCTGGGTTTATGAATGCCGGGGAGAAATGCACGAATGGGAACTGTCACCCCCTCCAGTTGTGTATTGGAGACAGGCTGGAGGTCACGTGGAGCAATGTTAAGAGCAGAAAAATGCCCACTGTCTGAAAGGGGCTTCTCTGCTGTAGTAGTGTTTAATCCCACCTTCCCAGCAAAGAGCATTTACTGCTACTATTTCACCCATAGTAAACACGATAAAGCTACTCCCCATAGATCAGGAATTACCATTTAGAAGCACATAAGGGAATACCAAATGCTAGTCTCTGCGGGGAGTAGGCCTCACCACAGTGAGAAACGAAATAGGTTGCTTTTAACTACTAGGACATGTATAGCATAGAAGCACATGTCCTACCCTTTGCTTACATAGCACCCTGCCCTCTGGGTTGCCAAGGGCTGTCCTTAGCAGTGACTTACATGTAATAAAAGAGGGAGTTCAGGGCTTGGCCAGTAGTTTTACCTGCCAAGTCATAGTAACAGCAATGCACATGCAAGCCCGGCCATGGCATGGCTGGGACATGGTTAGGGGGCTACTTACTTGTGCAGCAGGCACATTAGTAGCATTTAATTTACAGGCCCTGGGTACCAATAGTGCACATTACTAGGGATTTATAAGTAAATGTAATATGCCAATTGGGTACGATCCAATGTTACCATGTTTTAGGGGACAGAGCACAAGCACGTTAGCACTGATTAGCAGCACTAAAGTGTGCAGGGTCCTAGAGGCAGCAAAAATTAATACAGAAAATGGAGGGACGCAGGGAAAAACGTTGGGGGAAATCCCTCCCAAGGCTGTCAGCTCTAACACTATTGCTTTCTTTTAAATCTGAATATTTGAACATATTTGCTGAAAAATGCACTATTGTGCTACATTGTTTTACGTTTTCTTTGAGCAGAGTAACTTCCAAAGGCCTCATAAAGAGGGTGAGGTTGTTGCTAGCTTGTTAAACTTGCTAATTTGGTGCAATTGGGGCTAGCATTAAAAGAGCTTCAATTACTGTTTTGGGGCCCCAGTCTAGTCCTGCAATGCTCTCAGTTCACAGCATAATGCCCAGGACCCGGCACCTGAGTTTAGCCACCCCTCAGGTCTAGCAGAAGACACCGTCACTTTGCATAATATGGTTACTTTTATCTGACAGAACAATCGAACAATAACTATGGAAACGAAGAACGAGAAACAACAATAAAAAAACATGTTCATGGATATAATACACCAACTGGACAATATGTCACATTTTCAACACTACCAAGATTGAACCAGAGATAATATCGGTATGATTTTCATACTTGCCGTGGAGTGTCATCAGAAGTGACACCATTAAACTAAATCACATTTAATTATTTAAGGGGTTTCAAATGAAACAACTCAATGTCTTTGTAAGTGCGTGGGGTTTTTTCAACGTGTAATCAAAGACTCCTGCAATAAATAGTCCCAATTAAACATGACTCAACACGAGCAATTAGAGAAACGTTTACGGCTTGGGTGTAAATGGAGGATCCAAAAGTAGCCCATTATATGTGATATCCCTATGTTTAATGGTATGATGGTGGCTGGATCAAAAAGAAAGCAGCATTTTCAAACTCTGGAACTAAAGGTTATTATAAACACATAAAGACTTTTGTTTAATCAACATCACGACATGACATTAAACTGAATTCGCAAAGTTTACTATCAATAAGACTGAACATTAGACACTTTTCTGAAAAAGTATTTATTTCTTATTTTAGTGGGTTTCAGGGATAGCTTCTCATGCTGAAAGATTACCAAGAATCTGCCCACCGCTGCTCTCTCCTTTGTATTGTTCAAATCATAATGACACTTGATAAAGCGCTGAGCTGCTTCGACAGAAGCGCCCTGGCGCTCTAACGGACAGCATGGACGAGCCGAAAGGAGGGGGGACTAGTTGATATAATTAAATGTGAAAGAAGAGCTGCTTCCGGTCACAAAGGTTGCTTCGAACTACAACTTAACAAGGTGGCTTACATTTAACTGAGAGAACCAGGACAATTTTGTCTTCATCCAAACCAGAGAGAGAAAGGCAGAAACGTGAGAAATAACGTGGAGAGCAAGATAGGAAAGCAATGCTAAAGGTTGAAAGCAGGGATAAATAAGCATTGGTAAAGTGAATAGGTCTGGCGTATCTGCAAGCCTTCTTGTTTTGTCATGTTTTTTTTTGCAAATCTTCATTGTTTGGGATATATGCTGGGCCCTGATGATAAAAATAAATAAACATTTCCTACAGGCAAAAAAAATGTTGGGGTCCCAAAAAAACACACATTACCATAATACTCCCTTATACTGAAGAGAACTACTTTGTCTGTGGGTGTGTTCCGTGTGAAAGGGCAGCCTTCTGTAACTCCTAGTGAAGTCAGACACTCAATGAAGTGGGATGATGCATTGTCCCTTAATGCATGGAGTGTGTGGAAGAAAAATGTGAATGAATTCAACCACAGACAAATGGATGACATCTGGCTGGAACCCCTTTAAGTAACTATGCTACACACATCATTTTTGGAAAATCAAAAGGTCTTGGCCAACACAGACCTGAAAAAGTCAGTCAGTCTGACATTGGATGCAAGCCTTTTGCCTTTGAGGTAGAAAGAAAGCATGCAAGATAGAAAGAAGGAAAGAAAGCAGACAAGAAAGAAACAAACAAAGGAGGAATGAAAAAAGAAAGAAAAGAAAGAAAGAAAAGCAAGCAGGCAAGAAAGAGGGAAGAAAGAAAGAAAGAAAGAAAGAAAGAAAGAAAGAAAGAAAGAAAGAAAGAAAGAAAGAAAGAAAGAAAAAGAAAGAAAGAAGGAATGAATAGCAAAAAGAGGATAACTTATTACAGAATGGTTTCAAATAGACACAATTTGGGTTGTTGTGAAGAAGCAGCAGTCGGAAAAGCAAAACACTCCAAAATGAATTTACAACAGCTCTGGCAGGAGATGGGATGTGATAAAGATTGCATGTGTCCTGTGTTCACATCAGAAGCATCCTGCTATAACATTGGGCTCTAGGCGCTAACGCAACCTTGTTAGACCTGGCAGACTTAGGGTGGTCTTCTCCAAACCATTTACCAGCTTGTTTTTGCTGAATTCTTTTTGTTTGCTTAGGACTCTGAGCACTTAACCACTGCTAACCAGTGCTAAAGTTCATGCGCCTTTTCTCCTTAACATAGTTTAATTGATTTATTCACAATTGACATATTAAATGTACTTATACGTCCCTAGCACGGTGCACTAACACGTGCCCAGGGCCTGTAAATTAAATGCTTATTGTAGGCCTGCAGCACTGCTTGTGCCACCCACTCAAGTAGCACTTTAGCATGCCTCAGGTCTGCCATTTCAGAGCCTGTGTGTGCAGTTTACATTTCCATGTCAACTTGGCATTTAATACCCCTTGCCAAGCCTTCAGTTCCCCTTTTATTACACATAAGGTAAGACCTAAATATCCAAGAGGGCAGGATTCTATGTAACTAAAAGGTAGGATATGTGCTTTTACATGTCCTGTAGGGAAATTCTTTCAAATTCGTTTTTCACTACTGAGTGGTAGACTCTCATGAGTTAACATTGGGGATTTTTTTTTATTACTTTAAATAAGCTGTAATTCCTAATTGAGAAAAAGTAGAGGTGTAAAGTTTAGAACCTAAGGAATGGTAATGATACATCCTCTTTAATGGTAATGTTAGATTTGTTGTTACTATTTTGAAAATTTAACTTTTATAAAGTTAGGAATTTTCCTGCTCTTAGCCTTTTGGAGTCTTCTGCCTGTCTCTGATCACTGGCTGGGCTGGGTGGCAGCTAAACGTTGTGTATTTCCTCTAGGCAGCCACACTTACAGGAAGCCTGGGTGACTTCATGCATCTTCCTGGGAGGATAGGAGGGAAGTGCTGAGCACAGCCTCACACTTATACCAGAATGGGATGTGTCTTGTCCACACACAAGGGGCTGCACACCTCCCTGTAGTGTGTCTGGAGCAAGGGCAAGAAGAATGGACCTCTGTGGATTTCAAAGACCCTTCTTTGAATTCACCCCCACTTCAAAGGAACAACTAGGTACAAGTAGTGGACCTCTGACCCTACCAACTCGGTTCACTTCTGGACCTGAAACCATTCTGCCAAAAAGAAGAACTGCTGTGCTTAAGGACAGCCGCCACTCTGGTGGACTGTTGCTCCTGAAGACTGCCTCCTTGCTGTGCTGCCCTGCTGCTTGCTGCTCCCTATGACTGGACCTTCATTACTTGAACCCAGAGTGAATACAAGGGCTTGCTGACTAGCCTCCTGTTTTAAGACTCAGGGACATCAAAGTATTCCTTCCTGCTCCTGTGCCTCATCTATTGGAAGTGGACCCAGCTCTAGCGGAACCGAGGTATCCTCTACTGCAAGAGCAGAATCACTGCATCGCTGCCACTGCAGAGAGACAATTGACACATTCCCTCGACTGAGTGGAAAAACTCAGTGCATCGGCTTTGGAACTATTTCATCATGGAACCAGTGCTTCGTCTTCGGAACCAGTGTATTGCAATCATTGCATGGAGAAAATCGATGCATCACCTCGATTGCGGGATCAACACTGATGCATCGCTTGGCTGCACCCCGCATCTCGCTGTTAGCGACCAGGATCAAGGTACTTTTGTTCAGAGGGCCTTGCATGGCTCCTGTATCCGACGCCTACTCCATCGCAATCGGCACAAACTCTTGACTTTGTCCTGATCCAGCACGCCCAATTAACCCCATAGGTGCTTATTTCTTCTAAGTGCTATTTTCACTTCTATTCTTAAAAAAATCATATCTTGTCTTCTGCTTATTGGATTTTTGTCGTTTTGGTCTTGTTTTATTTGTGAAATTAGAAAGCTTTTTTTCTAACGTGGCATGGAATCTTTTTCTGTGGTGTTTACACTATTTACTGTCTGATGTGGTGCACAAATACTTTACAAATTGCCTCTAAATTCAAACCTGACTGCTCAGTGCAAAGCTACCAAAGGGTGAGCACAGGCTAATTTAGGGAGTGCTTGTGACTTATCCTGACTAGGATTGTTGTTCCTGCTTGGACAGGGTGCATACCTCTGCCACCAGAAACCGAATTTCTAATAAATACTAAAGTACTTCAGTCACTCAAAGTGAAGTTCACTAGTGACTTAGGTCAACTAACCCACCGTCCCATGCTGAATGCTGTAGTGGATGGAAACAAATGTAAATAGCACCACAGCAGACTTTAACTGCCAGTTGCTGTGTATTTAGGCGCTTAGATTGAAATCGCGGGAACGGCGCACTTCCACTGCCGGGGCGCCATAATCCGCCGAAGGGGACTCAAACCTCTAGCCTGCATCACTTTGCACGTGGAAGCGCTGACGACAGCTGTTGCGCCCGGAGGCGCCTATATTGAAATCGCGGTTCCAGCAGCACGGGAACCGCTCAGTTTCACTGCCAGTTGCTGCGCCGGAGGCGCTTAGAATCATGGGACCTGCGCACTTCCACTGCTGGGGGCGCCATCATACGTCGAAGGGGACTCAAACCCCCACCCTGCATCACTTCATGCCTGGAGGCACTGACGACACCTGTTGCGCCCGGAGGCGCTTAAACTGAAATCAAGGGATGCACGCTGGCGTGCCCGGGCCGTGCCCAGGCGAACTACAGGTCAAGGGCGGGCCCGTCAGCAGCCAGAGGAGGCCGGGCTAGCCCACACCTTCAACCTTTCTAAGTAAGAATTTTTTTATATTTGGAAAATATTGAGTATAAACTCAGGAACTGTCTAATTGTTACCTCCTATAGACAAACTGAGGAGATTTTCAATATGGGTAGACGCAAATCGCTCACAGGCCATGGAGTGGCTCGTACTCTAGATGCCTTTTTAATCAGGGCCGAGTCGGCATTAATACATAAGATACATCTCACAGAGCGCAGGCTTTCATTGGAGCCACAATTTTCTCATACTCGCTCCGTAATAACCACACCAGCAGCAAGCCATACCCATGACTCTGATAGCCCTCTAAATGACCCATTGCAACCCACGGAGAGTGGTTTGGATAACAATGACCCCCCTGTGGACAAGGACCTAAGAACTCAACGCAAACTCTGATTGTGACCACTAGAGGACAGAAAGCTAAAAACAAAGAAGGTAGTAATCCTGCTCCACTATCTAAGAAGAAAAGGGGGCAGGGTCCTAACAAGCAAAGTCATATTTTAAGGGCTCGGCGGTAAGGCCAAAACGGTGGAGAGGGAAACCAACCAGGAGTTAAACACCACCTGAATACTCCAGGGCACACAAGCTCATCTCTGGACATTGAGCAGGAGGAGCACTAGAGAAGGATGGAAGCCACTATAGCGGGTCTTTTGAATCTATTAAATGCAGTACTCATGCGAATCAAAGGGAGGCTAACTAATCTTGAGAACTCTGTAACCTCGATTCCATCAGATCGCTATACCCCATGTGTGTGCAGAACGCAAGCTGCTCCATCAGTTACGCAACCTAAGGATCATTGTATGGGTGGGAGAGCCTCACAGAATCAGGGTCACCCAAATGTGAGAAGTATAGACAATCTAGTTAGATCAGACGTGACGGGAGTAAGTGCACCGCAACTGCCACAAAATCAAGGGCTTTATACGGTCGATCCTGGAGGGAGAAACTCAAACTCCAGGCACTAGGGGTAACCCCTCAACCACATTAAGATACCCAAATGAGAGCCGGGGAAGTTGCTGGAGATGAGGTCTCTAAACCTTCCCCCGCAAGCTACACCATATACAGTCGTCCTGGCAAATGTCCCTCCGTTATCAGTTGGCGAGGAAGAGCACTGGTCCACTCTTAGAAATAAGTTGCTTCACTTTTTAGGTGAAAGGACAGAACTAACAAACTGTTTAATGGGTTTAAGATGGCCAGGAGAAGTGGCTGTATTGGGAGTTCTACCAAGTCTATGCCAGGTGACTGTGTTGTGTTAATGCTTAGCTCCCCTGAAATGATTCAAACTATATTAGAAATGGCGGGCTCCAGGTTTGTATCCAATACAGGGGTAAATATCCTCCCCCGGGCTACTTTTATCAACCCCCTTGGCCTATACATCACCGTTTAGAGGGAGAGAATTTCCTTGGGGGTGGCACAACTAAGGTACACCGTCTTGACTAATAACCGATTTGATGTTTTTAGCACCTTGGGAGATATTGACTGACTAATTCAACAGGCGCCACACTCAACTTGGGAGGTTGGGTCAGCAGGGAGTTGCAGCCTGGAACTTACAGCATACTACTGTCACATGGAACAGTCTGACAGAGAGAGGTTTATAAATCAGCAACGACGGGAGGAGGACGTTTTAGCGAGGGGAAATATTAAAGAGGAAGAGGCCCCTCTGTTTGTAACTGGGAGCCTCCCCGCACAACAACCAGAAGTAGCCTGCATTAATAATTCTAGTAGTAATGTGCTTGTCCCACCCATCCACCCACAAAATAATGATGTGCCTCATACTAAAGTCATCTCATGGAACATATCAGGATTATGGTCTAAGATAACTAACCTAGTATGGTGTAACTATATCCAGAGCTGTGATATATTTTGTCTACAGGAAACCTGGTCTAGTGAGCAATTTCATATTAATGGTTTTAAAACGTTTGATACCCATCGCTGTGAAGGGGCTTGGGGGTAGACTTAAGGGATGTCTTTGTACATACATCTCTAATAAGTTGACAATCAATAAAATAGAGGCCTCCCTGGGGGATAGATTTTATCAGGTAGTTCAGCTATTTTTTAGGGGTAACCAATGTGTAGTTTTAGTTAACTTCTACAACAACATGGCCCCAGAAGAACATAATCAGGTGCTGAAGCACACGGGTGTCGAACTGAGTGGGATCTGTAACACAGGCCTATTAGATGTTATGATAATTATGATGGGAGATTTTAATTGTGCGCTGTGTCCCTTTAAGGATAACAGAATATGTGGCTTCATGAATGAAGAATATTTTAGTAATACCCATTTCTGCCACACAATGGTGGGGGAGCTTATTCCCTCTCCAGCATCAATGCCTTTTACTTTTAATAGAAGGGGTCTGGAGTCCACAATAGATTACATTTTAGTCTCATGTAATTATGCATCTAGAGCACTTTCTTTTGAGGTTGGAGACAACTCTTTGAGCGATCATTACCCCTTATGCTTAAAGGTTAACTTGCCGCTAAACAATCTAAAAAGAAGCAAGATCACCACAACGGATATTGGTGATATTAAACTTGACACAACTAATGGCTATACTCTGAAATGGTCAATGGTGGATCCCATGGCAATGACAAAACGTTTAGTGAACAAGTGTAAATCTGCCATTGACACTTGCTTAAGTGAGCTGCTCCCTCACGATAGGATTGTAGCATCCTATATTGAAATATCTAATGAGTTTAGGAATTTATTGTCTGCCCAACACAGCAATAAATACAAAGTATGGGCTGGTTCAATACAAGATGTACTCGAGCATACTCCACCTTGAAGCTTGAACTACACAGGCAGCCAAGAGTTTTGAATAATGTCAGGAGGGCCAGACTGGAATATAGGCAGGCAATCAAGGAAAGAAAGAGTATCATGAGAAAGGAAGCTTGGGAATCCCTACATTCAGCAGCAATCTTGAGAGACAGTGCAGCCTTTTGGAGTGCAGTGAGGGCACCTTTTTTAACTCCCAGAGATTGCCCGTCAATAGAAATCGCCATCACGGAAGAGGAATGGATTAGGTATTTTGCCCAGGTATATAATAGACCAGATAACCCCTCCCCCGAGCAGTGGTAGTGCAGCGAGTAACCATGATAATGTTGATTCGAAATTTACTTTAGTTTTCTCTCTCTTTCTTTCTCTCCTCTTTGTGTTCTTCTTGATAATGAGATCTTATATGGAAAGTTTGTTATTGTTCGTTTTGACGTACCAGACTGTCTTAAGTATGTTTTTTTTCAACTTTTGTTTACTTCTCTGAGTGAATTGTATATTTTAGTTATGTCCTAATCTGAATGTCTTGAAATATTAGTGTATTCTGACTTGCTTGCAATAAACAATAAACGCAAAAAAAAAACCCACGAAATTTACTTTAGACAAGGTAAATAGAGCATTAGCCCTAAGTCAGACAGGCAAAGCCCCGGGCCCAGATGGTGTTCCTGTGGATCTGTTTAAATCCAACATCATTCTTTGGGGGCCAATTATAACGCAGGTTATCAATGCCAGCTGCCAAACCCGACTCCCAGAGACCAGGGGGGAGTCAATAATTGTCCCCATTTTTAAAAAAGGAGACCATCAAAACCCGGGCTGCTACAGACCAATCTCTCTACTTGATTCTATGGTTAAAGTGGTGGGACGGGTGATTTTAGAATGCTTGCAAGACTGGGCCTGCGAAACACAGGTTTTATCAGATCTACAATATGGTTTCCACAAGGGACTGGGCACCGCGGAGCAGTGCTTAAATTTGGCCATGCTAACGGGGAAATATACAAGTACAAAAAAAGTTAGATTGTTTCTGGTCTTCATGGACCTAACTGCTGCGTTTGATTCAGTTAGGCATGACAGACTATGGGAGATCCTTGAGGAGTTGAGGGTTGACCCACACATTATTGTCTTTTTAAGAAACTTGCATAATGGGGCATCAGCCAGTGTCCGTTATGGAGCAGGGGGTGAGCACACAACCGCCTTCACTGTTCGGAGGGGGGTCAGTTAGGGCTGTGTGCTAGCCCCTTTCCTTTTTAATCTGTATATGAATGGACTGGGTGACACACTAGTGAGAAGTACACAAGATTTTCCACAAGTTGCTGGTCGTCCCATTCCAGCCCTTCTCTTTGCGGACGACGTAGTTTTGATGGCAAGAACCCAAATTGGTCTTCAATGGGCCCTTGACTGTTTCTCAGTCTTTATGAAGGGTTTTGGGCCCAGATGCATCAAAGGAAAATCTGGTCGCAAAGGGGCAGATTCTCAGAATCTGCCCCTTTGCGACCAGTATTTTTGCATTTGGGATGCATCATCCCAAATGCAAAAATCGCAAATTGAGAATTCGCTAAATTGCGATTTCTTGCATTTAAGGAATCTCAAATTGAGATTCCTTAAATGCAATGCATTAAAGTTGAAAAAATAGTGATTTCGCTAATAGGGCACGCAAATTACCATGAAGTACAACTTCATGGTAATTTGCAAAAACTTTGAAAAATTTCAAAGTTTCATGTTGCGCCACACATGCCCTAAGGGCATGTGTTGCGCAACATATGTGCACAGATCAATTTCAGGGGTGCAACAGGGTGTCCTCTAGGCCCATAGGAATGAATGGGGAGGTATTCCTTAATTGCGACTCGCAATTTGCGAATCGCAATTAAGGAATTTTAAGAAATCGCTATTTTTAAAGTGATTTCTTCTTGTATACCATTTTGCTATTCCTTATTAGCGATTCCTTATTTTTCGCTAATAAGGAATCGCAAAATGGATGCTTGATGCATCTGGGGGTTGGTCTTAGTACTAATATTTCTAAGACATTTATAAAAAGATGCGGACAAGGGCCGACGAGATCAAAAGATATATTTGCGGATGGCCAGAAGCTAGCCTCAACTAAAAGTTTCTCATATCTGGGAGTACAGTTTAATTATAATGACTCATGGGCCCAAACTATAATCATGAAAAATTGGTGTTTATTCGTACATCTAAAGCCCTTCTAACTTTCTCAAAGAAATTAGGAAAGAAATCGCCTGAGGAGGTCCTACAAATATATAAAGCAAAATGTATTACTTCAGTTATGTATGGAGCAGGAGTATGGGACCTAGCTAA
The DNA here is from genome assembly GCF_964261635.1 of Lissotriton helveticus. Taxonomy (NCBI): domain Eukaryota; kingdom Metazoa; phylum Chordata; class Amphibia; order Caudata; family Salamandridae; genus Lissotriton; species Lissotriton helveticus. The sequence continues at coordinate 611,074,499 of NC_136071.1, read as the reverse complement.
CAATAAGTTATTGCAACAAGTCGAACATTAATTTTTAAGATTCATTCTGTCAGTTCCGTCTAGTACCTCCTCTCATGTTTGCCACGAGGAGTTGGGTCTCTCCTTTATTTCTCATCTTATTAAAGTAGAACCTATACTGTTGTGGCACAATATCTGGACAAAGGACAAGACGCAGCTAAACAGGGAGAATCTGCAGGCTTGTCTTAAATTAGATGGAGCTTTAAAGATTCCTTGGGTTAGATTTGTTCGCGATTTTATGGCAGATTTAGGGCATCCAGAATATTTCACTGACCCTGCGACCCTGCAGATGATCCCCAGAAAAGTTCTTAAAAAGGAGGCTATACACTTGTTGGAAACGGTTAGATTGTCAGAAGAACTTTTAAAGCCTAGTGTTAGCCAATACCAATTACTATTAACTGCGCTAAGAATAGAGCCATATCTATCATTTGTCCCAGGGACGTATGATAGAATGCTATTTTTTAGGTTTAGGCTTAATACTGTGCATAGAATAGTGACTCTGCCTGAAATAATGACTGGTCACGACAGTTAGCATTATGCCCTTGTGACAACCAATCTACTCAGTCCACTATTCATTTAGTCTTCTTTCGTCAATTCTATTTCCACTTTTAGAATCTCAGGGGCTGAGGCAATGTCGTCCTGCACTGATAAAACTCCAGCTCCTGGAGAATGAACATGTTGCTTGGAGGTTAGCCTTGTTTTTAAAGAGAGTGCTTCGACTAAGAAAAAGTCTAATGAAGAATTTTAATTATCAATTAATTAAGCTGTTATAATCGTAGGACATTTTACAGAATGAAATATGTATGTATGTTTAAAAATTATCTAAACTTACTTTTTATTGTGATTGCTTCTGTTTTTTACCTTTGAATTTTTACCATTGATTTTAATGCATTTGATTGTTAATAATAACATTCGAATAAAGCTTTCCTTGGCCTTGAACTAAAGAGAGGTGACTGAAAGCCCCTAAACGGTCTTGGCTAACAATGGACCTAAAAAGAACATTCAAGAATTAACTGAAGAGACAAGAAGACTTGGGTTTGTGGAATCTGCCTGCACGTATTTTTTTCTTATTTGTAACAAAAGAAACACTGTGAATAATTTTAGAACACAAATAATCTATTTATGAATGAAATGTTTATGGTAACATTTCACACCCCCACCTTCCCAACAATGCTTTGTTGAGTTAGCAAGAGTGCATAACTTGTAGACATTGTGCATAATGAATAATGTGGTTGTTTTCTATGCATGTAAACAATGTTCTTTTGTCTCGAGCCAAAGGTCTTGGGATGATGCAGAGGAGGAATTCCTTTTCCTCCTTTGATCCCTTTCGCTTGTGGATTCCAGAACATCAGTTGTACCATTAGGGAGCATATAATTGAACTTTCATTGTACTCATTCTACGTTTGAGAAGTATTTCAACAAACCTGTGGTGCCAGTCAGAATTCCACTGATTGCCTCGTTAAAGTCAATGTAACTAATCTGAATTTCCTTAACGCACACCAAGGGCACTCAATTAGAAGCAAATGTGTTCAAGTACTTTATTATGCTTTAAAATATATAATTATGTAATGCATCTGCACTTATGAATGCTCTTTAGCCTAAGTCGTCCATATCAATATGAATATTTCAAATTCTACATGTTTCATCTATTGTTTTGCCCTTCATCAGGACGATATTTTGTTAGTAGGACCCTTTTGCAGCTTCCTAATCTTTGTGTTGCCTATGCCATGCCCTCATCAGACAATAGTATCCTTGCTGCGTGGGACTCGGTGACTTTGCTGGCTGGCACCCAGACTTGGGGACTCCACCATTAGGACCCTGAACTACTGGAACTTAGGTCTGTGTTGGTGTTTTCATCTACCTTTTACCTGCCAGCTTTGTTCATTTGTAAGACTTGTAACTGTTATTTTTAACAAAATGCAGGTTTTCGACCGTTCTATGACTTCTTATTTAAACATAACGTGGCTTTCAGCCGTCTTTTCTACGATAGTTTTCTGCAGGTTCTTTGGTCTGCCTTTCTTTCCTTTATTGTAAATTGTTCAGTTATTTGTTGCACTGTCCCATTATTTTATTGTAGAGCTCTTTGGTGAAAGTGCTGTAGAATTTTCATATATACGCAAATAAACAACTGAAATGCCAAGCTGTACAATTCTGAGTGGTACTTCTCAACTAAAGTGGTAAATTATACTCAGCTTTGACGTAGTATGGGGTAACTAATAGTCTACTAGTTACAAACGGAGTTTCCACCAGAGTTTCCACTTTTTCATTCTCAACCTCGTATGGATACTTCCCAAACAAAACTTGTCATTTTAAAACACGAAATGGCAGAATGATTTAGTAGAAAGTTGTTGTATTGTTCGATCTCTATAATACGATTTAATGTCGTTGATGTTAGGCAAATGCAGCAAGGTTGATTTTATAAAAAAGTTTACTGGCTCTTTAAGAAAAGTCCAAGGGTTTTGCACTGATGCGAGCTCTCGGGTTGGGGGTCAGGCGAAGAGTGATGCATCTGGCAGGTGCTATCAAGCAGTATTCCATGCATGTGCGGCCATTTGTACATGTGTTTTCAAATTGTTTACATTTTCCACACATTAGTGTGTAATAATATTTGCTTTTTTGGATTTCAGGGAGCACATTGGGCAACCACAAAGAGTGCAACATGAAGCTTTCCATCAAGGGAATCAACTGAGCTTTAAACTACATAAACTGTCCCTGAGATGAACCAAGATATGAACGTGATATTACTTTCTTGAGCTCTGCATTTATATTTGGTATGTAGGTCTCTGTGTGGAATTACTCTACTAATGATCATTATTATATAAACTGAATATATCTTTAGCAATTAATAATAAGTGTTTCTTAACAATGAACTAACTGGAACTCGGTTAGCATGAAATTAATTAAAAATTGATTTAAAAAATAAAACCTGAGAGGATTCAAATTTACATCTTGTAGATTATATGTAACTGTTTGCAGAGGGGGGATAATCCACTGAGCGAAGATTCCAGTATTGGCATCTAGGCTGCAAGAAGCAGACCACACATGTGAAATGCAGTTTACATGCAATGCTTTGTGGCACGTGCATTACTTCTCTATAGAGTATGTTATGATGATGCAGACCCTCGACCAGAGATTGCACAAATCTCTGCAGCAAGTGCATTAACCATGCAAGTTTTTTTTTGTTACAGGCATGTTACCCTCAGATTAACTGTAGAGACATTGAGGCCTATATGCACAAGCCTTAACCGTATAAGGACTTTTAAAATATAATATGTTGGTGAACAACAAAGCAGAACAGACCAGATTTACTACTGCATTTCGTCTGCCAATTTCTGTAGGTTATAGATTGAAAACATATTGCACATGTACTACCAGCCAGGAGCCTGACTATCACTGACACGCCTCTTCATGACATGTCCTCCTATTACTTCACTCCTCCTCACTCTTACCCCTTGCTGCACACCATGGCTAACACCCCAAAATGTATAGGTTTTTAGTATTTATTCCCAATTCCAGCGTTCAATACCTGCCAATCTCTGGCATTCTTGCCACCTTCCACCTGTCAAGACTGCATTAAAAAGCATAACACAATTTTTTTTTTAAATGCCCTCTTGTAAAAAAAACAACTCTATTTCTAACACTAGAATCCCAAATATGATTTGCTATCTCTTATATTCAGCTTTGCCCTTGTTTGCTAGGCACCTGCAAGTGCTCACTGGCCTCAAATTATGAGGATAACTTTCTGCCAAAAATATGGTATGATTTCTCCATACATCTAATATGAAATGGGAAATTATAAGTTCCAGTGTATTTAGCGTTGTTGGCCGAAAAAACAGGACTGGTAAAAAATCATGTGCTGAACATCATGGGGGTTATTTACAATGAAATGGCGCAGAGCGACGCCTCAAGCAATTTTGCTGCGCCGAGCTGCGTCATTTAAAAAACGCTGGGATGTGCCATATTTACAGGAATACGCCGCACCCCTGTGCTCTCCCATGCACTGGTGCTAAAACAGCAGCCTGCACCAATGCAGGCACCCTTGCACCATAGTGCAAGTGTGCCTGGCTTGCAGGGATGATTGTGTTTGTGTAGAAAGGGACACCTTCCTTCACAAAAACAATCATTAATGGGTTTTACTCCTTTTATGTGTGCTGCAGAATGCAGCACACATAGAAAGAGGATAAAACGAGAATGAATAAAAGTATTTCTCCTTTTTGCGCCACTTTAACGCTTTCCCTTGAAAGGCATTAGTTCTTGGTGCAGCCACAGATCTATTCATCCTTGTAAATCTGGGGCAGTGTCGAAAAGCCATGAATGTTGCGTGGGAGCACCCACAGACACGCCTCTTTAATGCGGAATACTGCATGAAAAAGGGCCATATTACAAGGCTGTGTAAAGCCACGCAAAGTGGATTTGCGTGCCCTTGTAAATATGGACCAGCACACAGCATCACTGGAGCGTCAAAAAAAGTGGCACTCCGCTGGTGCGAGGGGCTTGTAAATATGCCCCCAAGCGTGCTCATTGTTCCAGCAAACAGCTGAACTCGCTCCAAAGAGTGCAAAGGCTGTCTCATTTATAGGCTGCAAAAGTCTAACTACATCTGGCCAGCATCTCGCCTCTCCATTGGTTACAGGTCAAACAAAGAGTTAATTTCAACATCCGGTGTTTTCTCTACCTGGAATCCTTATACAATTCTTTTCTGCGGCTCTCATTGAAATACATGTGAATTAGGAGATGTGCATTCAAGACTCGAACACATTACCTCCCCTATGATCCGGATTTTATAATAATGTCGTTAAAGGCCCTTTGTATCAAGCACTGACTTACTTACCACCAGGACATATGTTTATGACTGTCAAAAAAGTTTGTGAACCGGACATCAGACTACTAGCATCTGCCATTGAAGACTGCTATTCAAGGAAGGTGCACACAGTTCCCCTGAGCAGTAATGTGAAGATAGAAGAGTAATATTCCTTCCTCTCTCCTGGTGTGGTTGTTTTTGAGGGATCAAGGGCAAATGTCCCTTGTCGGAACTAGGGATACCTCACACAATAGGTTGGTTCAACGGCTACTGTCATATCACCAGCCAATTGCCTCGTGTCATCATCGGCTTCCTGCTCCTGCGTCAAGCCGGCGCTGCAATGCCTGACGGGTAGCACTGGGTGCTACACTTTTACGGAGATCTTTTGTTCCAAGCCGTTTGTATGAGTGGGTGTGAGGGGCCCAAGTTGTGAAGTAGTGAGCGTGAGGTGGGGTGTACTAAAAAAGGTTAGTATAGTCTACTCAAGTCCCTTTATTCATGTAGCTATCTACCTTAATTAAAAAATGAGAGGGGTATGGGGACTCAGCCAGACTATGGATGGGAGACCGTTCAACCCTCATTAGTGCTACGGTCAACATGTTTCATGCCATAGTGGCAATTCGTCAGGACCTAAAGAGTGCTCATAAACTCGAGAAGGAGCCCTGGTTGGGCTGCGAAGTGTAGCAAATACTACCTGAAGGGTCAGAGACTGGAACAGGGAGAGTTCCTGTGTTACAATCCGCCCTGTGGTAAAATAAGAGAAAGACACACATTAGTGACTCTTCTCCAAGGGATCTAGCCCAAGATCTTGGTGAAAAACGCTAATAAAAGTATCCCAAAACATGGAGAGAAGTGGGAAAATTATCAACAACTCGAGTGAGTTGTAATTGAGTATCATATCTCATGTTTGGATTTCCAAAAACCATAAGTCGAATCAACATTATGTTTGGATATGTTAATATGAGGAAATTAGTGAGGACATTAGTGCCGAAGGACATTCTCATTAGATGTAAATAGCGACAGGAAAAACGAAAAAAGACAGCTAAACAGGTCGTTCTGTTGGGACTTACCCTCAGTAGCTGTAGACGGTCCCCATAGTCTGCTTTGGTGGGACCTGTGCTAGCAACTAACAATCTAGAAGGTAAGAAAGGAAAGGGGTTTCTAGGTACTATTAAGGATATCAATGGTCTATCCTCAAATTCAGGGTGTTTATTACATTGTGCTGGAGTTACCCACTCGTCTCATTGGGGTTATTCAGACCAACCGGTGGTGTCGGCGGGAGCATACCACTCTGGTTAGGCTGTAGCCCTGTCGGTGACACCGCAGGTTAATCCCGGGTCACCGCAGCAAAAACGAAAACAACGCCCCCCCAAAAAAATTGGGGGAGCGCAGTGCATCCAGGGCAGCCCGCCCCGCCAAATCAACAAGCCCCAGAGTAAAGGTAAGGAGCCGGTCAGTGCCAGTAGCAAGCCGCCGGAGCACCGCGGCCCGCAGGGCTAGCTTCCGCCACAGCTGGGGACCCGGTCGCTGCATCCGCCCTTTAACAGTGCCAACAGCCCAGTGGAGGGCAGCTCATACGCCCTCCCCCGGCGGCAGAAAACCGCGGTCAATGGACCCTGCCCGCAGGTATTGGTGTATCCAGATGATGTCTGGAAGTGGTATCCAAGGCGGACTCCCCTCTTACCTGTGCGGCGTGGAGACAATGTATCTAAACCTACGCCCACCGGACCGGCGCTCGGTCACAAAGCAGCTAGTCGAGTGGTAGAGGCTTCTGGTGCCCATGTATACCAGTCGGTGCTCGTCATGGGGGGCGTGTCAGTTGGCTAGGTTGCTAGGTGACACGTCACAAGCCGGCTTGGTGTTCCGGCGTGTGGAGATGACGGCATGTGAGCGTCATCATGTGTGCCCGGGCGCCATCTTGAAGTGGAGTATAATCATGATACACAAAGATGTTCATGGACTGGAACAGTCTGGAAAATAGCCAGATAGTTGACACGCCATAGTTACCGGGTAATAGAATTATCCTATATCACGCATGTAACACCATTATGAAGCGAGATGGCGAGATCATACAGGTGCCCTCGCTTATATTTACTTCCATCTCGGTGGGGGGTTTTGGGTAGTAGGAGTGGTGGGAGTGTACTCCAATGATCCCTGGAGTGTGTGGCATTGTGACATGCTTGTCTCTAAGGAAAGGGTGCGGCCAAATGAGAGGTGGCGAACTCACTAAGGTGAGCTATGATCAACCGGCTGTAGTGGACCAAGGCCCATAAAAGTAAGTTCAAACTGAGACGATGTGAACAATCCTCTTGGTATTACCGGGAAGGGGGGGGTTGGTGTGTTTTATTGGAAAGGTTATTAGTAATAACGGCAAGGGGTGGAACAGTCTATAGTAACCCCTCTATGGTCATCTTAGCAAATGTTCACAGTGCATACCCCAGGGGTATATCAAGTGTGGGGGTAAACGGGGGGGTTAAACGACCCCACCAACTGGGATAAATGAGCCCACATGGAAAAGTAAGAATTATAATTATTATAATTATTTACTGGTGAGGGTGTTCCAAGGGACGGAATCATTTAATCCCTCAGTGTCTAGATGTAAGCGGTGAACCCATCTCTGTTCGATTCTGAACAAAGTCTGCTGGTTTGATGATGGATGCCACTCCAGTATTACCCAACGAATGTCCTCCGCAACATGGCCTTTTTGTTTACAGTGTTCGTACAGGCCAGTATGAGTCTTGTGGCAGCGGATATTGCTATTGTGTTCCATGATGCGTATCTTGGCTACCCGTGTCGTCATTCCGATGTACTTCAGGCCGCAGGGACACGTCAACATGTAGATACACTTGCTGGTGTTACAGTTGGTGTGTTTGTTTAAGTGCCAAGTGAAGGTCTCTGAAAGTTGAACAGACTTGGTTTGTGTGGTTTGTGGGCAGACAACACAATTGCCGCAGCGGTAGTGTCCCGTCACTGGGGGTAAGTCCCAAAGAGTGTTCTGGGGATGAGTTCTAGTCTTTTTCGGACGAGTGTGGACCAGTTGATCCTTCAGGTTGGTGGTTCTTTTGAAGGCGAAACGAGGGCGAGGGATGTCCAAATGTACTGAGTTCAGTATACCCCAGTGGGAGTTCACTGCTTTCTTGATGAAGGGGGAATTCTTCGTATACGAGGTAACGCAAGTGATCAGATCTTCTGTCTCTTTAGTGTGAGTTTCAAGAAGGGATTCCCTGTTATTGTTGAGGGCTCTTTTTGCTAAACGTTGCAGTATTCTCGTCGGGTACCCTCTCTCTTGGAGTTTGTGTTGTAGACGGTTCGCTTCCTGTTGGTAATCGGAGGTAGTGGTGCAGTTTCGGCGGAGTCTTAAAAACTGACCAAAAGGGAGGTTATCCCTGAGTGCCCTTGTATGATGGCTGTTGTAGAGCAGAAGGCTATTTCTATCCGTCTCCTTTTTGTAGAGCGTGGTCGAGATCTCTGATGGGCCCAGTATGATGGTGAGGTCCAGAAAGGGTATGGAGTGTTCAGAGATGGTTCCTGTGAATTTCAAGTATGGATCTTGGTGGTTGATCCATGCGCAGAACGCGTTGCAACTAGTCCGGTCCCCTTTCCAAAAAATCAAGATGTCGTCTATGTAACGACGCCATAGAGTGAGGTTTTCACGAAATGGGTTGTTTTCTGGAGGATAGATGTGGAGTTTCTCAAAGGCTGCCATATAGATACAGGCTACACTCGGTGCGAAAGTTGAGCCCATAGAAGTTCCACGGATTTGATGGAACAATTCTGATTCATATTTGAAAAAGTTCTCAGTGAGGGCTATGGTGGCTAACTCCATTATAAAGGATACCGGAGTGGGGGATGTCCATTCTTCAAGTCTCAGAGTGGATTTCACTGCCTCTAAGGTTGCCTGTTGAGGGATGTTCGTGTAAAGGGCTTCCACGTCTAAGGTCAGTAGGAGATCGACATCTGTTCTTCCGTCCACATCATTAATCAATCGGAGGACATCTCTGGTGTCCTGGAGGTAGGAAGGGATCTTTTTCACTACTGGTTGTAGAAAAACATCGCAAATTTGAGACAAAGGTTCCAAGAGGGATCCTATTCCGGAGACGATTGGTCTGCCGGGGACCGGGGTGATGCCCTTGTGGATTTTCGGGAGGGTGTAGAAATATGGTATTATGGGTTCTGATGTGATCAAAAACTCAGCTTCCTTCCCAGTAATCCATTCGTTAGTTTCAGCTTCTATCACCAGACTCATGATGGTGGTAGTCAAGCGCTTGGTAGGGTCTCCAGGTAGGGGCCTGTAGTGGGTGATGTTTGAAAGTTGCCGTCTGCATTCGAGGTCATAGTCGTGGCGATTCTGTATGACCGTGCCCCTCCCTTGTCAGCTTGTTTGATAACAATCGTGACATCAGTTCCTAATGTGTCTTTCAGCAGTAGTCAGGTTGTTGAATTGTTTGATGTTAGGTTTCTTTTTCAGAGTCGCTAGGACTGCTCGCTCGAAGGTCAGGACCTCCGGCGGGACCATCCCATCCGTTGGAGTAAAGGTAGAAGGTTTCTTAAGACCGGTATCCTGGCTGGTGGGTTCAGGTTTACCATCAAAGAAGGCTCGTAACTAACCCTGGGCGTAGTGAGCGTAGTGGGGCTTCGCGAAGCTACGCAAAGTGGGCGAGAAACTACGCCCACCTGTGCACTTCGCGTAGCCCCACTACGCACCACCCGCCTCCCTCCCGCCCTCAGTAAATACCCCCTTCAATGTTTAAATAAGTTTAAAACCACTTACCTGGTCCGCGCGCGTCCCGGGGCTCCCTCGTCTCTTTCAGTGCCCGCGTCTTGAACCCTAATGCGCATGCGTGGCCGCCCGCACATGCGCATTTCTAGCGAGAAATGCGCATGCGCGGGCGGCCACGCATGCGCATTAGGGTTCAAGACGCGCACTGAAAAAGACGAGGGAGCCCCGGGACGCGCGCGGACCAGGTAAGTGGTTTTAAACTTATTTAAACATTGAAGGGGGTATTTACTGAGGGCGGGAGGGAGGCGGGTGGCGGGCCAGCTACGCTCGTCCACGGAGCATGCGTAGTGCCGGCTACTACGCCCGCACCGCAAAATGCGTAGCAGACGGCACTACGCATGCTCCGTGGACGGAGCGTAGCTGCCCGCCCACCCCTACTCGTAACCGTATTTTCCTAAAGAGATTCTTGATCTCAATCATCTCTTGGAAACTGTCTGGGATGGGTGTGGGGACAAATCCAATTCTTTACTGCGGCTCTCATTGAAATACATGTGAATTAGGAGATGTGCATTCAAGACTCGAACACATTACCTCCCCTATGATCCGGATTTTATAATAATGTCGTTAAAGGCCCGTTGTATCAAGCACTGACTTACTTACCACCAGGACATATGTTTATGACTGTCAAAAAAGTTTGTGAACCGGACATCAGACTACTAGCATCTGCCATTGAAGACTGCACCAGGCCGATTTGAAAAGAGGTGGCCCAAACAAAGAGTGTTGTCGAACACACTTATGAACATAGATCTCCTGCCGCATACCCTCGAACCTTGAGAGGATGTGGCCTATCGGTTAGAGCTGTCGACCTCGGAGCTGGGCAACCGGGTTCAAGTCTCCACAGGAACACTTAACATCCTGTAATTCTGGCAAATCACTTAATCTCACCGTACCTAACAACAAAAAACACAAAAAAATGAATGTGTCCATCTGTAATGCAACTGGTGCTCAAGTGGGGCGCTCTGATACTTTCGGGTCTAGTTCGCGCTATATAAAACTCTCCAAAAAACCCTAAATATCTGCAAGCCAGCTGAGTATGGGAGAACTTCCATTGGTGCAGCTGGTACAGTGGCACCAGGGTGCAGAATACTGATTACTGCTATGTTTTATAATTCCAACAGTAGCCAGGTCAATGTCATTCCTTTCACGAGGGCTCATGACACTGGCTGTGCTGCTGCAGCCGAGGAGTCAATGAAGCAGGTATCTGACTAGGAGATATTGGTGATTTGAGAAAGGGAGATTGAAGTTAGACCGGGGAGCAGAAAAGCTGTTGGTTGGGGGTTGGGTTGGGGGTTTTCCAGCATATAGAAAGGGTTAATCCATTTCCCCCAAGTTTCAAAATGCTCTAAAGGTCCCCAAGTGTGCCTTGGAGGGAACATGTAAACTCTGGGGGATCAGGTGAAAATGAAGAAAGGGAAATGCTATTAGAGGAAATAGAGAAGGAGGGAGACTGACTACTTCTCCTCTACTGGAAGAAGTGTGCAAAAGGTGAAAAACAGGCATAAAAGGAGGACAGGGACTGTGCAAAACCCTAGCCACTCATCCCAACTTGCTAGTGTGCCTCCTGGCAAGCATATGTTGCACAAATCAAAACACCTGCTCTACGATTAAAGATGAAGTAGAACTGGAAGCAAGTTATGCAAACGAAGAGGTAGGTGAAAACAATGGTAAAGAAAATAAGAATGAAGTACTGGGAAACAAGGAAGTGCAGAAAGTGAAGAAAAGATTCGCAAAATCCAGGGGTTGAGACCGCAAAAGTGTATTACCATATGGATCTGAAAAGCCTTTCTCACTCACAAAAGGTATTTTGCAATTTGTAATGCATCCCAATTTGAAAGGGTGTGAAAGGGGATCCCCTCATGCAATGACAGATAGTTGGTTTGCAACCACTATTGCGGTCACAAACCAATGGCCATATACCAACAGTTCAAAGAGGTTGGTATCTTATAGCAAACACAAAGCTGTTCCTGGATTACACCTTACCCTTTGGGAAATGTACCATGGAGTCACAGGGAAAAATAAATGTTTCTACGCTGCTTAATTTTAAAATTATCGCTTATTGTATTTTGTTTTACCTAAATTGTATTTTCCCCTGCTTTTAATTACATGTCGCTGTGCCCACACACTTGCACTGTAATTGGGCCCCCCACCGCGTTTTGAGCGGACTTTGTTGTTTCTTCCTACCTTCTTGCTGGCACCTGGTCGCCATCTTGGGGGTGGCTAGTGCAGAACGTGCCACTGGTTTGAGCGCTCTAGCGCTTCTTAGGAGCCCAGGTGAGCCGATACTTAAGGCGAGCAGTTCATTTGCTCGGCCTTGAAAAGGTGATAGCACGCACGTGCGCTACGCTGTTGTGATCCTAGTGCATAGCGCTGCTTAATTTTAAAATTATCGCTTATTGTATTTTGTTTTACCTAAATTGTATTTTCCCCTGCTTTTAATTACATGTCGCTGTGCCCACACACTTGCACTGTAATTGGGCCCCCCACCGCGTTTTGAGCGGACTTTGTTGTTTCTTCCTACCTTCTTGCTGGCACCTGGTCGCCATCTTGGGGGTGGCTAGTGCAGAACGTGCCACTGGTTTGAGCGCTCTAGCGCTTCTTAGGAGCCCAGGTGAGCCGATACTTAAGGCGAGCAGTTCATTTGCTCGGCCTTGAAAAGGTGATAGCACGCACGCGCGCTACGCTGTTGTGATCCTAGTGCATAGCGCTGCTTAATTTTAAAATTATCGCTTATTGTATTTTGTTTTACCTAAATTGTATTTTCCCCTGCTTTTAATTACATGTCGCTGTGCCCACACACTTGCACTGTAATTGGGCCCCCCACCGCGTTCTGAGCGGACTTTGTTGTTTCTTCCTACCTTCTTGCTGGCACCTGGTCGCCATCTTGGGGGTGGCTAGTGCAGAACGTGCCACTGGTTTGAGCGCTCTAGCGCTTCTTAGGAGCCCAGGTGAGCGGATACTTAAAGCTCGCTCTATTCGCGCAGCGGTAACGCGCAGCGGTAGCGCCTGACTCGCGCCGGAGTCAAGCCAGAGTCCTGCCCGTCTGCGCCCGTCCGCGCTAAGGACGTGCGGACTGTGGCAGGACCCTGGTGTGGTGTTATCATGAGTATTCAGTACTCCAGTCAGGCCCTCCATCTGATTGGGCATAGTCTGCCCTCCTGCTTACAATCAGTGCAGCATCCCTTGTGTGGTCCCTATACCTGCCCATGTGGCTGGTGGGAACTAACAGCACCGTTGATGGCCCCCAGCCAGGTACCACTACATCGGAATAAGATACTTCCTCCTCCCAGTGCTATTAAATTCTGGCACCATAATGTCAGGTCCCTGCCGAAGCATTACCGAGATATATACGAGCTTATCTCGTTAGAAGGCCCTGATGCCTTCTTTATGACGGAGACCTGGCTAGGCGATGAGGATGTGGCTATTATCAACTTGGCCCTTCCTCCGGGTTACGCAATCCACACATTAAATCGCAAGGGGAGAGGAGGAGGTATAGCTGTGGCTTTTAAAACTTGCCACACTTGTACCTGGAAGCCCATGGACTTGATTGGTGCTGAGTGTGCCCATTTTTCCATCAGCATTGGTCAGACACAAACATTATCAGGCCTTTTGATATATCGCCCTCCAGGGAGTGACTGTGCCTTTAGGAAAGCTCTTCCGGAGCTGGTTAGCTCTCTGTCTTTGTCCTCCTCCAATATCACCATCATCGGCGATCTTAACATACATTTTGATGCCATGGAGTTACCAGTGGTTAGAAGCCTGCTGGACGATCTTGAAGCAGTGCAGCTGTCCCAACTGGTCCGTCTCCCGACCCATGAGGGTGGTCATATTCTTGACCCGGTTTTTACCAATCTCCAACTGGCCGAGGTCTCTCCCCCTAGACCTATGGGATGGAGTGATCACCATCTCATTGAGCTCTATGTTACAATGGCAACGCGCTCTACCGGGAAGCCCGCTAAAACATCTTTCAGGCGTCCCTGGAAAAAGCTTAAATTGGAGGACTTCCACCGTCTTTTGGCCACCACTCCTCTGGTTCTTAAGGATGACGTTGCAACTGGGTACAACATCTTTTGCGCCTGGATTGTCCAGGCACTTGATGCACTAATCCCGGCCAGCTGGAGTAGAAATCGATCTTCTCAGCCTAACCCCTGGTACTCGGAGGCACTTAGGCGGATCAAAGCCACCTGCCGTCAAGCCGAAAGAGCATGGAGGAAGAACTATGACAGTGATCTAAAGGTTTGCTACCTGGCAAGGGTAAAGATATATCATAGAGCTGTCTGCCGGGCTCGGGCTGACTACTATGCTAGAGAGTTCCAGGCGAGCTCCAATCCGTCCATACTGGTCTTTAAATTCTTAAAGGAGCTCACGACGAACAGACTTCCTATTACGGAGATTTGCTCCCTTGCTCACTGTGAGTTGTTAGCTAGCTTTTTTGTGGAGAAAGTAAATACCATCTATCGCTCTTTTCCCAAAGCTGATCCTGACAGTACGACTTTTATATTGCGTACATCACAGTGCTTGGCTGCGCTTCCCATACCATCGGAACAGGAGTTTAATCTCCTAGCGGTCAAGGTTAAGTCTGGCTCGCCGGATGACCCTTTGAGACCGGCCCAGTTTTTGGACTCGGCGTCTATCTGCCTCCCACCGATTCGACAACTGGTGGATCAATCCCTCACCACCGGGTTAGTCCCACCTAGCTGGAAAGCTGCCTGTGTTATGCCCATTATAAAGAAACCGGGGCTGGATCCAGTGAAGCCGGAGAGCTATCAACCTATCTCCCTCCTTCCATGGGTGACAAAGATCACAGAGGCTCATGTGAATAACATCTTAACAAAACATCTGACCTCTGCACACCTACTGGATCCTACACAGAATGGTTTTAGATCTGGGCACAGTACAGAGACGGCACTCCTATATATGGTTGAGTATCTCCGCTCTGTACTAGATGCAGGTCAAACGGTGGCACTGGTCTTATTAGACCTCAGTGCCGCCTTTGACACTGTATCCCACACCATTCTTATCCGCAGGCTTGGTGAGGCTGGTATATCTGGCAAGGCGCTGGATTGGTTCCAATCGTTTCTCTCGGAACGATCATTTCAGGTAGTAGTGCCACCGTTCAGATCTAAACCTCATGCCATCGCTCAAGGAGTTCCACAGGGATCGACGTTGAGCCCCACTCTCTTCAACATATACGTCCAACCGTTGGCGGCGGTTGCGAAGAGTTGGGGTCTCACAATGGTATCATACGCCGATGATACCCAGCTCGCAGTGGTTCTCAATGGGGATTCTGACCAATTGGCATCAAACTTTGCGGATGGTTTGAGGGCTGTTGCTGGCTGGCTTACCACCAATTGTTTACAGCTCAATGCCCTCAAAACCGAGGTGATGGTATTAGGGAAACATCCTGATCTGTGGGGTGCGAGCTGGTGGCCTAACGAGCTGGGACCCCCCCCTAAACCGGTCTCCGAACTTAAAAACCTTGGCGTGTGGCTGGACTCCAAACTTACCTTCTCGTGTCATACTAAGAAGGTGGCATCTACATGCTTCGGCATCCTTCGTGGTTTGAGGCCTATCCTCAAATTTTTCTATGCCTCCACTCGCCAGTTGGTGATTCAAGCTAGCATTGCATCAAGGCTTGATTATGCGAGTTCACTGCTTTTAGGTGCTAATCAGGCGGAGGTCCTGCGACTCCAACGGGTGCAGAACGCGGCTGCCAGGGCTCTGGTAGGCCTGCCACGGTTCTGTTCTGCCCGCAGCACAATTTCTAAACTACACTGGCTGCCTGTAATCAGACGCATAGAGTTTAAGACTCTGTGTTTCGCGTTTAAAATTCTTAAAACCGACACCCCTCCCATCCTCCAGCATCTCCTGACCCTGTACACGCCTTCACGTAGCCTCCGCTCTGCAGGTCAAAATTTAGCACTTGTTCCGCGCTTCCAGAGATGCAGACTGGGTGGCCGTTCTTTTACTGTGTTGGCCTCCAAGCTTTGGAACGCGCTCCCTGTGCATATTCGATCTTTAGAAGATCTTTTTGCTTTCAGGAAGGTTATTAAAACGTATCTTTTTTCCCTGTCTTATTAAAAAAAATTTACCTTGTCTATTCTGTTAGTTATGTTACCTTTTCAGATACAGCGCCGGGACGCCCCTTTGCTGGGGCAGCTGTGCGCTCAAAAAATCAATTAACATAACATAACATAACTATGTTTTGAAATGCAATAAAAAGTGTTTTTATACACACATTCACACACAAATATAATACACACACAACACACACAAACACACATATATTGGGTTTGTAGTTTCAAAGGAATTTCAGTCCTTCACAAGGAATAAGTCTGCAACTTTCTCTACACAGAGAGCCGAGGGGCAGATCTACAAGAAAGTGCCGCAGCGCGGCACCGCAAGCCCTTTGGCTGCGCCACGCTGCGGCACTTTCAGAGCACAGGAATGCCACATATCTACAATGATATGTGGCATTCCTGTGCTCTCCCCTGCGCTGGGCGCAGAAACAGCTGCCATGCGCCGGCGCAGGCACCCTTGCACCATGCTACAAGGATGCCTGCGCCATGGGGAGATTGCTTTTGTGAAGGAAGGGGCCCCTTCCTGCACAAAAGCAATCACTGCAGGCATTTTCCTCTTTCAATGCATACTGTAGAATGCAGCACGCATTGAAAGAGGAAAAAACAAGGAGAAATGAAAACATTTCTCCTCGTTTCGCTGGGCTGCGCCACCCCTAGGGTGGCGGAGCAAACTGACACATTTCCACGGTTTACGATTTCTCGTAAATCTGGAAATGCATCAGTGGACATGGGTGTTGCGTGGGAACACCCACAACAACACCCATGTCCCGCCCCTAACACGCAAAGTGTTGCGTGAACAGGGGCGATATTTACAAGCACAGGTGAAGTCACGCAGGGTGACTTTACCTGTGCTTGTAAATATCCCTTAGCAGGCTGCGCCACCGGTGCGTCACACAACGTGATTCACCGGCGGCGCACGGGGTTTGTAAATCTACCCCCAAGTGCCCAATTGTGGGGCTTCATTCTGTCAGGGTAGCAAAGAAGAGCAGTCCAAGGACTAGTTAACAGAGGTTGTGTGGTCTGATACCCGAGTGCGCTGGTATGCAACAACCCTCCATAAGTCATTGTCGAGTCTGTGTTTTTTCTTTAAAAAAAATAAAAAGTCCTTTATTATGCACACACACACTACTGAATGCTATACATTCATTTATTCACAAATACGTACAATTAGGTAAATGAAAATACCTTTGGCGGCGACCTTAGAGCAGTTCACAGCCCGAGCAAGTCATGAACCCTACAATCCCCCAGTTATTGCTAGGCACAATATAATGGGGGTCCCATTATAGAAAAGGCAGGCCGACTGGCTTTGTCAGGGTTTCACCACAATGTTAAAAGCTAATTTAATGCAGCAGTATTTAAATTAATGTAGATGGTGCCATTTTGTTTAAATAATGTTCATTAACAAAATGTAGCTTTTCATTGTCAATTACATAATTGTCAATAAAGTATAATAAATGCAATAACATGTGTGCAAGAGTCTTTTGTTTACTTTTACTCTGCTACCTTCAGGACCAACCAATCAACAGGACAACACGCACTCCATAGCACATGTGCAATAAAACAAGCTCTAAGAGTCCTTTAAAACAATGAAAAGCATCTCCTGGAGCTATTAACGTAAAACCTAGGATGCTTAAGGTGACATAAAACCAACCGTTTGTGGTGGCTCAGATGGGGGCTGCTGTGCTCCGTCCAACCCCCAGAATTCTCTATAAAACATTGGCGGTGCCCATGCACTCTCTTGTGGCAGCACAAAACGACCAATAAGTAAATATTTAAACTCCTCTGGTGAAAGTCAGTGTATTTTAAATGAGCAGCTTTGCCACTTTATGGGAAGACTTCTTCAGTTTAATATTGAGGCCTCATTCCGCAAGCATTCATATTTACACCTGGGGGTTGCAAATCATTTGGGTCGTCTTGGGGTTCCTCAAGGTTCCAGTGGACCCTGCACAGTCCCTGTGCATGCTGCACTTTTATGGAAGCGTATGGGAGCTGACTGCATTTTCCTATGTTTCCCACCTGATCTCCAGCCTGCTTGAGGCAAAGCGAGGGCAGGCTCAGGCAGGTCTGTTGCTCCTGTTGTGAGTGGGAACTCTGAAGCTAGACATGCCAGCCCCCAGACTTGGGTATTGGGGATGGGAGGGGCACCCAGTCTGGTCTGTCTTCGATCCCTGGGAATGGTAGTTCACCCGCCCCATGAACAGGGAGACATGCGCACTGCAGCTGTGTCTTATTTTTGAGTTGCCGCATCCCCAGGGCCAGAGTGGCTCAGGGAGGGGGCCCGTGTGCAAGCCCCTCCCCCCAAAATCAAAACATGGAGATGGTGCCGACCCCTGGATCATTTAAGAGAAATTTGGAACGTAATATGCTCTGATCTCCTCCCAGTCCCTAGGGTTACTATGCCTTTTCTGAAATTCCTCTAGCCCAGCATATTCGATTTGCACAGGGAAGGTTCATTTTGCTCCTGGTGGCCAGCATCAGCTACCAGGATTATTTCATCAGGCATGCTGGCCTCTAACTTTATATCTGAAAGAGACTGCTAGTTGTAGATTCCTTACCTCAGAATTACCCCCAGGTGTTAGACTGGAATCAGAGAATTCTTTCTTAGCAGTACCCCTCCGCGTCAGTAAGTGGCGTTGGTCAACTCAGCATCCGTCGTCGGTGTTGTGGTCACTGGGATGACGTTGTGGTGCCTACTTAGACGCCACCCCTGCATGCTGATGTCAGTTCTTTCTTTTTACGAGCCAGCCTAGCCCATATGCGGAGAGAGCTAACCCTTAGTCGTTTTTTGACTAACCGTTTTTCAATGTTTTTTCAACTTCTTTTTTGAGCCAATCAACTCTTGGTGTATGAGGGATGTCCCAACGCCAGACAGGGTTCAAACCTTGTGACTCCTGTCACAAGCTGATGTCTGTGATGGATCCGTACCTTGTGTGTCTTTGGTGTCTGAAGCACGACCACGACCCGAAGTCGTGCTCCGGCTGCCGGGCCATGAATTCAAAGTCTTTGTGGGAGTGGTCCGGAAAGTTATTGGTGGCCCGGCGGTCAGCTCCGTGTCATTCCCGGTCTCGTTAGAGAGGAAGGTCTCCAGACCGCTCGAGTAGCGCCCACACCTCGTTCCACTCCAAGTCTTCGAGGTCTTCAGGTAAGTCTAAAAAGAAAAAGGCAAAGACGCACGGGCGCTCTTCACTTTCTCCCTGTCGGTCGGCTGACATGAAATGGGACTCGGAGTGTCGTCGCTCTAAGGCTCTGTCTCCTGTGCCTGCTTCAGGGACGACTCTGTGCCTCTCCCAGTTTCCGGGAGCTAGACCTTCCCCTGCCCATCTCCCCAAGTTCTACGAGGCCCTCCACCTCGTCTTTGGGCAGCCCAAATCCGGTGATGCACCTTCGGGCCCCGCAGAGCCGGTCGGGGGGCCTTGGGCCTTGTATGCCGGCAGCTCCGGCCCCAGCACTGGAGGTCCCCAAGGATCCAGACCTGGATCTGGACTAAAGCTGGTCGATCTCACTCGACCTTCCCTGGTTAACGAACCCAGCTTGGGTCAGAGGCAGATCCCTCTCCCTTCCCCAACCGAGCCTCAAAGTGGTGACAGATGCGTCACTCCTGGGATGGGTCAGCCATCTGGTAGAGGCAGAGATCCGAGGCATCTGGTCTCCGGCAGAGTCTGGGCTTCATTTTAACCTGTTAGAACTCTGGGCGATCCGCCTGGCACTGAAATTATTCCTTCCCTCTCTCATAGGGAAAGTGGTGCAGGTGTTCACAGACAACATCACCGCCATGTGGTACTGAAACAAACAGGGCGGGGTGAGGTCGTCTACCCTATGTCAAGAGGCTCTTCGCCTCTGGACATGGCTGGAACATCAGGACTTGACCCTGGTGGTTCAACACCTGGCATGTTCTCTGAACACCAGGGCAGATGAACTCAGCCATCGTTGCCTGTTAGATCACAAATGGCGTCTTCACTCAGAGGTTGTGCAAGGTCTCTTTCAGCAGTGGGGAGAGCCTTGGTTAGATCTATTCACCAACGAAGAGAACGCGCAATGTCAGCAGTTCTGCAAGTTGGAGTTTCCAAGGCGGCACTCGCTTGGCGGTGCTTTTCATTTAGATTGGAATTGCAGTCTCCTGTATGCCTTTCCGCCTGTACCACTTCTGCCCCGAGTGCTGAAGAAGGTCAAGCACAACTTGGTCCAAGTTATTCTTGTGGCTCCAGACTCGACATGAAGAGTCTGGTACCCCGAGCTCTTGAGCATGGCCATTGATCCTCCAATCAGACTGCCCCTTCAGGAGGGGATGGTTCTTCACCCGAACCTGTCCAGTCTCCACCTCCTTGCGTGGAAATTGAACAGCGACAGTTGACAGATTGTGACCTTCTGTCCAAAGTCTGTAATGTCATCTTGGCAGCCATGCGTCCCTCCATCAAATCGGTATACGACTGTAGATGGAACAAGTTTGTGGCACGGTGCACAACAAAGGCTGTGGATCCCCTTCCTGCCCCTCTTTGAGAGGTCCTTTTGTATTTACTTTCTTCGGCCCAGCAAGGCTCAACCCTGGGCACTCTTAAAGGCTATTTTGCAGCTATCTTTGCTTTCCTTTGGCTGCCAGATCAGCCCGCTTTACTCAAGTCCACTATTGTAAATAGATTATTTAAGGGCATTACTCATCTCTTTCCTCCAACTCCTTTCATAATGCCCCAGTGGAACTTGACTCTTATTCTAACCTATCTTAAGTGTGCTCCCTTCTAGCCTCTTCACACCTGTCCTCTAAGGCTCCTTACTCTAAGACTGCCTTCCTTGTTGCCATCACTCCTGCTCACAGGGTGAGTCAGCTTCATGCTCTATTTTCCAAGTCCTCTTTCTTCTCAGTGCCTTCGGAAAAAGTGGTGCTTAGGTTGAGGCCCTCGTTCCTTCCTAAAGTGGTCACACCTTTTCACATAGGACAAATAATCACTTTGCCAACCTTTTTCCCACCTCCGCACCCTTCCAAGGAGGAGGAGAGACTCCACCATCCGGACCCTAAAGATGAGCTGTCCTTCTACCTTCACCGCACAAAAGATTTCCGGGTGGATGATCAGCTCTTCGTTGGCTATGTAGGTGCCAAGAATGGTCAGGCTGTTCAAATCTCTCAATGTGTTAACCTTTGTATTAAAGTCTTTTATGCTTTAGCGAAAGAGGAATCTCCAGTGGGGCTGTGTGCTCATTCCACTGGGGCTACGGCAACAACCACTGCATTGGCATGTGGAGTCCCACTTCTTGACATCTGCCAGGCGGCCACGTGGGTATCTTTACACACGTTCACCAGACATTACTGCTCAGACAGTCAAGCCCGGAGGGATGACTATTTCGCCCGTTCGGTCCTCCAGAACTTTCTGGTGTGACCTTAGTTCTCAGACCCACCACGACGGATGGTATTGCTTGGGTATCTATTCTAAGGTAAGGAATCTACAACTAACTTTCTCTTTCAGATGAACAAGTTACTTACCTTAGGTAACAATGTATCTGTAAGAGATATAGGTTAGTTGTAGATTCCTTACCACACCACCCATCCTCCCCACTCTGTGTACTGACTTCTAGGGAGAGGGACTCCATTATAGCGCCCTAGTTGTGACACACCAGTGGTCAGTGTCTTTCATGGCTCTGCGCTTCTGGCTGGGAAAATCGTGCCAGAACTTAAGTCAGCGCGCAGATGCGGCGTCTAAGAAGGCACCGCAACGTCATCTTGGCAACCACAATGCCGATGACGGACGTGGAGTTGACCGACGCCATCTACCAACAAGCAGGGGTACGGCTAAGAAAAAATTCTCCGGATCCAGTCGGATGCCTGGTGGTAATTCTAAGAAAAGGATTATATAACTAACCTATGTCTCCTACAAATACATAGTTACCGAAGATAGGTAACTTCTTGTTACTGGAGCTTGGTTTTCTGCTTCTGCTGCTGGACCTGCCCTCTGTCTGAGCTCCTGGCACCTGCCTTCATCTGAAGCTTCTCAACAACCCCTCTGCAAACTCCCAATAAAGTACCTACCTGGCACCTTCCCCATGCCCCTTGGCTTTGACCATCTTGCAGGTCACTTGTATGTCAGATGCGGTGTCAGATTTGTCCCTTCTAATGGAGGTCACCCAGCTGCAGGGCCAGTCCACAAAAGACTGAGAGGATCCCTCTAGAGTCCCTCCATGTAGGTCCATCCCTGTATTGTCATTCAGAAGGATTAAGGGGTCCAGCACCATTGACCAAGGTCAAACCCTCCAAGTTCCTGGCTGCCATATGGTTTCACAGTCCTTAAGTCCATCCTTGAAGTGGAGTCAGGCTGCTTCTCCTTCCACGACGAAATTCCTCTGCTATTGTCACTCTCAAGTCCAGTGAGTTCTCAACAGTCTGTTCTTCTGCAAGGGTTTTTAAGTGGAGGGGGGGTGATAATGTGGATTATCTTAGTAGGCAGGAGTTTTGGTGATGGTAAACCACATGAACAAGCCTCACTGTACTTCACAGTAATATAATCCTAATTAAGCCCTCTCTGGAGGCATTTTATATAGTTAGGCTTTCCTGTTTTCAGTTTCTATTTCTGGTAAATTCTGGTGGGGTTTTTTCAGTGTTTTCCAGTGATTTCAATACCTTAAAAATACAGTGGTTATCAGTTGTTACACATTTTCGCACCATTAAAAACAACAGAAACAGTGTTTTTCCAGTGTTTATGGAACCTTTTGCTTTTATTATAGCTTGCTTTCTGCACTGA
Source organism: Lissotriton helveticus (assembly GCF_964261635.1). NCBI lineage: Eukaryota > Metazoa > Chordata > Amphibia > Caudata > Salamandridae > Lissotriton > Lissotriton helveticus. The sequence continues at coordinate 611,052,098 of NC_136071.1, read as the reverse complement.
TAGTGCATGGTATATAGACAGTGTACATACAGTGTATATGAGATAAATGCATTTATACAAATCAAACATATCGTAGTACACTATAGAATACTTCTTCAGTTTGTCTTTGGTCATGTGCGCTCGCTCTTTCCTTCTCATGTAAACTTTTATCCGTGTAAAGTCCCTTTCGACATTGGCACTTGAGATAGGCAACGCCAAAATAGCCAGTACACAATTTGCTAACCCTGGCCACTGGCATAGCTTTCCAGGCCAATACTGGTGCACCTGAAGATTGTGATTCTCTGTGAAAGGTTCTGCAACATATGCGTTGAACTGGGCGCATATGCTCTGAGTTATTGAAGCGGTTAAAAACGAGGCAGCACTTTTGAAACTCCGGAGAAAATTTCCCTTTACGGAAGGGATCTATAACTTGTACAGAGTACCACAGTGAGGCTTCATTGACTTCAAATGCCATGGTTGGTGAAGGGCTAATTCTCATACATTGTAAAATAAAAGTTCCTGAATTGCTCCTCAACATTTCTTTGCTTACCTAGTGGCAAGCACTCTAACATGGAACATGTTGCAGTGCCAAAGTCACTAAAAGTGTCATCCAGCTTATTCTCGAGGAGGTGTTTTACATCTACACGAATTATGCTGAACACTTAAAAGACAAGGGTGTTTTCAGACTCTAGTTTTTTTATTATGTACACTACAGCAGTCATGCTTTCCTGTAAAAATCTAAGAATGCAGTAGAGAGTACTGTTTTTCAAATCACCATCAATATGTGACCAAAGATCCTCACATTTCTTGCCGTTTGCATCATCACTCAGCAAAAGTTCTGTAAACGGTTGCCACATGGATAAAATAGCATTCATTGCCTCTAGGACTGAGAACCACCAGCTAAGTGACACAGTTGGGATAACTCTTTCTTGGATGTATGATGTTACAACGCATACTTTTACATCGCATGCCTTTACAACGTGGTATTTACAACGAATACCATTACAACGCATAGTGCTTTTAGGCGCTGGATAGTGATTTATTTAATTTACTATTCCAACTCCAGTCCCCGTGGATAGTAGGGAAGGTGTTGGATAGTAAATTAAATATATTCCCTATCCTAGAGCGCCCCCCAGCGCAATGCGTTGTAATGGTTTGCGTTGTAAAAGTTGCGTCGTAAAGGCACTGCGTGGTAAAAGTTGCGTTGTAAAGGTTGTACACCCTCTTTCTTTGATGCCACACAAAGCACAAAATGAGAAATATTTGTGTTTTAATTCCCACGCATAACAAAACAGTGCACCAGAATGGACTAAAAAGTCAATAGCATTCTTCATTAACTCTGCCGATTGTGAAGAAGCTTTCAGATTGCCATCTAACAAGTGGCAAGGATCTCTTACAGGGAAGCACTTCAGCTTAGGTATTGATTTTCATAGGCCATCACACAACGTTTTCATATATGTAGCCAAATCACTGCAAATAAACAGTATCACTCCAATCTTTGTTAAACTTGGTAAGAACGTTTTGCAGCAGCATTCCAAGTGACCCTGCATTCCATGTTTTCCAAAAGTCTGGTGTCATGTTTTCACCAGTATCCCAGATGCATTGTGACTGCACTCTTTTCTCATATACCGGTCACTATACCTTGCATTGAATGTTTAAAGCCTGGGGTGTTTGGCAATTCACCTACCATCAATACTGACTCACTAGAAAAGGAGGCTGATGTATCAAGGGTTTTTACCCATTCTCTGTGGGTAAATGTGATGGTAAATGTGATGGTACATATTGGCAAAGATTCTTATGAAACCTACATTTTCCCTATCAGTGAAAGACTCAAACGTAGCCAAAAAATCAAATATGATGCAGATATTTTCTGGTTCTCTACAGTTTATAAAATAAATAAACAACCCCTAAAACATGCTTCTAACATGCTTCTAACTCCTGTATATTTAGACCAAAGACCACAAAACTGAAAAACGGATGAAGAAACAATATATTAGTGACATCCCTAAACAACAAAACTCAAGCGGAATAATGTGAGCCCAGTCTTTCTTACTGCTACCTTATATAACAAAGTAACATTGTATTGGCCCATTCAGGAAGAAATGAAAATGACTCTTTCACTGTCCTTTTCCTTTCTTTGAATGGCATGTAGTTTGTGGTTGTGCAGGGTTTTTTCAGTGTTTATATGTTTACACTGGTGAGGGCTATTTCCCTTCCGGTGGGGTTTTATCAGTTATTATAGGTTTAAACATAAAACACCACAACCTATATATAGTTTTGACGACAGTCATTTTGTACATATTTGAAATTTGTTTACTGTAAAACTGATGGCTGCCTTCTGGGAAAGCTTTTGTTCAACAGAGTAGATGTCTGGTGACAAGCCAATGAAAAATACTAGAGGCATGATTGTTTTTTTGAGAAAAGTTATGACAGATGCATTAGGCATAATCTGATTATTTTGGAAAGTTATTACAAAAGCAGTAAACATAATTTATTTATTATTAAACACATATCCTGAATCCAGTTGGCCTCTAATGGTGGATTGTTAATGCAGCCCATTAAAGACTGCAGACATGCATTTTGTTACATGGAATCTTGCCTATTACTGCAGTAGGCAAGGGTTTGGTATTGATTACACCCCCCCTTGTCAAATCCTAAAAGCTGAAGATTCGTACTCTAATAATTCTTGCCAGAATCTCTTCAGAGATTGGCATGTTACTGAGGGCATTTCCCGATCATGTGTGCACATCTGCCTGTAAATGAGTGTGTTTCACTGCCAGGTCTTCTTGGCCAGTAATTTAGTTATCAATTTTATCCTTTTATAGGTTCACATTCATTTTCAGACAGTTCTAAGGAGCCACTTCCTTGCCAATCAATTAACCTGCAGTGCACTGTTTCCTGCTCAACCACTACTTGTCAACTGGGCAACCATTTTGGAATGGCATGGTCTTTAGAGCATCATTTTTGTACCTTTCCATGATGGTCGTCACATTGGTTCTGAACATGGCGGCCATGCCAGCACTTTAGAACAGTGATACACTATGTACAAAATAATGTTTTACGTCACGCTTGTGACAGCGCATGCATTACAGCATGCACTCTTCCTTGCAAGAGATATAGTTTCTACAAGGGACTTGAAGTCCATTGACTGCTTACCATTCATGGGCTTCATTGTCTCTCTCATTTGCAGCCTCCTAATTGGGCAGCGTGTATCCCCCTCTTCTTAAGTTTGGAGCATGGACCAAGTGCTGAATACTTCATCTTGATTTGGTCCTTCCGCCACTGGTGCTGTGATTTTATTACAATTTTTCCTTTTTTTTTCTCTTCCTGTCATGTTGCTTCTTTTTTTATTTCCTCTTCTTGTCATATTGCAAGTTCATTCCATCCCTCTTTGTCCATGTTGCTTCTTCCCTCCCACCCATTCTGTGTTGCTTTTTCCATCCCACACCCACTCCCCTGTTTTCCTTGTTGCATCTTCCCTCCCACCTCCCACGCTTCTGTTGTCCATGTTGCCTCTGAGTTTGTCTATGTTTCTCTTCCCTCCTACCCCATTTTCCATGTTATCTCTTACCTCCCACCTCCACCATTCTATTGTCCGTATTGCCTCTTCTTTGCCACACCCCACCCACCTGCCATTGAAAAAATTAGCCCAAAAGTGCTTGACGTGGCCAGTGCTAGCCGAACCACATTACCTTTTTTTTAAGTTCCATTACTTTTCACAGATGCACAGATAACAACTTCGCAGCCTAGTGATGTGCGGTGATATATGTGTCGAATACATGTCATTTAATACTATAATGTTATCAAAATACATATATTTAATGTATGTATGGAAATACAAAATGTTAATAAACAGATTTAAACATCATGGCACCATTTTGTATGTCTTTTAAAGGGCTTTTTGTTAAAATAACTTTGATCTATGCTACAAATCAGCCACGCTGCTTTACAACCTGGTGGAAAAATATTGGCAAAGCCAATAGCTCTCACAAAAAGAGAGACCTATTGGCTTTGCCAGTGCTTATATTAATAGTGTATGCTTCGGCAACTGCAACTGGCAAGTCGTATTCTACCTGGACTGGAAACAAGCATTCTGGGACCAGTTTCGAGGTTTCACCCATCATCAGCCAGGCTAGCTTGAATCCAGTGGCCCGGCAATCAATGGACCCACATCTGGGCATACCCATTCTACTTAGGGCAAAAAAAGGTGCTGCGGCAACAAATAATTCTCATGAGGAGCACCGCAAGACTGATTTTAATATGGCTGGGTCCAAACTGGGGTGGCATAATGAGCAAAAGAATGATGGATTTAACCCAGATCTCTTCATTGGGGGTGAAGGTTTGATTTATTCAGCATTCCGTTCATCGTTTGTTGCCCCAGCATTTTTCGCCCTAAGTAAAATGGGCAAGGGCAATTGTCCGTCCCTTGATCACTGTGCCCCTGGATTTCAGCTAGCCTGGCTGACAAGGGGTGATACCCCGAAATCTGTCCCAGGATGCTTGTTTCCGGTCCAGGGATAACCCCGCTTCGCAGTTCAGGCTGGACTGTTCCCATGAGGAGCAGGATCAAGTCTGATTTGCATATGGCTGGGTGGCACAGTTAGCAAAAGAACAATGTATTTACCCCAGATCTCCTGGCTGCAGGGGAATGTTTGATTTATTCAGCATTCCGTCCACAGCATTTTTCATCCTAAGTGGGATGGGTATGTCCAGACGTGGGTCCCTTGCTCGCTGTGCCACTGGATTTAAGCTAGCTTGGCTGATGAGGGGTGATTACCCGAATCCTGTCCCAGGATGTTTGTTTCTGGTCCAGGGAGAACCCAGTCTGGAAGTTCAGGCTGGACTGTTCACACAAGGAGCAAGGTCAAGACTGATTAGTATATGGCTGGTTTCAAACTGGGGTGGTGTAGTGAGCAAAATACCGATGGATTTAACCCATATCACTTAACTCGGGATGAATTATTTGATTTATTGATATTTTTGTCCATCATTTGTTGCCACGTCATATTTTGCTCTAAGTGAGATTGGTATGTCCAGACGTGGGTCCCTTGCTCACTGTGCAACTGGATTCAAGCTAGCCTGGCTGATGAGGGTTGATACCCTGAAACCGGTCCCATGATGCTTGTTTTCAGTCCAGGGAGATCCTGGCTTGGCAGTTTGGGCTGGACTGTTCCCATAAGTGGCAGGGTCATGACTGATTTGCATTTGGCTGGGACCAAAACTAGAGTGGCGTAGTGATCATAAGAACAATAGATTTAACCCAGATCTCTTGACTGGGGGTGATTTTTTTATTTATTCAGCATTCCATCCATCATTTGTTGCTGCAGCCTGTTTTCATATTGTAGGCATACGTCCCTTGTCGTTAGACAGCAGCATATTTTCTTTTTTTTCTACTTTTGTTCTTTTAATTTATCTTGCATAGGTTGTTGAGCAAAATGCATATTTTATTGTGGTGGTGTGAGTGGGTGAATGCAATAATGGGTCAATGAGTGGATGAATGAAGGTAAAAATTAATAAGAGTGCATTTAGGATGATTTAGTGAGTGCCTGAACCCATCAATGACTGTAAAGGCACTTTCATGTATAACCCTGACCTATTGGCATTGCCAATACTCTTTAGTTAGGGACATTGGTGATAAATGGGAAATCTCAAACATAGACCCGCCCCCCCGCCCCAAAGTCTTACTCATGTAAGTAAAGTGACCCGTATTTGTGTTTTTGGGCTCAGATATGGGAGTTGACAGAAATGGTCATGGGTAAGTAAAATTGTGCCTGCTATGATTTGATGATGCATGCTGCTTGCAGTCTCAGCACCCTCATGACATGCGCCTACCCACAGCTGCAAACACGCAAAGCTTTACCAGAGCATGGCAGCAAAGTAGACAAACTGGCGGCTTCTGCTTTTTAGTGAAAAGTCAGCTTTTTCTGGTGTGTCGGTTGAGCTGAGCTCCTGAGGTCGTTTGTTCAGTTTCTGCTGAGTAACACACTGCTAGCGTGATAGATTACAAGCCGAACAACAGAGGTTGCACTTCTAAAGTGTTGGGTGATAATTATTGCGGGATATTTTTAGAACGAGATAATCGCATGTTCGGTGGTTGAAGTGTTTGGAAATCTAAGTAACTTTAATGAGAAGAAGATACTCGAGCGTTTTGGTGACCTCTGTGTTTAAAAATATCAGCCCCTTGAATTTCAAGGATTCAGTTCAGTATGTAGGAGAGTTCATTGGAACCACTTATATGGGTTTTGCAGGACTTCAAACTGGGAAGATATTTCAAAATTAAACTTAGGCAGGCTGACAACGAACAGTTTCATTTTATTGTTTTGCATTCTTCTAATATTGACTATTTTTAAAGAGCCCACCACAAACTAAACTCAGTATTGGCAATGAAAACGTTATTATTAATGTATTCCCCACTTCGGTGGTAACAATTTCATAAACCTCTTAATCAGGGGTGTCCAAACAAAGGGCCTTATGCAGGGTTTGACAGACTCCATCACAAGCATGACAGATGTTCCATCTGCGGTATTGCAAGTGCATTATGGCCTATCGTACTTGTAATCCATCACATTTTGCAGAGTATCATAAAAAAGACCCTAATCTGAAAGGGAGTATTCCGGGTTGATCATTAGCATAAACATTGACTATGTAAATGAGCCCCATTTAGAATAATTGCATGTAACTTCTCTTTTCTGTATATGTGCTTTGGATTCCCCCTTTGGGATAAGGTTCCGTCATTGTGTGATCCTTGGTGATTGGTCCAGTAATAAACCCCCCTCAAACACTCGCACCGACTGGTTACCGATACTGGGTGCAAAGTTGCCAGACCCTGAAGGACCTTTTAGAAATGTTATGTTATAGAATTTTATACAGCGCTCATATACCCAAGGAGTTATCCATTAGGAAAGACACAATTGTTGTTATTTCTGCTTTCCAGATGACAGGTGCCAGATCCATTGAATTACCGGTGGTCTGGTTATTCCAAAGGTGCAGATTCCCTATTCCCTACTCTATTGATCGGTAATGAGGCTCTTGGTGAGGCAGTGAAGATGTGTAGTGATGAGCTTACAAGAGCTTTATGCTGGACGAAACTGCTGCTGAGAGAGACTGGACATAGGGATGTGAATGTAGAGCAGAGGTCTTCAAACTTTTGGATGCCGAGACCCCCCTTTCAACATTTTCAGGTGTGAGGACCCCTTCCTGACAAAAATGTCTAAACCTGTAGGCCGGGCTACTGGAATTATTGGGCAGGTGAGGACCAAATTACGCGACAGGTTTGACTAAATTGTGTGGGAAGAAAACGTAAATAATATTATGTTATTCTGCGTATTTTGGGATAGCATTGCTTCATTATTTTGACATTTTTTACACACAGTAACACTGAGGAACGATTTCACCACATCAGTACCAGTTTATAACCAAAATACAGCAATTAACATCAGAATGAGGTTTAGTCAAACTTTGTGAAGGCCACTCCACTCTGCAGGAATACATGCTGCTACATTAGAAGCCCACTTGGCCCTGGCCATGAGCAGCAGGGGTAACTTAAAACCCTGGCGGTCTTGTGCAGAGTTAAGCGGTTTACCAATGCTGCTTTCCTCTCACCCCCTCCCTTCCATCCCTCTCTTCTCTCGTCTCCCAACCCTGGATCCCTCTCTCACTTAGCAGGCCATTTTCTTTCACCCCTTTTTACAACTTCTGAACTCTCCCCATGTAACCTCTCACTTCACCTTTAATCACCCCTTGCCATTCTGTATTTTCACTGCCCTCATCTCTAGCAGACTCTCGCATTTATCGCATTTATCTCATCGCCTCTCTGGCCCCGTCACTTCTTGTGCTCCTCAGCACTTCCCATTCACCTCAAGTCTCTTAATTCAAATGTTTGTCTGTTTGTATCTTACAACTCTCCAGTCCCCCATTCATCTTTCACATCTCCCCTTTGTTCTTCCACACCTTCTTGAACCAACGTCCCTCTCCCCTGTTACCTCAGCACCAGTGCCTAATTTGAGCAGGTGGTTTCCGGTGCTCCGTACTGGCACCTAACTATCTCATCCTCTCATCTCTCCTCACGGAGCTTACAGGTCGGACTGGTATGCTCCTCCCGGCCTGTGCCATTCTGCTTATTGTTCCCTAGTTCAGGAAGGCATGAATTGTCTGTCTCACTGCTTTGGTGCAGGCCGCACAGTTATGGAACTTGCACCCTCCTTTGCTTCGCTCCACCAAGAATATATAACTAAATCTGCATATTCATCAAACTCCAGCTCTGGTCCAGGCAGCAGAACAAGTTTTGGTCCCAGAGCAGGAGTGGGCAAAAAGCATGGATTCATGGCTCTGCCAATGCCGCAGGTTAACAAACAGTTCCCTAAGCCTACATACTCAGTGCTTTAACATTTTTACAACTCCAGCACATCCACCGGCAGGGGCGGCTGGTGACATTTGAAAGTGGTGAGCGTCAACTAATTTGCATATTGCAGCGCAGCGAGCGAGCGCAGCGAGCGAGCCCGAACCACCTTGCATCCATCCATACATCATTCATGCATCCACCCATCCATCCACCCACCCACCATCCTGCATCCATACATCATTCATCCATGCATCCACCCATCCATCCATCATGCATCCACCCATCCACCCAACCACCCTGCATCCATACATCATTCATTCATGCATCCACCCATCCATTCATCCACCCTTCCATCCTGCATCCATCATTCATTCATGCATCCACCCATCCATCCATCCATCCTGCATCCATCCTGCATCCATCATTCATTCCGGCATCTACCCATCCTGCATCCATCATTCATTCATGCATCCACCCATCCATCCATCCACCCATCCATCCATCCATCTACCCATCCATCCATCCACCCACCCATCCTGCATCCATACATCATTCATTCATGCATCCACCCATCCATCACCCACCCTGCATCCATACATCATTCATTCATGCATCCATCCATCCATCCACCCATCCATCCTGCATCCATCATTCATTAATGCATCCACCCATCCATCCACCCATCCATCCTGCATCCATCATTCATTCATGCATCCACCCATCCACCCATCCACCCTGCATCCATCATTCATTCATGCATCCGCCCATCCATCCACCCATCCATCCATCCATCCACCCATCCTGCATCCATCCTGCATCCATCATTCATTCATGCATCCACCCATCCATCCATCCACCCATCCATCCATCCACCCATCCATCCATCCACCCTGCATCCATCATTCATTCATCTGCCCATCCATCCATCCACCCATCCATCCACCCTCAATCCATCCTGCATCCATCATTCATTCATGCATCCACCCATCCATCCAACAATCATTAATGCACCCACCCTGCATCCATCATTCATGCATTTTTATGTATACATTTCTACAACTTCACACCAAAATCGGAACATACATATTGAGCCCAAAGTCATGTATACATTTCTACAACTACACACCAAAATGGGAATCCCCGCTTTCTCCCATGCGAGCTCATTTTGTAATGCGCTGATAGTCACTAAAGAGGGCAGCGTCTGATGCTGCTTGGGAGGCAGAAGTGAACCCCCCCCCCCCCCCCACTGGACCAAATTCTCACAAGTTGGAGTGCCGAGATGCAATGGGTCTTGCATATAATGTTTTTATAAGATAAATTATTCTTATAATAGAAATTGGCAAAAGTGGAAAACACTTTGTGTACAGAAAAAAACCTTTTAAGATATATGAACCCCAGGGAATTAGATGAAAGGTGGGATATTGGTGCTTTACAAATACACAGATAAATTGTTTCATTAAGGGACAACTTGCTTATGTGCTGTTTTCAGACAAGCACTATCAATAAACACCATGTAAAATAAGTGTTACTGCACACGATCCCTGCTAAATGCCTCTCTCTTTAATGACCTCAGATAAAGGAAAGGTTGTGCAATCCCTCAATGATTTGTTCACGAGACTTGAAGTCTGTATGAACATTTATTCACTTATTTGTACAGCGCTATTTCACCCTTCTGTCACTTCTGAGCGCTAGGGCGTTAAACAATTTTTTTGTTCTTGGTAAATTTAATTTGTTGTTGAAGTGTGACATTCTTAACTTCCTGGAGTTTTATTCACAGCTGCGTTTCATAGAACTGTTTGAATGTAAGGAATAGGCAGAGTGGGGGCTCAGGGAGTGCTGGAACCTGAAGAAAAAAAACGAAGCCTTCGTAAGCATTAGAAAGGCAAGTAAATATGCAAATGGTCTTTAACGACCTGTCAAAAACTCGGAAGTGTCGGAGATAAGACTCCAGACACTGCCCAGCCAAGCCCACAGCTGCAGCAGCCCGGCTGAGACACACGAAGGGAGCAGGGGGGCTGAAGCCATTAAAGTTCGATGGGCCTGGGCAGAAGTGTGAATGTGAGTGCGCGACCCCCTTTGTATTACTCCACGCCCCCCCTGGGGGTCGCGCCCCACAGTTTGAAGACCCCTGATGTAGAGGAACAATCCTGAAGCATTTTCATCTTGAATTTGGTTTTTCAGCAGCTTACCTCTTTGCAAATCTTTGAAAGGGAAAGGCCCTCCATGTCAAAATAGGAGATGACTCAAGAAATGCCTGTCAATCCAAAAGTGAGATGTGGTTGCAAGAGACACCCGCACCCAGTCAGAGACTTCAGCACAATGCCAATTGTGTCTTGCGAACTTCAGTTAGTGAGCAGCACACTGGGTTTGACCTTGCTTCAATCAGCAGCACTCTATCCAGTGCTTTGTCACAGGCTTGATGGACTTGATTTCCAACAAGCATGCCAACAAGCCACTTCCCATCATGAGACTCAAAACGTTTGAGTCAAGGCTCAACACCATCATACTGCTGTTGACCTTCATTTTCCACCAAATACCTCAGAGCACTCAAATTGGTAGTATGAGATACTAGGGTTGTAAGACCTGTTGTCTGTGCCATGTTTGGCTTGTCCTTTTAATGGTTGAAAAGATTCTACTTGAAGAATCTTCGGTTTTGGCAATCCAATTGAATCTTTACTGTGCTTTTGTTCAACTCAAACACCACTATTGCTCCACAACTGCAGCCGCATGTGTTCCTCTTTAGGATTTCTTCCAAGTTCAGCACGAGCTGGCTTGGCAGCATCTTTGGGGCAGACAAGGCTTTCTTCCTGCTACACCACAGACAAAGCTAATGTGTTGGTGAGCAGCCATCACAACGCGGGCATTACCACGCGCTGCCATTACGACGCTGCTTTTACAACCCAAGTCGTTTCAACGACTTGCGCTGGAGGGCGCTGTTGGAAAAGGAATAGTTTAATTTTCTATTCCAACACCTTCCCTACTGTAACGTGGGCTAGAGTTGGAATAGAAAATGAAACTATTCCACTATCCAGCGCTTACAGCACAAGTCGTTGTAACGACTTGCGTTGTAAAAACAGCGTCGTAATGGCACGCGGGGTAAAAGCCTGCGTTGTAATGTCATACAACCAATGTGTTTACATCTGGGCTTATGATCCTATCAGTGAAAATGCAAAAGGTCATCATCGTCTTCAAAAATACTTTATTCGATTAAGAAACTTAATCCTAAAACCACATATCACATAAAATCATCAACAAAAAAGATATTAAAAAATGCATAGATTTTCGGCAACAAACAATATTTTTTTTAAAGGAAGTAACAGCGAAACAGGTTGCTTGGCCTTTAAAAGTCTGTAAAAAGATAGGAGCAGGTCTACATAGTCCAACATTGTGAGCTTTCACAATTGGCAATACAAATATTCTGATTTATATCACATAAAACTTAAAGAAAAAGGTAAAGTGCATTAGAGTTTGTTGGGAAACATGATCAAATGGGCAAACAGGGCGGCTATCCTTCCCCAAAAAAGCCTAAGGGGTACCAAATCAAGAAATAAATAGAACCAATTCTAAACCTCAACAGTAGAGACCTCTCCTCCTGGCTAGTAGTTTAGGATTCAGAGCCAGCAAAGGTTTTTAGAAGGATGTACAGTTAATTTTAATTTGTTGGTTTAGTAATATTCCTGGAATCTCTTTGTAGATCCTAACATCTATAGAGGTGTGCCCCATACCATTGAAGTCTGATAAAAAAGCACACTAATGGATTGAATACATTTCAGCTGCCTAGCAGCTAAATTGCCATCGTCCAGATGAATCAAAACGAACCCCAGAAATGGAAAGTTTGACACCGTAGATAGAATGTTGATGCTGATGTGTATAGGGCTCAAACTATACCCCTTGGGGCTGCATACCATGATGTGGTATTTAGATTAATTAATATTCAGAACCTTCATACAATGTGTGAAACCTTGCAATAAATGAAACATGCGCCTTGGAGTGTGGGTCAACAGTAGTGCATCATCAGCTTATAAAAGCAAAGGTGCCTGTAAATTACCATATAAGGAACAAGGCTGCAGTTGTGGCTCCACTTAACCGCACAGGTGTGTCCCTTAATTCAAAAGTGGGTGCATACTCCTAGAGTTCCGACTGCCCCCAAACCACCTACAATACAATAATATTTCATCAAATGAAAAGATCGCACCTTTTGAGTGCCATCATTTCATTTGATCAAACATGTAAATTACATTCTTCAGTACATCTTGTCGGTATGAGCCCAGATATTGGCTCAAAACATTAATATACAGGATAAATAGAATTGGTGCAAAGCTACATCCTTGATGAACTCCTCTATCTAACCGAAAGGGATATGTACTTTAACAGTAGACTGGGTCTATACCTTTGTCGATTAGTATCAACCATAAATGAATCTAATGTGATCAAAATGTAATAGAAGAAATGAAATATGAAGAAGTGGCGTAGCAGCAGACAACAGTAGAGAGCCTCACACAGCTATATGCAGTGACAGAGATGAGTAGGCCAAAAATCTCATGCTGATAAGAGAGAGGTGTAGAGTTCACTTGAATACAGAATGAGTGACCTGCAAGATCTTAGTGAAAGGAAAACCCGTGCTTAGCAAGCTTGAAGGAATTTATGGCCTTAGCACTCAGACACGTAGTCTGTGTTCTCAGCAAACTAAAAATGATTAAACAATAAGAGCAGGAGACTGAATTGGCCAAAAACACAAGAAATCTGATAAGAGGTTTTGGGAGCAGAATGATAAAGCATATACGATAATACACATGCATTTAAGACAAATAAACACCCATTCAATGATAGAGAATAGTTAATTTCGTTAAGCATTGTTAGAACTGCAAAAAATGGTGTGTAGATGTTGGAAATGGGGTTTCTAGTTGGCAGTGGTTGGCACCCTGTCCAAATAGGGATCCTCACTCTAGTCAGGGTAAGGCAGTCACACAGCTAACATTACCCCTGCTAAGATAACCCCTGATAACCCTCTTGGCAGCTTGGCATGAGCAGTCAGGCTTATCTCAGAGGCAATGCGTAAAGCATTTGAAGGTACACATACAGTAACACAGTGAAAAATGATAAAAAAGGAGTCCACACCAGTTTAGAAAAATAGCCAATGTTTATCTGAATAAAACAAGACCAAAACGACAAAAATCCATCATACACAAGCAAAGATATCAGTTTTCAAAGATTAAATCAGTTCAGTCTGTAGAAATCCATGCATGTGTCACTTTTAGCACAAAGTACCTTGGATACATCAAAATTCAGACAAAACAGGCGCAGGAGAGGTGAGGCACTGGAAAAACAATTCGATGCGTCGGTTCCATACTCCCAGGGAAGGTGATTTGTGGGTTCCTTACTGCCAGGGGAGGTGATGCGTCAGTTCCTTACTGCTGCACAGGGGAGGTTCTGTGCCGGTTCCTTACTGTCAAGGGGGGGTGATGCGTCGGTTTCTTACTGGAAGGGGAGGTGATGCATTGGTCTCCGGACACGTGGCCTCGTTCCTTACTGTTGGGCAATGTGGACAAAGGAATCGGCACCCAGTGAAGATGTACTGAAAAATACAGATAATAATAATTTAGAGTTTAATATAGCGTGAACTAGACCCGAAGATATCAAGTATCAGATCGCTTTACATAGCACCAGCTCCGTTACACAGACACACATTCATTTTTGGTAGGCACAGGGAGATTAAGCAATTTGCCCAGAATCGCAGGATGTTGAGTGTCACTGCCAAGACTCAAACCCGGTTCCCCTGCTCCGAAGTCGACCTCTCTAGCCGTAAGGCTACATCCTCTCCCCAGATGTGCTGCATCAATTACACAGTGATGAAGCAAGCGCTGCGTCAGAGTTGGAGCAGTGCGTCACGGACTTCGGTGATGCAGTGCTCAAAACTCTTCTGACACACACAAGCCCTTGGAGAACCTTGGAAGCAAGACAAAGAAAGCAAAGTCCAATCCTTTCACTCCCAGGACAGAAGCAGCAAGCAGCAGGCCAGCCCAACAAAGCAACAGGCAGAGTGTCTGTTCCTCCTACAGCATTCAGCTCTTACTTTATGGCTGAATGTCCTCAATCCAAAAGTGTTCTGATTTGAGAGTGTCAGAGGTGCAATACTTATACCCCCTTTGGCCTTTGGAGTAGGCAAATGTACTGCACATGACCCTGCCTTTCCTTTCCCTGACCTAGCTCAAGACACAATACAGGGGGTGAAGACAGCTTTGTGTGCGGACAGACACAGCCCTATTCAGGTGTCAGGGACAACTTCTCTCACCACTCTAGCTCAGGAAGGCCCACCAGGATATGCAAGTCATATCTCAGCCCCCTTTATGTGACTTTCTAGAGTGAATGCACAAGAGCCTAACTGTCATCCTTACCCATATGTGCATTCTACAAACAGGCAGAGGCCCAGAATGGTTAAACAAGAAAATGCTCACTTTCAAAAAGTGTACGCATGTGGGGTAAACCCAACCCTCGTATAAATTTGATGTGTATCCCAAATTTACGCTAGGATCAAACAATGAATTACTTATGTATGATCGTTTTTATTTTCCTTTCTCTTTATAAAAGTTGCCAAATTCTTTTTTTTATATCAAATCATTAAAAAGAACACAATGTAGTCATAACACATTTTGTATATGGCAATGCAATATGGTCATTCTAACCATATCCAAATAATTACACATAACAATAACAATACGACATATCAAAGATGATTCAAATCGAACAATAAGAAACAAGACAGCACTTTTATATATCAATATTGCATTATATAAACAATGTTTACTAGTCCTACAACACCCTGGACTATCAAATAGATGGTGTCTAGGACAAACATTTGGAATTCTTAAAAATCCTACACCAGGGGTGCATAAAATTGTAGTAAAACCCTCATGGAGGAAGGAAATCAATTCAACACTCAATGTGTGACGGATTGCCAACGTGTTTCGAGTCCCGGGCAATAAGTACAGGGGTTCTCTTCAGGGCTTCTTAATTTTAAAAGCGATGGTGTTGTCTGTAAGAAGTATACAAAATATAGATTATAGGTTGGTCATTGTCGGGGATCCCACCCTTCTGAACATTATGACACCACCTCAAAATATTGATGAATTTACCCAACCGGGAGTATCTGGTGGACAGTATTTCTTCTTTCACGCTCAATATTCGCAGTGAAAACAGATGCAAAAATGTATTTCAAAGACGGAAAAGGATGACTGATGAGACTATTTATCTTTTTTATTCTACAATTATATATGGAATGTATTTACAACTGGAGCCTACCATTTTTTTGGGAAAGGTTAAGGTCCTTCGTTCTTTCTGGTGTGTGGCTGTGTAGATGACTTTGTTAAAACAAGCATTTGCAATGCAATAGGTCTCGCAATTGCGAGATTTTGTGCTACTGGCATTGTAATTAACAATGCCTTTTATTTATGTGTTTAACACCTTCCATGCTGCCGTCGGCCATTGCCTGCCTGTTTTGCGGAAGTGCCGCACTTCCGCAAAATCGGCGGCGCAGCCAAAGGGTTAAAAAACCTGCAATAATAAAAGGCATTGTCATTTGCAATAGGTCAAAGTTTCTAAAATGCGAGAAGACCTATTGCATTGCAAATGCTTGTTTTCTTAGCCCTCAGTAGCGGTCAAAATGACGAGTCGCGCTATTCAAAACTCCAAATTAAAACTAAATAAATGACACATTTGACTATGAATCAGTTGTGTTTGGGAAATAACATGCGTAACTGAAGTAGGTGAAATGCAATGTTGATGTTTAAAAATGAAATTGCTAATATCACTTTTAAATGAAATACATATGAAATAAAACACACACGGTTACCCAAAATTGCCACTTTAATCAGGAAGTGCTCACACATTATATAAAAGAAAGCATTGAAGCAAAGGACGGCGTCCTGCCTGACACAACTGTGTGTTTGGTGTTAGTTTTAAAAGAAGTTGGATTCTAGTAGGGAAAATATAGAAGTATTCTAGTCCAGGCATGGTCGTCGTCATTCACTAGTATAAAAATGAAACGTGTAAAGTAACACGACTCTTTCTTGATGTTATGTACATATCTAAATTTTTAATCAATAATTTCTGCATCTTTCCACCTAAATGATAATAAATTGTGTTTAAGTAGTGCCTTATACCTAACTATATAATCCCACTAGGCGCTGCAAGACATTTATACCGGTAGTTTTTTTATTAGTATTAGACAACAGTATGTAGCCTGGGTCGCTCAATCGGAAAATGAACTTCCGATCTTTACTTCACGACAGATATTAGCGATGAGCGTTCAACTGGCAAACCACTTTGCTTGTATTTGTAATGTAGTTGACACCTCAGCGTTTCGAGGCGCATTTCCCTCTATCCGCCTTCGTGCTTTCAGCACTTTGATGAACTACACCATTAAAGGTGTGTGAAAACTCAGATTACTGTGTGTACCACCTGTGTTAAATCTACACGAGTAAGACAATAAATGTAATACAAACCCACGCGTCTAACTGGTGATAGGTTATTTGATATACATTTTAAAATGAAACATTACAAACAATGCAATCTTTTCATTTACGTATAAACATTAAAAAAAAAAAATCTTTTCATTTAAGTATATATTTTCATAATCGATCATGAGTTGATGTTGGTACAACAGCAAATAAGAGTTTAGTATGAGAAGGACTGTGATTAACATACACTTAAGCGGACAGGGACAGTAAGTTTAAATTTAGGGACATAAAGCCTACCCGAGGACTATTAAAACAAGAGATGGCTAAATAGAAAATCCCCGCCGGGCCGCCGCGCTGCCTGCGACGACCCGGAAGCGGTTGGGAAGCCGGCCAATCACAGCGCGGCCCCAACCGGAAGTCCCGCCCCATCGCGGCGAGAGGGAGAGAGAGCTGCCCGAGGAGCCTCGAAGGCTCCGCATTGAGTCCCGGTCCCGAGATGGGGGACCGGGTGAAGAGCAGGCGGGCGCATGGGGAAGGCGGGGCTCTCATGTGGTGAGAGAGCCCCGCAAAGCGCTACCGCCACCCGGGAGAAGGAGCCGCCGCCGTGCACCGCCAGAACAGGTAAGTTGAGTGAGAGGAGGGGTGAGTGGGGAGGGTGTACGCGTGTGTGTGTCTCTGTTTGAGTGTGTTTGTGCGTGCGTCTGTGTGTCTGTGTGCGCGTGTGTATGTTTAAGGGGGGGTGCGTGTGTGTATATGCAGTGTGTGTATGGCTTTCTTTGTGCGCATGCGTGAGTGACGACGTGCGCGCTCACGAGGTCGAATGTCGGCCTGCAAATGCGTGTGGCACTTTGCTGTCCTCATTCCCCGAAAAGTAACAACATAAGTTGTCTCGCTAGACGCAAAAGCTTCGCTTTTGCTTACGTCTAGCGAGACCTAAAAATAGGTAGAGAAAATTACCTAAAGCACAACTCAAGCCGGCTCTTTGAAAACGACATACCTGGCAGTAAAACGTTTTCATCCAACTCTGCTTTCGTTGACGAACAGTCCGTCGCGTGTCGCACGGCTGTTTCTTCTAAATCGTGCTGCGGGAAATTAAACGCTTGTGAGCAGTGCATTTGACCAAGATTCAAATGAGCCACCCTCCCTCCACAAACAATAGATAGTTCGGTGGGCATACCTTTCAAGTGCAGCAAACGCAACTAATGCGGTTTCCGTCTTGTTTCTAGAAAGTGGCTTATATCAATCCTCACGGAACTGTGAAAGGAGGATAGAAGTTAGCCCGGTTGATTTACGTTTTGCGGCATTCAAATTAAATTCAAGTGAGCGGCTTGCTCAAGCGCGTACCTGCTTTTTAAGTCATTTCTCGCTGCATCTTACTTCCTGTCAGGTGTCTGTCACTGAGTGAACAAGCGTGCAATCACAAGCTCACTTACATAGTTTTTCTCTAGAGCGTACTTGAGAGTTGTCGTTTTTGAATAGTTAACCAATAGAAACGTTGAGCTTGCTTATGAGCACTCATCAGTATCCATGGTGCATTCTGGTTATATTGCTTTTTTAGTGATTTTTTAAAGTTCTTGACAGCTCAGTCATGCTATTTAGACCAGTCAGGGCGCTATTAAATTTTAAAATCAAATAAGCTTCTTTTTGAAGCAAAGTATTATCAATGTCAAAAAAACATTGTGATGTATTGAAAGACGCCAAGACTGTCCATTTGATCTGGTGTTCGCTGTGCGATTTTTCAACAAAATGCTTAACCATGGGAGCAGTTATGATCTTTTTCTTACTTCTAGAACAGTGTTGTGTGATTATTGTGTTTATTTGTTGATTTGTCTTCCCTATATATATCTTCTGGCAAAGGCAAACAATTGCATAAACCACGATTTTTGGTTTTACAATTGGTGAAGTCTGTGTGTTTCCATTTAATCATGTTGTGAGTAAACTCAGTCCCTTCAATTGTCGTGGTACAAGCCACACAGGTGCCACTCTTCCGGTGGCCTTCAATTGGTTTCAAATTGTATTGCGTTATAAAGTTATTCTTCGCTTTTGGAAGAGAGGGAAGGTTTGGGCCTGGCAAGTGGGTGCACTTCCCAGGTCGAAATGGCAGTTCAAAACTGCACACACACACAGACTGCAGTGGCAGATATGAGACATGATCAAGGGAAACAGCTAACGTCTCCGAAGAGACCTGGCACCAGTTTCTCGCCCAGCACTTTGGCTCTCCAAGCTCTACCCCTGCCCAGGACATGGGCTTTGTCGACCAGCTGGTCATGCCAGTCAAACTGTGGCACAAAAGCTAAGCACGCCATTTATTTGCCCAGAGGTATTTGAGCAGCGAATAACCAAAAGCCGGAGATAGGGGAGCCCAGGATCAAATGGAATTCCTGCTGCTCTTTTTAAAGAGGACAAATCCTTCCAGGCAGCTCATTTGGTAACAGTCTACAATGGCATAACAATGTCCAATTCCACCCCCCTCACTCATAGAAAGGCTCAACTATCACCCCAATTTTTAAAGGGTGTTCAGCGATTGTTCAAGCTAACTATCGGCTCATGGCCCTCCTGGATGCTGACTCCAAGTAATTTCCGGGCTGCCTCCTGGAGGAGTTGGAAGCTTAGGCATCAGACAATGATCTAATCCTGTTCAATCAAACAGGCTTTTCCAATGGTGCAGGTAAATCTGCCAAACTCTTGCCCGTATCTCTACTGCTCGATCACAGCAGGTGCACTAAGCAACATCTATGCCTATCATGTGTAGACTACAAGGACGCTTTCAACTGGGTAGACAGAGGCAAATTATGGACCAAGCTCGTCAAGTGTAACAACCTCAACCATCTGCTGAGAGTAATAACATTTCCATACTGACACCTGGGTCAGTGTCAAATTGGGGGACAGTGTCCACTTTTCAAGAGAAATACCAACTTATAAGGGCTTGTGACAGGGGTGAGTACTAGCTCCTACTCTTTTCAATTTCTTTTTAGAGGATCTGCTAACCAGCCTAGCACAAGGAAATTCGTATACACCAAAAGTAGGGAACACTGTTATGCCATACCTGATGTATGCAGACAATTTGATTCTCCTTAGTCAAACTAAAATTGAACTCCAAAGTCTTCCGAACATCACAGAGGAATATTTCACCGCCAACACCTTGATCATCAACCTGAAGCGGCGCTTACATCAGTGCTACTTTGGCACCAACAAAGTGGAAGGCGTGCAGAGAAAGTACCTGGGAGTCCTCCTGGACAGTAATGGGACTTTTAAGACGCACCTGGATCTGATAAGGTGGAAATCCCTCCCCCTTACATCTGCATTTAAACGTATCACAGCAGTCACAGGTTCCTCGCTCTACTTACTCTTGCTAAAGAGGTATCAGGAAAAACTGACCCCCACCATTGTATATGGTAGTGAAATCCTGAGGGGAAGGGACAGCGTTCCCTTGGAGAAAGTTTTCACTAGGCTCTTCCAATCGCTGTTCTTTCTACCAGCTTATACGCCACCTGCCCAGTTACACCTTGAGTTCGGCCTCGTCAATCAGTGGTGAGGAAGGTCGTATTTATCAAGGTCTGCAATAAACTTAAGGCTGCAACTTTAGGCATACTCAGCTCCTTCCTTTGGGTAGAAATGAACCGGAGGACCCACTCTTTGACCAGGGTCTACTTAGATAGGCCCTTGGCATCACTAAGTCTAACAGACTAATGGGAATCCTTTAGCTCTTACCACAAAACTAAAGTGTCAGTTAACAAAAACATCAAGACCTGCTCACTGCTAGCAGACAAGGAGGTATTTGCCAATTCACCGCATGCCTGGCTCAGCCTGTTATGCTACACCGAGCTAGCACCCCAGTCATACTTGGGTATAGCTATTAAAACACAACTTTAAATAACGTTCATGAAATTCTGAATGGGATGACTGCCGTCATATCTTTATCTTCCCCCATGGAAGTGTATAAGCATGACAGGGACATGCCAGCTCTGTAGACTTGCCCGTGAGACTCTGATTCACCAGATATGCAGATGCAAAGGTAATATGGAAGACCGGAGATCCATCCTCCAGCCGGTTTGGAACCAGGAAGAGCGCAATCCTAGCCTGCTTTAATGGGAAGGATATGCAACTCTGCAGTAGGCTTGTGAAATATCTGGACAAACTTGAACGTAAGACCTCCAGCCCTTCCAAGCATAAAATAATCCCAGGCCAGACAGCCACAACCTGTCACCCAGGACCCAGCCATAACCGTTAACATCAGGTGCCAGGAACTGCTTAATGGGAATGCAGATGGGTCTTGCAGAGAGGTCATGCAGCCTATTAGACAAGCACATAAGCACTTTTCCATTGATCTCGCCTTTTAAGTTATTTATACTCCTTCATGAAACAATGTTTGCAACGACCTGACTACAAGAGCAATTCCTTTCTTGCATATTTAAAAAAAAAATAAAGGACTGACACTCTAACATACTTTGCACAGTTAAGCCCATCTATTTTGTCATTGAAAATATGAGGCATTTTTGAATTGCATTTTAGAAATAATTTCTTTATTTTTATTTTAGAGATTGCGCAATTATGTATTTGATCACAGTAGTTCTGCATATTCTAAATTGTAACATGGTTTTTATTGTTTAAAAGTGCAACAGTTTCAATAAACTATGCACTCAGGAAATAAACTTGAAACTCAAGCAGTACACCTTGGAAAAACGGTTAACCCAGTCAACTGCTGTCATGTGTATAATGAGTGGTGTCATTTTCCTACTACTATCCCTTAGCTGACTGGTGGTAAGCTAAAACAATTTGGGGTCTTTCTGATTATTAGCTCCAGTTATGGTATCATGGTTCCTCATTTTTATCTTGTTCTTTCTTTTCATTAAAGTAATTTTGCAATGGGTCCTGTAATTTCTCACATGTTCTATTTTCCTCAGAGTTCTACCCAATGCTAATCTCGAATTGTGGTTTGCCAAGGTATGTTACCTTTATAACGCAACTTTTACAACGCACTACCATTACAACGAAACTTTTACAACGCAAAAACTATTACAACGCATGTATTTACAACGCATGTTTTTACAACGTAGGTACCTTTACAACGCATACCATTACAACGTAAGTATTGGTAAGTATATAATTATAATTAAAATGTTATATGTTTGGGTTTTTTAAGGGATATTTTTAGGGTTCAGGGTCAGTTTTGGGTTTTTGGGTAAAAGGGTATTTTTATAGTTCAGGGTCAGTTTTGGGTTTTTGGGTAAAGGGGTATTTTTAGGGTTCAGGGTCAGTTTTAAGTTTTTGGGTAAAGGGGTATTTTTAGAGTTTAGGGTCAGTTTTAGGTTTTTGGGTAAAGGGGTATTTTTAGGGTTCAGGGTCAGTTTTGGGTTTTTGGGTAAAGGGGTATTTTTAGAGTTCAGGGTCAGTTTTGGGTTTTTGGGTAAAGGGGTATTTTTAGGGTTCAGGGTCAGTTTTAGGTTTTTGGGTAAAGGGGTATTTTTAGGGTACAGGGTCAGTTTTGGGTTTTTGGGTAAAGGGGTATTTTTAGGGTTCAGGGTCAGTTTTGGGTTTTTGGGTAAAGGGGTATTTTTAGGGTTCAGGGTCAGTTTTGGGTTTTTGGGTAAAGGGGTATTTTTAGGGTTCAGGGTCAGTTTTGGGTTTTTGGGTAAAGGGGTATTTTTAGAGTGTAGGGTCAGTTTTAGGTTTTTGGATAAAGGGGTATTTTTAGGGTTTAAATTAAATTAAATTACATTACATTAAATTATATTAATATCAATTAATTTACAATTAAAAAATTAATATATACTTACCAATACTTACGTTGTAATGGTATGCGTTGTAAAGGTACCTGCGTTGTAAAAACATGCGTTGTAAATACATGCGTTGTAATAGTATTTGCGTTGTAAAAATTTCGTTGTAAAGGTATGCGTTGTAAAAGTATGCGTTATAACGTCATATATCCGTTTGCCAAAGAACAAGCCAAAACAAACCATTTTGGAGTTTTAGTATCAGAGTTGGTAGCGGGCTTCATATGCAGTCCTTTTGTCTTCTTACAACTCTCAGAAAAGGACTGCATTTTTGCTGCCCCCCGCTCTGCTGTGAGGCGGGTGATAGAAGCCAGTGTTAGGTGCACATTATAATAGAGGGAGATGGCGGGACAGAGTCAGTGGATTGTGGTCTCCAATACACACATTGACTTTCACAATTTAAAACAGAGGCAATTAAAGATCTGGACATGAAGATATAATCTATAGTAGAACAGAACCAACAGCCGAGAAAAGGTATTTGGGAGGACTGGAAATCATGGGAACATATCAAGTTTCTCTCTAGGACCAGATTGCCTAACTCGGTTCTTCTAAGACTGAAGCACGATAAAGTATTATGCAAGATACAATCTGTCCTTGTCAACATATCACTAAAAGCTCCAAATAACAGCATTAAAATGCCCACATAACTATATATTTACACATTGCACCCACACCCTTGTTGCTTAGTACCCATATTAACTTATTCAAGTAATGTTTTGTAGTTTACATTGTTCGCATAAGAAAACTAATGATAAAAATTACCTAAACATAATTTAAAATTGTTACTGCATTTGACCAACTAGGATAACCTCATAATTCAGTGATAACTTCAACCAGATCGAAAGCACCCCATTTGCTCCCCCGATCTTAACGGTTGAGCAGCGATGGAATAACAACTATATCCATTACGTTTCATATCTGAAACTTCCCAAGTCTCTTGTAGCAGCACTATGTCATAACTCTCAATGAAAGTAGACCATGGTCTGCCCTCAACCTTGTTAGTATAGCCTGCAATATTCCATCTCACCACCCTGATAAGGAAAGAGCTAACCATGGTTGAGCCACCATGATTTAAATTGGTGATACTGTTATTTAAAGATTGCACTGGACCATGACTAATGGGAGGCATGGAGTTTGGTTGTCAATCAATGTCCATAACATCTTGAAGAGTTAAATAAAATTCTGTAAGAAAATGTTGTTTTCAAACTCTGGAGTTGTTGGTGGCTCCAGATTCAAAAGTGCTTAAATGCGAAGAATTGTGGGTTTGTAATAATAGCCCAGCGGAAGTACCAAGATACCAGTGGTTGTGCCATAAAGACTGCAAACTCTCGAGAGGAAGGGCTTCACAATATGGAGTCCGATACAATTAATTACAATAATATCTGCGTCCACAGTTTTTTTGGGCTGACCCAATCCATGACACTCGCCTTACAAAAATGATTTGATTCAATAGGGCAGTACTATAATCAAGGTATTTTCTAGGTCAATGTGTAACTTTGTTCTTGAGTTGCCTAAAGATTTATGTTGATCCCTCTTTAAGTGGGGGGACATTGGCTAAGGTAAGCACATATGGGCAGGCATTGGGGAGCAGATTAATTGTTGGCATTTGATGAAATACAAGCCTGCTATGGGGCGGGGGCCACTTGTGTCTCCCTCCATGTTCATCAAATGACAAGAGTCCCAAGTTTCAGAGATCACCAATACAGGCGGGTGGGCAGATCTGTAGCAGCTTTAACAGGGCCGCTGACACCCCCCCTGTAACATTGCAGACTTCGTGATTTCTGGTGAGATTTGGGCCGCTGATACAGATTTTGCTGTGGCTTTCAACTTTTCACGAGATGACCCTATGAGTGCTAATCTTGCTATAAGCAGCTTAATGAGTTTGCCTAAAAAGCTACCAAGTCTGTCACACAGCTGATTAATCATCAAGTTCTCCCGCAAACTGGGGCAAGAATCCACCCTTCCATGTTAATACCTGTGTCACAAGTGGAGGTCAAATTCTCCCCCTTCTCTTCCTTTTGACAACTGGCTCGCTGAATTGGGGGCTGTAATTACTAGGTGAACTTGAGTGGTAGATAGGTCAGTCTCTAACTCTTCCTTCCCATGTAGGGTGCACCGTTATATTGTTGGCAAAGTCAGGATACCTCCCTTGAGCAAGTCCACTTGAAAGTCTACTCTCTGCTAATTCAATTTCCTTGTTCAACACCCTCACTACCCGCACTATAAATGTGTCTATTGTGCTGTCATTGAAATTGCACTTTGTATTTCTTGTCGCTTTTCCTTTCCCCGGCCTAACCTTGATTGGGTGTGGACAGGCGCAGATGGGCCTACTCTTGGACCAGTCAAGTCAAGTCCAAGTCAAACCACTTAATTCGATTAATTAAAATCATAAAAGTATGCTATACATATACAAAACATTAAAAATATTTTTTTAAATATGTTATACAATTTAAAACACAGTACAAAGGACATTAAAAAATCGTTAACAAACATTTCCATTTTTAAACCCAGTAATCAGTATACCTAGACTTATATTAAGAGGATTAACTTTCCTGTGCAGCATCCTGTCTAACCCTCCTGCTTCTAACAGACGCAGCAAGGAAGCTGGCAACACTAAACATGGTTTCGGGGGTTTCCAACAGTTGTAAAAACAGTAAAGCAGGTTTACACTGAATAAAATTCATCTTTTTCAATAATGGGAAAATAAACCTTTTCCTAGCCTCGCGGTACAAAGGACAAAAAAACATAAAATGCAAGGTGTCTTGGGGAGAGAAATCATCACATTTGCACGGAGCAGCATCCTCGAGCCTACTCCAGCCCTGCAAATCCCATAATACCATATGTATTTGGTTGGACCAGTCTTCACCTGGGCATGTGCTCGTACGTGTCCTGCACCACTGACTTCAAGCACGCTTTAGTAGAGCTGATGAGAGAGTGCCCTAACCTCCTCCTGCAGCGGGGAGTAGAGGCCATGTCAATGGAGACTGGGGAGGCAGAACAGGAGGAGGGCCTTAGCAGGTCACAAACTGATTTAAGGCCAATGGTACCTGTAAGCCAGTGCTTCCATATTAGCTTAAGCAAATACAGCAGCACAGAAGAAGTTTCCTAGAACTTTATTGGTTGTAGGGCTCTCCATAGCCATTAGTTTGTTCACCGTTGGTGTCTTCCCCTATGCGATTGTTGCTTTTTCCCTTCCCTCTTCCCCAGTTTCCTTTCTTTTATGAGGTTACAATTGTGCTAAAGATTTGTTCTTACTTGGTGATACCTGCTTACGCATATCAGGTTCTTTGTATGTGTGTGACTGCTGATGCTCCCAAGGATTGGTAGAGTTCCTGGAAACCTCCAGGATCATCAATTGCCTTTAGACTAGAGCATCAGCCTTCACCTACTGTGATAAGCCTACACCCAATACAAATCCTGGGAGTAGGGACGGATGTACATCGTGTTAGGATTAAATCAATAAGGCCATGTCCAGTGTTTCTCTCTTTCCTGTGAATCGAGTGTGACTACAAGACTAATATGATTTCGGCACCCCTATCTCTCTTCAGAATGGAGATATGTGGATTGTGTTCTGTAATCTTTACCACGACTTTGCCACAAGACTTTGCTTTGAGACATTCATACATTTCCTGTAGAGTTTTTTTGTGTCAACCTATCCGTTTTGCCCAGCTTCCTGGCATGATAGTTTCAGCACTGGGATAACACAGCAGTGTGCTGAACCAGTGGGTACAACAATTTGAAATGATCAGAACGTCACCTTGGTTGCTAAATTAGTTTAAATCTGGCAGGAAGAACCCTTCATGTATAAATGAGAATGTGGCGAGGTGGCGTTAAATCCAGTTATTGAATGATTTTTTGGGTCACTTACAGAGTTAAGGGCCTGGACAAGCAATAGGTTTCATGAGTCCACAGTCATGGTTTTCCTCTGACTACTGCTCCAGGCTCCCTAATCGAAGCTTGACCATGACTTTCACATCACCCTCACCTCTCTCCAGCTCCTTGGAGCCAGCAACTGAGTGTTATGTTGCTACGCTGCCTAGCCGGGCTTATCGCTGCTCTAATATTGTGCCTATGCTCACACAGACATGTTGCCCATGACTCTCGTCGGTGCTCAGGAATATTCTTCAGCGTACCTTTTTTGCCTCAGACCCTCTCTGGAGCAGAGATTCTGCAGGATGGACTTGCGTCTGGTTTCTCCTTAATCACGTGTTGCCTTGTGTCAGCAGCTAAGAGAAGTTACTTCTGCCCTCAGATTGCCACAGTCTTCATCTGACAAGCAATTATTTTCTGCTTCTCTATCAGCCCTACTTCATTTGTGTTCTAATGGGCAGAAGATTATGAATCACTGCTCATAGGGCTGAGTGAAATAGGGTGGTGATGTTCCATTGCCAGACTTTCATCAAGAGCAAGGAGGGAAGGGGGGAAGAAAGAAAGAAAGAAAGAAAGAAAGAAAGAAAGAAAGAAAGAAAGAAAGAAAGAAAAGATTGTGGTAACGAAGGTAGAAAGCAGGGAGGAAGAAGAACCCGCAATAGTTAGATACAGAGACTGGAAATGTTGTGAGGTGGAGGAAAGAGGTATGATGTGGGATAAAGACCCTACAGCCACAGCCTTAGTATCCGGCAACCCTAACATTCGGTGATGCAGTTGTGGGCTTGTAAAACAAACTTTGGGCCCCTTTACTCAGCCTTTTACAAATTAAGCATTGCATTGTGGTTTTCCCACTTGTCAGTGCTATGTACCAAGGGCAACAACTACAGGTGTTCCCTCAATACTCCGACCTGGGAGTTGCAGTGAGGGTTGGATGGAAGGATATACATGTGTGTGGCGGATAGTGAGAGAGAGAGACAGAGAGAGAGAGAAACAAACAGTGAGGCAGATAGCTAGAAGAATGGATGGTTAGACCGGCGGGCGGGAGGGTGGTCGATCGGACAGATGGACTGGCATGAAGACAAACAAAGACTGAAAGGTACCTTTAGGCAGACTGCTGTACCTGTCACTGCAGCGGACGGTTCGCTGAACTCAAGGACAGTCTTTCTTTCAATACACCATTGGCGCTTTCCTCCAGGGGTGGGAAAGGGAACAAGGGGGTGAGCAAAAAAGAAGTGGAGTGGGCAGAAAAGCATCCCTGTCCCAATTAATAAAGTTAATCCATAGCTTGGAGAAAATGACATTTTAACAATGCTGGAGACATGTGGAATAAACCCGGCCCTGCCCATCCGCTTGCTAAAAACTGCAATTATACACTCTGAGTGATTCAGGGCCCTCTTTAGAGAACAGAAAGCTGACAGCTCTGCAGATGAAAGCAGCAGCTGGCATGTGCTGATGGGCAGGGCTGCGATCGAAGATGCCTTCTGCAATCACCATCCTTGTAGACAGCCATTGTGCTCTAATTGGCTGTGAAGAACCAATCGATGGGCATCTTGGAATTTGGAGTACGTAGGGTTTTCGTCAGACAAAAGCAAGAAAGAGGGAGTAATTCAAAGCTATATTACTATTTTGTGGTGGGATTCTGAGCTGTAAATGCTTGCCAGAATGGCTTCCATAGAACTGGCTCGACCTGCACTCGCTATCTCGTCAAGAAATTCAATGGTCATTTTACCTCTCCCCTCCATACCCACCCCCCTGGCTCCATTCCATTCTATTCCATTATTTTATATTCTAATCTACTATTTACATACGCTAATCTACTTTAATCTATTTATTCTATTCTTTGATTACATTTCGCTATAATAATACATTCTCCCAAGAATTTGACTCATTACTAATTGAATATAGTTGTATTTGCTCAACTCATTTAATTATAATACCATAGTGTGCCTTGCTTTTATCTAGATCCCTGTGTATCTGATCATAATTGGATTTGTGATTAACGTTTTTATATCGCTTTTATTTATACTTGCTCTCAACTTCTCTGTACTCCTCCCTCCATTTCCCATTTTCCCTCTTTCCCTGAGCTATTTAACTATTTAACTTTTCATGCATTTATATTTAATATATGGCTAAGTATATTTTTCATATATATATGTTTTTCTACATCAGCAAGTGGCACATCTTACACGCATTTCCTTTTTCTTATGAACTTATTCATCTATTTATTATGAAATCTCAGATGTTACTATTGTTCTCATGATGACTTTTCTACAAAATGTTAATAAAAAATTACAACACAAAAAAAAGAAATTCAATGGTGCCAATCAAGTGGTTGACACTTTGACTATTTGCCCTTCAACAGTCTCTTATCTGTTGCTGAAAGCCTTGGGGAAGGGCATGAGTTGATACTAATGAAAGCCCCGAGACCAACGGCAGCAAGGACAGTCAGGCTTAGTAGTGATGGAAGTTTTTTTTTGTGCTGAAACTCAAAATTTGTAAAGTCTGCCAAATGTGAAATTTGGCTTGCAGCAGAACATATTCACCACTTTTCCCAAATCATTTCCAGTGAGCAGATTATGCAGAGTTTTGCTGTTAGTGTGGGTTTTGCTCAGAAACAAACCAGTAGACCGGTGCAAACTACCGGCATCTATCGAGAACCACCACAAACCGCTGAAAAGCGAATATGTCAAAAAAGTGGTTTGCTTCTATTTTTTTCACTTTTGTATTATGCAAAATAAAAATTACCCAGGCCTAGTCAAGAGCATTGAAGGTCAAGCTAGAGGTTGCAGCTTCTATGCCTGGCTACCCCTAATTGATGCTGAGTCGAGTGCGTTACAGCTCGTGTAAACGCATCCCTACGTTTTGGGCACACTTAAAGTGGTTCGTTGTAAGCATACAACTGACTCCGGTAATTTTAGGTAAAATGTTTTTTAATTTTCAAAACATCTTTTTGTGAATTGATTCATTGCACTTCATGCGGCTTAAATCATAATTTCAATGTCCTTCCATAAAGTTTTCATCATTATAGAAACAAAGAAGTGATCAAAACGATGCTCCGATGCATTTCGGGCTAATGGAGCCCTTTATCCAGGAGCGCTGTAAGTAAACACAGAATAACGCACTTATCAATATGTGTGTCATAGTGGACACAACTCAATCATGCACATGACAAATATTAGCAATCAGAAAAATATTTACCATCAGTTAAAAAAAGTGACTAATCGAGTGAGCATGAGGGTTCCTGCATCGTGATCAAAGGTAAATAACACAAACGTGCGTGAGTAGGTAAGGTGATGGGCAACGTGACAAGCATTCTTTGTCCTTATATTCGATTTGTGCTCATTCAACCTGATTTTTATTTTTCTTGTGGTTTTGCCAACATATACCATCCCGCAAGGGCATTTTAACAGGTAGATGAGGTTAGATGAGTCGCATGTGGCATCTACGTTCAATCTGATTTCGAATCCTCTCATGGGGTGACGGATAGAATTTCCTTTAATGATGTTATTGCAATTATTGCAATGATGGCACGGACGCGTGCCAAAGTGTATGTGTTGTTCAGTAGTTGGCTTATCCCACAGGTTTTGAGCGACTTCAGCCACGCTCTTCACGTAAGTCTCGTACCTCACGAGCCGCATGTCTGACCCGAATCACTCACATTCTTTCACCAGCCTCCCCGTCGAACAGTCACCTGCACCTTCAATCCGTTCAAACCCTCAAAACACCCTCTTTGAACCTACTCCATTACTTTATACGATTCAGAAAATGGGGTGGTGATGAACAGAGTGCCTGAATTAAGCAGACCACTCTTACCCAGTCCAAAGATCAGGGCTTGATCCATCACCGTTTTTTAGCTCACTGCACCATCCCAGCTCAGAACTTGGCTATATGCAAATTAGTCTGTTCCTGTCCCAGTGCATGATGGGAACAGGGCAAACCAAACTACCAAGCCAATTCTTATACTGGGAAGGAAACAAGCTTCCGGGGACCGGTTTCTGCCATTTCAGGCGTCGTCGGCCCGGCTTGCTTGAATCCTGATGGTGCAATGAGCAAGGGACTCACATCTGAGTATACCCTTCCACGCTTATGGTGGACAAAATGATTCAGAAAAGGGGGTGGTGATGAACAGAGTGCCTGAATTAAGCAGATCACTCTTACCCAGTCCAAAGATCAGGGCTTGATCCATCACCGTTTTTTAGCTCACTGCACCATCCCAGCTCAGAACTTGGCTATATGCAAATTAGTCTGTTCCTGTGTGGAAAAGTAAATTTTGCCATGTTCTGTGTCCCTACGTGTCAGCCATCATATGTTATGTGTGCATGATTAGATATGCATATGTATTCCCCATGTTCAATTAATGACGCAATTATAGTCGTGTCCACCTCTAATATGCCAGTTTCTAGTCCTCGTGAATACTACGAATATCAGGCCTATGTACTGTCTACGTTGCCACGTTTCTCAGTGTGCACGTTATTCCATTATAAAGTCCCCGTTTCTAGGTCTCAAAAGGGCCTGGACACCAGATTCAGCTCCTGTCTCCTGGAGCCCTCGCTGAGGAGCGATACAGCCCCCACCTGTATCCTCGACCCTTCACTTACTTCCTGCCTCACAGTGCCCGGTCCAGCCTGGCTCTGCCTCTGAGTCTGCCAAAAGTATGTTATAGTTCCAGTTATCAGTTCAGTCCTCCTTCTCTGCATTCCTAAGCTACTGAACCGCATCAATAGTTTCCGTCATTGTCTAGCCTTCACGTCTCCACGTTAGAGAAATACTGCATTTAATGGTCATTTAATATTCTTCATCACGTACTACATGTAGAATAATGCATGGTCCAGTCTTAGAATCAAGTCAGCCTTTCCCCTCCTAACTTCTAGCTCATATCAACATGTTCTCTAAACATCAGATACTAGATACTGCTTAGGTACATGTCGCCCTGACTCTCCAGACTTCAGTCTCTGCTCCTAGCACAGAGTTCATAGCCCCCAGTTTCTCCTAGTGATACGTCATTGCTAGTTTGCGCGCACCATCAGGTTAGAAGTCCCGGCTCCTCAGGTAGCCCCCTCCATGGTTTCCGCCCCATTCATGACATATTCTGTTACGTTTGCATAACATGTCCATGTATACGCCCTGTTACACCTCTTTTCACCCTTATCTTTCGCGACTGCTACGCGTCACACCCTTTGCTCCACCCACTGCTCCGCCTATCATATGTACTGTAATGCAACTGTTTTACTATATATGCTTGTGTATTGTTATTAAAATGCTAGCGCGCTCATCCCAGATCCAGCCCCAGCAGCTGCTGGGCCCTGCCATCCTATTCCTATGCAGGTTGTCCTGTTCCTGTCCTTTATGCTGTAATAAACCTGCGAAACTCCTACTACCTCGAATCTTGACTCTTATTTATTGAGCTATCTGTTATTCATTTATACATTCAAAAATAGGGTATTATTTATTTATTTACCACATAATGGCGCCCGAACAGGGACTTGCCCTTTCCCCACGCGTCGGTGAAGCCACGCCGACCCCCTGACCCTCTGCAGTCGTGACGGAACTCTTCTGCGCACCGGCAGATATTTCTGCTTCAAGTATCCCTCAGGCCCACGGAGGAGACGGAGGAGGCGGTCCAGCATCCAAACGAGACGGTGGAGGAACGCGGCGAGTCCCGACCAGAGCCCAAGCCGAGAGTCCAAGGTCCGAGGTATCCGGAGGCCCACCCGTAACTGAAGTCCGAAGTTCGTCGTCCGTCGTCGTAGAAGTCCAGACCAGTCCGAGGCCTTCCGTTCTTGCTGCCCGGTGAGTACCGTTACTGGGGTAGTATCTAGACAGGGTCAATCTAATTGACTCTGGTCTGTGGGTTGGTGGTACACAGACCCACAAAACGAAGTATCCACTTCGGTGGATGCGGGTCCTGACGTGTCTCTTTATGAGACCGGTAAGTTTCGTACTGTTTCAGCAGTGCATCTAGTTCCTGTTCTAGTCAGTTCTGTTCTCGAGAAAATTCATGTATTCTGTGTTCCGTATTCCAGGTAGTATTCTGTTCGAACTGTTATTTTTAAATGTTCTTCATGTATTTTAATGTCGTGGTATGAATGGGGAATAAGTATCGTGTTTATTGTGTATTGTATTGTGTCTAGATTATAGTTCAGTCATGCCGCTCTTTTCGAAATTACGTCAGTTAAAAACCAGAAAGGGTCTGCTGGAAGCAGCAGTTCCAGTTCCGCCTAGGGACAGTCCAGGTCATTTTATGTATCAGAAGCATGGCATAAGCGCCATACTGTATCTAGATTTATGGGTAGAGTATACCAAACAGTTAGAAGAAAAGTATAGATGGCCCGTATCGGCTACATGGGATGCCGAGTG
This sequence comes from Lissotriton helveticus, assembly GCF_964261635.1. NCBI lineage: Eukaryota > Metazoa > Chordata > Amphibia > Caudata > Salamandridae > Lissotriton > Lissotriton helveticus. The sequence continues at coordinate 611,019,321 of NC_136071.1, read as the reverse complement.
CATCATGCGAGTAGAAGAGGCATTATGGAAAAAGAAAGCCAGACAGTCACAGAAAGATGCCATCGAGTTATGGCGCAAAGAAGCTCATAAAAGAACTGAAAAGGAAATCAGAAAGTCAGAATTAAGTAGAGAATCCTTAGAACGAGCACAAGAAAAAGAACTAATCGAGATAGGTGAACAAGTCAAAGCCGAACAGTCAGACAGACAGAGGCATGCCCTTATTAGGGGTATGTATCCTCTCTTTGCCGAGGGCTTGCCAAAAGCGACCCCAGAGGCATCCAGTAATTTCCCGCCACCATTAGTTCCGACCAAGCTACGTCACAAACAGACCGCAGCTGATATTTTTATTTCATCCTATTTGGACGACACAGTCCCAGAATATGCAAATCCTGTTCGCGCTCCGCCAGTCCCTGTAAATCAGGCACTTCCCGCTCCTCCAGACACCGGAGTACCTGTTACGGTACCCCCGGTCCAGCCCGCCATACAAGTCCAGCCTACATTTCCATTTCCCACTCTGCCAGGACGAAGAGCCTCAGTAGACGACTCTAGTTCAGGGGCCGCAGGGGGAGGTACTCCTCAAACCCCGCCGCCACACAAGCGTTTAACGACAGCCGAATTACATGCACAAGCGTCACAGCGTACGCCCAGACATCAGACTGTAGCAGAAATAAGAAAATCCCTTGCCGAATGCGGCTATGATCCAGTCCCAGGCGAGGATAATATGGTTTTATATTCATTCCGCGTAAGAAAGGTGGCCGAGTATCTAGTCACCTTACCGAATATGAAAGAAGATCTAGACAGAATATATCGTTTCATCCGTACAGGGGATGATCCAGAAAGTATTAGCGAGGCCATGACTCAAAGGAAAGCCGAGATCCAGCTCATGATATTAAAGTTTCTGATCAATTGTCTAATAAGAGAACAAGATTACCCGTCTAAAGATCCGGCTGAAATGAGAACCCTGACAAGGTGGAGTGATAATATAGCCGAGGGTAAGCACAAGACCGTCGGTGCTATGGAGAGTATGTACAAGAAAATCCGTAGAGAAATAATAAAATTACACGAACAGCGTAAAGCAGCACAAGTAAGCGAGAAAGAAAGTAACTCTGATACTGAAGAGTTAGACGACGAAAATTCCGCCAGAATAGCGTATGTAGGAAAACCTAGATTTCCAGATCGCCATTTACGCCTAGAACACAAGTCTATTTTCCATCATCCAGCACCAGAACAAGGTTCACTAGAACAAGTGTTTCAAGCTACCGATCACATTCTGAAATCACGAATCGGTTACAGTGAGTTAAGTACCATGCATGAACAAGAACTAGCCCGATCAGCAGTCCGATGGATTACTGATTCTATCACTTTTCCAGACGAAATAGTGGCACAAATGTTTCTGAAAATGCCCCCAGCCGGACAACGACTGGTGGGTATGTATATGATTCAGCACCTCATTACTTTGTATGAGGGTCAACACTCTGATCCAGGTCCGTTACATAATGTCCTGAACGAGTTACTCCAGTATAGATGGAAAGGTCTAGGTACCGATTTAATTAGTGTCATTCTAGAACAGCGCCACAAATATAGAACGTTTTTGAACCCGCATTTTGTTCATGTCTCACCCCCAGAAGGTAAACCATTTTACATGGAGAGACAGAATCCGTTACGAGAAGTCCACCCAGTCAGAGGAACGGGTGGCGAACTAGAACGAGTGTTTGTTTACACTCCGATTACAAAAATGGAACTCCTCGAGATGAAGAAATTAATTCCCTGTCATGACAAAGATCCAGCAGGGTTCCATAGAGAATTAAAAGACATGCTCCGTATGGGAGAATACACGTATCCAGATATAATTAAAATGTTAAAGGTTCTGCTGCCCGCAGGGGTGTATGAAAAGCTCAAGGAAAAAGAATGGGAGGTGGGAGAGAAAAAGATCGATTGGGCAGTTCTAGAAGCTGAAGATAAGGCACGAGTACCAGGTACCGGTCTTGGAGATAAATGTAAAGAATTACCAGAATTATTAATACAAGTTTTACCTAGATTATTGACAACTAGAAAAGAAGACTGGGATGCAATCTCAGCCTGTAAACAGAAACAAGACGAAGATATCAGTGATTTTTATTCTAGATTTGAAAAATGTTTTAGCATCAACAGTGGTCTCAAGACAAGTAGTGAGTCATACCCTCACCTTTTTGTTACTAAATTAGTCGAGAATTCAAGCCCACAAATTAAAAATCGAGTTTTAAAAGTCGAAAGTACCTGGCAAGCTAATACCCCGTCCCAGATGTTGCAGATGCTTCAATACCACCAGAATAGAATCAGAGAAGAACAAGAACACGAAAGAAAACGTATGAAAGACACGAAAATGAAAGTACTAGTTGCACAATCTGTTCCTCAAGACAGTCAGAAGAGGGGTCCGAATCAAGCCAGTCATCCTGCAGCTCCCGTTAAAGGGAACTGCAATTATTGTAAACAGCCAGGTCATTTTATAAATGAGTGTGCAGTTCTGAAACACAACATAGCTACTGGTAAGACTAAAGAAAGACCACGTCCGCCTAGACAAGAACAAGTTTCACAGATTCCTCAGCCACAGAATGCACAACAGACAGTTACCGCACCGCAGCCTATTGCTGCAACACAGCATGTTACCTCACAGATGTACCAGTATGCACAGTCTGAGTATCCAGAGTACCAGCAGTATTCATGAAACAGCCTAGAGAGGGAGGTAGGCTTGCCTCTCATCGAGATACCTGTAGATCAAGAAGGTCCCTATGTTCACAGTCAAGTATTAGGGAAAGACAGAAAGTTTTTGATTGATACAGGGGCAAGTAGGACCACAATTAGTCACGCCGAAGTTCCAGGGGCTCCGCTCTCAGGCTCAAGAAATGTTTCCCTTGGATTCTCAGGAAAACCTATCGTAAATGAGATTTCAAAACCAGTTACTCTAGAAGTAGGTCCATTGTCCCGCACTACTGATCTGTTACTTACTAGGTCATGTCCAGAAAATCTATTAGGCATTAAAACACTGAAAGAGTTAGGTGCAGTTATATGCTGTTCCCCAGAGGGAATACGATTGTTCCTACGTGACTTTAAGGGTCACTTTGTATTACGAGATTTTGATTCAAGACTGTCTAATGTTCCGCAGCACTTATGGGCGCAAGGTCCAACTGATGTAGGTTACATGCAAATCACACCCTATCGTGTGACTCTCAAGCCAGGCGTAGTGTTACCACGAATCAGACAGTATAGATTGCCACCTGAGGCTGTAGCAGCCTTATCCAAAATTATTGACGAGCTCGTGGCTCAAGGAGTGGTTGTAGAAACTGACTCCAATGTATGTAATTCTCCGATCATTCCAGTCATGAAACGTACTGATCCAAATGCACCCCCAGTATATCGATTAGTGATTGACCTACGAGAGCTTAATAAATGTATTATTCCGCAGTACCCAGTTGTCCCAGACATCTCTTCCCTATTGACAGCCATTGATTCCGAAGCCACGTTCTTTACTGTAATCGACCTCAAGAACGCATTTTTCAGTGTCCCTATTCATCCAGACAGCCAGTTCCTTTTCGGATTTTGTTTAAATGGAAGGAGCTATATGTTCACACGCGCTCCTCAAGGTTTCACAGAAAGCCCTAGCATTTACAGTCAAGCACTCAAAAGACAACTAGACAACATTCACATGCCAACAGACACTGCCCTGCTCCAGTATGTCGATGATCTACTGATCACAGCCCGTTCTGAACGTGCTTGCGAGCGAGCATCACTGACAGTTCTGTATTTCCTAGCCGAGATGGGGCACAAGGTGTCCCCTTCTAAGCTTCAATTCTGTGTCCAGCAAGTGGTCTACTTAGGACACTTACTGTCCAAGAGGGGTAGGCAGTTGACACCAGACCGTATCCAGTTAATAGCGAGTCTTCCTCAGCCCAAGACCCAGAAGGAGGTACGTGCTTTTATCGGCCTTACTTCTTATTGCAGACAATGGATTCCTCAGTATGCATTTCTAGCCAAACCACTGATACAGTTAACGACACAGGAGGCAGCCGTATCGACTGTTCTCCCTTGGACATCTGAACATACACTTAGTTTCAATGAGTTAAAGAAAGCCCTATGCCAAGCTCCAGTTCTAGCGACACCGAACTACAGTAAGCCTTTTACACTTTTCGTCACTGAACGCGAAGGTACAGCATTATCTGTTCTCACACAAGATCAAGCAGGACAATACAAGCCCTGTGCTTATTTTTCGAGCACATTAGATCCTGTAGCCCAGGCTCTGCCTGCGTGCCTCAAGTCAGTTGCAGCCACAGCACTAGCTATCAGACAAAGTGATTCCATAGTCTTAGGACACTCCTTGACAGTACAAGTTCCACATTCCGTGGAAGTTCTTTTGAACCGAACACAAACTCAGCACTTGACAATTGCACGTTTAACAGGTTATGAATTGACACTGTTCCAGCCACACATAGAAATCAGATGCTGCAACATCCTGAACCCTGCTACACTGTTACCATCAGTTACTTTGAATTCTGCCACACATGACTGTGTGGAAGTAGTTAACATTACGACAAAGCCAAGACAAGATCTGACAGATATTCCGTTACCAGATCCCGACCTAACACTTTATGTGGATGGTTCATGTATGAGAACAAGTACAGGAGAACTAGTCGCCGCGTATGCAGTGACTACTGACACTGAAGTTATTGAAACACACCGTATTGATACCCTGTCCGCTCAAGCAGCAGAGCTAGTTGCTCTGACACAAGCCTGCATACACGCCAAGAACTTGAAAGTTAATGTTTACACAGATTCACGTTACGCATTTGGAGTTGTACACGACTTCGGAGTGCTCTGGCAGGAGAGAGGTTTCATGACTTCTCATGGAACCAAGATTCAGCATGGTCTCCTTATTCAAGCTCTGTTAGATGCCATACATTTACCAACATCTATCGCTATCATGAAGTGCAAAGCACATACGAAAGTTACTGACTCCATTTCTCAAGGTAACGATCTAGCAGATCGCACAGCCAAGCTCACAACACAGACTCTAGACATTCCAGTTAACATGACACACACTCCAGATCCGATTACATGCATGACAGTTAAAGACCCTACACAAGATGTCATAGATATCCAGTTACATGCTACTCCCGAAGAAATCAAGAAATGGTCCGAACAAGGAGGGGTCCAGACAGATCAAGGATGGTTAACGAAGGGTAGAGCCACATGGTTTCTCCCCGACTCTATGGTTCAAGTCATTATTAATACCGCACATAGTCCAGCACATTTAGGAGAAAAAGCTATGTTAGACAGTATCCAGAACATTTGGTTCAACAAACATTTACGAGCTGCAGCCAAGCAGAAAGTCCGTACCTGTATGATATGTTGTCAGTTTAATCCAGGTAAAAGTGTCCCGGTGGAACAAGGTGGATTCCAGCCCCCTGACCACCCTTTTGAAGTCCTCCAGATGGATTATATTCAGATGGAGCGATGTCGAGGTTTCAAATATGTCCTTGTAGTTGTATGCGCTTTGTCCAGGTGGACAGAAGCATATCCAGTCCCAGATTACACAGCCGCGACCACTGCCAAGCAGTTGGTTCGTGAGTTCTTCCCTCGTTATGGACTCCCTAGAGTCGTATATTCTGACAACGGCCAGCCATTCTCATCTGAACTCATGAAGCATGTTTCCCTGTTGTTAGGGTACCAGTGGAAGTTTCATTGTGTACGCCATCCTGAAGCAGCCGGTCTTGTAGAGAGACATAACCAGACTCTAAAAATCCGTATCGCCAAAGTATGCAAAGAAAAAGGTGTGGACTGGCTAGTAGCTCTGCCAGTCGCTTTATTTTATATGCGCATGGTCGCACATTCCAGATCAGGTCTGTCCCCGTATGAGGTCGTTTTCGGCCGCCCCCCTAACATGTGGGGTACTCCTAGACCCCGAAGTATTACCGATGTTTCAAGTAATATGCTGACAGATTACCTAGCTTCCTTGATGTCTGCCCTCAACTCATGTCGTTCACAGGTTGCCGCCGCATTTCCAGACAATACCGAGGTGGCACCGCATGAAATCGTTCCAGGATCCATGGTATTGGTGAGGAATTTCGACAGATCAAGTCCGCTGGAGCCTCGCTGGAAAGAGCCCCGACAGGTCCTCCTCACCACCCGTACAGCCGTGAAGTTGGAAGGTCGCAAAGGCTGGGTGCACCTTTCTCATGTAAAACAATTTAATGGACTGAAACCCGTCTTAAAGAACATTTCCCAGGATTTGAAGGATTGCCAAAATATTGTTCTCAAGGACTGTCCCGCAAAAGACATTGCTACAAACCCTCCCCTGTTAGAGAAAACTCCGCAACAGGAGTATAAACTCAAACTCCGGTCTAGTAAAATAAGTCAGTCAGTTTGATTGTCTGAGTCCTCCCCTAGGTGAAACGGTTAGACTGTTTCTGACATGTATAAAATAGACCCCCATAGTGAGAGAGTTAGTCAAAACTCAATCCGATGTATCATTTTTCTATGTTTCATATTATTTCTCAGCATTATGATTTCCTGCACCAGTTATGCATTTTTCTTGTATTTCCCAGTTCTTCATGTAAATATGTCTGCTAATGCTACAGTAGAGCACACGTTTAGTGATCTGCCTCCTCATGAACTCTCTTACCGCCTCGCTATGCGAAATAATTCCTTTGTCCGCATGTTACATTACTCACACCAGACCAGCAATGCCACTAATTGTTGGGTGTGTGGTCGACTCCCCCCTTTCCAGATACCGAAGGGAGTTCTGCCACTTTTTCCTTATCCATTCTCACATAATGGTTCGTGTGGAGCATGGTCCACGTTAACGTCATCCTCAACAGATATGTCTTTTCTTAACAGTACATGTTTTCCAGACAAGCAAGGTCTCCCTCACAGAACAGGTTTAGATCTAGAAAATGAAGTGTATAATTTAGGTAATTATTCTTCGAATTTCATGGTCCTGAATGTTCAGTCTGATACTACTCCAGACTTACCTGCTATTTCAGTACTGCCAGTCAAAGGTGAATTATGTGTCCGAAATTATGGTTCCGTACATGTAGGACATAGTGATTGTACTACTATTGTCAAGTATAGTGACAGTGGGAAATCTATCTTCAAAGCTTCACGTCATTCTTATTTTATTTGTGGTCAAACTGCATATGTTCGTCTGCCCCTCGGTTGGGAGGGAACCTGTTACATTGCCTTCCTACTGCCACCAGTTTTCCTAGCCCCACCTGATTATCATAGAAACACACATCTAGTACACATTAGACATAGAAGGGAGTCCCCAATTGTCGATTATACTGAAACTGCACTAGAACAGTATACAGATTTCAATAGAGGTTTCTTTTTCTTTATAGGACCTATCCAGAATAGTAAGCTAATCCGCAGGTTAACCAGAACCCTTGAAGTAGTAGTCAATGAGACTGCCACTGCTCTAGGTAACTTAACCGAAGAGCAATCTGCTATGAGATTTGTCGTTTTACAGAATCGTCTCGTCCTTGACGTCATACTGGCCGATAGGGGCGGGGCCTGTAGAGTCATCGGATCTAGTTGCTGCATTTTCATTCCAAATAACGCACCGTCTGTTTATTCAGCTATAACCAGACTCCATAAAATTGCCCATCTGTTACACCAAGATCCAGGCACCTGGACATGGTCCGGTTGGTTCTGGAATATAATTTCCGCATGGGGATGGAAAATATTGTCCTTCCTAGGTATTGCAGTAGCGATCATATTCAGCTGCTGGCTCTGTATACAATGTGGCCCTGCGATTTGCGGCATTTGTGCTACCTCTTGTATTCCTAGTCCCAAGCCCCGTTCTAAATCCCGTTCCAGGATAATTCGAGACGAGCAAATGATACTGTATGAAATGATAGATGGTATCATGAATATTGATGTTTCCTGATGGAAACGTAGTGACAAGGAGGGAATGTGGAAAAGTAAATTTTGCCATGTTCTGTGTCCCTACGTGTCAGCCATCATATGTTATGTGTGCATGATTAGATATGCATATGTATTCCCCATGTTCAATTAATGACGCAATTATAGTCGTGTCCACCTCTAATATGCCAGTTTCTAGTCCTCGTGAATACTACGAATATCAGGCCTATGTACTGTCTACGTTGCCACGTTTCTCAGTGTGCACGTTATTCCATTATAAAGTCCCCGTTTCTAGGTCTCAAAAGGGCCTGGACACCAGATTCAGCTCCTGTCTCCTGGAGCCCTCGCTGAGGAGCGATACAGCCCCCACCTGTATCCTCGACCCTTCACTTACTTCCTGCCTCACAGTGCCCGGTCCAGCCTGGCTCTGCCTCTGAGTCTGCCAAAAGTATGTTATAGTTCCAGTTATCAGTTCAGTCCTCCTTCTCTGCATTCCTAAGCTACTGAACCGCATCAATAGTTTCCGTCATTGTCTAGCCTTCACGTCTCCACGTTAGAGAAATACTGCATTTAATGGTCATTTAATATTCTTCATCACATACTACATGTAGAATAATGCATGGTCCAGTCTTAGAATCAAGTCAGCCTTTCCCCTCCTAACTTCTAGCTCATATCAACATGTTCTCTAAACATCAGATACTAGATACTGCTTAGGTACATGTCGCCCTGACTCTCCAGACTTCAGTCTCTGCTCCTAGCACAGAGTTCATAGCCCCCAGTTTCTCCTAGTGATACGTCATTGCTAGTTTGCGCGCACCATCAGGTTAGAAGTCCCGGCTCCTCAGGTAGCCCCCTCCATGGTTTCCGCCCCATTCATGACATATTCTGTTACGTTTGCATAACATGTCCATGTATACGCCCTGTTACACCTCTTTTCACCCTTATCTTTCGCGACTGCTACGCGTCACACCCTTTGCTCCACCCACTGCTCCGCCTATCATATGTACTGTAATGCAACTGTTTTACTATATATGCTTGTGTATTGTTATTAAAATGCTAGCGCGCTCATCCCAGATCCAGCCCCAGCAGCTGCTGGGCCCTGCCATCCTATTCCTATGCAGGTTGTCCTGTTCCTGTCCTTTATGCTGTAATAAACCTGCGAAACTCCTACTACCTCGAATCTTGACTCTTATTTATTGAGCTATCTGTTATTCATTTATACATTAAAAAATAGGGTATTATTTATTTATTTACCACACCTGTCCCAGTGCATGATGGGAACAGGGCAAACCAAACTACCAAGCCAATTCTTATACTGGGAAGGAAACAAGCTTCCGGGGACCGGTTTCTGCCATTTCAGGCGTCGTCGGCCCGGCTTGCTTGAATCCTGATGGTGCAATGAGCAAGGGACTCACATCTGAGTATACCCTTCCACGCTTATGGTGGACAAAATGATTCAGAAAAGGGGGTGGTGATGAACAGAGTGCCTTAATTAAGCAGACCACTCTTACCCAGTCCAAAGATCAGGGCTTGATCCATCACCGTTTTTTAGCTCACTGCACCATCCCAGCTCAGAACTTGGCTATATGCAAATTAGTCTGTTCCTGTCCCAGTGCATGATGGGAACAGGGCAAACCAAACTACCAAGCCAATTCTTATGCTGGGAAGGAAACAAGCTTCCGGGGACCGGTTTCTGCCATTTCAGGCGTCGTCGGCCCGGCTTGCTTGAATCCTGATGGTGCAATGAGCAAGGGACTCACATCTGAGTATACCCTTCCACGCTTATGGTGGACAAAATGATTCAGAAAAGGGGGTGGTGATGAACAGAGTGCCTGAATTAGGCAGACCACTCTTACCCAGTCCAAAGATCAGGGCTTGATCCATCACCGTTTTTTTAGCTCACTGCACCATCCCAGCTCAGAACTTGGCTATATGCAAATTAGTCTGTTCCTGTCCCAGTGCATGATGGGAACAGGGCAAACCAAACTACCAAGCCAATTCTTATACTGGGAAGGAAACAAGCTTCCGGGGACCGGTTTCTGCCAGTTCAGGCGTCGTCGGCCCGGCTTGCTTGAATCCTGATGGTGCAATGAGCAAGGGACTCACATCTGAGTATACCCTTCCACGCTTATGGTGGACAAAATGATTCAGAAAAGGGGGTGGTGATGAACAGAGTGCCTGAATTAAGCAGACCACTCTTACCCAGTCCAAAGATCAGGGCTTGATCCATCACCGTTTTTTAGCTCACTGCACCATCCCAGCTCAGAACTTGGCTATATGCAAATTAGTCTGTTCCTGTCCCAGTGCATGATGGGAACAGGGCAAACCAAACTACCAAGCCAATTCTTATACTGGGAAGGAAACAAGCTTCCGGGGACCGGTTTCTGCCATTTCAGGCGTCGTCGGCCCGGCTTGCTTGAATCCTGATGGTGCAATGAGCAAGGGACTGACATCTGAGTATACCCTTCCACGCTTATGGTGGACAAAATGATTCAGAAAAGGGGGTGGTGATGAACAGAGTGCCTGAATTAAGCAGACCACTCTTACCCAGTCCAAAGATCAGGGCTTGATCCATCACCGTTTTTTAGCTCACTGCACCATCCCAGCTCAGAACTTGGCTATATGCAAATTAGTCTGTTCCTGTCCCAGTGCATGATGGGAACAGGGCAAACCAAACTACCAAGCCAATTCTTATACTGGGAAGGAAACAAGCTTCCGGGGACCGGTTTCTGCCATTTCAGGCGTCGTCGGCCCGGCTTGCTTGAATCCTGATGGTGCAATGAGCAAGGGACTCACATCTGAGTATACCCTTCCACGCTTATGGTGGACAAAATGATTCAGAAAAGGGGGTGGTGATTAACAGAGTGCCTGAATTAAGCAGACCACTCTTACCCAGTCCAAAGATCAGGGCTTGATCCATCACCGTTTTTTAGCTCACTGCACCATCCCAGCTCAGAACTTGGCTATATGCAAATTAGTCTGTTCCTGTCCCAGTGCATGATGGGAACAGGGCAAACCAAACTACCAAGCCAATTCTTATACTGGGAAGGAAACAAGTTTCCGGGGACCGGTTTCTGCCATTTCAGGCATCGTCGGCCCGGCTTGCTTGAATCCTGATGGTGCAATGAGCAAGGGACTCACATCTGAGTATACCCTTCCACGCTTATGGTGGACAAAATGATTCAGAATAGGGGGTGGTGATGAACAGAGTGCCTGAATTAAGCAGACCACTCTTACCCAGTCCAAAGATCAGGGCTTGATCCATCACCGTTTTTTAGCTCACTGCACCATCCCAGCTCAGAACTTGGCTATATGCAAATTAGTCTGTTCCTGTCCCAGTGCATGATGGGAACAGGGCAAACCAAACTACCAAGCCAATTCTTATACTGGGAAGGAAACAAGCTTCCGGGGACCGGTTTCTGCCATTTCAGGCGTCGTCAGCCCGGCTTGCTTGAATCCTGATGGTGCAATGAGCAAGGGACTCACATCTGAGCATACCCTTCCACGCTTATGGTGGACAAAATGATTCAGAAAAGGGGGTGGTGATGAACAGAGTGCCTGAATTAAGCAGACCACTCTTACCCAGTCCAAAGATCAGGGCTTGATCCATCACCGTTTTTTAGCTCACTGCACCATCCCAGCTCAGAACTTGGCTATATGCAAATTAGTCTGTTCCTGTCCCAGTGCATGATGGGAACAGGGCAAACCAAACTACCAAGCCAATTCTTATACTGGGAAGGAAACAAGCTTCCGGGGACCGGTTTCTGCCATTTCAGGCGTCGTCGGCCCGGCTTGCTTGAATCCTGATGGTGCAATGAGCAAGGGACTCACATCTGAGTATACCCTTCCACGCTTATGGTGGACAAAATGATTCAGAAAAGGGGGTGGTGATGAACAGAGTGCCTGAATTAAGCAGACCACTCTTACCCAGTCCAAAGATCAGGGCTTGATCCATCACCGTTTTTTAGCTCACTGCACCATCCCAGCTCAGAACTTGGCTATATGCAAATTAGTCTGTTCCTGTCCCAGTGCATGATGGGAACAGGGCAAACCAAACTACCAAGCCAATTCTTATACTGGGAAGGAAACAAGCTTCCGGGGACCGGTTTCTGCCATTTCAGGCGTCGTCGGCCCGGCTTGCTTGAATCCTGATGGTGCAATGAGCAAGGGACTCACATCTGAGTATACCCTTCCACGCTTATGGTGGACAAAATGATTCAGAAAAGGGGGTGGTGATGAACAGAGTGCCTGAATTAAGCAGACCACTCTTACCCAGTCCAAAGATTAGGGCTTGATCCATCACCGTTTTTTAGCTCACTGCACCATCCCAGCTCAGAACTTGGCTATATGCAAATTAGTCTGTTCCTGTCCCAGTGCATGATGGGAACAGGGCAAACCAAACTACCAAGCCAATTCTTATACTGGGAAGGAAACAAGCTTCCGGGGACCGGTTTCTGCCATTTCAGGCGTCGTCGGCCCGGCTTGCTTGAATCCTGATGGTGCAATGAGCAAGGGACTCACATCTGAGTATACCCTTCCACGCTTATGGTGGACAAAATGATTCAGAAAAGGGGGTGGTGATTAACAGAGTGCCTGAATTAAGCAGACCACTCTTACCCAGTCCAAAGATCAGGGCTTGATCCATCACCGTTTTTTAGCTCACTGCACCATCCCAGCTCAGAACTTGGCTATATGCAAATTAGTCTGTTCCTGTCCCAGTGCATGATGGGAACAGGGCAAACCAAACTACCAAGCCAATTCTTATACTGGGAAGGAAACAAGTTTCCGGGGACCGGTTTCTGCCATTTCAGGCATCGTCGGCCCGGCTTGCTTGAATCCTGATGGTGCAATGAGCAAGGGACTCACATCTGAGTATACCCTTCCACGCTTATGGTGGACAAAATGATTCAGAATAGGGGGTGGTGATGAACAGAGTGCCTGAATTAAGCAGACCACTCTTACCCAGTCCAAAGATCAGGGCTTGATCCATCACCATTTTTTAGCTCACTGCACCATCCCAGCTCAGAACTTGGCTATATGCAAATTAGTCTGTTCCTGTCCCAGTGCATGATGGGAACAGGGCAAACCAAACTACCAAGCCAATTCTTATACTGGGAAGGAAACAAGTTTCCGGGGACCGGTTTCTGCCATTTCAGGCATCGTCGGCCCGGCTTGCTTGAATCCTGATGGTGCAATGAGCAAGGGACTCACATCTGAGTATACCCTTCCACGCTTATGGTGGACAAAATGATTCAGAAAAGGGGGTGGTGATGAACAGAGTGCCTGAATTAAGCAGACCACTCTTACCCAGTCCAAAGATCAGGGCTTGATCCATCACCGTTTTTTAGCTCACTGCACCATCCCAGCTCAGAACTTGGCTATATGCAAATTAGTCTGTTCCTGTCCCAGTGCATGATGGGAACAGGGCAAACCAAACTACCAAGCCAATTCTTATACTGGGAAGGAAACAAGCTTCCGGGGACCGGTTTCTGCCATTTCAGGCGTCGTCGGCCCGGCTTGCTTGAATCCTGATGGTGCAATGAGCAAGGGACTCACATCTGAGTATACCCTTCCACGCTTATGGTGGACAAAATGATTCAGAAAAGGGGGTGGTGATGAACAGAGTGCCTGAATTAAGCAGACCACTCTTACCCAGTCCAAAGATCAGGGCTTGATCCATCACCGTTTTTTAGCTCACTGCACCATCCCAGCTCAGAACTTGGCTATATGCAAATTAGTCTGTTCCTGTCCCAGTGCATGATGGGAACAGGGCAAACCAAACTACCAAGCCAATTCTTATACTGGGAAGGAAACAAGCTTCCGGGGACCGGTTTCTGCCATTTCAGGCGTCATCGGCCCGGCTTGCTTGAATCCTGATGGTGCAATGAGCAAGGGACTCACATCTGAGTATACCCTTCCACGCTTATGGTGGACAAAATGATTCAGAAAAGGGGGTGGTGATGAACAGAGTGCCTGAATTAAGCAGACCACTCTTACCCAGTCCAAAGATCAGGGCTTGATCCATCACCGTTTTTTAGCTCACTGCACCATCCCAGCTCAGAACTTGGCTATATGCAAATTAGTCTGTTCCTGTCCCAGTGCATGATGGGAACAGGGCAAACCAAACTACCAAGCCAATTCTTATACTGGGAAGGAAACAAGCTTCCGGGGACCGGTTTCTGCCATTTCAGGCGTCGTCGGCCCGGCTTGCTTGAATCCTGATGGTGCAATGAGCAAGGGACTCACATCTGAGTATACCCTTCCACGCTTATGGTGGACAAAATGATTCAGAAAAGGGGGTGGTGATGAACAGAGTGCCTGAATTAAGCAGACCACTCTTACCCAGTCCAAAGATCAGGGCTTGATCCATCACCGTTTTTTAGCTCACTGCACCATCCCAGCTCAGAACTTGGCTATATGCAAATTAGTCTGTTCCTGTCCCAGTGCATGATGGGAACAGGGCAAACCAAACTACCAAGCCAATTCTTATACTGGGAAGGAAACAAGCTTCCGGGGACCGGTTTCTGCCATTTCAGGCGTCGTCGGCCCGGCTTGCTTGAATCCTGATGGTGCAATGAGCAAGGGACTCACATCTGAGTATACCCTTCCACGCTTATGGTGGACAAAATGATTCAGAAAAGGGGGTGGTGATGAACAGAGTGCCTGAATTAAGCAGACCACTCTTACCCAGTCCAAAGATCAGGGCTTGATCCATCACCGTTTTTTAGCTCACTGCACCATCCCAGCTCAGAACTTGGCTATATGCAAATTAGTCTGTTCCTGTCCCAGTGCATGATGGGAACAGGGCAAACCAAACTACCAAGCCAATTCTTATACTGGGAAGGAAACAAGCTTCCGGGGACCGGTTTCTGCCATTTCAGGCGTCGTCGGCCCGGCTTGCTTGAATCCTGATGGTGCAATGAGCAAGGGACTCACATCTGAGTATACCCTTCCACGCTTATGGTGGACAAAATGATTCAGAAAAGGGGGTGGTGATGAACAGAGTGCCTGAATTAAGCAGACCACTCTTACCCAGTCCAAAGATCAGGGCTTGATCCATCACCGTTTTTTAGCTCACTGCACCATCCCAGCTCAGAACTTGGCTATATGCAAATTAGTCTGTTCCTGTCCCAGTGCATGATGGGAACAGGGCAAACCAAACTACCAAGCCAATTCTTATACTGGGAAGGAAACAAGCTTCCGGGGACCGGTTTCTGCCATTTCAGGCGTCGTCGGCCCGGCTTGCTTGAATCCTGATGGTGCAATGAGCAAGGGACTCACATCTGAGTATACCCTTCCACGCTTATGGTGGACAAAATGATTCAGAAAAGGGGGTGGTGATGAACAGAGTGCCTGAATTAGGCAGACCACTCTTACCCAGTCCAAAGATCAGGGCTTGATCCATCACCGTTTTTTTAGCTCACTGCACCATCCCAGCTCAGAACTTGGCTATATGCAAATTAGTCTGTTCCTGTCCCAGTGCATGATGGGAACAGGGCAAACCAAACTACCAAGCCAATTCTTATACTGGGAAGGAAACAAGCTTCCGGGGACCGGTTTCTGCCATTTCAGGCGTCGTCGGCCCGGCTTGCTTGAATCCTGATGGTGCAATGAGCAAGGGACTCACATCTGAGTATACCCTTCCACGCTTATGGTGGACAAAATGATTCAGAAAAGGGGGTGGTGATGAACAGAGTGCCTGAATTAAGCAGACCACTCTTACCCAGTCCAAAGATCAGGGCTTGATCCATCACCGTTTTTTAGCTCACTGCACCATCCCAGCTCAGAACTTGGCTATATGCAAATTAGTCTGTTCCTGTCCCAGTGCATGATGGGAACAGGGCAAACCAAACTACCAAGCCAATTCTTATACTGGGAAGGAAACAAGCTTCCGGGGACCGGTTTCTGCCATTTCAGGCGTCGTCGGCCCGGCTTGCTTGAATCCTGATGGTGCAATGAGCAAGGGACTGACATCTGAGTATACCCTTCCACGCTTATGGTGGACAAAATGATTCAGAAAAGGGGGTGGTGATGAACAGAGTGCCTGAATTAAGCAGACCACTCTTACCCAGTCCAAAGATCAGGGCTTGATCCATCACCGTTTTTTAGCTCACTGCACCATCCCAGCTCAGAACTTGGCTATATGCAAATTAGTCTGTTCCTGTCCCAGTGCATGATGGGAACAGGGCAAACCAAACTACCAAGCCAATTCTTATACTGGGAAGGAAACAAGCTTCCGGGGACCGGTTTCTGCCATTTCAGGCGTCGTCGGCCCGGCTTGCTTGAATCCTGATGGTGCAATGAGCAAGGGACTCACATCTGAGTATACCCTTCCACGCTTATGGTGGACAAAATGATTCAGAAAAGGGGGTGGTGATTAACAGAGTGCCTGAATTAAGCAGACCACTCTTACCCAGTCCAAAGATCAGGGCTTGATCCATCACCGTTTTTTAGCTCACTGCACCATCCCAGCTCAGAACTTGGCTATATGCAAATTAGTCTGTTCCTGTCCCAGTGCATGATGGGAACAGGGCAAACCAAACTACCAAGCCAATTCTTATACTGGGAAGGAAACAAGTTTCCGGGGACCGGTTTCTGCCATTTCAGGCATCGTCGGCCCCGCTTGCTTGAATCCTGATGGTGCAATGAGCAAGGGACTCACATCTGAGTATACCCTTCCACGCTTATGGTGGACAAAATGATTCAGAATAGGGGGTGGTGATGAACAGAGTGCCTGAATTAAGCAGACCACTCTTACCCAGTCCAAAGATCAGGGCTTGATCCATCACCGTTTTTTAGCTCACTGCACCATCCCAGCTCAGAACTTGGCTATATGCAAATTAGTCTGTTCCTGTCCCAGTGCATGATGGGAACAGGGCAAACCAAACTACCAAGCCAATTCTTATACTGGGAAGGAAACAAGCTTCCGGGGACCGGTTTCTGCCATTTCAGGCGTCGTCAGCCCGGCTTGCTTGAATCCTGATGGTGCAATGAGCAAGGGACTCACATCTGAGCATACCCTTCCACGCTTATGGTGGACAAAATGATTCAGAAAAGGGGGTGGTGATGAACAGAGTGCCTGAATTAAGCAGACCACTCTTACCCAGTCCAAAGATCAGGGCTTGATCCATCACCGTTTTTTAGCTCACTGCACCATCCCAGCTCAGAACTTGGCTATATGCAAATTAGTCTGTTCCTGTCCCAGTGCATGATGGGAACAGGGCAAACCAAACTACCAAGCCAATTCTTATACTGGGAAGGAAACAAGCTTCCGGGGACCGGTTTCTGCCATTTCAGGCGTCGTCGGCCCGGCTTGCTTGAATCCTGATGGTGCAATGAGCAAGGGACTCACATCTGAGTATACCCTTCCACGCTTATGGTGGACAAAATGATTCAGAAAAGGGGGTGGTGATGAACAGAGTGCCTGAATTAAGCAGACCACTCTTACCCAGTCCAAAGATCAGGGCTTGATCCATCACCGTTTTTTAGCTCACTGCACCATCCCAGCTCAGAACTTGGCTATATGCAAATTAGTCTGTTCCTGTCCCAGTGCATGATGGGAACAGGGCAAACCAAACTACCAAGCCAATTCTTATACTGGGAAGGAAACAAGCTTCCGGGGACCGGTTTCTGCCATTTCAGGCGTCGTCGGCCCGGCTTGCTTGAATCCTGATGGTGCAATGAGCAAGGGACTCACATCTGAGTATACCCTTCCACGCTTATGGTGGACAAAATGATTCAGAAAAGGGGGTGGTGATGAACAGAGTGCCTGAATTAAGCAGACCACTCTTACCCAGTCCAAAGATCAGGGCTTGATCCATCACCGTTTTTTAGCTCACTGCACCATCCCAGCTCAGAACTTGGCTATATGCAAATTAGTCTGTTCCTGTCCCAGTGCATGATGGGAACAGGGCAAACCAAACTACCAAGCCAATTCTTATACTGGGAAGGAAACAAGCTTCCGGGGACCGGTTTCTGCCATTTCAGGCGTCGTCGGCCCGGCTTGCTTGAATCCTGATGGTGCAATGAGCAAGGGACTCACATCTGAGTATACCCTTCCACGCTTATGGTGGACAAAATGATTCAGAAAAGGGGGTGGTGATGAACAGAGTGCCTGAATTAAGCAGACCACTCTTACCCAGTCCAAAGATCAGGGCTTGATCCATCACCGTTTTTAGCTCACTGCACCATCCCAGCTCAGAACTTGGCTATATGCAAATTAGTCTGTTCCTGTCCCAGTGCATGATGGGAACAGGGCAAACCAAACTACCAAGCCAATTCTTATACTGGGAAGGAAACAAGCTTCCGGGGACCGGTTTCTGCCATTTCAGGCGTCGTCGGCCCGGCTTGCTTGAATCCTGATGGTGCAATGAGCAAGGGACTCACATCTGAGTATACCCTTCCACGCTTATGGTGGACAAAATGATTCAGAAAAGGGGGTGGTGATTAACAGAGTGCCTGAATTAAGCAGACCACTCTTACCCAGTCCAAAGATCAGGGCTTGATCCATCACCGTTTTTTAGCTCACTGCACCATCCCAGCTCAGAACTTGGCTATATGCAAATTAGTCTGTTCCTGTCCCAGTGCATGATGGGAACAGGGCAAACCAAACTACCAAGCCAATTCTTATACTGGGAAGGAAACAAGCTTCCGGGGACCGGTTTCTGCCATTTCAGGCGTCGTCGGCCCGGCTTGCTTGAATCCTGATGGTGCAATGAGCAAGGGACTCACATCTGAGTATACCCTTCCACGCTTATGGTGGACAAAATGATTCAGAATAGGGGGTGGTGATGAACAGAGTGCCTGAATTAAGCAGACCACTCTTACCCAGTCCAAAGATCAGGGCTTGATCCATCGCCGTTTTTTAGCTCACTGCACCATCCCAGCTCAGAACTTGGCTATATGCAAATTAGTCTGTTCCTGTCCCAGTGCATGATGGGAACAGGGCAAACCAAACTACCAAGCCAATTCTTATACTGGGAAGGAAACAAGCTTCCGGGGACCGGTTTCTGCCATTTCAGGCGTCGTCAGCCCGGCTTGCTTGAATCCTGATGGTGCAATGAGCAAGGGACTCACATCTGAGTATACCCTTCCACGCTTATGGTGGACAAAATGATTCAGAAAAGGGGGTGGTGATGAACAGAGTGCCTGAATTAAGCAGACCACTCTTACCCAGTCCAAAGATCAGGGCTTGATCCATCACCGTTTTTTAGCTCACTGCACCATCCCAGCTCAGAACTTGGCTATATGCAAATTAGTCTGTTCCTGTCCCATACATCACGTTGCCCATCACCTTACCTACTCACGCACGTTTGTGTTATTTACCTTTGATCACGATGCATGAACCCTCATGCTCACTCGATTAGTCACTTTTTTTAACTGATGGTAAATATTTTTCTGATTGCTAATATTTGTCATGTGCATGATTGAGTTGTGTCCACTATGACACACATATTGATAAGTGCGTTATTCTGTGTTTACTTACAGCGCTCCTGGATAAAGGGCTCCATTAGCCCGAAATGCATCGGAGCATCGTTTTGATCACTTCTTTGTTTCTATAATGATGAAAACTTTATGGAAGGACATTGAAATTATGATTTAAGCCGCATGAAGTGCAATGAATCAATTCACAAAAAGATGTTTTGAAAATTAAAAAACATTTTACCTAAAATTACCGGAGTCAGTTGTATGCTTACAACGAACCACTTTAAGTGTGCCCCAAACGTAGGGATGCGTTTACACGAGCTGTAACGCACTCGACTCAGCAATTAGTTTCACGACGTACTTGGACAGTTACGTTACCTACTGGAGCACCTTGAAACTCTGAATTCTTGTTCATAGTCAGAAGACTTTTCAACTAAATTCACGCTGTGCGCCGTGCCGTACAACACTGTACTTACCCCTAATTGATGCCCATAGCTAGTATAATGCTTAAGACAAAATGGGCAAGAGAAATATACCAACATTCTTTAAGAGTGTTTCTTAACCAGGGTTCCATGGACGCATGAGTGTCTGCATTGCCTACTCAGTTGGCCCCTGACTTAAAAATAATAAAGTAAATATACATAAAATTGCAAAATGAAAAATAGAAAAAAAATAAAGCACTTTGTAAGTGTGAAGGAAATTGAAATTGGTGGCTGAAAATTAAGTGCAGAAGTACAGCGAAAAGGATCTTGTATGGATGATC
The DNA here is from genome assembly GCF_964261635.1 of Lissotriton helveticus. Taxonomy (NCBI): domain Eukaryota; kingdom Metazoa; phylum Chordata; class Amphibia; order Caudata; family Salamandridae; genus Lissotriton; species Lissotriton helveticus. Next base: position 610,999,241 of record NC_136071.1, on the reverse strand, counting down.
GGTGACCTCGATTAAAGCACTGATGTGAACTGAAAAAAAGGGAGCATGTAGTAGGAGCAAAAAAGACAAAAGGGCCTCAATATGAGTTTGGTGGTGGTGTGGCCACTGACGCACCTGCGGTCCAACCACCATATTGCAAGTTTGGCAGTTGGTCTGCCACAGGACCTCTGCAACCGCTGGGGATCCATGATCCTACAGCATTGCTGCAGCAGTGAGAGGCCGTAATATACTGGTGGTGCCACTGCAACACCACTGAGCATATTACTACTTTCCTCACCCCCTCCTAAAGGGTGGCAGCGAAGAAATGCTGCCACTGGCCCTGGGGGTACATGCAGGGGGGCACATGTTTTACCGCCCAGTATGTATCCACCCCCTGTTCCTGCACTGCTTGGACTGAACAACATGGTGCAGTCTATGTCTTGCCAAAACGGGCTTTGGTGGTCCGATGGTAATGCCTATCTAAGGCTCTCTGATGAGCCTTTGAACAGGCACTACCGTGGAACTGCAGCAGCACAACTGCCCGCCAAGGATCCAACTCAGAAACTGGCAGGCAGTGTGTGCAGGGCTTTGGTGGTCCTCCCGCGGAGAGCTGGTGTGGCGGTCTACAGGAGGACCGCCAAAGTCAAAAGGCCCAAAGTCACTTAGTTTTCTAGAAATAAAATCAAAGGCCTGATTATGAGTTTGGCAGTGTGAGAGCGGGGGGGCACGCAACCACACTGCTCCCAAACCGCCAAACTCCACCGCCAACTGCCCACCGTATTGCAAAGTGTAATCCGGGCAGACGGTCCTGCGACTGCTGGCCCACGGTGCTGCCTTTCAAAGGTTCAAAAGGCAGCCAAAGCATGTTCCAGCATGCATTGACTATAAAGTCCATGCCGTACTGGAACAGGGGGCGCATGCAGACAGGGGGGCACACCATGTGCCTCATTGCATGCATCCCAAAAGCCCAGACACAGCAGTGGCTTCTGTAGGGCCCCCTTTGTTGACTCTCAGCCAATCTATTCATAGCAGTCTCACCACCATGAAAAGAATGACTGACAGACGACTCGTAATATGCTTGCTGGTGCCGCAGAGGCACCACCGAGCATATTGCGGCCTCAGACCACGGCACTAACGCCAGGGATCGCGGATCCCTGGCAGTTGTGGCAGTCCAAATGCGGTCCGTATGCTGTACGGCGGTCAGATCACTGATGCGGCGGCCCCTGACCACCACCCCAAGTCCACTGCGAGTTTGACGGTCGTATGGATCGCCAAACTTGTAATTAGGACCCAAATCTTTAAAAGCTCCAAACTACTCTTTAATATTTAAATGTCGGTTTTTGCTTTTCAATTAAATAAAATATTGAATAATTTGTGTATTTATTGGATGTACACTTGTCTGTTTGGTCTTTGTGTTATTTTAAGGTTCAAATCATAGACATTTATTTTGCAGCATCCCAGACTGTCAGGAGTAATTCAGCAGGAATCCATAGAACTTATAAGGCTAAGAACCGCTGTTCTACACTTTTCTGTATGACGTGTATTTCAACCCCGACATAACTGTTCTCACAATTTACTTTGCTGGTCCATGAGGAGTGCTCGGCAGGTGGGCGTGTATGGAAAAAACACTGGTCACTTATACAACATAAAACTGCAACAGGATAGCAACAACAGGATGATGTTGTCTGCTTCGCAGCTTGTGAGGCCTCACGGACAGCTCGAGTTTCGCTCTCATTGTCTATTTTTCCACATCGGAAGTCAGCCCTATTCTCAGATTGTCCTGCTGCTGTTCTCAGCATGAATCTTTTGTAGCGAGGGCTTTCAATCTGAGACAAGATTGTACCTCTGGGCCACGTGTTTTTTCAAGGGAAATTTACGTCCACCCTTCATAATGCAATGATATTTGATATCCGCAGGCCTCTCGAGAAAAACATCAAGAAATGGGTTACATAAGCCTCCAGGTTGGTGCCAATTTGTTCGTTTGCAAAAAGGTTTTGTTTATTACCATATGTGGTAAGGGTGTAGTAGTTTGTCCCATTTCTTATTAACGCTGTTTTGAGGTAGGAAAAATCGTGTTTGAATTTTGTTTACAATTCAGATATTTGAATATGATGAATATGAAACATCTTGGTGAAAATGTGTAAATACTACAAATGGAGCACCAGAGTGGGTGAGGAGTCACTGGAAACTGTTACCCCTGCCCAGAATCTATACTGAAACGTCTTCCATGGTGTATGAAGATTTACTTTCAGATAAACAACTTTGTAAAGAGAAACACTTTCAATTTGAGTTCTACTGACTAAAAAGAATAGATGTTGTTGCTGTCCCACATGTAAGTCCCACATATAAGTAAGGTTATCTCAGCAGATAGCAATATATTTGTGGGAGGATATGCAGCCTCGAGCTGCCACATTTGAAGCCTGAGACTTCGGTTTGAATTGGGACTTGGCGCTAGACTCAACGCTGTGTGATTCTAGACAAATGACTTAACGTCCCTGTGCCTCAATGTGTGTCAAATTTATTTGTGTAATCTCAACTTGATGTACAGAATCTATCACATCTCAACCTTTCATATAATGTATAGTGCTCCACTGCTTCACAGCAAGGGTTGTGCTATATAGATTCTAATGTCTACTTACATTGCCTTTGTTAGGCTAAATGACAAGGCAAATCTAACAAAATAAAAGTTTTTATTCTAAATTCTATTTATTCTAAACGTAAGTTGTTGTGGGTGACAAATTGAGAACTGATGCAAAGCAAGGAATTCTCAGCAATGGTGTGTTATCTTTACAACACAGAATTTACCACATGTTTACTCCACAATATTTCCCCTGCGGACACCTTTACCTCACATGCCATGATAGCTTATGTGATTCATATATTTTGGCGGACGGGATAACCATCACGGTTGTGACGGAGTAACCCATCTGCCAACATCTAAATCAGGCCCTTAGATTTTTTCTAAAACAAAGCCAGGTTTGGTGCGCTTTACCCACCAAAATTAACGTGTAAAAATATTATCCCCAATAGTAAAAAAATATATATATTTTATTAATCAAAAAGGGTTTGGAAGTTTAATATTTAAGTATTATTATTTAAAATGTGTGTGTTTTAAAAAAATATAAGGAATAAAGGAGATATAGTTTTTTTAAAAAAATAGAGGAGCTGGTTGTTTACCCCCATAAAGTAAGGAGTAAAGGTCTTTTATTTATTTTAACATGAGCGGTTTGTGTGGGTTTAACCTATGCCCAAAAGTAAATTCTAAATTATTTGCGGAGTGTAATCATTTTGTGGGGTTATTTATTTTGAGATTTTTTTAAGTGATGTGGCAGTAATTAATACCCAAGTAGTAATTTTTAAACAAACAACTATTAATTAGTAATGGATTGTTTGAAAAAAAAAATCTAGGCACGGATACAAGGGTTATAAAAGATAAGGGTGGAAGTGTACTGATTTTGAGGGTTCTGAATATTGTGAGGGTTTGTTTTAAAAAAATGATAAAGGGTATGGCAGTTTGATACTCAAGTATTAATTATTAAAAATAGGTCTCTTTCAAATAATCATCATTAATTATTAAACTATTTGCAAAACGTTTTTAGGACACGATGTAAGGGCTATCGGTGATAAGGGTGCAGAGTCTATTCATGTTGAGGAGTATTTATTTTTAAAATTTGGTTTCGATTATTTACCTTTGTAATTTTTGTAAACATTAGAAAGCAGTTTAGAAGTGCAATACTCAAGTAAAAATCTTTAAAATCTTTAATTTAATTTTGTGTGTGTGTCTATGTATATATATATATATATATATATATATATATATTACCTACTGGCGATAGCCAGTAGGTATATATAGTTAGGATTTTTTCTCTATGGGATTTCTGAAAATTCTATGTCTAATAACTTTGGCGTTTGTGGACGGAATTGGCTGAAATTTTCAGGAAAATGGAACATTGTGTTTCTGAGCAGCCCCTGAAAATTTGGGGGGGTTTCGTCAAGGGGGGGGCCGAGAAAAAAGGGGGGTCCCAAAACACGTTTTTCCCTTTCATTTTTCCATAGGGCGGTTGGACTCACTTTTAGCTCGAACGGCTGAATAGATTTACATGAAACTTGGCAAAATTGTAGGGACTGGTAGCCCGATGTGCCTTTGCTATGTCTCAATATATGTGCTCCAGTGGATTTTGAGAAATTAACGTTTAAAAAAATATATATATCTGTGACAGCGCTCTGGTTAGCGCCCCGGTTCGTGTACCTGACGTGTAACGGAACTTCGCGAAGCGAAGCTGATTGGCTCTCCGGTGTCTGTCAACATTCTAAACAGTCCGGAGCGGCCGCCATCTTGTCTCTCGGTACGATCGAGAGACAAGATGTGGTGAAAAACGAAGGGGGAAATGAAGGAAAGGGGGCAAGGTAGACCACTCCTGACCCCCTAGGATTGATGAGGGGGATATTTAAGTGCCCCGCGGGGCAAAAAAAAAAAGAGGCGCGATCAGGTACGCAAACCGGGCAGCTCACCGGGCAGCTCACCGGGCAGCTAACCGGGCAGCTAACCGGCAGCGTAGCTGTCAACATTGTAAACAGTCCAGAGCGGCTGCCATCTTGTCTCTCGGTAGGTTCGAGAGACAAGATGTGGTGAAAAAAGAAGGGGGAAATGAAGGAAAGGGGGCAAGGTAAACCCCTCCTGACCCCCTAGGATTGATGAGGGGGATATTAAAGTCCCCCGCGATTTTTCGCGGTAGAGGCGCTTCCCGGTACGTGAACCGGGCAGCTAACCGGCAGCGTAACGGGAGTCCGCCATCTTGTGTTTTTGGAGCGTCCGGTTCGCGTACCGGGTAGCGTCCCGGTAAGCGTAACAAGGGGAAAACCAAGAGAAACAGTAAAAAAAAAATTAAGGGAATAGATTTCCAGCAAACTTGGCAAAATTGTAGGGACTGTTTGTTTGATGTGCCTTTGCAAGGCCTCAAGATATGTGCACGTGTGGATTTTGTCTAATTAAGGTTAAAAAAAAAATATATATCTGTAAGCGTGCTCCGGCACGCTTACGTTACGGGTTTTGTTTGCGCTGCAGAGCCGATACGTCACGGTTATGCGACGCGTCATGAGGCGTCTCACGTGGCTACGTGATACGTCACGTAATAAAGAATATATTTTACAGCTATAGATATTAGCTTTTAAAAAACCAATGAAATTCACTGAAAAAACCATAGGTTATAGACCATATATAGTTAGGAATTTGCATTTACAAAACCTTGAAAATTCACTGAAAAAACCATAGGTTAGAGACCATATATAGTTAGCTGGACATTTTATTGACATAAAACCAATGAAATTCCATATATAGTTAGTTGCACTAACTATATATCGCGCACCCGCAATCCACTGCTGATGATGTCACATATTACATCATTCATGACATGGTCAGTGACATCACTGATGACATCTCAAATGACATCACTGATGACATCACTGATGACATCTCAAATGACATCACTGATGACATCATGACACACCAATACCAGTTACGCACTCACTGATTCCTACGTCTACACACACATTCAATCATTCACCCATACAATCACTCATACATACAGCCACTCATTATTACAACACTATCATATGCACTCATACACCTAGTCAGTCCTGTGAAGAATCAATCACACTTCGATTTCCTCATCTATACAGTTAAACACAGAACACCATACTTTTCACACATATACTAACACATACTTACTCTCTTATACAATCACTGATACAAGTACACATTGATATGCACAGAGTCACACACCTCCCAGCCAGCCACACACACACTCAGTCTTCCATACATCCACTCATTCTTCAATATGTAAAACATATTTAAACTTTACAAAAACACACAGACACTAGATGATGTCATCAGTGATGTCATTTGAGATGTCATCAGTGAGGTCATCAGTGATGTCATTTGAGATGTCATCAGTGATGTCACTGACCATGTCATGAATGATGTAATATGTGACATCATCAGCAGTGGATTGCGGGTGCGCGATATATAGTTAGTACAACTAACTATATATGGAATTTCATTGGTTTTATGTCAATAAAATGTCCAGCTAACTATATTTGGTCTCTAACCTATGGTTTTTTCAGTGAATATATATATATATATATATATATATATATATATATATATATATATATATATATATATATATATATATATTACCTACTGGCGGTCGCCAGTAGGTAGTTATAGTTAGGATTGATTTCCATAGGGAAATCGCAACATTCTATTGGGAATAACTTTGGCGCCGGTTAAGGAATCTGCCTGAATTTTTTCTCAACTTTGCCTCGCGGTTCTCCGCTCCTTCCCTGAAAGTTTGGGGGGGGGGGATTCGTCAATCGGGGGCTGAGATAAAAGGGGGGTCCCAAAACGTGTTTTCCCCATGTTAATTTCCATAGGGCGGTCGAACTCACTTTTAGCTCGAACGGCTGAATGGATTTTCACCAAATTTGGCAAAATTGTAGGGACTGGTAGCCTGATGTGCCTTTGCTATGTCTCAAGATATGTCCTCCAGAGGATTTTGAGTAATTTGGGTTAAAACATATATATATATCTATAGCCGCGCCCCGGTACGCGTACCGGGGAGCGCACCGGGCGCGCTACGCGACTTGCGCACGGAAAGCTGATTGGCTTTCGGGTGTCTGTAAACATTCAAAACAGTCCGCAGCGGCCGCCATCTTGTGTCTCGGTAGGATCAAGACACAAGAGGTGGCTAAAAACAAAGGGGGAAATGACCAAAAGGGGGCAGGGTACACCCCCCCTGACCCCCTAGGTTTGATGTGGGGGCCATAAAAGGGTCCCGCGGGACAAAACATTTTTTTTATTTTTTTTCGATTTTCGCGGGGGGAGCGCTCGGTACGCGCACCGGGGAGCGTACCGGGGAGCGTATCACGGGGAAAAACCAGTGAAACAGGAAAATAATAATTTAAAGTGATTAGAGGTAGGGTAGCTCTGCATAGAGTTGTTGTGTTGTTTGGGTGTTTGAAGTACCAACATGTAGGTACCAATGCTGAGTCTTAAATTTAATGTACACCGTTTCCTCTGTAGATATCTTGCATGTTGTTACAGAAGTTATTGTGCTATATGGAATCCATATCATAGTTTGTCAGGAAAGCAGAAACAACATGGAGGCCGGAGATGAAAAAGAGATGTCAAATACACATTGGAGATAATATATTGGGAGAAAGGAAGTATCTATGAGCAAAATTACTATGTAACATAAAAAAGTTGCACAGTATACTATAAATCTGACTTTACATTATAATCAATTTGGTACTAGTTTATGAATTACATATAAAAATGAATAATGTCTCAAACAAGTTTAGAATTATTAAATGTAAATTTATTTTTCAGATTCTTTTTCCAAATTTAACAGAACTTCTAATAACAGATTGTCGGAAATGTCCTCATTTTGAATTAGCGAATCTACCGCTTCCACACATTGAACTAATTCATAGTCCCGTGATTCATCCATGAATTCTAAGTCTTCATTGGGTTCAATAACTTGTTCATTGTTGCTCTCCAGTACAATTTCAAAGGAAATATTTTGCTCTCCTTCCATTTTCTTGCTGTAATTTGCATAAAAAATAAATATATCAGTAGAGATAGGGCACTGTTGGGTTTAAGTTCAGACAGGTAGTTTTGATTTTTTAACAGTGAAGTTATCTTTGGGCAGTGTATGGTATCAGGCTGGAAGTAGAAATATAAAAAAGTGTATATCATGAAGCCTAAGTAAATTCATAATTATACAAGACAAGCCTAACTCCATCCATAACTATAACAGAGAAGCGTATCTCAATCTATAACTATTACAGAGGGATAGTATATAACTATCAGAAAATGTTTTCCAAATTAACTTAAAGTGCACAACATACTTCAGTTTTCAAAATAACATCTTACCTTTCAAAAAGAAGTTTAAGTTCTCAGTGGAAATGCTTTTGAAATGTACTTCAGGAAGTAGTAGTCAAAATGGCTGTGTTTCCCTCTCTTTGTTTATATATATTCATGTACATAACCAATCAAATGTCATGAAATAATAGTAGAAAATGAAAGTAACATTTTAATTGGTTGTAAATTCTAACACTTCAGATGTGTTTTTGTGAAGTAATTTACCTCAGGATATTTAGAGAGGTCTACAGGGTAAATGGCTCAATGGAATTCCACCAAATTTAGGAAAATGGTAGGGACTATGTATGTATGTATGAGCTATTCTATATTTGGTGAAAGTGTCTCCAGTGGTTTTTATGTAAATTAACTTTTAACATTTCTTGGGAGCGCTTCCCGGTGCGCGCCCCGGTACGCGTACCGGCAGCGCCACGGGAGTCCTCCATTTTGTGTTTCGGTAGATTTGAGTCAGAAAATGGCGGACAAACAACATTGGGAATGGGTATAAGGGGGCACGGTAGGCACTCCCTGACCCAATAGGTTTTCTGAGGGGGTCTTAGGAGGCCCATATAGGCCAAAATAAATTTAGAAATTAAAATTTTCGCGAGGGGAGCGCCCGGTACGCGCACCGGGAAGCGTACCGGGGAGCGTACTTTGGTGAAAAATAGTGAAAAAAGTTAGAAAAAGATAATCATTTGGAGTGATCAGAGGTAGGGTAGCCCTGAAAAGAGCTTTTGGGATCTGTGGCTGATTTAGGTACCTACAAGTAGGTACCAATGCACAGTCTTAAATTCAGGAGGAATATTCTACTCCCCTCATCTGAGAAGTGCACACCATCTGCTCTGTCGATATCTTGCATGTTGTAACGCAAGTTGTTGTTGTATATTGAACCCATTCCATAGTCTCTCATGTAAGCAGAAACAGATTTATTCACATGTTTCCGTGCTTTCTCAAATTGTGGACAAAATTGGTTGGACCAGTTCCATTTCTGTCTTTGGCATATATTGGAGTATACCATGGCAGTTTGTGGAAAAATTGTCATCAATTGCCCAAAGGTGTCCTTTAAAAGCATCTCCAGACCTACCCCAGTCAAAGTGCCTAGGTCATTTCCACCACAGTGCAAAATTATGAGGTTAGGGTGTGGCAGATTGTAAAAGGTTTTCACCAATGGTATCAATTGATGACATCTCAATCCTCTTTGGCCAATCCATTTTATGTGCACATTTGGTAAATCAAGGTTGTGAAAATTTCTGTTAGCTGCATACCTTTGAGCCCAGTGAATGTAGCTATGTCCAATAATCCAGACAGAGTACATGGTGAGAGGAGGTTCTGGTGCAGTCAGATGAAGTATAGAAATGAAATGGTAGTAGGAGTTTGCAAAAAAAAACTGTGGAGTTTCAGTGCTCTTGAATCACAAGCAATGATTGGTGAATTCAGATAGTTGAAAACTGAAAGTTAGGGTGCATGGTTCTGTTGTGTGAAAGAAGTCATTTGAATGGTTAAAAAACAGTTGTTTAAAGAAAGATTGCAGCAGATAAGCTGGTGTATTCACAGGTCAAACATCCCTGCTGAGGTGATTTGCAACATTGTAGAATAAACTTTTAACCCTGGGAGCTCAGTGAGGAGGGAGTTGCTATGGTAACAGGTAGAAAGGGCTGAGGGGGGGGAGGGTGTTGGTTTGAAAATAAAGAGGGAAGAGTTTTGATTGGTTACCATGAGCAATATGTGTGTAGAATTAGAGATTTTCTGGGCCATTAATGGTTGCAGTGCCTGGAGAACATACCTTTTGCTCTGCTATAGAAATATTGGTGTGTGTATCTGACACTGTTCTGAATCTCTCAAAGCATTTGTAAAGGTGAGTTAAGATTCATTTAGATAGAGAGTTTAGATTCAGAAGCACATTGATTTTCTTTGCTTTTGGTTTGTGTGGTGCTTTTATAAAATACATGGTTTCTATATTTGCAAAATAGAGGATTTTTATTTTGTGAAATAGTGATGTTTCAGTAGTGAAGTTGAATGGTTGTACATAGGACTTGCACTCAGTATCTAAAATGTTATTTTAAAAATTAATTTTAGGGTAAATCAATGGGTTTCAGTAGAGAAAATGAATGCTTGTACATAGTACCTGTGTTCTGTTTCTAAAATGGTAACTGAAAAACGATTTTAGTGTAAATCAATGAGTTTCAGTAGTGAAAATGAATGCTTGTATATAGGATCTGTGCTCTGTTTCTAAAATGTTAATTGAAAAAGGTTTTTAGTGCAAAATAATGGTTTTTACTTGTGAAAATGAATGCCAGTAAATAGGATCTGTGCTCTGTTCATAAAATATTAAATAAAAAACTGTTTTAGGGCAAATTAATGGCTTTCAGTAGTGAAAATGAATGCGTGTACATAGGACCTGTGTTCTGTTCCTAAAATGGTAATTGAAAAACGATTTTAGTGCAAATCCATGGCTTTAACATTTTTAAGAAGGAATAAATAGTGTGTGCTTAGGTACATAAAAATATTTGAATCTTTTACAAACATGTTATCTGTTTTACCTCAGATTAGGAAGCAGATTGAGTTTCTTTGCTTTTGGTTTGCTTAATTTTTTGGGTAATGCTTGGTAGGAATGTAAATGTATTTTGTAAAATAGTGACTTTTCAGTACTGAAATGGAATGATTGTACATAGGACTTGCACTGTGTTTCTAAAATGTTATTGAAAAATCGATTTTGGGGCAAATTAATAGCTTTTACATTTTTGAGAAAAAATAAATAATGTGTGCATGATTAAGTAAAATAATTTGAAGCTTTCATAATCATGTCACCTGTGTTACCTCACATTAGGAAGCACACTGAGAGCTTTATTTATGAAAACAGTGATGCATCACTTTTCACTGTGCATTCCTTGTGACACCAATGATGCATTACATTTAATGTATGACACATCATGTTTCTAGGATTTACAGATAAGTCGGTATTTGTGATGTATCTGTAAGCGCAAAAGTGACAAATTGCTGGAGTGTGCCACAAAAATGACGCAACTCCAGCAATGCATACTTTTACATGAGGAAAGCCCCATGTGAAAGCGTTTGCTTCAGTCTTATGCCTGCTGTTAGGCAGGTGCAAGATTTTGACATATATATATGTCCTAAAAGTGACGCAGTGAAATCTCATAGATTTCACTGCGTCACTATTACGAGGCTTTTTGTGGGGGAATGCCCCTTCTGTGTACATTACAGCTGATAGAGGTATAATGTGGCACAGAGTTTTAAAAAGTGACGCATCTACCTCCATGCGTCACTTTTTAAATATGGCGCAACAAGGCACATGTTTTATGCTGCCGATGCGTCACAAAAAGTGACGCATCAGCAGTGGAAAACTGATGCAGGGTTTTATAAATGAGGTTCATCTTTTTTTTGCACACTACTCCAGTTTAGTCCTGTGCACTGCACTGTTGGACACAAGCCTCACATTTTGTGCTCCCCTGGACAGGCTTCATTATATCTGCACTCCTGCTTAGGCCTCATAATCTTTTTTTAGAATAACATTTGAAAAACAGAGAAAAGGTTATATGTATAAGTTTTTTATTACACTACTGAAACATTTTTCGGGCAAATTAATGTCTTTTACATTTTTGAGAAAGAATAAATAGTGTGTGAATGATGACATAAAAAATTTGACCTTTTCACAATCATGTCACCTGTGTTACCTCAGATTAGGAAGTAGATTGTGCAGATGAGGTGAGGAATGTCCAGAGGGACAGAGGAGGTGAGGTCTGTGTTCAAGACTGTAGTGGGAGAGAGGCTTTTCAGGGAGAGCATAGGTGGTGAGACCTGTGTCTAAGAGTGTAGTGGACTAGGTTTCATGAAGCCTATTCCCCACTGTACTCTTAGACACAGGTCTCAAATTATTTGCACCCGTGGACAGATCTCTCTTTTACTACACTCTTTAATAGAGGGCATACCTCTTGTGCACCCCTAGACAATCCTTACCTCATCTGCAACCCTGAATAGACTTTAACTAACTGGCATGCTTAGACAAGCCTGAGCTTATTTACACCCTTGGACATGCGGTAGGATTGTTTGCAAGAGAGAGGAAATGTATTTTGTAAAATAGTGAGTTTTCAGTACTGAAATGGAATGCTTGTACTCCAGCAATGCATCCTTTCACATGGGGAAAGCTCCATGTGAAAGCGTTTGCCTCAGTCTTATGTCTGCTGTGAGGCAGACGCAAGATTTTGACGTAACAGTGTTGTACAAGTGACGCAGTGAAATCTCATTGATTTCAGTGCGCCAGTATTATGAGGCTTTCTGCGGAGAAATGACCCCTCTGTGTACATTACACCTGACAGAGCTATAATGTGGCGCAGAGGTTTAAAAAATGATGCATCTACCTACATGCGTGACTTTTTAAATATGGCGCAACAAGGCACATGTTTTATGTCGCTGATGCATCACAAAAAGTGACGCATCAGCAGTGGAAAACTAATGCAGGGCTTTATAAATGAGGTTCATCTTTTTTTTGCACACTACTCCAGTTTAGTCCTGTCCACTGCACTCTTGGATACAAGATTCACTTTTTGTGCTCCCCTGGACAGGCTTCATTACATCTGCACTCCTGCTTAGGCTTCATAATCTTTTTTAAGAATAACATTTGAAAAACAGAGAAAAGGTCATATGTATAAGCTTTTCATTACACTACTGAAACATTTTTGAGCCAAATTAATGTCTTTCACATTTTTGAGAAAGAATAAATAGTGTGTGAATGATTAGATAAAAAAATTTGACCTTTTCACAATCATGTCACCTGTGTTACCTCAGATTAGGAAGTAGATTGTGCAGATGAGGTGAGGAATGTCTAGAGGGACAGAGGAGGTGAGGCCTGTGTTCAAGACTGTAGTGGGAGAGAGGCTTTTCTTGGAGCGCGTAGGTGGTGAGATCTGTGTCTAAAAGTGCAGTGGACTAGGCTTCATGAAGCCTATCTCCCACTGCACTCTTAGATACAGGTCTCAAGTTCTTTGCACCCGTGGACAGATCTCTCTTCTACTACACTCTTCAATAGAGGTCATATTTCTTGTGCACCCCTAGACAATCCTTACTTCATATGCAACCCTGAATAAACTTCAACTAATTGGCATGTTTAGACAAGTCTCAGTTTGTTTACACCCTTGGACATGCGGTAGGATTGTTTGCAAGAGAGAGGAAATGTATTTTGTAAAATAGTGAGTTTTCAGTACTGAAATGGAATGCTTGTAGTCCAGCAATGCATCCTTTGACATGGGGAAAGCTCCATGTGAAAGCGTTTTCCTCAGTCTTATGTCTGCTGTGAGGCAGGTGCAAGATTTTGACGTAACAGTGTCCTAAAAGTGACGCAGTGAAATCTTATTGATTTCACTGCGTCACTATTACGAGGCTTTCTGCGGAGAAATGACCCCTCTGTGTACATTACACCTGATAAAGGTATAATGTGGCGCAGAGGTTTAAAAAGTGACGCATCTACCTACATGCGTCACTTTTTAAATATGGCGCAACAAGGCATATGTTTTATGCCGCAGATGCGTCACAAAAAGTGACGCATCAGCAGTGGAAAACTGATGCAGGGCTTTATAAATGAGGTTCATCTTTTTTTTGTACACTACTCCAGTTTAGTCCTGTCCGCTGCAATCTTGGACACAAGCCTCACCTTTTGAGCTACCCTGTACAGGCTTCATTACATCTGCATTCCTGCTTAGGCCTCATAATCTTTTTTTAGAATAAGATTTGAAAAACAGAGAAAAGGTCATATGTATAAGCTTTTCATTACACTACTGAAATATTTTTGGGCCAAATTAATGTCTTTCACATTTTTGAGAAAGAATAAATAGTGTGTGAATGATTAGATAAAAAAAATTGACCTTTTCACAATCATGTCACCTGTGTTACCTCAGATTAGGAAGTAGATTGTGTAGATGAGGTGAGGAATGTCCAGAGGGACAGAGGAGCTGAGGCCTGTGTTCAAGACTGTAGTGGGCGAGAGGGTTTTCTTGGAGAGCCTAGGTGGTGAGACCTGTGTCTAAGAGTGCAGTGGACTAGGCTTCATGAAGCCTATCCCCCACTGCACTCTTAGACACAGGTCTCAAATTATTTGCACCCGTGGACAGATCTCTCTTATACTACACGCTTCAATAGAGGCCATACCTCTTGTGCACCCGTAGACAATCCTTACCTCATCTGCAACTCTGAATAGACTTCAACTAATTGGCATGCTTAGATAGGCCTCAGCTTATTTACACCCTTGGACATGCGTCACCTCATCTGCACCTACTTACTATCAATTATATTCAATACATTGAGGCCTGTTCAGAGGACAGAGATGAGGTAAGGCTTGTCCAAGGGTGAGAGGAGGTTAGTCCTCTCCACTGTAGTCATGGACACTGAATGCTTGTACATAGGACCTGCACTGTGTGTCTAAAATGTTATTTAAAAAATGATTTTAGTGAAAAACAATGACTTTTAGTTTTTTGAGAAGGAATAAATAGTGTCTGCATGATTAAATACATATATGTCATCCTTTCATAAAAATGTCACCTGTGTTACCTTAGATTAGGAAGTAGATTGTGTAGATGAGGTGAGGCCTGTCCAGAGGGACAGACGAGGTGAGGCCTGTGTTCAAGACTGTAGTGGGAGAGAGGACTTTCCTAGAGAACATAAGTGGTGAAGCCTGTGTGTAAGAATCCAGTGGACTAGACTTCATGAAGCTTATCTCCTACTGCACTCGTAGACACAGGTCTCACTTTCTTTGTACTTGTGGACATACCTCTCTTCCACTACACTCTTCAATGCATGTCTCACTTCTTCTGCACCCCTGGAGAATCCTCACTTGATCTGTAACCCTGAATAGATTGTTTGCTTTTTGTCATTGCTTTGTTGTTTGATAGTAGTGGTCTATAATGTGCTATTTTTTTCTTTAACACAGATTGAAAACAAGATTTCAAGAGTAAGGAACGATGCCCTCAAGGCAAAGAACAAAAAAAATTGAAGTACGGTTTAAAACAAAAACAGCATTGGAATTACAGCAGTCCTCCACAACAAAGACTTCAAAAAACAGGAAAGAAGCTCCTGGTAAGATAACCAAATCTTTTTTACGGAACGTATGTAGAACAAAAATAAATGTTGGACAGCATGTAGAAAAAGAGAAGG
Source organism: Lissotriton helveticus (assembly GCF_964261635.1). NCBI lineage: Eukaryota > Metazoa > Chordata > Amphibia > Caudata > Salamandridae > Lissotriton > Lissotriton helveticus. Next base: position 610,984,180 of record NC_136071.1, on the reverse strand, counting down.
AGAGAGTAATTTTGAAAAGGAAGGAGAGGCCCTCAAAAAATGATAACACTGGAGCAGGAGAGAATAATATATATCGGAATAGAAGGCAGAATCAGTTTAGAGACATTCGTAAACGAATGTTTCACAATAGGGTGGTTTTAAATTTGTTAAAAAACATTAGGAAAGGCAAACAGAGAGCTGCTTTTTATAAGAAAAAGAAAAATGCAGAGAAGATTGTTGATCAGGCTTTTGAAGTTAAGAAAAAATTATTTATTTTAATAATCAATAGAATTAGGACACTTAACAAGACAATTGATGTTTTTAAATCAAACAGTAGATGGAAAAGAGTAATTAATCGGACTCATTTTTGTAAAGTTTTTTCAGGAGAATGGATGCACAGTTCAAGTTGTGAGCCATTTTTTAATGAGGAGAGTTACTTTCAGGAGAATGATTTAGTGCATGCAGTTGACACCAGTGGTCGAGCATATGAGGTGAAAGACGGTTGTCCGATTGAAAAAGAGAAACTTGTGCCTAGAGAACCAGAAGAGGTGTTAACTGATGAAGTTTTAGGGAGACGTACTAAGGGTCCAGTGTACACTTGGAAGTGTAGTCGTATTTGTAGTGTGCGACAGGAATCAATTAATTTGTTTTGTAATTTCTTACGTACATATAGTAAGAAAAGTCTGAAGCAGAAAATAAAGTTGTTGCAAGATTTAGATCCTTGCAGAGTGAGAGAAAAGATAGGTTTGCAAGGCCATTCACTGGCTTGTCTTTCATGAAAAGTCTGTCAAAGTGTTTTTCATCATTTTAGGATGTTAGCAGTGCATCATACCAAAATGAGGAAATTAGTGAGAATGTTGTATTATGCAAAAAGTCCAGCACTTAAGCTTAAACAATTAAACATTGCTCTTTTGCATGGAACTGAATTAGATGTGAAGAAGATTTGTGAAGAAATTGAGATTTCTTATTTTGGTGAAAATGAGGACAGTGTAGAAATTGACACAGAAATTCAAGGTATTGTGGAAGATAATGTACAGATTTCAAGTACAGAAAAGTTTGACCAGGAAGTTACCAGGTTTAAGGTGAAATCAAGTGAAAGGCCGAATTTTACTTGTGTGTGTTGTCGACGAACTCATTATAAGCATCAAACTAGATTAGTTGATTTATACGTAAAAAGTGAAAAGATAAATAATTATGAGTGGAAGGATTTTGCTACTTATTTGTGGGTGGAGAATTGTTTTGATTTGAGTTCTGATCAGCGTATTTGTAAATATTGTTCTGATAAATTAAATCAAAACAGAATGCCTGCTAGAGCTGTTCATAATAATCTGGAGTTGATAGACATTCCTCCTGAATTGATGGATTTAAATACATATGAGTCTATTTTGATACAATGTGTCCATCCTTTTCAGGCTATTGTTCGCATGGAGCCTAAGATAGGGAAATTGCCTCCTTTAGATTTACAGAGAGGATTAAAGGGAAGAGTTGTTTATTTGCCTCTAGATTTCAAGAAAAATATTGATACCCTTGGTGTAGAGAAAGTGGAAGAGGAACCTCTGGTTATTCTAGTTAATGGGGTTCCGACAAAGAGTAAGAAAATCTGGCAAGATTTAGTGGATGTTAGGAAAGTCAAAAAGGCAACGTTGTATTTGGTCAAAAACAATGAGTACTACAAACATGTGTGTGTTGAGGCTGAAGAAACAGCTGCAGATGAAGACAGTGATTGTTCAGCTGGCCAAATTGAAAAAGTTGATGTATCAAGAAGTGAAGAAATATATGAACATTATACTGTTCATTCTTTGCATTCCAAAGAAGTGATGGGGAATGCAATTGACTTGTTTCAAATGAAAGCAGCAAAAGGAAGTCCCATTAGTGTATGGGAAGAAAGTTTGGAAGCTCGTTGTTTTCCACATTTATTTCCAACAGGTCGAGGTGGACGATATGACGATCGACCACTACAAATTCCTGCATCTGAATACCGAACTTTAAGATTATATGCTGAAGATCCAAGGTTTCGTCAATGCTTTCCATATTTGTTTCATCTACTGTATGAAAGTGACTTGTCTGGGCTTTCTTATGCAGTAAACCATATACTGAAAAGTGGAGCACATTTGCAAAATGTTTCGGCGAGGGACTTTATGGAGAAAGTGAATCTGCAAGATAATATTTTGGAATCCGATTTAATCAATCTCATGGCTTGTCAGCGTGGTACAAGCGAGTATTGGTTCCGTCGTCATGGGGAATTGAAATGTATGCTAAGAAACTTAGGAACTCCTACATGGTTCCTCACTCTTAGCTGTGCCGAGTATGCATGGGACGACTTACTTCAATTTCTACGAGAGGCAAATGCAAATATTCAAAATATAGAATTCAAAACTGCTGGAGAACTGTGTTCTTTGGATCCAGTGAATGTATGCAGATATTTCAATCATAGATTTGAAGCTATGATGTCTTTTATTACCAACAAAAAAAATACTCCCCTTGGAGAGGTTTTGGATTTCTTTTGGAGAAAGGAGTATCAAGCGAGAGGTGCTCCTCATATACATATGTTGTTGTGGATTAAAGATGCACCCACATTTGGAACAGATTTGGATGAGACAGTGATGAGCTTCATTGAAGAGTATTCAACATGTGCTGTTCCGAAAACTACAGAGGAAAACAGTTTAAGTCAACAAGTTTTACGCTTTCAATCTCATCGTTGTGGAAAGTATTGTCGTCGAAAATTCAGGAACAAGGACAAGTTCTACACAAATGTCGTTTTGGCTTTCCACGACCAGTGATTTCTAAAGGAAGAGTAAATAATTTGATGTCTTCTCTGCGACATACTGTGACTAGGAAGTCACCAAAAAATACATACAATTTAAAAAGAAACGAAGACTCCAAGTACATCAACGACTACAACCCAGTGATTTTGTCCATGTGGAATGCTAACATGGATATTCAATTCGTTGCTGACAACTCTATTGCTGTGGCTCGGTATGTGACGTCTTACATCACAAAAAAAGAAAAGACAGAACTGAAGGAAATGTGGGAGGACATTTCACATGAAAAGAGTCTAAGCAAGAAATTATATATTTACAGTCTGAAGATGTTGTCGCATCGAGAAATTGGAGCATATGAATGTTCTGATCGATTGTCATCAGCAAGTCTTCATGCCAAATCTAGAACCATCATTTGGATAAGTCTAGGTCTTGCTGCAACACGAAACCAAGTTTTGAAATCTGTACAAGAGATAGAGTATTTGGCAGAGAAAGAACCTGAAAGCACAGATATTTTGAAGACAAACATGTTGGATACATACTATCCAAACAGAAGTCGTCACCTTGAGAACGCTTGTCTCTATGAAGTTCTGCAAAGATATATTTATAAGAGGAACATCAGAGAAGATATCAATAATGGAATATATGCTGTCATTGGATGTGAAGGATGTCTAATGAAACAGAAAAAAGGTCATTTGATTTATCATTGAAAATTGAGTTGTGAAAATCCAGATAAAAGAGAATTTTACTATTTGGCTCTTTTGCAACTCTTTAAACCATGGCGTGAAGAAGAGGAACTACTTGGAGATTTTCTCTGTTATGAAGACTCTTTTAATGCAACTAAGAATACCATAGAATGTTCTGTTTTTCCAAATTATCTGCAAATGTTTAATGAAGAAATAGAGCAAGAAGCAACAATTGCTGCAGAGATTGCGAGAGACAGTTCTCAAGGCAGTCAGAGTTCTGCTTCATTGAGTCAGGATCCACTAGGAGGACCAATTATCCAAAATGAAGCTGCCACTGTCATGGATGAGGTGGAAAGAGCTATGGAGCAAGCTCAGGAGGATATAATTAATTTAGAAGATTTGGTGAAACAATTAAACCTTGAGCAGAAACAGATATATGACAAAGTCAGAGAACAGGTTGAACATGGATTCAGTCATGAGAAGAAAGAGTGCTCATGTACATCATTTAAGCCTGTCCGACTGTACGTGAGTGGAGAAGCGGGAACTGGAAAAAGTTTCCTGATTAAAGCAATTGCAACTTATCTGCAGAAAAGGACTGAATCACCGCTGTCTTGTGTTATTACCGCTCCAACTGGGCTGGCAGCACATAATATTAAAGGGATTACTTTACATCGTTTACTGATGCTGCCAGTAGAGCATAATAACAAATTGCAATACCACAAGCTATCTGGAGATGCGTGCTGTGAAGTTTCGAGAATCCTGAAGAAAATGAAACTTCTTATCATTGATGAAGTAAGCATGGTCTCAAATTTAATGCTTGCTTTTGTGCATTTGAGAATGCAAGAAATTCTTAGAACAGACTATGATGTCTTATTTGGAGGAAAACACATTATTGTTTTTGGAGATCTACTGCAGTTGACTCCAGTGAAAGGTCAACCAGTGTTTAAAATGGTCACGCATGAAGATACCAGGAAGTGCCTAGGAAGCATTGGAAACGTTAATATATGGTTAAATTTCAAATATGCAGAACTACTCCAAAATATGCGGCAGGCAAAGGATGAAGATTATAAAAATATTCTTCAAGATGTATGAATCGGAAAAATAAGTCAGCATGGGAAAGAAGTTTTACATGGACGACTAATTTCTAATTTGTACCCAAATGAAAACACTCTTCCAGAGAATATTTTTAAGAAAATTAATGAGAAGAAATCTGCCATATGTTTGATGCCTACTCTGAAAGAATGTTCCATGTTCAACAACAAAATGTTGAAGTTAGAAAATGAAGAGATAGTGAAACTAGAAGCTATAGATAAAATAGAGCATATGGGAGCAACAATTATTTTGTCAGAAAATTTGAAATCAAAATTGGATTCATTAGAGAAGACTATATCTAAAACTGCTGGTTTTGAAAAGACTCTGAATGTGTGTTTAAATTGTCGTATCATTTTGAGAAGGAATTTAAATGTTGAAAGAGGTCTGGTAAATGGAGCAATGGGTCATGTTGTTGGTTTTTTGAATTACAAAAATAGAGATGGAATTGAAATTTTAAACATTAAATTTGATGGCATTGACGAAATGGAACAAATTTGTCGTTGTTCAGCTAGATTTTTGCTTGTGAAAGACTTATATGTTCGCCGAAAACAGTTTCCTGTTTGTTTGGCATATGCGGTGACAATTCATAAATCTCAAGGTTTAAGTGTAGATAGTGCTTTGGTGAACATTGGAAGTTCTGTGTTTAAAGAGGGTATGGCATATGTGGCATTATCACGAGTCAGAACTTTATCAGGATTGTACTTGATTGAGTGTGATGAAACAAAGATTTCTGCTGATCTAGATTGTGTTAAAGAATACAATAGGTTAAGAAGAGAGTATGCTCCACATTTGCCTCAATATCCTCTGTTTGAAAAATGTGTGGTAGGCCGAAAAAGAAGAAATGAGATTAATTGCAGTGAGGTACTAGGAAAAAGACAAAAAGTAGATAAAACTCTAATTGTAAGCAGAAAGAAAAAGGATTCTGTTGAAGATGTTGTTGGATTTCAGTTTGAAAACAGTTCTGGTGTCAACTGCTATGCTAATGTAGTAGTTAATGTTGTTTTTTTTCTTCAAAATTTACAAAAACAGATTGTTGAAAATCGGGATCAAACATTGTGCTGTTTATTGAATTCTGTGTTAGAGAAATGTAGCAGTGATAGAGCAAAAATAGAAAGTGTTTCAGAAATTAGAAATCTTCTAGACATATGTTCTGGTCAAAATCAATTTTCACAGATAATTCAGCAGGATTGTCAGGAATTTTTAATGTATATATTTGATGTATTGCAAGATGAAGGAGTGGATATAAAAAATCTTTTTAACCTTTCTTATCAATGGCAACATGACTGTGATAACTGTACTTCATCAAGTACTACCAGAATAGACACTGAAAGATTTATATATTTGACTTTACCAGACTGCAAATCAGTGTCTTTCAATAATCTAGTTAAAGCAGCTGATCACAATATGGTGTGTACCCAATGTAAGTCTGCAATGCTGTCCACATTATTCCTACAAAGTTACGGTCACTATGTCATTTTAATGTTCCAACGATGTAGACCTGATGGAACGAAATTGACAACTTCTATTAAAAATGTTGTGGCTTCTCAGTTATCCATTTCAGGAAGAACATTTGGAACTGTAGCTATTATTTATCATGACGGTCCTTCAACAACATCAGGGCATTACACATGCTATTTAAAAAGTTGCAAAGGTTGGAACCTTTGTAACGATACTCATTTGACTTTTAAACAACGTTTGCCTTTTGACTTAAAAAATTCATATCTAGTGTTTTTAGAACCAAAATTTAAGTAAAGGTAATTGGCGTATGAAGACAGGAGCAGTTAATAAAGGTTAGTTTGCTATTTAAAAACGGTAATTTCAGAGTTTCTTTAAATTAATTTGAAAATATGCTCATACATCTAACATTATTTGGCCTTAAGGAAATGTTAAGGAATGAGCAAAGAGTCATGAGTGAAAAAAAAGAGTATATGAAAATAATGAAAAAATGTCAGATGTTCTTGGAGCTTTTCTTCTAGAAAGTCGATGAAATGGAATTTTTAGTAAACAGCAGAGTACTTTCCAACGAGAAGCGGACCTTCATGATATACTATTTGGCCTAAAGGAAAAGTAAGTAAACTAAAGATTAGTGTATATTTGTTATTTGTAACCTTGGATGGGTTTTTTAAAACACAATCTTTGTGATTGTGTTTTTTTCCCCCCGCTGTAATACGATGAGTAGTTTGAACTCACTTTTTTAAGTGAAATTCAATATATTCTGAGAACAGCAAAAATAAACAATGTAACATGTTGTACAAGTTAATCTATAGTTTTTATTCTGTAATTTAAATTATATTCTCATTGTCTCACACTCACTTTTCTTTTTCCACCCTCTTTAAGCTCTTTTTACTCACTTATAATGTCTTTTTTTCACTCTCTTTGAACCCCGTTCTTTTTCTCCTCTTCTTTCACAATCCCTCATTCTCATTTCAACTGTCTGCATCCCTTCTCTCCCTTGCATAACTTTTCAGCTTTCAGTCTCTCTACTTTACTTCCCTTTTCCGTATTTTCTTAGTTTGCTCTTTTACTAATTCCTCTTTACTCACTCAGCAGTATTGTCGCACTTTATCACTATAAATCACCCACTCTCCCTCGCTTATCTTTGTTTGCTCTTTTCTTTTGAGCGTTTCTCCCTATTTTTCGTTCACTACCTCTATGTCCTCAGTGCCTCACTCTCTTTGTGTTATGTTCTATTGTGTTTATCTACCTTCCATCATTTCTTTTACAACAACTTCTCTGCTCCTCTGTCATCGTTCTTCATCCTATTTCTTTTACTCTGGTCCCATTAGTATCCCTCATTTCCTTTCTTTCAATGTCCTTCTCTTTACTTTCATCACCAAATTAGTTTCTCTCATTACCACTGTTTTAGTCGTTTTCTCCTCTGTTTTCTTTTTTTGCTCCCTTACCCATTTCCTTTGCTCACTCATTGTACTCCACCTCACTCAGTATTTCTCTTAGTGTGTCTCTTTACTAACTTCCTCACTGCATTTCCCTCAATCATTCTATATTATTCTCTCTCTCTTCATCCCTTCACTCTATGACTGTTCTTCACTTACACTTAGTTATCTTCTATTCCTCATTCTTCTAAATGCATTCTTAATTAGACTCTTTTCCATCTCTGTCATTATCTTTCTACTTACTACTGTTTCCTGACTTAGTTTTGCTAACTCACATTCTTTTAGTATCTTTCTTACCTTCAGTTCATTTCTCTGTTCTTCTCTTCCTCTCTGTCAGTGAATCTATATGCCTTACTCTTAGTAATTTGCTCTCCTTCTATTTCTTTTATTCTCTTTTTATCCTTCTACTTTATTTCCCTTTGTGTGTCCTTCACTCTTACTTTATTTCTAAATACACTGTTATGATTTTTGACCTCTTCATTTGTATCTTTTAATTTAAAATACGTATTTTAGTGATTATACCTTATTTTTTCTTCTGTCTTTCACAGATACAAAGTGTAGTTAAAAAATGTAATTAAAGTTACACTTATTATATGGTAAGTATGACCAAAAAAATGTATTTTGTCACCACCCTTTGCTTTAAGCTCACTAACATTTTCTCAACCAACCTCACTCCTGTGTCTTTACTCTGCTTCCCTCACTTATTCTTATTCTACATGTTTACACCCCTTTCCCTATTTCCCCTCTCATATTCAACTTCTTTCAATCCCTATTCTTTACTTCACTTACCCCCTGTTCCCTTCCTTTGCTTCTTCACTCATTCTCTTTTTCTTAATTATTTACCTTACTCCTACACATACACCTCATACCCCTCCCAACACATACACACACCTCTAACATACACCCCACACACACACCACACACACACCTCATACACACAAAAAATCCTCCCACACACACTCCTCAAACACACACACACATTCCATACACACACATACATGGAACACATATACACCCCACACTCATACACTCCTCACACATATTTCCCACATCCTCACCTCCACCCACACCGAAACACCCCACATAGCCACACCCACAGACACACCTTACACACCCACACCCCGATTTACACCCACTGACTCCCTATAAGTCACACACACTGCATTACTTATCTTTCTTTGCTGTTTCACTCAAGCCCATTCAGGTACTGTTTCCTTTACTCTCTTTGTCCTTTCTCTTTGTCACTCCCCATGTCTTATCCTAATTCAATTTTCCCCCTCTTTCACCCCTCTTTACTTATACTACCTGGTCTTTTATCACCCTCCCTCACCGTTCTTCATTTATCCTGGTTCCGCCACTACCCTTCATTCTCCATTTTTTACTGTCCTTTCTTTTTCTTTTAACAGCCAGTCACATTCTCCCACTAACTCTACTTTAGTGTTCTTCCTCTCTCTTCCTTTCTTTCGCTCCTTTAGTCATTTTACTTTTCTCACTTTCATCCAATTACACCTTCTCTATTTTTTACTATGTAATAAACAATCCCTCTGTGTTCATCCTGTAGCTCTTTTTCTCTTAACATAACTCTCTTTGTGTCCTTCCCTCATGCTAACTGCTTCATTAAATGTTTTTTTTTTTTTGGGGGGGGGCGCGCCCCGGTACGCGTACCCTAAGGGCAAAAAATTGACTGAGATTCTTTAAAAATATAGGTTTAATTTTATAAATGAAAGGTAGTTCTAAAAAGAACTGTTTTTTTCTTCTTTTTGTTGTTTTATATTTTTTTAATGTTTTTTTAACATTTTTTACTTTTTTTGGCTTTTCAAAACAGTTTTATATTTTTTTTCTATTTTTTATGGGGAGAAACAAAGAAAAATGGGAATTGAAAATGGCTCAACTGGAGCAAAAAACAAAAAACGGAAAAAATTACTTTTTTGGGGGGCAATTGTGATTGTCACCAGCAAGGACGACGAGCTTTACGCTCTTTTCACCATAGGCGATGAGCTTGCCACATTCAATACATGTGATTCTAAAATCAGCAAATTGTGGCTGAATACAAGGCATCATCTCCGTTGTTTCTGGTCCCGATTGAGTGGGTTGCTTTCTTTTGGAGCTGGTCCTTGAACACTGGGGGAGGTGACTGGCCAGTTCCCTGATCTCTGCATGAGAATAGTTGTTAGGATGCTTCCGGGTCATATGTCGAATCATGGTATTATTACCAAATGAATATTTTTTGTCTGGATTGCCCCTTGAGAGTTCTGCGCCACAGATTCGACAAGTTACCTTGGCCGCATTAACTTTTTTCTTGCCCTCTGGAAGTGAAAAAAACTCCCATACAATGTGTTCTTTTGGCTTGTATGGGGTATTTTGTTCAGGCAGCCATGTTCTTCCCTCCTCCTCCTCCTCCTCCTCTTCCTCCTCCTCCTCCTCTTCACCACCAATGTATTGTTGTGGTGGTCCTCTTGGTGGTGGTGGTGGTGGTGGTGGTGGTGCAGATGCTCCAGCTGTTGCTGCTACAGTAGCCATTTCAAAGTACAAAAGAATTGTCTCTATAGGTGAAACAGGTCTTCCTCAGTCAAAGGACAAAGTCAGAATAAGGAAGAAAGGTGGGGTTTTTCATTTGGAAAGAAAAACTGTCCTGAACCAATCAGAAGGGTTATTTTCAGGTCACAAGACCCAGGCTTTACTCATTTGGAAACCAAAACTGTTCTGCACCAATAAAAAGTGTTATTTTCAGGTCACATGACCCGACGCGCTTACGCTACGCGCCCCGGGGCGTACCCGTAGTCGCGCTCCGGGGCACGCCCGTGGGTGCGTAGCGTAAGTGCGTCAGGACGTTCCGCGATTGTAAGCGATCGCGTGCTTTCGGTTGCGATTACGCTGTGCGTCATATGACGCATCACGCGTCTACGCGATACGTCACGATGTTGTTTTCGTTCGCGGGAATAGCGCTCCCGGGACGCTCCCCGGTACGCGGCCCGGGGTGTGCCGTAATATTGCGCTTACCCGTGCGTTCACTGGTACGCGCCCCGGGAGCGCCCCGGGGTAAAAAATTAACATATTTATACAATATAAAATTCGTTTTAAATTTTTTCACTTTCTATACCTATAAAGATTTGCTATTAAAAAACCATTGAAATTCACTGAAAAACCATAGGTTTCACACCAGTTATAGTTAGGAATTAGCATTAAAAAAACCCTATTAAATTCACTGAAAAAACCATAGGTTTCACACCAGTTATAGTTAGGAATTAGCATTTAAAAATGAGTGTGTATATGTGTGTGTTAGTGAGTGAATGACTGTCTCACTAGTGTCTTTATCAGTAACTACATATGTTTTAATCTAGTATATGTGAATATTGATGTATATAAGTGAGTATATGTGAGAGTGAGGGATTGTAAGAGTTCCTGTTTAAATAACTATGTTTTTCTATAAGTGATTGTTTAACAGAGTAAATATGTGTATGTTTTCTTAGAGGTAAGGTGGTAGTGTGTGTATAGCTGTATATGCAAATAAATGGATGTTCAATTGTTTATTTGCATGTGTGAGTATGTGTGTGAGTAACTTTTGGAACACTGTTGTTGTGTAACAGGATATATAGGTGTATCATTATATATGATGAGTGAGTATATGTATGAGTGACTACATAGAACTGTTGGTGAATGAGTGGATGTGTTTATAGATGGTGGAATTACTGAATTGGTTGTTGTAACTGGTATGGGTATCTCCATTTTTTTTGAAAATGTTAGTTTCTATTTTTCAATATGTGTTTCAAGGGTTACATTACAGTGAAAGGAGGTCTGTCACTCTTTCACAAGCATGGTGTCATCAGTGATGCCATGAGTGATGTCACTGACCATGTCATGAGTGATGTAATATGTGACGTCATCAGCAGTGCATTGCACGCGCAAGTTATAGTGAGTCCAACTAACTATAACGTGGGAGTTTCAATGGTTTTATGCGAGTAAAACTTTCAGCTAACTATAACTGGAGTGAAACCTATGGTTTTTTCAGTGAATTTAATAGGTTTTTTTTTTATTTATTTTTTTTTTTTTATTGATTCATTTCAAAGCCACATACAACAAAGAGATCTGTGTGACAGTTACACAATCATAATCAAATATATATAACAAAAAACCAAGACACCAAAAAAGGCAATTGTTTTTTTTGTCATGGATCCAAATGATCAATCATTGCCTGCCAAATTTTATATCCTTTTCGGACTTTGCTAACAGATCCAATCCGATAAAGATTATATTCTAAATAAAAAACATTATAAAACTTTGCACGCCACATTTCATATGTAGGTGCTTCTAGCTTCAGCCACATTGAAGATATACAAAGGCGCGCAACCGCCATAGCCATAAATATAACATATCTATTATTTTGATATCCTTGAAATAAATTATCATCGTTAGATAAACCAAAAATTACCATCTCTCTTGAGATTATAACATCACACTGGGTAATATGAGCTAGAAATTTTTCTATAGATATAAAAAAAGGCTTTAGCACTGAACAATCTGAAAATATATGCATAATATCTGCTTGATCAGATTGGCATCTATAGCATTTCCCGTTGTTAGCACTACCCCATTTCATCATTTTAAGTGGTGTATGATAAAGGTTGAATAAAGTTTTATAGTGTTGTGAGTATAAGTTGGCAGACAGAATAATTTTATCCGCTATAGAAATAGATTCTTGAAAGGGCACAACCAGTGTGCCCATTCTATCACACCATTTGGATTCCTGCAATCCCAGATCGTCCTTGTACCAATTCACCAAATGATTGTATATGGTACCAATACGAAAAGGTTTTTTAAGTATATCAATAAAGTTATTGTGACAAAGTGGTAAAACATTTGGGTGTTTAAAAATAAAATCACGTATTTGTAAATACTTAAAGAAATCATGTTGGGAGAGATTATAGGTGTCTTTTAGCTCCTGAAACGAGACGATTGTGCCATCTTTAACCAAATTGCCTATAGTTAATATACCTTTTTGCCCCCATATACCCATAGTATGGTCCCAGAATATTGACGGAAGCAGTTCCATAGAGTGACAAGGGGTATAAAAGTTAATGCGCCCAATGGAGATAAGCTTCCGTATAAACCGCCATCCTTTAAATGCAGCCATCACCAATTTAAACCTGGTTCTTTTATAGTAACTAGGTTCAAGAAACCGGAGTAGCATTTGCTGAGATTGTGGGCCTAATAAAAGAGAGAAAATATCGGGGCACTCAAATAAAGGCGGAGTTCCACCAATCGTAAAGCACTTGATGTTCTGTATAAGACACGCCATATAATATAATGCGAAGTTTGGGACTCCCCAACCCCCACGTAGTATTGGCAGTGTCATGTATTTGGATGCCCTAAGTTTGCCGGGCACTCACTAACCCGTAATAGGGTAATGGATCGCAGGTCGAAGTCGGACTTGCGTGGACCAGGATACTCGGACTCGATGCCGGTTCCGGAACCGGCATCGAGTCCGAGTATCCTGGTCCACGCAAGTCCGACTTCGACCTGCGATCCATTACCCTATTACGGGTTAGTGAGTGCCCGGCATTCGAGCCCCACTCCCACAACCTCGAATTATTGGAGTTTGTGACTCTACAAACAAGCACGCCGTATGAGGCGGAAGCACAATAGACCAGGACCCATCTAAAACATTGCTGAATCGTATGAATTTAATAAGGAGCACATTCCCTAGCAATCCACGGCCCGGCTGCACGCCTTAAGTGAAATTCCCCTGCGCCCCCGGTGCGCCTAAGTGGGAATCCGGCTCTGACGGTGGTCCCCCCATTCTGTGACCACAGCCTACTTACAGAGGCTACATTATGCTCAGGCAAATCTAACTTTTAGTCCTGATGATGATCCCAACCAATTAACGGAGCTTAAGGGATCGAAACGTCGACACCCATGAGTGGACATGCGCATAATTTATTGTAAATGTGAATGTGTGCCTCACTCAAGGTGACACTGTTATTTATCTGCAAACCGACTTACAGTGCCCTGTTTTTGCTCTTCTTTCTTGCCTGAAAACACCCTTTCACCTTTTGCTATCTTGTTTCTCTTTTCTCTAGTACGGCACAGGCTTGTGTCATGCTACTTCTATATGATTATAATGTTCATCTGACATTTGTCTACAAATAAATCCCTTGTCCGGCTGGGCAAGGATTTTTTGCATATAGTATTCCATTGTGATCTATATTGTATTTTGTTGATCTTGAATGAGCTAGGAGCCTTTGTCTTTATAACATAGTTATACCCATGGTTCTTAGCTATCCGTTGGGTCCCCCTTGTCCTCTAAAACTATCTAAGAATGTTAACAACATATCATCTTTAATAATTGAAAACAATATACGGTATACAGGGGTGGGGGAATCCTATCGCCCGACGCCCGAAAAATGTAGATTTTTATGATGGGCAAGAAGATTTAATATCTATTTTGTCCGACGGACAAGTAGACATTAAATCACTAAAACTATACAAGCTGCGTGCATTCTCGGGTACTCGCGGCGATTAGACATGCTGTCAGAAAGCCTACGAACTTTGGAGGCTTCCCATTGGCTAAAAGCTCATGACTGGACTCTAGCCAGTGATTGGCTGGGAGTCTTGAGCCAAGCAAAACATCACTGTTTCTGCAGTGGGAAAAGCGCGGGTTAAACACAGGCGCAGCCCGCCCACTCACTTAACCATGCTGACAAAACATGCAAAGAGTGGGGCGAGGCAGGAAACGCTTTCTCTGCTGCCGGGTCCAAGCGCCGTGGGACGGGGCATCCGTGTGGTCCCTCTGCCGCCGGTTGTAGAGTGGCTCGATTTCCCCCATCCCGCAGTGTCAGATTTGGCCTCACGCAGGAGCTCGTGTTTCTGGAATTGTGAGTGGCAGGCGTCTCAAACAGGTGATTCGGACCACTGTATAACCCCATTAATGATCAGCGTAAAACAGCACCATTTACTTACTGAGGAATGTACAGAAACTGTGAAGTTGCATGCAACAGGCTGGGATCAATAACCATGGGGGCAGAGTCAAAAGTATGGCATTTTAAGATAATTTACAGCAAGGGCATGAATTTATCACGCATAACCACGTTAGTTAGCGCTGGGCAGCTATTTTCTCTTTGCTGAAAGGCCGCACTCCAGTGACAGTGACCGATCGGTTCTATATCACGGGAGCCCATCAGAGTAGAGCTTTGGCGTACCTTGCAGCTGGAGAGCTCTAGACTGGGTCATATTTCGCCCCAACTGTGGCCTCGCATCTTCCATGTTGTAAACATTCCATTTTTTTAAATCTCTTGTAGCAGAAACAACACTGTTTTATGACAACCAAAATGCTTTCTTTGATCTGGGAAACTAAAACAACAGCGTTTTCTTTGTTTGCCTTTTGAAAAATGCAAAGCTGCAGATTCCACTCCCTCTGAAAGAACTCAGAGACCCAGACACAAAATTTCAAATTGTGGCACTCAAACCTCAGGAAAAGAACAGTATATGCTTCACTTCTGCAAGCTTCCAGAGACCCCTACCCACAATGCAACAAGCCCCTGCGTGATGCTGATATCGCAAACCTTAATTTTTAACACGCAGGACTCCCTGTACACTAAACACTACCTGCTGATCAGGACTAGTTTTAAAGTACCTGAACTAGGTACAGTACTACCATTGATCTTGAAAAATAAACCATCAGCAGGCGTTAGAAATATGCAGCACTGTCAGCACCACATTTTTTCTTTGGTTAAAACTAAAAAATAATGGTAGAGTCACGGGAGCCCATCAGAGTAGAGCTTTGTCGTACCTTGCTGCTGGAGAGCTCTAGACTGGGTCATATTTCGTCCAAACTGTGGCCTTGCATCTTCCATGTTGACTGCGCCCCTGTGTCTCTTACAGAGACTGTTTGACACGGAAACCTTGTATTCGGTTTACTATGGCTGTGGTTATGTCACGCGAATATGGCGATTTTACACAGGCCCCTATATGAGCAAGGCACTCTTCCATGTAAATTGAGACTATTTATGCAGCTCACCTCTTGATACCTAATTATCGTGATATATTCGGCACTACAATAATTGAACAACATTGCCCCCTGTCATTTCCAAGGATGCATTAGTGACAGCCTGTGAGTCTTTTACAGTAAACATAGGATATTCTATTCCCTGCAGGAGTTATACCTATGCCCAGCATTTACAGTAGTGCAGTCATTTTGGTTAGGTTTATTAAAGAACACCAATAAAAAGAAGTAAAATGTTTTATTTAAGTTTATGCATTTGCTGTTCAAAGTGTGCAAACACTATTATACATCTTCAGCATCTCAATCACTTCAAGTTCATATTATTAAAGACTAAGATTCTCGCACATAAAACAAGTACAAGTATCACCTCTTATCTGGCCACAGGTGCATAACCCAGCGCTATGAAATAAGTGAGAAACATGATGGGGACTATGTCCTCAAACCACTGCTTAAGTTAACTAAGTGACTAAGGCATGTTTTACTCAATGTGAACTCAATGCCACATCTTTATACATCTGGGGTTTCCTCACAGGGGATGGCCACCATCGCTTTCTGTCAGTCACACCTACATTATGCCAAGAGTTTATATAATGGTGCCCAATGCTATTTTTCCTCCCCAACCTTGAGCTAATTACGAATACAGGCATCAGACAATGTCAACACCTATGTATGCATAATCCTATCGCTCACCATTCTGTTCATTTCGTGCTGAGCTTAGACCACTGCAATGTGTCCTTCGTGTTGTGCAAATTTTGGTTTCAAGCTTGTGACAGGACATATGATCAGCATGATCAAATACCCTGCAACCAAAAATGCACCATTCTGTATCACGTCATGCCTAAATACATCTGCAAGCTTGCCTCAACAAAACTGGAGCACTTTCAAAACACCCTGCAACATCCAAAACAGATATTTTAAACCCACTGTCTACAAAATTCATGCTTTAAAGGACATGTTGACGTGCTATAAATCAACTAATTAAATCTTCCAGTCATGCAAAGCTAACGAGGTGGTAACTTTAAAAAAAATCCTGAATCCCCTTCAGGCCCTTGAAAGGAGCACACAGTGATGTAGAAATGCAACCATGTGTAAAACAAAATAAAAATATAGTGAATGTTTCTCTGTCAGCTCTTATAATTATGTCGGAAGTCTGTGGGACAAGTGGATTTTTCAGGACATGTAGATCTTAGTAGCTTTTTGTCCCTTGGCCAAGTAGATTATTTTAAAAATTCCACACCCCTGGTATATCTCTAATGGAAGTTTATCAGGGCCAGTGGCCTTCCCCAACGCCAGTTCTTTAATTGCGTTTTCAAGTTCTTGCATTGTAATTGGCAGATCTAAATCTTCTTTATTCACAGGGTCTAGTTGCGTTAAGTCACATCTATCTATATATTGATCAATTAAGTCAATAGAGAATTTATCTTGAGTATATAAATCTGTATAGTAGTCATGGAATACCTGAAGAATACCTTCTGGTGACTCTACTAAATTACCTTGGCTATCTTCTATGGAAGTTATCCGCTGTGCTGTCTGGCGCCCCCGCATTCTTTGCGCAAGACATCTTCCCACGTTTTCCCCATATTCATATCGCTCAGCACGATAGCATTTATATTGGCGTGCTATATCCTGTCTCCACACCCCGTTTATCTTAGCTTTACATTTGGCAACTCTGGTTTGTGCTACGGTACAATCACGGTGTGTACTTATTACGTGTGTAAGGTCTACCTCTGCATTTGTTAGATCCTGCAGAAGTTGTGTCATCTTTTTTTTCCCTTCCTGTTGTAAACTCCAAACATAGCTGCAGGTCTCACCACGTAAGCCTGCCTTAAAACAATCCCAAACCATTGCATAGGAGGTAGAACCCCTATTTAGATAAAAAAAACTGCGTAGCCCATACTAACATTTGCTGGATATATATTTCGTCTGAAAGTAATTTCTTGTTGAATGTGAAAGACCTTGTTGTACGTTGCATTTTAAACAGGGGCATATCTAAAACAACAGGGGAATGATCAGATGTGATGCGTGGCGTTGTAAACATTCTAAATCCCTCTGCCATAGAGCGGGGTAAAAAAATATAATCAAGGCGCACAAATTTCTTATGAGGTGAGGAAAAGAAAGTAAATCCAGGATCACTCGGGAAAGCCAAAGGCCATCCATCAATCAAGCCATGTTGAATTAATAATTGTCGTAGTGCTTTAAATACTTTAGGTTTCCTACCTAAATAACGGCTAAATCCCAAGTCCCAAGTATTCAACTCCCCATGAATATTAAAATCTCCAAGTAGAAAGAGTGGGGTTCCCCATAAAGCCAGTTCTACATTCAAAAACTCTATCACTGTAGTGTCATCCATGTTAGATCCATATACCGTACATATAGTAACCACTGCATTTCCTATAACACATTCCATGATTGCCCATCGCCCCAAGCTATCCACTTTAATTCTACCTGTCTTGGAAATAGATTGTCGTCCCAATATGGCCACCCCTCGATTAATTGTAGATTGTCGAGAAACTGCAAATACCGTATACCCAAGGTCATTCAAAACTTTTCTGTTAATAGGTTTTTTAAATGCTAATTCCTAACTATAACTGGTGTGAAACCTATGTTTTTTTCAGTGAATATATATATATATATATATATACATACATCTCTTCCTTTGGTTCTCTGTGTCCGGGAACCGCAGCGCTCAACGCTCGGTTCGTGATCCCTGCGGCTGAACCACGCCGCTTCCAATCTGCACACAATTCTTCCTGACCAGGAAGAAAAACGGGACGAACTCATGTATTTAAAGATGCATTATTGCAGAAAAAGACAAGCACTGACCAGTGCTTGTCTTTTTCTGCAATAATGCTATCTGAAGACTAAAATCAAATAAAAACAGCAAAACATCTTTAAATACGTGAGTTCGTCCCGTTTTTCTTCCTGGTCAGGAAGAATTGTGTGCAGATATATACATATATATATGATGAAACACTCCTGTTCCGTCAGTGGTCGGCGGAACCAAGCAGGTATGGACCTCCGGCTATCCTTTTCCAATGTAGCGAGTAATAGTTGCAAAAAAGAATTACTCCTCAAGTGAGTTGCAGGATGACGTTTTTATTTAATAAAAGACACACATATATATATATATATATATAATTAGCTAACAATTAGTTAAAAATCTGTTCGAAGCAGGATGTAAGTGTTTTATGGGGAAAGGTGTGGCAGAGCATTAATAATTTGATATTATGTTTATCAATGTGTGTGCCAGTTTAAGACTTTAGAATTTAATATTAGGTAGGTGGTTTAAAACATTATAATTTGATCTAAAAGTAATTAATACATTTAAATTATATATTTTATAATGTATCTATATATTATTTATTTTGAAAACAAACCTAATGATAACATAAACATAAAATAAATATTAAATTAGACATGATTATTGAAAATTATATTTTACCCACAACTATGGCAAACAAGGGAAAGGTCCCTTTCACTGTGCCGTAAGGGCCGAGAGCAAATCTCATGAGGGATTACACCCTCCCGTGTGCAAACCATTGTATCACAATAAGTACTCCTTGATTGCGTGGATAATAACCACATCTCTTCTATAATAGACACTGACAAGGCACAAATGGGAAGTCCTACGATGAAGAGACCCACTAAGGAGTGGGGAAGGAAACAATTATTTTTCTTTTAATTACCCTCACACACCCTAGTGGTGTCATGCTTCATCATCAGGTCACCCTGACGCCTAAAAGTCAGGGTGGACTCGACCGTATTTCAGGGAGCTCTTGGTAATAACGTGACATGGGGGAATTAAAGATTAAAAAACCTCAGGCATATCCCAGTATCCCTCTATTTTTGGATCTGCTAGGGTTATTAAAAAGGTATAAACAAGGGGTCAAATATGAGTATTTATGGTCCTATGAGCCTAAACCCAACATGTTTCAGTCCTGCAAGGGCCGTAAAGGTCTCGGACTTTCTTCAGGGCAACATCAACCCCTCCCTAGAAAACGCAGGAGATTCCCTATACTGCTGTTTATAGAAGGGAAGATAGCTGCTATTGAAAAGTGTAATCATTTCCCAAAATAAGAGCCTAAACAGAAGTACATAGGCACTGGCGTAACGAAAAGTGAGGGGGCCTCCCTGCACGGTACTTAGGGGGGCCCCCTCCGGGCTCAATCAGGAGCTCTCCAGGCCAGAGTTTAGTGCCGAGGGGGCCCCTTGGAGCTAGAAGCCCCCCCGCACCACGTGGGCTGCAGGGGCCTGTGTTACGCCCCTGTACATAGGGGACAATTACATTACGGCTCACAAATGCTCCGACATACGGTCGGAGCTTCAGAGCCTTTACAGCCACATCATAATGGGCCGTTCGGTTTCCTATCCAACCATCTCATTACGATGGAGACAGTTGTAAAGGAAACCGTCCAGGCATTCCTGCTGGCTGCTGACGGGCTCGAGAGACTGTCCGCCAGTCAGAATCCAGCATGTAATCTCAAGGGCGTGACCTTCCACCCTTGAGATTACGATGACGGTTTCCAACATGGTTTCCATGCCAGCCTGTCCAACATACAAACCATGTCGGAAAGTGTCTTCGGGGGCTCCCAGCAGGGCCCCCTTGGGCGCACGGCCTCTGGTTGTAGGCCAAGGGGGCAACTATTGCAACCCCCTGTTTATCCATGCACGGTGTGGCAGGCAGCTTGACATTTTAAAATCTTACCAGCAATCTAAAAAGAAGACTACTACAAGTAGGTCAATCATTGTTTTTTAAAATAATGTGAATGTGTAAAAAAGTAGATGGAAGTGAACCAAATTTATTTCATTTTCTTTTGGAAAGGTTTTGACAATTCTTAACTGTAATTATTAAAGGATACTATAATGACAGCAGTGTCAAAGGTAATGCATTGTTACTAAACTAGTTATGTAATTAGTAAATTAAAATGTATGCAATGTTTCCAAATACTCTGTTCTCCCAAACATTCCACTTTGTAGAATTTTAGAAGGAGTCACTGATTCATTTCTTTTGTTTGTTTTTTATCGCACTGAATTGCAGACTACCTGAAAAATATTGGGCTTCTCTCTTTTCCTGGAAAATTTCTTCTTTTTTCAAAATTTCCAGTTGTAAAATGTGTGTGGACATTTACTATACAACTGGAAAAAGAGTTGTGCAATCCCTCCATGGCATTTTAAGTTTTTGACGAACCCCCTTCTAAGCAGGTAGAACAGCAGTTCCACCACTCAGCCACATCATGTGAAAGTCTTCTGTGACTGTTTAGAATCTATGTTTGTTCAAAATAATTTAGCAATGATGCCAACTTTTCTTTGTATTGTGAATAATGTTGAGATTGTATGCTTGCAGTGTAGAATTTATATACATGTTCAGAGGGAACAAAGGCTTAGGCTGCTAAATTTCTTGAGTCCAAATTGGAGACTGCTTTCAAACACCTAATCATCATATAAGGATGTTTTTGGAATCTTACATCATATAGTTTGTAAAAATGAAAGAAATCCTTCAATTTGTATGCCAGGATATAAATTATTTATTGTTGAAATCAAATCGATCATTGAAATGTCAAAGTGAATTATAACTTTAACAAGCATTTTCTTAATAATTATGTCTTCAATATATTCACTGTAAGTCGAAGATTCCTTGTCTGTCAGTAATGCCCATACAAGCGGCATCATAGGGTTTTTATTTTAGTGGAAATTTGGGTGGATGGATGTGGTGGTGTTTTAAAGGTCCCATGCATCATTCAAGCTTCCATATTTTCTAGTGTTATAAGATACTTTGAAAAAGATGTGTGTTTATTTTATCTCAGAAAAGTCTTGTGATTGGACGGAGATGCTGATCGGCTGAGCGAGGGCTGCAAAACACTCCCCCCCACTTCCCATGTGACATCAGATGCCAGCAACATCTGCCAGGAACTGCGAGGAGCCTCAGAAGCAGGGTTTTTTTTTCTTGTTGACACTCCAGCGGATAGGCAGGCAACCAGCAATCGGCGGTTCCTTATATTCTTCAAATGAGGGAAGGGATTTATATTTTTCCCCGTCTGGAGGCCCACCCTTTTTTTTCTCGCTCCTGGCCTGAGAAAGCACCAGGGACCAGCACGAGGAGCGAATAGCGCCAATAGCACCACAGGACAGGCCAGAATAGCAGGAACAGAAAACTCTGGCACTGGCGCTAGTGTTAATGCAAGACAAGTTTCTCCCTGCTCTGGGGCCATGGTACTTCTGGCCTTTGTTGGCTTGAACGGACGCTGACGGCAGTGGCACGAGGATTGGACATCATTGCCTCTGGGGGCTCCAGGTTTCTCACCAAGAGGGGTAAGTGAAGATCTTGTTCTCACTCACCTTGGTTGAGGGTCGCTGGGGAGGCCCCTTCAGTAAATTGGGCAGCATTCCTGGTCAGTAACTGGCAGTGGGGCATAGTCAGCAGTACATCATGCGAAAACTTACCAAAGGAGCTAAAGGGATAGCTCAATCTGAGTCTCCGAATCTGGGCCAAAAAGCGAAAAAATGGGTTGGCGAAGCTGCGGCGCAGTCAAACCACGCAGCCGCATTTAGAAAAGATCTTCCCCTTCTATCTGAATTCGCTGAGATGGCATGTGCTGAGGCCACTAAACAAAATCTTTATGAAGCAGCTCTGGCAGATTCAGACTCATCCACAATACCCTTGTGAGATGGCTTCCTTAAAGGCGACTTCACCAATTTCCGCTGCTTTGACTAAAGTAACCACGACATCTGGTGGCACAGTGGGTGGATCTACAGAGTTTAGAAAATACTCTATTTTTTCTAAGACCAAACAGGGTGGGTCCTCAGCTGAAGCCGAGCAGGAGATGGAAGGGAATGACCTCCTTCCAACTGATAACTCTTCGGACTTAGGCCCTGAAAACGTAAACACCGAGACGTGTAGTCATCCCTCCCCCGCCACCCTTCCATCCTCAGGCGTGTTCAAACCACCTGCTGGAGAAGGGTCTATGGGTCATTCTATTCTGAAGGACCTATTTTGATTTTACCAGAGACATATGTGCTAGTTGATACAGAGGGTTCTAAGGAGGAGGATAGGTCTAATGTAAATCAAATTA
The DNA here is from genome assembly GCF_964261635.1 of Lissotriton helveticus. NCBI lineage: Eukaryota > Metazoa > Chordata > Amphibia > Caudata > Salamandridae > Lissotriton > Lissotriton helveticus. The sequence continues at coordinate 610,961,701 of NC_136071.1, read as the reverse complement.
ATCCTTCTCTAGACAGTAGCTCTTTTTCCATGCAATGGGATGCCAAGAGTCTGCTTAATTTGATTTTGGAAGAAATTTGTGAGTTAAAAACTTCCCAATCTGCAGAGATCGCAGCAATCCATGCCCACCTGACAAAAATTTAGGAAAACATGGCTCAGATCCCAGCATGGCTCTCAGAGGCCAAAACCAGGATTTCTCAATTGGAGGATCAGATGTCATCTATGAATCTCAAAGTTGCCAGCTTTCAGGCCCAGAGAACCATGCTGGAATTTAAGCTGGAGGAGTTGGAGAACCATTCTAGGTGCTCAAATCTTCTAATCTTGGGTATCCCGGGGGGCATTGTGTAGTTCTGAAAATTCTGGACTCGTGTAGTATGTCTGCACTCGAGAATAAAACTTCGTCGGAAATTGACGAATTTGGTATCAAAAGACCGAGAATGGCTAGTACACTATGTACAAGCATTTTCGTCAATTTCAAGTGACGGTTTCACCTCGAAATCGTCATTTCCGTTCTGTACCTTTGGCTTCCATTTTGTATGCGGCAGCCATTTTGTGAGTTGCCCTTTACATCGGCTTATAATACAGCTAAATTTGATTCAAAAGGACACGTACACCTTGATTGACTTTCCTCTGACCTGGGCAAGTTGGAACCATTGCCCCAGGCCGAACCTGTTTGGTCAGTTCCTCTCCCAGTGGCCGAGCAAGATAGCATCAAGGCTCAACAGGCCATAAACCCATCCATTGCACACACACCCTGCCGAATCTCGCTCACACCTGTCCCTGCTCTTTTCTCTCACTTGCTTTATGATGGGGAGGTGCCCGGTTTTATTGGGGGTCCAGCGATATCTGATGAAATGTTGGGCCTTGCCGAGTAATTTATTGTGGGTTGCACAAACTGAACTATGGCCTTGTCATCATGACTCTGTTTTTCCTTTGTAATGAAAACATTTCTATAGTATAGTAAAATGTTAAGAATGTTTGCCTAAAGCACAATATTTCGTATAAAAAGAGAAGCCTGACTTTGTGAATTGCGGCAGTCTCCTGATAACATACTTCCTGTGTGTTCTACTTCTAGGATGCTTGTTACCTTGGTTGCAGCCAATAAAATCGATCCTTGACTTCACCTAGAAGACTCTGAGTTTCTGTGGTCTAAATCAGGAAAGAACTCGAGGTCTTTGGGTGTGTTTCCCTGACACCGCTGGGTTGCCGGTTCAGTACCGGTTCTGAAAAACCCAGTACCTCAGTTGGCGCCCAACGTTTGGGGCGATTCCAGCGGTACCGGTCCAGCCAGAGGTTCGTGAGGAGCTTCGTGTGAAAATTCCGGAGGACGGCCAACCACTTCATCGACCCCTGCATGTCGACGTTGTCCGAAGGTCTTTGCTGCGAGGTTCCCCGCTTCCCGACGGCTACGAAGGACTGCTGCCCTGGCTATCGCCCTGATTTGGACCCTTGAAGTTTGGTAGAGCGAAACACTAAGACGAGTCTTCTGGTGACGTCATCGATATCTCAGTTAAGTATAAGTGGAGCGTCTCCCAGTCCTTAGTTGGTCTTAGTCTTGGGTATCCCTTGGGATCGTTTTGTTTGGTACTTGCAAGCACCAAAACCGAGGGACTCGTGTATTCACGAGAAATATCGTAATCGATAATCCTTTGAAGTTTGGAACTAGACTAGAGAGCGAAGATGCCTGGTCTTAGACTTGGAAATTTGTTTTGTCTTGGTTGTAATAATAGGGACTCCCGATTGGAGGACTCATGTCCCGTTCCTCCGGTTGGAACTCCAACTTACGAATTATATGTAAAACATGGAGTAGGCCCCATCACATATAACGAGGTGTGGATCAAATACACCAGAAAAGATGGTGTTTTAAAATGGCCCCAATATGGTAGCTTTGATACAGAAATCCTAGACAATCTCGAAGTTAAACTTTTCAAGAAGAAAGCCCGGCCGGCAATGTTTGACTCTTTCCGCCTATGGCGTAAGGAGGCCAAACAAAAGAAAATTAAATTAGCAAAGAAAAATAAGAGAGAAGGTGGTATTTCGGTAATGCAAGCTGTTATACAGTTTAAAGACAATGAAGAAGAACAGATGAGTGAGCAGTTGCACAGGCAACGTAAAATGGTAGTAGATAAATGCTATCCAGTTTTGCCGACTCTTAAGCAAGATGCAGCAAAAGAGCCTGAAAAAGATCCGTTAATGGCACATCTGTTAAGTTCGCCACCACCCTATGCACAAAATGCCACAGCACCTCCGCAACCTTTAGTTGCGCCTCATATAGTTGTTATGCCTGCTCCTCTACAGCACCCACCAGCTACTCTTCAGCTGGCTCCTGCTCCTCTGGTACAGCCTCCTCAAGGCCCACCGACCACATCTGCTTCACCTGTGCTTTTTACGACTTCTTTTAATGCACCTTCTACTTCTCCTGATGCTCCCTCTGCTATTGCCTCGGTTTTTGCCTTATCTAACACTATTTTTCCGCCCGTTCTTCCATCCGTTTCTCCTTCCATTCGACAGAGAATGGCCAGTACTGTCCCTAATCTTTTCTCACCTTTTCTCGGTTCGCCTAATACGACCCCTAACCCGAAACGAAGACAGTTGCGGAGTCAACTGCCTGACTATAGAGAGAGAGATTTACTGAATCGTTTAGCGCATAAATGGGTTATGGACACTGTAAAGTATGATGTAGAGTCTGTCATGGAATTCTTCCGTCAATGGGAAGCACCGACGCAGAGATATGTTTTTGAACAGATGTGTGTTTTCCTCTGTGAAGATCTGGAAGACAATGATCTGGAATACAACCCGCCCAAGTTGTGTCGTGTACGGTTCGAGTTTGGAGAGGGCATGATCGTAGGTCCAGATGTTGAGAGAGCGGTTGAGACATTGTTGTCATTTCGGAGTAAGGGGGGCAGTTCTTAGTCGTCATCTGAGCGTGATACATCCAGTAGGAAAAAGGCGCGACAGTACCCCATGAGAGAGGTTCCCCCACAATGGAGAGAGGGTGACACAACTGCTAATCCACCTATCCTGCCACACTTTCAGCGTGTTTGGGTACATGTGCCATGGAAGCGATCTGAAGTTTTTGCCCTTAAACAGACATTGCCTGATCCGCGTAAAAATCCCGCAGGGTATTACAAAGAGTTGTCACAGACTGCTGGGTCTTGTATCATGAATTTAGCCGACATCGATGTGTTATTTGGGAATGTTGTTCCACAGCCTTTATGGGGAAAGATTCGTCATACAGATCATGATCAGGAGTTAGGTGATTCATGGGCTAATATTGCTGCTGCAGATGCCCTACAAATTGGTGGTTCCAAGCCTGAGCCTTTAGTAGCAGAACTCCCTGGTAGGATTATTAATTACATGAAAACTATAATGCCTGCGATGCACGTAAACTGGGATAAGTTGTCTGCATGTAAGCAGAAGAAAGATGAAACGGGTTCAGATTTCTTCACTAGGTTTGAAGAAATGTTTGTCGACCACAGTGGTCAAGATATGAGCACAGAAGGTGGTCAGCGATTGTTCGTCGATAAATTTGTGCACAATCTGCTTCCAGAGTTGTGTAAGAAGTTGAAGGATTCAGAAAGTTCATGGGCAGTTTCCTCTTCAGCACAGATATTGGCTACTGCACAATATTACGAAAATCAAGACAAAGACGAGAAAGATAGAGCAGAAAAGAAAACTAAAGAATTGGAAACGAAGATTTTGTTACAGCAAGCATATCCACCACGTGGTGGTGGTGGCCAGAATAATGGTGGTCAAAATAACTATCAGAATAATTTTCAGCAGCCTCAACAGTATCAGAGGAACTCGCAAAGAGTCGAGTATACTCAACAACGTGTCCCTGTAGGCCCCAATCAGTGTTCGTATTGCAAGGAAGAGGGTCATTTTAAGTATAGTTGCCCTATCTTGTTACAGCGCGCAAATGGTGCTTCTGGTGTAAGAGGTAGAGGTATTCAGCAAGGCTCTAGAGGTAGAGGACGTGGAAGCGTCCCCCAGAACGCTCGTCCCCTTCCACCTCAAAATTCTATGAATAGGTTCGATCAGCAGAATAACGCATCTGGTAGGACAGCTCAATACTATGCTGATGATTACTATACAGAAGATGAACATTGGGAAGGTAATGATTGCTAGGACAGCCATAGACAAAGAGAGGGAGTTGTTTCAGTTCCAGTAGATCAGAGTGGACCATACGTTGAGGTGATTACATCAGGTGTGTCAGAGCCTTTTCTGTTGGATACTGGTGCTACAAAGAGTTCTATTATGCACTCCAAACTCCCTGGCGCACCTTTGTCTGGCGAAACGAATGTATCAGTAGGTTTTTCTGGCGCCCCAGTTAGAAATCCGATTTCTGACCCTTTGTCCCTTTCTGTTGGTCCTTGTGAATTAGAAGCACCCCTTATTCTGACAACAGGTTGTGGTGAAAACTTGTTGGGATTAGATCTGTTAAAAAGAATGTATGCGACTTTGTATTGTTCTCCTTCAGGAGTACAACTTACTCTAGGTAAGAAAGTGGTTTCTCCAATGTACTTGTCGAGGGATAAACTTCCAACAGAATTGTCGTTTCTTCCTGATATTCTTTGGGCTACTGGCCCTAATGATGTGGGTCTCCTAGAAATTCCACCATATGTTGTAACATTGAAAGCCAATGTTAAAATGCCAAGAATTCCCCAATACCGAATCTCTAGTGAAGGTGATAAAGCTTTGCTAGCGATCGTTTACGATCTAATTGAAAAATATGTCATTGAAGAGACTAGAGGCAACGTTTGCAATAGTCCTGTTCTGCCTGTTTTGAAACGAACTGATCCTTCTCAGCCACCTTTTTACAGATTTGTGATTGATCTGAGAGAGGTGAATAAAATAGTTGTGCCACAATTCCCAGTTGTTCCTGATATTACTGCCCTATTGACTATGATTCCAGCTTCTGCAACATGGTTTTCGGTGATTGACGTGAAGAATGCTTTCTTCAGCATCCCCATTGCTGAGGAGAGCAGGGATATTTTTGGCTTCACTTTAGGAGGACGAAGCTTCCGCTTTAAACGCGCTGCCCAGGGCTACTGTGAAAGTCCATCAATATACAGTCAAGCTTTAAAAACGCAGCTTGATACGGTTATTTTACCTGATGGTGCTACTCTCATCCAGTACGCTGATGATTTGCTTGTCGCTGCAGATACTGAGGAAATATGTAAGAAAGCCACGTTGTCATTGTTGTGTCATCTGTGTGATTTGCATCACAAGGTGTCACTTTCCAAATTACAATATTGTCGACAAGAAGTGACCTACTTAGGTCATCTCTTACCGAAGGAGGGAAGGAAACTGACCCCAGAGAGAATCCAGGCAATAGCGAAATTGAGTGTGCCAAGAACACAGAGAGAAGTGTGTGCTTTCTTGGGTATTACATAGTACTGTAGACAGTGGATTCCAAATTTTTCGTTATTGGCCAAACCTTTGATGGCATTAACGTGTAAAGGTACGCCCAATCCCGTCCCTTGGTCCGAAGAGTGTCAGAAAAGTTTTTCTGAACTGCGTGATGCATTATGTTCAGCTCCTGTGTTAGGAACCCCCAACTACAGTAAGCCCTTTACATTGTATGTCCACGAGAAACAAGGTTGCGCATTATCAGTACTGACACAGTTGTTTGGAGACAGACAGCGTCCATGTGCATATTTTTCGTCCACTTTGGATCCGGTAGCTAAAGCATTGCCAAGTTGTTTAAGAGCCACAGTGGCAGCAGCTGCTTCTATTCGACAGGCTGCTGGTTTAGTGATGAATAACACCTTGATCGTTATGGTTCCGCATGCAGTAGACATATTGTTAAATAGAACCAGGACACAGCACTTAACTAGTGCTCGATTGTCAGGTTACGAACTAACATTATTAGCGAGTCATGTGCACATACAGAGATGCAATACACTTAACCCAGCTACGTTGTTGCCAATTGTAGAGGAATTAGATGCTTCAGAACAGCATGATTGTTTCCTTAAGACAGAAGAAGAAACGAAAGGGAGAATAGATCTCCTAGATACTTCTCTTGCTGAATGTGATGGTACGTTATGGGTGGATGGTTCATGTTTCAAGCTTCCGAATGGTGACACGACTCCAGCATATGCTGTCACGACTTTGCATACAATTGTTGAAGCTGCACGTATTCCACATAATTCAGCTCAAGCAGCAGAATTGATTGCACTTACAAGAGCATGTGTGTTGTCGAAAGGAATGAAAGTGACTGTCTACACCGACAGCCAGTATGCTTTTGGTGTGGCTCACAGTTTTGGACGATTGTGGAAAGAACGTGGGTTCCTGACTGCGCATGGAGCTAAGATTCAGCATGGTCAGTTGGTGAATGAGCTTCTTGAATCACTGACCTTGCCTCTGCAAGTGGCGATTGTGAAATGTAGTGCTCACAAGAAGGTGACTGATGATGTTGGTCGTGGAAATGCATTTGCTGACGAAATCGCGAAAGAAACTGCAAGGAATGTGATGAGCCGAATGTATGTTGCAGGTCCTGCAAGATGGGTTGGTGATATTGGAATGTGTGAAGACACGATAGAGAGTGTGAAGTCTATTCAAGCTGAGGCTACAGAGAAAGAGTTGAGCATGTGGAGAGAAAATACGGGTAGAATGGATGCAAATGGTTGTTGGATTGAATTGTCAGAGCATCAGAGATGGTTGTTACCCGATGCATATGTGCTTGCAGTGGTTACAATGGCTCATGGAATGGCTCACATCAGCGTGAAAGGGATTTGCAAGTTGTTGGCTCCAGTATGGCAAAATTCAGGAATTCCCAAGTGTGCAGAGAATGTCGTCAAGAATTGTATGGTGTGTCTGCAACACAATCCTGGCAAGGGAACCCCAACTCCAGCTGGTCATTTTGCACCTCCTACGTATCTGTTTGAGGTTTTGCAGCTAGATTTCATCCACATGGAGAGGTGCAACAATTTAAAATACGTGCTCGTTGTTGTTTGTGCTTTCTCAAGATGGGTAGAAGCCTATCCCCTAAAAGACAATACTGCCTTGTCCACAGCAAAAGCCCTTGTGAAAGAGTACTTCCCTAGATTTGGAATGCCTAGAATGGTCTGGTCTGATAATGGGAGTGAATTTGTGGGTCGTGTGATGAAGAATGTATGTGAAGGGCTAGGTATTCGACAGAAGTTCCACGCTGCAAATCACCCCCAATCAGCTGGATTAGTAGAATGTTACAATGGCACGCTTAAGTTAAAATTGGCCAAGATTCAAGCGAGCACAGGTCTTAAATGGCCTGACGCTCTACCCTTAGCACTCCTATCCACCAGAATGACTGTGCATTCGCGAATGAAACTTAGCCCTTACGAAATTGTTTTTGGCCGCCCGGCCAATATATGGGGAGTGCCTAGACCCACCAAGTTCAGCGAGATCGAACACCCAGTTTTGCTTGATTATCTGTATGAATTGACGGCTAAATTGCGTGTTTTGCATCAACAGGTTCACGACACCCTGCCTCCGGTCTCTGAAACTCCAGGACATCAGATCGACCCTGGATCCTGGGTCTTGGTCAAGAACTTCCAGAGAACTAAAAACGAACAGCCCAGGTGGACCGGACCGCACCTCGTCCTTCTCTCCACAAGATCGGCTGTCCGAGTGGAAGGGAAGAAGCACTGGATCCACGAGGTCCACTGTAAAAAGATCCCTTTACCCCTGCCATATGACCAGTGGGTCCAGAGGGATGTCGCTGACTCAGAAACAGACAACGTGCCACGTTTCCTACCTTTCAGTGATGCACGTGTAAAAGGAACTAACTCTGAACGTGAAAGTGAGAACATTTTTCAAGAGGCTGTGCCACCATCCAAGCGATTGAACACTACAGAGCCTGAACTCTTGTTTCTGGATCAGACAGTACCTGGAAAACAAAGATACAATTTGAGACCGAGAAATACGAACTAATAAAAGTGATTTTTCTTTCCCCCAGTACTATTTTTTACAGTGCAGCCCTCCCATCTGAGAAACTTGCTTATTTTTGTTTTTCGAACCGCCATCCGGGTTCCGCTGCTAGGGCCGCGATTGCTTAAAGTCTTTGGGGTGCAGCTGACGACGTTAGGTCGGCAGTTCTGGTTGGTCCAAGGGAGTTGCCCTAGACTGACAGAAGCATTCCTTAGCAGAATCAACCTGCCGTCGCGGGCAGCACTTTAGAGAGGATGGAGTTTCCCGATGTGGAGAGATCTGCCAAACCAACGAACTTTAAACACAAATTATGTAAAGTGATGACAAAGAAGAGTTTTTTAATATTGTGCATCTGTATGTTATTCAGTATGATGATATTTTTAATAAGTTACGTTTTATTCTCTTTTCGTGTAACATTTGCACCCACTGCATCGCCCATACCTCCTCCTACTGTTTCCTCTCATTCTTTCCACCCTCTTCCTGACCATGAATCCAATAGAAGGTTAGAGTTCATTAATAACTCCTTTGTTCAGTTGTTGCACCAACACCAACTAGTAATGAACATGACTAACTGTTGGGTGTGTGGTCTTATGCCTCACACAACAGATAAAGGTATCCCTTATCTGGTTCTGCCTTTCAGCCACAATGGTTCTGTGTGGGCATACAGAACAATGTTCATATATTCTCGTGAAGTCCACCCCCTACGTTCTGTAAAAGACATTCCCAAGAATAGTGCTTTGGTTAAGGGTATAGTCGACATGATTAAGGGAGAAATCTCTTATGAAAATACCCCGGACGATGAGATATTTGCATATATAAATTGGAACGTGACCGGATATGAAGCTACTCTGAGCGAGAAACAGCAAGCTAAGGGATCGTCCCCGATCTGGATTGTACCCCATCAGGGTCACCTGTGTCTGCAAGGTACTGGCAAGAATCCCAGAGCTCAGTTAGGGAAGAGTGTCTGTACAGAAACGTATGTTTTTGGGTCTCAGACTTCCCCTGCGTTTTTAGCAGCTAAGGGTACTTATTTCATCTGCCATGATAGAGCCTATACATGGTTGCCCCCTGACTTTTCGGGCTCATGTTTTGTTTCTTTCCTGTTGCCTCCCACCTACACAGCAGCGGCAGATTACCACAAGACAAGGATAGTTAGAGGTGTCTTGAGTAAAGAAGGCACTGCAGGTCAAGAATTTGGGGACTTTGCAAAGGGTTTTCTGCTGTTCTGGGGATCCATGGCTAACAGCAGGAACATAAGGCAATTGACAAGGGTAGTTGAGTCCACCGTGATTGAAACTGCTGGTGCCCTTAGTAACTTGACTGCTGCTGAGTCGGATCGTCTTATGACGCTTCAGAACAGGGTCGCTTTAGATGTCATACTTGCAGACGGAGGTGGGGTATGTAGATTGATCCAATCGAGTTGCTGTGTTTTCATCCCAGATAACGCTCCAACAGTGTACCAGGCCATCTCCAAACTGCATAAAATTTCCGAATCTATTCATGTGGATAAAGGAGATTGGTCATTAATGGGGTGGTTCTGGGAACTGATATCCGGCTGGGGATGGAAAATTCTGATGGTCATTGGGATGGTCTTAGCCATTCTTTTCCTGTTCTGTCTGTGCGTGCAGTGTGCTCCTGCAATATGTGGCCTCTGTGTTACATCATGTGTAAGGAAGCCTGTATCCAGAGACGAACTAAGTACTAGAATGATGTTGCAGCAACATCTCAATGACTTTTCATCAATTTCGAGTGACGGTTTCACCTCGAAATCGTCATTTCCGTTCTGTACCTTTGGCTTCCATTTTGTATGCGGCAGCCATTTTGTGAGTTGCCCTTTACATAGGCTTATAATACAGCTAAATTCGATTCAAAAGGACACGTACACCTTGATTGACTTTCCTCTGACCTGGGCAAGTTGGAACCATTGCCCCAGGCCGAACCTGTTTGGTCAGTTCCTCTCCCAGTGGCCGAGCAAGATAGCATCAAGGCTCAACAGGCCATAAACCCATCCATTGCACACACACCCTGCCGAATCTCGCTCACACCTGTCCCTGCTCTTTTCTCTCACTTGCTTTATGATGGGGAGGTGCCCGGTTTTATTGGGGGTCCAGCGATATCTGATGAAATGTTGGGCCTTGCCGAGTAATTTATTGTGGGTTGCACAAACTGAACTATGGCCTTGTCATCATGACTCTGTTTTTCCTTTGTAATGAAAACACTTCTATAGTATAGTAAAATGTTAAAAATGTTTGCCTAAAGCACAATATTTCGTATAAAAAGAGAAGCCTGACTTTGTGAATTGCGGCAGTCTCCTGAGAACATACTTCCTGTGTGTTGTACTTCTAGGACGATGTTACCTTGGTTGCAGCCAATAAAATCGATCCTTGACTTCACCTAGAAGACTCTGAGTTTCTGTGGTCTAAATCAGGAAAGGACTCGAGGTCTTTGGGTGTGTTTCCCTGACACCGCTGGGTTGCCGGTTCAGTACCGGTTCTGAAAAACCCAGTACCTCAATTGAGGGCCAACAGAAGCTACAATGGATTGACTCATTTATAAAGAAAAACAGGGGCGGTGGGTGACATTTGAAAGTGGTAGGGCGCACAGTGATTAGCATACTGCACCGTAGCGAGCGAGCGAGCTCGAACCCCAAAAGGGGGGTTTGGGGGGATGACCCCCCCCAAGAAAATTTTGAAAAAAAAGAAGAAAAATCGTGCATTTTCAAGCAAATTTGAGAAAGCAGGAAGGTTAATAAAGCAATTGTGAAAGTGCAGTTATTACACCCGTGCCAGGGACCCAAGATAGCAACCATGATGCATCGGAAGACAAATAAAAACACCAGCACTCACACTAAAGACAGTCAACTCAACTTGCAACATTTACAGCAATGTATGTGTGAGAACTATTAACTAAACAACAACTTTGCCCACCTCGAGAATTTTCAGCACCCCACAAAGTAAATGATTTGCCTTTAAGAGGCCAACCACTAGCACTCAAAAACGATCCTGAAGACTATCGGGACTCACCATAGCCACGGCGAGTTGGGGAAAAGAGTAAAAACAGACTTCTAACACACATCTTAATGCTTATCAACACCCACTAAAATCGCCACTGGGTTTGGGAGAAATGACCAACTGCTCTAGACATCGTGATCAGAGCAATACAGAGAAAGACAGGCCGCTACTGCGAGGAGTTTCGACTTACTAGAAAATGTGTTGCGCTGGCCTGGTCTGGTCACACTATCAAGAGAGCAGTTGCAGCCGGCCAGGACTTGTGTTTGCAGGAGCCTCGGTAACATCACCTTGCTGGTGTTTTGTGCTTTGCCTCACCCTTCTATGGAGGAGGGGAGACTTTATTGCTCGGACCCCAATAGAGCACTGAGCTTCTACATAGATGGCACCCAAAGAACACTGGGTAGACAATCAGCTCTTTGTGGGGTTCAATGGAGTGAAAATATACAAGGCCATGCAGAAGAGAACCCTCCCCCGCTGGGTCGTGCTCTGCATTAACATCTGCTATACATTGGCTAAAAGGTAGTCTCCGGAAGGACTGCGTGCTCACTCTACTAGGTCCAAAGCTGCTACCACTGTGTGAGCACGTGGAGTTCTTGTCCTAGACATCTGTCAGGCGACTAAGTGGGCATCCCTCCATACGTTCACAAAGCACTATTGCTTGGACAGTCAGGTTCACTGAAGGGGTATTTTGCCGGCTCGGTCCTGCAGGACTTTCTGGTTTGGTTCCATTCAGACACCCTCCTCCAAATAGGTACTGCTTTGGTATCTCTTCAAAAGGTGAGCAATCTTCGGTTAGAAGTCTCTGTCAGAAGATCAAGGTACTTAGCCTTCGGTAATACTCTTTCTGGTAGAGACTCTATTTACTCACAGGTTCTTAACTGACTCTCCATCCCCCGCCCCCTGTTCTATGAATTGGACTCTGTCCCTAAGTCCCAAGCTTAGAAATCTGCAGACTGGTCACACATAAAATGCTTGTGTGGCTCTGCTCTTGGTGTGTGGACAGCCCCGAAGGCAAGTGACTTCAGCAGAATGGATTGCGGCCGCGATGCGGGTCCATGTGGCTGGTGAGGCTACGCCCCTGCGCCCCAATGGACGCACCGCGGCTGAGACACCAGGATCGAAGTTCGGCATTCACTCAAGATCCTGTGATTCTCGGCTATTCACATAAGCTTCCTGTGACTAAAGGAAAAGCGAATGTGACCAAGTGTAATAATATAATGGATGCCCTTGTAAAAGCGCTCCAATCCCTTCAGGTCAAGTTCTGATCCATAAAACTGAAAAAAACCTACCCTAGTCCTATTATAGACTGAAAAACATACCCTCCTACAATCGGAGACCAGAAGTCTCTGATACGACGAAGTTATGTTTTTTTTCAGTTTTATGGAGCAGAACGTCACCCGAAGGAATTGGAGCCTAAACGTAAGAGATACAATAGGCAAATTTAAGCATCAGCAAAAAAAAAATAAACTACAAGTCAGATGTTGTTGATGAGCATTAGAAGCACGGACATAGAATGCACACATTTTAAATGCCCAAATAGACAGCTGAATAGTTTTAGGTAAAATAAAACCGAATTGTGCTCATTTCCAAAAGCATACTCAAAGGCAGGCCACAATTAAACGAGGAAGAAAACTGCTGCAGAATGTAATAATATTTTAAAAGCAATACAATACCAAAATGAAAATTAACCAATACCCCCTCAATAGTTACAGGATGCCCGCCATTTCTGAGTACAATCTGATCCCACTATTTCACTGACCACGTTTTTACCTTAAAGGAATTCGAAAACAGGGGCTGGATGCACATCTTGAAGTTGTTAGATGCTGAATGATGCATCTCAGAATGGCCAAGAAGAGCAATTATTCTCCCTTTTTGGGTACCTCTTCCTGAACCCACTAGGGATCCAGGGGCCCGAAATATGAAAGGATTTTTACAGTCAAGAAGTCTGCAGTTTGCAAAATCACTGGGTGGGGTAACTTCAAAAATGCCTTCATATAAATGTATAATATTCCATTTGTGAGTCCCGAAACCTTTTCCCCTCACAAAATGGATTCTACGCCTCATTCCGAGTGGTAATTAGAAGGGGTTATGATGACAGAAACCTCCACTTTTGATTTCGATCACAGTGATATATCATTGGTTTTTACTGCAATTGGGAATGAAAATGCAGGAACAGAGGTCATTTGCCTGTTGTAGGCCACGACCTGTGCATTTGCAGCCAAACAAAGGGGAATAACAAATTGCGACCTGCCTAATTATTTTTCTAGATTTAAAAATGGCAAGTTGGTCCCATCGCAAATTGCATATCCACATCTAGAAACTCGGGCCGGGATGCCCCAGGGTAGCTGTGCGCGTTATAAAATGTTAATAATAATAATAATAATAGTTTGTGAGCAATTTGCTGATACTGGTTGTGAAAGAGTGTTAATACGTTGGCGCCCGCCCGTATTATTATTAGAGGCTCAGGCTGAGACAGGCAATACAAAAATCGGCAGCAGAAATGAATTAAAAACAATAACCATATGTCAGCCAATTAATATGATCTTTTAGTGCCGCTCCAGTAAGGGGCTCTTTTGCTTCCTTTATAAAGACACGTTTCTAAAACAGACAGGAACACGGTACGTGTGTGATTCAAGTTACATCATGTACGAAATTGTCCAATGCGTTAAAGTTGTGAAATAAATCAATGTAATGGCTGGGATAATTGCCGATTTTCTACACAGTGGTTATTTCAATCCGTTTTACGTGATGGCAAGTTTATGTCACTTCACCCTAACTCAGCCCTGGAAAACTTACGTTCTTCTCAGCGCAGCCTCTTCCAATTAAAGTCGCTCATGCAACAATTGTACATCGTAACAGCTGATGTATTTGAAAATATGTAAAAGCATTAGCATAGGCTACCATGCAGGTAATAAAACCATCGACAAGTTGAGAGATTATTTTGAAGTTGCCCGAACCTTTCCCTTCTAGGATCAGCCATCCAGATAATGATCAGAAATTAACCATACGTTTCTAATGTAAATGGCGATTTCTGTTAACAGCCTGTAGCTATTTCTTCACGTATACCATGTTATCTAGTCTGTGGCGTCAGAAAATGCGTGCAGTATAGCAGCAGACCCGTGTCGCACGAAGTAGTTTTGTATAAAGGTAGCCTGGCACAGAACAGCCATGAAAAGAGGGCCTCGTGTACACATTTGGACGTCTGTAAATGGGGAGTACAGGGCAAACTGCCCGGGAAGGCTCCTCGGAGAAAGTGAGAGGTAATGCAGTCATGACCTAAAATAAGGTACTATTGTAAATGTGGTGCTTGGCCATAGCTGGAAAACAGATGTCGTGTGTAAATAATAGTGCCCAGTTTCAGGAGCGCCTACGTGTTTATTAAGACAGTTAAAGAGGGACAGCTCGGCTCTGACACCATATGATGATATGTTATTCCTACACTTTCTATCCCTCGATGCCTTATGTAACATTTCCTGTAGACTGATTTCTCCCTGTATTACATGTGTGATCAAAGTGCCATGAAACCTTACATTGGGATTAGTAGTGCTATGAAAGTCTTAAATAAAAAAATGAATTAGTAGGTGAAATTTAAATCGTTATTTGTGTAATTACTCATGCAGACAGATGCTCTGACATCTGTACAGTGCATGCTTATCTCTTCCATAAAGAGGCTAAACAAAGTCAAAAAAAACTCCATCCAGATCATAATTGATCTTGAGTATGTGTAACGTGATAACAGTCTGTGTGCCTTTGTTTCCCTTCATTGCATTGGCATCCACACAGCTCCCCAGCCAGAATGATACAAGAACAACGGAAGACTTTTGGTCCTTTAAATCGGGCCTTCGCTGTAAGAAATTGAAAGAACAAAACCCTCACCCAAGGCATTTTTGGCTCGTAACGGAAAGAACAACATGAAGGAACTTTTTTTATGTGTCCCGGTGCCAACAAATTACACCTGTACAAATTCAGTATATTTCACTGGTGCCAGCTGTATCCCGGTTCTAGCTTAGAACGAGCTGAAGGCTTCTGGGTTTGGCTGGATCCCCCTCATTTCCTTCAGTGTGCTATGGATGAGGTTCCATTTATACAAATTGAAATGTGTGTAGTAAGTTGTGCCCACTATGAAGAATTATTTAGCTATAATTAATGAGAAATGTAAAATATTTTAAGTGCTAGTTAAATCCTCCTCTCTTTAGGAGCTTGCCACCATTGCCCCACTAAATATGGCAGCCTCCATGCAGATGTAGGCTGCATCTCTGACTATTGTTCACCGTCGGTCATGTCTTTGTTATTAATAATTTTAAACCATTTCATGTTGCGCTGTAGAAAGCACTTCTAGTTTTTCTAAGCAATGTATAAATATTAGGTTGCTACTGTGATAGACTTAAGAGGTGATGTCAGTATGCTGTTAGGTAAATATTGTAATAAATACTAGTATAACCATACGCCGACCGTACACTATGAGACACACTCCCAAGCACACTGCTGACTGCTAATAAAGTTTTTATAACACAGAAACAGGAACATTTGCCGCGCCTGTAAATGGAATTTACTTTTTCACGTACCAGTTGCATTAGTTAGTACTGTGCAAACTGTGCAATGCATGTAACATTGAATACAAATTGTGTCATTGTGCAGTATACATATAGGAGTCTACTAGTACAAAGTGGTGTAACAGCCCAGTCCTCCGGTGCGGCCGTTTTAAAACTCGAGAAAGACCGTAGACAACAGCATTTGGTTAGAAGATAAGGCGAGCTCGAGTGGCCTTATACTGATCATGACGACGACACAACTTTTTCAGGGTTCCTGCGATAAACGCATACAATCACAAGGCTACCCCCCACCACCCACCCCCATCCATCCATCCACCCTTCTAATATACGCACGGGGCGCACTGCGCACCCCTTACAATTTGCAAAGCCCAGCCCAAAGGCCCGTTTAATGTTACTCCTGCGGCCTGTATAGCGCTGTGATAGCTGAGTGAGTGGGCAGGGCAAGTGGCGCATCATGATCTATTGCCAGCACCCAGGCCATAGGGTCCAATCTCTTTTGTTTTAGCGCTTAGTAGCCCTGCCGACAACCGAAGTACTGGACAGTAAGAGCGCTTTAGGGGCATATACTACTAACTCGGACCGTCCGTCCGTCTGTGATTATTACCGCCTGAGATGCTGCACCGGTGCAAATCAGCGCAAGGAACAGGCATATTGTACAGAATTACACAGATTTCCTTTAATCTTTATTTTTTCTTCATCTTACTTCATATAATAATTTCACAGGAGCAGGATACAGACAGCATGACGGCGTGTGGCTGAGGTGATGAGGCGGCAGGCAGGCAGGGAGTCGGTCTGCTGCGCACACGAGCCGAGCCTAGAGAGAGAGAAGAGATTCGTCCTGAAATGGCCAATCACTGCATGGCTTCACATGAAGTCATACAGTGATTGGCCATTTAAAGTGGTGCCGAGGGAGTGTTCCACCACACACGGCGGCATCCAATAATGGATTGCCTGCCCTTCTGTTATGGTGAACCAGCCATTCCTGGCGCTAGGGGGGCACATTTACTACTCGCCCGTTTTCTACCCTTTTCAGCGGCGGCGCTGCTGTAAGAAGCAGCACCCCCTTGGTCCCTCTCTATGGGGTAAGTCCAGCACGCATGCGCGGGCAAGTTGGCTCCTCAACGTGTCATGTGCAGTACTGCTGCAGCTGAGTGTGGACTGTCACTCAAGCTGCAGCAGCCCAGCCAGCCCCACCCCCTGCGCACTCCCGATTGAGTCGGGTGTGTCCCACTCTCGGCGGATTCCCGGCCGCCGCTGGTAGCGCTAATAATAACAGAGAGGTAATAATTATTGCCATAAATGTGACGGTGCGTCCATGTGGCTTAGTGGGGCTCCGCCCCTACGCCCCAATGGACGCACCGCTGCTGAAGAAAAATGTCCTAGCGGAATTTAATAGAGATCTGACGATAACGAGAGCTCATCGGGTCACAGCACACCTCCCTCCTAATCCCAAGTTTTCACTGACTATCTTGGTTAACTTCGGGGGCTTTAGGGTCAAGGAACAGATTTTATCAAAAGCCATTAGACAAAGACAGTTTTCCTCTGCAGATGTACCAGTATGCCGTATTTTTTCAGACATGTCAGCCTCCGCAGCAAAAAGGCAGAAAGAATTTGTTAAAATATTACAATTGTTTAAGGCACAAGGGGCGCAAGCTATGATAGCCCAGCAGAGTAAGCTGAAGATGCTAGTCAAGGGTAGATTCCACAGGCCTTATTTATGAGGCCTTGCGTCAGTTTTGCGCTGCTGTTGCGTCACTTTTTATGACACAACAGCGGCAAAAACATGCCCCCTGTTGCGTCCTATTTACAAAGTGACGCATCTAAGCAGATGCGTCACTTTGTAAACCCCTGCGCTACAATATACCTGCGTCAGGTATAATGTATGCAGGGGAGGCGTTCCCACGCATGCAAGCCTCATAGAAGTGACGCTGTGAAATCTATGAGATTTAATTGCATCACTTCTAGGACCCCATTGCGTCACTATCTTACGCCTGCCTCACAGCAGGCGTAAGACTGATGCAGGCCCTTTCACATGGGGCTTGCCTCATGTGAAAGGACACATTGCTGGGGTTGCGTCACTTTTGAGACACACTCCAGCAATGCGTCATTTTTGCGCCTACAGATACGTCAGAAATACTGACCTATCTGTAACTCCTTGCGACATGATGCATCATACTGTAAATATTGCGCATTCAGCATGTCGCAAGGAGGGCGCAATGAAAAGTGACGCATCACTGTTTTCACACAGTGATACGTTACTTTTCATAAATGAGGCCCCACATCTTTTGCAGTGTCCCAGATGCTCAGGAATTATTGCAGCAGATATCTATGGATAAACCCTAATGGCGTTAAGTTAGTTCTCAGTTAGGAGGTTGCAAAGGACTTATTCTTCGAAAGGCAAAGAGCTACTTGTTTTTAGTGGGTTGTTATTTTCTTTTTTATTGGTGTTTTTATTCCTTGGTGTGGGTTTCTTTTTTCTTTTTTGATGTCAAAATATAGTTAATAGGTTGCTTCTTCCTTTTTGTTTAAGAAGATGAGAGGAGGGCAGAGGGGTGGGGGGCTGATCAGCAGCACTAGGCACCAGGTCATTGTGCCAGTAGAAGGGTGGGGGAGTTAGGTTGCCTGGCTCTGAGCAGGGGCAGCCATCTGCTCAGGCGACAATGGCCCAAGGAAGGGAACATGAGGTGGAAAGGGAGCATGTGGGAAACAACGAAAACCATATTTTAGATTCCAATGCATCTGTTAATCGCCATTTAGATATGAAGAAGGGAGGTAGAAGGTGGGCAAGTCATTTTGATTATCTCAAAGTGTATATTGTGTATCAAAGTGGGAGCTCTAAAAATGTCTTACTAACTTTTATATCTATCAGGGAATATAGGAACCTGTCTTTTTTTCATAAATGGCAAATGGGAAACAAGATAAATGAGAAATAGGGAATTACTGAAGGTGGTCTCTTTTAATGTAAATGGCCTTAATAATATGAGGAAAATGAGGGCCATTGAGGCCTGGATTAAGACAGAGAACCCCTCTGCTATCCTGTTACAAGAAACCCACATTCCAGCGGGGTAAATAGCAGATTTATCAATGTTCAAATCTTGGGCTGCCTATAGGGGTTTCTCTTCATCTTCTGCAGCCCATAGGGGGACGGCGATTTTTCTCAGTAAGAAACTTCAGGCCGAGGTAGTTAACTCAGCGAGTGATCAAAACGGAAGATGGTGTTGGGTTACCTGTAATCTAGGACACAGATCTTTGACGCTTGCTAGTCTATATGTCCCAGTTGAGGATAATCCTACCCATATGAGGAATTTTTGTAATCATTAATCCAAGTTTCAGGCGAGATAATTGTGGGAGGGAATTTCAATTTGTTAATGAATCCTAAAATTGATTCCTCATCCAATGCAAAAAAACAGTTAAAGCAAAAATCTTTTCAATCGGTTCAAAGCTATAGCTCAATGCTTGATATAGTTGACCCTTGGCGGGCCGCATTTCCTACTGAAATTACTGATACTTGTTTTTCAGGTAGATTCCATACTTTCTCACGTATCGATTTTTTTATTTCCATGTGTTTGGTTTTTAAGTCACAAAAAATTCTTCAGAAAGGGCTCTCTGATCATGCACTGGTTACTTTAGAGTTGGAACTGGGCGAATGTAAGAAAACCGCCAAAAGATGGCAGTTAAATCGACAATACTTATTGGAGGGAAATTGGGTCTCTTTTATTAAATTAGAAATCAGAGAGTTCTTCGAGCGAAATCAGGGCTCAGCTCCACTGCATGTGGTCTGGGACTCGTTTAAAGCTTTTTTCCGTGGGCTTGCTATTGCTAAAGAAGCGGAGAACTCAAGGAGTAGGAAGCAGGAAAAACAAACACTTGAACAAAAAGTGCAAAGGTCTCTTGATAGATTCCTCTCTACCCCCTCCGTGACGAATCGTCAGGCTAAACTGAATCTAGTTGATAAATATTATGCTAAAAGCGAATCTCTATTTCAGAAGGATAGGCAAAAGATTGATGAGGAAAGCAATTTTACAGGCAGATTTTTGGTACAGCAGGCAAGGGAACAGGCTGTAAGCAATCAAATAATCGCACTGAGATGTCCCACTTCAGGTGATAGTTCGGAGGATTTGGGAGCAGTAGGCAATATCATGGTACAACATTATGAAAGGATATATGGCCAACATCAATCGATAGATGCGTCAGCTTTGGGAGACTTCCTCCAAGTAAATGAGTTACCTGTCTTAACAGACTTAGAAAAATGTAACATGGCAAGACCATTTACAAAAGAAGCGCTAGGTGGGGTTTTCAAATACCTCCCAAACGGTAAAGCCTGTGGGCCGGATGGCCTGCCTGCTGAGTTTTTGAAAACATTTGCAAGTGCAATTATGGATTATTTCCTTTTATTGGCAAATTCAATTTTGGAAGGAGGCTCCATACCTCTTTCTTTTAGAAAGGGGAATGTAGTCAGCTTTATAAAATAAGGCAAAAATTGTGAGGACCCCAACTCATATTGCACAATAACGCTCTTAAATTCTGACTACGAATTAATTACTAAACTTTTAGCCAATCGTTTTAATGAGAGCGCCTTGTATTTAATCCTTCCTGATCAGAACGGTTTTATAGCTGGGAGGCAGCTCGGAACCAATACGCATTGCTTAGTGGAGGCCCTAGACTACTTTGAGACCAGGAAGATCCCAGCATTAGTACTGTTTTTAGACGCCGAGAAGGCATTGATTTGGTTATTTGTAGACTTTATTTTGTATTTTAATGAGATTTGGCATACCCTCTAAAATTACAGGGCTGGTTGAGAAATTATACATGAATGAAGAGGCCAATATTATCATCAATGCCACTCAGGTTGGCCAAGTAAAAGTCAAAAGGGGAACCAGACAAGGATGCCCGTTATCCCCAGTGGTATTCGCCTTTTTGATTGAGCCCTTGCGATAGCAATCAGGAATAATGGGGATATTTGCCCTCCGCTTCCAACCATGGGGAAAGTTAAATTATATGCAGACGACATTATGCTTATTATAAAGCCGGAGGAGGAAGTGCAGGCAAAAGCTTTCCAGATTTTTGATCTTTATGAGTCGTTCTGTGGCTACAAAATGAATAAAAGGAAAACAAAAATAATCCTGTGTGGGTGTCCATACAGGGTTTTACACACTGACATTCTTCTGTGCTTAAATTCGAAGCCTAAGTGGAATTTAGGGTCTATTTTTCACCATTAATTTTAGAGCTTTATGATTTGAATTTCGTTCCATTGCTACGGAAAGTTCAGGGCTTATTTACACGATGGAATTCTCTCCCTTTCACCATTTTAGGAAGTGTTGGTGCTTCCACTGTTCACTTTCCATTTTTTCAACAATTCCCTGTGTGTTAGTAAATTCTTTTTTCACAAAATAGAGTCAATGTTTACACCGTTCCTGTGGGATAGGAAAATTCCCAGAATCGCACTTAGCACTTTATATGAGAAATTGGAAGATGGTGGCTTAGCCTTCGCCAATTTGAGGGAATACTTTTTTGCGTATTTTACACAATACATGTCTAGATTTAAGCAGGGTTTACAGTCGGGTCTTTTTATCAACTTTTTAATTAATTTAAAATGAAGAAAATCAGATTCACTGCCCATTATCAATATTCAGATTGCCTAAATTAGTAAAATACAAGTGTTTAAGTTGTTTTTTACATAAACGTCAGGCATTTTTTTTACGGTACTCCATTCCAGTTATCAATGTTACAACCCCAATAGCTGATCTTCTTGTCTCAGCAGGTATTAGAGATCCTTCTTTAATTACACAAAATTGGTCCAAGCGTGGCTTTTATTGACTCTCCGATTTTCTCTGGAATGATAGATGGATGAATGTAAGGGAAATTACTCAATTAACCCCCGGCGAGTTCCTCCTCGTAGGGTCATATAATATTCCTTGTAAATTCTTCAGCAAACTCAATTTGCTTCAGATTTGTGGCAAGAAACAGGTAGCCAATGACTTGCTGGAAGATAGGGTAGGGATAAAGCTGGGGGAATGGAAAAAATGTCTAGCCGTACTTACAGGGGTAGATCTCGAGGCCTAGGCTACAACAAAATGGGGTAAACATGAAGATTTGGAAATTATAGCAAAAATGTGGTCCACAATTAATAAGTTACATTTCAGCTCAGTCAGAGGGGATAACTGGAGAAGAATGCTATATTTTAGCAAGTGGCTATTATATAGAACTCCCTGTTTTGTAGCCAAGTTTTATCCCAATCAGTCGGGGCAGTGCTTCCGGTGTCATATTCATCCTGCAGCTAACTGGGCTCACATAATATTACAGTGCCCCCTGATCCAGAAGTCCTGGAATTATACTTTTGAGTATCTGGCAACAGAGTGCTTGATACCAACCTGGTTTAACGATCAACTGATACTGTGGGGTTATGATCCAGATCTGCAGTTACCCGAGAAGTTGACTAAACTTCTATATATTGGCATGGCTGTCGCCAGAGCACTACTACTCCAAAGATTTAATTCCATCTAAAATTGAATAGGGTAGGAAAATTGGTCAGGTTAAAAGAAGCGAACGAACTTATGCTTCACGAATTGGAAGTCTTAAGAAATTTGAGAAGATTTGGGCACAGCATTTTGACTTTGATCTCTAAAATTAGAATAAAACCTGCTGTATCCCTTGAATCTGTCCTTCTTGTTATGAATTCTAGAACCTGGTATCTTAATATCGATAGTATATTTCATGTCATTTGATCAGATCTCTTTTTCTTTCTCTCTTATGGTTTGATAATGTGGCATAAAGATCCCCCTGAATATTCAGTATTAATTATTAGTGCTGTTGTATATTGATCAGTGGCTGTATTTATTAACCCTTCGAATGCCATGGCTGGATTTTAAAAAATGTATATCTGGATGTAATTCTATGGATTTTCTATGGATTTCAATTAAAAAAAGGAAAAAAAAAAAGAAAAGGCTTGTGGTTTAATGTTTCTGTTAGTGTGGGTGGTATGAGTTTAGTGAAAGGTTTTTATTGAATAGGTGGGCCTACATTTACAATCATTTTGTGTTGGGTTTGCGTTACTTTTTTAACACAAACACGATTCAAAGTGTGGTGGTGGTATTCAAAATTCAACGCAAACTGTAATTTGCTGTGGATTACAGCCAAAAGTAATGCAAAGTTGTGCCATATACTGCCTTGCATTGCTTTGCATCAAGAGGGCATTCAATGGGTGGTGCATGGACATTCACATGCAACCAATCATGGGTTTCGCAGAAAACACCTCTCTATAAAGAATTGTAGGCAGGGATGTGCATGAAAACCTTCGCCTCTTTGAGGCAGGAGTATCGAGGAGAAATGTTTTCATTTCTGCTGGTTTTCCCTCTGTGCATGTGTGCTGCATTCTACAGCGCACATACAAAGTGAGAAAAACCTTAAAGTACATTTGTTGTACTGAAAGGGACCCCTTTAGTGTACACAAACTATGTTTCCCATACTGCAGACAGGTAATCTGGGTCATAATATTTGCTCACCTGTCATTACCTGGTATTCATTCTTTTTAAATTAGTTAAATTAGTGATGGTGGGTATAGCTCTGGTAATATGCACAGAAATGTTACTAACAATCTCTCTTAACAGTGATGCACAGGACTCACTAGAGGTGCTGGCCTATGGCTATTTTGCTGGACTGTGTTCCTAACTTCCAACTCTGTTGCAGAGTGATTATGTTCATTAGCTATATAAACACATTCACCAATTGAAACCGTTCTGCCTCTGCAGGTAGTTAAAAAGTAATTTACACACCTCCACGGAGTCCTCTGTTCAATACTTCTGCCCTTACAATAAATATACCCTTGAAATTTTTGCAATTTATTGCCTCCTTTAGATTGAAAAAAACTAGCTACTTGAATATTTTCCATTTTAAACTTTATTATTGTATTTCAATTAAAAAAGTATTATTTTGATTTGTAAAACTGCTCTTTAACGTATTAAACATGTATACTTAGGAACTTTTTAAAGAATTCTTTATAACTGTTCAACGAATTAGGGATACTCTTGTGCTGATGTAAGAAATAAAAAAATATATAATTAGTTCCAATAATTTTTAAATCATTTATACTTGGCCAGGCTCGAGGCCAAGGGGGAGGGGGACATTTAAGAGCCGGGCCAGCCCATGTTATTCTTTAGCCCCTCCTGCAAATGACCCAGACAGGTGGCACAGCATTTACCGAAATTCTCAGTTGATCAAAACAAACTGCATTCACGTTTGATTGCATACAAAATCAATCAACATTCAGGAGTAGTGAGTGCTTCAGCACCTCCAAAACATTACTGCTGGAGTTCAGAAGGGGAAAGTGCAATGAAAACGGCTTTAGATTTTGTTTTTATTGTGTCAAAATCAGAGGTGATTTACAAATCATAAATATTGTATTGTATTTCATTATATTTCAGCATTTCCATAGCACTTACTCCTCTTATGTTTTGCACTGAAGCGCTAACCAGCAAATGCAAATAGGGTGTGGTTGTAAGGGTGTTGCCTTTTGTTTTGTGATCCTTGATGGGAAGTGTTTTCATGTCATACATGATGAGGTATGGTTATCGTGTTATGGGACACAGCGTGTAGTAGTATAGTAGAAGATGAGGTGTTAGAGACACAGAAGCACAGTATATGTTTTTTCAATACACTGGCAGATTTGACCAGCTCTATAGGTCCCTTTCTGGTATTTCTTATGATTAATATCTGCCTAGCTGGTTACTGCACTGGGTTGTCCAATCAGAAATTGTGTGTATAGTATGGGCCTGAGCATGCGCAGTTGGAGGGAGATAGAAGTGGAGAGATCTTCTGGAAGGGGGATTGTTACTATCATCCCATACCTGAGTGCCATAGCGAGATGTAAAGAAAAGACAATGATGTATAGATATTCAGAATCTGCAGTGGTGAAGTAGATTAAAGTCCTCCAATTGACCAGCAGTGTCTGGCAGATGTCTTCATTCATTCAATGCCTGTCCATTTGATGATGTCAGGTTATTATTTGCACAGTGCTGGTGATGGACAACCCTTGTAGCTGATGCAGTGCTTAGTTTGAGCCAGTGGGTTTGGGTGCTCAGCACTGACAGTTTATTGTCAACACCAGCTCATATGACAGCCTGCCACCTGGTTGCAGTGTTTATCTGATCTTGTGTGAAGCACAACAACAGTGGTTCTATTATTAACTATACATAAATTCACTAATATTGCCACCCAAAGCTATAGGAACAGCTTGAATGGCATGGGTTAGTCATTTTTAATGTGTATTTAAGGTCTGAATTGTAACACGTGTATTAATGTGATGGTTAGTTGTGATGTTACTGTCATTGGCAGTGCTAGTGGGGGTAATGGGTGGTGCAAACTGCAGTGACCATCTGACAAGGGCCCTTGCACTTATTTTTCACAAATAAGTTACTGCAGCCAGCCAATCAGATAGTTTGGTCCTGCTGGACTGGAATTGGTCCAGTGGGACCGTAATGGCCAATGGGAAAAAACAGCTGCTGACCAATCAAATAATTCTATTTTTTTAATTCAAAGTACTGTGAATCTACCACGGGACTCCAATGGGACCAATCATACATATTTACATATTTTTTAGCACCCTCATGACCACTCAAACATTGCTTCATGCGCATATTTCTCAAAAACAATTCAACGGATTTACACCAAATAATGAAGAGAGCAGTCTCTGAGTAAAGTTATACATTTCTGCCATATTCCGTGTAATTCAATTGTGTCGTTTTGTTTGTATCAGCTCCCAAAACTTCCTATGGGATTGTACATGGGAAAACAATATTTAGGCTGTCCCTTTTTGTCAGCCCCTACTCAACGGATGACCCCAGAACTTTCCAGGATGGAATAGCAGGTCATTTCACACAGAAATTGAACTTATTTATAACAAGATTATTTCAGCAGGTAATCAGCAGCTGCCAGCTATGAATTACAATCCTTCCATTTGTTTGAAGAGGCAGTCGCTGGTGAGCTTCCCACCCTCTGTCTCGTGAGGATGTGGAAATCTTACTATGCACAGTGAAGTCAGGCTCTCCTCTTGACATCATACCAGTCAAAATCTCCTCTTCCCTTGCCAAACACCTCTGCACCCATTTGTACCCTCCTTAATCTTTCCCTGAGGGAGGGACATCTTCCTTTGGAATGGAAAGCGGCACAGGTTATACCTATTCGTAAGAACACTAAGGCTTGCATTGAAGATCTCTCTAATTTACAACCTATTTTCCTACTACCACTCCTGAGGAAACTTTTGTACATCAATAAACATCTTTCAGACTATGTTGAATCCTCCGGTAGCCTCAATTCGTCGCAATCGGGCTTTAGACATAAACATAGCACAGAGACAGCCCTGCTGGCAGTCATGGATAACATCAGGATGGCCTTAGACAGTGGCCAATGTACTCTTCTTGTGCTAGTAGACCTCTTGGCTGCATTCAACCCAGTTGACCACCAGATTTTGCTCAGGAGACTGGAGGAATCCAGAATTGATAGATTAGCCCTGCGGTGGATGACAAGCTTTCTTTCTAATCACTCGCAGACGGTTAACCTTGGGCCTTATCGATCTATATTTATGGAGCTGACCAAGGGAGTGCCTCAGGGCTCATGCTTAAGCCCCACCTTGTTTAACATGTTGTCGCTCCCTTAGCTGATCTGATGAGGTCCTCCGGGTTTATGCCAATCTCATACGCTGATGATACTCAGCTGATCTTCTCATTCAAGAAATCTACTTTATCTGCCCAGTCGATCTTCTCTTCTGGTATGACTGCAATTTCTAATTGGATGAGAAGTAATTTTCTCCAATTTAATTTAGGGAAGACTGAGATTATGCTCTTCGGAGAGACCCCTTTGCTGTGGTCACCGGATTGGTGGCATGGGGATCTTGTTGCCCCACCTGTTCCTAAGGTAGCTGTAAAAAATCTCGGCATTTGTCTTGATCAAGCATTGACTATGAAGGATCATGTAACCTACACAGTCGGTTCCTGTTTCCATGTGCTCAGTCTTTTGAGGCGAGTTTTCCCTCTTCTTCCTGACTCCACGTGGAAAACTCTCATCCAGACATTAGTATTAAGCAGACTGGTTAATGCAACGCCCTGCTGGTCTCAGCTAATGGATCCTTGCTGGACCGGTTACAGGTAGTCCAGAACACTGCGGTTTGTTTAGTCCTAAATGTCCCTTATAGAACTGCTTCCCTTCCACTTCTCCAACAGCTTCATTGGCTTACGGTGTGCAAACGCATAAGTTCAAAATGTGTTGCACCGTCCATAAAGCTGTGTATGGAAGAGCCCCAGCTTACCTCGCCACAAATTTTAAGCGCTACAACCCTATCAGGGATCCTCGCTTCGGGACCAAATCCCTTCTTGTAATTCTTCGGATAAAAAAGGCGAGGATTGGTGGGAAAGCTTTTTCGTACCTCGCTCCCTTGTATTGGAATCAGCTCCCTATCCCGCTGAGGCAATGCCCTGACCATCTTCAATTTAGAAGGTTTCTTAAAACTGTTCTGTTTTAGACTTGCATTGTGTCAGCTTCTCTGTATGTCCGCAGCGCAGCGATACCCCTTGGAGGGTGATTCAGCGCTATACAAAGTCATAATCTGTGATATTATGAAGTAAGTTTATGTCTTTACTTTCTGCAACAAATGCCAAGGGCAGTGCCTTGTCAGTGTTTTTACAAGGTCGAAGCAAATGATATAAAAACTATTTGGAAGTACCAGGGACAGCACCCAGGTAATCAAAGCGTAAAAATATGAAGCAAATTATGGTGTGTTGCCAGTGATTAGTTAAATTGGAAGACATCCTAATACTCCGTTTGCTGTCAATTATACGTCTAGCAAAGAAGCACGTGTTTCACTATTGTGCCAGATTTTGAACTTAGAAACTGTGGGTAAAAAATGCTTTTTGAGGCAACTACTTGGTAAACAGCATAGCAGCTGCATGATTTTTACAAAAAATGCCGTGGAGAATATGCTGTTGATATAGAGCCTGCTGACAAATCCTTGCACTTTATTGTAATAGCAATTTTAAGTTCTTCAGGTATTTGTACTGTATGAAAAATGTCAAAATATTTATTTTATGTAGAAGATTATCCTTTAGTTCTTTCAACATTTTTGGACAAAACTGTAGTTTTTTTGGATTATTGTAAGTTTAGTACTGTATTGCGTAGTAATATGTTGTTTATCATTTATTTGTATGCTTACATGGAAAAAAAATCATGCCAAACTTAACTTGAATGTAATGTAGAGGTTCAGAAAGTACAAAGCTCAGGGGCAGACAGAGCATTTTGTAAAATCGATCTAATGGTGGTCCACAAAGACCACATCCCTTCCAGATTTTTTTAGGAAGGCCGTATGGAATAAATGTTCAGCTCCTTTAAACGAGGATTATTTACATAGTCAGTCATTATCATGAAAATCTATCAAGCATTTGGCGCAGGTGAGCCAACGTTGGTAAATTCTGCATTTTTTGGATCCAGTAACACTTCTGCATTTTTTGGATCCAGCAATAAAATAGAAAGGGTCTGGCTGGTGTTTTCTTGAGCTCTCTTCTAACCTGACTGGGTCACACGAGGACACAGTGGCTGGTCACTGGTTTGCACTCTCTTTGAGAGGGGCTGCCAGTAAAGTCTGTTTACAGATGTTAAAAGTAAAGGGGTTCCCACTGTGATCTGTTTCCCACCAGCAGCAATCACAAACAGAGATACCGAAAAACTGCAAAAAGGAAAGGACAGCTGGTGAGAGGAGATGAAACATGGACCCCAGACTTTGTTTTATCAGTGGTCAAATGCCAATGTGCAATTCTTTCCTTTATTATTGAAGTCCTGGGCAAGCAGGGGCGATGTTTTTTTAAAAGGCATTACGTGAAAATGAAAAATCGAATCAGATAAATGGAATTTCAATCACAGCAGTTTTCTTCTCTGCTCACCTTGAATGAACTATTTCTGTACAACTAAAAATATGGTTTGAATTACTCTTCCCAGCAACCGCATAGAAGTTCACGGAAAGAAAGAACATCTAGAGGAGGGGGTGTTAGCGGACATAAAGGAATTCTGATTTTGTGGTCATTAATGCATCTGCCACAATTTAATCGGAAGAAATGCACTGCACACACTGATACATGTAGAATTCTGACGTATTTAGCAATAAACAACGCCTCACACCACTGTATCACCGTTTACCCGCGGCCATATTATGTATACGGCGCACTTTCCCGGTTTGCGCCATGACGCACCTTTAAAAAGGTTCACTGGGTGCAAACAGGGACACTGAGCCATATTGGGAAGAATGCGCTGCCGCCAGGGCAACCCCGGCCTCGTGCTGCCCTCAGGACAGCCCATTCAAGTGAAATAAGGAGTGTCTGGTTTAAAGCAGCTCTGTGTTTCACAGTGCATGCGGCATGCCAAGTGCACTTTGAATAGTGGAGAGAGATCCCCCTTTCAGGCGGCTGCAGTGGGGAAACATCCACTACAACGCAGTCATTACAACGCACTACCTTTACAACACAGTCATTACAACGCAACTGCCGTTACATTGCATGCCATTACAACGTATGTCACTACAACACATGTCACTGCAATGCATGCCATTACAACGCATACCATTTCAATGCATGCCATTACAGCGCATAATAGGGTAAGTAATGGAGATTTTTTTAGTTTTAGGGTAGCTATGGGGTTTGGGTTACATGGGAATAGTAGTATTTACCCCTACACTATCCAACAATTACCCTAAAAGTATTATGCGTTATAATGGTATGCGTTGTAATGGAATGCATTGTAATGGAATGCGCTGTAATGGTAGTTTTTAAGAATGCGTTGTAATTGCATGCGTTGTAAAATTATGCGATGTAATGGCAGTTTCTATGTAAAAAACGCGTTGTAAAAACACGTGTTGTAATTGTTTGCGTTGTAACGTCATATATTCCTGCAGTGAGTGACAGCACCTGCCTGCAGGTGATGTCTCGGCGGTCCAAAGAACACACTTTCTCCCCACCAGAGAGATGCCTTTAAGAGGCACAGTGAAAGTGCACATCCTAAGGGCATGCTTGCCTCTGCACCTGCATCAATAATAGGGGTGCAGGTACAGAAGCAAAGTGAGGGAACGCCCTCTCATGAGTACCAGAGCTGTCATTATTACAGAATGGGACGCACAAGATAGATGTCCCGACCCGTAATACTCCGGGTTCCAGTAGCACAATTCATTGTAAAAGTTTTGGAACGATTAAACTTTAAGCCCAAGTCAAGCATACAGGTGTTAAAACTGGTCAGGACCCTTTGTAACCCATTACCTGTACACACCATTAAAACAGCATCATCTGCGTAGAGGAGGGCCGGTATAAGCTTCCCACCTACTTGGGGAAAATCATGCCCACTCTGAAGGAGTGCCTCAGCCAGGCCATTGATGTATAAATTAAAAAGAAAGGGGGCCAGGACGCAGCCCTGCCTGACCCCTCTTCTAACAGGAAATCCTGCTGTACACTGGCCGTCCACCCCGTATCTTACACTGGATGAAGCTCCCTCGTAGAAACGGTGCAGGAAGGCAATAATATTAGGATCCACACCAAGATCGGCAAGAATCCCCCATAACCTCGCGTGGATTACAGAGTCAAATGTGCGGTCAAATCAACGAAGAATAAGTATAGTCTCCCTTTTGTGGCTCTTGTGTATTTTCCGACAATCATTGCCAGGTTTAGACTCTGTTCCAGGGTTCCCAAACCCTCCTGAAACCCATACTGGAGATCGGGCAGAACATTATTTTCTATTGCCCAGTCCTGTAGTCACTGCAGGACAACTCGGCCTTCCACCTTCACCATGGAGTCAAGAAGGGAAATTGGTCTATAACAACCAGAATCTTGGCGATTCTCTTCGTGAAAATTGGGACAATGATGGACTCCGTCTTCGGGAAGGTTGTACAGTCACTGGCGTTGACCATCTGGGTTAGTAGTGGGGCCCAGAGCGGGACATTTGACTTGAACAAGTCAAGTGGCACGCCATCAGGGCCCGGAGCCTTGCTCCCCTTGATACAGGGAAGAGCCAGTACCATTTCATCCAGTGTTACATGAAGGTTGCCATTGTGTACGCAGAGAGGACCCTGAGATGGCTGCTCATCAGTGGCTGGGCCATTATATAATGCAGAAAAGTGGGTTATCCAATCCTTTTCTGGGATTGCAATCTCAATGGAAGGACCTCCACCCCCGCAGAGAGGTGGGGTCCTTAAGATCTTCCAGAAGGCCGCAGAGTCCTTTTTGTGGGCTGCGGCATGTAGCGACTTCCGGGCTTCCTCCCGCAGTGACTTCTGTCTAGCAGCAATTGTCCTCCTATAAGAAGTTCCAACCCTCCTTTTCCCCTCTTGGGATCTAGGTTGTCTATGGAGCTCTACCTTCAGGCTGGAGTATGCCTTGGTGCATGCGCTATTGAACCAGGCATGTGGTTTTCGGTACCGGTACGGCATTGAGCAGTCAGTAACCTGGACCAGAGATTGCTCGGGCCCATATTTAGTGGAAGCTATTCCTTCTGGGTATCTTTTTGCGAGACTTGATAGGGAGGGGAAGGTGGGTGGAGGTCTAGGGGTAATGTATAAAGACACCTACTCCTGTTTTACAGAGGCCCTCACCTCTGCTTCGGATCCCAATCAGGCTCTTTATTTTTCCCTGAAGGTTCCTCCAACTGAAAGTTTCATTGGAGTGATTACTCACCGGCCTCCTGGACCCAGAGCTCCGTTTTCCCAGAACTTTAGTAGCTGAATAGAGCCTTACCTTGCTAGTTCAAAGGTTACGTTTTTGGGTGATTTCAACTTTCACTTGGAGAAAACGCTGTGCCCTGAAATGCAGGCCTTTTTGGAAGTTATGGATTCCTGTAGTTTTCCTCAGCTAGTGAAAAGCCCTACACATACGGCAGGACATATCCTTGATGGGATTTTTTCAAATGATCCGAGGGTAAAGGTCTTGGACCCTATTCCCTTCTCATGGTCTGACCACTTTGCCATTCCCTTTACCCTTGAAATGTTAGTATCTCACCACGACCCTTGCAGCAGGAATAGGGTGGAGTGGAAGAGTCAAGTCAATTTTATTGTTTCAAATTATTAAAAATTAAATCCATTATTGGAGTGGAAGAGAAACCTCCGACTGATTAATAAGGAGGTTCTTCTCAACAAACTTAGCAATTACTGCTGCTCCTCCGACGCCGATATCAATGTCGTCTACGATGAGTTAACCAGCTGGCTAACAACAGCTTTGGATTCCCTTGCCCCCCTCAAGAAGCACTATGAGGCAAGAAAAGGCCCCTCTGCCCCATGGTTTTCCGAGAGACTGAGAAATATCAGGCAGGTCTGCCGACAGCAGGAAAGAAAGTGGCGGATGGACCCTTCTAGAGCAGAATGGAACCTGCATAAACTCAGGCTAAGGGAATATAAGCAAGCTATTAGTAAGGAAAAGGTCTCTGTTAGAATTGAGGGTCTCTGGTTGGCACAGGTAGGTACTTGTGACAAGCAGGGACCCTCTCCTATAGTCAGGGCAAGGGAATTACTCTCTCAAAATAACCCCTGCTCACCCTCTAGGCTGCGTGGCGCGAGCAGTCAAGGCTTATTTCAGAGGCGATGTAAGTTAAGTAGTTGTGATCACATACAGTAACCCAGTGACAACACTAGAAATGGACTCCACACAAGGTTTTATAAAAAAAATAAGTATACTTTATATAGAATTATCACAAGACCCATAAACGACAAAAAGAATCCACAGTACTATTACATTTCAAGAGTTCTGGTTAAAAAGGTGTAAATCAAAGTTCTGTGCGAGTCGGTAGCCTTGTCCGGCTTCAGCGTGCTGAAATAACACAGAGTCTAACAAATCCAGCAGACCGCGGCGGTCCGGGCCCACTCAAATGTCGACAGACTCAAACACAGTACCTTTTCCTTGGGGTGGCCTGCACGGATGTGTGAGCCGGTTCCGGTGATCATCGCAGTGCAGAAAGGAAGCGTTGCAGGTCGCGTTGTCCCTTGATGCGGTGCAGGCCGCAGCCTGTTGACAGAGTCAGTGGATCCAAGGCTTGCGTTGCAGGGCGACACGGTGCTTCGATGCTGTGCTTGCAGCTTGCGGTGCGGCGAACAAGCTGGAGTTCGGGACCTGGCGTCAATCAGTCCAGATAGCGGTGCAAGTTGGGCGGTGCGTCGCGCAGCATGCGAGGCGGTGCCCAACTCCGGCGCGGTCACAGGACTCGAAGTCAGCAGCAGTGACCGCGTCGGTCAGATCAGTTCAATTCGGTGTAGCGAGGCATTGCACGTCGCGGTGTCCTTCCAGTTGCAGTGCAGGCTACGTCTCGTTGATGGCGTCAGGACAGAGTCGGTGAGTGCAGAGCTTGCGTTGTTCGAGGCGGACGTTGCTTGGTGCAGTGCCTACAGGACACCGGGCCGGTCGTGAGAGTCGGTCACAACTCCCTGCCTCTGTAGCCACTTGTTTCCAGCAGCAATTCACAAAGGCTGGTGAAGTCCACTGGTCCTGGGACTTCGGTCAAGGGGCAAGCTCTCTTCCAAGCCCTTGGACATCTTTGCACAAGTTGAAAAGAAAAATCCACAAAGTCTTTCTCCTTCCTTTGGCAGCAAGGCAACCACTGCAGGCCAATCCCCCAAACAGAACTTCAGCTTGGGAATAGTCTTTCCTCAGTTTTTTCAGGTTCCTTCTCGTCAGCAGAGGTTTTGTCTTGTCAGTTCCAGGAGTGATCTAATTTCATGGGATCAGGGTCCCAATACTTATACCCCAAAATCCTTTGTTCCCTGAGGGGAGAGGGGCTGTGCCCAGTTCAAGCCAGTTCTGAAGCACTCTGTTTACCAGACTTCTCCTTCCCTTTCACATCACAGGACTGAGACATCAGACACACCACAGGGGGTGGAGCCAGCATTGTAGAGGGAAGGCCCAGCCCTATTCAGGTCCCAGATGCAACTCCTCCCTCCCACCTGGTTGCAGATCTCCCTATTCACCACCGGGCTGCCCCAGCCTGTCTCCTGGAATTCCCCAGTCCTGTCACACACAAATCCAGACAAGGAATACACAACCTAGCAGAGGTGGGCTCAAATGGTTAGGTAAGCAAATACCTACTTTCTAAAAGTGGTATTTGCAAACACAGAATAATAAAATTAACTTTACTAAAAGATGTATTTTATTATTCTGAGTCCAGGCATACTAAACTTGAATTTCTACCATGTTCTCTGAGTCTGCTAGGATTATAAACATGCAACAATCCAGCAGCCCATTCTAGCCTATGGAGAACAGGTAGCCTTGCAATAGTGAAAAACGAAAATGGCTGTAATTCACTATTAGGACATGCCACACACATCAGGGCTTGTCCTACCTTATACTCACAATGCACCCTGCCCTTGGGCCTACCATAGGGGTGACTAATATGAAGAAAAGGGAAGGTTTAGGGACTGGCAAGTGAGTGCACTTGCCCAGTCAGCATGACAGTGCCAGACTACACGCAGGCTCTGCAATGGCAGACCTTAGACACGTTTTACAAGGCCGCTTCTGTGGGTGGCACAACCAGTGGTGCAAGCCCACTAGCAGCATTCGGATTTACACGCCCTGGGCACACTCAGTGCACTGTACTAGGGTCTGACAGTAAACCAAACATCCAATCAGGGAACCACTAATCAATACATCAATTTACAGTTGGGAGCACTTGCACTGTGGCAGTGGACAGCAGTGGCACAGTGCCCAAAGCAACTATTACCAGAAAAACAAGAGGCAACAGCAAAAAATTAGAGATTCACGCCAATGGCGCCAGGTCTAACAGTCTCCTACTATTCCACAATGACATAATCTACTAGAGCTTCTGGGGGACTTTTTACTATGATTAACTCTCTCCTAGCCCCCTCGACCAGTGCTAATACTGAGGTCTCCCAGGATCTCTGTGACAAAATGGTAGGTTTCTTCTATGCCAAAATTAAGGACATTTATTCTTCCTTGGAGAAGTCAAATTTGGTGGGGGTTAAAACGACTCCCCCTTCTGATCCCTTGGTAGTACCCCTGGTGGACTGCCACTTGTGCTTTTTTCACCTATCCTTCAAGAAGACACTAAATTGCTGCTAAGTGGGATTCGATCTGGCTCTCCCCTCTAACCTTGTCCTCTTAAGATTTTGAAACTGGGAAGTGAGGCTATTGCATCTCCTCTGAACGCTGTCCTCAATACCGCCATCTCTGCTGGCCAATTTCCCACCACATGGAAAACTGCAGTGGTAAAACCTCTGCTAAAGAAGGCTTCTCTTGATCTGACCAAATTAAAAAACTATCGGTCCATTTACCTGTAGCCTGTTCCAGCTAAGATCTTGGAGAAACATCTTAACTGCCATCTCAGTTCCTACTGGTAGGAATTTGAACTGCTCGATGGCTCGCAGCATGGTTTAAGGAGTGAACACAGTACAGAGAGAGCATTAACCGTTGTCTTTAACAACATTCGGCATCAGGTGGATACTAGTCACACCACTCTACTGATCCTCCTGGACCTGACTGCAGCCTGCAGATTTCTCCTGGTAGACTATTTGGCAGGCTCCAGGAAACTGGGATAGAGGATTCCGCACTCAATCTGCTTTCATCTTTCCTCAGGGATCGCTCACAAATAGTTAAGATGGGCCAATTTCTGTCTGCCCCTAAACAATTGTTTTGTGGAGTCCCCAGGGATCCTCATTGAGTCCTACTCTCTTTAATATTTATGTAGCCCCGCTCGCCGCCGTGGTAAGGTAGAGGTTTTAATCTTTGGAGACAAGTTGGACATCTGGTCAGAGGCTTGGTGGCCTGTCTTAGTGCCAAGAATCTAGGCATCATTGTGGGCTCCTCTCTGAGTTCACAAATAAATAGAACTGTTTCAACCTGTTTTGGGATGATATGGACTCCCAGGAAGATCTTCAGTTTTCTTTCCCTTCCAGCTCGGAAACAGGCAGTGGTGACCCTTGTGGTATCTAGGCTAGATTACTGCAATGCCCTGTATTTAGGGATAAGCAAGGGACTCCTGCATCAACTCCAATTGGTGCAGAATGCAGCCGCCAGGCTGGTGATGGGTCTCCCTAAATTTAATTCAGTTTCAACCACCATTAGGAGCCTTCATTGGCTCCCGCTGGGGAGGAGAATTTGTTCAAAGCCTTATGCCTGGTTCACAAAGTCATCCACAATATGGGGTCAGAAGGCATCAATAAAATGTTTCAAAGATACCTTCCTGGCAAGGACTTGAGATCTTCTAGTAAGAATCGTGTAATAGTTCCAGGTTTAGGAAGGTCAGGTAGGGGGGAGGGCATTCTCGCTGATTGGGGCTAGCTTGTGGAATTTGCTTCCTCCCCCAATTTCCACTCTGGAAACCCACTCTTCATTTTGTAAATCCCTGAAGACCTGGCTTTTCGCTTTACAAGACATATATTTAGTCATTTATTCACCTGTGATATGCAATTGGAAGGAAAGTCCATCCAAATTGCTACTCGACGAAGACTCTGTATTAGGTCCCAACTGTTATATCCAAATGTACATATATCTTAGTCAATCTATTTCTGCTGTAAACCAGCAGTGCGAGGCAAGTCCAAGCCCATATAAGAGGAATTCATTGGAATCGCAAACAGTTGATTTCTTGGAAAAAAAACATATGTTG
Organism: Lissotriton helveticus; assembly: GCF_964261635.1. Lineage (NCBI taxonomy): Eukaryota > Metazoa > Chordata > Amphibia > Caudata > Salamandridae > Lissotriton > Lissotriton helveticus. Next base: position 610,925,608 of record NC_136071.1, on the reverse strand, counting down.
CAATTCAAGTTCATTTTGTCACTGAGAAAGAGACACTAATGTCAGTTCTGTGATCAGAAAAGCACCACTAATCACCTAATGTTGCATTCTCTGGGGGGAGTTTCTTATTCGCAAGAGTTTTGGATTAGCATATATTTAGATCAAGGAGCATTCGCCAGGCATCCCAGTGTTCTCTCGAGAAGTTGATGTTTTGCATTACCTGTGCCTGTTTTTGGAAGGAGAGCCAAGAAGTTCTACCGGATATTTTAGGCTGCTCTTCCCCAGGAGGAAGCAATCATAGATAACACTCTATGGAAAAACTGGTACACTCCCAAAGCCAGACCTGGGGTTCCTTGATGCATTGCCTGGCAGTGCAGTGTGGAAAGTCACACAATTTAAATTTGGGATAGGGAATCCATAAGCCTAAAATGAAAGATTGGTAAGTATGGGCGTAAAATCCGTTCCGCTCGCGGAATTTGCCGATTTTCGGCAAATTCGCAATCCGCGAATTCTCGCGAATTTGCCGAAAAATCGCAAATTCGCACGCAGCGGATTTTTTTGCTTTGTCGCGCTTGACAAATACAATATTGCGGCGCGCGGCTTCATTCAGCGTTTGAAGAGTTGTTTTTCTCCATGTTTGCGTGTGCTGCGCCATTTTGGATCTTGCTGCGTGATCCGGCGGGAGTTTGTCGACTGCGATTACGTCATAAAGGCCCGTGATCACGCATCGCGGGAGTAAACAATTGCGAACACGTAGATGCGGCGGGCAGCAACAATATCGCGCTCGCGAAATTGCAAAATTTGCAATTCTGCACAAGAAATCCACCAGCAGGCAGCATAAACCTTCTGAAAATGATGATTTTTATCAAAATAACTCCTCAGGTTGACATTTGCCTGCACTTTTTTTTGCAAGGAGTCCATTTTGGGGGGGTGGGAGGAAGGAAGTGCCCCACAGTCTCCAACTTCCTCTTCCTTTCCAGCAGGCTCCTCCCAGTGCTTTGTTCATGTCCTGGTCACTTAGATTTGGATCTTGACCTGGAAGGATTACTTTTTGTGGATGCTGCTGGATATTTGGATTTGAGGCCTTTTTGACTTTCGTTGGATCACTTTTGGATTAGAAATTTCACAAGTAAGTTTGTTTGGGGCATTACAGTTGCTGCAACTACACTTTTGGAACTTTTTCAGAACAATAAATAAAATATATTGTGGGTAGCCACAGTATCCAGTAGGACACGGGTTAGTTATGGGTGCATGATACAACTGTTTTTTTTTGGTTTTTTTGGTTTTTTTTTAAAACCTTTATTGTGCATTAATAAAAGGACAATTACGGGCCCACAACCATCAGGCCGGCCACGGAAACTGTTAAAGCACCAGCGCATGCAATATGGCGACACAGTAACACATTACTACCATAAGCGAGCATTGAAAAGTTACACCGTAGATCATCATGATACCATGTCTTAGGAGCGATGAAGGTTAATTTTAAATGCTTTTTTGTTGCAACTATTAAGGTCGACTTTTCGGTTTTTAAATTGAAAATATAAACTATAAACTAAGAAAGCAGAGTCCGTGCTGGCGTAACAGTACATGAGTGACAAATCCACCATATAGTTCAACAACCCAAAAGTCAAGTCCCCCCAGGCGGCATGGCGGCTCAAAATGTGTGCAGTGGGGGTATCAGAACCAACAACCTAGCCAATGTCCACCGCCACCCGCCCGCTAGCAATCCAAAACACGGACCCAAAGAGAATAAAGAAGAAGAAACAAAACGAAGAAAAAACAAGGCACCATAGAAACTAAAACCAAGAAACTAAAAACCCCTCCCCCAACCCCCCACCCTACACGCATGCAGAGGCTACGGCCTACCCCCCCCCCAGCAGTGTGTCTGTCGCCCAATAAACCCGAAATATAGAACAAGGAGAGAAGAAGAAAAAAGAGAAAGAATTAGTATAATACCTAACATATGAGAGTAAGAAAAGAGCATCCTAATCTAAAACTCCCATAGAGCACAGAAGACCGGAGGAGGGCCAGAACCAATTAATCCCCGACTCCACAGCCCGCACAGAACCTCTACCCCACCAACAAGGATCAACAACAGGACATATCAATTGCAACCTTAAGTGGGGAAAAACACATTACAAACAGCGCATTCAAATGTATCAGGAAGCGTTCCAGTCCGGGTCTTCGCCAGTCAAGCAAACAGAATCAGCGAGAAGAACACCATCAGCCCTGGCCCGAACGTTGAAAGCCCACCAAACATAGCCACCGCTGGGAGCCCACCGAAGGCAGAACAAAGAGACAAGATGGCCGCCCCCAACAAAGAAGAAGCAGAAAAAGATGAAATGAATGTCTCCAGTTACCAATAAGTCCAGTGTCCCAAAAGACGAGCGTCCCCTCGAGCACAGGATGAAACACACTCCACCGTCGTAGTAAAAAGGCTCCGGAGGCAAAGGCAGCCAGGAGGGCCAGCAACCGGGAAGGCAGCAAATGAAGCAATAGTAGCGATTGCATCGGCAGAGTCTCAGTTCTCGGAGCGGGGGGAGACAGTGTAGCAGCAGCTCCGTCGATAGATGGACACAACCCATTATTGCCAGGGACAATCCGCTTCATTGTACACGCATGCTGAAACATAGTATCCATTCCAGGAGTAGTTGGAGGCAGCAGGGAGCTGGAGCGCCTCGGTCGCCCCAGTTCAGATGTAGCATCTTCAATCTTCCGACCCAGCTCTCGGGTGTATCGCAGCCATGTAACCCTTAAGTCGGTAAGAGTTGCCAGGATGTCGCCGCAAGTCAGGACCCGCTGCAGTTCTAACCGGTCCGCGCTTTGAGTGGACGCCGTCGGGCCGTCATATTGCTCAAGGACAGGCAGGATAGCACGCCCAGGGAACAAGGAGGCACTCATCTCCTCGTCCTGGAAGACCGGCGCCATCACCACCCCGTCAATGAGACCACAATGGAGGGAGGGGGGCGACATCAATACCGGGAAACATCAGGCCGGGTCGCCGGTAGGAGCACAGCTCGTAATCCAGAGCGGCGCACAGGGAGAGCCCCTGCGCCTCCAGTCGATGAGGGCGACCCACGGCAGAGAAGGCGCTCCAAGATGGAGTCAGCTCAGCCCGTCAGCAGCGGAACAAAGAGAAGCGATGCGAGAAGGGATCCCGCCTCGCCAGTACACACCTCAGCCACGTAGGGAATCTCGCCACATCGGAAAGGGTATACACCATCTCCCTCTGCAGTCAGCAGCGCCACATCAAGCGTCAGCGTCTCCCCAGATCGTCCCACCGACACCGTTACAGCAGCGCCCAGCGGCGGCGGTCGGCACAGGGTCCAGGGGCAGCCATGGAGGACAGCCAACGCATCGAGTTCTCCGTCAAACCAGCAGGCAGAGACCTCGGAAGAACGTGATCGGAAACAGCGCGTTTAAATCGCCGTTACACCGCAACAGAGGCACAGGATAAATATCAGGATGTCGATGCAGGAGTGGAAGGCTCGCGGAGCCGGGAGCCTACACGTCCGTCCCGTCGGCCATCTTGGCTCCTCCCTCCACAACTGTTTTGTTGAATTTCAACATCATTTAGGGAATGGATGGCATTGGATTGTGGTGATTTTTGTGTGTTTTTCGATTTTTTGGCTGTTGTTTGGGCCTTTTGCCCAGGGGTACTCAGTGGTGCATGGACTGAGTCTTTCTGTGGGGTCTCTTTAATGTATACTAATCAAGTGGGGAAGGATCACTTGTCCTGCACAACCTTTGGTATGCAGGAAGAACGTGGGGTGTCCCAAATAAAAGACCCTCATGCACGTGATGGGTATGGTGGTAAACAGCGGTATATCTTGATTGTCCGCTTTTAATCACGTGTGCGCATAATCATCAGGTCAGTGTGGTTATGCAGCCTCCACCAGGAGGTTCTTACCCAAGGTTGGTACAGTAGTGAGCCAGTGAAAAAAATGACGGGGGCAAACATAAAAATCCCAAAAAGTCCGATATTGATTTTATTGGTTCTGTATTAGGGACTGGTAAGCTCTGAATTAGTGCATATTGTGGTACTAATAATGAGTAACAGATGCACTCAGAGTATTCAAAAAGTAAATAAAAAGGGAGAATTGTGGTTAAAAGACGGTCGACATGTTTCTGCCTCAACAGCCTTGAATTAGGACTTACGGGCATTCGTCAGGACCTCAGAGTGAATAAGGTGAGGAAAATGTTTACAATTATTTACAACAGTGCTCTTAAAATTAGTGATAGGAAATAGGGATATATTGAACCTGTTTCTTTGTTAAGGAGGTCGCAGTGTACCTGTTGAAATAAAAATAAAGAGAAGAGAATAGCGTATCGACAAACAAAGGGCGGGGTACAGTGGGACACACATAGAGCAGAAATCTGCTTCAACAGTCTATTCTTTGATAGACACATTCACAACTAAAAAATGGCAATACTTCATAGACCAGCTAGTGTATGGCAATGTCAACTCATTCATTGCCCTTCCAAACTCATGCGTGGGACTGTAACATGCTAAAGATTGACTATAAGGGCATGCATTTTATCAGTGTTTCACTTATGCTACGGGCATGCGGCAAATATTGCGAGTGCTGGTGGTTGTGCGATATGCCCATAGCTCGTATTGTAAAGTGAACGGGACGGTGGTTTTCTACTGTTTAAATAATGTGTATATCTTGTGACCTCTCTGTGATCACGAGCGTTATTACCTCACGCGCTTGACTAACGCGTTCCAATCGGGTAGTAGAGCTGCAGAAGGACTAAAGGGAAGAAGTAATGGATTAGAGATTCATCTCTTCCAAAATGTACTTGCGGTTTTTGGCTGTCGGGCTCTATGCAACTCGCACCTGTTGCGTCTTCTTCTGGCCGCTTGTTTGCGCGCTCTGCTCTATTTGACCCGGAAACGGAGAGTTTGAGTTTCCGGGTCAGGGTAGAGGACCCGGCTGTGACGCAGAGGAGGCTGATTGGCTATTCTTGAGGTTGCTATGGTGACCCAAATGTTATGAGTCGTTCTTTCTGAGTGATTGTTTTTGCACAGTAAATACACGAAATTGTCAAACCGGATGTTTAGATTCAGTACTTATTCAAAACAGAAGGTATAGCATGTCTGATGAATCAAAAAAGGGGAATGTTTGTATCTTTTTCGCCGTAGTCAGAGCAATGGAGGGGGCAGATACGTAAGAAAGGAAGGGCCTCGATATGCAACTAATATTGGCAAAATCGATGGGGATTTTATTCACACCTTGTCAGTTTTTTGTGAGACTAAGCCATGGAATATTATCATTTAATCCTTCGCAGTGGGTATTGAGTCTATGCACCCACCTCTGTTCTTTCTCATAAAGGATTTTTTCGGCGTTTCTATCTTTTGTAGACAGAGTCTCAAGGATGACCCACTTTAAGTCTTCAGTGGTGTAGCCCATCTCAAGATAGTGGTTTGCCATTTTTGTTGTGCTCTTCTTGCACTTCACATTGCTTCGATGTTCGCACATTCTCTATTGATTTTCCTACAAGTCATCCCTATGTATCTGAGGTTGCAAGGGCATGTGATCATATAGACCACGTGGCTGGTGTTACAATTCGTGTGACTTCTCAAATCCCACTTGAGGTCGGGTCGTAATTGTAGTTCTTTAGTGGCTTTTGTTAGGCTGCACACTGAGCATGACCCGCATGGGTAATGTCCCTTTACCTGTGGATTTCCCCACGGGTTTGTCATGTCTCTGGTTTTTTTTGGGGCAGGTCTTGTATGGACCAGGATGTCCTTTAGGTTGCGACTCCTTTTATTAGCGAACCTAGGCTTGGGCCAAGTCAAATCTCCCGATGTTAAGATTCTCCAGTTTCTATTTATAATTTTTTTGATGTCATTCGTCATGGGGCTATATGTCGTCACACAAGTCAATGCTCCCTCGGCTGGTTCTTTTGGGTTAGATTCGAGGAGAGATTCTCGATTTTGGGTTCTAGCCCGTTTCTTGCATCTATTTATCGTTTTTCTTGGATAATCTCGGGCTTCCAGTTTTTTGCAGAGATCACTAGCTTGTGATTTGTACTCATCAGTGTCGCTGCAATTTCGTCTCAACCTGAGGAACTGGCTGTATGGTAAATTTTCTCTCAGGGATCGGGGATGAAAGCTATTGTATGAAAGGAGGCTGTTCTTGGCCGTTGGCTTGAAAAAAGTTCGTGTTTGGAGGGTGTTCGCCTCGGCATAGATTGTGACATCTAGAAAGTCAATACTCTTGTCATCTGCAGAGTAGGTGAATCGGAGACATTCATCTCTCTCATTCATCCATGTATGGAATTGAGATAGGTTGTTCTGGTCTCCTTGCCAAATTACAAAAATATCATCGATATATCGTTTCCAGAACAATATATGATGATAATAAGGATTGGTCTCTTCGTTCAGAATGTATTGGTCCTCATATGTGCTGACATATAGTCCTGCCACGCTCGGGGCAAATGTACTGCCCATCGAGGTCCCATAGCATTGTAGGTATAGGGTATCTCTGTATTGGAAAAAGTTTTCCATCAGGGCCATCCGACAGCACTCTAAAACAAAATGCCTCGGGGTTTTGTAGGTCCAAGTCATATTGAAAAGGATGTTCTCAAGGGTGTCCATTGTCTTGCCTTGTGGAAGGCTCGTATATAGGCTTTCCACATCGAATCCAACTAAAAGCATCGTAATTGGTGAATATTCGATGTCTTTCAGTTGATTTAAAAGGTCTCTCGTGTCTTTGAGATACGTCGGTGCTCTTTGAACCAACGGTCTGAGGTATTGGTCTGCAAAATCGGATAGGGGCTCTAAAATGGAGCCAATCCCTGAAACGATTGGTCGTCCAGGAGGTGGTATACGACCCTTATGTGTCTTCGGTAACGAGTAGAAATAAGGGATTCTTGATGTCGTAGTTTTTAGGAATGCTCCTTCCTTTTTAGAGATCCAGTTATTTGTTTCCCCTTCTTCGATCATCATCGCCACAGTTCTTTGTAATCTTGGGGTTGGGTCTGCGTTGGGAGCCTTATAGAATTTGTCATCCGACAAGAGGTTTATACACTGTTGGTGGTACCCCTCTGCTGTTAATGGAACCACACCTCCGCCTTTGTCGGCGGGTTTTATGACTATGTTGCGATCCTCTTTCAGGGTATTCAAGGCTTGTTCTTCTAGTCTGGTCATGTTGTGGAAAGGCTTGCGCGAGTTTTTCGCTAGCTCATCAATTCCTTTGAAAAGGGCTTGTTCAAAGGTCTGAATTTCAATGGGGATCTGAGAATTGGTTGGGCAGAAAGTTGATTTATTTTTCAAGGTGGTATCTCCTTCTCTGGTGGGAGGTTGATCTGATTTGAAAAAAGCTTTCAGTTTCAATGTCCGGCAAAATTCTGCCAGTTCACACTTGGTTTTGAAATCATCGAGTTTTGGGGTGGGGACATAACCCAAGCCTTTGTTAAGTACATTCTCTTCTTCTTTTGTTAAGATCTTGTCTGTGAGGTTCACGATGAGGGATTCATATTTGTTCCTGTTTGTGCTTTTGTGATGCTCCTGGTCTGTACTTGTCTGGTTTGGTCGGACCAGGTTACTCCTCTCCTCCGTGTTTTCTGGGATGTCTGGTCATTCCCTAAAAAAGGAACGCCTTGTTGGAAGTTGGAGCCTGACTGGTGTTGCATCTGATGGTTCATGATCGGTGGTCCTTGGAAATAAGGGTTCATCCACCCTTGAAAATGAGGGTTAAATGGTTGAAAGGGCATTCCTTGATTTCCTGTCTGGAAAAACGGAGGTCTCCATGAATTGCGACCTCGTCGGTTACCTCTTCTATTGTAATTCTGTGTCCTGTTTGAATTCCGCAAATTGTCTCCTCCTTGATCTGAACCATCACTGGAGGCGGCGCTGTTTGACCCGTTATCATCTGTCTTGTAGTCCTTGCTACTGTAAGGGTGTATTTTCTCCATAGAGAATTTCTTAAGTTCTTTTGCTAGTTTCTGTAGTTTTGTTTGGGTCAAATATTCATGGGTATCGCTCATTTCCTTATTGATTTCTTCCAATCTTTTCTTGTACATTGTGATATTAACAGTATTGTTTAGTTTTGTCTCTAATATCTCAATTTTCACCGTCAGTTCATCTGTAAGTCTTGTGGCAGTTTTTATAATCAAGACTAAATAATCGCTGGTACACTTCCAGGAGATTGCAGACCAATCTTTTCTGAACGGTAAGTCTTTCAGAAAGATTCTCGGCGCATTTGTGACCCAGAGTCCCCTGGGTGCCGCGTTGACTCTCAAATATTCGGTCATTATGATGCCGTGAACGGCTGTTCTGACTTGTTCTTTTTTGATTTCAGTTAGTTCGTCCCATTCTGTAGAGCTGGAAAGGGTCTGGGTGAGGTCACTGTTCATAAACAGTGCAGGTCTGGCCAGTATTGCATCGATTTCTTCAATGGAGTAACTTAATCCTAGATTCTCTGCCATGATGGTATCTTCAAGGCTGTATTCTGATCACTGAGAAATTCCCGGTCAGAAGTTTCTGTAAGTTCTCCCACAGCTGCACGCTGTTCAATGTTCTCTAATCATAAGAGGGAGGTAGAAAGACTGATCCATTCAGTTTCCTGGATCTATATACTAATCAAGTGGGGAAGGATCACTTGTCCTGCACAACCTTTGGTATGCAGGAAGAACGTGGGGTGTCCCAAATAAAAGACCCTCATGCACGTGATGGGTATGGTGGTAAACAGCGGTATATCTTGATTGTCCGCTTTTAATCACGTGTGTGCATAATCATCAGGTCAGTGTGGTTATGCAGCCTCCACCAGGAGGTTCTTACCCAAGGTTGGTACAGTAGTGAGCCAGTGAAAAAAATGACGGGGGCAAACATAAAAATCCCAAAAAGTCAGATATTGATTTTATTGGTTCTGTATTAGGGACTGGTAAGCTCTGAATTAGTGCATATTGTGGTACTAATAATGAGTAACAGATGCACTCAGAGTATTCAAAAAGTAAATAAAAAGGGAGAATTGTGGTTAAAAGACGGTCGACATGTTTCTGCCTCAACAGCCTTGAATTAGGACTTACGGGCATACGTCAGGACCTCAGAGTGAATAAGGTGAGGAAAATGTTTAAAATTATTTACAACAGTGCTCTTAAAATTAGTGATAGGAAATAGGGATATATTGAACCTGTTTCTTTGTTAAGGAGGTCGCAGTGTACCTGTTGAAATAAAAATAAAGAGAAGAGAATATCGTATCGACAAACAAAGGGCGGGGTACAGTGGGACACACATAGAGCAGAAATCTGCTTCAACAGTCTATTCTTTGATAGACACATTCACAACAAAAAAATGGCAATACTTCATAGACCAGCTAGTGTATGGCAATGTCAACTCATTCATTGCCCTTCCAAACTCATGCGTGGGACTGTAACATGCTAAAGATTGACTATAAGGGCATGCATTTTATCAGTGTTTCACTTATGCTACGGGCATGCGGCAAATATTGCGAGTGCTGGTGGTTGTGCGATATGCCCATAGCTCGTATTGTAAAGTGAACGGGACGGTGGTTTTCTACTGTTTAAATAATGTGTATGTCTCTTTAATGTAAACATCATGGAGGGCATGAATGGCATTGGATTGTGGTGATTTTTGTGTGTTTATCGATTTTTTGGGGTGTTGATGGGGCATGGCCATGTGGGTCGGGGCCATTTTGAGGACTGGTACAGGAAGGGCCTGGCCATGTGGTGGGGGTCAAGGGGCCATTTTGAAGCCAGGCAGTGTGCTTTGTGCCATAGGCCTGCATCCAATGTGCCTTGCTTTCATCCATTATGCCCAGGGTTACTCAGTGGTGCATGGGCCTAGTCTTTCTGTGGGGTGTCTTGAATGTAAACATCATTGAGGGCATGGATGGCATTGGATTGCGGTGATTTTTGTGTGTTTTTCGATTTTTTGGCTTTTGTTGGGGCCTTTTGCCCAGGGGTACTCAGTGGTGCATGGACTGAGTCTTTCTGTGGGGTCTCTTTAATGTAAACATCATGGAGGGCATGGATGGCATTGGATTGTGGTGATTTTTGTGTGTTTTCGATTTATTTGGCTGTTGTTGGGGCCTTTTGGCCAGGGGTACTCAGTGGTGCATGGACTGAGTCTTTCTGTGGGGTCTCTTTAATGTAAACATCATGGAGGGCATGGATGGCATTGGATTGTGGTGATTTTTGTGTGTTTTTCGATTTTTTGGGGTGGTGTTGGGGCCTGTCCATGTGGGTGGGGGCCATTTTGAGGCCTGGTCCAGGCGGGGCCTGGCCATGTGAGTGGGGGTCTAGGGGCCATTTTGAAGCCAGGCAGTGTGCTTTGTTGTGCCATAGGCCTGCACCCAGTCTGCCATGCTTTCATCCATTATTCCCAGGGGTACTCTGTCAGTGGCGCATTTTATTAGTCTTTCCATTTTGGGGGGGTGAGTATAATAAAAATGCTTACTTGCAAACTATTAATTGAAGCGCTACATATGCAACATTTATTTAACTGATGTTCCTCTGGCTTTGTTTGCTTTTAGGTGCAGAAAGACGAATCATCAGTCTCATCGTTCCTCATCAGTGCCAGGAAGAAGTCCTGCTGCGGTGTGTGCAGCACAACGTCACGTGTGGCCACAGACAACTCTGCAACTTATGCAACCGCGGCCTGCTGTTCAGACGTCTGAAGAAGATGGCCCCAAAAAAAGTTGCCCGTAGCTCCTCTAGCAAGAAAGTTGCCAGTAAGGAGCAGAAGAAGCAAGTGGCGCCACTTACCAAGGAGACTGGTGTGCCGACCGCCACATTTTTTGGGAAAAAAACAGTACGCCTGCAGCAGCAGCGGGGTCTGCTGGGGACCAAGCTGGGAGCAGCACCTCCGCTCCATTGGGCTCAGTGCCACCATCACCACGCCAACTTAGGTCCAAGCCCTTGAGTGCTGCAGAGGCAGCCAGTATAGTTGTTCAATCACCATCGACCAGTGATGTTGGCTCATCGCAAGAAAGTAGCAGCATCCCTCAATCAACACAGGTTGTTGTAACTCATCTGACGAGTGTTCAACAACCACAGCCGCAACAACAACCACATGTGCAAGTACAAGCCCAAGTACATGTGGAAGGAGAGGCGGCGCAAGGAGAGACGCAAGCAGAGGTGCATGGAGCGGCACAAGTGCCCACAATAGTTGTTCCTCCCGAAGTAGGGGCACATCAGGAAATCAACATTCAAGCCGAGGTATCATATGAGGAAGCCACTCCTCCTGATGATTCATTGTCTTCCAGATCCCCAGCAAGGAAAAGATCAAGGATGGTGTCTACATCTTCTTCAATCCCCCTTCCTTCTGATGATATGGATGAAAATTGGGAACCACCAGGCCTGTCTGAGAGTGAGGCACACCATGATCTGACAAAGGTAGCTAAGCGTAAAAGGAAGGTCCCCGAAAGTCTCATAGTTATGGAGTGTGATGATGATGCTGAACAAGAAGTGGCGTATACTCCTGCTGATTAAGACTCTCACGACGATGACGCAGTCATCATAGACGTCACTCCAGCCTCAGCGGGCATGCAGCAAACAGACATTTTTACCCTAACCCGAAATGCTGCTGAGCGTGATGTTGGCAACGTGTCAATGGGACCACCACCAATGCAGTTAACTAGTACACCATCACCTACAGCTTCCATATTTTCTCGCCAGAAGGGACCTCCATCCACCTCGACCTCCATTTCCTCAATTAGTGGTGCTGTAAGTGCACAACATACTAAATTTCGGCAACACACATCCTCCACTTCATCTGGCATTAGCATTCCCAGTATCGCCTCCTCTGCCCCCCACAGACATTTGAAGTCCGCAGTTTGGGACTTCTTTAGTGTTAGCCCAACAAGGGGAAACATAGCCATTTGTACCATTTGTAAGGTTCGAGTTAGTCGTGGTAAGCTTGGTACCAACTATGGTACCGGAGGCCAGAGAGGTCATCTTGAGAGACAGCACACTGTCAAATGGCATGCGCACCTAAGGGAGATCAAGGCAGCTCGAATTGCAAGTCAACAAATTGTATAGGTTGATTTTTCATCTGATGATGACGAGGAGGAAGAAGCGTCAAACATTCCTTCAGTTACACCCAGTACCCCTGTCAGCAGCACACCCCCTAGATATATGAGCCACACTAAGAGTGTGGGAGAGAGTGAGACACCAATGCGAAAAAGTTCATCATCACTGAGCGTAACTGGGTCGAAGAAGTCTTCATCATCCCGTAAAATGGTCCAGCCCACCGTTAGAAGCATGTTGTTTTCAGATGCGCCATTTGAACGCAACCACCCAACGGCGCGTCTGTATAACACTAAGCTGGCTAAAATGCTAGTGCTGGACCATCTCCCTTTTTCTTTTGTGGAAGGGGTGGGTTTTCTTGAAATAGTGGCAATGCTCTGCCCTAAATGGAAGGTTCCTAGCCGGTTCTATTTTGTCAGAGTTGCGGTTCCAGCACTACATGAAGATGTGCTGGAGGTGATTGGGGCAGCTTTGCAGAAGAGTGCTGTTCACATTATACATCTGACAACAGACATGTGGACCAGTTGCCAAGCCCTTCATTACATGTGCATCACTGCACACTGGGTCTCTTTTTCAGGGGTTAAAGCAAAGCTAAACGCAGGTGTTGACATGGACAAAGTTTATAAAGCTGCTCGGAAACATGCAACACTAGCCATGTTTGCCATGGAGAAAACTCATACAGGAGAAAACATTTTGCATGAGTTTAACACAAAGGTCTTTCAATGGCTGTCCCCAAGAAAACGCATGATTGGTTATGTTTCCACGGATAATGGCGCCAATGTAGTTAAGGCCATGGATAAGGGTAACTATTTCAGAGTGCGGTGTTTGGCGCACTGTATAAACCTGGTTGTTAAAAAATTCTTGAGTGAAGAAAGTCCAGTCTCCGAGTTACTGACCACCTGCCGAAAAATTTGCACACATTTCAACACTTCTTTTAAAGCCCGGAAGCAGCTGAGGTGCCTGCAACATGAACGTAAAGTGCCAGTGAAAGCACTCATCCAGGAGGTGGCAACACGTTGGAACTCAACCTTCTACATGCTTGAGCGTCTGTATGAGCAGTATGCGGTAGTCGATCAGTATTTCTTTAAACTGGGTACACCTATGATAGACATGAGGATACAGGTGGAGCAATGGGAGCTAGTTAAAAGCCTGACAGACATGCTTCGTCCTTTTGAGGTCTTCACGCGTGCAGTCAGCAGGGAGGACTGTAATTTGGGAAAAGCTATCCCATTGTTGCGCATGCTAGAGCACCAACTGAAGGCGGTGTCTTCTACGTTTCAAAAAGATGGAAAGGAAGAAGCATTTGAGTTGGCGGAGCAGTTATTACAGCGCCTATTTCGCGATGATGTCTTGAAAATATCCACACAGAACAGCATTACATTTCTGCTACTATTCTGGATCCACGGTACAAAAAGGCAGTGGCAGGCAGAGTATTCTTTCCTTTTGATGACGCAGATGCTACAAAGTACAAACATTGGCAAGCTGTGTCAGCCACTCGGTTTGAAAGAGAACGGGAGTAAATTGAAGGAAAAGGCAGTATATCAGCATCAGCAGGCCATCCGGAGTCAAAAAAATCCACTTCTGCATCTGTGGCTGTGGCAGAAGTGAGTGATTTTCCCTCTCAGCCGTTAACGACACCAGCAACCGTATCATCTGCACCAGACACAACAGTAATATTGTGTGAAGAAGAGAATTGGCTAACTCAGCTTGGGTTTGCTTCTCAAAAGGTCCCAGAAAAAAGTAAGCAAAGTGGAGGAACCCTGGAGAACCTTGAGTCGATGGTGCAGGCCTATCTGAATGACTCAACAGAGGTCTATGTTCATCATGACCCATTGGCGTATTGGCATGGGAAAAGAGATGTGTGGCCAGAGATCACCAACCTGGCTATAAATTACTTGTCTTGCCCACTCGCAAGCGTGTCTTCTGAATGTGTTTTCAGTGCTGCTGGTGGCATTGTAACTTCCAAAAGGACCCGCCTCTCGCCCAAAAATGTGGAGAGGTGAACAATGATCAAGATGAATCAGCACTTCATACCACCAGATTACAAAATACGAGAATGCACGTAGGAAGACGACGAGGAGGACACCAACTTAGATGAGGGAAGTTCTTCCCTGTTAACTGACCTACTCCGGTCTGAATTAGCAGAGTTTGAGGACGAGCTCTACTTCCCTGACACCGAGCCCTGAAAACGAGTCAATGAATCACTAACTTTCTTTTTCGTCCTTATTCACTTTTATTCCTGTGTGTCTGTCTTTCTTTAATCACCTAATCACAAAAACAAGCCCATCAGCAGAACTGTCTTCACTTATTTGCTTATTGATTTGAAGGTGCCGCAGTCTGCATTCCTCAGGTTCACAAGTTCACAAGAACATGCTCCTCTATCCTCCTCCTCCAGACTCCTATTTCCCTCAAAGCAGATGGCTGGATTACACCCAATGAAGAAAGACTTTGCACTTGTGGGGTGTTCTACTTCTTTGCGGGTGAGTTGACGGGTCTGGGGCATTGCTGTGAAGGTCTAATACCGGATAAAAGTGGTTTGGAGACAATCGGAGGTGAAAAAGTATATTGCGTTTTTGCTCACTTGCCTGTCTTTGGGGTGCTGTTTGGGGGGCTTTTAGGTTGTTGGGGGAGGGTTTTGGGGTCTGTGAGCACTGCTGGCACATTCTAATGTTGATTGCATTTGTTTTACAGGAAATCCATGGTGGAAAAGGGGAGTTGGGGCCTAGCTGCAGAGCGCATTTGGACTGAATTCCAGGTACGCCCAAAGTTTTCTAAACGTGGCGTTTCCCGGGTTTTGCCTTTTGGCTTGTTGGGGGTGTTAAACTTGTTTTTGCCCGGGTTGACAGTTCTGGGGCCATTGCTGGGAAGGTCTAATACCCGAAAGAAAGTGTTTTGGAGACAATCCCTGGGGAAAAAGTGTTTGCATCTTCTAAGATTTCGCTCACTCTACCGTTTTCGGGGGGCTGTTTGTGGGGGTTCTTGGTGTTTGTGGGGGGGGTTTGCGAGTCTTGGAGCAATGCTGGGTATGGATACTTTTGCTTGCTTGCAAGTGGTTTGAATACAATCCATGGTGGGTAAGGGGTGATTTGGGCCTACTTTACTTTCAAAGTACGTTTTGTCACCATTTTCTACTAGGCCTCTGACAGGTAGCAGTATCGCACGTTTTTTGAGATCTGATTGGGGGTCTTCTACATTTTTGCGACTTGGTTTAGTAAGGGTCTGGGAGCACTGCTGGGAAGGTCTAATTTTGTTCTAAAACACAGTTTACAGTACACCTAGCTTGAGGGGAAAGATCCGCTAAATTAATTCGCCCATACTTATTTATCCTTCAAAAGGAGACTCAGACAGAGTATGCACTTTCAAAAATATTGTACTGTCTATTAGGAAACTCAAAGTGTGACTTTTTGCACTACACAGCGTACATACCTTATATTTATTTGTCAGTGGTGTTCTAATATCACTTCCTGTTTTCCCATCAATAATTACAGGCCGGGTTTCAGCCTGTGCAATGGGAAAAAAAGGATGAAGTCAGGCTTCACATTAGTGAGCCGCAATTCAGCATCCGCCAGGCATGCAGTGGACAGGGTGTCTTTTGGTCACCAACATTGATGGACGGAGCGTCAGATGGAATGGAGGAGTCCCGCTAATAAGAGGAATGGTTGGATGCATGCAACTTCCCAAATTCAACAGGACAACTACAAAAACATACAGATACAGTATCCGTTCTTTTCTAATTATCTTTTAAGTAGTGTTATTGCTGTGAACTTCTATGAGTGTGACTCTGCATTTCTTTGATCTCTGCTTCTAAATTCATCCCTACAGCCATTGTATAGGTTTTACTTCTGCTACTTTTTCAAACCTAATTTAATGTATGAAGTGTTTCTCTGAGTGCAGAGATAGGCAAGTGAAAATGCATAATTACTGCAGCCCTGTACTGTCACATTCTTTCATTCACGGTTGTCGAAAGTACTACTTACTTTTCAGTAACCATGCATGCAGTAGTGCATGCACTTCCTTTATGACACTTAAAAGATTTATGGATAGCTTTGTACCCAAAGATTTGTTTATCTTCAATTATTGTTTGTCCATGCTGTTCTTTTTTTCTTCTCTCAACAAAACTTTCCCAAAAACCCCCATTCCCATCCATTTTCCAAACCCTAACCCTCTTCCCCCGGGCTGTGTGGTTTTGATTGATGTGTGACTAAATGACAGCAATAATTCCACACACTTGCTGGGGAGGACAAGGTCATAGCAACAGACTGGTGAAGGAATCTGAGGATATATTCTTACTCAGTTTGACACAGACCCATGACTATTGGCAAATGAAAGCAGATTTTCATGTGTGCCATCAACTTGATTGCTCATCAAGAACATCCTCCTCCTAGGCGTGGCAAATGATTACGCTGCTGTGTCCTTCACCTTCAGTACTCTTTCTTGTAGTAGTAGCCAATGTCAAAGAAATTCAACGCAAGTAGTAGTTATACTTTCAATACTTTACCATTTGTTAGGCTACATTGTGGCACTGTTCTAGTGTACTGTCACCTGCTATATTCTTTATCATACCGTTCTAATGCTACGGTAAGGACAAACAAGGTTTCGTTTTCTTTTTTTTTCAGATGCTGCAACTGCCACTGTGTAACACCACTAGTACCACCGCAATGATGACATTTCATTCGCCCAGGATTGCCAACCTTAATCGCCATTTCCCGTGCAGCCAGCCCTGTGCCTAGCCCTATTTCCAAACACAAATTACAGGTAAGATAAGCGTTTGGGGGGAGGTAGTATAATGGAGTATTAGGAGAGACGAGAGACTGACGGTAGTACTAGTAAAGTCCTAGGACTATTGGATTCACTTACTCTGTGAGAGGCACTTAGTTTTGAAAACATTTGGGCAATTACTTACACAACTTGAATCAAGATGCCACTTAAGTTTCAGGAAAACAAATTTACTGTTAAACCCCCACCCACCAGCCTCAAAAGCAGTAAAAAACACATATGCTAAGATAAAGTTTAAAGTATACTTATATCCCTAACATAAATAATCTCCCGCAAGACCCAACCCACCCCCCTCCTGAACCCCAACGAATGTCCGTGAAAAGTCCAAAAAATCCAACTCTCAATTCCCACCCCCCCCAGAAGTCTTTAAAAAAGGGGCAAGGGACAGTCTCCTACTACTGCTGGCTGCTGTTCACTTTTCGGGCCTGGTCGGCATGCTCCTTGCAGAGGGTCTCGAGCAGGGTTTTGGTGTTCAACAGCTCCTGCTCGAGGTAGGACACCCTGAGTGAAAGGCGGTGCAACCTTTTTTTGGTACTGCTGTGGGGGGCAGCTGATTTTTTTGCTGCTCGGCGGTGGCGGGTGGCTGCGGTACCCCGGCTCCATACCGCTGGAGACCTGCTGTGCTGACTGGCTGACCCAGGGAGCGCGAAGGAGGATGCAGCTGTCCCGGTCGATGTTGTGGTCGACTGCGTGTCCCCCTCCTCCTGGGCCACCAGCTGCCGATATTCGGCGACAGTCGCCTCCAGCCTCCGTTGCCGGGCCCTTTTAGCCAGCTCCTTCCGTGTTGGTTTGGAAGGAGCATCTATATGAAGAAAGAAAGACATAGTCTGTAACCAATGCTCTTTAAGATTAACACAAAATGATTCAGCAGAAATTTGTGCCACAGGAGAATGGATTTAGGCCCAGATCCTTGTACTGGGGTGAATGTATGACATTGTTCTACATTCTGTCCATCAACTGTGTTTTTTGCAATTTCACCCTGAGTGTGCTGGGGATGCTCAGACGTGAGTCCCAGGCTCTCCACACCACTGGAGTCAAGCTATCCAGGCTGATGAAGGCTGATAGCCAGAAACCGGTCCTTGGATGCTTGATTCCGGTCTGGGAAAGACATGGCTTGGTAGTTCGGACTGGACTGTTCCCATGAGGCACAGGGTTAGAGCTGATTTGCATATAGCCAGTGTCTAACCCAGGGTGGTGTGGAGTGCAAAAAAACGATGGATTTAGGCCCAGATCCTTGTACTGGGGTGAATGTATGACATTGTTCTACATTCTGTCCATCAACTGTGTTTTTTGCAATTTCACCCTAAGTGTGCTGGGGATGCTCAGACGTGAGTCCCAGGCTCTCCACACCACTGGAGTCAAGCTATCCACGCTGATGAAGGCTGATAGCCAGAAACCGGTCCTTGGATGCTTGATTCCGGTCTGGGAAAGACATGGCTTGGTAGTTCGGACTGGACTGTTCCCATGAGGCACAGGGTCAGAGCTGATTTGCATATAGCCATTGTCTAACCCAGGGTGGTGTGGAGTGCAAAAAAACGATGGATTTAGGCCCAGATCCTTGTACTGGGGTGAATGTATGACATTGTTCTACATTCTGTCCATCAACTGTGTTTTTTGCAATTTCACCCTGAGTGTGCTGGGGATGCTCAGACGTGAGTCCCCGGCTCTCCACACCACTGGATTCAAGCTATCCAGGCTGATGAAGGCTGATAGCCAGAAACCGGTCCTTGGATGCTTGATTCCGGTCTGGGAAAGACATGGCTTGGTAGTTCGGACTGGACTGTTCCCATGAGGCACAGGGTCAGAGCTGATTTGCATATAGCCAGTGTCTAACCCAGGGTGGTGTGGAGTGCAAAAAAACGATGGATTTAGGCCCAGATCCTTGTACTGGGGTGAATGTATGACATTGTTCTACATTCTGTCCATCAACTGTGTTTTTTGCAATTTCACCCTGAGTGTGCTGGGGATGCTCAGACGTGAGTCCCAGGCTCTCTACACCACTGGAGTCAAGCTATCCAGGCTGATGAAGGCTGATAGCCAGAAACCGGTCCTTGGATGCTTGATTCCGGTCTGGGAAAGACATGGCTTGGTAGTTCGGACTGGACTGTTCCCATGAGGCACAGGGTCAGAGCTGATTTGCATATAGCCAGTGTCTAACCCAGGGTGGTGTGGAGTGCAAAAAAACGATGGATTTAGGCCCAGATCCTTGTACTGGGGTGAATGTATGACATTGTTCTACATTCTGTCCATCAACTGTGTTTTTTGCAATTTCACAGGAGAACTAGCAACTTGCAAGCGCAGTACATAACTATTGTGGCCAGTATCTATCTAAACTCCCACTTCTTCATCCTTGCTCTAACATTAGTGGGAGTTTAAGGAATCAATTCTACGAGCACTATGGACTCACTCCATTAGAGTCGACTATGACAGGACACCAGTCTTATTCTTCTTCTTCTCGATTGTTTAGCAAAATTGGTACGTTAACTTCTGCAAGCCAGCATAATGCCAGCGCAGTCAACTTGCATCCGAGAAAAACAGACGCCCGCCATGATGAGTGAGACAGACTTGCGTTACTGTACCGGTCCAGTACATGCAGGTGGTGATGCTTTTACTTTTCTACTACGGGTGGCACTGAGAATACTCTGTTACAAGGGCTACTGCTTAATTAATTTAACTTTCACCCTACAGTGCCAATGAATACTAGAAAAGGAAAATGAAGAAGATAAATAATCTGATTATCTATCACTGCACATGGTATGTATTTGCTTACATATGGGATGACTTTAGGTGCTTTGCTTTTTATTGAGTGAACAGTGATACATCCACACATGAATGACCGAGTTCTACTAAACTTATTAACAGAGGTAGTGAGTGACCATCGTAATAGCCGGATATATGCTGTGCTTGCAATACAAACTACTGCTACTATTCATGGTAGTATTCGGACAAAATTAAAACTTCTTTTCCTTGCCTTTCCTACACTGGAACGGACGTGCGGGTGCGGTGTTACATGCTCTTCAAAGTAACACTTAGTTCATCCAGTGACCGTCTACTCTCTCTAGATACACATATGCTATCTAAGAGTCAGATAGTACCATGATCCAGGCATCCATCCATTCAAACTATATGTCAATCATTCTTCTTCATGTCTCTCATCTGGACAAACCTTACGTTTTCTCACGGGAAAACAACCTTTTCATTTTATTTGGTAAACCGCAAGCCTTACATCCGTGCTTAACTTGCATTTGAATTTCAACCAAAGGATATTTTGCGCACACATACAGTTTCTGTTTCACCCACCAAGGCTGTTCTCCTTCTACCCATCCTTGCTTCATCCTTCACCCAGCCATGCATCATATTCCTTCCGGGCCACCTCGGGCACCAATCAAACACGTATCATTCTTCTTTGTCAGTCATCATTACTTTAAACTTGCTTGTCCTTCCACACTTACTTACACCCTTCTTTCGCTTTTCGTTCATCCCATCCATCAAGTTCATCTCAGATCTGATTTGGATTCTCGAAAAAAAATTCACCGCTGAGTTGAAGTACATTTAGAGGAGGCTACTACCTGGTTGATAAAAACTTTGTTCTAAATTTGAAAGTCTTCTTAACAGTATAGTTACTTAACTGTACAACATAAATACTACACCCGTGCAGAGAGCACACTCTGCAGTCTGCAATCTCAATAAGTAAGGAATATAAGAGCTTACCACTGCCCGCCACTACCGTGGCAACCCTCACAGCAGTTTCCTCCAGCACTTGCACCGCCTCCTTCCCAGAAGTGTCCTCCTCCACCTCCGCGCTGGCCCCGGCACCAGATGTTCCACCTACAAAGTACATTTAAGAATGTTAGATGTCATAGACATACACCACTCACTAGTATTTTGTCTAGGAATGAAGAAATGTGAATACAGAAACCAATCTAATAATTTGTGATTGTCTACTCTAAAGTAAAAATGTCCCTTTTTCCAGGGAAGGTGTTGTCTTGCTGCACTTTTTGGCACAACTGATGAATGCTTGCTTTTTAACACGCACCATTTTTCTCATAACAGACAGAAGCTTCACTTCTAAGAACAAGAGCAAGATCAGATCATCATCACTAGGACGGAGTGACCAACGATTCAGCGCCAAAAAGAAATATTAAAGTTCAAACCAGATGAGGGCTCGGCTCGCCCACAATAAATGTGTGAAATAAATCACTAAGCACTTTTCCATTTATAATCAACCGTTTATGTTTTATGACAAACTTGATTTTTAATAAATGTTTTTACTTTTAATAAAGCTTTAAAACTTAAATAGACTCTGTGGTTTTTGGTCAAAAGTGACTGAGCAAAAGGTTTTGCCATTTGCAAGCATGAGTCCGTGCCTCTGACACTTCTGGACTCTGACTCCGTACTCTTGTCCTGCGTTGGATAATCATCATTGGGGATCAATCATCGATGAATTCGGGAGCCAAATGACTCTGCCACACTATCTAGTCAGTAAAGAGATTGGGGTTCTTCAAAGTCTGTTATCACTGAGGTATGTGGAAAGTCTACCTGCGCCTATTATAATTGATAAACAATGCACTATTTAGCGTCCATAGTTCTGTTTGTGCAGATTTGTCCCTGCAACAGTAGTAGTATGGATTGTCCTCCTATCCAAACCAAAAGTAAAGTAGTATCTTATTCTTTCTTGGTGGTAATTCACATTTTATTGTTGGGAATTGTCAAAGCATAAACATTTAGAAGACTTGAAAAGACGTTATGGACAATCCCAGAGGACTGCACTCAGTGCATAGAGCTATTGCTGACTAGAATGGGAGTTTCGTTTGACACCTTTTGCCAACTGTGCAATCTTAGTTAGCTACACAGACAGACTAATAAGGATAATCTAGTAATACCACAGGGAGTCATAGTAGAGGCAGGATAAGAATTTAGATACCGTCTACAAGAAGAACAAAGACGATTTAGAAAAAATCGAATGAGGAACGCTTGGAATAAATAGGTACTCTATATTAAAATGAAAACTTACCGGGGCCAGCAAAGGAGCCCTCGCCTGACCGACCCTGGCCTTCTACAGCAGCAGCAGCCTATACCACCTCCTCCTCTGTCCTCTTGCCCCTGGGGGGAGCTGATGTACAACATGAAAGAAAGAAAGACCCTAAAACATGGATTATTGTTGTCAACCAAATCAAACATTTCAAAAGAACAATAACAAAATATTTTGGCGAAATAGCAAATAGACAACTATTCCACGGGATATATTGACCTATCTCATGTGGTCTACTATGATATTAGTATTGCTTGTTTTGCGGACCGTCCACTTGGAAAGAGACAGACAAACTCCATCGTGATTGCAGATCAGTGACAACACTAAAAAGTTTCCTACTACATTAACCAGTCATTAAAATACTCAAACTATCAATCCACCACCACTATTTCTTCTTATTGCCAGGTGTACAAAGGAAGCACTGGACTTGAGTCTGTAGGGGCAGATTTACAAGCCCCTTGCGGCTCTTTTGCTCCGTTGTTGCGTGACTTTTGTGACGCAGTGGCAGAACAAAAGAGGCGCCATGGTGCGGCATATATAAACAACGTGACGCATATGGGAGATGCATCACGTTGTAAAGCCCTGCGCCATCAGAGGGTATTCCGGCGCAAGGGAGTGCGTTCCTGTGCAGGAACGCATCCTAAAAGTGGCTCAGGGAAATATACAAGATTTCAATCAGTCACTTTTAGGACAATGATGCGTCACTCAAACCCTGCGCCTGCTTGAAGCAGACGTACGGCTTGACGCAGCATTGGGGAGATAGGGCACCCCAGAGCATTGCTGGAGCTGCACCATCGTTGCGACGCAACTCCAGCAATGCGCCGCCTTTACGGCACAGATGCGTAACGCTTCGGTGACGTTTTGGGCCCATGGTGCGCCGCATTGTAAATACGGCGCACCATAGGTGGTGGTGGTGTGGCGCACAATTACTGGCGCATCCCTGCTACTTTGCAGGGATGCCCGGGTAATTGCAAATCTGCCCCTTAGTGTCTAGCATTACGCAGTTCTGTAAACTACACTCATACATAATTTCTCAGGCCAATGAAATGAACACAAAATCGAAAACAAATAAGCATAGTAGCAACGCTACTGAGAAGGAGAGCAGTGCACCTGAAATGCACAGAAGATTTTGAAATATAATTTACCTACAATGTAATCGGCAGCATTATTGCTCTTGATAAAAAACAAAAATGTGCAATATAATAACACACAGAGCAGGAGAAAACAGAGTAGTGATGAAATAGCTACTACTACTCACCAAGCCTGGGGATCTCGGTGCCGAGCAGGTCGAACAAGTCGCGTTCCCGGCCCAGGAGATCCGTCCAACGGTGGGTGGCCTGGTTTTAGGTGCGCCGGACCCGAGAGTGTTCATACATGGCCCGGCACACATTCTCCCACCGCTTCCGGTGCTTCCGGAGCCCGTAGCCGCTTGCGATCTTGCCGCCTGCCGCGATGGTCCTGGGGAGGCGGCGCTGTACATAGTACACTAGTGCGGCCACCTCCTACGTGCTAAAGATCTCCCGTGGCATCACTAGCTCCCCCCTCAAACGCCCGCACGGGAGCCGGGCACGGGGTGCGGGACCCTTCCCCTTCTTGGGCTGCTTCCCGACTCCCTTTACCATGGTCTGGGCAGAAAGGAAGGTAAATAATAAATAAGAAATAGAATAGGGAAGAAGAAAAGAAAAGAGTTTAAAAAAGTAGTTTAAAATTAACCAAAAGTAGCAGAAAACACAAAAATATAGAGCTAGAAAAATAGAGGGATAGATAATAAGTAAAATAGATTAAAAAAAACTTCAAACAAGCAAAGGATAGCAGAGATTGAGAGAGGATACAGAAAGGATGCCCAGAACCATAGCAATGAATGACAACAAAATGGTCGAACACTCGTTCACGACCACGTGGGTAAGTTCGCGTGAGATTTCCCCCGCGATCACACGCTAACTTGTACTAGCGAGCCGCACACTTTGCGAGATTACACATAGCGCCCGGAAATGGAAATACGTCACGCAAACAAGATGGCCGCGCCCATGTACGACCGCTAGGGTAACTTCGCGCCGTTGCGCTACAAGCGGCTCGCGAAAACGCAAAAAACCACGCGAACTAACACGCCGCAAAAATAATCGCATATTCGCACAAAATCGCGGCTTCCGAATTCGATCTCGCGCAAATTCGCGCCCCGCGAATCGCGCATAATTGCAGAAAAACGATTTTTTCAAAACTGAAAGCACTCGGTAGGTGCAAAAGTTCAAGCTCATCATTAGTAACCATTCCCTGTAGTGCTTCCTGAGGGGCCCCTCCAGAGTTCAGTTGCCTACTTGCAACTATTCTATGACCCAGCTCTGACCCTCACAGCAGGCTCAGAGAATAGCTACAAGTATGCCACAAAGGTCCTGTTAAAAAACATTACACTGCAACAGAAAGCAATTACAGATAAGGAAGCAGGTGCCAGACTGGAAGTTCAAATTCAGTGACACATTAATCAGCCCCTAATTCATTCATGTCAGTTGAGGCAGGGCAGGTGTGCTAACGAATTTTGCAAAACTGAAAGCACTTAGCAGGTGCAAAAGTTCAAGCTCATCATTAATCAGGAAGCACTTACAGCTAAGGAAGCAGGTGCCAGCTCAAATTCAGTGACACATTAATCAGCCCCAAATTAATTCATGTCAGTTGAGGCAGGGCAGGTGTGCTTTTCCCCCCATAATCTACAGTGATGAACCAGAGGGTGGCAGTGATGAACCAGAGGTGGCATGGGTGAACCAGAGAGTGGCAGTGGTGAAACAGAGGGTGCTGTGAATGATGAACCAGACGTAGAAACAACATGGTCGCGACCGTTGTGACCTGACAAGTAAGTTCGCGTTTGCAAACTGGTAAAAAAACCCTCGCGAACTGGCAGAAACCCTTGCGAACACAAAAAAATAAAAAATCCGCAAATTCGCGAAAGTTTGCAAATTTTGTGGATTGCGAATCAGTAAATACGCAAATTCGCAAAATGCAAATTCGCAAAATTCGCCCATACTTGAAGATTGGCATGAGCACTCCCAAAAGGAATGGTGTGGGATCCTTTCCTGCTTAGTCATTGATTGAATCTTGTGTTCGGAAGGTCATGATGTTCTGGGAAGAGTCTATGATTTGACAGCTGCTCACTCACCGCAGAAGCAAATGTAGGTCTTCTGAACTATCTGTGACCCAATATACCTAGTTTCAGAAATTTTTCATTGTTGGTAGAATTATTCAACCAATAGCAACATAACAGTGGTAAACAGCAAGTGCAGAATTCACATTTATCATCCAAATTCTGTTTCGTTTTGCATTCTTGACATGCAGAAGTCTCAATTTTAAGCTATTCCTTCACATTAATAATCTCCAAAATAGTGCGATTTTGGCCCTGGTATGTCGTCTGCGTACTTAAAGCCACCCTTAGTAGCTTTATTAAGGTGGGGTTGGTAGAACTTACTGTTCTTATAGAGTTTTAGAGCATGCACTCTGGTGAGCTGCAATTTTGAAATTCAACCACTCCATTCCATGGTTGTCATCTTGGATTGAGGTTTGGTCAAACTATCTAAGCTGTTCTGCTTTCGTTTTTGGAGGCGATTGTTGGTCATTTGCACAACTTGAATTTACACATTGGAATTCTTTCGACTCCAATCCATCAGAGCGTGGATATCCCACTTACTTGGGACAGTTAGTTCAGTGTTTTTATGTGCAGTCTTACTGTGGCGTGGTGGAGAAGCAGACTAGGACAACACAGTTAAGTATTTGCTAGGGAGTTTATTTATGTATTGAAATAAGGAATTATGGGAGTTGTAGGCCAGTTACCGGTCTTCTTTCTTGTCTGTCCCTTGAGGATAGGGGGAGGGAATTTCACCTTCTTCTTCTTCTAGGCTTTGGGTTATTTGCTCGTTGAGACCCGGTGTAGCATGTGGTGGAAAACAACAAGAAAAGAAAACATCCGGTAAGGGTAATGTCCGTATCTTTTTATCTGTGCTGCGCGGTGAGCAGGGGCAGTGTCAGGGAATTACACCCGGTACCGTCACCAGTGATGCGGCCGTGCTTGAGGCAGAAGGCGCTCTAGGTGTAGCAGAGCCCTTCAGTCTCCCATCCCAATCACACTGCCTCCCTTATGATTCAGACCCGTAGGGCACCAGACCACCCCAAGGTGTAACCGTACCTTGCTAAGCCACGACCCTCCTGGGCCGTGGCAGGCTTCCTCGTGTTGCCAGATGTGGTCCGGCGTCCTGCCTGTCGTTCCTCCTCGGGCTCCCGAGCGTTGAGCTCCTTCTTCTGGGTGTGGATCCACATCTCCCGAGATGGTCCTGTCTTCTCCCAGCTGGGGCCCCACGACAACGGTCTGAACGCGACAGGTATCTTCATCGACTCCTCGGTTCTCTTCTTTCAGCACTCCAAATGAGAACAACCCTTCTTTGCTTTCTTCCGTTTTATCCGACTCAGGCACGTGACCCGGAAAAGCCACAGGATTAAAGAGACAATGTTCCGGCGGCGCATTCTGTGAATAAAGAAGGGGAAAGGGAGAAAGGTGAGCAGGAAAGTGTTCCGTCCACTGGGTATCCGCCTCCTTGGGCCATGCTTTGTCGTCACACTTACTTAGGAAGACAGTTCTAACTGTTTTAGATGGTGTGGCTTAGCTTATTTTTTGCAGTTACGGAATTTTGTATTGTTTATTAGTATCCTTTTTCCATAAGATTCTCCTTGTTTGTGCAAACTAACTTTCATTGGATTTTAGTTGTTTAACATTAATAATCAAAGTGCCACTTTGGAAATGGTGCCTCTCATATCATTCTTTACAATCCACCAAGAAGGAATCCTTTTTAAGAAGGAAACATTTTTTGCAACTCTAAAGGAGTATCCGCTAATATTGAGTGTCAGGCCAGAAGAGTGGATTGCAAAGCTTTCCTCCATGACAACCCTGCTTTAATATTTATTTGATTGAGTCTTTCACCAACTTGTTCATTTTTTCTACTTGGCCGTTGGTCTTATGCTGATAAAGAACCGCTTTTTTGTTTCTGATCACCATTTCAAACAAAATAAAATCTCCATCTTGTCTAAAATTACTTGTACTCATTTGTTAGAAACTATTTTACAAGGTACCCATTTCCCTAGCATAAACATCCTTCCAGAATTCTGTAACCACATCATTAGTGATTTTCCCAAATATTCTTCTGAAAGGTAACAAATCAATGGTGTCATTGGACCATTAGGGAAAAACAGGACAATAAAGTTATTGTGAGAAGTAATAAGGACTAGTGTTTTCTGTGAATGAGGCCATGAAAGCAATGTAGATATTTCTGCTTCAAAGGGGAAACTGGGTTATGTGTTTTGATGACCTTCCCTGGATGTGGAGGTAGAGAAGATTGTAGGAATTGTCTAAAAGGTGTCAATAGTAATAATTCAGTCACATCCTTAGTAATTCATACTCCTTATGTGGTCTTCCATGAGGCTCCATGTCAAAAATCAGCTTTAGATTTTATGTGGCCATTTACTGTTTTATCAGGATTTTCCACTTATTCCACTGGCTTTATTTTATAAAAGGTAGTAATGCATGTTAAAGAACAAATTGACTAATTCTTATGGTATGGAGCAAGATGCTTTCAGTCCTGGGGAGGGGGTAATTGTAAAGGAGAAAGTGCTACTAACTAACTTTGATGAAAAAGTGACTTTATCTTTTTCATCTTAGTTATTTGTAACCGTAAGTTGAATTTAGAATTACAAATAGCTTTGTGAATGGAGCCCATTTATGATGTGTGCTCTGACACACTCCTTCTCCCGACAACTCCTGATTCTGCAGTCTGCTTAGTGGTAGATATAATTTATCATACCCACCCCATTTTCTCAACAGGGAGTGGTGTGCCCTATTTTTAATCCATTCACCATATACTCATCTTGTCTAGGCTGAATTGTAAGCACATTTGCTACTCCCTCAGGTTGAAGCCAGGATTAGACTAGACTAGGTTTCTGGGGAAAATTCATACTGTTCTGCGTTTAATTAGAATAATGAAGAAAGAGTTTACTGACATTCCATGGTTTGCATTTTAAGGTGGTCTCAACCAACATTCAACTGTGCCAGGTTGCGTGGGGAAACATCGTTTACATTGCATGCAATACAACGCGTGCTATTACAACGCGTTTGTTACAACGAACGCATTGTTACATCGCAAACCATTACAACGCAAGTCATTACAACGACTTGCTGTAGGGGGCAGAAGGTGTTGGATTTAAAAGCCAACACCTTCCCTACTGTTGCACAGACTGGAGTTGGAATAGTAAATGATACTTTTCCAACATTCAGCGCCCCCCACAGCCAGTCGCTGTAACGACTTGCGTTGTAATGGTATGCGATGTAACAAAGCAGTCATTGTAATGACCTCGTTGTAATGGCATGCAATGCATCGCATGCGTTGTAACGTGGCCTATTCGTATTGTGTGCAGTTGCCTGCACGTTCCACCAGTTGTTCCAGTCACATTAAATATACACTCAGACCCCAAGTGGGAGACATCTCCATGGCTAAATTTATCATTACAGTCTCAAATGTAGCATTACTAATACTTATTAAAGTGCATTCTCTCAGAGACTAGACAAATCAGGACCATCAAAATGATTAATGAAGCCTGTCAGTGGGAAAGATTAGCACAATGTATACATTATTCAAAACAGAAATATATTAGGTTCTGCGCGTTCCAAGTGAAACATATCAACGCATCCCCTCTCCAGCGTGGCTTGAGTTTTGGTTCATCAAAGGTTTGAGGGACAGTTCTTTAGGATTACATTTAAATCGAACTTCCAGCTTGTATAGAATTGAAAACAAATTATAGAATACTTCCGAAAAACTACTGCCACCTCGGGTATTTAATAGTCAAAATTGTAAAATCTATATAGGGAGAATTCCCACGAGGTGGAATATTCTACCTTTAAATATAAGTGCCCTGAAAAAATATGTTTTCTTGTAGAATAATTCTTCCCCACACACCCATTAAATATGTGGGTGTTCAATCCCCATTTCACTTTGGAAATACACGTACTCGCGCCTTAAACAGAAGTAAATTTACACTCGTCGTAAGTCGTAAGTCGTATGTGAATAATTCTAAACTTACAAGTTTGTGCTTGTTGTCTTGTTTTTGCAGGAAGGACGCTGACGGAATGCATGCAGACCCGCCCGAAATCCTAAGGGGCTTATTTACAAACCCCTTGCACTGCTGGTGCGTCAATTTTTGTGATGCACCGGTGGCGCAACCTGCTGCCCCATATTTACAAGGACACTTAAAGCCACCCTGCTTGGCTTTTCGTGTCCTTGTGAATATAGCCCCTTTACATGGAACACTTTACGTGAAAGAGCAGTGCCATGGGTCTTGCTATAGGTGTTCCCACATGACACCCATGGCGTGTGCCACATTTCCAGATTCATGAGATATCGCAAATCTGGGAATGCGTAAGAATGCTACGCCTCCACAGTGAGGCGCAAAGATCAGAAATGTTTTCATTTCTCCTCATTGTTCTTTTCCTCTTTCGTTTGGTGCTGAATTGTGCAGCACATATAGGAAGAGGAAATCACCTCTTGTGATTGTTTTTGTGCAGGAAGGTACCCCTTCCTGCACAAAAGCAGCAGACGGCGGCGCATAACAGTTAATTGTGTGCCAGTGCATGGTGAGAGCAAAGGGATTCGTCATATCTTTGTAGATATGACGCATCCTTTTGCTTACGAATTAATGCAGCGCGACGCAGCCAAATGACTTGTGGCACTGCGCTGCGTTAATTCCTTGTAAATAAGGCCCACATTTGCAATTGCCCTAATGTTAACAAAGTAGATCAATTTCGATTTTCTGAAATCTCATTAGCGAGGGAGGGTACAATTTCAACAATCTTGTCTGACAGGATCAAGAGAGACACAATTTTACCCTCAGAAATTGATCAATTTGTGCAAGTACGTTTTGAGAATAAAACCCTTTCGCGTTGGCAAAATGTGAAATATTGGATTATGAAAGGTCATTCAATACAAAAGGAAACTGCTGCGAATTGGTAGTAGTCCAGGTAAAACATAGCACAATTATAATCAGTAAAATATAATCTATGCTCATCTAGAAAAACAGAAAATAATTGAGAAGCAAGAAAAGAAAGGAGACAGGATAGAAAGAAAAAAGGCAGGCAAGAAGGAAGGCAGGAAAGAAAAAATAAGGAAAGAATGTAAGAGAGAAAGTAAGAGGCAGAAGGAAAGAAAGAAGGAAAGAAAGATTAAAGGAAAGAATGAAAGAAGGAAAGAAAGAAAGACAGGGATGCAAAAATAGATATACCCCAATGATTTGCTTATATTCAGAGTTAGCAGTTGATGGGATCTGATAAAACTGGAATGTGTGCTGTGCGTCCTGCTATCACATTAGCCTCCTAAGACAACACTAAATGAATTATAAACTAAAAACAAAAACACTGGCACTGAAGGAACTACCTCTTGTGTGTATGTGCTCCTTGTGAGAGCGGAAAATGCAGTCACTCAATGTAAAGTTAACCAGTGGCTTAAATAGGCAGACCCATTGCCCCATGCTGTCTGCTGTAGAGGGCGGAAGCAAAATGTGAATAATACAACAACTGACCAATGGATGAAGACAGGTTACCCATTAAAGTAAGTACATTCTACATATAATTTTAGTAGAAATAAAAGGTTTTGGCTAACACCGGACCTAAAAATGGGTCCACAAGCTGTCCCATCTTTTGTACAGTGCTGTGCTGTGTCCCTATGCTTCTTGTGCATGACGAGGGATGTTCTAATCTATCAGAGCCTATAATGGTCATTCAGAAGCATTCACAGCTATCAGACCTCATGTACACTAATGAGGCAGGATTCCCTTTGAGAAACCATCCAAATGGCTGCGGATTCAGGGATGGAGGCCTGCAAGAGATAGAAGTCACACTTATAAAATGCTGAAATTGCAGCCCCTGTCTCTTACAGATATATGTTTTTAAAGTTAGCACAGTGGAGAGACACATCTAGGGGAAAAGCAAATCCCCACCACTGCTACCTTCTCTCCACTATGACTGCAGAAGATATTCTGAAAGTGGAAGCTGTCCTTCTCAGACTGCTTCCACCTTGAGAATGGATATCCCCCCTCCCTTTAAGGGGTGAAATCACTTATATGGTTTGCAACAGCATACAATGTCCTAAAACGTTTAGATATAGCTTTGCAAGTTGCAAAGAAACTGGAGGATGCCTTTTTCCCATTATGCATCAAATTGACTCAAAATGGGGACATTGCAAGTCTAAAAGGCATTTTCTCTGGTGAGCTATCATTTTTGTTAAAATGCTGTACCTAGGTTGTCCTCTGGTTTAGAGTTTGGCCCTGATCTTCACTACGCTTAAACTACTTTTCGGTGCTTCTGTTATTGGCATCATTCCCTGTATGGGAAAGCATTTTGACCTTTTTCCGAACCAATTGTAATATAATATTTTATGGTACCCCTTGGATTCCTAGAGTGAGGTGCATTTGGTATTCCATCGCCTACAAAGACAAAGGAAAGGAGGAAGAGCTTCTAATATGGTGGTATTGACTACCTCCAAAAATGGACCTGATGTACTTAACATGAAAATTACCCTTTGTATATTTGAATATGAGGTACAAATTAGAATATGTTACGCAAAAATATAAATAGTGACATAGTGTCGCCAAATTCATTCATTCAGGGCACTACACATAACATGTCTAACAGACATATGGCAAAACAAATTGCTTTCACTCTCTTTTCCCACCATTTTCATTCTTTTTCTCGTATAGCCTACAAATTAATATCCAAAATGATCCATATTGATTTGATGATGTTAAGTAGAGCCAAGGCATCTGTCAGTGTTGGCGCTCATAGTGAATGAATTTCAGAACAAAACATACAGAGTTTCGTTGACACTTTGATCGCTCTATTAAACCTGGATCAAGGGTGTGAAAGAGAGCAGAAGGCGGCCTTGCTGGCTGCTCTCCAACCATTAGAATTCAACGTGACCAATTGTGACAACCAAGTGAGGAAGCCAAGGGTTATTTTTACAATAAAATATGTGAGCGCGGTGTTACTCCAAAATTGGTAACACTGCGCTCCGACATTTCTTAACGCAGGTATGCGCTGTATTTGCAAAAATATGGCGAACCCCAGTGTTTCCTCTAGCTGTCTAGCACCAGCCCAGGCACCCGTGCCGCATATTGCAAGGGTGCCTGCGCTGCAGGGGCGATTGTTTATGTGCAAGAAGGGACTCCTTCCTGCTCATGAGCAATCTTTAAAGGCAATTTGCTATTTGTATGTGTGCTGCAGAATGCAGCACGGGTAGAAAGAGCAAAATACAAGGAGAAATAATAATTGCCATCCTGTGACCAGGTTTCACCTGGCCTTGGTTTTTGGGGCTGCACACCCTTGCAAATATGGGGCTGCATCAAAGCAACTGGTGTTGCGGCGGAACTTCCACTGCAACACCAATACACTCCCCTTTCACGTTAAGATAAGCGCGGAAAAAGGGCCGTATTTACAAGGCGGTGTTAAGCCATGTTAAGTCGCTTAATGCTGCTTTGTAAACAAGGAGAAGGGGATATTCCCACCAGAACATCACTAAATGTGACATTCTGGTTGTGATGTCCCCTTGTAAATATGTCCCCAAGTTTGTTAAGGGATATAAGATCACAAGAAGAGCAATATTTGAAGAGAATACACTCAAGAATAGGTAGGAGACTGGTTAATGGGCTAATGAACTGTAAGAGTTTAACAGAAAGGGTGGCACATTCTTGGCAGGGCAGCCCAAGACAGAGAAAGTAGGAGCACCATTACACATATCCACTCCAGCCAGCTAAATCTCCTGGACAAGTACTCAATCTGCAAAGAATTGATAAAACACATCAAGTTATGCAAGCAATATATTCGTTTATAGATTCAATGTCACGGTTTTATGAAACAGTTCCTGTAACTAAGGTGGCAGAGATCTGGTGTAGGCCAGGGATCTGAGGACCATATGGAATATGGAGAGTATTGGTAGAGCCAGTATCTTTTGGAAAAAAAACTATTCCGATTAATCTAGTTGTTCTTTCTGCAATTGAGTATCAAAAAACTGTCTTTTGACAATGAATCTTGCTTGTGTAACTTCCTCAGATTAACTGAAATATCCACACTGGTGTGGAAAATGACTAAAATCGGTATACATAAGCGGCGTTCATTTATGTTCACCACAGCCACTGTTGAAAGTAGAGCGACAACCATGAAAACAGTAGCCACGCCATCTTGTCCCTTTTAGGCCCCATCGCGAAAGTAGGTGGCAGCCATTTTTGTGTCACGACCTCTCTGCCCTCTGCCAATAGCCTGCGCGCCTCTCCCCCTCACACCCCAGCCTCGCAAGCATTCCCCCGCGCCCCGACAGCCCCCGGTTTCTCCTGCTTGGGCCATAAGCGCACCTCTAGCGCGACCCTGTCTCCGAGCCACATCCCGTGCTGAACCCCCTCGCTCTTTCATCTCATTCAAAGAACAGGCCCTTTTTGATAACCTCTTCCTCCCTGCCCGATTGTCCAGCCCGATCCCAGGCCATCACCTAGCCCGGCAGATGTAGTTTATTGCCCCCTACAGTAGGACCCCGCCTCACATCAAAGGAGCGGTGGTTAATCAATACCCTCACACCTCCAGATCCGACCGATCGCCCACTTTCCCGTTCCCAGCAGAATGTCCAGCTGCGCAACAACCACCACATGCTGAGGTCGAGGTGGGAACTCTACTGTAAATATGTGTGGGAACGGGGGTGAAGCGGGGATTCCGAGGATGTCTTTCCGTACATCAAGTATTGACAAGAATGTGTTTCATGTAATAAAGCAATAAACCTGTGTATAAGAGGCCAGGCCTCAAGGATGCGTTTAGAGCACCTCGAGAAGATACCCTGTTGTCTGATTTGACGTGTTCTGCTCCGTCGGAATAAACTCCTGTTTCCTGCCTTCTGCCTCCAGCGCCTGCCTCTTTGTTTGGTAATCTCGAATGGTATGAGAGGCGGCTAACGCCGGGCAAATACTGAAGGGTTCTTGGTCGAATTCGACCCTACCTTTCGACAATTGGCGTCCCAAACGTGGGGCCATCAGCGACGCGTGGATCCAGTGAGAGAGGTCCCAACGACAGAGTGAATGACTGCAACGATCGGGAAGTGCACCTGCCCGATAGACCCTCGTCTGGCAGCCGATCACCCGAACTTCACCGGTTCCGAGCAGACCTCTCTCGAGTGATCTACGGTCCTGACTGGGAACCATCAGGAGTGCCACAGCAATTAAAGAGAATAGAGGACGATCAGGCGCTGGAAGCGGAAGATGAGAAACTGTCCATGCGGTCCGGGTAAGGATCATGTAAACACGACGAATTGCGAATTGATTGTTTGATTGTTTGAAAATACTAGTATTACTCATTTGATTGTTTCTGAGAGATTCTCTATTTGCAAACAAGCACGGAGTCGCCATACTCTGTTTAGTCTTTGCAGATAGTGAAGGGTAGGTAACGCAGGCCTTTGCCCCCGTTGTAACCCGTCGTGCCTACTTCCCTCTCCAATTGATTGATTGTTATCCAAGCATTTCCTGTTTTGGAATTGGTTCTCTTTGGATCATTCTCTATTTACAAAAAAGCACAGAGTCGCAATACTCTGTTTAGTCCTTGTGAATAGTGAAGGATAGGTAACGCAGGCTTTGCCCCCGTTGTAATCCGTCGTGCCTATTTTTATCCCTCATTTGATTGATTGTTTGACCGAACATTGATCGTTCGGAATTGGTTCTCTTTGGGTTATTCTCTATTCACAAATAAGCACAGGGTCGCAATACTCTGTTTAGTCTTTGCGGATAGTGAAGGATAGGTAGTGCAGACTTTGATCCCCTTTGTAACCCGTCATGCCTATCTTTGCCCCGTTTGTTGGTAGTTGGTTCAGCCCGGACCGTTTATTAGAGGCAGATCATCCGGCTCCACCGGAAGACGCCCTTAATAAAAAGGACATATATATATAAAAAAAATTGCGGGTTAGCCGCTGTATCATGCTAGCAAAACAAAAAAATATATATATATATCGTTAGGAAAAACAAAAGGAATCGAGCAAAATCAGTAGGCCACTGATGGGATCTCTTTTCTGACCTCGCTAAAATAGAAACATTAGGAACAACCCCTCATGAGAAATATGAAACTAGTGAGAAGAATCGAGCTCGATGCCATGATGGCTGCAAGACAGCTCGGCTCCACCGCCCAATCCGCCCAAATAACGACAAACCCTATGCAAATATTATAAATATATACAACACTCCAGCAAAGTAACATGTTAAACTTTTTATTAAACAGCTATTTAAAACTTTTTATTACACAACTATTTACATGGCAGCCGGCTGCAACAACAAACCCCACGCATTCGCCGTCTGCTTAACGCTGTTCCTGTCCCGCCTTCAATGTTGGGCTACTTTGAGCTACTTTTTAGTAGGCTTTGGGCTATAAAAAGTCTACAAAAGCCATCAGCCGGCGAGGCAGCGTCGGTAGCGGCCCGTTGAGCGAATAGGCCGGAGGCTACCCAACGCGCAAAGGCCTTGCTGGCAGCCATCGGCCGAAGAGGTCGTCGGGTGGATGGCCCGGAAGCACCACGGCCACGATGTCGTTGTACTGGCCTTCCCATTCGTCCGCCCTGAGGTGGCATCCGGACGGCGTGGGGTGCGCTGGGAGGGAGAGGCGGCGCGAACGAGCCTCCCCCACCTCCCCAGGTGGAGGTGCCTCAGCTGCATCCCAGCGCTTCACGCGGCCAACTGAGTTGCGCCCCCTCTTGCGGCACAGTGACTCGCTCGGCCAGCTGAGTTGCGCCCGCTCTTGCGGAACAGTGCCTCGCTCAGCCAGCTGAGTCTCACCCGCTCTTGCGGCACAGCGTCTCATCCACCATCCGGCTGAATTGCACCCGCTCTTGCGGTGCAGCGACAGGCAGCTGCCACGGAGCTCACAAAATGGCGGCCGACACCCCGGATTTGGGCCTGGTCCATTGGAGTGGCTCTGGGCTGCCTTGGAACTCGGATGCTTGCCTGCTCGGGCATGAGCCCCACTCTTGAAGACGTCCTCTCAGTTTTAAAAATTCTACGAAAGTCACTGGCCCTCGGCTCCCGCAGGCTTCCGGTGGGGGCCACCGCCACTGCTTCTCGACTATCCCCCATGGATATGCCACTGCCCCGGGCGACCGCCACCTTATCCACATCTGGTATCGAAGGAAAGACTGATTCAACGTATCGGTGGAGGGATACACCTGCTGTCCCGCTCTCCGGAGTGGCCACAACGTTGTCACAAGATGGTGGTGCTCTCGTGCTGACACCGGCCTTTGTACTGCCAAACTCGATCAGCTCCGGTGGGACCTCAGCGGGACCCGGTAGGGAAGATTTTGCCTTCCTCGCCTTTAAGCCGCAGTCCACGCCGCTTGTCCTCTCTGTTGGCGCTAACGAACTCTTTGAACTACCGAAAGGGATTCTGGTCCGACCGCTAGTTGTCGGAGGCATTTGGACTATACTCTGGACCCACCCGGCCACGCCCCAAAATGGCGCCAGTATAGGCGAGACTTGCAACTCCTTATGACGTTTTAGTTACGTAGCCTTGATATTATGGGATATGTATACGGTCCTTGAGCACGTGGCGGGCGGGGAAGGGCACTGACTGGGCATGCGGACAACCCTACTGATATTGGTTCTTATTCACTATTGATTATTGTATTTTCGAAGTAATGCTACTCATGATGCTCGCCCATGGTATGCGTATAAACGATTTTATTGTAACTGATCTTGTTTTACTTTCAATTATAATATCAACCTTCATTGATCCTGCAACCATTTGTCTCGTTTAAGTTTTTCCAATTACAATGGCTCGCTCATCACGTACTCCTATACTACAAGTGTAATCTCTCCTTACCTCATACATTTCCCGTCTGCCCCGTGGCCGGCCTGTATGGTTGCAGGCCCGTATCTTTATGCTGACATCTTTTTCAATCAAGGTTTTAAAAGAAAAAAAATATATATAAAAATATGTAGAACTAGCCTCATATCAGTCACTTAGATTGGTAGGTTCTCGGATAAAGGCTACTATTTTCAAAATAAATAAAGGACAAGTAAAATGAAGCAATTATGGTTATGAAAAATTAGAAAGGCATGGTACATACGAACAATACGAAAAGAATAGTCAAGATCTGTCGTATTTTTGCATTTCTGCAGCATAAGCAATAGGTAAAAGATTCGGATATTTAGATGTATCTATGAATAGGACAATAAACCAGTTCCTCTGGGCTGCAATGCCGAGATGCAAGGTACTGCTTCCCAAAGAAGATAAGTTAGGCACGTGGTAGCTAAAAACATTTTCGTGTTTTTGCGCGCTGATGTGCTTTGTACGCTGTCACCCCCCCCCTTTCTCTTTCTCTGCAGGTTAATATCGGAATTTCAGCTGGAGTATGGAGAAGCCCCAGAATGCACCGTGTTTCACGCAGAAATAAGAAGAATTGTATGGTATGAATGCGCGCGTGGGCCCCGATTTGTGTTGTATGAATGCTCATGTGTGGCGCACGTCTGGGTTGACGGACGAATGCTTTTTTTGTATGACTGAGGTATGGATCGAGCGGTTAATGGCATAAGAAAAACAAGCCCGAACATGATACCTGCATGTGAAGGACGAGAAAGAATATAGCACTTACCCTACCTAGGAACGACTCTCTCCCTCTCGGGAGCTAGTGAATGGGAGAGTGGCCTACGGCAGAAACTTGAAGGGTTATTGTAGTACCTCGGACCCCAACCGATATCCCAAATGAACGCCCTAAATGACACGCACCAGTGAGTCAACTTAATGTGCAGACTAGATGAGAAAAGTTAAGGATACCCCGGGTTGGGATTCATCTAAAATCCCCCCTCAGCCCAGAAATTAGGGATATTGTCATGTTTTAGATTCACCCCTCTTCTTCCATCCTCATAGAAAGGTCAGAATTGCACCATCGCACATCCGACAGACACCCGTCCTTTACCTCAACTCGGATCATCATTTGTTAGATGTTGGAAGGCCCCACCGTGAGTATAAGCACGACTGGACCAGTGTCCGACCAAATAAAAGGAGTAAGTATTTATTGAAGCGAGGTTACCAACAGAAATTGTCTGCTATTAGGAAGGAAGGAGAACGAAGAGCTCGACCCCCAAATGAATTAAATGGAGTACTGAAAATATGCAACACGCATGAAAAGGCTCTTTCGCCAAAAATAGCCCTCTGTTTTATCTTAAGTTTTCGTACTTGATGTATGTACTGTCGCACCCTATCTGGTATTTGTGTATACGTAAACTATGAATTTATGTTTTCCCTCAGCTTGTGTTTTTTTTTACGTGAAACTGACCCGTACTGATCTATATGTGTGTGCACTGAATAGCCTATTATTGTACATGTCTCTCCCTCTCTCTCCCTCTTTTTACGTTGTACGTGTACTAATAGCCTATTTGGTACGCACGACGCTCTCTCCCTCTGAGGGCTCCCTCGCTCCCTTTTGAATAAATGACGACACTGTACCTCGCCGGTACGGGAATAATTGGCTCTTAGACACGACAGTGTTTGAACAAATTGACAGAAACAAAGCGATCGTATTTTTGCCATATTACTGCCTCTCCTTTCTGTAAAATGATGAAACTTAATTGGCTGAGAAAGAAAGGACAGGTGAGACGACTGATGTCCCCTAATCTGACCCTTAAAAAGGGAACTATATGTCAGTGGCTTTTGTCTTAAGTACTTTGGTAACACCACCCTCATCGTTCGGATTACCACCGCCCATTGTACAAAAATAGAATGTCCGATACGTCCCCGTTCCTCCAGAATGGTCCCAGTTCTGTACCAGCCATCCCAGAAAATCTTAAAGACTGTAGATATAGTCCCATGATAACAGCATTTCACAATTTTTATAAATTAACAGACCTTGAAGAAACATATAGCTCAACAGGATTTGTTTTAGACAAACGCGAGTCTCTACTGAAGGAGCCGGTTTGAATTCGATAAACTATGTAATTTTTAGACATCAGACTTCTTGCCACGTTCGCAAATATAACAAGAGTAAAACGCCAGACAGACGTGTTGTTTGAAAATAAAAAATGCTTGCCCACCTGCACTACAGCAATGATGCATGAGTTAACAACATACACCGATGTAAGGATTACTAAGCATCCACCCTATCGTGACCAATGAACGTTTCCCCAACTACTTGGGGTTGGGAGAGAAATTAAAGTGTGTAAACGTCTTCCCCTGCCAATTCTCTAAAAATTGTTTTTTTATACTCATTCAAGGATAACGTGCAGTCGTCGGGAGGAGAGAGGCCGGATGTGACGCACAGCCTGGCTGCAGATCGGGGAATATCTATGACCTCGACCTAGGTGGAGCCGCAGAGCAAAGAGTTGCGGGACAAGGCACCATTCTCAGCGTGGAAAGTGAAGGAAAGAAGGGCCACCCAGAAGCCCCTGCACGTTGATGAGCTCGTGCCGAAAGTCCCAGCCCATTGTGCCCCATTGGTGGGCCCACTTGCTTGAAATTTCTGCCCTCCTTGGTCCGTTTCAGATCTGATCCCACTCCACCCTCTCTTCCCTCGGCCTCCCAAAGCACGCCCCCATCACCCCCTTTTTTTCGTATGGGATTTTTTTTAACTTGACTCTGAGACGAAAGACAGCACAAAAAGATAGAATAGGGTTTGTCATGAAGGAAGAACGGAATGCGGGTACCCCGCCTAAGGTACCTATGATAGGTTAGTTAAGGAACTGGACAAACACAGGACTGTGGTCCGGGAGCAAAGAATGGCCACACCCTGCAACGCGAGATCTGAAGTAGAGCTGGACGCATAGCTCCACCGCCGGTGCTCAACAGTGCCAACGAAAAAAGAAAAACAATGAGAGCTTACCAGTGATGGCTCGCTGTAAAAAGACACTGGACAGACGAACCCTTTTTGAACATTGCCACCCCTTGACTGTCCCTCGTATTAAGTTGAATTCCTCTCCCAACCACTTGTATTGATTATCACCCAATTGAGCTTTCGAAACCTTACATCGGTCACTTTCAACTGTACATGGATATCTAAGAAAGCGTTAAGTCTGTATCATGACTTAATAACCCTTATTTGGCCAGAACATTTTTGTATGACATCATGTTTGTGTTCGAACGAATTTCCTACGTCGTCTACATAATATCCCCGTCTCCAAGGTCTAACATACGACACAGCTAATGTAATTTTGTATGCACTGCCTCCTCGCCTATCGCATCGACTACATGTGGTTATGTACGATTCTGTTAACATTGATAGCAGGATTATTTCCATCTGCCCGTAATGCATATGGGCTACCAAAGACCTCGATAGACAGCCCAGCCACATGCTTCCCTTATTAGTATAACTAGATGTCAGCTTGTACGTCCTTGCCTCAGACATAAACAGAAATGAACTAACTCATGATAAAAACTGGGGACTGTGGAAAATGACTAAAATCGGTATACATAAGCGGCGTTCATTTATGTTCACCACAGCCACTGTTGAAAGTAGAGCGACAACCATGAAAACAGTAGCCACGCCATCTTGTCCCTTTTAGGCCCCATCGCGAAAGTAGGTGGCAGCCATTTTTGTGTCACGACCTCTCTGCCCACTGCCAATAGCCTGCGCGCCTCTCCCCCTCACACCCCAGCCTCGCAAGCATTCCCCCGCGCCCGACAGCCCCCGGTTTCTCCTGCTTGGACCATAAGCGCACCTCTAGCGCGACCCTGTCTCCGAGCCACATCCCGTGCTGAACCCCCTCGCTCTTTCATCTCATTCAAAGAACAGGCCCTTTTTGATAACCTCTTCCTGCCTGCCCGATTGTCCAGACCGATCCCAGGCCATCACCTAGCCCGGCAGATGCAGTTTATTGCCCCCTACAGTAGGACCCCGCCTCACATCAAAGGAGCGGCGGTTAATCAATACCCTCACACCTCCAGATCCGACCGATCGCCCACTTTCCCGTTCCCAGCAGAATGTCCAGCTGCGCGACAACCACCACATGCTGAGGTCGAGGTGGGAACTCTACTGTAAATATGTGTTGGAACGGGGGTGAAGCGGGGATTCCGAGGATGTCTTTCCGTACATCAAGTATTGAAAAGAATGTGTTTCATGTAATAAAGCAATAAACCTGTGTATAAGAGGTCAGGCCTCAAGGATGCGTTTAGAGCACCTCGAGAAGATACCCTGTTGTCTGATTTGACGTGTTCTGCTCCGTCGGAATAAACTCCTGTTTCCTGCCTTCTGCCTACAGCGCCTGCCTCTTTGTTTGGTAATCTCGAATGGTATGAGAGGCGGCTAACGCCGGGCAAATACTGAAGGGTTCTTGGTCGAATTCGGCCCTACCTTTCGACACTGGGCAGTTAGTATGCTCAAGGTGTAAATCTGATCATGTTGTTCCTCTTCACATGTTTGCATTGTGACCATGCTCAATTAAGCTCTGGCAAGAGGGTATATTGCTCTTAAAATTATATAGACTCAAATTTGGAACTGGACGATCCCACATTATAGTCCCTATATTTGTATTTTGGCAACACTGGTGCTACGGTTATGGAAATCATGATAGCTAGGCAGTGGAAAGCTGACACTTACCCTAGGTTTTTGGGCAGTTGTAGAGAAAATCGACAAGTTACACTTATGGAATTGACTTTGGCAATGTGGCACATGAAGACCCGTAGAATTTAAATTGGTCAAGAGGACTGGGGCAAATGGAGCATGGAACAGGCTGAATGAGCATGCATGGAGTGTTGGTCATTGCTTTATAATGAACTGTGCAAGGAAGTCTTTTTGTATGCATGTTGCTGTAAGATGGCATTGGTTTACGCTTTGAAATAACCACATATGATCAACTGTCTGCCACCTCTATTCTAACAGTTGTAGTGTAGTTCCTATATTCCCAATAGGCTCTGCGCATTGGAATAATATATCCTATAGATGTGACGTAGGACTTATGTCTAATAGGTCTCTATCAAAATATATTAGACTTAATTGTGAGTGCCAGCTAGCTCAGAG
This sequence comes from Lissotriton helveticus, assembly GCF_964261635.1. Taxonomy (NCBI): domain Eukaryota; kingdom Metazoa; phylum Chordata; class Amphibia; order Caudata; family Salamandridae; genus Lissotriton; species Lissotriton helveticus. Next base: position 610,883,788 of record NC_136071.1, on the reverse strand, counting down.
GTCACTAGAAACTTTCTCAAATAAACAAGAAGGGATTCGTTTCTGACAACCGCATAAACATGACAACTTTGTTTCCCCAAGATAAAACTGATCTTCAGAGTCGTGGAAACAATAGATAGATATTTCACTCAGTCAATCGTGCATGCTTCGTTTCACCAGAGGTGCAGAGAAAATAGAAAAACTGACGTTTTCAATAAAAGGATTTATTGAACAGTCTTGTTTCTCAAGCATAGGAAATGACCTGCTACAATCATAAAACTGGTTTTAAAATATAATGCATACAGTAGAAAGAGTAGAATAAAATAATACTGTAAGAGCATTGTATGGTTCCGAAACCATAAATAAATACATACATAAATAACAGAGGCTAAAAGTACGGAACTGGTGCTTCTAAAATATGCCTTCCCCGGTCTACCTAACCTAATCTTAGTACGAGGGAAGAAGTAAGTGAGGTGTAGAATAAATAGATCATTCTTTTGCCAAGAATCTGTCCAAGATTTCTCTTAGGGTCTAATCAGCTCCGTACCTTAATTTGGAATGGAGAAGGTAAGGCTCAGGACTCAATTTCCCAACAACCCGCAAGGGTAGCTTGGAAACACTGGAGCTGGATTTCTCAGCAGGAGAAAAGACAGCGTCTCTCTCAGTGCGTCTGTTGGAGGGTCGGCTTCCTTCGGCACTTGCAGAAGCAGGGTGCGTCGGGCAAGTAGATAGTCGAACTGCTCCAAACCACCATGTGTTTGCTATGGCAAGTGTGGGCATATTTATACCTTGAAGTTGCCGAGTTTGACGTAAAGGTGGACATAATAACATCATTAAAGACTCTCAGTTCTTTGAAAACACCATGGGGTCGATTCCGATCCGGTAAAAAACCAGTAGGTACGAATCGTATCCGAAGCCCTCTCCGTATGACTCGTACACACGCCGTACGACCCGATGAGTAAGATCCGGACTGGGGCATCAGGACGCTATCCGTACGGTCCACGTCAGGTAAGGGCGATTCGTACGGAAAAGTGCACAATCACATACACACTGTACGGTGCGTACCCCCCATGATCGCAGGGGGTACACCCCGTACACCCAGCGTACATGGGGTACGGTGTGTACCCCCCATGATCGCAGGGGGTACGCCCCGTACACCCAGCATACATGGGGTACGGTGCGTACCCCCCATGTTCGCAGGGGTACGCCCCGTACACCCAGCGTACATGGGTTACGGTGCATACCCCTGTGATCATGGGGGGTACGCACCGTTCCCCATGTACGCTGGGTGTACGGGGCGTACCCCTGCGATCATGGGGGGTACGCACCGTACCCGGGGGGGGCGTTCCATACCTGTTTTGGCGCAAACTCTGCTTTTACGGCTGTTTTCAGCTCCAATAAAAAAAGGGTTTTACGGTGCGTACCCGACACGTATCGTACTTGCTGGGTCGTATAAACCAGCCGCGAGCCGTACAGATGTCGCATACAGCGGGTTCCGATGGAGACTCGTACGGGGATTCGAGTCGTACGGTCTCTGTACGATTCGTACGGAGTCCGGCTCCTGGTACGAATCGTACTTCGACGTACGTACGCGGGACGTTGCAGGGTGCGATTCGTATGGGAAAAATGCTCCGAACGGCTATTCGGAGCATTTTTTCTCGATTCGGAATCGACCCCCATGAGTTCTTGGACAAGTCAGTATTCGAGCAAGGGGAAGTCCCTGGTCGTTGAAGCTGAGATTTCCAAGAAATCGTTGTAGATTTTCAGAACTAGTGGAAGTAGCCCTGTCGTATTTGGACTGCATGAGCTATGTCTAAATATGGTTATGATTCTTATGCCTATGTAAGGACATAGTGATTTATACCTATATAAGGGCATGAATCAGGAAATTTACAATAGTGTCCTAAAATGGTTCAGTGGGATGTTTTTATTTTTTTCCCCTGTGAAATGCAGGGGTTACTCAATGGCTTTAGACCAATGCCCCTTGTGTGATTTTGGCTGTGCCTTCCTGAAAACAACGGTTCACCGAGAATAAATGAGAATTTTTTTAAAGAAAAGAAACTAAGAAAATGCCAAAACAGGCTCCCAGAATACGGTGGCTCACCCGGCATTCGGTTTTGAGGAATTATGTTTCCTTCACACACAACACCTTTTATAAATGTATGGGCTGGGGGAATGAGAGAGAACGTATGTGGGTAACCGTTTGCACTCTTTCTTTTATACACAAAAGGACATAAAAAGCAAACCTACCCCAACTCAGGCTTTCAAACTATGAAAACCAGAAAGCCACCATTTTATTCATTATCAGGATGACTTGTGCATCAATATTTGAAGTAAAGACCCTGGAGAAGAATTTTCCAAAAAAGGACGGGATGTCCTCACACACTCCTTGGGTGTCATACTTCATCATTGGCTATCCCGCACTCGCCAGAGAATACTTGCGCGGCCAGCTTGAAGTCAGATTCAGGGAGGAAAGGTTTTAGAGTTCGTAGTAGACTCAGTTGTAGGTTTACTCCTTTTGTGGTGGCACTAATATGAATGAATGAATGAATGAATGAATGACAGCTTATAAAGCGCACAGCTATCTTGGATGTGGTATCCTTGCGCTAGTAGACCACCTAGACTTAGAGTCCAGAAACAACTGCCCCTGACTAAAGAGCCATTTAGGTTTTTGTCCAAAATTATTCCTAGTGATTTGGCTCACTCATTGATTTGTGGTGTGCAATTGAAAGCTATTAAATGCTTCATCCAATAGCTCGTTGAGTGTATCTGGTTGGGTGGGGCGATTAGGAGAATTCAGTTTTTTGAGTGTTAAGTTTGATGTGGTTGTATGAGAACTCATTTTGGGTGTTTTGAAGAATAGAATTTAGGGATCGGATGTCTTCAGGGGTCGAAAATTCCTCATCTTATGCTTTCCCAGACTCTCTTTGCAGGCTGCTTCTCCTTCTATTTACCCCTAAAGGCCCTCAGATGGCCACAGGAAGTCTATTAGTGTCAACCCAGTAACTGTCTGCAAGCTACTAAGAGGTCCCTCAGCTTACCAACACATGAAGGCACATAGCAGGCCCTCATTAAAACTGCCAGCACTCACAATCGATCATCTCTACCCAACAGAGTCACACCCAGCTCTCAAAACCTCTTAGCCAACTCTAAGAGAACCAAGGTTAGCCCCCAGACTCCCTCAGTGAATCCTCAGCCACTCACAGAGACACTTTTCTAGTCCTGAGACACCGTCTATGGGATACAAACAATGCTTCTTTTTTAGGTCTCATGACCTTAAATGCGCGCAAGCGCATTGAGGAACGAGAATTCAAGTGCTCAAAATGCTCATGAAACCACCAGCTTTTTGCTGGCGTTTTCATGCAGTTCATGTGAACCACGTGTTCAAACATGAACGCGCATCAGCCTCCCTCCATTTGCCGCACAGCACATCAAAGGGCTTCGCCCAGCGTGCGCTCTGCGGCTTCTCGGCTTCTCCTCCCCTAACTTCCTTGCATTTCTCCTCCCCCTCCCCAGCCAGCTCCTAAAGCAAATACCTCCCCATCTATAAATATTCAACATTTTGGTATCTAACTACCAGTGCAGGTTTGACAACAGCCAAACAATTCCTACTCTGAGTGTGCATCAATCTTAGCACACTTTTCATGAAGAAGTTTATTAAGAAATGATAAAGCCTTGAAAAAGCGACTATTGAACATTGCGTGTTGGCTTTTTTTTATTTTTTAACACTAAACGGACCCTGAAAAATATCTGATGAATATAGATAGGATGCTTTGAACTGTTATTTATCAGAGGAATAAAGAAGCTCAAAAGAACAAGCATTGGAAATGCAATAGGTCTCGCAATAACGCGAGTCTGAACTATTAGCATTGTAAATGATAATGCCCTTTATTTTTGCGTTCTGGTTTTTGGAACATAAATAAAAGGCTTTGTCATTTACAAGGCCTATAACTGAAATTTGCGTTAAAACGAGACCTATTGCATTGCAAATGCTTGTCATATAAGAGAACACTGGGCCCCTCTTTTGCATTAAGCTCATTAGATAATATTCATAAGAACTGATGCTTTTAAATGGTATCCATCATTTTATTTGAGCATTGGAATTAAGCTCTAGAGGTAGAACACATATCTAATGAGGGGACGTAATATTAATTTACTAATGATGAGATTGTCAGTACTAATAAAAAATATGTTTTCCCACAGTAGTGCACAGCACCAGAAACTGGCAATCTTTACAAGTTACAGTATGTAAAAAAGATAGATTGGAATGTTATAAAGCAAATTATTTAATTGCACACTATTGGTATTCACCTACCCCTCAAGCCAAGAGAGGGCCGCACAAAGTCCATTTTAATACCCAGAATAAAGGCCACTGCATTAAACTAACAAATGCCTTTTATGCCTAGACTTGTACATACCTACTTTACAAGTAACATGCAGACAACTTTTAACTCCTTCGACGCTCATGACGAGCTCAGCTCGTCATGGAGTTTCCATTGATTTCAATGGAAATTACATTAACATCCTTCAGATGCCTTAGCATCCAAGTTGGATAGCTTGGAATGGCCATATAAAAATTTTACAAATTTTAACAATAGCAACATGCATCACTCCACCATCATTATACTTCTCGATTCTTTCTCTAATATAAAAACTCCATATACAAATTAACAGACAACATACTTTTTTTTGTTTTTAGTTTTATATAGCGCAAACTCACCCAAAAGCATCAGAGCGCTTTACAGGAGTGCCATTTGTTTTACAGCCGGGCACATTTATATTGTTAGGCATGGAGAGATGAAGTGATTTGTCCAAAATCACTGTAGGATAAGCGTCTCCGCTGAGACTAAAACTCGGTTCCCCAGCTTCGAGCATAACTGCTCTGGCCATTCAGCCACATCCTCCACGCTTCTTTTCTTAGGTCTTGCCTACCAGACAATACAAGTTGTCTAACTGTGGAAGCATTATTTTGCATGTACAGTGGGCGTAGAGCCCACCCATTGGTTACCATCGGTTGACGGTGCTAGAGATCGCGGGTCACCCGACCAATAATTTCGCCACTTCTGGCTTCGGGCCCATATACTTTACTTTGTCACATACATTGATCAGATGACCACACAATCTACTACCAATAATTGTGAGTTCCCTTTCGAAAAATGTCAATGTACCTAACTTACCATCCACCGTTATGGGTACCTATGACCACGATGGGTCAGGGAGCTAGCTGTAAAAGGAAAGGCAGCAAAATATAAAACCCAACTTTTTATATTTTATTTCATGAAATGACCACGGACAACTGAGAAGTTTTAAAAGTTTATCTTAGATTTCAGATTCTTCAATCATACAGTTTATTGTAATGAGGCAATCTATAATCAGAATAACGAAGAGCACATAACTATATAGGAAGAGTATACAGGTAACCATCTAACCCACTAATGAGGGAATTCAGAATTAGCGGAAATGAAATTCAAGGGAGAGTACTAAATGCTAGGCATTTTATGCACGTATTAGGAACTTTATCATAGGGTCATATTTCGAGAGGAAAGACACTAGGGTAACCTATACATCTATGGAAGGGGAAAAAGTGCAACACGCTAAAATTCTAACGTTATTACTTCAATTCAGTATTTAAGGAAAATCTGTAAAACATTTATTTCATAATCAGTATGGTGAGATTTATACTAAAAAGACAAGGGAACATAGGAACACGCTATGAAATGTAAACTGTAATCGACTTTAATGAAATGCAATGATTTGCGGAGAAAAACATGGAAAATTAACGTATGCAAAGGGTATGTCTTTATTGAAGCAAAGACAGAAAAATAGGAAGGTGCAGTTTAAGAACTCAGAGCGATATTTACCTAGACTGGTGGGAAAACCAACCCTGGCCACGGGTCAGTTAAGGACAGGAAATACCCCCAAGGAATAGCAGTCATCAATGGGACAGCAGGTGCAGAATGGACACCCCAGGACAGGACAGGAAACCCAGATTAGGATCAGGACAGGACCACCAGGACACGACCAGCACCCGCAGTTCGGAAGCAACGCCTGCGCTCCACCTTCTCTGCAGCTATCAGTCGGAACCCCGATTGGGTTAGCGAACTCCTCAGCAAAGTGCTCCGCCAGCACTTAAGGTTTAGTAAAACCTTAGTCTATGATCAAATTCGGACAGAGTGCTCCGCAGCGCTCTGTATCAAGTCACCTATTGAGTGCGTTGGGTCAGTGACAGGTCAGCTATTCAGACAAGTCGGACAATTTCCCTAGGTGAACCTAGGCTAGATATACTCTTTTGGGTCAGTGTACCACCCTCCAATGTTGCAAAGTGTCAGAATCCCCAAATTTCGATTGGTCCTAAGGTAGGATTTGGTTAACACACCAATCAGAACAGACTATTCTAAGGCCTAATTTACATGTTAAGGTACCGCCTAGCAAGATTGGGGTTCCCACGAGAAGTCGCAGAGAATACAATGGGAAGAATACAATGTATACAAATAGGGTACAAGTTATGCTTTCTCGCTGGGTGAAGGTTCATCTTCCCATGCAGGCTCTGCCAGCAACCTTCTTTGGCTTGGTTTCAATGCCACCGCACCATCGATTGATTCTGCGCAGAAGTGCCCTCCAAGATGGACTCCCCAGCCCCATCACCCCTCAGTGCTGAGGATACATGAAAAGTAAGCGAAAACAAATTAATACATGGAAAATAAATCAATGTACTTCATATCATGATGTCGTACTTTAGCTTCATTATTATAAAAATATACTATGCGTTATTGGTAAGTGCAACGAACAATGTCACAAGAGCAGCAGCATAAAGCTTCACCACGTTATCAAAGCACAGCCATCTTATTGCTTATTATGCATGCGCACCCTTTCCCTCCAAAACTATGTCTACGCAAAGTCACGTGAGTGTGACTGACGCATGCGCAGAAGAGGAAAGTCAAGCAGCGGCCATTTTAGGGACATGAATTAATCGTATTAGTAGAACACATAAGCAAGCATCTCTATGATTCCCACGCACATTCAAAATACATAAAATTAGTAAAATTAGTAAAACAAACACTTGAGGTTAGATTATAATTTTTCGAGGTTCTTGACTCGAGCAAGTCGCGATGCGAAATCTTGCTCTATCAATCCCCTCTTTGATGATATTTACTATCATCACAAAAAATGGAACCAGATGCCAACTTTCTTTCACACTTTGTACATCTCTATCTCCTCCAACAAGCGATTCAGCTTCTCTTTCTCAGTTTTGGTAGGGTGAGAATTTTTCACCTTTTTATAAATCTGATTATTCATTTCTTCCAATTCAAATTCATCCGCACTCCGTTTCACTCCTCTTGCATTCACCTGATACTTCTTAGTATGCTTTCGACATTTGCAACAGACGAATATGAGAAATAGGATAAGACCTATCACTCCAATTGGCATCAGTACCTTAAGTAATAAGCTTTTACCTAAGCTAGCAAACCAATGTCCTACATTGGAGAGACCATCAACCAGTCTCTTCCAAGCACTGTCAACCTCGAGTGGTTTGAGTTCCTTTTCCAAATTAGTAATGTTTTTCACATATCTTTTGAGCTGTACGCTTTTGTCCGGAATGTAAGTGCAACAATGTTGCGCCTTCAGCATCCGGCAGACTCCGCCCTCTTTTGCTAATAAGGTGTCAAGAGCAAGTCTGTTCTGCAAAACCATTGATCTGATCGCAACCATTTCGGTATTGACCAGCAGAAATTCATGAGCTGTGTCAGTAGACAACACATCCACTATTGTGGACAATTTGCAAATTCTGTGAGTGTTCAGAACCACTCCCACTCCAGGTATCAGTGCACTAAAAATACTACCCATTATTTCACCTACGCTTTCTCTTTTACTACGCACTAAGCCATTAGTATTTTCACTGCTTCCAGCAATTTCATTCACATGGTATATTCTCGGGAAAACAATGCCAAAATAGCAGCTTCCATACCAGTGATCCGGCAATTTCAAATAAGCCTTGTCTCCACATATATAATAAATTCCAGGAAACACAGGCTCTGACCCATTTTTGAATCCCCAACCTCCAATTACCTTGTAATTGTGCTCACATTGACTGGAACCAATGAAAATGTTATTATAATAACTAGTCTTCTCGCGATGAAGACAGAGTTTCCCTTTCTTCTCGAAATCCAGCAACAAAGCAGGCCCTGCCCCGCCATTTGAGGTGCTTTCCATGTTTTCAGCCCATTTAGGTGTTCTCTGCCTTTTGTCATTTGCCTTTCTTTGGAAACTCACCCTTCTTTTCTCTGCCATGTTTAAGAATACCTTTTCTTGTTCATGTAATAAACAGGTCAAGTTGTCTCTGTGTGCTTCATTTAAATCTATTGTACCTATAGTCAGAAAATATTCTCCCATATAACGTGTAACGTCACTTTTGGTATGTACAGGATTCAGATTTCCACGTATAGGAAGTTCAGAAAAGATCACGTCATTGTTAGAATAATAGTACTGTAACGGTCCTCTTTTGTAAAATAAGCTTGCTAAAATACTACAGGAGATTCCATAGGTCAGAGGTAGGTGATGATATGTCACGCCTTCAGCCACAGAAGTAGGTAGCTTCATGCAGACATAGCAATCTTCTATTTCCATAGTTTCTACATAATGCACTAACAGGTTTGCGAAAACATTTAAATGAGTCTTGTTTCTAACTCCGTGGTAATGTAGTCCTTCCTCATCTGATGCTTCTAAGTCTCGTTTTGTCTGTCTGAGTGCTTTTTCACGTCTTTCTACACTTCGTGTTGTCAGTTCTTCAGTATCAGGAGTCTGGGTAGGGTCAATATTAGTATTTTTGCTAACCATAAAAGGAATGAAAACTGTTAATCCTATCCAAATTAATATAACTATAACTATACTACATATACACACCTTGCAGCATGTTTTGCAACAACTGCGGCTAGGTCTACCACTCACATTTGAATCAGACATTTTGGCTCAGAAGAATTTTTTTTAACCCCTCTTTGTGGCTTTGCCCAGGTATTTTTATGCTGAGCAATTTCACGGCGGTTCTTCCTCTTCTTCTTCAGAGTAATCAGTAATCTGTTCTCTGTCGCTTTCGTCAGTAATATCAAGATCTTCAAAGTTTTCCAAGATCAAGTAGGTCCACTCCGGATCCTTGTATTTTTCGTTTTGTCTTTTTATTCGCTCACTCCTTCTCTTGGAGCTATCTTCAGGTATTTCTGCAATTCGGGGACTTTTTCTGATATCTGCAAGTTTCTCTTGGACAGTTTTTATTCTTAATCTTAGTCTCTTAATATACCCTGGCTCAATGTGCTTCTTTTTCTTGAGTCTTTTGGTTGGCACTGTTATTTGGCTTTCTTCTAATGTCCTTTTATTTTCACTTGTTTGTGGCACTTGAATTTCTGCCTTCTCCCTTTCTGTCTGACTAGTCCCAGGTCTTGTATCTATTTCTTCTGCCTGGTTACTAAGCTGGCCTTGTTCAGGTGAGTTTTGATTTTGGCTTTCAAATGTCTCTGTTTCTGTGTCCTGAACACGTTCTTCTAATTCTGCCTGATCCTGCTCGAGCACTTCGATCCCTTGATTTTCTTCTGCTCTAACTATTACACTATGTCTAGTCTGTCCCTTTTCAACATCAGGAGTCAGTGGAGGTGTATCGATCACTTGTTCTGTCCCTGTCTGACCTTCTTCTTCGTCCTCAGATTTGATGTGAATCTCAATGATCTGAGGGTCTTCGCCTGTGCCTTGCTCGACCTCTCTATTCCACTCTCTGTCTTCTCTTATTCGCTCTCTTGTTCTGAGTGGGTCTCCAGGAAGGTCGATTATGGGTATCCAATCTTCTGGCCAAATCTTCTGCAGCTCGTCATCAGCTACTTTCGGACCAACAACTGTGGGATCCTCCGCAGTACTAGTGCTTGGCCATACGTCATCGGCTACCTCTGGACCAACGCTTACAGGACCCTCAACGGGACTGGTGCTCGGCCGTCTGATATCAGCTACTTCAGGACCAACAGCTGTAGACCCCTCAGCTGGACAACCTTCGGCTCCAGGTTCCTCGTCGGGTATCACCTTCTGGGTATGGCTGGCATGGATCCACTTGGGAACTCCTGCACACTTCACCGCTGTCGTGGTGACCAGGATTATTTGGCGCTTTTGTCCCCACCTTGGTTCAAGGCAACTCGAACGAGTATGCTTCTTTATCTTAACCCAGTCACCAGGAACCAATTTGTGAACTGGTGTTGTCGGGTTGGCGACGGCGTCTGCCCCAATCTGACAAGAGATAGAACGCACTTGGTCACCCAGTTGCTTGCAGTATTCAAGTACCAAATCATCAGAAATGTTTAACAGTTTGTATCCTGGTACCCAAGCTTGTCTCATCACTCTTCCCATCAATATCTCATGGGGACTCAGGCCTGTTCTTCGATCTGGAATGCTTCTGAGTCCCATCAGAACAAGAGGCAAGGCATTTATCCAGTTCAAGCCAGTAGAGTCACACATTTTTGCCAATCTATTTTTTATAGTGCCATTTATTTGTTCTACCACTCCAGAAGCCTCTGGATGATATGCACAGTGCAGCTTTTGTGTGATCCCGAATGCTTTGCAAAGCTGGGCTAAAATTTCATTCTGAAAATGGGTGCCTCTATCTGAGTCAATAAAGACTGGAACCCCGAACCTAGGTATCAACTCTTTTAGTAGGAGCTTAGCTACTGTTATGGCGTCATTCTGTGTGGCAGGGTAAGCTTCCACCCACTTTGAAAATAGGCAGACAATGACTAAGACATACCTTTTTCCCTCACAACGAGGCATGGTAATGAAATCAATTTGAATTCTCACAAAGGGACCCCCTGATCTCCCAATTTTTATCAGTTCAACTACTGTTCTTTTGCCAGCGTTGAACTGCTGACAGGTCAAGCACCTCTGGCAGAGAGATTCTGCTACTTTCCTGAACTTCTTGTTGTACCAAGTCTGTTGAAATACCAGAACCATGGCATCCCTCCCAATGTGTGATCCCTCATGTATCAATCGAGCCATTGGGGCAAGCAGGTGTCTGGGTAACACAGGCATACCATTTGGGCCCACAATGACACCATCCTCACGTCTTGGTTTACAACCTTGTTCTTTCCACTTCTCTTTCTCTTCCCAGGGCGTCACATGCTGCCATTCTTTCACTTCCTCCCATGTAGGCACTTCTTCAAACATTCTAAGTTGGCAGCTGTTTCCAACCCCACCCCGATTGGGATTTATTCTCATTTGTTCCATAGCACATTGTTTTGCCACCCGATCAGCAAAGTCATTTCCCATAGATACAGGGTCAAGGCCCTTTTTATGAGCAACACATTTGACCACTGCCAATTCTTTTGGTAATTGGATTGCCTCTAAAAGGTCTTGAACAACTTTTCCATTTCGAATGGGGGTACCTGAAGAAGTCAGGAATTCTCTTTGTAGCCATAACTGGCCAAAGTCATGCACAACCCCGTAACAGTACTGACTATCAGTATATACTGTCACTTTTTTGTCTTTTCCCAATTTGCAAGCTCTTATCAGGGCGATCAATTCGGCTACTTGTGCAGACTTAACTCCAAATAGATAGGATGCTTCTTAAATTTTGTTTAACGTGACTACAGCATATGCAGCACTTAGGCCTCCTAGTTCATGCCTCAGGCATGAACCATCCACGAACCATTCCTCATCATGTACAGGCAAAGGAGTTTCTTTAATGTCTGGGCGAGGTTTTGTACTGAACTCTGTCAGGTCAATGCAGTCATGCTCATTATCTCCCTTATCTTCCATTATCATTGAGTCAGGGAGTAGAGTGGCAGGGTTTAAAATGTTACATCGGGTGATGACTATATTTGCAGCGCCCATGAGAATCCTCTCATATTTAGTCAGCCGACTAGGGGAGAGATACTGAGTTTTTGTACGAGTCAATAGGATCACAACTGTATGTGGAACATACACCGTTACAGGATGTCCCATAATAATTGACTCACTTTGTTCTAAACTGGTGCAGGTTGCAGCTACTGCTTTTAGACATCCAGGTAGTCCAGCAGCCACTGGATCCAAAGTGGCAGAAAAATATGCCACAGGTCTTCTGATTAAACCATGCTCCTGAGTCAGGACGGACAATGCACAATTGTCACGAGTGTCACAGAAAAGGCCAAACTCCTTAGAGTAGTCAGGCATTCCCAGAGCAGGGGCTGTACACAGGCAATTTCGCAACTGTGTGAAAGCAGTTAAGCTCTCGTCATTCCATTCAACTGGGTCCTTTGCTCCTTTCTTTGTCATTTGTATCAAAGGCTTTGCAAGGACTGCGGATCCCACAATCCATTGCCTGCAGTAACCTACAACTCCGAGGAACATTCTGATTTCTTTCTGAGTACGGGGTAACTGCATATTTTGAATTATTCTGACTCTCTCTGAGGTGACTTTTCTGATACCTTTTTCTATCTGGTGTCCCAGATATTTCACGGATTTCGAACAGAACTGTAATTTCTCAGGGGCCACTTTATGTCCCTTTTCACTCAGGTGATTCAATAGGGCAATGGTGTCAACCACGCAATCCCTATGGCTTTTAGACGCCACCAATAGGTCGTCGATGTACTGTACCAAAACAGATTTTCCAGGTAAGACTAAAGTTTCAAGGCATTTTTTCAAGATCTGATTAAAGATAGAGGGGCTTTCTGTGTACCCCTGGGGGACCCTGTTCCAGACATACACGTTACTGTTGAAAGCAAATGAGAATAGAAATTTGCTATCCGGATGCAATGGGATTGAAAAGAAAGCATGACATAAGTCTATCACAGTGAACCATTCAGCATCCCAGGGGATCTGATACAGAATCACTGCTGGGTTCGGGACAATAGGGCAGCAAGGGACCACTATCTTGTTTACCTTTCTCAGGTCCTGCACTACTCGATATTTGCCATTAGGCTTTTTGATGCCCATAATGGGTGAGTTGCACGGGCTACTCATTACTTCCTGTATGATGTTTGCTTCTAGCAGTTTCTGAATTTCAATGGCAACACCTGCTCTTACTTCTGCACTCCATCTGTAAGGCTTGGTATTGGGGTATACTGCATTTTCTTTCATAGCTATTTGTATGGGGTCTATGTTTTTCATTAATCCCACATCCTTTCCTGTAAAGTCCCACACTTCTTGTTTCACTGTCTGCTGAAGTTCTTCAGGTAGGTCCTGTATAGTCAGTTGTTTTATTTCTGAGTCAGGTCTAATTAACATCAGCTTGTAGATACCGTCTTCATCTGGTGTTTGAATTTCGACGCCCTTTGGTGTGCAAAAGATGGTACAATTCATTTTGCACAGCAAATCACGTCCCAATAAATTTACCAGACTGGTATCACAGACAACAAATCTGTGCATTTGTTTAAAGTTTCCAATTGAGATCTCCATGGGTTCGGTAACAGGTGTACTAATCAATTGATTAGATACTCCTACTACTTGGATTGCTTCTCCCGAGAGGGGTAGGTTTGGAACGTCCACTGTTCTCACAGTAGAACGGTAGCACCAGTGTCCAATAGAAAGGTGACATCATTTCCATCAACCTTTCCTTCAATGTATGGCCCTGACTGGTCTACCGGCAAAGAGGCGCCAAGTACGCACTCCTCGTCCTCCCCTCTCAGGCCCCGTCAGTACTGGTCATCACAGAAAAAAGTGTCATTCAACAAATACTGCGAAGTTGCTGTATTTCTATCTTCATTGCCTCCCCAGATTTCTACATCATCACCCTGTGGTGACTTCCCTTTAAAAATAGGTTTTGGCGCTCGAGGCACTTGAATCGTTTTTACCTGCTGCTGGGTCTTTCTTTGCTTTTCATTCTGCGTCTGTGGAATTAAATCAGGTGTTTGGGCATTATCACCTTGTAAATATGGACACTCATCTCGCCAATGTCCAATTTCTCCGCACTGGTGGCAGGGAAATTTCTTTTTCGCTTCTTCTCTACTCATTTTAGGCCTAGGTTTTCCTCCTCCCCCAGCCCCAGGGCCTTGGTTCTGAGTAGTTTTGTTTAACTTACTCAATTGCTTTTCCTGCTGTTCTGCGAGCTTTACTTGAGCCCACATCACCTTCTCCTTCAGGGCCTTTTTCTTTTCTGCCATTTCGTCCTCACAGTACTTTGCGTACCGTAGGACCTCATCTATCTTTTTGGTATGCCAACAGATTTTATTATCCTTTATCCACTGACAAATTTCGGGTCTTAAACCGTTTACAAACCTGTAAATGAAATGGGTCATGTCCTTCATCTCGATGTTATCTATACCACTGTATGTTTTAAATACCTGCAACAGCCTTTCATAAAAAGAATGCACTGTCTCATCTCTTTCTTGCGTGGTTCTATCTATCTTGGTCCAATCAGTTTCCTTTGCAGGCACTTTTATTTTCAAATGTTGAATTACTTGTTCATACTTCCTCATCACTTCCTTCGATGGTTCCCCTGTTTTTTCATCTCTCGGGTATTCCTCACTAGGCCAGGCTATGGCTATCTTACACTCAGTCCACAGATCTACAGGGACCACTATGTCGAAGAACCCATCCAGGTCCTTCCACAAGCACTTTTGCACTTTTACGAATCTTCCTACCTGCCGGTACCAATCGACTGGCTTTTCTCGCAATTTCCGGAAGTCATTGGTAAAGGACACAATATCCTGTCGGGACCATGGAACATGTACATATTTTCCTCCTGGCACTTCCCGCATCGGGCATAACTGTTCGGGCTTGTCTACCTCCTTTACGACAAATTCAGGAGTTACCTGCCTAGACCTGGCCTCATCCTTTTTCCTAGCCCATCTTGCTTTCCATTTTTCTACATCTCCCCATTTCTGCAACACTGTCAACAGTTCTTTGACCTGTGCCTTTTTCCCTGATATATTCAGGTTTTCCAAATCTTTGTCTGAAAATTCTGCTCGGTATGGCTTCTGCAAAGGTTTCGATTTTGAAATGTCTATTCCCATACTAGCAGCAGTATCTGTCAATTTTTCATGAAGTACTCGGACATTGCGGGTAAGACTTTTGCACATAAACAACAGCTCTTCTTCAGAGTAGGTATTTAATCTGTCTAATCCTACATTTCCTGCCTTTAATTCTTCTATTTCTACTCTCAGTTTGTCGAGGTCTAAAGGTTTCGTTTGCGAAGTTTGTTTCTCTAATTCTTGACTCCATCTTTCGATTTCCTCAGGTGTGACCAAAGTGACACTTCTAGTACCCGAAGTCGATTCCATTTGAATCTCCCTCGCATTGAAAGGATTATGTCTTTTCTGCATCCTTTTCCCTGTATTTCTAATGGGCAGGTCCATCAGTGAGACCTCAGATTCACACTCACTCGTCTGTTCATCTACAATTAAGGGTTCTGGTCTGGGCTGGGCTATGACGGGAGTAATGACTGGAGGTTTTGGACTTTCATGCTGATCCCCGTACAATGAAACCACGGGTCCGATTGTTACTGGGATTGTCAATGCTTCAGGACTGGTATTTAACTGGGTCATTTTCTGAATGATCTCAGCTCTCTGTTTTGCTAGAACCTCCCGCTCCTTCTCTTCCAGTAATCTCTCTAAGGATTTGTCATGCAACACCTGCGGGGTCAGTGTGGGAGCATAACTCGGGGAAGTGGGATGAGTCTCACTAGGTCCTTCACCATAATTTGGTCTTGGGAATACACTTCCTGTACCTAGGGATCTTCGTTCTTCCTCATACTGGGGCTGTAATAACGGCATTCCTGAACTTGAGGGTCTCATCTCGCCTCCGTAGGGAGGTCGAGAACAAAAGTCTCCTTCACTGGAATATCCTATCTCCCCCCTAGCTGACATTCTGGGGTATATGTTTCTGGTATCCACTGGTCCTAGACTCTCAGTATAGGGAGGTATGTGGTAACCCCCTCCTACACTTGCGGACCTAACTTCTTCCTGGGGAGGAAGTCTTCGGGAAATATCTCCTGCACTGGAAGGTCGGTGTCCTTCATTATAAGGGGGCGGACTTCTCGTACACAGGTCGTCTAATAATTCATCATCCGACTCTCCAATGGGTACCCAATGTTTTGATTTTTCCAACCGTTTCTTTCCCCCAGAAGGATCATCTGCTGGCATCATGGGAAACAATCCTTCCACTATCATGTTCTGCCTCCACTGTTTCATCTTTTTAGCTCGTGCTTCCTGCTTCAATTTTGGATAAAATTTAGTTAACCCTTTATCCATCCGTGGCTTATCCCTTTCGAAAGCCTCGATTTCCCATTCTTCTAGTGCTTCATACTGCGTTAACCTAGGTCTGAGATGTAAATCATTCATTCGGGTTCTCAAATTGAATAGAATTCTGCTGTTAAATGTTCCATCTAACGGAAAAGCCAATACTCCGTCATCTTTCGTGTATTCCACCCAATTTTCCATCCATACACATGTGTTGTACCCTTTATCGAACATCATGAAAGATGCGGGAGTGTTGGGTTGCGGTATGACAACACCTTCTCTAGTTTTAATCGGCTTGTCCTTTTTGAAATAATTCTTCACTTTGTTTACAAGAGACACTTTTCTCTTAGTTCCGTACATAATGTTGTTTTTAACTCCTTTCCACTGATCGTTCTCAAATCCCATATACCGTGGATCAGGTCTGGTATGTGGTCTATACGAATGCCACATACGATTTTTACGAGTGATTTTGTTTACAAAATCACTTCCAATCCTAGTGCGTCTTTTATTTTCGTGCGACCAATGAAATGCACGAGTTCAAAAAATCTCAACCAATGGGTGCGCTGCCTTTTCGCGAGACAGTTCCCACGCTCTGGCGCTCGCCCCTCCTTTACAATTTTTCAGCTCTGATACCAGCTCGCTACGCCTACCAATCCCAGCGCAGCACGGAGTGACGTCAGAGCAGCTTCGCGACTGACTCCCTCCTTCACAAGGTAACGGAAACTTTCTTTCTTTCTAAAGTGTTCAGTGCTTGGTTATTTAACAACGAATACACATTCGCCACTGTGCTCAAGTGTCTAGACAGGAAAGATTTGTTTTACTGCAAGTAAACTACTTCCATTTACTTTTCACTCACTACGAGTAGATCTCTTCTGCCTACCCTTCACTCTAGCATTGGAGAACCTATTACTCCCCTAGACTCATCCACCTTTCCGGGATATATCCGAGCCTAAAGTTTCCCTAGCGAACCCCTTTGCTTTCACTCGAGCTCCGATGAACCTGCTACTCTTCCCGTGCGACCCTCACTAGGTTATGCCACAGTAGGAATTTTGCCAATGAACCTCGTTACTAACATTTATTCAATCATACACTCAGAAAAACCCTAGTCAGTGCTTCCAGTTCTGCCTAACCTGCACCAACTTTCCTTGGGCCAGTGACCTCAAAGCAAGTGGATTCTATTCACCACTCGCTATTCAATTCCCCGGGGATTCCTAACAACATAAAAAACGTTTCACGTACGAATGGATTAATACATATAACAGTATAATAACAAGAACAATAATTTTAAAACATTTCATAATTTTTCAAAGTAAACAATTTCAAGCGATTGATCAATTTCTCTTGAAGCGCCTACTCTTATAGCAGCATCCGACTTAGCTAGACTAACTAGTCCTACCTAACCTTTAACTATTCCCTAACCATCCTCTTCGCTACCAGAAAATTACTGCTAGAGATCGCGGGTCACCCGACCAATAATTTCGCCACTTCTGGCTTCGGGCCCATATACTTTACTTTGTCACATACATTGATCAGATGACCACACAATCTACTACCAATAATTGTGAGTTCCCTTTCGATAAATTTCAATGTACCCAACTTACCATCCACCGTTATGGGTACCTATGACCACGATGGGTCAGGGAGCTAGCTGTAAAAGGAAAGGCAGCAAAATATAAAACCCAACTTTTTATATTTTATTTCATGAAATGACCACGGACAACTGAGAAGTTTTAAAAGTTTATCTTAGATTTCAGATTCTTCAATCATACAGTTTATAGTAATGAGGCAATCTATAATCAGAATAACGAAGAGCACATAACTATATAGGAAGAGTATACAGGTAACCATCTAACCCACTAATGAGGGAATTCAGAATTAGCGGAAATGAAATTCAAGGGAGAGTACTAAATGCTAGGCATTTTATGCACGTATTAGGAACTTTATCATAGGGTCATATTTCGAGAGGAAAGACACTAGGGTAACCTATACATCTATGGAAGGGGAAAAAGTGCAACACGCTAAAATTCTAAAGTTATTACTTCAATTCAGTATTTAAGGAAAATCTGTAAAACATTTATTTCATAATCAGTATGGTGAGATTCATACTAAAAAGACAAGGGAACATAGGAACACGCTATGAAATGTAAACTGTAATTGACTTTAATGAAATGCAATGATTTGCGGAGAAAAACATGGAAAATTATCGTATGCAAAGGGTATGTCTTTATTGAAGCAAAGACAGAAAAATAGGAAGGTGCAGTTTAAGAACTCAGAGTGATATTTACCTAGACTGGTGTGAAAACCAACCCTGGCCACGGGTCAGTTAAGGACAGGAAATACCCCAAGGAATAGCAGTCATCAATGGGACAGCAGGTGCAGAATGGACACCCCAGGACAGGACAGGAAACCCAGATTAGGATCAGGACAGGACCACCAGGACACGACCAGCACCCGCAGTTCGGAAGCAACGCCTGCGCTCCACCCTCTCTGCAGCTATCAGTCGGAACCCCGATTGGGTTAGCGAACTCCTCAGCAAAGTGCTCCGCCAGCACTTAAGGTTTAGTAAAACCTTAGTCTATGATCAAATTCGGACAGAGTGCTCCGCAGCGCTCTGTATCAAGTCACCTATTGAGTGCGTTGGGTCAGTGACAGGTCAGCTATTCAGACAAGTCGGACAATTTCCCTAGGTGAACCTAGGCTAGATATACTCTTTTGGGTCAGTGTACCACCCTCCAATGTTGCAAAGTGTCAGAATCCCCAAATTTCGATTGGTCCTAAGGTAGGATTTGGTTAACACACCAATCAGAACAGACTATTCTAAGGCCTAATTTACATGTTAAGGTACCGCCTAGCAAGATTGGGGTTCCCACGAGAAGTCGCAGAGAATACAATGGGAAGAATACAATGTATACAAATAGGGTACAAGTTAGGCTTTCTCGCTGGGTGAAGGTTCATCTTCCCATGCAGGCTCTGCCAGCAACCTTCTTTGGCTTGGTTTCAATGCCACCGCACCATCGATTGATTCTGCGCAGAAGTGCCCTCCAAGATGGACTCCCCAGCCCCATCACCCCTCAGTGCCGAGGATACATGAAAAGTAAGCGAAAACAAATTAATACATGGAAAATAAATCAATGTACTTCATATCATGATGTCGTACTTTAGCTTCATTATTATAAAAATATACTATGCGTTATTGGTAAGTGCAACGAACAATGTCACAAGAGCAGCAGCATAAAGCTTCACCACGTTATCAAAGCACAGCCATCTTATTGCTTATTACGCATGCGCACCCTTTCCCTCCAAAACTATGTCTACGCAAAGTCACGTGAGTGTGACTGACGCATCCGCAGAAGAGGAAAGTCAAGCAGCGGCCATTTTAGGGACATGAATTAATCGTATTAGTAGAACACATAAGCAAGCATCTCTATGATTCCCACGCACATTCAAAATACATAAAATTAGTAAAACAAACACTTGAGGTTACGAGATTATAATAGATTTTCGAGGTTCTTGACTCGAGCAAGTCGCGATGCGAAATCTTGCTCTATCAACGGTATACAACGTTTACAACGCAATTTTTACAACGCACTACCATTACAACTAAACTTTTACAACGCAAAATCATTACAACGCATGCATTTACAACGCAGTCATTACAACGCATGACACTACAACGCACACCACTACAACGCATACTATTACAACGCAGTCATTACAACGCATACCATTACAACGCATAAATTACCATCCAACACTTACCCTACTGTTGCACCCCCTGGAGTTAGAATAGTAATTTTAACCCCTACACTATCCAACACTTACCCTACTGTTGCACCCCCTGGAGTTAGAATAGTAATTTTAACCCCTACACTATCCAACACTTACCTTATATGCAAAGTACTGTAATGCGTTGTAATGGTATGCGTTGTAAATGTACTATGCGTTGTAGTGGAATGCGTTGTAAAGGTATTTTTTAAGTATTCGTTGTAATGGTATGCGTTGTAATGGTGTGCGTTGTAATGGATGTTGCGTTGTAAAAAATGCGTTGTAATGGTATGCGTTGTAAAAGTGTGCATTGTAACGTCATACATCCTCGGTTGACCTAATTATCACTCCCATATGCTTGCTTCTTTCCCTATGGCTTGCTTTTCTCTTCTTGTGGTTTTTCCTCACAAGGAGCAAAGCCTCTTTACTTTCCTTTTGTTTGGCTGACTTATATTGTTCCAGTGCTCACGTTTAGGTTTCCTTTTGGTTAAGCACTCAGAGTACATGTGTTTTCCAGTTCTCACCCTCATGCGCTCCTCCCTCTATTCAACACAAGACCCCTGGCCCGTGCTGCTTCCCCCCATAGAAATCTCCACCCTTGTGCTCAGTGTTGCTCTCTCCACCATTAGCTGCTCCCTCTCCCTCTCAGATGTTTCTCCCCGCCCTCCCACATTCCATGTTCTCTCCATCACGTGCTTCTTCTACTGACCTGTGTTGCTCTCTCCTCGTGTGTTGATTTCCCCCTCAACCCCAATACACTTCTCGTCGCCTGTTCTTGTGTTCACTTACATTTGAATAAAGAAGAAAATACTAAAAACATAGTGTTGAACTTCCTGTATCCACAACATAAAACCAGACTTTGGGATTCTCTTGCCCTATGATTCTACATATTTACCCTTAGCAACAAACCTATGACAATTTCAAAATACTTACCTTACACTAGGTGGTTCCTGGGTGAACAATCTGATAGGTGCGTGCTGTACCAACGATTGGGTCCTGTTCCATTGTGTGTGAACGTTGGCAGCACCCACTACACGACTGGGCTAACCCATTCACTTCTCACCTGCTTCTCCCTTGCCCACGCCTTTCACCCCAGTAGTCGTCTTCTACTTTTATTTTTTCAGACAAAAGAAAATACTTTTTTTTTTTTCAGATCGAAGTGGCGCCTATTGTCTTGTATCAGTAAATCTTAAAAAATGAAACTGTGCCCGTGTGACTCTGGAGGTGAGTGGGCCTGCTTTGTGATGCATAAAAAATGACACGCCCGGCAACATCCATCAAATCATGGCACCATTAATGTTCCTATTTTGTTCTTGCCAATGCAAAAAATTAATTGGCAGAGCCAAGAGGTCCAAAAGGTGAGACATATTTTGTTTTACCAATGCATGTTTTTTTATCCCTCAATTTGAAGCGAGCTGAGATAGTTTATCTGTAATTCCATTCCCTTTAAGCTGGTGGGAAACAATCTTTCACGCAGCAAGCTTATTCTCCAACACGCCAGTTCCGTTGCATTGTAAGCTTTCCTTCTATCTTAATATAAATCTCTAATTTTTTTCTAGTTTCTTCAACTGCAAACGTCTTTCTGTTTTTTTAGACATCCAAGCTGTGCCCAGCGGCTCCTGCTTACGATATTATCTGTTCTCCTGCAAGTTTGGGCACAAAGTAAGCCTTTCATCTCAAGCATTTTCAAGAAGGTATAATGTCATGGTAATTAACTCCTGAGGGGCGAATATTACCCCACAGCATGCATGGCCTGGAACGTTTCTTCATAAAGAGCTGGTTGTTCCTTTTGATTCCGCATTTTAAACTGTTATTTTTGTATTTTAACGTGGCGCTTTAATTTATATATGATTCCAGGTAACTGGAAACAAAAAAGAATAAGTCATCTAGTCTAATAAATCATGTATTGCTTTTAAACAAATCGTATAATCTTATTAAAAGATAACACAGTAAAAACAGTTCATTTTGCAAGGCATAATTTACCAATTCTTATTATGCCCCAGTGCATGTATCTAATGAGATCTGCAAATCCCTGCTCTAGGGAGCTAATACTTAGAAATATGACACGGAGATTGTTGCAGCGATTTCTAAGACAGCCTGTTTAGGTCTTCCTTGAAAGACCTCTGGCTCTCTGTACTTGCAAGCCACTTGATAATAATAATGAGAATATAAGGCAAGGCATATGACTGTTGTTTGATATGCAGTTTGGTTCTTCAATATTCTAAGGTTGCCACCTCAGCAAAGGTGCATCTTCAGGGTTTTGTTTAGATTCGAATAACCCTCTTCCACAAATAATAGCTCAGTAGCATCACAAGGCCCTGTGACTATTGGTTCCAGCTGCTGTTACAGGTAGGGGTGGGGTGAGGATTTGATGGCAGTTACCCCCTTGCAGAAGCTCAGTGAAGATTCTGCACCAAAAGGCCATGATGTCATCCCTCCTGATTTTCACATTAATAGCAAACATTGTATTGGCAAAACTGGAGGAGGCAAAGCTGTCATCCATAAAAAACGTTACAAATAACAATCATTGCAAATCTCACCATAGACGACTGTGAATCTTTGATGATAAGATGTAACCAAACTCCAGATATTATCTATTTGTTCCACTTAGTATAGAGGCCACCACACAGCAAAGCCAACTTTAAAGATATCCTACTTGGTACAGTAACCAACACGCTAACCTGTACATTTTAAGAGACCTCAACATATGGTTTGACAAGAAGAATCTAATCGCAGCTATCACAACCAATCTTGATGCCTTAAACCTACAACAAATCATTCCTGACCCTACTCACTGCACACAAAAGTTGTTAGATGTCATTTTTACACCCTAGGACTAGCCACAGTTGTAGACAACTCCCCCGTAAGCTAGACTGATAACAATATAATCACTTTCAATATCCACATATCTATCAATAACAACAATTCAAATACAACAAAACCAACAACTACAAATGCCTGTGCAGACAATGGGAAGAACTAGACAGGCAGCAACGCAACACCCAGCTTAAAAAAAAAACAATAAACATGAGTCGAAAAACATGTACATCTTCTACAACTGGATCTCCACTGCACTGGACAAATAGATGAAAACAAAAACCACATACAGAGTTGACCCCAAAAAGAACACAACATGGGTTAATAACAAAATAAAAAGAATGAAAGACCAGCTCATCATTCTGCAACGCAAATGGAAAAATAGAGTTCTACAGACAAAAGCAAGCTACAGCACTATAATACCGCATACAAAAGAGCCATCAGAGCCACAAAAGGACACCACTACTCCACGAACATAAATGAAGCAGAGTGCCCTTCCAAAGAGCTCCATAGAATTCAGCAATCCAGAGTACCTAAACACAGAAACACCATGATCACAATACTTCCCTAACAAAATCTCCAATTAACTGATCTAAAAAATTACAAAGATTTGAACATAGACAATACCACACAAATGTGTGACCTAACCACCACAGAAAGAGACACCAATAACCATCTATCAATGCATACCTGCCATACCCTGACACAAAAGAATTTCCTCAATACTATCATGTCAGCCAGACCATCAGGATCACCATCAGACCCAGTACTGCCAACAATCATTAAAGATATCCTCCACTCAACCTGTGCAGGAGAGGTATCCAGATGCCTACTCAGCAAGTCCCTGGAACTACGTTCATTCCCACCTAAGCTCAAAAACTCTTACCCCAGAACTCTCCTCAAAAAGAAAAACCTTGACTCATCTGGTCCAGAAAACTACTTGCTGAATATCAAATGGACCATTCTTAGGAAAAAAAGCATTGTTTACTCAACTCTTTAATGTTACCGAATATTACGGTCTATTATCAGACCAACAGTCCAGTCATAGACCAGACATAGGCACTGAGTCAGCCATCATATCCATCTGGGATGATCCAAAGCTCACAAAAAAGGAGTAGCTGCCTTATTACTTCTGGATTTATCTGCACCATATGACACTGTTTATCGCCAAACGCTACCGCAAAGGCTTCACAATATAGAAATCTTTAAAAATGCTTAAAAATGGATTGCTTGCTTCTTATCTCACTGACAAAGTATAGTCTACTTACCCCCTTCATATCACCTCCTCACACACAACATTGTGGCTT
The DNA here is from genome assembly GCF_964261635.1 of Lissotriton helveticus. Classification (NCBI taxonomy): domain Eukaryota; kingdom Metazoa; phylum Chordata; class Amphibia; order Caudata; family Salamandridae; genus Lissotriton; species Lissotriton helveticus. The sequence goes on along the minus strand of NC_136071.1, from coordinate 610,859,742 downwards.
TCCTCAGGGGTCCATCATATCCCTCTATTATTCAACATCTACCTAATCCCCTTACCAAATCTGATTAAATCATGCAATATCACTTGTTACAACTATGCAGATGGCACCCAAATCATTTTAATAATGACAGCCTCAAAGACCTCTACAATCTAAAGCTAAGTACCTGCCTCTGTGTCATAAACTCATGGACGATGAATAACCATCTAAACCTCAATACAGCAAAGTCAGAGATTATGACATGGACAATGGCAAAACTACCAGCCTACCGCCATATGGCCTAAGGAACTTGAAGCCACTCTGAGAACATCAGAAGAAGTTAGAAATCTAGGAGTAACCATGGGTACAGACATATCCATGATACCTCATGCTAACAACATCACAAAGAGTGCCTTCTACACAATGAAAACACTATGTTGCATCTTTCCATACCATGCACACCAACATAAACCATCTTCATGATCATAATCGCCAAGCTTTACTATACCAGCAGCCTATACCAAGGTGCACCTGTGTTCATTATACGCAAAATACAACTCATCTAAAATGGTGCTGCAACCCATGATCAAGTTCTGCAATCACTCCACTGGCTACTTATAGCTGAAAAGGCAATGTTAAAGGCTCTCTGCATTGTCCACAGAGCCTCCCAAACAAAAGGACCACTATACCTCAAGTTAAATGTAAGCAATACAAACCAAACAGAACAATGTGGTATTGGCTTGCACAACTTATCATCCCACCACCTTACCATAAGAAATCTATAGGAGGCACTGCTTTCTCAGTACAAGCTGCCACGCTCTGGAACTCATTATCAGCCAGCATTAGAAGCACCTATGACAAGAATCACTTCAAAAGAAAGTTGAATACTTGGCTATTTCCTAGAGAACTGCACGACCTTCATCCAGGCAACAGAGCCCGGGAAACAGTCACACCCTGAAGAGCAATCCTCAGCTTACAACCCTCAAATTGCAACCAACTAAAAAAAAACTAGTTTCGTTATGCAGCCCACAATAATGTTAAAAACATAATTTGCAGCAGTCAGCAACAAATTGTAAATGATACCTATTAAATTCACATAATGCATATCTGTTATGAGGGTTGTCCATCACCAGCACTGTACGGCCAAAAAACCAAGCATCATCTAATTAACAGGCATGGAATAATTGAAGAGATCTGTCACATATTACTGGGCAATTTTGGAGGACTTTAATATAGTTCATTTACTGCAAGTCCCAAATATCTATACAAATTGACTCCTTCTTTACATTTTACATAGACACTCAGGTATGGGATGATGATAAAAATGCCCATCCCTACAGATCTCTCCACTTCTATCTTCCTCCAACCATGCCAGCTCAGGAACACAACTATACACAATTCTCTGATCGGATAACCCAGTGCAGTAATCAGCAAAGCAGACTACATTATACAAAATATCATAAAGGGACATGCAGAGCTGTTCAAAGCTAACAGCATACTGAAAACCATAAAACTGCACTTATCTCTTACACCTCATCATCCAACACACTGCACACACTGCATCCAATAACCAGATAACCGCACCTCAGTGGTCATCACACGCGACATGGAAACACTTCCCACATAGGATCAAAACAAAAGCAATATCCTTCTAAATATAAACTCTGCAATACAATACAATAAAAGAATGCACATCATGTCAGATCAGTGTTCGTGGTGATGCTCAGTGGTGGATGTGCCTTTCCACCAAGTAAAGTCTGGTTTTATTCCGGCTCCGGGTCCCTGCAGCAGCACCAATTTTCTTCCTCTTTCTGGCCTCCAGTATGTGTAGTTGTGCCAACTGATGTAGGAGTATACTGCCAGTGATATCTGATAGTGCTTGGATTGAAACTGACGGAAGCACTGCATGGTATGGTGACTCAGGCAGTAAGGAACGCTTTGTAGGGGTGTCATGGACTATGTCAAACTGAGCGCAACATTCACCCAGAGACAGGTTCCTTTTTTGTTCTGAATATCAACAATATTTGTTTTTGTTGTAGTGCTTCATGCCGTCCATAATTTGATTCTAAAGTGCTGCATGAATCTGTGTTTCTAGGGCCCCATGGTGTGAGATAACTCAGGAGGTTAATGCTCATGTTGAAATCTGAGAAACCTGTGTAGAGCTGGTGTAAGTTGAAGGGTCCCGACATCATGAATGCGTGAGCCTTTTTACGAATATCGATAAAGTACAACTCATCCAAGCTTCAGCCAAAAGGTAGAGACAGATATTGTCCCTTTTGACCCCAGAGGCATCCTTCAATTACTTGTATGGATACAATAGGATAGGCCTCTATCCTATCAAATTCCTTTGATTCATCAAGTACCAAACCAAGGTCCTAAAATACATCTCCTGGAATTTGAGTTCCTATCTTTGATACAGGATTGCTTTTCATCTATGAACTTACACCAGCTCTACTATTGACACGCAAGGGCTAAGTGGAGCAAACCACTGAGACGGAGTCCTGATGAAGGCTTTGCCGAAACGCGTTGTTTTCTACATATAACATCAGTCTCTGCACTTTGTATTGTAATGATAAAATTCTTATTGAAATATTGGCAACCGTGCTATTAAGAATTTTCAATATTTATTTACGCCAGTTATAATAGAGAATTAGTATATCCAATGTATTGACTGTCAAGTATCACATTAACATAAAGATGTGGTTCTAATGAAATCATTGGGAATTATTATTTATCAACTGTCTAAATGTGATTTTTATATGTGATGTATTTTCTATTTGATATAACAAAAATATTTTTTGATACAAAAAAGAATAAAGACAAAAGTAAAGAATAAAACACCTTTATTGTGGATATTTACATATGAACACACAAGATGATGGACGGAATGTTGCACAATGGCAAAACATTCACCCCCAGTCACAGATCTGGGTTTAATCGATTGTTATTTTGCTCACCAAGCCACCCCAGTGCGGACATGGCCACATGCAAATCAGTCTTGACCCTGTGCCTCATGGGAATAGTCCAGAACGAACTGCCAAGCCATGTCTTCCCTGGATCAAGCATCCTAGGACCGGTTTCTGGCTATCAGCCATCTTCAGCCAGGATAGCTTGACTCCAGTGGCGTAGTGAGCAAGGGACCCACATGTGGGCATACCCTTCCCACATAGGGTGAACAGCAAAACACACAAGATGATGGACGTAATGTTGCATAATGGCAAAACATTCACCCCCAGTCACAGATCTGGGTTTAATCCATCGTTATTTTGCTCACCAAGCCACCCCAGTTCAGACATGCTACATGCAGATCAGTCTTGACCCTATGCCTATTTACATATGGTTATAGCAATTGGAGAACATATGCCCCTTTAATGCAACCAGCACTGTGCCCGGTGCCTCTTTCTTTCCAATCCAGATTTTTCTTCGGTAGGGTTGTATCCTAATTCCAGGGGCCCCGTTCGTTTTCCAGTATCAATTGTCAGAGGTGCCTGTGATCTCTATTTGCAGTGTCCTATGTCTATATACAGTGCTTTGTATCCTGTCTGCGTATTACTCCAAGGAGCATGTGCACTTTCTATGCAGCCTGTAAGATCCCTTTAGACCTGATATGCCAATACACAAGCAACAGCCTGCTAGGCGTGTGTACATTGTGACCATAGCATGTGAGGTACTTGTACAGACTAGAGTGCTTTTATACATCATGTAGCCTGTGTATTTGCTGTGCTGCAGGGCATCTTGGTATGTGCACCTCTCTTTCTGACACTGCATCCTGTCATTGGAGCATGGCTCCCCATACTAGCACTAGTATGTGCTAGTCTCACATTCTCCAGTACAGAAGGAGCAGCCAGAGTCTCACTCCTCCTCAACGGCCTGTTTCTGGTGCAGTTCTCAGTCTGGGCCTGGCTATATGCCTCCTCTCATCAGACACCGCTACACTCTCAAGCAAACTCAGTTTTTATAAAGCCCAACGTCCACCTTTGGACGTCTTGGCCCTATAAAATAAGGCTAGTTAGAAGCTGAGCGGAAAGAGGCCAGACATTCTTTTTTGGCGAAGTCAGATGTTTTGCTTTTTTCTCTTAAAAGTTAGATGATATAATTTGGTTTTCAGGTGGAGATGCATGGTTCTGGAGTTTCATTCCTTGGACCCTGAAGCCTCAGCCACCCCATCTGACTAACCTGATCTTAGGTATTAAAAGATGTTTTTAGGGTACTCATCTGTGCTGGTGAACCATTTATAAATGCTTTAATTTCCTGGTCCTCAGACCTGACTAAATAATTCCTTACAGTCATGGCTATTTGTCCTGGTCACACAGACTCCGCTGTTGGCACACCATGAAAAAAAATTGCAAAATCAATTTCTAGCCAACTCTATTCCTATTCAGTATGTTTCCTGACATACGTATATTCAATCCTGGATGATAGCACTCCTGCTCCCAGCACAGTAAGAGATCTGGTGCTGTCAGCCCTAATTATCACAATTATTTCAGCCCTTCTTCCCCATGACCAATACACAGTACTGAAGGGTCATTTCCACGAACTTGACCTTGTTGTGGCCGACTCATTCGCTTTGTTATTAGGGAGGCACAATTACTTCTAAAGAGATGATGAGACACTGAGAGTGGAGGAGAAGGGACTTTGTTCAGTAGGTGTAAATGAATGTACAGGATTGGGGTGTCTGCAACGTAGGGTTGAGCTTCAGGGATTCTTAATATGCCAATGATCGGAGGGTGGGGTGGTGAAGGCTGCCCCATTGCACCTTTCTGGCCACCGTGGGTACTTACTGGAGACATCTGTAGGACTTGCTGCTGTTTGGCTTTAAAGTTCCTGTAAGGGCAGATTTTCTTTTAATGAATAGACCATCATAGCTGGCATTGTTTTTCATAGGCAGCACTCTGAAGTAGTTTAATGGCTGCACCTATTACTTTATGAAACGTCTAAATAAATAAATAAATAGATAAGTTAATAAATAATAAATGTTTCTGCTGTATGAACAGAAATCGTTCTGTTTTTCTTAGGTGGAGAGAGCGTCGGATGAGAGGAGATTATAGGAGTGGGAACTGTGGTATTCATCTTGTGAAAGTATTCACCCCAGTGTTGTAGGCCCCATCAAACTTCTGTTTAACCCCATATTTGTAATAAAGGGGTTCCTGCCATGAGCATAAGTACCTGAAATTCTAAATCCACTCACATACTACCTCTTTGGCTGGGGCGGTCATGAGTTCTTTTCAGCTATATCAGCTTCTCTCTAGCCCCTAAAGATGTGTTCTCCGTACAGTATGGCATGTATTTGCAGAGTATCCACCCATGCATCCATACAGTTTTTCTGGATACTCTTCTCCTGTTATACCTCTTTGATGTCTTATGTAGTATCACAGAATTATCTTCTATAGATAACTGTATGTCAGCCATTAAACAGTGAAATGTGAAACTTGATATGAAGAACACTACTAACCTTACTGTTTAGAAAGGCTTTGACATACAAAGACTTGAGAGCAGGACAAAAACCGACTCATTCGAAGTAGATTCAAAAGCCACAATGATTTGCCTTGATCCCAGCAGAAAGCTTCCATCCCAGTACGTTACATTGTGAGGCTGACTTGCTCCTTCTGGGATTAGTTTCCAGTTTAGGGGCCAGTTTCTAAGGAAGGAACACAGTCAAAACTCTGGCTTCTGTATACAATTGGAGTGAGGGGTCTATCAGTTGCTGAGTTCCAACTGGAAGACAAAGGCCTTAGAATTTTCTGCCTTCGTTTTTATGGATGAGATGGAGCGAACGGGGGGCAGTAGAGTTCTTACGGGTCCTTTTCCCTGATACTATGAAGAGTGTTGCAGCATTTTTGGGGTGCTGTGGTGGGAGAACAGTACTTCAACGTATCAGTACCAGGTTTGGAGGAATGTAGCTAAGGGTAAGATGGTATTCATATCCTCCTTGAAGCAGTGTTTTTTTTAAGATTGGTGGACCCAGTCATATGGAGCACAGGGACCAGGCCACTTTGGTGCTTTCTGTTTTAAGTTTCATTTCAAAATATTAAACTTAACATACCTAGGGCCGTATTCATGGCAACGCAGCGAGCAAGCCCCCTTGCTGCGCTGCTTTACAGGGAAAGGGCAGAAATGCACAATATTTAAAAGAATGCAAAGCATTCGTATCCTTTTCCCTGCGCTGTTGCCATTTAGGCTGCCCATCACCAATGCAGGCACCCTTGCACCATGTTGTGAGGGTGCCGGAATTACAGACAGGATTGTTTTTGTGCAGGAAGGGATACCTTCCTGCACAAAAACAATCTTGAGAGGCAAACTTCTCTATGCGTGCTGCAGAATGCAGCACACATAGAAAGAGTAACTAACGAGGAGAAATAAAGATATTTCTCCACGTTGAACATCACCAGGAGAGGTGTATTTTTTAGGCCCATACCCAGGTTTACAAGTTCTTTTAAATCTGGGGATGCGTCAAAATCCATTGGTGTTGCATGGGAACACCCACACACCACCCATGGATTGCCTACCCAGGGCAGAGTAATGTAATGCAGCGTTTTGGACTGCATTACGTTATTCGAGAATTTTGGAACCACTCAGAGCCATGCAAAGTGACATTGCGTGGCTTCAAACATCCGTCTTAAGATTTGCGTCGCTCTTCCACCACGTTGCGTGGCTCAAGAGCAACATAAACAGCCTCATAAATAGGCCCCTTAATCCCCACATTAACCTTCCTTCCAGCTGCTCTACCCTGCTCACTTGCCTTTTTAGTTGGGTACACCACATATCTTGTTGGGAAATCTCAGACTCCCACTCCCTAATATCATTGCCAAAGATACGCCGCTGAGCCAGTAGCATAACAATTGCCTCCACAGCGGTACCAGGGGGACCCCAAGCTCCAGGGGGGCTCCTCCGGCACTGTGCATGGGCGGCGGGACGCTGGCCCGAGAGCTCATAATTGGGTCTGGAGTGTGGGGGGGCTCCATGTACTGTGCAAGGGGGCCCCCTCAAGTTTTGTTACCCCACTGCCCTGAGTCTCTGAGATTGTAATGAATAAGGAAGGCAGACAAGAACTGAGTCTGGAAGTGAAGAGTGCATGTTTTAGCATGCAGGCGTTGTACTTAAAATTAACATATAGTTTTGCATCCATCAGTACAACTGAAAAGGTTCATTTACCGCTTGTGACGCAGATTCGAGGACCACGTGTTGCAACAAAGCAGCTGCACGAACTGTGATGATTAACTAAATCTACATTAATGATAGATAAATACCATCAGCACAATGTAATCGCCCATTTCTCTTCCAGCTGCAACATCGAAGACTATCTTTGCTCTTGCCTTATACAGCTGTGATTATCTTAAATAGCTATAGCCACAACTGGAAATTTAATACATCTCTTGGATTTTCTATTAACATGGTACATAATACTATTTATTCTGGTTTGCATAGATGCCAGTATGGTGCATGCTGGTCAGCAGCTCTAGCATCTCAGTAGGATAATTCATCCATAGCAACATCATGGACTCAATTCAAAAAGAAACGTGCTAGCTACACAGGTACACATACTCCTACACAAGGTTGTACATTTAATGTTTGGAAATTCACGTACATTCATGAAGTATGCCTTGAGAGCTGTGCCAGTAGCAGACTTTGAGGCTTTTTTCATGGAATATCATGTAACATTTTACTGCAATGCTATTTTTCGAATGTATATTATTGCAAACATAACTCCACATTGAGGAAATTAGCCTACAGTGCAAATGCACACTTTACTTTGTGTGATCCTTTTTTTCTCCAGTGGGAAAATCATTTTTGCTTATGAAGAAATCCTTTCCCGTACAACCCCAATACATTTGAGACGCCTTGTTTTCAAACCATAGAAGGGGATTCATTCCGCTCTTTTATCGAGCTGATCATTAACGATTTCCTGTGAGTGAAAGGTGCAGAGAGTAGTTAGGGAATGCTCACAATCTAACAAGTTTATGGACTTCCACAAAGGATCAATCGAGGCAAACCACACTCTGATCTGCCCACTCTCCACCCCATGAGTGTGGTTTACTACTGCGTACTTGTACACAGCCGTGGCCTACAATTACACAGTACTAAACACATTTATGCCTGCTTTGTATACTTTTGTTTAAACCTGGCAAGTCAAAAGGGAGCCATTCTCAGCCTTAAATTTACTTTTTAAAGTATGTATTTATGTATGTTAATTGTACATCTTTTTATGGAATTCTGCTTTCTGAAATAACAAAGAATGAATAAATCAAGTGTGTCCATAAGTTGGAAGTCCAGCAAGATATTCAGTTTTTTATCTTTCTGAAGTTTTCCCCCTGTCAGATTTGACTTATTGTGTCTGATCTGGGCTTTTAAATGCTTTGAAAGTGATGGTGGGCTGCATAGTCTATAGATCATTAAGTTTTTTCCTGCTTCCATTGTTACATGTCACAATAACAGATACTAATGGAGGCATGTAGCCTACTATTTATCCACATGCGTGACCGACGTTGTGGGTGAGAGAGTGCCATTTATAGTGAGAATTTGTAGGGGTGCAGCATATGTACAAGTAGTCAGCACCCGTATATATAGAGGACTTTTAATCATGTTTAGATGCAAGGTATAACCGGATGTATGACGTTACAACGCATACTTTTACTCCGCATACCATTACAACGCGGTATTTACAACGAATACCGTTACAACGCATAGCGCTTTGGGGTGCTGGATAGTGGTAAGTATAATTTACTATTCTAACTCCAGTCCCCGTGGACCCTAGGGAAGGTGTTGGATAGTAAATTAAACTTACCTCTTATCCTAGAGCGCCCCCCAGCGCAATGCGTTGTAATGTCATGCGTTGTAATGCCCGCGTTGTAATGGTAGTGCGGAGTAAAAGTTGCGTCGTAACGGGTGTATACCGGTATAACCAAGTGCTAATGTAATTTGGTATTAGAAAATGTGCAGAGCCAACGTTACAAGGTGCAATTGCATATTTGCGGCAATAAGAGAGATGCTTTGAAATGAAAACTTTCACCATTAATAAGAGTGTTTAATTGATTTACTAATGTGCCTTCAGATTCACTAATTGAAATGTAATCATGCTTATGTACTCAATAATCAGTCGAATATAGAGAAAATGCATTTGTCGTTAAGGTTGGAGGCCTAGTGAACCCCGAGAATTGCTTGTTTAAACGTAAGGCCTAAATTCTAGCTGAAGCCTAGTTCATGGGAATAGAGCGGGCCTGTATGAAATTGTTTGCTTAGACATATAAATGATAGAAATGCTTATGAAAGAGGCTTTAGAAAATGTTGCAATTTTATTGAGCTGTGAGCCTATGTGTGTATATTCTTTTGCAGGTGCATCATCCAGTAGATTGTAGAGTAGAAGGGCCCATTGTGTATGAGAGTTAGAAATGCTAGACTCAGACATGGAGGAGTAAACCAGGAATTTGAAGATACAACTGGAAGCGACAGAGAGTCTGAGACCCAAGGACGTTTAACGGACGAGGATGGAAGAAGGCCAATGTGGAAAACTTCATGTAATCGACACCCTGGAGAAGGCGTATCTGTAGGCGTGTCATTTGCATTTTGGGGTTTCGTATTAGGGATAGCACCCCGAGGGTGGAGGCAGAGCAGATGAGCTGAGGAGTCAGAGAGAGTGGTTGGTCTTGGTGAATAGCTTAGCCATGACAGATTCTCTAGTCTTGGAGAGAAGGGAGTGAACTTCTTTGAAGTCACCATTGCTGACACCTTTGGTTAGGTTGGGCTATTGTTGAGTAGGGATGTCACTTAGAGTAGTGTAGGGACAGATTAACCTGGATTTATGTCTTTTATCCCAATGAGTACCAGAACTCAGGTTATAGCTATTCTGTTCAGTCTGATGGTTCTGGAATTGATCCTCGTCTTGTTTATCAGTCGCCTGAGACTTTTCCGTAGGATTATGTTTGTATTAGTGCCTGTTTATCTTTTGAACCTCTTGCTGAGGTGTTTGTACCTGCAGTTATTTTTGGTTATGTAATAAACCTTTCAAACTTAGTTTTGGTCAGTGGTTCTTGGGGGAAACAATTGGGATTTCTAAATTGTAGTTGATTAATTAGACAGGATTGCCTAATTCACTCTATGGCAGGTAAAAAGGTCTAGTCGACCTGTGACGGGATTCTGGAGAATGGTAAGCAGACTCTAGAGCTAAAATCCCGCCTTTCCAGTTGGTAGCAGATTAGGATGGTTTACCTTCTAGAGTGAGGGTAATCCAGAAGTAGGTTGAGATTTCCCCGAGGCCCATAGAACCAAGGATGAGTGTCCAGAGAATCGCGGAAGGAGGACGGCGTTCCACGGAAACTGACGGAGAGTAACAGTGCGGCAGAAAGCAGCAGGTCGGAGGAGAGTGAGTATGAAAAGGGTCATGCGTTGTTAGATTGCGGTGCTATGTTGTGTCGTTGTGTTGTAATGTCTTGCGGAGTTGAATGCCTGTAGTGTGAAAGGAGATCAGGTTGTGAGCGCGCGCAACCGGTGAAAATCTTAAGCTCAAGGGGAGTTTAAGTGGTTCGGGTGTATCGAACACCCATAGTAATTGTCGACCATTGTGAAAGGGGGTCATGAGGTACCATTGATCGCCCGAAGGACCGAGATAGGGTAAACGAATGTGTGAGTGTGTGGGTAACGGACGCTGGTCGGAAGTTACCGTGTGTTTGTAACCTATCAGTTGAGGCGATTGTCCGTTCGTTCGCGGACAGACATTTGCCGGTTGGTGACAATTACAGTTAGACTGTGGCCGTACAGTCAGGGAAGTGGTTGCTTGGTCAGAAGTAATCATTTTTCAGTGTATGATTGGGATGCATGCAAGACCGCGAGAAGTACAGAGAAAGGAGGGGAACTGCTGCGAAAAGGAGACGAGTGACGTCAGAAAGAGCCGCGCTGAGATTGGTGGGTTGGCGTGGAGCCGCGCTGAGATAGGGCGGTTAGTGAGAAGCCGCGCTGAGATTGGTGGATTGTCATCAGGAAGTAAAACGAGTGTTGTAAACAAGGAAGCGTTGCGGATTTCATCATGAAAGTTTTAAAATATTGCGGAAATGTTTCAAGGGTGAAAATAGAATAGAACCTCGGGTGGGGAGGAGGCTCCGCCCGAGGCTACTCCAGCTTATTACATGGCAACGAATGTTGGGTTGCATACCATATTGTGGCTTGATAGTTGGTGTAAGATGACAGACGGAAACGAGGAATTGACCTTTCCTAAATATGGAACGTTTAGACTAGAAGTGTTATACCAGTTGAAAGCGATTATGGCTGCATTGCGACCTTTGCCCAGACCAACACAGTTTGAAGCGCTAAATGCATGGATCAGGGCAGCCCACGACAGGAACAGAGACAGGAGACAAGAAAGAGTGAAACGATCGGTGCAGGCTGCTGAAATTCCGGCTGCTAGCGACCTATGTCACGACCTGTGCCCGGGTGACTGGGTCCTGGTAAGAAAACACGTGAGGAAGAGCTGCCTGGACGTGCGTTGGAGAGGACCTTTCCAAGTGATCCTAGTCACTACTACTGCTGTGAAGTGTGGCGGATTGCCGAATTGGGTCCATGCTTCTCATACCCGACGAGTTCCAGCACCTAAAGAAGGAACAGCTCCTCACGTAGATGAGAACAACAATGAAGAAGAGAATCCGGAAGAGGGGACAAGCCAAGCTGTGGGGGTGCCAGTGGAAGTTGGGGACTCCCCTGATCAGGCTGTATATGATCACGACGACAGCGATACTGAATCCGCCCCAGAAGAGGGAAGTGGCGGAGAAGGCGATCAGAGTGCAGAAGAACCTGACAGTGGGGACGAACAGGGTGTGCAAACCAGAGGCCGACGAGCAAGAGGTACGGAGGCTCATTGGCCCGAGAGACGGAGGCGAATGAATGTGAGATTGGCTTCCGAAAGAGAATTTGCCCCTGTGTCCGAAGAATCTGATCTGGAAGGGGGAGAACAAGGAGCTGAGCAGAGGGGTCCGAGAAGGTCGAGGAGGGTGCGAGTACCTTGCCAGAGATACGCCACCCCAGAGTGGACCTACCCTTTTACCTATGCTAGGAGTACCAATGCCGGGAGTACTGAGGTCCGGGAGGGTGAGGTCAGTAGCAGTGACCAGTACGATCCCAAACGTTAAGCTGGAGGTGATACTGTTGGTTCCTGGACTTGAAATCGAAGGTAAACTGACACTCACCATTCCCAATCCCCCTCTCCTAAGCAAGATACGTGATTTACTCCTGGATAGACGGATATTTCCTACGTTTGTTCCCGACATGCCAGCATATGATGAAGTTGTGCTCCGCATGGAACTTTTAGATTATGTGTTGCAAGCAATCGGATCAAGTATAATCACAGACTATTGAAAACTTTGAACTTTGATTTCCTTTGAAAGAACTTTTGTAAATAACTATCGAACTTAACCTAGAACCGAGTGGAAGAAGAATCAATTTAGGGACTTTCCATAGAGGATGGAGAAGAGTTAAGGTTGTCTATTGTTGAAGCTAAAGAAGAACTGAAACGGGGGGTTCTGCTGCCAGATGTGGTTCGAGAGACTCAAATAGCACAGAAAGAGACTTTGGGTGCTTTCCGAGAAACGAACTACTTTGTGCTGAGACCATGGCGCCTGGAAACCCGAACCGTAGAGCCAAGTGTATAATAGGTACTCTTTTAGGAGGAGTAATACTCCTTATAGCTGTAGTAGTTCTAGTTTTCTAGTTTGCACCACACGAACAGCTAGAGAAGGCGAAGGGGACACAGGCACCTGATACCCCTAGTCAGAAGGCAGAAAGAGAGAAGAGAGAAAAAGCCATACTAGCTGCAGAAAGCCGTAGGCTACACACTGATCTGTCTAAAGGAAATTTTGGGCAGAACGCTTATGCAAAGCTGTTGTATGAATACATTGAGGCGAAGGACTGTTATGTGTGCATGCAATTACCGGCTTCAGTAGATGAGGGTATTAGATACCATCACCTTCCATTGACATATGGAATATCCTGTAGTTTGCTGATTAGTATCCTTTATGGGTGAAATCACTTTGAATATTTCTTTTCGAATTATGATGCTGTGTTACCAGAAGTCCCGAATTATAAGCATTTGAACAAGTGGGACTATTATAAGTCAGAGGACAGACTTGGATATTTTTTCATTCCCACTCGAGAGCTAGACACCCCGTATGCACACCGACACAACCTGACATGTTCATTGTCAGATGTAGAAAAGAAGTTCATTGAACAAGTTGAAGATAGGTACACGAAACAGAAAAAGCTGCGAGATTCAGGGCAAGGAAAGGTAGATTGGACCGAAGAAGAGAAGCAGCATAAGTCGAGAGGGAGCTATGGTCCAATAGCTCTGGATGAAGTACAGAAAGGGAAGTTGTGTCTGCACAGATCACAGACGTATTATGAAAATGTGTATGTGGGTCAGACTACGTGTGACCACACCTTCACTTTAGAATACTATACAAAGGACTTCTTGAAAAGCGTGGTACAGGTGATTCCTACTGTATATTTTGTCTGCGGAAAGAATGCGTATGTGAGATTGCCAGAGAAGTGGTATGGAACGTGTTACCTAGCGATTATCTTTCCCAAAATTTACCATACTGAGGATTTCGAACTCTTAGAGGGAGGGTCTCAAAGAAGGGTAAAGAGAGGGGAAAGTGCTGGAGCAATTGTGGGAGATGTGTTTGGAGCAGCGATACCTATGTTGGGTGTTATTTTGAATGACATCAAGATAAGGCGGTCGGCAACTGTTGTGGATGAATCACGATGAATACTGCCAAGTCATTGGTGTTGGTTGAGGGTGAGATGTTGTCGATCAGGACAATGGTTTTACGGAACCGACTTGCCCTAGACGTCATTCTAGCAAAAGAGGGCGGGGTCTGTAAACGTTTGAAGGTCCAAGAATGTTGCACTTATATACCAGACAACTCTAAAGATCTGGAGAAATATATAAGCAACATTACTGCAATCCATTGTGAAATTGAAGACCTGACGCAAGAGAATGCGTGGGAGACAGTTAGCAAAGGATTTGGGAAGGTTGGAAGTTGGTTTGCCAACTTAGGAAAGAGTTTTCTTGGATTTGTACTGAAGCCCCTTATCATAGCAGTGGCATGTGTGATTGGATTGTGGGGTTTGGTAAGATTGTGCAAGTGGTACAGGTCCAATAGGTTGGCGAGATCAATGAGAGCGCAAGAGATGCGAATGGAAGGGCTGCAGGATAGTCAGTACCGCAGTCTGAGGGCGTTGGAAACGTTCAAGCGAGGGAAAATGGCCACATGCTCAGTTTAGTTGGTTCTTACCCTAAGGATGATGTGAGGGTGGTGATGACACGGGTCATCAAAGGGGGGAACTGAGAGAGTGCCATTTATAGTGAGAATTTGTAGGGGTGCAGCATATGTACAAGTAGTCAGCACCCGTATATATAGAGGACTTTTAATCATGTTTAGATGCAAGGTATAACCAAGTGCTAATGTAATTTGGTATTAGAAAATGTGCAGAGCCAACGTTACAAGGTGCAATTGCATATTTGCGGCAATAAGAGAGATGCTTTGAAATGAAAACTTTCACCATTAATAAGAGTGTTTAATTGATTTACTAATGTGCCTTCAGATTCACTAATTGAAATGTAATCATGCTTATGTACTCAATAATCAGTCGAATATAGAGAAAATGCATTTGTCGTTAAGGTTGGAGGCCTAGTGAACCCAGAGAATTGCTTGTTTAAACGTAAGGCCTAAATTCTAGCTGAGGCCTAGTTCATGGGAATAGAGCGGGCCTGTATGAAATTGTTTGCTTAGACATATAAATGATAGAAATGCTTATGAAAGAGGCTTTAGAAAATGTTGCAATTTTATTGAGCTGTGAGCCTATGTGCGTATATTCTTTTGCAGGTGCATCATCCAGTAGATTGTAGAGTAGAAGGGCCCATTGTGTATGAGAGTTAGAAATGCTAGACTCAGACATGGAGGAGTAAACCAGGAATTTGAAGATACAACTGGAAGCGACAGAGAGTCTGAGACCCAAGGACGTTTAACGGACGAGGATGGAAGAAGGCCAATGTGGAAAACTTCATGTAATCGACACCCTGGAGAAGGCCTATCTGTAGGCGTGTCATTTGAATTTTAGGGTTTCGTATTAGAGACAGCACCCCGAGGGTGGAGGCAGAGCAGATGAGCTGAGGAGTCAGAGAGAGTGGTTGGTCTTGGTGAATAGCTTAGCCATGACAGATTCTCTAGTCTTGGAGAGAAGGGAGTGAACTTCTTTGAAGTCACCATTGCTGACACCTTTGGTTAGGTTGGGCTATTGTTGAGTAGGGATGTCACTTAGAGTAGTGTAGGGACAGATTAACCTGGATTTATGTCTTTTATCCCAATGAGTACCAGAACTCAGGTTATAGCTATTCTGTTCAGTCTGATGGTTCTGGAATTGATCCTCGTCTTGTTTATCAGTCGCCTGAGACTTTTCCATAGGATTATGTTTGTATTAGTGCCTGTTTATCTTTTGAACCTCTTGCTGAGGTGTTTGTACCTGCAGTTATTTTTGGTTATGTAATAAACCTTTCAAACTTAGTTTTGGTCAGTGGTTCTTGGGGGAAACAATTGGGATTTCTAAATTGTAGTTGATTAATTAGACAGGATTGCCTAATTCACTCTATGGCAGGTAAAAAGGTCTAGTCGACCTGTGACGGGATTCTGGAGAATGGTAAGCAGACTCTAGAGCTAAAATCCCGCCTTTCCATGGGCTGTGCCCCTAACTCACCTTCAGGGCAGCCTGGGACAAAAATAGGCCTGTGCACCAACATGAAAGTGCCCCCCTGTTACTGAATTAGATAGCTAAAAAGGTGTCCCATGTTTGCAAATTGGTGCAGTTTTGAACTACTAAAGACACGCTGTCTTATGCGGAATGTAAGACTGCATGTATTAGTGTTTGCTACAGGCAATGTTTATTTTAGTATCAGGGAAATGAAAAGTAAAAACCGAACCAGCAGACCATAAAATTTGCCTACAAACAACCCAAAACATGGCCAATACACAGTGGCGGCTCGCACGGTTAATGCTGTGGTGGGGGGGGGGGTGAGGCAGGGCGGGGTGGGGTGGGGGGTAGTGGAGTTGGGGATACAGATAAATCCCAGGTTTCCACTAAAAGGTAGTTCTAATTCTCTTTCCCCTGCCACATTTCTCTTACATTTGTACATTCTGCTACCACATCTATGCTCATAGGGGATTCCCTCACCTTAAAGACTGAAAAATCCTCAAGAGCCCACCTCTATGAGGGTAGTAGCTCGCGCCAATCCCCGCTAATGGTGTCGATGTGAGGAGGGGCCCTATGATGAAATATGCCACCTCAGAATAGGTGAGGGCATCCGTCCTTTAGACTGCCAAAATAGTAGCAAACTCACACAATCAAGACTTTTGACGAAAAATTATAACAACAAGCATTGGCAATACCAATAGGTCTGGCTTTAAAAGAATGTTGTTTGATAATGTGAAGTAGATATCATTGGAATGGATATGGGTTTAAGTAGGAGTAAAGAACTGTGGAATAATATTGGTGTAGGTTAAAAGTCAGCTGGCATTTGCACTGTCAATCCAGACCTGAAAATCCATGTGGGCGAATGACTGCCCTCCTCTCATCTGTGCTGCTGCCAGAGAAAAACAACATAAGTTATCTAATTATCTAAGAAAATTTTAAAGCATGTGTGGGCCCTTGAAAGTTCAACCCAAAGCAGCTGGAAAATCAAACAAAATGATCACAGCTGTGTGGAGAGCAAGCACTTTTTTATGGAAGCACACAACTTCTGCCCAATCAAAACATGTACTCCCGGCTCTCAGCATGTGGGCGGAGCTTAAGCCCCTCTCCTGGTGTTCTTACATATTTGTCTGGCGACAGTGGCGCTGTCAACCCAGACAATAGACCCATAAAAATGTTCTGGCTTAACCGCATCGCTGCGGCGGCTGTTCCCGCTGTGTGCGGTGATTTTAAAAATCGCGCGGTTCATGACGAGCTCAGCTCGTCATGAGCGCACGGCAGGTTACGCTCATGACGAGCTGAGCTCGTCATCAGCCTGGAAGGCGTTGAAAGACAACAGCTTTTGCTGTAATCAGATGGTGAGACCTTTAGGCTTTGTCGGTTCCCATTACTGTTTATTGGTGAGATGGTGTGCTAATTATAAGCAAGCAATCCTGTTGGCTGACTGAAACTAACAGGGTGATATTGTTGGAGTCACAAACTGCCAGGATGGGCTCTTTCGTGTCTATTTCACATTATATAAAGCCATTCAAATGAAATCCAGCAGCACAGGGCTTTCTGGTTCAAACATGAAACATATGCTTCTAGAGACGTGATATGAATGAACCTGGTAACTTATACATTTCCGATGACATTTACAAACGCAGCCCAGATGGAAAGTATGCAGGAGCAGGCAGTGAACTCCAAAGCATTCATCAAAGTTTAAAGGCAGCTCCCATGGGATCCTCAGATGCAGCTCCTGAGAGAGATATAAACCTTTTTTAAAGAAAATCGCTTTACCATTCCTGCACGAGGGCTCCAGGCGTAGAGAATGATGGGCAGTATCATGGTTGAGTTTATGTGGTCAGATTCCCTTTATCTCTTAAAAGCCATCGTTTCACACATAGTAATGCGGATACTAACAACTTCTGGCTCGGCCTTCACAGTGATGAACAGAGGGTGATTTTATTCAGCAAAACGCAAAAAATCCTCCCGAGGATACATTTTGCACGCAGCGTGGTTTATCCACTTTTTCACGATTCAGTTCAGATGTAACAATTTATGTGGAATTTTGAAGGAGCAAAAAATTTGACAACAAAAAGAGTTTTGCTGCATTTTTTCAGTTCTCTGGCTCTCAGAAATAAACCATATATTTTGCTTATTAGTGAAATATGTTGATGGGAGGTAGAGGGGCCAGAGGGAAAGATTCTATTTTATGAACCTCATAGTGGATGTTTTTCCCACGTTTTGACATAGGTTTAACATTGGGATGATTGATACATGGTATCCTTCTGAGACCTGTAACACTGCTAATGAAGATCAAAACAATCTTCAGGGTTCGATTCCGCCGCCAGGGGCTTAACACACCTGAGATGCATGCCTGATAATTGCTAATGTGGATGATTGATTCCGGTCCAGGGAAGACATGGCTAGGCAGTTCGGGCTGGACGGTTCCCATGAGGCACAGGGTCAAGGCTGATTTGCATATGGCCATGTCTGAAGTGGGATGGTGTGGAGTGCAAAAAAACGATGGGTTTAGACCCAGATCTCTGTACTGGGGTGAATGTATGACATTGTTCTGCATTCTGTCCATCAACTGTTGTTTTTGCAATTGATAATTGCTAATGTGTGACAGCCCATTCACAAGCTTCAAGTATTCACAAGCCTAAGCCCCTGTAAAGGACAATGTATCGGACAAAACACCCCTTATTGATTCATATATGTGTTTATATATAGATGTATAGATCTGCAGAGATGGAGAGATGGTTATGGTTGGTTATAGCACCTAAAAGTTTGAATTGCATTTTAAAAAACTACAGTTAAAGTCCAGTTACGGTCATGAATAAAACGATTTAAAAACACTGGAATTAAGAAGATATGGGTAGCTCCGCAATCCATTACTAGCAAACCAGCCAAGCAGACTAGTCTAGTCTGGATACTTGTATTGCGCAGCATATCACATCCTGAGGGAGTCTCATGGCGCATGCGGACAATCCTGAGGTGAGAGAGTGAGCCGGGGGATGGAACTAGCAAAAAAGCCATGTTTTCAGTTTTTTACGGAAGGCCCGAAGGTGCACATGCATCATTGAGATATTTTGCACTTCTTCATTTGCGAAAAATACCGAATTGCAAATTAAGAATTGCAAAATGCTATGCATCATTTTTTTCGGTATTTATTTGTGATTCGGTAAAAATCGCAATTTTTACCGAATCCCAAATAAATACCGAATTCTTAAGTGCATTTTCGCAATTCCCATTGATTCCTATGGGTCAAAAGGCCCATAGGAGTCAATGGGAAGGCATTTACAGATTCGCAATTTGTTGATGCATTCCAAGGGTGCGGGGGGGGTCCAAAGGACCCCCCCTTGCACCCCTGAAATGCATTTGAAAGTGCATGCTTCACAGACACATGTCCTAAGGACATGTGTGTCTGTAACATGACAGTTTAAAAAATGCATTTTTTTGCTTTTTGACAGATTTTCGCAAATTACCACGAGGTTCAACCTCGTGGTAATTTGCACTTCCAATTTCAAAATTCGCATTTTTTTTTTTAAATGATGCATTGCATTTAAGGAATCGCACAAATGCGATTCCTTAAATGCATTTGCATTTTTAAGAAATGCAAAAAAATGCGAATATTGGAAAAGAGTTTCATGCATCCCAAAAACGTATTTAGGAAGTGCAAACGGCCGAATTTACCGATTCGCACCGTTTGCACTTCCTAAATAGGTTGATGCATGTGCCCCTAAATGTATTGCTCATGACATCACCCTTGGTGAAACGCATGCATTGCAAATCGCATACATTATCTTACAGTTTAGATTACATATCACATTAGCATTAACACCATCAATGGAATGAGTGTGAATATAGCACTATTATTGATTCGAGTAAGTCTTGTTTTTTAATGGCATCGTCCTTTTCAATGTTTTTATTAATTGGTGGAAAGGTCGTAAGTATTTTTGTATGCCAAGTTTGGTGTACCGCTGTTCAGTGTCTTCTTAGGTTTTTTTTTCCTTCTTTTTTTAGCTAAGATCTAGGATTTCTACAGGATTTAATGGGGAACCCTGCGCTTTGATCCCCACCGGCTACTTTTTAGCATCCTTCGAAAAATCTGCACACATTTTGGCATGCCAAATACAAAACGGAAAACTCTTTTTTTTGGGAAAAACAAAAAATGGCGTTTCAATAGAAGGTTTTAGAAAATCTGGGGCAGGGAGTCCAGACGGTTGTTAAACTGGTCTAGAGGGCAAAAGAGAGAAGGAGTGCAAGGAATGAGGAAGAACTCCTTGACAGATGCGGTTTTGAAGAGGGAAATGCTAAGAAAGCTCGATAGGAAACCTCCGAAAGTGTTCTCACAAATATCTGATGTGTTTGAAAGTTAGGAGGTACACTGTTAAACTGTCCAGTGTAAATATCTGGACCAAAAGCAAGATGTCCTGGTCTTCCTGTAAAGTGATGGACATTCCATGAGTAGTGGGTCAAAAATGACCATGTACCGGAGGTGGGTGCATGTGCAACCTCCACGTCTCAGGATAAACAATCTGTCCACTTGGGTGGATTCGGACCAAAAGACATAATAGTACTTGTTTATTTTGCACGAGTTACCGGCTCCCCAGGGTGGAGATTGCAGTCTGATGACATCAACAAGCTCACCTATTGATCAACAAGCTCACCAATTGCCATAGTGAATTTCAGATAAAGGAATTGCCACAGAGCTGATGTCTTTTTCCAACAAGCATTGGCCAAGTCAATAAGTTTAGATTGTGTCTAGTAAAGATTTGTATGTGGTTAATGCATACTGAGAAACACATAGTTAGGTGGGATTTTGTGGGACTGGCATGAAGATAAAAAGAAAGCGATACCAAAGGGGATGATGGACGGGTAGCGTTTGAGCAAATCAAACACTCGCCTCCGTCCATCATCCCCTTTGGTATCGCTTTGTTCGCCCTAAGTTGGCAGGGTATGCCCAGACGTGGGTCCCTTGCTCACTCTACCACTGGATTCAAGATAGCCTGGCTCCTGAGGATTATGAATCCAAAACTGGTCCCAGGATGCTTGTTTCCGGTCCAGCGAAGACATGGCTTGGCAGTTCGGGCTGGCCTGTTCCCATGAGGCACAGGGTCAGACTGATTTGCATATGGCCATGTTTGAACTGGGGTGGTGGAGTGAGCTAAGGGATGGTGATGGATTAAATCCAGATCAGTTGACTGGGGGTGGGTGTTTGATTTGCTCAAACGCTCCGTCCATCAGCCCCTTTGGTATCGCTTTGTTCTCCCTAAGTTGGCAGGGTATGCCCAGACGTGGGTCCCTTGCTCACTCTACCACTGGATTCAAGATAGCCTGGCTGATGAGGATTATGAATCCAAAACCGGTCCCAGGATGCTTGTTTCCCGTCCAGGGAAGACATGGCTTGGCAGTTCGGGCTGGACTGTTCCCATGAGGCACAGGGTCAGACTGATTTGCATATGGCCATGTCTGAACCTGGGTGGTGGAGTGAGCTAAAGAATGGTGATGGATCAAACCCAGATCAATTTACTGGGGGTGAGTGTTTGATTTGCTCAAACGCTCCGTCCATCATCCCCCTTTGGTATCGCTTTATGAAGATAAAAAGAACCAGATGTGAAATGTGTTTTTACAAAAGTACTGCAAAACAGGACATATTGGAGAAGGGTACAGGAGGAGTGTTAAGGGTACAGGAGGAGTGTTAAGACGGGGAAATGGATGCAAGAGAAGATAGTGCAACCTTGATTGGTGAGATGGATATAGGACGTTGGTGAAAGTGTAGAATCAGAGGGGCACTGTAGATGAGAGAGTTGTGCACTGTTACTTAAGTAAGAATTGCTGGGCGTAAGTTTATATTTAAAGAAGGCAGACCTTCCTGATACCAACACTGCAAGCTTCACACACAAGCACATCGAAGGACTAACACACCCCTAAGCACAAAGACATAAGTTCCAGTATATGGATATTAGTACCACTTGCCTCTACAAAACACACAACATGGAAAACAGGTGAACATTAAAAGTGCAATCTTTATTCACAAACACACAAAGCACAGGTACCAAATGGGCACCTGCAGCACAAGCTCCCTCCATGACGCTGAGAATAGGTACCACACAGGCATTAGCAATGCTTACTACTCTCACAAACACAGAAACGCTGTGGTGATGGGTGTGGAGTGGAAACACCAACCTGCGTCGGCAGCCCCTCCTTTCAGGGAAGATTCACACTCATCACACTTGCAGCAGCCTTAGGTGGTGGTGAAGGGTTAGAGGATGGGGTTGTAACAGCAAATTAACCATCCATGTTTGAACCTTGGAGGTCATAAAGAGGCATCCGCAACCAAGGGGCAAACAGCAAGTGGCAATGTAGTGGCATATTAGCATGGAACATGGGTCAAGATGGGGAGTTGTAGAGATCAGGATTCAGAGTAGTGTCAGTGGGGTATACAGAGGCCACATCAAGTGATGTGCTCAAGCAGCAGTAACAGGCTGGGTGTCACCCACATGGAACTGCTCCATAGAATCTGTGGCTGAACTTCAATCAGACTAAGCATGTCTTGTGAAGAAACTCCAAGACACCATTTTTGGTATTTGCGCACTTTATAAATATCATTATCATTAGCATTAGCATTAATCCCATTCAGCTTGGTCACCAAGGCCTTTGGGTAGCTCAGACCAGGGGCTGGTTCACTTTGGAATGCTAAAGCTGTCCTCTCCCAAAAAGCCAGTATCTCTGGTGTATTTGTCACTGGACACTAGAGCTGAACGTGATGCAGGCAAGGATGGATAGAGTGACAGAATATGACTTGTGGAGAGAAATGTTAAGAGAGGGCCTTAGACACTACATTCTAGAACCGTGGTGTGTATTTGCATAAACCGAATTACCACTGTAGTGTAGTTCCTATATTCCCAATAGGCTCTGCGCATTGGAATAATATATCCTATAGATGTGACTTAGGACATAGGTCGACTAGGTCTCTATCGAATATATTAGACTTAATTGTGAGTGCCAGCTAGCTCAGAGGTCACTAGAAACTTTCTCGAATAAACAAGAAGGGATTGGTTTCTGACAACCGCATAAACATGACAACTTTCTTTCCCCAAGATAAAACGTATCTTCAGAGTCGTGGAAACAATAGATAGATATTTCACTCAGTCAATCGTGCATGCTTCGTTTCATCAGAGGTGCAGAGAAATAGAGAGACAGGCATTTTCAATAAAAGTATTTATTGAACAGTCTTCTTTCTCATGCAGAAGATATTAACTGCTGCAATCGTAATACTGGCTGTAAAGTATAATGCATACAGCATGAAGAGTATTATAAAATAATACTGTAAAAGCATGGTATGGTTTCTAAGCCATAAAATACATATATAAATAACAAAGACTAAAAGTACTCAACTGGTGCTTCTAAAATACGCCTACCCCAATGTACCTAACTCAAGTCTAGTACGAGGGAAGAAGTAAGAGTGGTGTAGCACAGGTTTAGTTTATTTGCCAAGAATCTATCCAAGATTTCTCTTAGGGTCTAATCAGCTCCGTACCTTGGTTTAGAATGAAGGAGGTCTGGTATCTCTGTCTCGGGACTCGATTTCCCAACACCCCGCAAGGGAAGCTTGGAAACACTGGAGCTGGATTCTCAGCGAGAGAAAGGCAGCCTCTCTGTCAGTTCGTCAGCTGGAGGGTCGGCTTCCTTCTGCACTTGCTGTAGCGAGCTGCGTCGCCCAAGTAGATAGTCGAACTGCTCCAAACCACCGTGTATTTGCTAGGGCAAGTGTTGGCATAGTTATACCTTGAAGGTGCCTGGTTTGATGTAAAGTCGGACATAATAACGTCACCAAAGAACCCCAAGGGAATGGTAGTTCTTTGAAAATGCCATGATTTCTAGGACAAATCCATATCCAAATCCAAATCCATATCCTAGTGGAGTGGTGTGGCTCACTTGTTAGAGGCGGCAGACCCATAAGCAGAGAACGGCCCGGGACCAGGGTTCAATTCCCGACGCGGCAGGGTCGTGGATCAGGGTCAAAACGGACTCGATAATTCTCGCCTCGGTGCCTACTCTAACCAGGGAACACACTCGGCAACTCTGGGCATTAAGCTTGCCTCATCTCTACAACGGCCCCCCACAGACGCCGGGGATGCCTGGTTTCACCTTGGAGACACCCAGAAAGGGACCATCTGACAGGGAAAACCAGGACGGGTTCCCCAGCGGTTTTCAGCGCCTAGATACTCCTTGGAGTCGTAGTGCGCTTTACAAGTACACCCACATTTACATTTACATTTACATATTCAAGAAACGGGATGTCCCTGACTGCTGAAGCCGAGATTTCCAAGAAATCGTTGTGGCTTTTTGGAACTGGTTGAAGTAGCCATGCCTGTATTTGGACTGGATGGGTTATATCTAAATATTGTTATGATTTCTATGCCTATATAAGGGCAAGGTGAATTATACCTATATAAGGGCATGAATCGGTAAATTACACTAGGGTCCTAAAACGCTATTCAACACCACCTCGTATTGCAATGCAATGCATAGCAATGACCAGGCTGCTTTACTGGAGGAGGACAGGCTTTACAGATGGACAGGTTATGAAATGCGTTTATCTAGGGCGAGTGGCAGATAAGCTTGTCTGAAGGACAACAGGGATTGGGCAGTGTTCCGCCTGGAAGTAGGGTTGATTGGAATAGTTATTCTTAATAATAGTTGATCATGTGTACCAACTAGCTGTGGCTCATCTGTATGACACTTTGGATTTGAGTACCACTGTGCAATTTGGCAAGACAATATTATTGCGTGAGTAGACAATATGGAGATCAACAATGGCTGTAACATAGCACAGCACAACATAACAATAACACCACATCACATCACACTTTCAAGTTTGAGCTGAGAACTTTACTGCACGTTATAGGGTTTTCTAAGGTCCCATACCCAAAATTATACACTTGTTTGTCATGTCCCATTACTCAATTGAGAACCTTTTGTTTGCTTCAGATCCTGAGTCCCATCAGCCAGAGCACAAAATTAATTCTCAGGCAAGCCCATGTTTTAATTGTGGTGGGCTCCCATAGGTATGTTCTAAGTGGTTAGGACACCATTGTGATTTTGAAGTTATGCAGCCATTTTCTAGACAATGGGCTTTCCTTTCACTAGTGATTAACGTACCTGCCAAGTTTTCTTTAATACATAATTTCTTATAAGAGTTCATTTACAAACAAAATCAAGACCTATTGTAAAATAGTAATAACATTAAGGTTAAGTTAATTAAATACACCTCCTATTATTTTCAAAATGAGATTCTAAATTCAATGAAGACATACAGCTATGTATGCTATAGAGGGGAGACAAATTAGAAGAACAACAATTCAAAAACCTCAGAAAACTATACATTTAGCAGAATCACCCTCACTGTCCAATATAACCCATTTAACTCCCTTGAAATTTCTTCACATACAGGTAGCTAGTTATTATTAAAGAACATTACTTTCTCATATAAAAATATTTAAATCACATCTAATGTCAATCTTCAATTTTGGAACAATGACATTTGAATTGCCTCTGAAAGCTTGAGTTTTAATGTGTTCTCTCATATTACTTTTTTTTATGGTACTCTGCATTCTATCTCCTATGTGGCAGTCTTACTTCTTAATTATTTTTCTCAACTGGAAACTTGGAGTTCTCGTGATAGATAATGTGGTAATATTAGATGTAGATAGGGTAACAGCTTGGGATGGAGGAAGCAAAAGTTAGCAAGGGGATTTGAATTTCAGTGATTTATTCCAAGCATTTGCGTTTCATCACTCTGATGACTAGGTAAGTACAATTGGAATCTCTTGGCTCTTAATTATTTTCATAGTGCTATGTAGGAGTTATGAAGGAGGTGAACCCACCAGGGAGCTGTCTGGAGTTAGGCAAGATGGCTGCCAGTGTGGTGTAGTGGAGAGTCGCACAAACTCCCTCTCCCGACTCACAGGACGGGTATGCTGATCTGAAGAAACGCACTGGTGATGTGGCTGCTCGTCTGGCTAGTGAGAATTCAGCGTAAAGGGCTAAAATCTGCAGAAGAGAGTCTAAGAAAAAGAAAGGCGACAGTGACTGAAACAGTGAGTAAAACTGCACGAAATCTCTGGAAAGCGTTCTGCGTTAGCCTGGGCAAAATGTCACAGCGTGGCAGGAATGAAAAATCAGACAAAGAAAAGGAGAAAATACCGATTACAGTGATCACCACGAGCAAGCTTCTAGGATCTGGCACAATCCCGAAAGTCCCCCTTCAAGGCAAGCGCGGGACCCCAGCACTCGCCATGGCTCAGAAAACCCAACAAAGAAGAGCAGAAAGGGAGAGGAAAACAGAAGCGAAATCTCATAGCGCACAAAACGAGGCTCTGCTCGCAGCATTAGATCTAAACAAAGACACAACCATATCTGCACGAAGTAACAAGGTAGCGGCTGTAAAAGAAAACAAAGAATCAACCCTCAGACAGCCTACCTTATCGGAGTCATTCAGCGCGAGGTCTCCTGCAAATGTAGCGACGAAAGCCTCGGTAAAGCATCCCTCTGCAGAGAGCGACAAAGACGCGAATGGAGCGAGCGAGAGCGTGATGGGAGACGTCCTCGAGGACGCAAGCGTCTCGGTCACTATGCAACAACGGGACCCAGCTACACGCAGCGAACCTGCGGCGGGAACAGAGGGGACAGCAGCAGAGACAGGAGAGCCGACAGAGGGGAGCGGCAACCGGAGCAAACAGGGGTTGGAGTCAGAGGAAAACAGAGCGGCAGAAGAGTTTGGAAATGATAATAATGCTCAGATGCTGGGTGCACTATTATAGGTAGAAGAAGAAATAACTAATAACCTGAACCAGCCCAAATGTGCAAAATGGGGGAGCCTAGCAAGTATTGATTCACAGAGAGAACGCGAGTGTGACAAATTCTTCTCTGTCAATGAAGGCTCAGACACTACCTCCAGTGAAGAGGAAGGCAAAAGCTCAATAGAAAGTAGCTCAGATACAGAAGGGGGTGACAACAGAAATACAAAAAAAAGGAGGAAACCGACTGCAAGGCGAGGGGATCCCCTGGACAATACAAACAAAAAGCTTTTATGGGACTACTCAGCAACTTCAGGGGTGTACCAGGAGGCTTTACAGGGGGAAGGCGGTCAATCAGGAGGAGGAGATTACGAAGCCTCTCAACACGTTACGATGGACATGGTATTTAATACATTAAAGCAAATGCAGGCTGAAGCGAGAACAGAGAGCCGGAGAGCTAGACATGACACAAAGAAAATTCAAGCATCAATAAGAAAATTGAACAAAAAATATGAGGAGGTGGAAGAGAGAGTCGAACAGGTAGAGGAGAGGACAAGCAGAATGGAGGATGAGATTACGGACTGGCAGTCATTCAAAGTGGAACAATCAAAAGTAACAGAGGACCTACAATGGAAAATCAAAGATTTTGAAAATAATCAAAGAAGGAACAACGTACGACTTCCTGGGCTTGAGGAAGGAGTGGAGGGGCAAGACCCAAGAGGATATGTTATTAAGTTACTGAAAGAGGCTTTTCCTGAAGCCCAATGGCAATGGGAGCTAGAAGTACAGCGAGCACACAGGTTCCCTCTGTCAGTTCGAAAAAAGAAAGATGGTAGACAGGATAATAATCTACCTAGAGCCATGTTAGTTTTTTGTGGGAACTTCTTGGCAAGACAGGAAATAATTGAAAAAGCTAGGCCTGACTCCAAAAAAACAGCCCAGGGAGTGACTTTTTTTGCTCGACCCGACTTCTGCCATGTGACTGTAGAGAGACGGTGGCGGATGAGACAGATGATAACACCTTTCCAGCAGCAAGGAGCAGAGGCCTATCTGATGTTTCCTGCAAAGCTGAAGATTATTACCGGTGGACGTACTAGGTTCTTCATCTCCGAAGTAAAGGCGGGGGAGTTTCTAACAGAACTTACTGAGATGAACAAGGGGAGAAATAAATAGATTAAGAAACAAGATGGCTAGGTGTGCACTAATGATAAGATAGAGTTGTAGTGCAGGGAATCAGAGCAGCAAAAATTGAAGAAGGGAATGGAAATGGAACAAGAGGAAGGAGAGGGGGGCGACTATACATCACACAGCAGTCACATATAGGTCATGTGTGACCTATTTGCCTGTGAAAGGGGGGGTGGGAGTCATGCGGGAGGGGGGGCAGTCCAGGGAGGTAAGGGGTGGAGAGGGAGGGGGGAAGGGGGGAGCCTGGAATCTGGAGAAAAATGGCACAAAAAATAAAAAATGGAAACATAAATAAGAGGGCGAAGAATACAATACTAAGAATGTTATTAAGAGTGTGTAGAGTGAAGGGAGGAGCTTGGCGGGCATCCGTGATGGCCGCGTGAGCACAGCGCTCTCCAGACCCCCGCCACTCCCGGCATGATATCCTGAACATATCCTGATTCTTCACGAGGATTTGTGTAGAGGACGCTGGGCTGATCTTCCTGGGATTTTTGGAATTTGATTTGGACCCGGGGCGCCGAAGATACGACGACTCGAACTTTCGGGGTCCGCCCTTGAGGTGCGCCCGGGACTGGGTGAGGCACTGTGGCCGTCTCGGAGTTGAACAACAGCGGCAGGGGGATTTGACTTGTGGGTCCCCCTCTTAAGTTTCGGTTTCGATTCTGCCTCAGACTGAGACATCTGGCAGGGGAGTCTGGCGCACGAGACGGCTGTCGGGCCTTTGGCTAGCTTATTCTCCTTCCAGACTGGTTCACTCCTAGTGGTACCCTTGCAGCTGCTTTTTGGTCCCGACGCCCTACTTTCCTGCGGCCATTTCCATCGGGTCGAGTGAGTCTCCTGGTGACGCGATTTCCGACATGGCGGGCAGAAGGGACCGAGAGACACGAAAGACCAAGACGCCCCTGCGTGGGGGCCCGGTCCAGTCTAACGTTTTGGACCGTTACACCCATTCGAAGGGGTCCCCTGGAGCCGCCCTGCCGGGCCCGAGTGCGGTTGACCACATTGTGGACACGTCAACGGAGCCGTCCTTGCAGGACATCATGGGCGCCATTTCTGACATGAAGGAAACAATAGGCCAACAGTATGAAGCTTTGGCCCACAAAATCGACACCGTGGCCATTGATGTGAACTTGATTCGGGCCGACCTATCTAAAACCAATGAGAAGGTGAAGTCATTGGATCTCAAGTCATCCAGCCTCACGGCAGACGTCTCAGAGATACAGACGGAGATTGGCAATCTCCGTAGGGTGAACGATTTCATGACCCGGTGCTTGGAGGACTTTGAGAACAGGGCACGTCGCTGTAATGTGCGTGTGGTTGGCGTTCCGGAGACTCCAGAACCGCACTCTGTTGATCTCCTGGTCGAGGACCTGATCCAGAACTACCTCTCTCCGTCTGGGCTGAGTAAATTCTTTGCAGTGGAGCGTGCCCATCGTGTTCCGGGAGGCCAGGGTAAGCCGGGCGCCCCGCCGAGGCCTATTGTTGCGAAACTCTTCCACTATAGGGATCAGGACGCTATCCTGCAGGCATCACGCGTGAAGGGCCCGGTGGCCTTTGAGAATGCCACGGTAAACTTCTATCCGGACTTTTCTCAACAGGTGCAGAAACAGCGTATGGGCTTCCGTGGAGTCAAGAAGCGTCTCCGGGACATGGGATTGCGCTACGCTATGCTTTTTCCGACCAGGCTGCGAGTTGAGTACAATGACCGAACCTTTTTCTTTGATCGGCCTGATTCTGTGAATGACTGGCTGGACTCTCTGCCGGACCGACCTCCTGTGACTGAGCCCGCCACCCACCCGGGTGGTGCTGAGGGTGGTGTAGAGAGCTGAACTATTTGTCTATGCCCGGGTCTTCGTGTAGAGTAACTTCTTCTGGGATTTTATGCCTAAGTGCCTCTACTGTCTGTGTGTTCTCCTCGTTATTTGTCTTGATCGGGGTGGCGGGTGGGCCAGGGCCTTTCCTCCTCCGGGGTCTTTTTGTAGAATGGGGGTTCTTGGGCGACAGGCACACTGCATGTTGGGGTGGCTTTTTAGCTTCTTGCAGGGGTGCAGGGTGGGGGGTGTTTCCTTGATTGTTGGGGGGTGGGTGGATGGGAAGTTTGATGTTTGTGTTTTGTTTTATCAAGGCGATTCTATCTTGCTAATGATGTTTTTGATGTCATACTCATTGGAGGGGGGTTTCGGCGTTGTTGTGTGGGATGGGGGGTAGCGGGTTGAGGTTTATTTCGTGGAATGTTAATGGTCTGGGGGATCGTATTAAGCGGGGTGTGGTGTTGCGATGTCTACGACGTTTGTCTCCGGATATTGTTTTTCTACAGGAGACTCATTTGGTGGGCAATACATGTCGTGCAATGAATAGGTGGGGCTATCGCCTCGCCGCACATTCGGGGTTTACCACGGGTTCCAGGGGGGTGGGTATCCTTGTTCGGGCTTCCCTCCCCCTGGCTATTGATGATGTGATCCTTGATGATCGGGGGCGTTATGCCGTCCTCGTGGGACGCTATGAGTGTCGGACCCTTTCCTTGTTTGCTGTTTATGTGCCCCCCGGTCTACAGACCTCTACCTTTTCCGATTTGGGCCGAGTGTTGTTGAACCTCCCTGATAGTACTCTTTTCATAGCAGGTGACTTTAATTCTGTGTTTTCCGGTCTACACGATCGTCACCCCCCTAGGGACACTCCTTTGGCCCAACGGTGGCTGGGTGGGTTTCTGGATACGTTTGGCTTGGTGGATTGCTGGAGGCTTATGCATCCTACTCAGCTTCAATACACTTTCCATTCCGGGGCCCATGGGAGTCTGTCTAGACTGGATTGTTTCCTGATGCCTGCGGCGCAGTCGCCGGCGGTTCATGAGATTAGACACCTCCCCCGGGGCATCTCTGATCATTCTCCGCTCTGGCTTTGTTTTGAGGTGGGGGTGGAGGCGGCGGGCCGGGTGGCTCCTATCAACCCATGGTACCTCACCTCCCACGAGACCCGCGATCTCTTGATTAAGTCTTTGGACAATTATTTTTTAGACAACGAAGGGTCCGTCTCCTCTGCGGTATCCCTGTGGGAGGCCTTCAAGACAGTGATTCGCGGGCAGGCCCTTTCCCTTATTGCTGAATCCAAAAAGGCGAGGAATCGGGAGGTGGTGGACCTTGAGAGGGAGATTGCTGAGATAGAGGCTGACCTAGAATCGAGTGTTACACCTGGTAAACTCCACGCCCTGGGTCTGAAACAATTTGCTTATAGGTCTTTGGTCACAGATGCGGCTAAACTGATGTTTCGGGAGCAACAGGGTCGTTTGTATGATGTGGGGGACAAAGCGGGTAAATTACTGGCATGGTTGGATAAGAAGGAGAGGGCGAATCGTGTGGTGCCTGTGATTCAGACTTCGAATGGTGTGAGAGTGACCGACCCGGTTGGAATAGTTGAATGTTTTGTGGATTATTTTCGTGTGGTTTATACCCCTGTGTCTGAACGGGATGTTGATGACTCTCGCCTTTTGTTGCGGGATATAGCTCTGCCCAGTGTTTCCGATTTAGACCGAGTCTCTTTGGAGTCCCCTTTCACTACGGACGAGATAGCGACGGCCATTCGCTCACTCCGTTCGGGCAAAGCTTTGGGCCCGAATGGATTGCCAATTGAATTGTACAAGCTGCGTCCTGATAAGGTGGCGCCCTATCTTCGCACCATGTTTTTGGAATCCCGGGAGCGGGGTATTCTCCCATGTGATCAGCGTCTGGCTACGATTGTTGTTATTCCCAAAGAAGGTAAACCTCGGGACCTTTGTTCGTCTTATAGGCCCATTTCCCTGTTGAATGTTGAACCCAAGGTTCTGGCTAAGCTCCTGGCTACCCGCCTCTTGACGGTCATTAGTGGCTTGGTTCATCCGGATCAATCCGGATTTATCCCGCATCGCAACACTGCTCTTAACCTACGTCGTCTCCAAGGAGCTGTTGCGAGGGCGGGGCTTCTGACGGAGCCGGCCATTTTGGCTTCGCTAGACGCCTCGATGGCCTTTGATACGGTAGAGTGGCCCTATCTTTGGGCAGCTCTTGAGAAATTTGGTTTCGGACCTGAGTTTATTGGTTGGGTGAAGTTGTTATACGCCGAACCCTTGGCACAGGTAGTGGTAAACGGTCGGGTTTCTGTCCCCTTCTGTCTTGGTAGGGGGACCCGTCAGGGATGCCCCTTGTCTCCGTTGCTTTTCGCGCTTGCCCTGGAACCGTTAGCTGCGTGGCTTCGATGGGAACCTTCACTCAAAGGGATCCGTTGGTCACCGGATTTTGAAGACCGCGTCTCGCTTTACGCGGATGACATTCTTCTGTATCTTACTTCCCCGCGCAAATCTTTAAATGTCTTATTTGACGTTCTTACTTCGTTTGGTGCTAACTCGGGTCTGGTTATTAATTGGGCTAAGTCCTGTGTGTATGTTCTCTCGGGTGTTTTGCCCCCATTACCGGACAGATTTCCTATCCAGGTTGTCCAGTCTGGCTTCAAGTATTTGTGGATCTTTATTACGCTGGACTCTTCACTCCGGTTCGAGCGTAATCTCCTCCCCCCGCTTCTTAGATTGCGACTGGATGTGGCCCGTTGGCGTCAGCTACCCCTGTCTCCTCTGGGCAGGGCAGCCCTTTTTAAAATGATGTCTTTGCCGCGATTCCTATACGCGCTTCAAAATTCTTATGACGACGTTTCCGCTACCTATTTCCGAGAGATCGAGAGTCTTCAAAGGCAACTGATCTGGGACGGGCGTCCACGTATCGCCCTTGCGAAACTTAACATCCCTTGGTATGACGGGGGCATGGCGCTCCCCGATATCAAGAGATATTATTGGGCTACCCAGCTGTCTGCCATTAACCACGCAATGTATTCCCCGGGTCGAGATCCGGCCTTTGAGATGGATAGACTCCAGCTGCCGGGAGGGGATTTTAATAGAGCGCTTTATTCCAGATCGGCCGGGCGCCATCTTACGGGCCCGACCAGGACTGCAGTCAATGTGTGGCGCGCCGCGAATGTGAGTTTGGGATGGGAGAATCGACTGACAATGGCGACTCCGCTTTATGCTTCTGAACGTTTGGGGTGTCTCTGGTCTACTAAGGGCTTTGACCGCTGGGATATGATTGGGATCTGTAAAGTGGGTGATGTCTGTGTGAAGGGTAGAGTGAAGTCTTTCCAGGCCCTTAAGGCAGAATATGACTTGAGTGATAGAGAGTTTTTTCGGTATCTGCAGGTCCGGCATGCCCTGGCCTCAGTTCTGACTCCTGATGTGACCCTGCCCGAGTCCTCCCCCCTTGAGGATCGCATACTGGATGGACACCTGCCCGATAGCACTATCTCCCTTATTTACAAGAAACTGATTAATAATCGCGCTGACTCTCTGGTCCGACTTAGGGAGGTTTGGATCGGTGACGGGTTGGACTTGGATGACGAGGATTGGCAGTCGGCACTCTCTTCTCCGAAAGAGGTCGCCATCCCCGCCCGTCTTCGTTTGGTTCAACTTAAGATCCTCCACCGGGTGTATGTAACTGGTCCGCGTCTGGTAGTAATGGGTTTTTCCCCGGATGGCTTATGCAAGCGTGGTTGTGGGATGAGTGCTACATTTCTGCATATTCTTTGGGAGTGCCCGGTGGTAGCAGCCTACTGGATTGATGTGCTTGCGGTGATGACTGTTGTGACTGGTATTACCCTGCGGCCTGAGGCCCGACGATGCCTGTTGAATGTGTGGGAACCCACCGACTATTCTGTGGCCCAGACCAGATGGGCGACCTTGGGATACATGGTCGCGAAGCGGGACATTGCGCAACTCTGGGGCGCATCTAGACCTCCCGACGTCTCGGTGTGGGAGGACAACATGGACTGGTCCATGTTCCGAGAGAAGACCGTCTATGTAGCTAGGGGCAGACCCAGGGCGTGGACGAAGATTTGGGGTCAGTGGAACGCATATCGTGGAGATATTTGTACCCCTCCCTTGGTTGGCACTCCCAATGTTACCCTGTCTCCCTAGGCTGGCGTTCCCGAAATTTTTCATGCTGTTTTAGGATTTTCCTGTCCTCCCCCCGGCCCCCCCCCCCCCCGGCCTTGCCGAGTCCCATTGATTGTGCTTTCGTCTTCCTGATTAGTGGCTTTCCCCTCCGCCTTCTGGGCTGACTTGATTAATGTGCATTCGCCTTGTTTAGAGTTCGTTGTTTTTTATGCCTAATACAGAAAATTGTTATGTCCTGTCCCATGTTTTGAGCAATAATTGGTATTTGATTTGTGCCTGGCCACGGAAGTGATCGTTTGCTTCTTACGTTGTGCGTTGCTATTAGCGGCCAGCCCGTGTGGTTGTAGGCCCATCTCTGTAATTTTTATTTGATTGCTCAATAAAAGTCTTTAACCAAAAAAAAAAAAAAAAAAAAAAAAAAAGAGTGTGTAGAGTTAGAATGAAATTAAGGGGACGATCGAAATGGAGAGACCTAAGAAAATGTAAATGGCATTAAGAATTATTTCTATAAATGTGTCTGGCTTGAACAACGGAGATAAAAGACAGAATGTCGCTGCCATGCTAAGAATGCTTAGACTAGAGATAATGTGTCTGCAAGAGACACAAATTGCAGGAAATGAAACATTTTTGATGGAACAAATGGGGTTTGATATTATTGCTCACACAAAACAAGATACTAAAACAAGAGGGGTCGCTATATTAGCTAAAAAGGGGATTGTTAAACTTAAAAGGAAAAAAGAGGACCAAGATGGAAGATGGGTAATTGTAGAGGTAGAAACCCATGCCGGCAGTTACACAGTGGTATCAGTCTATGCCTCAAATGATGATGAACCAGGGATTTTTGAGTTTTTAGATGTGGAACTTGCTTTATGGCCGGAACCGATAATATGCTGTGGAGATTTTAACATCAATGGCCTGGATGGTGGGAGCATGACGAATAGAAGAGGATATGATGGGCGAAAGAAAAGAACTAGTAAGGCCATACATAGCATGGCGTTACATAATGCATTAGTGGATGTCTGGGCAGAAAAGAACCCAATAGGAACAGGGAGCACGTTTTACTCTGCCCCCCACAAGATGGTAGCTAGATTAGATTATTTTCTTATATCGAGATCAATAATGAATGAAGCTAAATTAGAAATCCTGCCCAGGGTAGTTTCAGATCATAACCCATTAGTGTTAAATCTGCCATCGGTCAGTACTAGAGCGGCGGAAAACAGCACATGGACATTTGAGAGAGGTTTACTAAAGGAGCCTGGATATATTAGACATATGCAGGGATGGATACCACAATTTTGGGAGGATAATAGGAACACAGCTACGATTAACATGGTGTGGGATGCATTTAAGGCCGGGGTGAGGGGTGAAACACTAAGCTACACATTACAAAGAACTAAGAAGGAGAAAACCAGGATGGATAATAAGATGAGGGAATTGGAGATTTTAGAAGGGAGATTAATCAGGGCTATATCTAAACGAGAGCCAATAGAGGAAATACTACTAGACATAGAACTGAATAAAGCAGAGGCAGGGATAAGCCTGGCACAGAAAGCTGCAGGGAACTACTTGACAAAGAAAGAAAAGTGTTATGAATTCAATGAAAGGGTCGGACATCTTCTAGCAATACGTACCCGACAAAATTTATCAATAGGGGATATAAAAGAAATTAGAGATAGTTTAGGCAATAAGGTTAATACACCAGAAAAGATACAGGAGGTTTTCAGGAGCTTTTTTGATAACCTGTATGACTCAAGTATAAGTAACACAGAAGAGAAGATAACAGAATATTTGGCAGGGATACATCATGATATATTAGAGCCAGAGGGCAAAGAAGAATTAGACCTCCCAATAACACTACAAGAAGTAAGGGAGGCCGTGAACAAACTTCCAGCGGGGAAAGCTACAGGACCAGACCAAATACCGGCCGAATTTTATAAGACATTTTGGGATTTATTGGGGGGGGATATGTTAGAGATCTTTAGACAGGCACAGATAGGCCGATCAGTACCGCAGTCATGGGCAGGCGCCGATATAATAGTGATTTTAAAGAAGGACAAGCCAGCTTTAGAGCCGGGATCTTACAGGCCAATTACTTTACTAAACGCAGATACAAAAATCTTCTCCAAAACACTAGCTCAAAGACTGAGTAAGGTTATTGAAGGGTTAGTCATCACCTCACAGCATGGCTTCATACCCGGGAAAGGCACGACACAGCACATCAGGCAGACGATTACGATCTTGGATGCTGCAGAGGTGACACGGGACCCTGTCGCGGCCATATTCCTCGATGCTGAGAAGGCTTTCGACAGGGTCTCGTGGGACTATCTGTGGAGGGTAATGAAGTGGTTCGGGATAGGCGAGGGTTACATCAAGGCAATTCAGGCTCTGTACGAACAGCCAACAGCAAGGGTTAGAATAAACAGAAATTACACAAAGGCAGTACAGATTAGAGGAGGGACGAGACAGGGTTGCCCTGCTTCCCCCTTGTTATTCACCCTATATCTAGAGCCTTTTCTAAGGAAATTAGCAAGCAATGCTAATATATACCCGGTTATGCTACATGGTATGGAATATAAACTATTCGCATATGCGGATGACGTGGCTATTATAACACCAAACCCAGGGAGATCAATATTTGAAGTAGAGAAAGAGGCTTTTAACTTTGGGATAATCGCAGGCTACTCGATTAATAAAGGCAAAACCCAGATTGTACAGAACAAGTTTACAATATACGAAGATACTAGAATAGTCACTGCAGCCACATATTTAGGAATAAAGGTGACTACCGACCTAGACAGTCTAGTAGGATTAAATATGAATCCATTACTAGATAAAGTAAAAAGAAATACCGAAAGGATCCATAATTTACATCTAACATTAATGGGTGGGATAAACGTCATAAAAATGATCACCTTTCCGAAATTTCTGTATCTTTTTAGAGCAATCCCATTATTCTTTGATCAGGTTTGGTTTAGGAAACTGGAATTAACACTTAATAGATTGATATGGGCTCAAGGGAAGACTAGAAGAGCTTATAGATATATGGTACTCCCGAGGGCGAAAGGAGGATGGGGGGCCCCAGATTTTAGATTTTATTATTGGGCAGCAGTTTTGAAATATACACAAGGATTATTAGGTGGCGGGGGCAAAGAGAATCAAGAGGGCAGATTAAGTGACACTAATGTATATAGAGCACTAGTGGGGGAGGAAGCCGAGAATGGCCTGCTGAAAACAGTTGACTTTAATTACTTTAAGCATACTAAGTTCAAGACTCTACGAGCAGCATATAATGTGTGGAAAGCGGTGGCGAAAAATCTGGGCATTGGTCGATATAATTACTATACGCGTCTATATGGGAATCACTCATTGCCAGGAGATATATTTAGAGACGCAACCATGAAGGTCTGGGAGAATAAGGGGATTAGGAAGATAGGGGATCTACTGGACACGGAGGGGGTGATTAGACAATTTCAGGATTTACAATCAAAACATGGGATAATGGGGAACAATTTTTTTAAATATTTACAGATAAGAAGTTATTTTGTAA
Source organism: Lissotriton helveticus (assembly GCF_964261635.1). Taxonomy (NCBI): domain Eukaryota; kingdom Metazoa; phylum Chordata; class Amphibia; order Caudata; family Salamandridae; genus Lissotriton; species Lissotriton helveticus. The sequence continues at coordinate 610,822,553 of NC_136071.1, read as the reverse complement.
ATAAAACAGGTGGATTAATAGGTTTTGCACACAGTAGAATTATGGATTATCTGGAGAGGGCGGACCACTGTACAATTCGACAGCTGTATGCAGAACTGTATATATTAAAAACTGATGACAGAGAAAAATTTGCTAATAAATGGGCGGCAAAGGTGGGAGCAACAGCGGAGGATTTACAGACATCACTGGATCTAGGGCATACAGTTCTTTGCTCTGCGACACTTCAATTGCAACACTACAAGTCACTATATTCCTTATATCATACGCCAGCTAGAATTGCCCAGTGGTGTGGAAACACAGGAATTTCTTGTCCTCGTTGTGATTCAAGCGAGGCGGACATTGTCCATATGTTTGCCCAATGCCCGCAACTACATACACTAAAAATGGCAATTGAAAACTTTTTGGAGATCTCTTTGGGAGTTAAGAGTAAACTGACAGATGATAAAATAATATTAGGAGTGTCGGGAGGGACAGTGGTTCACCATATCGAATTTATGTTTTTGGTAGCCGCGGTCTATCGAATTGGAATTGCAAGGGCATGGCTTGATAGGGTCCCTCCAACATTTCAAATGTGGATAGCAAGATTGATCTCAACGTTTAATCTGGAAAAAGCTATCTATGAAAGGAAGGGTAGGAGAGCGAGAGCACTGGGGGATAGAATCTGGCAACCATTCGATCAGTGGAAATATAGACAGAGAGAAGAGTAGACGAAAAAGCATGTAATGTCAAAAGTTATGATTTATAGCAACTTTGTTGTTTATGTTTTAAAAGTTATTGTATGAATATGATTTCATGTCTTGAATTCCTTTTGTGCTATACTGGAAAATATTGTAAAACGGGGTGAACATTTTTAAAAATAATAAAAAAAAAATGTTTTAAATGAAGGAGGTGAACCTTAAAGGTTACATGACCAGCTAGCTTTCAAAAGTTTCTCCCTAACCTTGCTTTGTTTCGCAATACGGCTACCGGTATGCAATCTCTTAACCCTGCCCTGTCTGGGATCCCTATATTTGCTTCTGTGTTTCCTTGCCTGATCTCTCTGGGTGCCCACAAATGGAGGACCCTAAACATCCCCCTCCTCTGGTTAGGACCTCCCTCCCCATTCTCCCGTCTCCTTTTTAGGTCTCGCCTGGCGTTGCAGCACGCATGCGCTGTCGCTGGTGAGAGATATTGTGGATGAGGACTTTCAGAAGGGGGCTTGTCACCGTTTATGCTAAACGCAGGCCTGCCATTGGAAATGAGCTTTTCTGGTTGCCGCCCTTTCTCCTTTTGGGAAGGCCCATCTGGACTGGATGGCTTGGTTTACGAAGCACTTTCTTATCTTCACGAGGCGTGTTATATAAACAAGCTGTGATCCAGTTTGTCCTAACAGGAGGCAGGGCTGCAGGCAGGCACAACGCGCATGGTGAGCTTTCACTTCATAATTCCATTGCGTGGCGACAGAGCAATACGTGGTTAAATTGTAAAAGCTTCCCTTTTGCCCAAGCAACTTTATTTAATGTCGACAGCAGCAAACATGTTCGGAAATGGCATGATTTTGATAGTGAAGCTTGTTTTTGAATGCCATAAAGAGAGGATGAGGAGGCACAAGGAGAGTGGAGGGTGAGCCCCCCTCTTTCCTGGGACCCCTGGGGCCCTTATCATCTCCCCCTGTAAAACAGCCCGTCCGGGAAGGGGGAAGATCTGTGCCCCCCTTGATGACGCAGGGCCTTCCCAACAGCAACCATTCAGAGTTGTGTTGTTAACACGAATCAAGGTGACTCACTCGGGTGAGTGAATGTTCCAAGTTACCCTTTTGTATTAGGCCCTTTAGAGGTGAGGGCGATAGAGGGGGGCATTTTTCCCCAGACCATGCGCTTTTCCAAGTCCCCACACTCCAGCGGCAACATTTACTTATAGATTTGAAAACAAAGTGGCCCTAATGATGAATGACAAGGCAGCTAAAATAGCAATACTTCCACATGGCACCCGCCGTGACCTGTCCTGGGTTCTGGTTCCCTGCAGGATCTGTTTTTAAGGTTTAACCCAGATCGTGAGGGGCTCCACTTCAGTTTGACGACTCTGACCCTGCAAAACCTCTACCGTGCCTGCTTGTCCGGCCCACACTGCAGTCCAGATCGGACACACGAGCCACCGTTCATGCAAAGTTGTAACACAGCCGTCCGATCCACTTGGCCAAAGTGACGCAGCAGTTTTGAATTTTTACATAAAATTTTGATCTTTGTGAGATCAGCGCCCCTGCCCCCAGCATAGCCACTGTGCCGCCCTTAACAGGTTTTGTGCTTTGATATGTTGTTTTACAGCCCAGCTGTATGCACGGTTAAGCAGTAAATTTGTTCAATTGTAGTTTAAGTTTGAAGGAGGTATTTGTTGAGTTTTTTGTTGTTGTAACGTGCATCATTAGTCACTTGTGGCCAATGACCTTTCCCCGCCCACCACGAGAACTTCCGTCCTGATCAGTGCATATATCCTGAATATTTCCACATTTAATCTTCCTGTATCAGTTTTTAAGGGAGCTGTTAGTGTAAGTTTGTTCTTGTTTTTGAGCATTTCTCCAACCATTTAGCCTAACTTATGTTCAAGAGTACCTTGCCCTGCAGCAGCCTGTGCTGTAATTGGACAAGGCTTGCTGGGCCAGGGGTATTCTTTAGACCCCCTTTGCTCCCTGTCTCGGTTGTCAGCTTTTAGCGCCTCCGCCGCAGTTGGTTTTCCTCTGCCTCTGTGTCCTCCAGCAGCATGTCGCGGCCTCTGACTGACCAAGAGAAGCGCAAGCAACTCAGCATGCAAGGCCTGGCAGGTTTGGAGAACGTGAGAGACCTGAAGAAGAATTTCAATCGGCACCTGCATTTCACCTTGGTGACGGACCGCAATGTAGCCACCCCCGTGACTACTACTTCGCATTATCCCACACTGTGTGCAATCACCTGGTAGGGAGGTGGATCCGCACACAGCAGCACTACTATGAGAAAGACCCCAAGGTAAGAGCATTGAGAAGTGGAAGGTTAAGAGACTTGCTTTTGTAGACCGCAACCTGTCTTAGCACATACCTTCTCATAGAGCAGTGCTGCTGCAAAGTGGTCCATCAGGAAAGGCGCTGTGGCAAAGTGTTGAAGAGTCTGGCTAAAACCCAGTAGGCATCATCCCACTTCGTCCAAGGAAGAACATACAACAGTTACCCATGTTAAAATATTGCATGCCCCCCGCAAACTATACACCCCTGTTTTCAAGTGGAGGCTGGAGGGCATCTTACTCATCCTAGAGACTATTTACTACTCTGATCTCTAGCGGTGAGCCACCAGAGTACGCCTATCTCTAAGGTTAAACCATTCATTCTTTCTCTACCCACCGGCGAAGCTTGAGGCAGGGGCCCCTCAACTCTTAAAGGGTGCCCCCATTAAGCCCAAGGAATATCAGTAAGATATGGGAGACTCGGGGGCTCATCACATTTTTGCAGTGGGAGGCATCATTTTATTTTACACCACTGGCTTGGGCACTACCTGGCATATGCCCCACTTGGCAATGGGCTTCACGCCCAGTAGTACCATTACGATACAAGATTCATAGAAGAAGGAAATGAAGGGGGCATTCTTTAAGTTGCATTTGCAACAGTTTAATCTATTGGGATTGTAAATGACAATGCCTTTTATGTTTTAAAAACCAACACGTAAATAAAAGGCATTGCCATTTCTAATACCAATAGCTCAAAATCGTGTGAATGCAAGACCTATTGCATTGCACATGCTTGTTGGCGTAAGTTGTCACATTCTTTTCCCAATTTCTTTTAACGAGTGTGCACCTTATGACGAGAATGAGCACTTTGACCATTTGTTCCTTTCCCTGTAATCCAATTGTGATGGGTCAGTGGGTCAGTGGCTCAATAGATTTGTATGTGGATACACCGAAGGTCAGGAACCTTTTTTGGCCTATCTTTGGACAATAATATATTCATTGCAGCTACCTGAGAAGTATGTCTCACTTGTGCTTATCTGGATTTTCAATCAAAGCATTGCCGTTTCACTATCAGCAGCGGAATTGAGGCAGAGATTATGAAGAATATTGAACAGAATGCTGATACTATTCTTGAGTTATAGATCAATAAACCTGCCAGTCACCACATGTAAAGAGGTTTGTGTCTATTGGTTGGATGGAATCAAATCTAGCTTTGTATAGCTTATGGTGAAGCAGTGTCACTATTCTTTATATGCACATACAATTTTATATCTTTTTTTGAGTTTAGAAAGATTTATTGAGCAAGATAAACCAAGTAAAACATCATTACAGAATCACAATCAATAAAAGAAAAAGGCAAAGAAAGAAAATGGCATTATACAATACGAAAGTGAAATATAAGAGGAGCAAAACCCCCATAGGGGGAATATAAACAATATACTAAGGGAAAAAGCATTTTTTGAAATTTTGTGGAGATGGGAGGAAAGAAAAGGGGCAAAAGAAAAGGAAAGGAAAAAAGAGTGAAAGAAAGGCCAGATGAAAGGGGATAGAAAGTGGGAGGATAGACAGAAGGGAAGAAAATAGGAAAAGGAGGAGAGGCATATTAGGGTAGGCGTCTGGAAAGAAAGTCAGTTAAGGGTAACCATAACAGATCTCTTTTGATTAAAAGGGGGGTAGTTGTAGCATGTGCACGATCAAGTCTGTGGTGATGACATAATAAATTCCACCAGGCAGTAGAAGAGATCTTTGAAGTATCTCTCCAGTTTGATGTAATAATCTGCAAAGAAATAGCTATAAACAAATCTATAAAATTACGAACATTGCGTGAAACAGTCCAAATAGGAGAGGAACCACCTAGAAAAATATGAACAATGTCAAAAGTATGATTTGAGTTAAGAATTTCGTTCAGCTTGCACCATATATGCTGCCAAAGGGAAGCAACCAAGGGACATTGGAAAAACATATGAAGTAAGGTACCATCAGGGTGAGAGCATGACCAACAATGACTGTAGTCTAGGACCTTAAACTTAAAAAGGTCGTGTGGAGTAAGAAAAAGTCTATTATAAAAGAAAAAAAGGGTCTGAGTGGTGCTAGCGGAACGCGAAACTGTGTGGATTTTAGACCATATAGACTCCCATATAGGAAAGGAAAAGTCCTGTGCAAGATCCTTTTCCCATGCAAGTTCAGGTTTGGATTTGAGGCGATCAGAAATAGGTCGGGAGAGGATCTTATAAATGGCAGCCGCTTTGTGTGGGGAAGTAAAAACTAAGGGAGTGGAGTCAGTTGGGACAGCATCAGATAATGTGATATGAAATGAGGAGAGTGTAGTCAAAGCTATAGTGAGGCCATGAAAACGGAGAGGAATGAGTGTTAGATATATGAGATGAGGTGCAAAGAGTGGGTAAATCCAGTACAGAACCATCGACAAGGAGATCATCTAAATACATAATGCCCTTGTCAATCCATTCCTTCCAGAATAGGGCCTTGTTATTGATCTTCAAGGAAGAATTGTACCATAACGGGGTACGGGAGTGTAGGTACGCCTGGGAGAATGTAGAGCGAAACAGTGAAAAAGAAAGTGCCCTAGAGAGCTTAAAGGTGGGAGAAAGAAAACGTTTAGGGGGTTGAGACAAAAGAATAGCAGCAGAAAAAGGGAAAGGCGATAATTGGGCTTGCTCTAAAGCACTCCAAGCAGTGGGAAAAAGGAGGGGCGAGTCTGCAAGAAATGGCCAGAATTGCTTTAAAGTGAAGGAGGAATGAAAGCGAACAATGTTGGGAAAATGTACACCACCTAGATGCTGTGGCTGTTGAAGGCGGGAGATGGATAACCTGGGTTTACGATTATTCCAAAGGAAACGAGTGAGAATACGATTGATCTGAGTGAAGAAATAAGCCGGAAGAGAAATAGGCAACATAGAAAGGTAAAAATTGACAATAGGGAGAATCATCATTTTAACAGTCGCAAACGACCCCACCAAGATAAGAATAAAGGGGACCATCTCTCTATTAAAGTATCAAGCTTGGAAATAATGTCTTTGTGATTAATCTTAATAGTGTCTTTAATGGACGAGGAATATAAGATACCCAAACATTTAATACTAGTAGAGTTCCATGCAAAACCGGAGCCATGGAACATATGAGCAAGACAGAATTTATTGAGAGGTAATACTTCAGATTTATCTATATTTAATTTATAACCAGAGACAGAAGAATATTCAGTGAGTAGAGAAAAAAGCGCTGGTAGGGAAGTGGCAGGATTGGATATATAAAGTAAAATATCATCAGCATAAGCTGTGAACTTGATGTCTAATGATTTATAAACAAAACCGGTATAGAAGGTAGAAAGACGAATCTTTTCAAGGAAGGGTTCTAATGCTAAAATGAAAAGAAGGGGAGACAAGGGGCAGCCTTATCGAGTACCCCTGTGCAAAGGAAAATAAGACGACTGAGAACCATTAACCCAAATGGACGTGGAAGGGGAGAAATATAGTAATTGTATGGGTTTAATGATATGAGGGCTAAATCCATGCCAACGAAGGGCCCCAAACATAAAATCCCAATTAACCCTATCGAAAGCTTTCTCAGCATCAAGAGTGATAACAGCAAGAGGAGTTGTCATTTTGGAAGCAAGATGAATAATATTAAGGAGAGCTCTAGAGTTATCTGTGATTGATCTACCCTTAATGAAACCTGACTGGTAAATGTTAATGAGGTCTGGGACAAAAGTAGATAAACGAGAAGCTAAAATTTTGGCATAAATTTTATAATCAGTGTTGATTAGGGAAATGGGTCGATAATTCTTACAAAGGGAGGGATCTTTATCTTTTTTGGGAAGTAACCATAACATGGCTTGTGTAAAGGAGCCTTTAGATTCGCAAGTGGAGAGAAATGAAGATATCAAGGAGGATAGGTGAGGTATCAGACAATTCTTGAACTGAAAATAAAAACGGACAGTAAAACCGTCAGGGCCGGGAGATTTGTCTTTGGGTAAGAGAGTAATTGCTTGTAATATCTCTATCTCGGAGATGGGAGCATCCAGAGAAGAGAGGTCGAGAGCAGAGGAAGCGGATTTGGGTATGTTGAGAAAAAAGGAATCAATGTGAGAAGGAGTCGGGGTAGATTCAGGTGTATATAAAGAGGAGTAATATTGGACAAAGCAATCGAGGATCTTGTCATCCGTACAATGACGAATCCCAGCAGCATCTGTAATGACAGCTATTTTAGATTTTTGTTTTTAAATTTTAAGGTAATTGGCAAGAGACCTGCCCGCTTTATTGCGACCACCATACATCTTGGAATTAAATTTTAAAAGATGATTGCAAGCAGAGTCACAAGAAGAAAATGTATTGAATGGAAGTTTAGCTTTGATAAGAGAAGAAAGAACATCAGGAGAGTTGGACGTATAGAAAAGGTGTTCTAGGTCTTTAATTTGTTTAAGGATAAGAGACGATTTGGAGAGGGCCAATTTCTTTTTACGCGAAACAAAATCAATAATAAAGCCTCTGGCCGAAGCCTTAAAAGCATCCCAAACGAAGTGGAATTGAGAGGTGGAATTAAGATTAGTATGAAAGAAATCATCCATAAAAAGAGTGAATTGTTCAACAAACTGAGGGTCCAAAAGAAGAGAGTTGTTGAAGCGCCAACGGCGAGAGCTGGGAAGAGGTGAGGGTAAATCAATGTCTAGAATGACTGGGGCATGATCGGAAATCAGAATAGAGCCAATTTCAACATTTGTCATGAATTGAAACATGTGTTGGGTGAGAAAGATATAGCCAATGTGGGAGTGTGAAGCATGGACAGGGGAGTAAGCATGAGCGCAAAATCCGTTACGCTCGCGGATTTTGCGAATTTTCGGTAAATTCGCGATCCGCGAACTCCCGCAAATTTACCGCGAATTTGCTAATCCGCGAGCGGCGGATTCCGGGGGCAAAAGTTCAAGCCTTGCTGGCCTGTTGTAACTATTTTACGATGGCGCCGGCAAGCTGCCAGCGCCATCCTAAAATAGTTACTAAGTTAGCTTCAACAGGAAGCTCTAATAGATAAAATAAAGCAGTAAAATAGTTACAACAGGCACAAAACGGTGGCGACTTCTTGAATAAATATGAAGGGCAGGGTTCATTCTGGCAGGATGGTCCTGGCACAAAAATTAAACCTCAACCGGAAGCACTTACAGATATCAATTAAGCATGTGCCCTAGTTGAAGCTTAAATTCAGTGACTCATTCATCGGCCCAAAAAACAATCGTGAGCATTGTCAAGGCTGGGCAGATATGCCTTCTTCCCAAATATACCATCGAAAATCAGCTGTGATGCTGGACAGAGGCCTTTGCATCCTTGACTTTCACGAGCGCAATCCTCGTGCTGTTCCTGTGGCCAGGAGCTTCTGTATCTTCATCTGCTGCTCTGATCGGTCTCTGACCTTTTATACACACAAGAGGCATGTGCACTCGCATGGAAGCCCCGTCCGTTTGGCCCCGCCCACACACTCGTGGTGTGCACCGTCTTCCCGCCATTTACCCACTATGATAGCTCACTCAAGGGACCCCTGCGCCCTTCGGCGCGATTGCATAGTAACACACACCTGGTCGCTGTAGACAACTCTCTGGCACTTTAGGCAGCTGTAGTGTAGTAAAAGCACTATACATTTACCCAACGAGGTAGCACTAACTGATTATTCAGTAGAAAGTACTCCAGTTGAGTAGAGGTATGGCACAAAACGGTGGCGTCTTCTTGAATAAATATGAAGGGCAGGGTTCATTCTGGCACGATGGTCCTGGCACAAAAATTAAACCTCAACCGGAAGCACTTACAGATATCAATTAAGCATGTGCCCTAGTTGAAGCTTAAATTCAGTGACTCATTCATCGGCCCAAAAAACAATCGTGAGCGTTGTCAAGGCTGGGCAGATGTGCCTTCTTCCCAAATATACCATCGAAAATCAGCTGTGATGCTGGACAGAGGCCTTTGCATCCTTGACTTTCACGAGCGCAATCCTCGTGCTGTTCCTGTGGCCAGGAGCTTCTGTATCTTCATCTGCTGCTCTGATCGGTCTCTGACCTTTTATACACACAAGAGGCATGTGCACTCGCATGGAAGCCCCGCCCCAAATCCGCCGATCCGCAAATCCGCAAAATCCGCGGATTTTGCGGATCCACGATCCGTGAATACGCAAATCCGCGAATCGTGGATCCGCAAAATCCGCCCATGCTTACAGGGGAGAAAAAGAAAAATTCCAGGGTATCAGGGTGAGAGAGCCTCCAGGAATCAATTAAACCTCTAGAGGAAATTGTACGATAAAAGGACTTTTGCATTTTATTAGGAATATACCTGGTCTGGGATTTACGGTCCAATAAGGGGTCCATTAGCTGGTTACAGTCACCTCCAACAATTAAATCGACAGTAGAGTGCGAGGAGAGGAATGTAGAGAAATCATTCCAAAAAGCAGGATCAATACCATTTGGACCATAAACATTGCAAAAGGATAAATCAGCATCATTAACTTTGACATCTAAATACAACCATCTACCATCTGAATCAGAGATCTCATTTTTTAACTGAACAGACAACGATTTATGGAACAAAATAAGAACACCATTCTTATTATTAACTGACGGTGAACAGAAAACATCACCCACCCACTGTTTGCGTAAAGAGGAAAGATCTTTTTGTGAAAGGTGGGTTTCTTGCAATAGAGCAACTTGGCATTTCAGTCTGGCTAAGTGAGACAAAACCTGTTGTTTTTTTAATCGGGTTACGAAGGCCTTTCACATTCCAAGAAATGACTCGAAGACCATTCATTTAAAAATAAAAATAAAAGATAAGCATGAGGAAATAAGGAATGAAAAATTGAGAAAATAGGCAATAGCAGAAGAGAAATAGCCTAAAACCAAGAAGGACAGAAAAACCCATAACGCAATGTGAAGAAGGAAGAGAACAATGGAGAATGAAGACAGAAAAAAGAAGGAGGTACAGCTCCCCTGAGAAAAAGAGAGAAGAGAAGGATGGCGGGAAACCAGAAGGGCTTCAGCCATACAGGATAAATAACGTGATGAGCAATAGAGTGAGAGTGGGAGCAACAGGAAAAGACGACCGCACAATAAAATAAAGTAGGACGTCAGAGGCATGGTCTCAAGAACACTTAATAAGGAAAAAGAAAAAAAAAGAAATGATACAAGCGGAGAGGGAGACCAAACATGACGATAAAAACAAATGAAGGAAAACTTACCAAACATTTATGAAGGGAGGGCAGAGAACTGGAACGAATAAGACGAACAACAGCACAGTACAGTGAGGAATGCGAACAAAACCAAAACACTTGGAGAAGAGACCTGAAAAACAAGATGGAGGAACGAAAACATATTATATTGAGGGACAAAAAGACCAAAAGTCATACAGCAACAGGAGAGGACAGTAAAACATTAAGAACTGCTGTGTTCCATGGAATCTTCTTTGTGGGTATTGATGAATTTCCGAAGATCAGCTGGGTCGTCGAAGCTAAAAGTTCTTTCTTTATAAGTGACCTTGAAAAAGCATGGGTGTATGAGGCCATATCTTGCATTCATGGAACGAAGCGTGGGTCTCAAATCCAGAAATTCCTTGCGACGAGCAGCGGTCAATTTGGAAACATCCTGAGTGAAAAAGAGTTTGTGACCAGACCAAAGAAGCTGTTTATGTTGCTTAGCAGAATGAAGGATAGTCATGAGGTCAGAGTAAAGAAGAAAGTACGCAATGAAACCCCTCGGCTTCGAAGAGGTGGAAGATATTTTAGGACCAAGACGATACGCCCTCTGAATGTTCACATCAAGGTGTTTTGGCAGTCCAGTGATAGGCAATAGCTGTGTTTTCAAAAATTGGATAATGTCGGACCCCTCCGAATTCTCCGGAACACCATAAATGCATAGGTTGTTGCGCCTATTTCGATTTTCCAAATCCTCAGAGGTTTTCATGAGAATTTCCACTTCCTTAGTAAGGCTAACAACCTTGGCGGCAACATCTTGAACATCACTAATCTGTTGTTCAACATCCGATACCCTCTTGTCCAAGTTGGACCATTTATCGTCCAGTCTCTGAAGAGTGGTAGTGGTGTCAGCCATAAAGGGGCGAATAAGGCATAATTCTTCCATAATATCCTCAAGGGTGACAGGAAGTGGAGACTTAGATGGTGAGGGGGGATCCTTTTTAGGGCATTTGCCAGGAGAAGCAGGATCTTTCCGAGTATTAGAAGCTGAGATAGATGCCTTTGGGAGGTCCATCTTGACAGTTGCTGAAAGGAGCAAAGTAAAACAAGAAAGGAGGCAACTCGCAGAATGTAGAGTCAAAGAAATGCCCCAAAAAGTCACAACACTGAAGCAGAGAGTTACGTAGATGAAAAGTATGAGGCTTGAAAACACAGGCACCAACAGCAAATAAGGTGCGCCCAATGCTGAGTGGAAGAAAGTACCTCAAAAACCAGTGGCACACTTGAAAAGAAAAAACTGAGGTAAAAAAAAGACAAATTCAAGGAGACTCCATGTCACAGGCGCAGAAAAGCCTCAAGGGTCCATCAAAAGAAGCGAAATCCAGAAAAAATGAGGCCAAGGGACCACAGTCAGGCATGAAAGGTCGAGCGTGACTAAAAAACGGGTAAAATGAAAAAACAAAATGGCGGCCGTAATAAAGAACTCCGCTTTTTCGCATTTTTCAGGTGAAAAAAATGCGCTAGTGAAAAAAAAAGCATACCGAGGCGAGGAGGAGCATTTCCGCCGCCGGAACCAGCCGTTTGCAGCAGAATTCGCTGCCTGGAAACGGGACCTTCGTGAGGGAAGCACCGCCGAAATCGCGGAGCTTAGGGGGGAGCGGCCATCTTGTCCGTCGCGTCGCGCGCCCTCTCACAATTTTATATCTTGATTGACTATAATGAATGATTATATATTAACAGTTAACCATAGTTAGAGTGTTCACATTATCTTAGATCGAGTCACCGTAGGTCTCAGTTGGAAGGTTTCATATTAAATGAAATGTTGTATTTCTGCTTGCTGTGCATAACTTCGTTTTATTTCGGAAGCCAAAAATTCCCAGCACACTCGCTAATTATCTTGTTATTTTTAATGTTCCGTGTGAAGGCCGCTTGATGTATTTAGATAAGTGAATCTCGCATCTGTGCATGAGAGTGGCCATTGGACAAGAATCCTCCCTTATGTAATATCTATGATGGCATAATACTGAGGTAGAATGGGAGGTCGCACAACGGAAATGTTCCTAGAAAGGTTCAAATAAGAAAAGTTTCTGTTTTCGTGAGGTATGCAGCCTGGGTGGCGTCCCTTGTCAAAGACGTCGAAAGGTATAATACAAAGATGTGCCTGCAATGGTCATTACAGGCATCCCCTGGCGCTCCACTTAATAATCCAATTGCACAATTTTAAAGAATAGTTCATCTGAAGGTTTATTCAAAATGAAAACTGCTTTTTGTTTCCTTCAATTCCTTTTCAAAACATTTTTTGTTTGATAATGAAGTTCATCAATTGATAAAATGGAAATAACACATTACATGCCCAATGCATTTCGGGCTGTTCGCCCTTCATCTGGGGCAAAAGCTAGAAGCAAGATCAAACAAAAAGTCCATTCAATATCAAATAATCGCAAAAAAACATAACTAAACATATAGATATTCGTGACAATCCCATATGCAGCGTGTGATGTGCCCTGGTGTGAATGCATGCAAAAGCTCAACAAGAGAAAAAATTCTCACGTGTTATTCTTCTGTAATCTGTGCCGTTTAAGAACTGAAAACATAAATGAACACATGAATACAAGCGTACATACCTACTATTGTGATGTCGTTTTAGACGACGACTCGCGTCACACGCGAGCAACAACACGACATGGATATTTAGAAACTGCGCCCCGCGCGCTAATCAAGTAAGCTTAGGACAGTTCTTTGAATATGTGTCTCGACATCACAATAGTAGGTATGTACGCTTGTATTCATGTGTTCATTTATGTTTTCAGTTCTTAAACGGGCACAGATTACAGAAGAATAACACGTGAGAATTTTTTCTCTTGTTGAGCTTTTGCATGCATTCACACCAGGGCACATCACACGCTGCATATGGGATTGTCACGAATATCTATATGTTTAGTTATGTTTTTTTACGATTATTTGATATTGAATGGACTTTTTGTTTGATCTTGCTTCTAGCTTTTGCCCCGGATGAAGGGCGAACAGCCCGAAATGCATTGGGCATGTAATGTGTTATTTCCATTTTATCAATTGATGAACTTCATTATCAAACAAAAAATGTTTTGAAAAGGAATTGAAGGAAACAAAAAGCAGTTTTCATTTTGAATAAACCTTCAGATGAACTATTCTTTAAAATTGTGCAATTGGATTATTAAGTGGAGCGCCAGGGGATGCCTGTAATGACCATTGCAGGCAGATCTTTGTATTATATCTATGATGGCCACAGCATTGGAAAATTCTGCATTGTGTTATTCATGTGAAGTGGCTCAAAACTAAGTGAATCATGGACATTTAATTTGATTGGTTCCTCCTCTTTGGGAGCTATAGGAGTGTATGTTTCTGTTGAATTTCATGATTTAATTGCGTACTTTGTGTTAGACAATTATACTTATTTCTGTCCACCCTTCGAGTCAGACATCCTTTCCCACTTTTGAGACCCACTGCTCCTTTAATTTCTGCTCATAACCAATCAATCAATCAATCATAACACTTGTATAGCGCGCTACTCACCCGGGCGGGTCTCAAGGCGCTTGGGGGAAGGGGTCCGCTACTGCTCGAACAGCCAGGTCTTGAGTTGTCTCCTGAAGGCGAGATGGTCCTGGGTCAGTCGAAGGTGGATGGGGAGGGAGTTCCATGTCTTGGCCACAAGGTAGGAGACGGATCTGCCTCCGGCGGTGGCTCTTCGGATGCGTGGTACGGCGGCGAGGGTGAGGCTAGTGGATCGTAGCTGGCGGGTGGGCGTGTAGAAGGTCAGTCGGTCGTTGAGGTACTTGGGGCCCAGGTCGTGGAGAGACTTGTGTGCGTGGGTGAGGAGCCTGAACGTGATCCTCTTGTTGACGGGGAGCCGGTGCAGGTCCCTCAGGTGGCCGGAGATGTGTCTGCGTCGGGGGATGTCCAGGATGAGTCGGGCGGAGGCGTTCTGGATGCGTTGGAGTCTCCTCTGTAGCTTGGCTGTGGTTCCGGCGTAGAGGGTGTTTCCGTAGTCCAGTCGGCTGGTGGCGAGTGCCTGGGTGACCGTCTTCCTGGTTTCGGTCGGGATCCATCGGAAGATCTTGCGGAGCATGCGTAGGGTGTTGAAGCACGATGACGAGACGGCGTTGACTTGTCTGGTCATCGAGAGGGAAGAGTGCAGGATGAAGTCCAGGTTGCGTGCGTGGTCTGTTGGCTTGGGAGCGGTGCCCAGGGCGGGAGGCCACCAGGAGTCGTCCCAGGCGGAGGGCGATGGTCCCAGGATGAGGACTTCCGTCTTGTCTGAGTTCAGTTTCAGGCGGCTGTTCTTCATCCACTCGGCGACGTCTTTCATCCCTTCGTGTAAGCTGGTTCTGGCGGTGTCGGGGTCCCTGGTGAGGGAGAGGATCAGCTGGGTGTCGTCGGCGTAGGAGATGATGTTGAGGTTGTGTTGGCGTGCGATGGCTGCAAGAGGTCTCATGTAGACGTTGAAGAGGGTGGGGCTGAGTGATGATCCTTGTGGTATGCCGCAGATGACTTCGGTGGCCTCGGATCGAAACGGGGGGAGGGGAACTCTCTGTGTTCTTCCGGCGAGGAACGAGATGATCCACTCCAGTGCCTTCTCTTGGATGCCGATGTTGCTGAGGCGTTGAACTAGGGTGCGGTGGCAGACCGTGTCGAACGCTGCAGAGAGGTCCAGGAAGATGAGTGCCGCTGTTTCCCCGTTGTCGAGCAGGGCTCGGATGTCGTCGGTGGCTGCGATCAGGGCGGTCTTGGTGCTGTGGTTGGCTCTGAAACCGGACTGCGAGGGGTCGAGGGATCCGTTCGTCTCGAGGAAGGCGGCCAGCTGTCTGTTGACGATCTTCTCGATGACTTTCGCAGGAAAAGGGAGGAGCGAGATGGGGCGGAAGTTCTTGAGGTCGGTGGGGTCCGCTGTAGGTTTCTTCAGTAGGGCGCTGAGCTCGGCATGCTTCCAGCTCTCCGGGAAGGTGGCGGTGTTGAAGGAGGTGTTGATGATGTTCCAGAGTTGGGGTGCGATGGTGGAGTCGGCCTTGTTGAAGACGTGGTGGGGGCAGGGGTCGGTCGGAGATCCGGAGTGGATGGTGTTCATCGTGCGGGCTGTGTCTTCGGTGGTCACCCCGTGGTCCAGGTGCGGAGGGTGGCGGTGGGGGGCATTGGTACATAGAGTTAATCTCTCGAGCAAGCACATATCTTATCATGATTGGAACCTTCATTTGGTTCTATTTCGGATACTATATTTGCTGACATCCGGTGCTTATGAATTTCCCCAACTTTGCCCACAAATTTAGTTTAGCATTAGGGAGTTTCTCTTCAGGGGAACTGAGGGGCATATTATCAAGGACCGGTGTTAAAATTATCGCCGTTTTATCAGCAGGAAACTGCCGATAAAACGGCGATAATGGGCTTGATAATACGTCCTTGTTAATTCCCATAGAAGCCAATGTTAACACTAGAACATGGGCTTCTACGGGAAATAACAAGGACGTATTATCAAGCTCATTATCGCCGTTTTATCGGCAGTTTCCTGCCGATAAAACTGCGATAATTTTAACACCAGTCCTTGATAATATGCCCCTGAATCTTTTAGAATTTGCCTAATCTATCTTTAAATAGCTTGACTCCGCATTCGCTGTTTAACTTACATTGACTATTTTCACATAGGCTGTAACCAGGTAATTATTGAGATAAATAAACTGATTGGTTTGAGATTGCAACATTACAAATGTGTTAATAAAACCTTTATGGTGTGCAAATCTACTCATCTCTGCTGAGAATGTGGACCAGAATGTGCTTCACTGCCATTGATATATTTATAAAGTTGAATTGAGCCTCAGTTCAAGACTAAGATCAGTTTTTGGAGTGCAGCTGCAATCAGAAGATTTGCTTCCTACTTAGACTGGGTAACACAATCCTTACCCCCAAGATCACTTTTATTTGTAAGGGTGCAAAAGAAAGCAAGTTTTCCTATATTTAGAAAAACCTTTCATTAACTTTTCAAAAATATGTTATTAATCTTTAGTGCCTCTGGTGATATATCCTAAACTTTCATCACCCTAATAGGGACAATGTTTTGGATTTGCTAAGCCAAAACAGATTTCCTTGGAACAGTTTTGCATTTTACAACTGCCTGAATTCTTCTAATTTCGTAGAGATGCTATGTTGATTGTATGTGTGTGGGTTGTTAAGGATGGGATTAGAACAATAAATGTGCTTGCACCGTGATGTACTTATACATGCAAATATGATATTTATGCTGACGTGAACATTTTTGTTCCTCATCAGTGATAGTCATTTACCGGTGTATGTATGTCCATATGAATGATAAAACAATCATGATGGTCCAAACCTTTTTGTATGGACCTTCGCATTTGTTCTAAATAGAGGTTGCTGTTGATGTCCGGTCCATTGGTTGGAACACTGAATTGGTTAATGCACTTTTGTGAGAAGGCAAAAAGAATCCACCATTAATTTCCAGCCCACCCAGTGGTGCTGTGGGTTTAGTCCACTGGAATATTGAGAAAAAACTTGTTTTACATAATTGTAATTTTTAACACATTTGAAACCTTGTTCCAGGGAACAGAGTGAGTGGATTCCAAAACGTCCTAGGGCTGATATCAGGAACAGTTCAGTGCAGAAAATGAAGGCCTTCTTTTATTGGACCATCATGAAGATAATTAAAAAAGATATGGGGCTGAAGAAATGTGAAATGGCCCTGTAATGAGGTGTTGGGTATAAGCAAAAATCTCTAGTATTCATTAAAAGACCAAGGAAATACAAAGCAAGATGTTACATTGTAAATGATTCCATCAAAATAAACATTCGTTGTGTCTCAAATTAGCCAGGAAGAAGTGTTACATACACAAAACACATGTTGGCTGTGGTCCGAAGGCTGTGGTCCTTAAAAAACCTGTTTGTTCCCAGTAAAATCTTGTTTGTGAAGAACATATACATTCTTGCATCGTTTCTATAAAAATAACAAGAAAAAGTGTGATTTTCATATGTGATAAAATTCTAATGACCTGAAAACAAAAAACGCCTATGTATGTGAAACGGGGCATTTGATGGACTAATAGCCCTAATGAATTATAAAGTTTGGATTAAGATATGTTTTTAAAGATTGCATGTACACATTGCCTTTGTACCAATGGTTTTATGAGTTTGTGAGCCTAATGAATAGATCAACCTAACGTATGTCTTGTTATTGAAGAGATAGACTACACCAACAATGCAAATTAGTTACATTATACACCAGCAAGAAAAACAATAGCTAGAACAGATGAAGGGAAGAGCAAGATCAAAGGGTAGAGAACATGGGTAATAGCATTGCCTAACAGCACTTGTGCCCCTTTTTGCATGTGTTATTTCCACAATGTTCCTGATCTGCACTTGCTGGTAGTAGATGGGAGCACAGACCAACAGGGAAAACAACATCTCTAAAAACAATTGAAAAGACATCTTAAGCAGGTGGTAGCCCTAGCCCCTTAGGGCTTACCTGAGAACAAGCCTCCAATCGATGAAGCCTCTTTCGGACCCAGTTCCAAAGCCTTGAGGCTCCTGACTCGCTCCTCCTTCTCTCTTGCACTCTCTCTCTATCCGTCTCTCAAACACACTCTGTCATACACATGCTTTTGTCTCTTCTCCATCCTCTGTGACCATTTCCCTCTAATTTTGTGACCCTTTTCTCTCTCCACATCAGGAGCTTTTGTCTTTGTTTTCTTTGTGCCCTAGTGTTTCTGCCTCTGTAGCTCAATGGGACTGTGTGCCATTTGCTTCTGTTAATTGCTGTGATTGTGTGCCCATGATTTTGTCATCTGTCTTTCTTCACTACTCGTGATTGTGTTGTTGATGACTGTGCCATTTCTTTTTCGCTTTCAGCCCATGACTGCAATTTATTTTTCATTGCAGTATGTGATTGTACCATTGTTATCTTTCTCTCTGCTGTGACTGTACATTGGCTCTGCTCACTGTGTCAGGCCCACAGCCCCCTCCTTTGCCCCATTCCCGCCCTGTTTGCTCTCCACCTCTCCTTCCCACTGCTCCTTACCTGCCCCTTGCACCTTGTATCTCCTGCTCCTTCTTATTTTTCCACTGCCCGGGAACCTTCCAGTCCCGCACACCATCCTGTTGTATGGCTTTTTAGGATCCGAACGAAATTTCCAGATTCATGCCCTTATATAGGTACAACTCACATTGCCCTAATATAGGCATAGAAAACATACTCTTATTTAGACATAGCCCATGCAGTCCAAATACAGGCATGGCTACTTCCACCCGTACCAAAACATCACAATGATTTCTTGGAAAATCAGCTTAAGCAGTCAGGGACCTCCCCTTGCTTGAATATTGATTTGTCCAAGAACTCATGGACTTTACAAAGAACTGCTATTCTCTTGGGGTTCTTTTCTGATGTTATTATGCTCGACCTTACGTCAAACTAGGCACCTTCAAGGTATAAATATGCCTTCACTTGCTCTAGCAAGACACGGTGGTTCGGAGCAGCTCGACTATCTACTTGCCCGACGCATCTCGCTACAGCAAGTACCGAAGGAAGCCGACCCTCCAGCTGATGCACTGATCGAGAAGCTGTCCTTTCTCTCACTGAGAATCCAGCTCCAGTGTTTCCAAGCTCCCCAAGACAGAGATACCAGACCGCCTTCATTTTAAACTAAAGGTATGGTGCTGATTAGAACCTAAGAGAAATCTTGGATAGATTCTTGGCAAAGAAAACCAACACTATGCTACACAATACTTACTCCCTCCCTCGTACTAGACTTAGGTTAGGTACATTGGGGTAGGCGTATTTTAGAAGCACTAGTTGAGTATTTTAGCCTGTGTATTTATGTATGTATTTTTATATGGCTTAGCAACCATACAATGCTTTTACAGTATTATTTTATAATACTATTCTCGCTGTACGCATTATACTTTACAGCCTGCATTACGAATGTAGCAGTTCACTTTACTTGCATGAGAAAGAAGACTGTTCAAAAAAACCTTTTATTGAAAATGCCCGTCTCTCTAGTTCTCTGCACCTCTTTTGAAACGCATGCACGATTGACTGAGTGAAATATTTATCTATTGTTTCCGTGACTCTAGAGATACAATTCTTATTCTTGAGAAACAAAGTTGTCATGTTTATGCGGTTGTCAGAAACGAATCCCTTCTTGTGTATTCGAGAAAGTTTCTAGTGACCTCTGAGTTAGCTGGCACACTCACTATTAAGTTTAATACATTCAATAGAGACCTAGTCGACCTCAGTCCTACGTCTAAACGATAGAATATATTTTTCCAATGCACAGAGCCTATTGGGAATATAGGAACTACACTACAATCCAGTCCATTCCTCTCCCCATTCAGGACCTACCTAATTGCAGGCACAGTGCAGACACGCCACTGGTGCACCGAAGGCATTTCAAAGGAAATCCCACCTATGCTTGACTGCGTCTAGACCAAGGCATGTGCCAGGAGCACTGAACCTGCCCTGACCACCACTATCCCGACACAATTCTCCCTCCCTCAACCCCAGTCACCGATCACTGAGTTGCTGCCATGCCACACCACACAGCAAGGAAGGTAAAATTAGCCTTTTAACCTGCACCACCACACCCACACTCACTGCCACAGCACCCTAATTGGTTACATCAACACCTCTGAACACCTCATCCACTCTCAAAGCCATGTCCTGTATGTATGTACACAAGACACATGAGGCCTGCGTCAATATCCTAGACCCTCACAAACAATTTAAGTAAGCTAATTAAGGAGAACACAAATGTAGACTAGCTGGAAAAACTTAAAATGGGCAAGCAGCACTGTGGACCTGACCTGGCAGTTGGAGCTGTACTGTTCTCATGAGGAGCAGAGTTAAGACTGATCTGTATATGACTGGCTCCAACTTGAGGTGGCATGGTGGGCAAAAAACAATGGATTGGGATGTAGCCCTACCAATTGCCAGTGTCTGAGATGAATTCAAGCATTTCATCCATCACCTTGCGGCTTTTACAAGCAGCACCACAAGCAATTAGAACGAAGGTGGGGAGCCAGCTAAGACTTGGATAAGAACGTTCTCAATTCTGCCCTGAGGTTCTATCAAATATTGGAAACCAAGACTAAGGCCCTAACAGAATGCATTGATGACAGCTGCATCAGCAGCAATGAAATCTTTGTGATCATGAAATACTTCACTCCACCTGCAGCAACCACCAGCAACAATACCCCCACTCAAGAACTGTGCAGAGACCTCTCAGACTATTTTAACAGCAAAAACCACAGACGTATATGACAATTTCGATCTTCAACTGGACCCTAGCACACTGGTAACAAGCCTGCTGATATCAGACAAAAGAAATACCCTTACCAAATGGAACCCCATCACTTTAGAAGAAACCATAGCAATCATTAAAACCACCCACTGTGGGGGCCCAGAAGATCCTTGCCCTCACCACATCTTCAACAAGAGCTCCACCCTGTTCAGCGAAGACTAACCCCAACCTCAACATAACCATCAACAATGCCACTTTCCCAGAGCCTGGATGCTCTCCTAAAGAAGTACTCAGCAGACCTAGCCACCACTCACAAACTACTGACCGATCTTCCTTCTGCCATAACCAACAAAGGTCCTAGAAAAAGCCATCAACTGACGTCTCGCCAACCACCTCGCCAAACATCAGCTCCTCAATGATTCGGGATTCGGCTCAACCAAAGCACATAGACAGCCATAATTGCAGCAACAAGTGAA
Organism: Lissotriton helveticus; assembly: GCF_964261635.1. Taxonomy (NCBI): domain Eukaryota; kingdom Metazoa; phylum Chordata; class Amphibia; order Caudata; family Salamandridae; genus Lissotriton; species Lissotriton helveticus. The sequence goes on along the minus strand of NC_136071.1, from coordinate 610,801,678 downwards.
ATCCCTATGCTCTTGGACAGAGAAACTATGGCCCTCATGATAATCAACCTCTCAGCAGCCTTCAACACAGTCTAACTCCCCACCCTGATAAGAAAACTATATGAGATGGACATTCAAGGACCCACCATCCAATCCTTTCCACTTTCCTAACCAGACGAACACAGACAGTTAACATGCCACCTCACACACCGAAAGCCCAGGTCCTCATTTGCAGAATTCCTCATGGATCCTCATTCCACCCACCACTCTTCAACATCTACATGACCCTCCTAGCTAATGTCATCCAACCACACAACATTAGCATACTTACCTACAACAAGGACACGCAACTGATCCAATATCTCTTGGACAAAGCACCAAGAACAAGGAAAAACTTCAACACCTGCATGACTGAAGTGGCCACCTGGGTGAAGTCCAACTGCCAGAGGCTGAATATAGACAAAACCAAAGTAGTGTTTTTCGGAAAACAGACTTCACCGTAGGACTCCGCATGGTGGCCATCAGACAGTGGACTCACTCCAAACCCTCAAGCAAGAAACATCAGTATCATCATAGCCAACAAGGTGGCCATGTCTGTCCATGGGAACTCCGTTGCTTCGTCGTGCTTCCACAAACTGAGAACACTGAGAAAAATATTTCAATGTCTAACATACAGCACCAGAAAGACAATCATTTGTTCCCTCATCACCAGTTGACTTGACCACAGGACTCCCTCTATGCAGAAATTTCCAAGCATCTCTCAAAAAGAATATAGACCATCCAGATCTCAGTGGCCAGCCACATCATCAACCTTCTTCTCTGATCCTGCATCATGCCCCATATAAGGGATCAACTTCCCGCCAAATTGCTCAAAGACCTCAACGTCGTTATTCTGCCTCTCTGGTCCTGGATCATCCAACAATCTCTCTTACAGGGGAGGATTGCCGACTGCCTTAAAATGGGGCAAGTCACACCCAGCCCCAAGAAGCCCAATGCAGACCTAACAGATCCCAATAACTTTTGGCCGATCACCAGAATCATGTCATTAGCGAAATTGCTCAAGAAATGCGTTCACGCACAGCTCTGCGACCACATCGAGAAACCTCAGCTCCTAGACCAACATCAGCCAGGCTTTATATCAGGCCATAGTACAGAAATAGCTCTAACTCACATTGTTGATGACGCCTTGAGAGCTCTTGACCAAGATACGCCTTGTCTTCTAATTCTTCTGGACTTGTCCTCTGCTTTTGACACTATCAAATGTGATAACTTGATTAACCTTCTTCAATATAGGATGGGGCTATCTGGCCCTTTCTTAAATTGGTTCTCCTCTTTCCTGCAAAACTGAACACAAAGAATCAAAGTTAACCAATCTGTGGCAGCCAGCACCACGGTCTCTATTGGGGTACCTCAAGGATCTGCACTCTCTCCCACGCTCTTCAATCTATTCATGGAACCTCTAACTGCTATTCTGAACGGTCCAAACATTCAGTACCACATGTACGCGGATGACACTCAACTGTATTTGAAGATCTCTTCTCCAGATGACATTGAAACTCTTAATGGAGCGCTTCAAAAAACTCAACAATGGCTAACACATAACCATCTGTTACTAAATTCCCTCAAAACAGAAGTTCTCCAGATTACCCCGCAACCAGGAGGCCCCCACACAAAACTGGATCAAAAAGATCTCCGCACTCAACTGCACCCTGCATATAGTGGACTCCGCTTGTTCTTTAGGTGTCACCCTGGACGGATGTATGACGTTATAATGCATACTTTTACTCCGCAGACCATTACAACGCGACTTTTACTCCGCATACCGTTACAACGTATAGCGCCTTGGGGCGCTGGATAGTGGTAAGTATAATTTACTATTCTAACTCCAGTCCCCGTGGACCCTAGGGAAGGTGTTGGATAGTAAATTATACTTATTCCCTATCCTAGAGCGCCCCCCAGCGCAATGCGTTGTAATGGTATGCGGAGTAATGGTCGCGTTGTAATGGGTCTGCGGAGTAAAAGATCCGTTGTAACGGGTGTATACCCCCTGGACACATTTCTAAACATGCAAGGTCACATCAGTGCCACCATTAAGAGTGCCAATCATCAGCTCAACACTCATAGGAAAATCAAACTTTTCCTACCTTCCGAGGACATCCAGTCAGCAGTCCAATCCTTAGTTATCTCTCACGAGTAGAATATGGCTTGGCGGCCCTAGCTGGGCTTCCTAAATCTAGGTTAGCTCCGCTAAGAGCCACTCTGAACACCTCTGCCAGACTAATCACAGGTGCCAGAAAGCATGATCATATTACACCTGACTTAATTCAGCTTAACTGGATTCCCATTTAAGCAAGGATCCGCTTCAAGATAGCCTGTCTGGCACATAAAGCTATTCTCTTCAATAGCCCCGTTTACCTGGCAAAAAAACTTGAGCTCCCCGGTTCTTGACTAAACTTAAGAAACTCCAAAACCCTACTACTGAAACCACCTAAATTCAACAAAAAAATTACTTACAATCGCACCTTCTCAGGGCTGGTTCCAAGAATTTGGAATGCCCTTCCAACGGGGATCAGATCCAACACCTTGACTACTTCATTAAAAAAACTGGTAAACTGGCTACTTTTGGAAGAACTTCATCAGAAATAGCCTCTATGTCATTTGCTAGACTCTTCCCTTCCATGCTGGGCAATAATTTTTACTTTGTGTGCTGAAATGTATGCTTGACAATCATTTTCACTTTGTGTTTTGAAATTTGTGCTTGACAATCATTTTTACTGGGGGTCTGAAATATATTTTGTCGTTCTTTGGACATAGTGCGATGCTAAAACTGCACAGCCCATCAAGTAGGGCTTTTACGTGTTGGTTCACTTGCTACCTTGTCTTCCCCTAGCACCCACATTTACTTTTATGTTTCAGGTTCCTCTTATATTGCCTTATTGTATTGTACTTATACTCTTTCTTTACGTCAACGTTAGTCTTCCTCTTTCAGTGCTCTGATACCCGTCTGGGTCTTGTTCGCGCTTTATAAAACTTTTCAAATAAATAAATAAATAAGGGAACTCCACTGGCTCCCCATGCACATGTGCGTACAGTTAAAACTCCTCACCCATGCTCACAAAGCATTGTAAAACATATACCCAGCTTACCTGAACAACTGCATACATTTCCACCAATGCTCCATGCACCTTCGCTCAACCGGACGCTTTTTGGCACACATCCCTTGCACACACAAAAGCAGATCAGGAGGTCGAGCCTTCTCATGCACTCCTAAAGCATGGAACAACCTCCAACACTAAATTAGAGCCTCCTCCTCTATTCTTGAACTCTGCAAGAAGCTGAAAACTTGGCTCTTAACCCTTACGTTGCTGCCGTCGGCCAACGGCCGCCGCGAGCACTACCTTGGTAGTGCTGCGCATGTCCGCAGGCAGACGCGGCCCCGCCCACATAATAGAACTCCCCACACTGCGGCGAAATTATCGCCGTGGTAAACGGGTTAAAGGAAGTTCCCTCAGGGCTAGCCTCACTCAAATGCGAAGCACAAGGATACCCTCACTGGTGGTTAGCATACAAATAACATACAAAGTAACCGTGGCAAAGATGTATACCGAATAGGACAACCATTTCATCTGTATTACTTTCACATAAACAAAAACCTTACCTCAATGTGCCTAGAGCACGGCCTGGGAGATGTACTCAGTCCACTGCTGACAATTTGAGTTCTGCAACCTTGTGATGGTTAGAAACACTGCAGTAATAGCCATGTGAAGGCAATTTTCTAACTAGGAAAGCAACTGTTACACCCCACACAAAGTAGCATGTTATCTTTAGTATCCTTGCTATAATCTACTAAAAACAGGCAGATTTTTCAGGACTTTTGTTGTAATTTGGCTTCAGCTAGCAGTCATCTCAATTCACCGAAGCACCGGCCCTGATGCAATTATTTTCAATATTTTCAATATGTGTATGCTACTCTAAACTAAAGTATGTAGATGAGCTATAGCTGTACCCTTCGCAATGTGTAGATTTTTCTGAATCGTTTTATCGTGGAATATATTAAAATGCATCAGTTGAAAAATAAATACATCATAACGGTCAAAAATGAAAGAAAACCTGCTCTCTTCATGATAGCAGGAAATATAGGTCAGGCTGAGATTCCCCAGGGTGCGTCAATTGATCCGCACTTGGGCTATGTCACAGCATCAGGCTCTTCTAAAATGGCCTGTGTGACGAGTAATCGTTATCTGCGTGGCCCGACAGCTGATTCAATGCATCTGCTAGCCCCTTCAAAATGGAGTGCAGATTAGCAACGAAATGGAATCGTGTTTCATCCCGGGAGGCGGGAGAGGGGGTTAGCTCTGTGTCTGAAGCCATGCTGTAAGAGTAGATTACAACAACCAGATGTGCAAGCAACTTGGGAATGTTCTCTAGCCCTCCGCAATTTCCCTAAGAAATGGGAACAATGTTTTGGTCGAGCATACTAGACAACGCATTGTCTGTCTGTTTCAAGGAATATTGTGACCTACCAAAAAACATAGAGGGGCTTGGACCCCACCCATTTCTTACCATTAGTGGCATTCCTGTCACTTTCATTTTCCGGCTTCTTACTCATGTCCCAGCTTGAAAATGTTGTGTTTGACCCTCCCATTGGAGCATTGCCTGTTTACCATCTCTTTATGGGCTAGAATCGCTGCTTGCATTGCTTGTATTTCAAGCACTGCCTTTTCTTTTATGTTAAGCACTCCATAAGAGTGCATGTGTTTTTGAGCTGTCTTTTTTGTGTACTTCTCTCCGCCTGCACTCTGTTATTCCCTGTCACCCAATTACATCTTGGAGCTCCCTCCCTGTGGTGCTGGCATGTGTGCTTCTCCCATTGCCTTCTCACCCTGGCTCACCTTCTCTCTCTCCATTGTTCCTTCCCCCACCTGCATCCTCTTTGTTGATTTCTCCCAACCCCTGTGTTGCTTCCCGATCCCTCCTTCTCTGTATTGCTTTTGGGTACCTTCCACCCTCCCACATGTTGCTTTGCTGTCCATTCCATTCTTCCATGAGTTGATTTGGCATTCACCCACCACCCCCCATGTTGCTTTGGCATCTCCAGCTGTCCTCTATGTTGCTCTGTGTCCTGATGCACCAGCCCATTCGCTGTTTCCTCCCCTTGCCTTTTGCTCCCATCCCCCAATTTTCACTTTAAAAAAACCAAAAAACACTGTTGAGTTTTGTATTTCTCTTTTAGCTACTGATCCTACATGGATAGGTAAATAAAAAGAAAAAAGAGCACCCGCATAATTTTGTAGGAGTGCTCATGTGTGATATGCGTACCTACAAAATAACGCAGGTGGCCACCTTACAGGCTTTCTGATTGTTAAACTTTAGACAAGTTGCCTAACATCAGGGAACCCTTCACTTGGACACCTCTCCCACAAAAATACACTATCACTTACATACCTCAAATAGTCGTTCCTCACCACATAGAGACACCTCCTCACAGAGAAACGCCTCCTTACAGACAGTGCTTTTGCAGAGACCCTTCACAGAGATAGAGCCTCAAGCAACCTCACAGACACCCTCCTCACAGAAACCTCCCCTCTCACACAGCAGCCTTTATCACAAAGACACCCACTCATGTACACTTCCATAATAGAAACATCCATCCTCACGGAGAAATCCATGTCCTCAACTACACCACGCCTTTCACATACATAGAGTAGCCAACTAACTGATTTAAACTGGCATGACCAGCATTTTAGTGTCCCGACCAGTACACAATTTACAAAAATACGGTCTGCTGACCTCCGCAGGCCACCATCCCAGTGATGACTGTGATTCCTAGAGGGTTGCAATTTGCGACCTACCTCATTAATATTTATGAGATAGTCAAATTGCGAAGTGCTAGACATCCGTATTTTGTGAACCGGCATATTAGTGCACAGTTCGGTTTGCAAAATATCACACTGGTCGCAAAAATATTGGTCACAAAATGCGACCAATATTTTGCAACCAGTGATAAGTACATCTGACCATCCGATTGGACGCTGGGGCATATATGTAACACAGAGATCGCTAGAGAAGGTGCCTTCACTCACTGATCTATCCCATTAGTCTTGTATATTCTAACCTATACGATTACTCACAAATGTCTGCAACAGGTGCATTAAACCATTAAGCTTTCTTAATGGAATTACGGTGTGTGATCTGCAGCAGAAACTGGGATCTCTGCATTAGGGGTGTGTGTGTGTGTGTGTGTACATACAGTTTTCAGAATGAGATTAGAGCCTTTTATCCTGAAGGCTGCACAGATTTCTATATCGAATATATTAAGTCCACGTACTATCTCACAAATATTGAAATAGTGACATGCAGATTACACAAAGAAACCTGCAATGGGTGCATTCATCTCCTGTCATATTTTGCTTACATTTTAGCCTGCAACACAAAGCATATAATATATTTGTGGCAGACTTTGGTGCGTTTCTCGACTCTCCATTAGTCATCTTTTAAAGCCTAGATGCCACTACTGTAGAGTCTCTTCTTTCAGAGAGGTGATTTCTTTCTTTTTATTATTTCTCTTTTACTCTGTTATTTTCAGTTCCTCTGTCTAGTTCTGTTCTCTGTGCTCTGCATTCCTTATCTCATTTCATCTACTAATCGTGTGTGGTTTCAGCTGTGTTTTCCCTTTATGCTGTTATACATTTTCCCTGCTGCTCTTTCTCCTTTTCTTACCTCTGTTCTCATCTCTTTTTTCTATGTTTCTGCTGTCGTTTACTCTTACTTTGACCTTCTACTTTGTAGGAATCTTGTACCATCATTCATTTTTTAATTGTCTTGGCCCTACACTTTTCTACAGCCTGCAGGTAAAGCAATGAGTACATTTGAATGAGCTTTCGCTGCTAACTAAGCTTCTCTGATTCTGGTAAATCATTTAATCTCCCAGTGCCTAAAATAAAAGAAAGAAAATGAAGGTGACATTCCGTAATGTAGTCTGGTGCTCATGTAAAGTGATCCAATGCCCTTGGGCCGAGTTTGCACTATATTAAACTGCAACAAAAATAAAAGTATGTACAAAGCTTACAGGTCAATATGCAAGGGAAAAATGCAAGAGAAGACATGGGAGTAACAAGATCTGGGGAGGCTTGTTCAGTGGTCTATCTAAATGTGTCCTGCCTGTTCCTCTTACACTATTATCGTGGGAGCAGGGCCGGCCCTAGGGCAGTGCATATGGAGCAGCGCACTGGGTGCTGACCTGATAGGGGCGGGGCACTGATCTCAGAGGGAGCACTCTGTTTAGAAATAATTTAAAAGCACCTTCTGCAGAGTTCTCTGTGCATTCAGATTTCAGGCAGCAATAAAAATCTCAAGATAACTCTTGTGATTAATGTTCCTGCAAGGAGAGATGGAGTTTTGCCTACTGGCAGTTTATACTCAAAATAAAGCAGCTCAGAGGGCTAATATGCCTGCTGCAAAGGACAGATCTGCATTTTATGTGGGTAGCTGGGTGGATTAGTAAAGCTAGCCTTTAGTAGAGCTTTAAAACAAATCAAATGTATGTGAGAGAGGGGCTATAGAAAGATGAGAGGCACTTTTGGCAAGAGGTAGTGAGGAAATCTGAGGACGAGGTCATAGAGTGGGAGCGGTGCCAAAAAAGATTGTCGCACCTGGCGCCACCAGCACTAACGCTGGCCCTGCATGGGAGAGTGAGGCTCCAGACTTGTTGGCTTTGGCAGAGGGAACACTCACTCTTGCAGGGTTACTTTCAGGGCCTCCCAGCATCCTTCATACTGACACATACCCCAGATGTTTGGTGGTTCATAAAAAAAAAAACCTAACCTAACATATACATAATCCCTAATTTAATATCCCCTCACCCTCCCTCATGCAGGTGTATCCTAGCTTCTCTGGAGACTTCTTTCAGCGCCTGTATGGACAAATCATAGGGGCAATGGATCTCCTGTCCCCTCCCTAGGGTAAACATCCTTTACAACGCAACTTTTACCACGCAGTGCCTTTACGACGCAACTTTTACAACGCAAGCCATTACAACGCATTGCGCTGGGTGGCGCTCTAGGATAGGGAATAGGTTTAATGTACTATCCAACACCTTCCCTACTAAACCACGGGGACTGGAGTTGGAATAGTAAATTAAACTATTCACTATCCAGCGCCTAAAAGCACTATGCGTTGTAAAGGTATGCGTTGTAAAACTTGCGATGTTTAGGTAGGCGTTGTAAAAGTATGCGTTGTAATGTCATACATCCCTCCCTAGAGACTAGCTGAGAAATCAAAGTTATTGTAGACCATTGAAATATATTTTGATATACTCATATAAATGTTCTTTCTAATTAGAAGATTGAATTATTTTTCTGAACACCATGTAAACATAACACGTGTATTTGTAAAGCACACTTTCACCCTGAAGGGCCTCTTGGAACTGAATAACAGATGTTTATTGTTTACTCCTTTTATCAAACTCAGAAGGAATAAAGGCTGAGGGGACCCACCAGGATTTCAACCTGTGACCGTGCCCCTCCAGTGGACAAATTAGTCTACTGAGCCACCGGACCCAGCTCTATATTAAGTAGCTACTCAATTTGCTTTTCTGATAAAACAATGAAAACATAAATTTTTCTTTTTTTAGTTTTTATCTGACTTTTGTAATGAACTTCATCACGAATGTTGTAAATGAATTGCAGAGCCCTTCTAGTTCAGTTTATAGGGCTGGATGGTCATCAATGTTTCACACCAGGATACTCCTAGGAGCTGCTTTGCATGCTACAAATATTTACATTCATTAATTCGTTCATTCATTTGATTTTATACTTAGCACTGAAAACGTCAATAGGTTTGACTAGTTAGAGCATGTTCACAAAGGCAAAACATAGGCCAGCAGGCGCACTGATCACCAAAATTGCGAACCCCGGCCCAGATTTACAAAGAGTTTGAATTACTCTTTTAGCGCAATCCAATCCAAAGGACCTGATTTAGATTTTGGTGGATGGGTTACTCCGTCACAACTGTGACAGATATCCTGCCCGTTGTGAGAGAGTAACCCATCGCCAAGATCTAAATCAGGCCCATAGTCGTCTGCTGGGATTTACAAGCCAACGCAACACATGATTTGCATTGGTTTGCATCCAAAAGTAAAGCAATGCAGGGCTGTTAGACCTTGCATCCTTGTTATCCCTGACTTTTTGCCTCTACCTCCTGTATTTTTGACACTGTGCTGAATTTCATTTTTGCTGATTTAGACGCTTTGGGCACTTTACCACTGCTGATCAGGGCCAACGTGCAAGTGCTCCCTGTGTACATTGTTATTGTGATTGGTTATCCATGATTGATATATTTGTTTTACCAGTAGGTCCCTAGTAAAGTGAGCTGAGTGTGCCAGGGCATGTAATTCAAATGCTACTAGTGGGCCTGTAGCGCTGATTGCGCCACCCACATGAGTAGCCCCAAAGAGATGTCGCAGGCCTTCCACAGCAGTGCCTGTGCGCAGTTTGCTAACTGCCAGGTTGACCTGGCCAGTGTACCCAATGCCAAGCCTTACCCTACCCTTCTCTTACACATAGGATACCCCTATGGGAGACCCAAGGTACCCCCCTGGGAAGGGTGCAGTGTATGTAAAAGGTAGGACATGTACTAGTGTGTGTAACATGTCCTGATAGTGAAATACTGCCAATTTCGTTTTTCACTATTGAAAGGCTATCTTGTCCATAGGACAGAATAGGGAATGCTGTGTAACATGTTTACGTGCATATCTTCCCATAGGATTAAGATAGAAAATTGGAGTCTGGTATGCCTGAACTCAGAATTTAATAACACGTTTTTTAGGAAGGATGTTTTTTAAATTCTGTGTTTGAAAATATCTCTTTTAGAAAGTGGCTATTTTCTTGTTCAACCTTTCTGTGTGCCTCTGCCTGTTTGTGGATTGACTGTCTGGTTTGAGAGTGACAGGAGCTTGGGTGGCTCCAGGAGTCTGGCTGAGTCAGCACTAGGCTGAATAGACCAATCTGCATTTAGAGTGGTGGGAGGAGAAGCACCTGGGCCTGAATAGGGCTGTGCCTGCCTTCCACAATGATGGCTCCACCTCCTGAGGTGCATCTGAAGACCCTGGCCCACACTAACAAAGGAAGAAGTTGTGCACTGGCAGAGTGCACCCAGAACTGGTTTGAATGGGTCCAGGACCCCTCACACTTAGAAAACAAAGACTTTTAGGGTATAATTATGAGAGCTGAGACCCCTGTAAGTCAGACTACTTTGTTATCAAGAGGAACCTGTTGAGGACAGCTGAAGTGACTGAGGAGAAGGACTGCCCTTGCTGTGTGTCTGGGGCTGACCCGCAGTTTGCTGTTTCTACTGAGGAGAGGAGCAAGGGACTTTGCTGTGTGCTGTGTCCCCTGCTCCTATAAAACTGGATGTGCGGCTGAACGCCCAGCGGACGCGTGCAGCAGAAGCGGGTGGCGGACGTGCGAAAGGCAAGCCCCTCTGCACCCGTCAGCTTCCCGGAGGCGGCCGGGGCGGGAAATGCTGCCGGTGTCACTACTACTCTCAGTGAGTTTATTACTTATAATAGCTTAGAGTTAAAGAGGCATACTCTCCCATTTAACTGCCACAGTTGTATAGAGCTGGGTGGGGACAGCATTACCTTGAGGTGTAATGAGTGCAATTGGACTAGTTCCATCAGCCCAATCATGGAGTCTGTGTCCATTGCAATGGGGAGGGAAGCGAGTATAAGACTGTCTGGGAACCACAGGCAGGAGAATATTAGAATCTTTCTACTCAATGTACGCTCCCTAAATAAAAACGCCCAACATGTATTTGACCTTATATCAGATTCAAGGTTGGACATTCTATTTTTGACGGAGACATGGCTCACAGAAACATCTAACTCCACTCTAGCAATAGCTATTCCTCCCAGCTATTCTATTCTGAGAAGGGACCGCATCACCGGGAAAGGGGGGGGATTGCAATGATTGCCAAAAGCGATATCTCTGCTAAATTAATCCCCATGGATGAAATTAAGGGGGCTGACTGCCTTGGTTTCCACTGTTCAATCTCCGCCCACCAATCTCTGGCGGGAGTGTTAATTTATAGACCACCTGGACATGCGGGTCGTTCCTGAGGAGCGTTACCAATGTAATTGCTCTGTTAGTTCCACGATTTAAACACTTCCTGGTCCTAGGTGACTTCAATGTCCACATGGACAACTTAGAGAGTTCTGATGCCACCATACTATGTGAGGCCCTCGAGACCATGAACTTGTTCCCCCTTGTATCTAGGCCTACTCACGACAAAGGCCATACTTTAGACCAAATCTTTTTTAACATCCCATTACAAACAGAGTAGCCTATTCCCTTAGTCTGGACAGACCACTTTCTGATAGGTTTAAAGATATACAAACGAACAAAACTGGCCCATACCACGGAGAAACATCCTTCTTTCTAATCAAGGCCCTTTTATAAAGTCAACCCGAGGCCTTGAGCAGTGAGCTCACTTCTCATCCTTTCTCTATGACTAGTAAGATGGAGGCTGATTCCGTTAATCTGGAGAACTGGATAAAGCAAGGCGTCGGGACTCTGGCCCCGCAGTCCTCGCGACCTCAACGAACAGCAAGGAGATCTGCGCCTTGGTTCAATGAAACCTTGCGGAAATGCAAAAGTTCCTGTAAACACTTGGAAAGAGTGTGGAGGGAGAATTTTAGTGGACAGCAAAGCACTATATAAAAGGGAGCTAAAAATGTATAACTGTAAAATTTTGCTGGAGAAGAAAATTTTCTTTGCAGCCAAGATTGAGGCATCTGCAAATAAGAGCAAGGACATTTTCAAAATTGTGAAACATTTCACTTCGCTCAAAGTAGCTATCACTAAATGTGATGTATCTGACAGCTGGACGAGCCAGTTAGGTTATTTTTTCCACAAGAAAATAGCCGACATTCAAACATCTTTTACATCTTCCCTTGGAATATTGGCCAATTCTCTTCCTTTATCTCGCAGCTCCAACCCGATATGTAAAGCCTCCATTCTTCAGTTCCCTCCCATTACTTTAGAGCAATCTCTAAAGATAATGAAGAATTTAAAATCGGCCTCCCCTTCTGACCCATGCCCTGCAAAAACACTTGCGACTGTGGCGGATGTTATTAATCCAGAGGTCAATGCGGTTTTGAATCTGTCTATGAGCAGCAGCCAGGTTCCCTCCATTTGAAAAAGGGCCAAAATACTACCTCTGTTAAAAAAAACTATGGTGGATCCCTTATTAACATCCAATTACAGACCCATCTCTCTCCTGCCTTTGTTTGCCAAAACTATAGAAAAATTTGTGAATTCTGTGATTACCGAATTCACTGAAACCAATAACCTCCTCCATATGAGTCAATCTGGCTTCCGTGCAAATTTTAGTACGGAGACGGCTTTACTCGAGATCTCGTAATCCATCAAAGAGACTCTCGATTCAGGTGGGAGAGCGGCCCTGATATTGTTAGATCTGTCTGCCTCATTTGACACTGTGCCCCATGACAGACTCTTACAGAGATTGGGAGAGTGTGGACTGGGGGGCACGGTGTTAGAATGGTTCTCCTCCTTTTTGGAAGATAGAAGCCAGGAGGTCTGGACTCCCCCTTTTTCTTCCTGCATGCCTCCTACGAAGGTCAGAGTCCCCCAAGGCTCCATCTTAAGCCCATTGTTGTTCAATCTGTATATGGATCCCCTCGCCCCTTTGGCAGAAGACGGTGGTGCAACAATCATATCCTATGCTGATGATACTCAGCTGTTGTTTACCCCTAAAAAGGGAGAGGATTTTGATGGAGAGAGGATTAACAACTGTCTAAGTGAGGTTTTTGCCTGGTTTAGATTTAACCAGCTACAGTGTAATCCTGAGAAGTCCGAAGTGATTCTCTTTGGCTCATTTACTCAGGATGCATGGAGGCAATGGTGGCCAGCAGATAAGTCACCCCCGCTGACATCAGCAGGAGTAGTGAGAAATCTAGGGGTAAAAATGGATGACTCTCTCGATATGAAAAAACAAGTTCAATCGGTAGCAAGAATCTGCCACGGCATCCTGAAAATGCTCCGGAGATTCCTGCCTCTCCTATCGCTTTCTCACAGAAAGTCCAAGCTCTTATTACCTCATGGTTGGACTATGCAAATGTCCTTTATCTGGGCCTACCGGAATGTCTTCTGAATAAACTTCAGGTTATCCAAAATGTTGCAGCCAGAGCCATTCTCACGCTGGGTCCTAGAGTACAGATCTCTCCCTATTTAAAGAACTTGCACTGGCTTCCCATTCACCACAGAATTCATTTTGAGGCTCTGACATTAGCCTTTAAAGCACTTCATGGCACTAGAGCCCACTACATTAGGAAACGGGTGACCTTCTACACACCCAGTAGAAGTCTAGGATCGTCTCAACAACCTCAGATGATGGTGCCCAAATTTGCTTGCTCTCTCAGAGGCGGTCGTTCATTTCAAGTACAGGTGGCCCACCTCTGGTATAAGCTACCCATCACACTTAGACAATTGAATGATGTATGGCTCTTTAGGAAAGAACTTAAAATAATGGTTATTCCATGAATAACCCACCCAGAGAGTCTGTCCTGTGATCGGTAATGTATGTTCTGCTGAGTGCCAGGACACTCTATTGAGTAGCTGTGCGCTTTACAAATACGCAATAACATAACATAACATAACAAGAAGGACTTTTCTGTGTGCTGTGTCCATCTGAAGAAAAGTCTCCAAGGGCCTGAGAAGAGCTGGCCTCCTGTTTCTAATGTCCCAGGCACAAAAGGACTTCACCCCCAGCTTCCTTGACTTCCTTGCTGGAAGTTCTCACCTGCCCAGAGGTGCCTGTAACTGTGTGTGAGGCCCTTGCTGTTGGGAGCTGGAAGCGCGACGCAACGAGGGAGAAGCGTGATGCCGCTGTAGCAGACGGCATTGAATCGCCAAGGAAGCGTGTCGCCCCTGCCGCTGTTCACCGCCGCATCACCGGAGAAGCTTGTCGCAGGGTCGGCGCATCGCTAAGGAGCGTACCGCCGCTGATCACCATCGCATCACCGGAGAAGCGTGTCGCAGAGCCTGTGGCGGCTCAGGAAACACCAATTTCGCAGCACGGCCGTCGGGCATGCACGCATCTCATGCACATTGTCACATCGCACCAGAGACACCAATTTATTGCATCGCACCGGATTCGTCACAACTCATCGAGGAGCCATCTTGTCACATCAGAACCGGAGCACAGGAAGAATTGACGCATTGCCTTCTCTGCGACCCTTTTGTTTGTTCTGCGTTATGCATCTAAGGTACTTTGAGAGAAAAGTGTTACATTTACCATCTACAAGTTTATTTTTGCAACAACCCTTTTTTAAAGACATTCTAATGAATTGTTGGATTTTTGTCATTTTGGTCTTGTTTAGTTTAGACAAAGATATTTTATTTTTCTAAACTGGTGTGGTGTTCATTTGTGGTGTTTTCACTGTGTTACTGTGAGTGTTGATACAAATACTTTACACATTGCCTTGGGGATAAGCCTGTCTGCTCGTGCCAAGCTACCAAGAGGGTGAGCAGGGGTGATCTAAAGTGTGTATCCCCCTTACCCTGACTAGATGCAGTGTTCCCTATTTGGTCAAAGGTACCTACCTCTGCCAACTAGAGACCCCCATTTCTAACAAGGGAAATGCACTGTCTCATATAACTTTGCGTCAAGGGAGTGTTCCATGGAGGTGTATGTGTGTTCCATGCAACCGTTCATGGGATTTGACACAAATCCATATCAACAAAGAATTGTAGACAGGGATTTGTACCAAAATTCTGCGCTCTCAGAGGCAGACAAATCAAGGCGAAATGTTTTCATTATTTCTCGTTCTTCCTTTTTTGCATTCTGCAGCACACATACGAAGAGGAAAGTTACTTAAAGCATAGTTTTTTTTGTTTTCCTACACTATGCTGAGTACCACACATACACCCAGGCACTATTGTGCAAGGGTGCCTGTGTTGACGCATGACAGCCACAAGTGTGTCAAATCAGAGAGAGAGAGCAGAACTGCACATTTCTGCTATTCACATTCAGGCAATGCAGAACAGCAACTTCTCTTACTGTGCTGCGTTTCATGGACTCTTATTTAATATGCTACCCTATTTTATCAGCCATCAATACTCAAAGCCTAACAGTAACATATAACCTTTTGCAGTAAGGGGCACAGTGTGAAATTCAGCTAGGTCGCACAGGTTGATTCCCACCACAGGAGCGCATGGTAGCACTAATTACGATCCTGCTCTTAGAGGACGCACTATGTGATGTCTCTCGAAAAGCCCACTTTGTGAGTTTGATTTTTAAAAGTAAAGAACTTTAGAAAAGTCTGACCCCTGGCCGTCATGTTTCACAGAGCCAAACTTTTCATACATTAACAGGAACTGCCCTAGCAGCAGTTCTAACCAATTTGTAGAGAAGTCCACTGGCCAGCGGAAATCTCTAAATTTGGCAGGTGGAGTAAAGACATGGTGGAAGACATAAAGACTTCTCCCATTCCTGTCTTCCTTTTCCTATGCCAAACCCTAAATCAGGCCGTCTGTCTAATGTGGCACTGTGGTCAAAAAACGATGTTTCAGTCAGACACCCCTAGCTATAGCCAGTGGTAAGAGTTTTTGCAAGCATTTGTCTCATTCCCTTTTGGGTATTTTATTGCCGGCAGCATGCTTGGAAACCTGAGACTGGCACTCCTTTCCAAGCCTACCAATGTTTGTGAATACCAAAATAGTAAATATGCATCCATTCTAGGTACTTCTATGGGTGCATAATGGGGAACATCCTTTACAACGCAACTTTTACCACTCAGTGCCTTTACGACGCAACTATTACAACGCATGTTATTACAACGCATAGCGCTGGGGGGCGCTCTAGGATAGGGAATAGATTTAATTTACTATCCAACACCTTCCCTACTATCCACGGGGACTGGAGTTGGAATAGTAAATTAAACTATTCACTATCCAACACCCCTTAACGCTATGCGTTGTAACAGCATGCGTTGTAAAAACTGCTTTGTCAAGGCATCCGTGGTAAAACCATGCATTGTAATGTCATACATCCGTGCATAATTGCTACTTTTTTGGCAAAGCAGTTACTACATATATTTAAGTTCTTGATTCAATAAATGAACAAGTTAAAACATCTTAATGAAATCAGGACAACCATAAAGTCCAACGCAGACATAGCAGACCCGGCTCAGGGCCCCCAGACCTAACTACCAAGCCAAGAAAGCATTTATTTGGAGGGGGTGTCCCACGCCAAACACCCCTCTGGAGCTACACCCCTGTCCAACAGATGGAATAGGTCAATGCACCTGATACGAAATGTGACCTCCTCAATCACATATGTTTTTTTATGGCCAGAGGCATTTTGTCTAATAGGATTTTTAAACTAGCTCTCATAACAAGTAAAGCTAGATTACAAGTCCCAGGTTGGCTAAAAGCTAGAAATTGCCAAAGGTGTCACGCATGATGTGAGCCTCCCTGAAGATAATTATTTGGATTGATAAAAATACACATTTTCATTTTCATTGAATCTGAAATGTTTTTGGCTGGTTCTTTAATGGTTTCTCTGTTTTTCAGTGTCAGGCATTATGAACAAAAATATCCTCACATTGCTTCTCTGAAACGTTGCCTACTTTGACACAAACGATTCCGTGCAACAAACTGCCGAAATGGGATGTAAAAAAGAAAAGAAAAATTGCACATTAAGCCTTGTATCTGTCAGGCAATGCTTTGCTTGCCTGTTATGCTTTCTGTTAAGATGGAGCTTCTTTTGTAGCAAAGACAGTCCCATGGAAAAAAATCTAATGTCCTGCAAAGAATATAGTGAATGAGTAAAACTCCATGTCTAGAGCATTTGGAGTGCAACTCAACCATGTGTTAGCCCAGTAACTCCACTACCCACATGACCTCTAACAAATGTCTCTTTTTTATGAATTGGAATTGTGTCATTGAAAAAATGAGACAAAACAATAGTTCCAATTGTTGAGACGTTATTTTACCAAGTGCTTCTGGAATATCTAAGGGCCTTATTACTAGTTTGGCGGTCTGTGAACCACCGTATCCCAGGTCTGACCGCCGTTTTACAAGTAGGGCAGATTGCTATTGCAAACACTGCTGCTGAATGGCCGACACCAGCAGCACAACGCAGACCACCTGGGCCTCAGTTGGGAGAAAAGCAGCTGCCAAAGGGTAGTACAGAGGAGTTTCACTGCCGCCCATATTATGAGTTGGCTTTACGACGAGCCGACTGCCATAGTGGGACTGCCAGCTTCAAGTTAACTGAAACAAAGGATTTGGGGTGCATACTCACCCATTTCCTGTACTTCCCAGGAGAGTCTGAAGTGGATCCCTTTCTTCAGGTCCCCCTTCACAGCAGCATCTTCAGCCCAAGGATTGAGATCCTGTTCGCTGCGATATACAGGTGAGTCTTTTTTGTGCCATATACCCATTGCCTGGATTGCTAACATATGGACCAAACTCCTGCAATAGGTAGATGGTATTTTTCCACATGTATCATGCATATGTGTGCATTGACACATATGCATTTGAAATGTTCACATAGGCATCGATACGTATGGAAAAATAGTCACCACTGCCGCAAGATCTCCGCTGCCACACCCCTGGAACCATGGTACACTTATAATACGGCAGTCTGAAGAGCGCCAGCACTGCGGTCTTCTAGAGACTTTGGCCGCGACTTTCAGGCAATCGTACCACCAAACTCGGAATCAGGCCCCAAGAGTTTTACATAATAGATGTTTCCATGACCCATTTATAACACTCATTTCCCTAAAGATCAGAAGCCTGAGTCTGGCATGGCAGGTCCTGAACTCATGATCTCCAGATTACTGCCTTTGTAAACAACCAACATTCATCTCACTGAGTCATCCAGGCAGCCCGTAGCAACATAGTGCATTTCTTGCATATACGATGGAAATTCTACATTGCATCATTTATGCAATAAATGAAGCAGGACCAAAAGTGCATTAATTGAAAGAATGATTTTAGCAAAACTCTCCTCATTCTTGTTATACTGATTGAAGAAGAATCTTTGATCCCTTAGAGAAAGATTTTGATTCAGTTGAAAACTTTTAAGGAAGATAGTTAGGGTAATGAAGATTACTAAGGACCACTGGAGCATTAAAATTACGAAATTTTGCAGCTGCTGCATTTTCTGCATAATTTTGTATTCGCCGAATTTGCCACATAATCCATCATCTGCCGCATAATGTGAATCTGTAGATTTTAACAACAAATTTTCTTTGTAGCTAAAACGTATCAAACGTTACTAATAATACAGTAACATATTTCTGAAGAGTAGAAGGCCCTTCGTAAATTGCCTTTTCTAGTCACATAACTTGGTAAACCCTGCCACATAATTTGGTCCTCCCTGGGCGCAAAATTCTAGTGGCTCTGGCCATAAGCGAATGATTATCTGTTTGTTCGCCAGTGAATGACACATTTCATGTTTGGTATCATAAATTAGGCAAATGCAGCACTAGATAGCATGGATTGCTGTGAAATTGCTTACTTTATCCAATTAATAAGTGCTACAAGATAATACTACTTGGACTATCCTCCTGTTCACAACCCCGGTCAGCGATAAATGAGTAAGGAGGGTTATTTTCTATCACAGCATCTGTTCGATCAGTGTTTCTATATGTACGGTCTAGCCTCTCTCCAGGTCAGCTGTTGTGCTGCTCTCCTTTAACCCTTTCGCTGCGGCGGCAATTCCGCCACAGCGCTAAGGGGGTGGGGCGGCCACCCGGCGCTCCGACGCTTATGACGGAACCGCTCCGTCACGGCCCTCGGGTGGGCTGTGCTTGTGACAGAGCGGTTCCGTCATGGCCCCGCCCGCTCAATGGAACGCGCCGCGCAGGCGCGAAATCAGCGCCGTGCAGGCGCGGCGAGCGGGCCATGACGGAACCGCTACGTCACCAGCACAGCCCACCCGAGGGGCGTGACGGAGCGGTTCCGTCATAAGCGTGGGAGGGGTTAAGAGTTTGTAAACAAAGATGCAAAACTCTACCAATAACATCTTTGTACCCCAGTGACTCTATGCCGTCTGCCCCTCACCCTAACCACAACGCCCACACCAAGGGGTACCAGTACTAGGATACAGTACCTAATTTGTAGTGTTGTTGGCCAATATTAAGAGCCCACCAGCAGCAATGGTGAATGCCAGGGTTGCTGAAAATAAAAGCTGACTAATCTTGATTCCAACACTTGTCTCTTTCTTTCACCAATCTACACGTCCTGTCTCTTTGTCTCACCCTTGCAGATTCTTTTTTGGCCTTGCTCCCTCCATCAGTCACTAATTTCCTTTCTTCTTCTGTCTCCTTTTTCGGCCTTTCTCTCTTTTGTTCTGAGTCAGAATCTTATGATGAAAAATAATTCTCTGTCTTGAGTGCCACCACCCACAACCGCTTGCACAAATTAAGCCCCTTTAATAGTGACAATGGTCCTTTTCATTTTAGAGAGCAACCAGATGGAGACAATCTGAGGGGAGCGCTTGTATTTTTTTTCTTCTCAGAAAGCAGGTCTGAAAGAGGGTAGAGGAAAGAGCTTGTGGATTCAATGGACCTAATGTCCTTTGCCAATTTGTGGGATTACTTAAGAGTTTGGAAGATACAGGACGTCCGCCAAAAATTGGTCAATATCCTGTCCGCCAGATTGAGAGTGTATACATGGCTAATAACCTCTAAACAGGGCGCAAAAGTCATCTTGCAATTTTCGGCAGAGTCCCTATCTATGCATGCCAACAGACCCAATTCAGGTATGAGACTAGATTTTAAAAGACAAAATGCCTTTTAGTTAGATTTCTCCTGCCAAAAATTGCTCTTTTTTTAATGCAAGCCAAAGGGAAAAATCAATCCTTCAGATTAGCTTTTATAAATCCCCCTCTTTCCTGTTACCAGGTACTGGCAAGAATGCTCAAAGCCAAACCCTAAGAATCCCACTTAATTGGACTTTGAATACTATAAACCCTGCATGTATTTGTGGAAGATATAACAAGTGACTCGTTTGTTTGCAGTGGAGAGGTAGTCGACGAGGAAAAAAGAAGTGAAGTATATTGTGAGATTTGTGTTCCTTTTTAGGAATGCTGTTTTTTTGGGAGATATTGAGATCAGCCCTATATGTATTTCTTCTGAACACGGTGTGGAATAGACACCTTCGGGTATGAAAAATGTTTTGGAAGTGAGAAGCCTGCACTTAATTAAAAACGATGTGTGAGAGCCAACGGAGGGCAGAAAATAAATTATCCTACAAGTATTTATTTGAAAAACATTTTAATTAGATCCGAACAAGCTTTGTCAGATACAAGGGGATGGCCCAGAGTTACAAATAAATTATATTTTTCTTTTTTCATTCAGGTTCTCTAAGACACTGAATAGAGGATGAAGCAGATTCGCATTTCACGAAAAAATGCTATCACGAATCTGCAAGTTCCCTTCATCCGTACATTTGTAAAGGTTTTCATCCAAGTGATTCGCTTGCTTCTTTTGGCCTTTTCCATGGGTTAGATTTTTATTACCTACTATTTTGTACTTTGAAGTACTCCTGTCTTTTTTTTCCATCTCATATTTTAAGAACGTCATAAACCTCGAGATTTATTTTGAAAGTACCAGCATAACGAGGTCAATTTTTTTGATTCGCTTGATTACTTGCCCACAATCTATATTACTAAGATTATTCCTTTCAGTAATGTCTTGATTGAGACGGTAACTACCTCCTTTATACTGGTACCCTATGTAATTGACCAATCAAGAAGTTCCTCCCGGTCCCTCCTGGACGGCACACCTTGAACACTTCCTGCTAGGGAAAAGCAACATTTCAGAACTGGAGAAGAACTTCCAGTCTATGAATGGGGAATAACAAGTACTTGGACAGGAAGGGAGAATCAGAGTGCTGAACACTACCAGCGAGTGAAAAAGGCATTACCTTCCTATTTCTTACCACATGGAGGATATCCCCAAGGACTTGACGTTGTTTCGAACAAACCCCTAGAAGAAAGCTACCAACTCATAGTGCTACCCTGCCCATCCTGCCGGGAAGAGAGGAAACAGAAAAAGGAGAAGGAGCCTCACAGCCATGTACAGGATGCAGAAGACCATTGTGGTCAAGCAGCTCACTGACATAGATCAATAGGCAAGGCACTCCACCAGAATGAGATCAGATGTAGCGATCACGCCATGCAAGGGGCACAGCAAGGAAATGTTGCCATGTCTCCGCTCTACATGGCCAACAAAGGGGACCTCGCTAGGAAAATCTCTGAATTGTGGTTTGCTACCCGCTTTTCCAGAGGATGTTTCACTTGAAGAAGCAGATCCTTCTCAAAGAAGTAGGGAATTTGATGAGCAAGGGCATGAGGTGGTTGCCATGTTTAGTTTCAGAGAAACAAGGAATGGAGCCGCAGAAGAATGGTCAGCATCCCATGTGAATTGACCGAAGTTTCACCTATTATGTGTACAAGTCTTGGAAGTCCCAAGCCACCTTACCATCAATACATAACTATCTAACCGCCATATTTGTACCAAAAGCTTAATATGACTGTTCGAATTCGCACAAGACTGAAAAGTCCTGGAGGAGATTTACCCAAGCTTAAGTGAGGAATACATGGGTTGCATATCTTTCTATAATTGACAAAGCTCGAAAAGCATGTATGGCCATTGTGAAAAGTAAATTGCTGCTACAGAGTTTCCAGTGTACCACAAGTAAATGTGAACTTGGAGTGAAAAAGTGTAGGTTTACATAGGGCATGAGACCAGCAACGAAGAATAGCAACAGACAAAGGTTGTGTTAACAGGAGTGCAAAGGAGTCAAGGGGAAGTGAAATGAAAACCAGAGAGATTAGCCCCAATTGAAGAAGTGCTGTATTATAAATACTGAGACACAGCTGCTCAAACCACAGCCAACCAGAAAATACAACTAAGGAGTCCTACTTTATGTTTAAGACCACTCAAATCTCAGGCAGGGCTGGCTTAAGAACTTCACGCCCATACTTGGAGTTCGTGGAGCACACATTTCCTACCATGTCAATGAGTAAGACGTGTGACAATGGCAATTCTTGTTTTTGTATATCATTTTTGGGTTTCCAGCACTTCTCTGCATTTGACTTTTCTTCTTTCCCTTTTCTATTTCCTCTCATTGGTGAGGACTGTGCCTTGTATTTAATTTCTTCACCACCCATTAACTTCCTCACCCATGTGTTTAAACTTCACTTATGCTCATCAAAATTACATCTGTGGATCCCACTACATCTCATATCTCGGCACCATCGCATCTGTGTTGTGCCATTTGTTTAACATCAACTTATTTTCAGTCAATCATAATACTCTTTTGTGAATGTACTGTTCTTACATCCATGTTGTGAGTGGGCATGGTGAGTAAATGGCTGGGCCCATCTACCACCTGCATGAGTGCACATCCCGCTCCACATGCAGATAAACAGCTCAACATGACTCACACATACACAAACTCATACCTACAACGATCAAACATTTCATGCACCCAAAGTGTTCAGTGTTGAATACACAGCAACATGACCAGAAGTCAACTGTCAAGCTAAACATGGTGTTTTGAGTCAAATTGTCACGGGCACAGCCAGTGATGAGTAGCTCTAGTAGTGGAAATTGACTACAGCGGTCATTCAAAAAGATCTGAGCAATGTGGATTAATTTTGCAGTAGTGAGAAGTGAGGAAGTACTGTAATAAGTAGGGGGTGATCAGTTATTTGTTGTTTTTCCAACACCATCTTTTCCTTGATTGATAGGGAGCAATGTCAAATATATCTGGATTGGTAGAGGAGGAGTGCCCTTGTCTATAATCAAATGACCCCAAAGGTGATGGCATTAGGATGTTTCTGATGGAACTCTCCCTGGGAGGGCTGACACAGAGGATGTGGTAGGGTTCCTTTTTGCTGCATGGCTGCAGCAAGATCCTTCTGCAATGTCGTGGTGCGGCTTTAGCATTTTAGAACACATCTGAAATTGGCTGAGGTGCTGAGCCTGCATCATGGAGAGGAGCTTGCCAAAGGCAACCCATGGGTGTCCATGGCCTGCTGTCATATTTCCCAAATACTCTGCGGGACTACGCCCTCTGATGTATTATAAAATAGACTCCCTCAAAGACTCCAGCTCTCTCTTAAAGGCAAGCTCCGCACTGCACCCAACCCATGCCCGTACCACCCCATACCAAAGTATATCAGTGGACCCCTCACTGAATGGAAGAGTCTAGGCTTCAGAACGGGGTGAATGGGTGTTCCACGATGTCTAGATGGCATAGAAGTGTGCAGTACACGTGTGCTAAAGAAAATGCCCTAGGTAATGTGGCAAAAGCCTGTCGACCACCCAAAGGACTGGGTGTTTGTAAAGAAGCAAGTGCCTACGGCAATCGCCCTAAACGTTTTCATTTTAAGCCAAGTGCCCAATGCTGGGGTTTCCAAATTCCAAGGCTGCCTATTCTTGACACCACCTCATCTCTTTCTCACTGTTTTACCATCTTTGTCTTCCTCCTTATCACTGCTTTTCCAGCCTTCTGTCTCTGGGTCAAAGTTTAGAAATGAAAAATAAGTCCCAGTCCCCAAAAATGATTGCTGATGCATAGCACTTCAAACCACAGTCATAAATTAAGCACTGACGCCCACAGAATTCAAGAAACTTGCTTGTCAGTGATGTCCATTTAGAGAGCTGTGTCTGCATACACGTCTTGAGCCAGAGACAGGTGATAAAGCGCGCAGGTCACCCGACTATAAATTTACCATACTCACCTGGGCCCATAATCAATTACACATTTTTTAATCAGGTAACCTACGCTCTAACTACCAGATACTTTACCTACTAGGTCCTATACCATTGGCTTACCAATCCTTGTCACTGGTACCTGTAACCTATTGGATCAGGGAGTTAGTTTGAATTAGGTAGCAAATGACATGTGCACTCATATAATAACCACAAACTCGGGAAAGTTTTAAACTCTTTATCTAAACTTCATATATGGTCATGATCCAAAGATTGAACACAATAAGACTCTCAATAACGAAGATCAGAAAATAATGTATAACTATGCAGAAGATAGATTATGCCAATCATTTAGCAATTTAAAGGGAAGGTAAGAACGAGGAACATGCTATTTAAATTAAAACAGACTTACACAATTTGTCTAAGGGTGGGAAAAGAAGGAACATGCTGAATAGCACAGCTTTAATCAATTTATCAAAGGGTGGGTAAGAAGAGGGAACATAATATGCAATCACGAAAACAATTTGAGCATATAACTATAGGGAAGGTAAGAAAATGGAACATACTATTAAATCAACCGGAAACACAAATTTATCATTTTACCAAGGGAAGGGTAGAACATTGGAAAACATATGCAATCAAAGCTTTTATCGATTTAGGGAAGGTAAAGAGAAGGACACAAAAATATAATGACGATACCCACACAGATTTATATTTACCTAGAATGGTGTGAAGACCAACCCTGGCCACGGGTCAGTTAAGGACAGAAACCCTAAAAGTTGCAGTCCCCAGTAGGCCAGCAGGTGCAGATCAGAATCAGGACAGGATAAACCAGATTTGGATCAGGACAGGACCACCAAAGGTTAAAACCAGCACCCGCAGTTCAGTTGCAACGCCTGCGCTACTCCCTCTCTGCAGCTAACAGTCAGAATCCCGATTTGGGTTATCGATTTCACTTACAAAGTGCTTCGCCAGCACCTCTGCTTCCCGGACCCCGATTGGGTCAGCAAATCTTCTGACAGAGTGCTCCGCTGCACCTCTGTTCTCGATCACCTATTGAGTGCGTTGGGTCAGTGACAGGTCAGCTATTCGGACAAGTCGGACAATTTCTCTAGCTAAACCTATGCTAGTTATACTATTTTCCAGGTAAGTGTACCACCCCCCAATGTTGCAAGTGTAAGGATCCCCAATTTTGATTGGACAAAAAGAGGAGGAGAGGTCGTCACACCACACCAAATTTGAGACTTTTACAGTCTCTTATTCAAATGTACGTTCCCGCCCATCAAATTCAGGTTCTCATGAGGTTTTATTCCACCCAACAATGGATGTTCTTTTAACAAATACATTGTTTAACATTGTATAAATTTGGGTTTACAAGTACACGTTCCCAGGAGCATCTTCTAGTCAGTCAGCTCCATGGCTATAGTCCAAAGGTCACTGCTCCCGAGACTTGAGATTTTCGCGCAGTCGCACTTTCAACAAATATGGAGTACAGAGTTACAAGCCAGGCCAGATTTCAAAGTGTGACATGAAATGGAAAAGAAATAATTTTAGAACACAGAATAAATTAATAAACTGTATACCATGTATTTCTACTCTATACCCATTATTTTATATTTAACTATATCATTAGGATTAAGCAGAACAAACAGGTTGGCGAAAGCAGCAGTGCAAGCTTCTCGCATGTGACAACATAGAGCAGCCATATTAACACTAGTGTGCAGAAGCGGCAGATTCCCTCCAAAACAACGAACATGACATGTCATGTGAGTATGACAGAGGCATGCTCAATAGAAACCCTCGCGATGCAGCAGCCATCTTAGATGCAACGGTATTATGATTAATAAACACATAAGCAAGCTTCACTCGGACACCCAATGTTGATGTAAAATATGCAAAATTAGTAAAACAAACATGTTGGTTACTTTATTAACGTTATTCGAGGTTCATGAATACAAGCAAGTCGCTTCATGTGCGAATCCTTGCTCCATCAATCACTTCTTTTATGATATTTTATATCATCACTAATTAATGAAACAGATGCCAACTTTTCACATTTCACCCAACTCAATCTCTTCAAACTTTCTATTTTGCTTCTTCTCATTATTACCATGAGAAATTTTCATGTTCTCGTATATTTTACTATTCATCTCTTCTAATTCGAGTTCATCAATATTTCTTTTTACTCCTCGCCTATTTACGGAGTATTTCTTTTTATGTTTTCGACATTTGCAACAAATTATTATTCCTAAAACTAGTAAGCCTATTTCCACCATTGGCATCAGTATTCTACCTGCAATACTCTTTCCTACATTAGAAAGCCAACTACCTACAGAGGAGAGACCATCAGTAAGTCTCTTCCATGCACTATCAACCTCCAGTGGTTTAAGCTCTTTTTCCAAATTAGTAATAATTCTCACATACCTTTTAATTTCAACACTTTTGTCTGGTATGTAAGTGCAACAATGTTGCGCTTTCAACATTCTACAGACTCCGCCCTCTTTTGCCAATAACGTATCAAGAGCAAGTCGATTTTGTAAAACCATTGATCTGATCGCAACCAATTCGCTATTGACCATTAAGAAATCTCCAGCAGTGTCGGTTGATAACCGATCCACTACCGTTGACAATTTGCAGATTCTGTGTGTATTCAGAGCCACTCACACTGTAGGTATCAATGCACTAAATATATCACCTACAATTTCACCAAAACTAGCTCGTTTACTACATACTAATCCATTAGTTTCTTCATTGTTTCCAGTGATTTTATCCACATGATATATCTTTGGGAAGACTATTCCAAAATAACAACTCCCATACCAGTGATCTGGCAATTTGTAATAAGCTTTGTTCCCACAGATATAATAGACTCCGGGAAACACAGGTTCAGTTCCATCTTTGAAACCCCAACCCCCAATTACCTTATAATTGTGTTCACACTCACTGGAACCAGTGAATTTATTGTTATAATAACTAGTTCTTTCTCTGTGGGGACAGAGTTTCCCCTTCTTTTCGAAATCCAGCAACATAACAGCATTAGCCCTGCCATTTGAGGTGTTCCCTATACTTTCAGCCCATTTAGGAATTTTATGATTCTTATCATTTGCTTTTCTTTGGAAATTCTCTCTCCTTTTCGCAACCATATTTAAAAATATTTTCTCCTTTTCTTGTAATAAACATGTTAGATTATTCTTGTGTGTGTCAGCTATATCTATTGTACCTATATTTAGGAAATATTCACTCATGTAGCGTGCTATATTTCTAGTAGTATGTACAGGGTTTAGGTCTCTACGTACAGGAAGTTCAGAAAATATCACATCTGAATTGGAATAGTAATACTGCAAAGGTTCTTTCTTATAAAATAAGCTAGCTAAAATACTACATGAAAGACCATATGTTAGTGGTAAATGGTGGTTGGTAACACCTTCGGCTACTGAAGTAGTCAGTTTCATACAAACATAGCAATCATCTATTTCCATAGCTTCTACATAGTGAACTAATAGGTTTGTAAATACATTCAAATGTGTTCTGTTTTTAATTCTGGTATAATGTAGTCCTTCCTCATCTGGTGCTTCTAAGTCTACCTTCTGTTGTATAATACTAAGTGCTTTTTCTTGAGTATCTACTCTTTTTGGTGTATCTTTTGTTGGTAACTCTTCTGTATCTAGTGGCAGTTGTTCATTAGTATTAACTTTTGTCTCTTCACTCATCATGTAAGGAATAGCTATTGTTAGTCCTATCCAAACTATAAGTACTACTGCTATACTACATAAACATACTCTACAGCATGTCTTTAAACAATTTCTTTTCGGTTTTCCAGTAACAGTATGAGCAGCCATTTCTGACTAAAGGAGATTCAACCCCTCTTCGTAACTTTTACACAGCTTTTACCCTGTGTGAATTTCAGTTTGGTCTTACTTCTTCGTCAGTTTGATCAGTAATCAATTCTTCATCACTTTCGTCACTTATTTCCAGGTTTTCAAAATCTTCCAAAACGATGTAGGTCCACTCAGGGCATTTGTAATTATTATTCAGTCTCTTTAATCGTGGACTTCTCCTTCTTGGCTGTATCACAGGTTGATCAGCTTGACTTGATATTTCATTTACTTGTTCGGGTTCTTCATTGATTTTCTTCAAACGCAGTCTCAGTCTTTTGACAAACCTAGGCCACTTGTCTCCTTTTATGAGTCTTTTAGCTGGCACTGTGTCTTGGCTCTCTTCAAATGCTCTTTTATTTTCATTCAGTGGTGGCACATCTATTTCAATGCAATCTTCGGTTTCCTTCTCTACCTGACTAGGTCCAGGTCTTATTTCTATTTCTTCTGCCTGGTTACTAAGCTGACCTTGTTCAGGTATTTGCTGAATCTGGCTTTTGTTTGTTTCACCTTCTTCGTCCTGAACACGATTTTCTACTCCTGTCTGGTCCTGCTCAAGCTCTTCGAACCCTTGCTTTTCTTCTTCTTGAGCCTCCGCCCTAATTTCTATCCAGCCCTTTTCAGGCTCAGGAGTTCTTGGTGGAGTGTCGATTATCTGATCTTTCCCTATCTGGTCCTCCTCAGCATCACTTTTGACTTGGATTTCTATGATCTGAGTACCTTCGTCTACACCTGTCTCGTCCTCACTATCACTCTGCCTATCTAGATATGTTTGGCTTCTTGTTCTCACACATTCTACAGGTATGTTGATTACTGGAATCCAATCATCTTGACTGGTGCTCGGTTGTTCCTCTTCAGCTACTTCAGGATCGATATCTTGAGACCCCTCAGCTGCACAACCTTCAGCCTCAGTTTCCTCAGGTTCAGTCACCTTTTTCGTATGACTGGCATGAATCCAGTGTGGAACTCCTGCACACTTTACAGCTGTGGTGGATTTTTCATTAACAAATCCTCCATATAATCATCGTCTGAATCATCACTAGTCATTAGTCACTAGTCATTAAATGTTTTGTTTTCTCCGTCCTTTTACTTCCAGTGGGCTCTTCCAAAGTTAATACAGGATATAATCTTTCCACTGCCATGTTCTGTCTCCACTGTTTCATTTGTGGTTTCTCGTGGGAATTTAGGGTAGAACTTACTCAATCCTTTGTCAGTTCTAGGTCTGTCTCGCTCAAAAGCCTCAATTTCCCGTTCTTCTAGTGCCTCATATTGCGTTAGTCTATGTCTAGGATGTAAATCATTCATTCGTTTCCTTAAACTGAACAAAATTCTGCCATTAAATGTGCCATCTAATGGAAATGCCGAAATTCCGTCATCTTTAGTGTATTCCACCCAATTCTCTAACCATAGACAAGTGTGGTAACGCCTGTCAAACATCATAAATAATGCGGGCGCATTTGGTGGTGGAATAATAACTCCTTCTCTAGTTTTAATTGGTTTATCTTTTTTAAAGACATTCTTAACTCTGTTTACGAATGACATTTTTCTTTCACTTCCATACATTTTGTAAGGTCTGCCTCTTAACATCTGCTCTCTAGCAAACCCTAAGTATCTTCTATCAGGTCGAGTTTCTGGATGTCCTGAATTTAAATGCCACATATATTTTGAAACATTTTTGAAATCGTACAATAACTCTCAAATTTGTTTACAAAATACTTCCAATACTAGCGCGTCTTTTATTTTCTTCAACCAATCAACAATGTGGTTTCAAATAATTTTAACCAATGATTGCGCGGCTTTTCTCATGAAATGAGTCCCCACGCTCCTGTGCTCACCCCTCTATTACAATACTATCTCAGCTACACGCCCGCTGTCTCAACCAATACCAGCGCGGCTCTGAGTGACGTCAGCGCAGCTCCGCAACTGACTCCCTCCTTCACAAGGTAATGCAAAAACTCAATTCTTTTATTTTAAAGTGCGATTCTTTTTCAATTAACAACGTGAAAACATTTGCCACTGTACCCGAGTGTCTTGAAAGAAAAGATATATTTCACTGCAAGTAAATCCCTTCCGATTACTTTTTATATACTACAAGTAGATCCCTTCTGCCTACACAAGCATTAGAGAACCTGCTACTCCTTCGGACTCATCCACTACGGGATATATACTATGGCCAAAGTTTCACCAGCGAACCCCTTGCTATCAATCAAGCTCAGACGAGCCTGATACTCCTTCTGTGTGACCCTTTCTAGGTGATATCACACTAAAAGTTTTGCTAGCGAACTCTTTGCTATCATTTGCTATCATTTATTCACACATTCATACAGAAACCCTAAATAGCGCTTCCGGTTTTACCTAACCATGCACTAACTTCCTGCGAGTAAGCGACCTCACTGTAGTGTGGCTTCCATTTACCACCCGCTATTCTGCCCCCCGGGGGTTCCAAACAAACATATAACAAGTACGAACGATTTTGGTTATACATAAAATTCATACAGCATCAACAGAATCAATAAAATTTCAAAACATTTCAAATAATATCACATTTGATCGATCAATCATAATGATATTTTCATAACCAATTAACTAACTACCTACCTTTATTTAACTAAACCCTAACCTTTCCTCTGCTACCAAAGAAATATACTGATAGAGCGCGCAGGTCACCCGACTATAAATTTACCATACTCACCTGGGCCCATAATCAATTACACATTTTTTTAATCAGGTAACCTACGCTCTAACTATCAGATATTTTGCCTACTAGGTCCTATACCATTGACTTACCAATCCTTGTCACTGGTACCTGTAACCTATTGGATCAGGGAGTTAGTTTAAATTAGGTAGCAAATGACATGTGCACTCATGTATAACTATGCAGAAGATAGATTATGCCAATCATTTAGCAATTTAAAGGGAAGGTAAGAACAAGGAACATGCTATTTAAATAAAACAGACTTACACAATTTGTCTAAGGGTGGGAAAAGAAGGAGCATGCTAAATAGCACAGCTTTAAGCAATTTATCAAAGGGTGGGTATGAAGAGGGAAGATAATATGCAATCACAAAAACAATTTGAGCATATAACTATAGGGAAGGTAAGAAAATGGAACATGCTATTAAATCAACTGGAAACACGAATTTATCATTTTACCAAGGGAAGGGTACAACATTGGAAAACATATGCAATCAAAGCTTTTATCAATTTAGGGAAGGTAAAGAGAAGGACACAAAAATATAATGACGATACCCACTGAGATTTATATTTACCTAGAATGGTGTGAAGACCAACCCTGGCCACAGGTCAGTTAAGGACAGAAACCCCAAATGTTGCAGTCGCCAGTAGGCCAGCAGGTGCAGATCAGAATCAGTACAGGATAAACCAGATTTGGATCAGGACAGGACCACCAATGGTTAAGACCAGCACCCGCAGTTCAGTTGCAACGCCTGCGCTACTCCCTCTCTGCAGCTAACAGTCAGAACCCCGATTTGGGTTATCGATTTCACTGACAAAGTGCTTCGCCAGCACCTCAGCTTCCCGGACCCCGATTGGGTCAGCGAATCTTCTGACAGAGTGCTCCACTGCACCTCTGTTCTCGATCACCTATTGAGTGCGTTGGGTCAGTGACAGGTCAGCTATTCGGACAAGTCGGACAATTTCTCTAGCTAAACCTATGCTAGTTATACTATTTTCCAGGTCAGTGTACCACCCCCCAATATTGCAAGTGTAAGGATCCCCAATTTTGATTGGACAAAAAGAGGAGGAGAGGTCGTCACACCACACCAAATTTGAGACTTTTACCGTCTCTTATTCAAATTTACGTTCCCGCCCATCAAATTCAGGTTCTCATGAGGTTTTATTCCACCCAACAATGGATGTTCTATTGACAAATACATTGTTTAACATTGTATAAATGTGGGTTCACAAGTACACGTTCTCAGGAGAATCTTCTAGTCAGTCAGCTCCTTGGCTATAGTCCAAAGGTCACTGTTCCCGAGACTTGAGATTTTCGCGCAGTCGCAGTTTCAACAAATATGGAGTACAGCGTTACAAGCCGGGCCAGTTTTCAAAGTGCGACATGAAATGGAAAAGAAACAATTTTAGAACACAGAATAAATTAATACACTGTAAACCATGTATTTCTACTCCATACCCATTATTTTATGTTTAACTATAGCATTAGGATTAAGCAGAACGAACAGCTTGGCGAAAGCAGCAGTGCAAGCTTCTCGCATGTGAGAACATAGAGCAGCCATATTAACACTAGTGCGCAAAAGCGGCAGATTCCCTCCAAAACAACGAACACGTCATGTCACGTGAGTATGACAGACGCATGCGCAATGGAAACCCTCGCGTAGCAGCAGCCATCTTAGATGCAAGCGTATTATGATTAATAAACACATAAGCAAGCTTCACTCGGACACCCAATGTTGATGTAAAATATGCAAAATTAGTAAAACAAACATGTTGGTTACTTTATTAACGTTATTCGAGGTTCATGAATACAAGCAAGTCGCTTCATGTGCGAATCCTTGCTCCATCACAGGAAATCCAGGTATCTGGTCTAGTCTGTGATTGGAACCATACTGGTCTGAAGTTCTTCTACTGCTTTTCTGAAATGTTCATACATTTGGAAGACCTTTGGGGCATGTAGTCAGTGGTGGCTGGTGACATTTGAAAGTGGTGTGGCGTAAACTTTCTGTGTGAGTGCAGAGTGGGGAGCGAGCGCCGTGAGTGAGCACCAACATCTTAAGAGGAGTGTGGAGGGGGGTCTCCACCCGAGCAATTTTTGAAAAAAGAGTGTGTAAATGGTGCCTTTTCAAGCAGATTTGAGAAGCTGGAAGGTTAGTAAAGCAATTGTGAACGTTTAGATATGACGTCAATTAAGAGATTTCATATGATAATGACATAGGTAGCTGCTTATTCAATATAACCAGAGAAATTCACATCCCCCAACCACACAACGCATTGACTCACCTGTAAGCGTTGTATTTTTATTTACTTGTGCCTTCTCAATATTTTTGCAAGCATGTACCTCCGTCACACACAGTTGCACAGAATCAAAATTGCATCTGGAATAAGTGACCATTGCTCAGTATGTTCAGCAGAGAGGCCAAGGATTGGATGACCAAGTATTCTGAGCACCTTTATGACCCACTGACAGGAACTGGGAGAAATGTGCGCTGCCTTCAGCCTCTAAAGTTCTCAATGGTCTCCCATTAAAAATGCCTGAAGGTGACTCCGTTAAAAGTAGGAACTGTACAAGAGAAATATGTTACACAAAAAATGCACAACTACAACATCCTGAAATTGGATGCTCATTTTATAACAATTCAGCAGTCAGTTGCAGGTTTTATGTAGACTCTTTCAGATAAGGGCTCGGTTTCCTTTGAAAGAGCCTTTGATCCTGTAAAGTGCATTGCTCTGGAGGATATGGCATTTAAAACACAGCTTTATGGTGCGTACATCATGACACACTGAGCCCTACTTATTGCAGCTCACAGTAGCATAAAATGGTTGGTTCCTTTGGGCAGTTAAAAAGAAAGCTTTTGACTCTAAGCCCCTCTCCTCTATCTTCTGCCCCCTGTGCTTAATTTGTAAAAAAAATAAGAGCCAGGGCCCTCATCAGGAGGCCACTGCAGCCTCACCATCCATTGCCTCTGCTAACACTACCAGTGACAGTGACAGTACCAAACCAACTGCTAACCATCTCACTCCTACAAGTGTGACAGTTCAGACTATTCCAGGTTCCCAGAGTTTAGCAAGGGTGGCAGGTATTAGTCATTTTTAACTGTATAATGAATTAGTAAACAACTGTTGTTTTTCTCACCCTAAATCAGGAGGCAAACAGCCCACTATGTGGTGGACTGTTATAAGTGCCTCTGCTGCTAATTAAGTGCAGGTGTTGAACACCAGAAACCACTGGCTCAAATTAAGCAATGTCTGCCCTGAGTAGCACGTGTATTCAACCAGTGCAAAGATCACATGTCACTTGTTTCTGGAAACAGTCATTACTGTATCCAGCTGTGCAGTTTAGCCCTCATTTGTCAGTACTGCAGCAGTTTCTGTGATCTTGTACAATTTTAACACCATTATTAGGCAGTTTCACTTAAGTAAACTCTTCGCGTTCCACCAACCAAACCTTATTTTCAGAAACACATGAAGAACATCAAGGTAAGCCTCAGACTGTCTGGAACACAAAATACGCTCCAGCACGGGCACCAAAATAAAAGCAGACCCTAGATAGCTACAAACCGGCCCACGTGTTGACATTTGCAAATCAGGGCATATTTGAACTTGTGAAGACATGGTGATGGTGTATAGTTATCTTACAGTACCTTAGACAGCATGCATTTGTGTTTTTACTGTAGTGAATGTCAGCAGTAAAATGATCAGACAAAGCAACAGTAAACATGAACCCAGGTAGCAGCAGAACACAAAACTGGCCAACATACAGTCACAAAAAAACAGGCCCTCACACTGAGCTGTCGGACCAGCCCAAAGAGCACTGGCAGATTGCCCTTTACATTCACAGAGCCTAACTGGACGAAAGACACCTGTTTTCTTAACAGGGCAAAGGTTCATTTTCAAAGCAATCTCTTGTTACAACAGCGGAATTGGTCTGCAAGATTTGTTCTGGACTCAAACCAATCATCGGACACCGCCTGATTTCCCTTTTGGCCAGTCCAACCCTGGCCCTGAATATGACTTCCATGCCATCAAGCTGTAGGAAGCTCAGAGGGAAGCATCATAGCCGCCATGAGACACCAACTTTTCCCCTACACTGCAACACTCACGAAAATCCTGCATTCATTTGAATTTCCAAAACAAAACTCAATGAAAATAGCATATGAAAATGAAAACAAACTGATAGAGCGCGCGAGGTCACCCAGCCAATAATTTCGCCGTTTCCGGCTTCGGGCCCATATACTTTCAATTCACAATATTCATTGACAGGGTGACTTCACGGGCTGCTACCAATTTGTGTGAATTCCCTACTGTTATTACTCAGTGTACCCGACTTACCATCTACCGACACGGGTACCTATGACCACAACGGATCAGGGAGCTAGATGTAAAAGGAAAGGCAGCAAAATACCAACTCAAAATGACATTCAATACTGTTGTAAAATGACCACGGACAACTGGAAGTTTTAAAAGCTTTATCTAAAGTTCGTTTTCGTTGAGCATTAGGTTTACAAGAATAAGACAATCGATAATCAAAATAATGAAGAGTACATAACTATAGAGAAATAAAGTCAGGGTAATCATGGAAATGCTAATATGAGATGCAACAGGAAACGCTATGCATTCAGGGTAAAAGTTCTTTAGACAGTTTAAGTAAGGCCGTTCTAGACCATATCAGGAAATGACAAACTGCAATGCAAAATATGATTTCTAAAAGGTAGGGTAACATGGGAACAAGTTATGAAAATATGCAATTGACTTTACGTTTCAATAGTTGCGGCAAAAGCATGGAAAAATCAACATATGCAAGGGTATGTCTTTATTGAAGCAAAAGACAGAAAATAGAAAGGTGCAAGTTTAAAGAACTTAGAGCAGTATTTACCTAGACTGGTGTGGAAACCGAACCCTGGCCACGGGTCAGTTAAGGACAGGAAACCCTCAAGGAAGGATACCCCTCAAAGGACAGCAGGTGCAGAATGGACACCCAGGACAGGACAGGATACCCTCAGATTAGGAATCAGGACAGGACCTCAGGACAGGACAGCAAACCCTCAGGACAGGACCGCTCAGGACAGGACCGCACCCGCAGTTTGGAAGCAACGCCTGCGCTCCACCCTCTCTGCAGCTATCGATCAAGACCCCGATTGGGTCAGCGAACTCCCAGCAAAGTGCTTCGCCAGCACTTTAAGGTTCAGTAGAACCTTAGTCTATGGTCAATTTCAGACAGAGTGCTCCGCAGCGCTCTGTATCTTCAGTCACCTATTGAGTACGATGGGTCAGTGACAGGTCAGCTAAACCAGACAAGTCGGACAATTCCCTAGGCGAACCCAGGGTAGATATACAGTTTGGGGACGGTGTACCACCCCCCAATGTTGCAAAGTGTCAGAATCCCTCAATTTGGATTGGTCCTAAGATAGGATTTGGGTAACACACCAATCAGAATACACTATTTGGAGGCCTTATTTACATCCCAGGGCACCGCCTAGCAAGATTGGGGTTCCCATGAGAAAGTTGCGCAGAATACAGGCAAAGAATACATTTTTGCAACATAATAGAACAATATCGTGACGTTGCGGGGCGAAGGTACTGCTTCCCAGGCTTGCTTCTGGTATCAACCTTCTTTGGCAGCCATTCAATGACAAGATGCTTTTTTTCGAGTCTGCGCACAAGTACCCTCCAAGATGGCTTTCGGCTCAGTCAGACCCCCATTCCCCGCGGTACATGAAAAGTAAGCGAGAACAAATTAATACATAGAAATAACATTATGAAAACACATCACAGGGTTTGTACTTTCAACTTATCACTAAGAAATATACTTATGCAGTCTAAATGTTAGCTACATATAAACAAGTACAAGAGCAGTGGCACAAGCAGTACCACGTTATTGGCAAAGCTATGCATTACGCATGGCAAACTATTTCCCTCCAAACCTGCAAACACATCAGGACACGTGAGTGTGACTGACGCATGCGCAGACACTTACTTCCAAGCAGCGGACATTTTTAAAGACTCGAATTAATTATTTTAGTAAAACACATAGGCAAGCTTCGGGGAACCTCGTTTAAACATAAAATAAACGTTAGTAAGACGTACAACTTATTACGTTATTACACATTAACGAGGTTCATGACAAAAGCACGTCGCGAATGTGAAGCTTTGCTTCATCAATCCCCTCTTTGATGATATTTACTATCATCACAAAAAATAAATGGAACCAGATGCCAACTTCTCACACCTTATACAGCTCTATTTCTTCCAGCAAACGATTCAATTTCTCTTTCTCATCTTTGGTAGGGTGAGAATTCTTCACCCTTTTGTAGATCTGATTATTTATCTCCTCCAATTCAAGCTCATCCACACTTCTTTTCACCCCTCTTGCATTCACTTCATGCTTTCTGGTGTGCTTACGACATTTGCAACAGACAAATATGAAGAATAGGATGAGACCTATAATTCCAATTGGCATCAGTACCTTGAACAATAAGCTTTTACCTACGCTAGCAAGCCAATGACCTACATTTGAGAGACCATCTACCAGTCTCTTCCAGGCACTGTCAACCTCGAGTGGTTTGAGTTCCTTTGCCAAATTAGTAATGTTTTTCACGTATCCTTTGAGCTGTACACTTTTGTCCGGAATAGAAGTGCAACAATGTTGCGCCTTCAACATCCGGCAGACTCCGCCCTCTTTCGCTAATAAGGTATCAAGAGCAAGTCGGTTCTGCAAAACCATTGATCTGATCGCAACCATTTCGGTATTGACCAGCAGAAATCCATGAGCTGTGTCAGTAGACAACACATCCACTATAGTGGACAATTTGCAAATTCTGTGAGTGTTCAGAACCACTCCCACTCCAGGTATCAGTGCACTGAAAATACTACCCATTATTTCACCTACACTTTCTCTTTTACTACGCACTAAGCCATTAGTATTTTCACTGCTTCCAGCAACTCCATTCACATGGTATATTTTCGGGAAGACAATGCCAAAGTAGCAGCTTCCATACCAGTGATCCGGCAATTTGAAATAAGCCTTGTCCCCACAAATATAATAAATTCCAGGAAACACAGGCTCTGGCCCATTTTTGAAACCCCAACCTTTAATTACCTTGTAATTATGTTTGCATTCACTGGAACCAATGAAAATGTTATTATAATAGCTAGTCTTCTCGCGGTGAAGACATAGCTTGCCTTTCTTTTCAAAATCCAGCAACAGAGCAGGACCCGCCCCACCAGTTGAGGTGCCTTCCATGTTCTCTGCCCACCTTGGTCTTTTCTGACTTTCGTCATTTGCCTTCTTTTGTATTTTAATTCTCCTTTTCTCTGCCATGTTCAGGAACATCTTTTCCTGCTCACGCAAAGAACAAGTCAAGTTATCTCTGTGTGCGACACCTATGTCGATATTACCTATAGTCAGAAAGTAGTCTCCCATATATCGTATTACGTCACTTTTGGTATGTACAGGATTCAAGTTCCCACGTATGGGAAGTTCAGAAACGATCACGTCATTGTTAGAGTAATAGTACTGTAACGGTCCTCTTTTGTAAAATAAACTAGCTAAAATGCTACAGGAGATTCCATATGTCAGCGGCAAGTGATGGTATGTCACGACTTCAGCTACAGAGGTAGGTAGCTTCATGCAGACATAGCAATCATCAATTTCCATAGTCTCTACATAGTGTATTAACAAGTTTGCGAAAACATTTAAGTGTGTCTTGTTCTTAACTCCATGATAATGTAGTCCTCCCTCATCTGGTGCTTCTAAGTCTTGTTTTGTTTGTCTCAGTGCTCTCTCATGTCTTGCTACACTCTGTGTTGTCAGCTCCTCACTGTCAGTATTTACAATTTCAGTAGGGACAATATTAGTATTTTTGCTCACAGCAAAGGGAATGAAAATTGTTAGTCCTATCCAAACTAATATCAGGACAACTATACTACATACACATACCTTGCAGCAAGTTTTGCAACAGCTGCGACTAGGTCTACCATTCACGTTTGAATCAGACATTTTGGCTCAGAAGAAGTTTCTCGACCCCTCTTTGTGACTTTACACGAGTAGCTTACTTTGTGCAAATTCACGGTGGCTCGTCTTCTTCTTCGGCAGAGTACTCAGGGACGGGTTCTCCGTCGCTCTCGTCAGTTATATCAAGATCTTCAAAGTCTTCCAACACAAGTGTCCATTCAGGTGACTTGTACTTTTTGTTTTGTCTCTTTATTCGATCACTCCTTCTGTTGGAGATACCTTCTCGTTGCTTAGCTATGCGAGCACTTCTCCTTTCTTCTGCGCGTTTTTCTTCTACTGTTTTTATCCTTAGCCTCAGTTTCTTGACAAATCCAGGCTCAATGTGCTTTCTTTTCTTAAGTCTTTTAGTTGGCACTTGGACTTCGTTTTCTTCTCTTGCCCTCTTGTTTTCATTAGTTTGTGGTAATTCTGCTACTTCGTCCCTTCCTACCTCACTAGTTCCAGGACTTGCATCTATTTCTTCTGCCTGGTTACTAATCTGGCCTTGTTCAGGAGAGTCTTGAGTTTGCTCTTCAAATGTCTCTGTTTCTGTTTCCTGAACACGTTCTTCTGATCCTATCTGATCCTGTTCAAGCACTTCGATCTCTGGACTTTCTTCTGCTCGAACTATTACGCTATGTCTAGTCTGTCCCTTCCCGACATCCGGAGTCAGTGGAGGAGTATCAATCACTTGCTCTGTATCCTTCACTTGTTCTGTATTAATCACTTGCTCTGTATCATTCAGTTGTTCTGTCCCTGTCTGACCTTCTCCTTCCTCAGTTTTGATGTGAATCTCAAGATTCTGAGGTTCTTCGCCTGTGCCTTTCTTTTCCTCTCTAGTCCACTCTCTACCTTCCCAAATTCTCTCACTTGTTCGAATGGGGTCTTCAGTGAGATCAATCAATGGAATCCACTCCTCTGGCCATATGCTCGGCAGCTCGTCTTCAGCTACTTCTGGCTCAGCTTCTTGGACCCCTTCAGCAGGCTGGGCTCTTGGTAGTTCGTTATCAACTATTCTTGGGCCAACGTCTGCTGATTCTGCAGCTCGACTGGTACTGGGCTGTACGTCGTCAGCTACTTCTGGTCTGGCTCCTGCAGAGTCCTCCGCTGGACGCCCTTCTTCTTCAGGCTCCTCGTCTGGTAATACCTTCTGGGTGTGGCTGGCGTGTATCCAGCGTGGAACCCCTGCACACTTTACTGCTGTGGTAGTTACCAGGATCACCTGACGTTTCTCTCCCCACCTTGGCTCCAGGCAGCTCTTCCGAGTATGCTTCTTTATCTTGACCCAATCTCCCGGGACCAGTTTGTGGAGAGGAGTCGTTGGATTGAGGATGGCGTCTTCTCCGATCTGGCGAGAGATAGAACGCACTTGGTCACCCAATCTCTTGCAGTATTCAAGCACCAAATCATCAGTAATACTCAACAGTTTGCTTCCTGGCACCCATGCTTGTCTCATCACTCTTCCCATAATGATTTCATGGGGACTTAGGCCTGTCTTGCGGTCAGGAACACTTCTGAGTCCCATCAGGACCAGGGGCAGGGCCTTCACCCAGGCTCCGAGGAACCTGCTACTCTTCCGATGTGACCCTTACTAGGTTACGCCACTATGGGAATTTTGCCAATGAACCTCGTTACTGACATTTATTCACACACGTATTCAGAAAAACCCTAGTTAGTGCTTCCCGGTTATCCTAACCTGCACCTAACTTTTCCTTAAGCCTGCGACCTCAAGGCAATGGATTCTATTCACCACTTGCCTTTTTAATTCCCCGGGGAGTTCGGACAACACTGAACGATACGGTTTACAAACGCATGGATTAATACATATAACAATATAAGAACAAGAATAACAATGATAAAACAATTCATGAATTTCAAAAAAGCAACACCTTTCAAGAGAGTGATCAGTTCCCTCGGAATGGCCGCTCTTGTAGCAGCATTAATGTACTAGCAGCTACCGACTTAGCTAGCCTAACTAATCCTGCCTAACCTTCAACTAGTCCCTAACCATCCTCTGCTAGCCAGAAAAACTGATAGAGCGCGCGAGGTCACCCAGCCAATAATTTCGCCGTTTCCGGCTTCGGGCCCATATACTTTCAAGTCACAATATTCATTGACAGGGTGACTTCACGGGCTGCTACCAATTTGTGTGAATTCCCTACTGTTATTACTCAGTGTACCCGACTTACCATCTACCGACACGGGTACCTATGACCACAACGGATCAGGGAGCTAGCTGTAAAAGGAAAGGCAGCAAAATACCAACTCAAAATGACATTCAATACTGTTGTAAAATGACCACGGACAACTGGAAGTTTTAAAAGCTTTATCTAAAGTTCGTTTTCGTTGAGCATTAGGTTTACAAGAATAAGACAATCGATAATCAAAATAATGAAGAGTACATAACTATAGAGAAATAAAGTCAGGGTAATCATGGAAATGCTAATATGAGATGCAACAGGAAACGCTATGCATTCAGGGTAAAAGTTCTTTAAACAGTTTAAGTAAGGCCGTTCTAGACCATATCAGGAAATGACAAACTGCAATGCAAAATATGATTTCTAAAAGGTAGGGTAACATGGGAACAAGTTATGAAAATATGCAATTGACTTTACGTT
This sequence comes from Lissotriton helveticus, assembly GCF_964261635.1. Taxonomy (NCBI): domain Eukaryota; kingdom Metazoa; phylum Chordata; class Amphibia; order Caudata; family Salamandridae; genus Lissotriton; species Lissotriton helveticus. The sequence goes on along the minus strand of NC_136071.1, from coordinate 610,760,764 downwards.
TCAATAGTTGCGGCAAAAGCATTGAAAAATCAACATATGCAAGGGTATGTCTTTATTGAAGCAAAAGACAGAAAATAGAAAGGTGCAAGTTTAAAGAACTTAGAGCAGTATTTACCTAGACTGGTGTGGAAACCGAACCCTGGCCACGGGTCAGTTAAGGACAGGAAACCCTCAAGGAAGGATACCCCTCAAAGGACAGCAGGTGCAGAATGGACACCCAGGACAGGACAGGATACCCTCAGATTAGGAATCAGGACAGGACCTCAGGACAGGACAGCAAACCCTCAGGACAGGACCGCTCAGGACAGGACCGCACCCGCAGTTTGGAAGCAACGCCTGCGCTCCACCCTCTCTGCAGCTATCGATCAAGACCCCGATTGGGTCAGCGAACTCCCAGCAAAGTGCTTCGCCAGCACTTTAAGGTTCAGTAGAACCTTAGCCTATGGTCAATTTCGGACAGAGTGCTCCGCAGCGCTCTGTATCTTCAGTCACCTATTGAGTACGATGGGTCAGTGACAGGTCAGCTAAACCAGACAAGTCGGACAATTCCCTAGGCGAACCCAGGGTAGATATACAGTTTGGGGACGGTGTACCACCCCCCAATGTTGCAAAGTGTCAGAATCCCTCAATTTGGATTGGTCCTAAGATAGGATTTGGGTAACACACCAATCAGAATACACTATTTGGAGGCCTTATTTACATCCCAGGGCACCGCCTAGCAAGATTGGGGTTCCCATGAGAAAGTTGCGCAGAATACAGGCAAAGAATACATTTTTGCAACATAATAGAACAATATCGTGACGTTGCGTGGCGAAGGTACTGCTTCCCAGGCTTGCTTCTGGTATCAACCTTCTTTGGCAGCCATTCAATGACAAGATGCTTTTTTTCGAGTCTGCGCACAAGTACCCTCCAAGATGGCTTTCGGCTCAGTCAGACCCCCATTCCCCGCGGTACATGAAAAGTAAGCGAGAACAAATTAATACATAGAAATAACATTATGAAAACACATCACAGGGTTTGTACTTTCAACTTATCACTAAGAAATATACTTATGCAATCTAAATGTTAGCTACATATAAACAAGTACAAGAGCAGTGGCACGAGCAGTACCACGTTATTGGCAAAGCTATGCATTACGCATGCGCAACTATTTCCCTCCAAACCTGCAAACACATCAGGACACGTGAGTGTGACTGACGCATGCGCAGACACTTACTTCCAAGCAGCGGCCATTTTTAAAGACTCGAATTAATTATTTTAGTAAAACACATAGGCAAGCTTCGGGGAACCTCGTTTAAACATAAAATAAACGTTAGTAAGACGTACAACTTATTACGTTATTACACATTAACGAGGTTCATGACAAAAGCACGTCGCGAATGCGAAGCTTTGCTTCATCAAAACTAGCCAACTGACTGATTTTAATTTCATCAAAATGCATCTCATGTGTATAGCCAAAACCATGTTGTTAGCAGCACCTTTAGCCTATTTTCTTGTCCTGTGGAATTCACTGCAAACATCCATTTCAGTTTAAGTACCGGCATGCATAGATGCAAATTCAGAATAACTACCTCTTCAAATGACATTTCAGACACACAATGCACCTGAAGACTCAACAACCAAATCTTCTGAAGGACTGGCTACTTCCCCATAACAAGGCTAAACTAAAATGCTGGAATTTGCAACTGAAAACAAATATATGAACTGCTATTTGCTTACTCAGAACCTATTTCAGTCTGCACACTATAACAATACACCTATTTTTTTGTTTTAAATTAAACCACCAATGCACAAATGCATCGCAAAATGTGAGGTAGGTTTGTGCTTCACAAACATTGTGCAGCTTGCAAGTTTGATATTTGTACATATGATATGCACTCAAAAGTCAAAGAAGTAAACAGGCACATAATGTTCAGAAAGGGAAGCGAAGGTGACAAAGAATTGAAAAGCATCACATTTCTTTATTAGGCTCTGGGGTGTCTTTTGTCCCAAAAGGATCATATTTGCCTCGTCTTTAAAACGCACATAACTTTTTTTAACCTGGGGTTTGTAGTGGTTCATGCCATTTTAACACTCAATGGATATATAGGATGGGCACGCAGGTGTAAAGGGGGCACGCTTAGATTGCAGTATGGAATCCCACTACCCACTACCTTAAAAACATATTTAGGAACCACTGACATCAGGTAACATCAGGTCAATGCCTATGCTAATTACCATCAAGTGGAAGCAGTTGGTAAAGATGGGCGCTATTAAAGCGCCAGGATGCCTTTTTTAGGTGGTAGTGCGCTTTAGAAGTGAAGTAAATAAATAAATAAAGGGAAGTTCAAAAATTCACACTGGCTTCTTTCTGTGTGATGGTGGTGCGAAGGCGTGCGCTGGGAGCTACACACAGGAGCAGAGCAGAACACAGGAGCAGGGCTCTAGGCAGTCACCCAGTTTGGTCAGGCAGAGGAGGCTTATACCACACACAGGCTCAGCAAAGTTGTAATACTAGATGTAATTAATGAGTTACAAGCTAGTGATGCAGTCTAAACACAACCTAACCATACCCGAAGCTGTTCAGGTTTTCTGCTCCTACATCTTGTTGCACCAGGGAGCTTTCGAGGCACTATAACTGTGGCAGAATGGACATCACGGAGGGCTCCTTCAAGGGCGTTTAGACATTTCCTTAATGCAATGGGGACTGGGTCAATTCATTTTCCACATACCCATGGAGAATCACTAAATTGAACTTTTATCAAATTTTCCGTAATGCCATAGGCTGTCTAGACGGGACACATATAGGTATATCTCTCGCCTCGCTACAGAGTATGATCACAAGAAAGTAAAAAAGCAGCATTCCCCCAACAGCGATGTGGAGTGCAATGCTGATTGCATTATTACAGACATAGATGCCTGGTCCAGGCAGGACACGTGGCTCTTTCATGTTCTGTCACTGGGAACTTTACAATCGTCTGTCAAGTTAGACTGAAGCCCTGTGGCAGAGGGCAGAGGACTTGCGCGCTGAGCGCTGTAACTTCATTTTTATTTTAAATCTTGCCTGTTCACTGCTGCTGAGTGCGAGCAGCTCCAAGCCTTGTCCGTCCCGCTGACAACGAGCGGCGAACGGTAACTTTCATTTTTTAAACTTCACTCCCCCTATCCCGCCCTCCTGACTCCTCCCATCACGGCGTCATAGCCTATATAGGCTCCGCCCACTTTCGCCCGCGTGTAGACTGAAGCCCTGTGGCAGAGGGCAGAGGACTTGCGCGCTGAGCGCTGTAACTTCATTTTTATTTTAAATCTTGCCTGTTCACTGCTGCTGAGTGCGAGCAGCACCAAGCCTTGTCCGTCCCGCTGACAACGAGCGGCGAACGGTAACTTTCATTTTTTAAACTTCACTCCCCCTATCCCGCCCTCCTGACTCCTCCCATCACGGCGTCATAGCCTATATAGGCTCCGCCCACTTTCGCCCGCGTGTAGACTGAAGCCCTGTGGCAGAGGGCAGAGGACTTGCGCGCTGAGCGCTGTAACTTCATTTTTATTTTAAATCTTGCCTGTTCACTGCTGCTGAGTGCGAGCAGCTCTAAGCCTTGTCCGTCCCGCTGACAACGAGCGGCGAACGGTAACTTTCATTTTTTAAACTTCACTCCCCCTATCCCGCCCTCCTGACTTCTCCCATCACGGCGTCATAGCCTATATAGGCTCCGCCCACTTTCGCCCGCGTGTAGACTGAAGCCCTGTGGCAGAGGGCAGAGGACTTGCGCGCTGAGCGCTGTAACTTCATTTTTATTTTAAATCTTGCCTGTTCACTGCTGCTGAGTGCGAGCAGCTCCAAGCCTTGTCCGTCCCGCTGACAACGAGCGGCGAACGGTAACTTTCATTTTTTAAACTTCACTCCCCCTATCCCGCCCTCCTGACTCCTCCCATCACGGCGTCATAGCCTATATAGGCTCCGCCCACTTTCGCCCGCGTGTAGACTGAAGCCCTGTGGCAGAGGGCAGAGGACTTGCGCGCTGAGCGCTGTAACTTCATTTTTATTTTAAATCTTGCCTGTTCACTGCTGCTGAGTGCGAGCAGCACCAAGCCTTGTCCGTCCCGCTGACAACGAGCGGCGAACGGTAACTTTCATTTTTTAAACTTCACTCCCCCTATCCCGCCCTCCTGACTCCTCCCATCACGGCGTCATAGCCTATATAGGCTCCGCCCACTTTCGCCCGCGTGTAGACTGAAGCCCTGTGGCAGAGGGCAGAGGACTTGCGCGCTGAGCGCTGTAACTTCATTTTTATTTTAAATCTTGCCTGTTCACTGCTGCTGAGTGCGAGCAGCTCCAAGCCTTGTCCGTCCCGCTGACAACGAGCGGCGAACGGTAACTTTCATTTTTTAAACTTCACTCCCCCTATCCCGCCCTCCTGACTCCTCCCATCACGGCGTCATAGCCTATATAGGCTCCGCCCACTTTCGCCCGCGTGTAGACTGAAGCCCTGTGGCAGAGGGCAGAGGACTTGCGCGCTGAGCGCTGTAACTTCATTTTTATTTTAAATCTTGCCTGTTCACTGCTGCTGAGTGCGAGCAGCTCCAAGCCTTGTCCGTCCCGCTGACAACGAGCGGCGAACGGTAACTTTCATTTTTTAAACTTCACTCCCCCTATCCCGCCCTCCTGACTCCTCCCATCACGGCGTCATAGCCTATATAGGCTCCGCCCACTTTCGCCCGCGTGTAGACTGAAACCCTGTGGCAGAGGGCAGAGGACTTGCGCGCTGAGCGCTGTAACTTCATTTTTATTTTAAATCTTGCCTGTTCACTGCTGCTGAGTGCGAGCAGCACCAAGCCTTGTCCGTCCCGCTGACAACGAGCGGCGAACGGTAACTTTCATTTTTTAAACTTCACTCCCCCTATCCCGCCCTCCTGACTCCTCCCATCACGGCGTCATAGCCTATATAGGCTCCGCCCACTTTCGCCCGCGTGTAGACTGAAGCCCTGTGGCAGAGGGCAGAGGACTTGCGCGCTGAGCGCTGTAACTTCATTTTTATTTTAAATCTTGCCTGTTCACTACTGCTGAGTGCGAGCAGCTCTAAGCCTTGTCCGTCCCGCTGACAACGAGCGGCGAACGGTAACTTTCATTTTTTAAACTTCACTCCCCCTATCCCGCCCTCCTGACTCCTCCCATCACGGCGTCATAGCCTATATAGGCTCCGCCCACTTTCGCCCGCGTGTAGACTGAAGCCCTGTGGCAGAGGGCAGAGGACTTGCGCGCTGAGCGCTGTAACTTCATTTTTATTTTAAATCTTGCCTGTTCACTGCTGCTGAGTGCGAGCAGCTCCAAGCCTTGTCCGTCCCGCTGACAACGAGCGGCGAACGGTAACTTTCATTTTTTAAACTTCACTCCCCCTATCCCGCCCTCCTGACTCCTCCCATCACGGCGTCATAGCCTATATAGGCTCCGCCCACTTTCGCCCGCGTGTAGACTGAAACCCTGTGGCAGAGGGCAGAGGACTTGCGCGCTGAGCGCTGTAACTTCATTTTTATTTTAAATCTTGCCTGTTCACTGCTGCTGAGTGCGAGCAGCACCAAGCCTTGTCCGTCCCGCTGACAACGAGCGGCGAACGGTAACTTTCATTTTTTAAACTTCACTCCCCCTATCCCGCCCTCCTGACTCCTCCCATCACGGCGTCATAGCCTATATAGGCTCCGCCCACTTTCGCCCGCGTGTAGACTGAAGCCCTGTGGCAGAGGGCAGAGGACTTGCGCGCTGAGCGCTGTAACTTCATTTTTATTTTAAATCTTGCCTGTTCACTACTGCTGAGTGCGAGCAGCTCTAAGCCTTGTCCGTCCCGCTGACAACGAGCGGCGAACGGTAACTTTCATTTTTTAAACTTCACTCCCCCTATCCCGCCCTCCTGACTCCTCCCATCACGGCGTCATAGCCTATATAGGCTCCGCCCACTTTCGCCCGCGTGTAGACTGAAGCCCTGTGGCAGAGGGCAGAGGACTTGCGCGCTGAGCGCTGTAACTTCATTTTTATTTTAAATCTTGCCTGTTCACTGCTGCTGAGTGCGAGCAGCTCCAAGCCTTGTCCGTCCCGCTGACAACGAGCGGCGAACGGTAACTTTCATTTTTTAAACTTCACTCCCCCTATCCCGCCCTCCTGACTCCTCCCATCACGGCGTCATAGCCTATATAGACGGCCCTCATGCGTCAGCGCAGCGGACGAGCGCAGCGGGCGCGACGTAGGCGCGCCGGAGTTGCGCCAGAGTTAAGCCCGTCTGCGCCCGTCCGCGCCAGCACGGGCCCAGGGCCCAGTTCCTCTGCTTACAATCACGTAACCTACTCCCGTACTGCCTTATTGCGGTTGCGGGGGCCTCCTTGCTCCGCGAATACTGTTTTCAATTGTCACAATGCTCCTATCTTGTGCCCAAACTGCAGCCTTTCACTGGAATCTACCGTCTCAAGTTTAGACTGCATGTCTTCTACTTTTTGGAATATTCCTTCCCAAAGTCACAATCCTCCCCTTATTCCGCCTCAACCTTGTCCCTCTTGGAAGTTTATTAGTATCAATTGTCGATCTCTCGCGAAACACAAGAGAGATATTTTCGACCTTTTGGAGACAGCTAGCCCAGCTGCCATGTTTGTCACCGAAACCTGGTTAAACGATAGCTCTGGCCCTGACATCGCCATGGCTCTCCCCAATGATTACACCTACATTGGGCGAAACCGGGTTCTTAAAGATGGTGGGGGAATCGCTATCCTTTTCAAGAGAGAATTCTCCTGCAAATGGGAAGATCTCGATTTCCCAAACTGTGAGGCGGGTTTGTTTAAACTCCTACTCACTCCTCATTTTACCTTAACCGGCACGCTGATCTATCGCCCTCCGGGTTCTGCTACTAATTGGGCTTCCTCCCTCCCTGAACTTATTGCCCCATTCTTGGCGCAATCAACTAATTTTATCATCGTTGGTGATTTAAACATCCATTTTAACTCTACGTCGTGTGCTATTTCTACACGCCTCTTACAGGACCTTGCAGCCTTAGACCTTCACTTGCATAATTTTTACCCCACTCACAAAGCCGGTAATCTTTTGGACCCCATCATTTCCAACCTCACTGGCATTTCCTATCAATCTTTAACGCCGGTCATCTGGTCGGACCATTTCATTGTTAATTTCTCTATTAAAACAACAATGGCTATATCCTCAAACCCCGCTCCCCCTCACAAAGCCAGTTGGAACTGGAAACGTCTAGACATGGATAAATTTAACTCCCTTCTTGCTAACTCAAAACCTACGTTTTCCAGTATAACTACTAATGAGCTACCTACTGTCAGACGATGGTTGACAACAGCTTTGGATTCTTGTCTCCCGACTCAAAAAAATAAACCTCAAATCCATCATCCACCAGCACCATGGTTTACTGATGCCCTTCGCCTAGAAAAATCCAACTGTAAAAAATGGGAACGCATTTGGCGTTCCAATTATAATTCTGATCAGAAACTAAAATATAAGGTTGCCCTCAAAGCTTATCATTCGGCTTGTGACACTGCCAGAGCCAATTTTGCCAATACTACTATCCTTATGGCGCAAAATAGACCCAAGGCCCTGTTTAAAATCGTCAAAGAGCTTTCAGGTGCGTCTTCTGTACCCAATGACCCCTGCTTGGACACTGCCCAGTGTGAGATGTTAGCTAATTTCTTCGTTGAGAAGATTGATAAAATTTATGACACTTTTAATTCTACTTCCGTTGTGTCCACTAATTCTGATCCAACCATATGTAATCCCACTCCGGCCACTACTCTCTGTTCCACTTCCGTGACTCCCTCTCTACACGCTTGGGATCTCATCTCCCCTACACTTTTAAAAAAGTATCTGCTAGACATTAAATCTGGTTCCCGTCTTGATCCAATACCTCCACAAGTTCTGAGCTCCTTGGATCCAGCCTTACTGCATATCATTCTGAAGGTCCTGAACGCGTCTCTAACTGAAGCGATCGTTCCTAATGAATGGAAGCACGCTATGGTGGTTCCATTATTAAAAAAGGTCAACGCAGATCCCAATAGCCCATCTAATTTCCGCCCTATTTCTTTGCTTTCATGTTTTTCTAAAATCTTAGAGAAACACGTTAATTCTTTGCTTAACTCTCACGTTGAATCTTCTAATTTTCTTCATGGTTCTCAATCCGGGTTCAGGGCTGGCTTCTCCACTAAAACCACCCTCCTTGGTGTGTCGGAATCCATTAGACAAAAGGTGGACAATGGGGAGACAGTGGCGCTCATATTACTTGATTTGAGTGCCGCATTCGACACCGTCTCCCACTCCATCCTGTTGTCCACCTTGAAATCTGTGGGTGTCGGTGGTTCCGCCCTGGCCTGGATTGCTAATTTCCTTTCTGATCGTACGTTTCAAGTTTTTTCCTCTACTTCTGTTTCATCAATCTTTCCCTCTAAACACGGTGTTCCACAAGGGTCTATCCTTAGTCCCCTCTTTTTAGGTCTCGTAGCGATACAGTGCGTAAGCACTGTACTCGCCGAGATCTAATGTTACTGACTCTGCTTCCCAGGAGACAGTGCCGGCCGCGCGCTTCTCTCAAAAGGCGATCGGCGCAGGCCACGCGCGCGGCTGTCTCCTGGGAAGCGCAAACATATACAGGCACACCTCCCCCTGCACGCATGCGCACACACATACACAAGCGCACATACACGCACGGAGATACATCCCCCCCACCCCTCCGCCGTCGCGCACACAGACACACACACACACACACGCACGCACACATACAGGCATCCCCCCCCTTCCCCGCTCACCGGCACTCAGGACTTGTGCAGCCTCCGACCGCGGGGCACCGCGTCACCACTGCTTCTCCAGGCACTCCGTGGGCGCGGGCTTCACAAAACGGAAGTCCCGCCCCCACCAGAGGTTTCGTTTTTAGGAGTGCGCACGCCGTAGCGTCCTCCTCCGTGGATCCAATAGGTCAGGTAGGTTTTTGAAAAATTGTGTGCATGCCCTTTCTCATCGTTTCTCGCAAGTTAAGTTTTTGATGTGCACAATCAGGAGCTGGTGAGTTTCCCCAGGTGCAGCAAGTTGTTGTTTGCATTGTGAGTCATTTGTCCGTTGCTTGTTTTTAAACCAGGCAAGATTTGCAATTATGTGACCGTGATAGCCGAATCAGCGAGGCTTCTAAAACGAGGTTTTCAGTGTAAACAATGAATGGAGACAGAACAAAAACAACCTAAGACGTGACGCATAGCTTAACTTTCTGGTTTCCTGTGCACGGTAGTGTTTTTTTTTTCAATTTAGCAAATCGATGTCTCTGGCCACTCTCTTCCATCACAGAAGAGATTACACCAGATGCTGGATAAGCCGCTTGCGAACTCTTCTGTCCATTATTTCACCCAACAGGCGCCATTAGGAGGTGGAGAGTGCAGAAAGGGCAAAAGGGGAAGAAAAATACACTGTACAACGAGCTCGCACGTTTAATCTTACACGCCTCTTTGCAGCTGGGAAATGTATGCGCCTGCACGGTGGGTCTGACTTTTAGAAAGTAGCACGGCCTCTCGCTTTTCTATTACGCTGCCTTAACATCACACTCATTAAGCTTCATGAAGCAGGAGGTTTTTTGAGCATAGAGGACCACCGTAGTCGCCGTGTGAAAATATTTATCAGGCTTACCTTCCAAAAGGAGCCTCGCTTTGAGTGAGGGTTCGCAACTGAACTCGAGTTCCCGGGACCCGAGAAAAGCGAGAACCCTGAATTTCAACAGGACGTTGCATTGCCGGACCCCATCTTAAGATTGAACGCCATATGGGGGGCAATTCACAAAGAGAAAACCGCGAGCGTACAAATACGTGTCCCTAGAGGTATCTCTAGAACCACACGTACTAACGAACTTTTGCAATTCACAGAACATATTTTGTAATATTTCGTGCAGGCAGTTGTACACCTATCAGCTCGTATTTACATACCTAATCAGGAGTTCATTGGCCTGCACCTGGAGACCCAGTAGAATATTACTGCTCATAAAACTACATTTGAAGATCCTGCTCAAATCTACTTCACTGGGCATAGACGGAAAATTCCACACTCGAAACATGTTGCACAACATTCTAACTTAGAGGAATGAGAAAATAACCAACCCTGACCACCATCAAATACACCAGAAAGCAATAATAATCCAAAACCCATAAATACAAGCAACTTTCACAGTCCTGCTCTTTTCTCCTTTCACATGCAAGTTTAGAGCCAGAAGACCACTGGATATGCAGACCACCCCCTCACGATAAAGAGAAACTTCACTAAGGAGGCTGTAAGCCTTCTAGATAACACCTTGGAGGCCTCAGTAGACTGCCTCTACACCCTCACCGGAGTGGAGAAGCAAGTGACCTGTGTGACAGGAGGTCACCAGTAAGGAGAACATTAGGTGGTGGAGATGCACACCATAAGGGAGATCAAAAAGAAGGGTCAGGAGAAGAGGAGGTTATGAATGACTTCTTTTAAAGGATACCGGTGACCGCTGTTCCTGGAGGCCGGCCCAGAACACTCTTTGCACGGAGCAGCGTATCCTCGACACAAGGCACTCTCACCAACTGCATGGCCTGCCAGTTCCACGGACCAGAATCATCAAGCCAGATAATTTTCACTCATGACTCCAAGAACATCACATATCACTTCTTGCAAATGTCAGTTCCCACAAACACACATAAGCCAGTCAGACACACAGAGCCAAGCACCACACATACACCACCACAGGTACTTTTCCACAAAAATGCTATCCACCCAGCAGTAATGCCTTAGCTGCACCAATCCTAGGTATCAACAAATATCCAATTACCTCTTTCCAGACCCATTGTGAGCATCGCACAAAATAACTCAACCAGCATATGGACTTGGTGACGGCAAGGGCACAAATACAACCCTCTCACACTCCCCAGTGAGGGTACAGGCAATGTAAGTCACACACACACAAAACACACACACAATGTAGCACGAAGCTGCTTCCTGGACAGCTCACAATACAACATCACCTGTACATATATGTCTGCTGTCACCACTAGGTCTTCCAGTTATCCAGGTCTTTATGATCATCAAAGGCTACATCACAATTGAAATCTTTCCACAAAAACTGACACCCATTGAATAAGATATGGTTCACTAATATCACCATTATCAGACCATGTAAAGCCACACCCACCTCAAGTGGTAGCATCTGGACAGGTCAAGCTGACAGACGGATGACTGAGCCTAGTATGTGCTGCCCTTCGTGCCAGAAAATGTTTAACTGCACGTCTGTTATAACACACAGGCACCTACATTTTCTCTCCAGCTTTACAAACACATTCGAATGTGCAATTTATTTCTCTCACGGCTGTGTCAGAGTTCTTCTCACAAGCATGATTCCTCACATATCTCACACACATGTACTAACCACCACAGGTGGCACCTACTCCTAGATACACAGCATACATGTCAAGCTGAACCCAGTGTTATACAGGCATAAAGGTAACCTTATGTTAGGCTGAGAAATGTTACTATTGTTGACAATACTTTAAAAGTCAGCTTCTTCCTGCCCTGAAACTACATTCAAACCTCATCTTCTGATACAGGCATGCTGACATGGGAGGCAAGGTTTGAAATCTCCGGAACACAATAAAACACAGGAACAAGGGTGGGGAATTGGCCAAAATTACAAATAGTGTAGGTTCGGTGTGGGGTGGGGAGGAGGCGCCTGGTGAAGAAAGGGAAGCAGACCAACAAGAGAGGAGGCAGGTTATGCCCCTGTGCTAGGACACCTGAATAACAGCCAACCCCTTATTCACCGGCTCCATCTGCCCTATGGCCAGCAGGATATCCTGCTGCCCAGCCAACACCTACCGCCAAACATCCACAGCTGCCTCTCCGAATCTCGCGGTATGCACCACTACCCGTAAAGAGTAGCTTAGGGTTTAGCCTGCCTGAAGGGATAAGAGATATGAAGGGTCACAGGCCAATCTGCTGTGCCCATTAGAGACAGCTATTTGATGCTAAAGAAATGATAAACTGTGCTGAAGACTTAAAACAGTGGGGACATTTGAGGTAACTGTAGCCGAGCTTAATACTGTCACAATTCAAAGGGTGGGGTGGGTAATAGTGGGAATCTTGACCCTAGCAGGAAAGAGAACGAGTACTGTGTAGGGAAGGGGTTGTAGTGCCGCACTTATAGAACACAGCATTCTGCATCCCCTAATGTCACATCCATAGAACAGTACAGTATTTAGTTTGGCGGTAAAATGAAAAGTACTTTCCTTTTCATAAAGGTAAGCCACTAGGCTGGACATTACCTTATTGTGTGTATTGGTTGAACGCGGAGTTCTTGGTCCCCACACTAGGTTCCGGAGAAGCTTGTGACTTCTTGATCTTGATACCCTGAGTCGTGTGTGGAAAGGGTTGCACTTGGCCAAGTTTGCAGAGCCAGAGTAAGACAGGCCAGGCCAGGGGGAAACTAAATCAGCCAGTACAGATAGGGCCCACTAGATCCTGCCTGCCCTGGGATCCCCAAATAGTGTAGGCAGTAGAAAGGTGTTGGGGCTGGGGGCCTGGTGGCTTTCAGGGTATGAACTGTGCCTCTAATCTCATCAGCGGTTATATCAGACAAGGTTGCTTCCTATGGTACGGTGTGAAAATAACAGTTTTAGAGGTGTGTGGAAGGTAAGACAATGCCCAGTTTCTCTGAATAAACAGACCAGTAAAATAAGCTGTAAACAGCTTCACTTTTCTACATTCCTGCGCATGAAATTTCCACTCCTAATCTCGCATGGCCCTGACATGTTATCACTCAGAAATCTTGCAACCTGCGTGCGAGTAGGTGCTTGCATTGCTGTTCTTATACTAAAATTGTTATTAATATACTATTTATTCTATCCCTCACCAGTGATTTTAAATGACCCCAAATTTCCCGAAACAATCTGTAGACCTTGTTGTGAGGTGGCAGCCTTCCACTGGCGCTGATCAGCCATTTGGGCAGCTTTTCTTACTGGCACTTGCCACATTTGCAGTTATCAATATTGACTAACCGATTTGTTTCTTTCAAAACCCCTCATATATATTGCGCAATACAAGATCCAGAACACAGTAGGTTAGAAGCTCACTGGTGGGCCAGAAAGATAGTGTGTGTGTCCAAGTCCACCAGATTACAAGTGGCCCGATGTTCCTGGACCAGGTTTCCCTAGTTGTGTAAATATGAATCTTAAGTCTACTGGCCAGAAAATCCAACCCAAAAATCCCATGCGGATCAAGCTTCAAGTGCAGCCTAACCTCAGGCCTCACCTGATAGCCTTACAGCACAGGAAGTATGGACACCCTCCACTGTCTTATCTGCTCAATGACAACCTTCTCACCCTCCGGGCCCATTCACTGTCCCTCCTCCGCTTACATTTCCCATCTGCACATGCCAAGTGACATGCCTGAGGTGCATCATCAGAGCTTTGTGAATAATAACTGCGTCAGCCCTGTGGTGAGGTGCAGCATTAGAGCTGTGTGAATAATAACAGCTGTGAGCAACAGCATACTCTTGCACACACTCAAACTGCTCACCAATTCAAAGTTTGCTAAAAATGTTATGCAACGCATTGTCATACACAATGCCAATAACTCAAACTTTAATGCTGCGAGACCTATTGCATTGCAAATGCTTGTTTAATTTGTATGTGAGACCTCTTGCTTTTCTGGCGGAACAGGCAGGTCTCACAATTTACTCATATGCCGATGACACTCAAGTCATCTATTCACTCTCCACCAATAAAAACTCTCCTTTTTCTTCTCTTCAAATGGGACTTCGACAAATATCTGCATGGATGCTTGAGCACAAATTAAAACTGAATGGGGACAAAACAGAACTGCTCCTATTTGGCTCTGACATCTCGCTATGGGGCCCACAACATTGGCTGCCAGAGATGGGTCCTCTTCCTACCCCAACTACGACTGCTCGTAATCTTGGGGTCCTCCTTGACAACCAACTGTCCTTCAAGCAACACGTCGTGAAAGTTTCCGCCACCTGTACTACCATCATCAGGTGGCTGAGGAAAATCACGTGGATGCTGCCTGCCGACACCCTTAGGACTGTAGTCCAGGCTCTTGTCATCTCACGCCTGGACTACGGGAACATCTTACTCTTGGGTGCCTGTAAGGAGGTAATTAGGAAGTACCAGGTGGTACAAAATATGGCTGTTCGCCTAATTTGTAACCTCCCTGCTAGAACATCGGCCACGTCTCATATGCGCAAATTGCACTGGCTGCGAATTGAGAATAGGGTCAAATTCAAGGCTTTATGTCTCATGCACAAAATCATGACTAGAAGAGCCCCGCACTACCTATCTGTCTTAGTGCAGCACTATGTCCCCTCTCGCACACTTAGATCATCCACCCAGAATAAATTTAAGATACCGCGTGTTAAGAGAGCAAAAATGGGAGGCCGTTCGTTCTCCCTGTTAGCACCTTCTCTTTGGAACTCCTTACCCTTACCTCTGCGCTCTGAAATGTGCTTCTTGACTTTCCGTAAAGGAATCAAGACTTGGCTCTTTAATATGTAGTTTGCTGGTCTGATGCTCCTCTCATCTTGTATGCCTTTCTGTCTGCCTTAGCGCCGGGAAACCTCCGGGTAGCTGCGCGCTTAACAAGTGTAATTATAATAATAATAATAAGGGGAGACGCGGGAGATGGAGTGTTTGCTTGGTGAGTGTCACAATGCAAGGTGCTATGTCATTCATTCAACTACTCAGTAAATTCAGACCTATGTTCGCATGTTAAAGGTGACTGTGAGTACATAATTCGCCCAGGGATTCCCACCCTATACCCAGTCACGGCTCGCATGATTCGCGGGAGGGAAGCGGGGGTTCCCACTGGGATGCTGGATTTGCGCAAGGGGGGGATCTCGCAAGGGGAGGTTTGAAAAAAATATTTTAAAACTTACCTTACTGGTACCGGTCCCACGCCGCCTCCGTGGTTACACAGTGCCACCAATGCGCGGCACCCAATGCCTGACAATGCACCGGCGCCGGAGAGGCTCCTGGCATTGGCAAACTACGTGTGCCTCTCAGCCAATCCAGACGCAGCATTAGCAGCGCCAGGATTGGCTAAGAGTGGGGTTACTCCTCGCCCATTATGAGACCCGGGGGCTGCTGCATGAAGCACCCTCGGGTCCCTCGCCAGTCGCTCTGATAAAGGGAAGGTACTAGTGTGCGCATGTTCTGGCTGGTCGTAAAAGTGACCAGCCCAAAAACAGACATGCGCACTACTGCTGCAGCTGCGCTTAGTGCCGTGCTGAGTCTGTCACTCAAGCTGCCGCAGCTCCACCCCCTTCAGCGCTGTCCGATTGCCTCAGGCATGTCTCGGTAGCGTATTCAGTGAGACTGCGAGACTTTGTTTTACTGAAGTTGGTGCATGAATTACATATTAGGCGTGACACACTGATGGTGAATGGGTCCATGTGGCTTAGTGGGGCAACGTCCCAACGCCCCAATAGACGCACCGCCCATGCTTGTAGGTGATGTAAATTCAGAGAAGCTGTCTACATGTGAGATGCATTGCTGGAAGAGAGTGGTGTGTAAGATAGTGTATATACACATCTTTGTGGAATGGCAGTTGTTAATTCCCAAGTCATCATATTGGGAATTATTACACTGCACCCATTACATCGCCAGTGCTGTTACAGTACATCCGGATCACCTCTACTTTGCAGGTAAGATTGTAAGTCTACTTTATTACTTTAACCTACAAACACAGACACACCTATATAAATATTTCTGTGTTACACAGTATCAGTTTTAACTGGTTAGGTCAGAGTAAGAATAGGAAGGATTTTTTGTTTCATGAATAACTTTAGCTTAGTTTCACAAATCTGCGTGAAACTTGCAGAACAAAAAGTTCACCCACCTTGGTTCCTTCATGGAAAATATCACACTGATCCATCAAGTGGTGTCCAGGAAAAAGTGGGGGTCCCAAAAGGGTGAATTCCCATGTCAATTCCCATAAGAAACTTTTCTCTCTGATACAGAAAAATGGCTGATATGGAGAAAAGTTAGACCTTGACAGTTTTGTGTAAATTTCTTCAGGCTTAGTTGAGAAATTACCAATATAAATAGGGTCTCAGGTTGGGATTGATGAAAATAAAAAAATAGGTATCTCTAGAGTGTTGGTCTCTAGATATGCTCTGATTGTCGAATTTAAAGGAGACTAGTCAGTCCTGATTGTCTGGTTACAACGTGAACAATATGACATTCAGGGGAGACACTTTTTTTGTCATAAATCTAGAATATTAACTCTCTAATTGTCCATTACAACTTTGTGGTAAAACGTCAATTGATCACTCAGGAATTAACTGATAGGTGCTGGTTTTGGAAGTACACAGTGGCACTTGCTGAAGAACATCGACCCCTCACTGTTGAGCAGAAGCACAAAAAATAAAATGGAAATAAAATGATTATATTACCATTTTATTTTTCAATCTGCCAGCCTAACGGAGTGTGAGGGCAGGACGGGACCAGTGGGCCATTGCTGCTGATTGGCAGTAGGGAGGAGTGGCCACTTCAGTTTGAAGTGCACATGTCGGTTTGACCAGTTACCTTGCGATGGTCAGCCCCATATGTGCGATTCAAACCGCTCCAACCCGGGCTGGCTTAGACAGCTGAGTGCACAGCAGGCACAGGCCTCCAGTGCCTGTAGGAGCGCGAAGGTAGCCTACTCCAACCAATCCTGCTGCTTTGCTTCTCTCATGCTGCTTAACTTTATTAACAGCATGAAATCAGCATCTGGATTGGTTAAGGGAGTTGGCTGTGCGACCTCGCTCTCAGAGCCATGTACTGGAGAACATCGAGGACGTACTGGGACATGATGCAGTCTGCTAGGATAAGTTAGACATTTCATTTTTCTTTATAAAATGATTTGTATGTAACTAATGTAATGTAACTGGTGCTTTTGCTTAGCTCTGCATACCTTCGGGTCGAGTCCTACAGCATGCAGTATAAAAAATAGTGCCTACCATTTTTGTGAGTCACCAACCACCACTGGAACTACATGTTTCTCTCTGCATTCCAGAATGGTAAACAACCTTTACAACGCAACTTTTACCATGCAGTGCCTTTACGACGCAACTTTTACAGCGCAAACCATTACAACGCATTGCGCTGGGGGGCGCTCCAGGATAGGGAATAGGTTTAATGTACTATCCAACACCTTCCCTACTATCCACGGGGACTGGAGTTGGAATAGTAAATTAAACAATTCACTATCCAGCGCCTAAAAGCACTATGCGTTGTAATGGTATGCGTTGTAAAAACCGCGTTGTAAAAGCATGCGATGTAAAAGCATGCGTTGTAATGTCATACATCTGCTTTTTAGAGCAGCAGCCATAATTTATTTGTCAAAAATAACCCACTCATTTTGTTCCTTTACTTCAGTCTCTTCAGTCGGAAATGCATTCAACCAGGCCCTGTGTGCAAACTGCCTTGGTTGCGCAACCCCAACCGTTCAAGGTAGGGGTAGGTGGTGAACTCCGCCCAGCTGGCGGAGTTCAAAGAGTTTTTGTCACTCCGCTTGAAGGGTAGAGTTTGGCAAAAACTCTACCTACGCCACGTAGCGGAATTTACCGGCACCCACCTCTAACTTAGGTGTCCACCCTGTTCACTACTTACAGGGAGCGTCCGTGAACTCAGCTCCATACCCGCTGGCTGTCATTGCTGTCTAACGACTGTCATCTGTCTGTAAATTTAACACTCCCGAATCACCAAACAACAAATATATTCTGTGAAACTCATCTAAGCATGGAAGGTACTTCTACTGTTTAAAGCAGATGTCTTCAAACTTTTGTAGGTTGAGCCCCCCAGCTCAATTATTTTAGCTGTTGGGCCCCCCCAACACCTGACAGAAATTTCTGCAATCTGGTACACTACATAATTGACAGCTGCGCGCATATCCTGGGCCATATCCAGCAAATAATGTTCAACATAATAAGAGTATTTAATAAAGTGCAGGTTTTTGAATGGGTGGGCTGAAATGACAGATTATTACACAGCTCAAAACACCATTTTCCTAGATAAAATGTGCGCAAATTGTTTTTACTAAGACACTTTGTTTTACACATGACATTGATTGATTACACCACTAACATAAATATGACGGGTGTGCCTGTTTTTCGCCACAGACCGTCAATCTGTGGATGGATTTTTGCTACTGCCATCCTCAGGTAGTGTCCACATTCAGGGGCAGATTTACAAGGAAGTGTCGCAGCGTGGCACCGCAAGCCCTTTGGCTGCGCCGCGCTGCGGCACTTCCGAAGCACAGGGATGCAACACATTTACAAGAATAAGACGCATCTCTGTGCTTCCCCCTGCGCTGGCGCACAAACTGCACGCATGCCCCCTCCCACATTTCCTCCTTCTCCATGAATTTCTTCACTACCACTCACCAACGATGCACCTCATCTCTCTTTATTTTGTTATAGCGCTACTCATTGTTTACTCACACTCAGTTCTGTGATCTGCATGGTACACATTCTATGGTGCAGGCACATTAACCCTCTGTGCTGTGTGGGTGGCAGGAGTGCTCATGTGTGCACAGTGAGCCATGCAACAGTTTGCGAGTAGGGTAAGAGGTGTGACTGCAGGGTGAGAGAGGTGACCATATGAATTTGGTTGCAGATATAAGTGCAGAGTGGGACGAATGAATGTATAGTTAGTGGTGGGCTTATTTGAGTGAGATTGCAGATTGAGCAGTGAGGGGAACAGGTGAGCGAAGTGTCACTTGACCGCAGGTTGAGTAGTGTGCTCGTGTGATTGCAGGGTGAGGTACAGGGTGAACAGTACAAGTGCATTGTTAGTGCAGAGTGATCACTGTGAGCTTAGCTGCCAAGGTTTCAGATTGCCATGTGTGACATTTTCATAATTTCGCTTATGAGTGACATTTCAGCGACTATGAGTGACACTTTCTCGCGAGCAAAAATCATGCAATGAAGACGAGGGAAACTTCAAAATATCAAAAATTACTGCCATTTGAGCAAGAAGAAACTCCAAGAAGTTCTTGAAACTGCTGCAGAGCACCAGAAATGGAAGGATGCTAACCCTAGTGCTCCCTCCTTTAACCTCATATTAAATGGCAAAATTACAGGAAGCTAAAAACAATGACATTCACAGCTGAAACGCTAAGCACTGAGAACTTGCTACACTGCATGAGATACATAAATTCACTACATGGAATTCAGTTGTGCACGTTTATTTTAAGGTTTGAATACTGAGAGAGTTGGACAATCATATTTCTTGGAAGCAGTTACATAAGACCGGAACCAGCTCAGAACTGTGCCTGTATTTCTCAATAGCAAGAGAGGGAGACCGTGGAAGCTACAGCAGACCATAAAAACACTGCAAGCATGTCACTAATGGGAGAGGAAGACAATGCAAATGAAAGGAGGCTTTGGTAATACAACGAGGATGCCATTAGCTGGAAAGGAAGACAACACAAATTCAGCAGACACTTCGTTAGCAGCAAAGGACGGCAACACAAACTGAAGAAGGCCACAATACCACACAAAGTACATAAACCTTTAGCTGATCAAGAAGACAACGCAAGGGGCGTGGCTTACGCGTCGACGAGGAATGGCGTGTCTCCCGTGAGCTCCGGGAACCAGCGGCCCTTCGGACCTGTTTCCGAACCTCTTTCAGGCGTGTAGAGGCTCCTACTGCCGCATACGGATGTCGGAAGATCCCCGGCACCTGCTCATATCGGCGAACGGCTTCAGCTGACCGTCTAACGCCTAATACGCATCCTGGTAAATCTCCTCACTTTGTGGACGCGAGCGGCCGCCATTTTGTGCCGCCGGGCTCGCGTCCTTTTTCTTCAAGAACGGTGTGATTTTGTATTGGATCCCTGACCGCCGTATTAATGTTCTACCACAGTTTACCTGACGCTTATTCAGAATAATGCAGATTTCACCAGTTTTTTCCATTTTCTAACTGCATTCTGTGGATTTACTTATGCTCAGCTGTTCCTGCTCGCAGTGGAAGGATATTAAATAGCCGCCATTTTGCATGACGTTAGACCAGCTTGTTTCAACTATTTTGGGGCTCTTCCTTGCTGCTCTTCTCCATATGGAAGCTACTAATTCTACATGCTGTCGTCCAGTATTGAGCAGTGTGAGTGTCTAATGTCAAAATCATCATATGGGGCTACTACAACCTTTTTTTTCTCTTGCATTGTGATATAATGAGTGATGCTCCCTCACTCATACATATGACTCGCTTGTTTCCGGCAGTACCTGCGACCTAATTGCTTTATCTTTGGTCGCTAGCTCACACCCTGATATACATATATCTATTTTTCAACAACTTGCTCACTATTCTACAGTGTCTGCATTGTATTCTTCAATTCATCACACATGTCATGCTGGAAGCTATGTGTCTCTCTGTGGTTGATTCCTAATCTTTTCAATGCCAGTTGACTTTCCTGAAAAGTACTTCAACTACTTCTCTCAGTTCAACCTATGCCTCTTACTCACACATGTAATACTTTCTACGCATTTCCCTATGTTTTCTGCATCATTGTGAGAGAGGCTAATTCCTATGTATATGTTTTATTGAAGTTTTCACCATGTCTATTGAGTCTGGCACCCGAAGCATTCTGCCTCTGGAGCTAAGGTTAAGAGACCAAAAAATGACCCACCATCTCCCATTTCTACATCAAATCCTGTTCTGGATTCTATACTAGAAGAAGTACGTGGTCTCCAACCATTCATGGCTACTACTAATGCTAAACTCACTCAAATTGAAGCAAAACTGGCTGTTATGGATAGTAAAGTTCTGGAGTTGGAGCAACGTGTTAGTGACGTCCAAGATGTGCCCTCCAAAATACCTGCGTTGGAACAGGAAATTCACAAACTGAAACTTCACACCGAGGACTTAGAAAATCATAATAGGAGGAATAACCTACGCCTTTATGGCCTTCCAGAAAATGTGGAGGGGTCCGACATGGTGTCCTTTCTCCAAAAATTCCTGACGGACCTTCTTGACCTTCGTCCTTTAACGAATCCTCTCAATATCCAAAGGGCACATCGCCTAGGTCGTTTTCAATCTAACGCTCCTAAACCTCATGGTATCATTATGCTTTTTCTTTAATTTACTGAATTAATGCTAGTGTTGAAGGCTGCTAAACTCAAGAGGCGTCTGGTGTGGTCTGGCCACAATATCTTCATTTCTCAAGATCTCTCCAATGCGACAAATGCTCGACGCAAAGAATTTCTGAATCTTCGTCCTCAGATGAGACAATTGAACATTCAGTATGGCATTCTTCATCCATGTTTTTGTAAAATCACACACAACGGCCGTACTCGCTCCTTTGATGACCCGCAGAAACTTCAGTCATTTTTGCAAAATGTATCATCTTCTGGCATGGATACCAATGACTAATTTTTCTCTTTCTTCTTGCCTTTCTTCTGGTTAATTGTTCTGTGTTTCCTCTTCTTTATTCCTCCTCTACCTTCTAATTTCTTTATATATACTTCATCTTTTTGAGGTTCTGATTTTCTCTGTCTCGTATGGGTTGCTCGTGGGGGTTTGCTTCCTCCTCGGCGTTTCCATGCTCCTGCCATTTCCACTTCTCTCCTCTCCTCAGACCTGGCTCTTTTGCCTTGATCTGTTCACTTTTCCCTCATTGTTCTTTTATTCTCTCATCCTTCTTCTTTCTCTCTTCTTTCCCTCTTTCTGTGTCTTCTTCCTATTTTCCATTCTCCTTTTGTGCATGTTTGCTCTTCTGGTGTAACCCTCTTTTGATCGGGACTGTGTTGTATGTACTTCTTCTTGTTCCACAATGTTTCCCTTCTTGGTCGGTTTCTAAATTTTATGTACATTCTGATACTCATCATAATATGTATTGCTCATCTTCTCCTTATGTGGTTTGTTCTTTCTTCCGGATGTTTTCCTGCAGTGTATCACATCCCTCTGTATGCCTCCTACCCTACCCTTCATTATGTGTAAACTTGTTTCGTGGAATGTTCGTGGTATTGGAAACCTGGTCAAGCGCCAAAAGGTACTGTCTCATTTGTCCAGAATTAATTCTCGTATTGTTTTCCTTCAAGAAACGCATTGTACTGATTCTGAATCTCTTAAGTTGAAGAGACAATGGGTTGGTCAGGTTGTTCACTCCTCTACATCCAACAAAAAAGGTGGTGTTGCTATATTGTTTCATAAATCATTATCTGTGCAAATTTTATCTACTCAAGCTGATGATGATGGTCGGTGGGTGATGGCAAAGATTGTTTTTCATAATAAAACTCTTGTATTATTGAACATTTACGGCCCAGTTAAACCTGATCCTCAATTCTGGAATAGTATCAACATTTTAATTTCATCACTTGATTGCCCCAATGTGATTGTTGCTGGTGACTTTAATCAATGGTTGGATCCCTTTTCTGACAGGCTTTCTAAATCTAAGTTTATCCCTGACAAAACTCACAAAGCCTTTCAGTCTGCCATCGCCTCCCGACCTCTCTATGATGTTTGGAAGACATGTAATCCTGATTTGCTTGAATATACCTTCTATTCAAATGTGCACCACACAAGGTCTAGAATTGATTATATTCTTGTTAGTAAATCTTTGTTACCGTCTATACAGGCCTCTGATATAGGTTCTAATTTTATATCAGATCATGCCCCTGTACATGCTGTCTTTGATTTTTCCCTTACTTCTTCTCAATTCAGTCGATGGAAACTAAATTCTTCCATATTATCTGACCCTGTTTTTATCAAGGAAGCCACTACTCATACTAATGAATTTTTTACATTCAACAACCCTATTGACACTACTGTTCCAAATACTTGGGATGCCTTCAAGGCTTCCTTCCGCGCCTTTGTCATCTCTTACGTTTCTCGTAAAAGAAAGGCTTCGCGGAAAAATATGAGGCCCAACTCAGCCATATTAAGGTATTAGAGCACGCATATTTTTCTTCAAAATCGTCCTCTGCACTGAGTCAGCTGATTAAGGCGAAGTCGGACCTCAATAAATTGGCTACGATTGATGCATGTAATGTACTTCTCAAAATAAAGTCTAAATACCATGGAGGTCAAAATAAAGCCGGTCGTATGCTAGCAAACTATCTAAAACTTAAATCTGAACGCAAAACGATTGGCCCTATCCTAAATGAATCCTCTAAGAAATTGGTCTCATCGGACGAAGATATTGCGGATGTTTTTCATAAATATTACCAATCTCTTTATTCCGAAGACACCTTCCCACCTGCTCAAAATTTGACTGATTTCTTTTCTGGCCTTCCATCTCCGCCCTCCCTACCAGATGAATTCGCGGCTTTAGAAGCCGACATCTCTTCCCAAGAAGTTTCTAATGCCATAAAAGCACTAAAAAAGTCCAAAGCTCCAGGACCCGATGGCCTTACCGCTGAGTTTTACACCACTTTTTCCTCCATTTTTGTTCCACACCTTCTAACATAGTTTATTTTTTTCATCTCAGATGCTAAGGCCTCCGGCTCCCTTATGGATGCATTGATTATTATCATCCCCAAACCGGACAAAGATAATTCTTACTGTAAGAATTACCGTCCCATTTCTGTAATAAATTATGATTGTAAAATGTTTGCAAAAATTCTTGCTACTCGTCTGGAAAATATAATCCCCTTATTAATTAAAACTGATCAAGTGGGATTTGTAAAGGGTAGATTGGCATCGGACAATGCTAGAATGTTTGCTAATGTTATTTCTTTTGCCAAAAAATATAAATCCCCCCTTGCCGCCCTTTCTTTAGATGCCGAAAAAGTCTTTGACCGTATTAACTGGCAATTTATGTTTGCAACTCTCAAGTGGTTCGGCTTTGGGCCCTCTTTCATTTCCTTTGTTAAGTTATTATACTCTTATCCCAGAGCTAGTATTTTTGTTAATAATCATTTTTCTAAATGTATTTCCTTATCGAGGGGTACCAGGCAAGGATGTCCTCTTTCCCCACTGCTCTTCATCCTCTGTCTTGAGCCATTTTTAGAACGTATCCGTACTAATATGCAAATCAAAGGTTTTGAGCATAAATCCCATACGTTGAAGCTTTCAGCTTATGCTGATGATGTATTAATCTACATGTCTGACCCCATCAACTCCCTCCCACCCTTCCTAGAGGAAGTCCGACTATACTCATGTATCTCTGGCTATAAATTGAATTTGTCCAAAACTGAAGTGTTGCCCCTGAATTTCTCCTGTTATCATTTTATGTTTGATGCTACTGACTTTGCTTGGTGTCCCTCCAAAATTAAATATCTTGGTATTTGGTTCGCCCCCTCCATACATGATACCCTTAAGCTCACTTTTACTGCCCTCCTTTCCAAACTTAAGACATTGCTACTTCAGTGGTCCCCTTTGTTTTTATCATGGTGGGGTAGATTGGACACCATAAAAATGATGATTTCCCCCCATGTTTTGTACACACTTTCCATGCTTCCTGTAAAAATTCCCCTCTCTTATTTCTCTCAAATCAATTCCGTCTGTTCAAAGTTCTTGTGGAACAACAAACACCCACGTATCGCTCTTACCAAACTTATTCGCCCCAAGGGAGAAGGGGGGGTACGTTTTCCCAATTTTAAAATGTATCATTCTGCTTTTTTGCTCAAGCAATCTTTTGCCTTAGCTTTTGATTTTGGGGACATTCCTATTCCGGCATGGGTGTGTTATGAGCGTGCCCTCCTTCATGATTTTGCGTTTCAAGATGTAATTTTCATGTCTAACAGTACCTTTTTGTCTGCTACTCCAATATTAAAATACTCTAAATGCCTGCGTTATAACAATTTTTCTGAGGGTTTTACACCACTACAATGTTTTCTATACTCTTCTCTCTGGTTTAACAAATTCCTTAAATATAAGGGTAAATCCTTCTACTTCAAATATTGGAAGGAGAAGGGTATCCTTTATGTACATCAATTGGTACATCTTGGTTCTATTATCCCTTTTCCTACCCTTCAAGCTACCTACCACTTGCCTGATTCCTTCCTTCCTCAATATACCATTATTTCCAATGCAATACAATCCCATCTTTCCACTTATAACTTCCCTGTTGATACACCTTCACTTATTCCTTCTTCTCCGTTATTCTCACTCTTCCCCACTCATAGACCTAAGGCTGCTCACATCTATAAGGTATTGCTGTCTAATATTATTGAACGTCATAAATCCCCTACGGAGTGTGCATGGGAGACTGATTTAGATATTTCCCTTTCTGTTTCCACATGGGATAAGTTATGGTCTAAAGTGTTTAAAACTTCTCCTGCTGCACGTATTACGCAATCCCTGTATTTTATTTATAATAGAGCTTTTATTACTCCTGTTTGCATTTCTAAATTCTCCCCCTCCTCCTCTCAGATGTGTTGGTCCTGTTACACTGTTAAAGGTACCCTATTACATCAATTATATGATTGTTCTAATGTTTACAAGTTTTGGAAATCAGTTTGGGATATTTGTATGAAGGTTTTTCAATGTAATATCCCGTTATTTTTTCAAAATATTTTCTTAGGTTCATTATCTCCTGATATCAATGCTGTGTCCCCTATTTCTTTACTATTTGACCTCTTTATTGCACTTGCTTTTAAAATTATTCTGTCCTCTTGGAAAGATACTTCACATATTTCTATTACAGCATGGTGGAATTTTATTTGTGATGAACATAGGCTCTCTACTGTCTCTTCTATTTCCCTCTCTAGTAAAATTAAATCTGACCTTCTCTGGTTACCTTTTACTAATTATCTTTCCAACTTTCCTCTTGCTCTATAGCTGCCTTTCCTTGCTCCCGTTTTACTCCCCCCCTCTCTTTTCTTCTCTTTTTCTCCTCTTTTACTTTCTCTTTTCTTTCTTTTTTCTATTCTATTCTCTTTCTTTCTTCCTTTCACTTCTCTTTTCATATTTCACTACCCATTCATTTTCTTCCTCTCTCACTTTCTTATTTTAGTATCTATTGGATTCTCTTTTTTCTACTAAGTTTTTTCTTACAATTATATTTTGTATTTTATTTATATTTTTTCAAATTGTTACCTATATTTCACTGTACTATTCCATGTAAACCTCAATAAAAATCTATTAAACAAAAAAAAGAAGACAACGCAAGCTAGATGATACAATAAGCACACAGTAAGAGAGGAAGGCAACACGAACTGAAGTAGGCCACGATAACATGGCAGGTATTCCGTTAACAGTGGTGAAGGCAATTATACAAACCAAAAAAGGCCACAGTAAGGCGGCAAGCACTCCGTTAGCAGAAGAATATGCAAGCTACAGACGACCAAGAGAACACAAACATGCCATCACTGCTAGAGAAAGGAAACCAAACTATAGTAGGGAATTACCAGGACACCTTGCAGTACCCGCATGCCTGTGTTGTCTTATTAGCACACCAGCTTGAATTCACACCTCCCGCCCAGCATCCAATGAGCACCAGACAACTGGCAAACCCCTGAAGTAAGTGAGGGTGGACATGCAGACACACATTTATTATGATCTACCGCAGCCAGCTGGGCACTAAGGCCGAGAAGGAACATGTACCTCTTGTTGTGTGACTGTCTGACAACCAGCCTTGTGGCGCTCATAATTCTGCTACATTATGGATTCCAGAATCCTCAACCTACATATAAACACATGGCTGGGTTTCGTTTCCAATATTTGCCTCTTAGTACACAATATAATAAGTTGCAAGCTGCATTGATGCACCAGAGCACGACGTGCACTGCAGTGACATTTACATAATAAAAAATAACTAAGTGCTGCCACCGGCGTCGCGTGCGCAGCGCTGCGTAGGGGGGGGCTTGACTGTCCACTTACTTATTGACTACTGACCTGCTGCTGCCCAGCCTCGATTGTGCAGCACAGACACTGCAGCCTGCTGCCACCATACTGCCAGTCATCAGTGCTGTCTTCAAACTCTCTCTGAGGCTGGCAGTCTCTGAGCTCAGGTCAGCTGAACTCCAGTCACAGTCCTCCCCTCTACTACCGCGGCGCGGCTCCCCCACCGCAGCCGCGCTCGTCCTCCTGTGGGGCTGGCCGCGCCAGCCCAGAGACATTCTCCGGCTCAGCTGCATGCCGCATCATGGGGCCGGATGGGTCGGGACCCCACTCCTGCGGCCTGTGCGTGCATGATGAGCGCCGAACCGTACTTAACTTCCTGTTGGTGGCCGGACGTGACGCAGGAGTACCGCACAGCCGGATTTTAATGATCCCAGCTCTCCTGGCAGACAGAGGTGCATTTGATACATTTGTAGCGCCGGCTCTCAGAGAGCTGCGGCGCAGTCTGCTGTAATACTGTTTGGGACACAGGCGGTACCTCGAGCAGCAGAGAGCCACGGTTCACGGGCACAGTGACAGGTGCCGGTTGGCTCGCCTGGCAGGTCACGGTAATGCGTGACATTTCATTTCAGTGCAGTGATGCGGATCACCGCACTGAAATGCGTGGGTGTCACACGTGTTGCGTGACGCTTGGCAGGACTGTGTGAGTGCAGGATAAGTGGGTGAATGGTGAGTGCATGGGGATCATTGTGAGTGCAGGGTGAGCATGAAAGTGAAGGGCAAGAATGAGAAGCGAATTGTCTGAATGCAAGGTGCATTCCCAACCACTTGAAGTAACTCAGAATGTTATTGACGGCAGCGAAGGGTTTCAAATATGTTAAACTATTGCTAATATGGCAGTAACCAGGGATCAGGGTGGAAGAAGTAAATAATGTGGTGATCCTGTAACAAACTCCCAGTCTTGTGATTAGTGTTGACAGCTTATTATTTAGATGTCCCAGGCGGTACAAAAATAAGCAGTCACCTAAAGCTGTTTTGTCAGTACTTGTCCATGTGCTAACGCGGGATTACTGGTTACTAATTATCTTACCAAATCCCATTTCCTGTCGACTGAATCGTTGGTACCTGTCTTGAGTAAAAGGTAATCTCACAATAAAAAATCAATTTAAGAACTTACACCACTCTAAATGACCACTGACCAAAATTAAGTTTTAAAGATTTAATATAAAGTCAAAGATAACTGAAGATACAAACTTCTCAAAATGAGATTCAAAAGGTATATCGGTATCACTATGAACATGAACTTCTTGAATAGTCTGAGTCTGAAGAACAAAATAATAAGTACAAGTTCGAATACCATCAGGGTTGCTAAAATGGATACAAGTTGCAACCTCAAAGTCATTACAGAAAAGAAAATTAAGGTTAGTCTGTCCCTACACTACACTAAATGACATCCCTACTTAGCAAGATCTTAACCCTCTAGGTGTCAGCCGTGGTGATTTCCTAAGAAGATCACGCACTTCTCTTTGTCTCTTCTCTGATAATGGGTCTCTCCTGATCAGCCTATCTGCCTACCCATCCGCTTCCTTAGGCTCCCAAAATCATCTGCTCTGCTCTCCTCCCGGGTCACTTTCCCTAATACCAAATCACATTTCCAATAGAAACGCCCCTTGGGACGCCCCTCACGTGGTACATCTTTCCGCGGCAAACTCCATGATGGTACTCTTGAAGACCCTCGTTAAAGTTGACCTTGGTTCCCAGGCTTCTTCTTCAGTGCGCTGATACCCCCTGAAATTCCTGGAAACTCCTACAGGCCTGCGCAAGGCGCCACTGAACAAAGTCCCTTTCATTCGAGCTGATTAGGACCCTCGCACCTGCATACAGCTCGTCCTGCAGTGGGCCTCAAATTCCAGACTTCACCATATCTTAGGCCATAAAACACTCTCAGAGCTCCATACTGGACACCTCACGACCTCTCCTCTAACGAGCACATGACGATTTAAACTACATGACATTATCTGCTCTGGCCTACTTGATTTACATGCAGCAGGTTCCTGCACTCTTAAAACGTTAACTTGATTTAAACAGCAAACATTCTTAACTAGCATACGTTTCTAAAATAACACATCTATAAAGCATATACTTTTAACCCTAAGTTCAATAGTACATTTTGAAAGAACCATGTCAACCTTGTCTCACATTATTTTAGCAGCACGTTTAGATTTGCTTGTGAATTGCCATGAGGCCTACACAAAATACTGGGTTTTAGAGTTACATTCAACTCTTACATTATTCCTTTAACATGAGAACGTGAGGTTTTCATATTCATCCCAAACATTTCTACATTAGTCTCACACAGTTATGATTATTGTTACTCTACTTAAACATTCTATGCATTTCACCACTGAATATAAGACACTCGGTGTATTTCACTTCTAAATATAAACACTCTGGTGCAAAGTACATGTTAACTAACTACGTGCTTGTAAATATGGCGTACTTATACATTTTTTTTCAAACTTGTGCTCTCTCAGTCCCCCCTTTGATGACCTTCAGGGGTCATCATCACCATGACACCAAAAATGTAGAACCTTTTAAAGTGAAGTCAGGACAGTACCACTTCTTTTCATACTCTCTAATGCTTTCAGACTTTTGTATTGGGTGTCCTGCATCGCCGTCAACTCTTCTTCCTGTTTCTTCATAGCTCTCTGTAACCTATTTGCTCTATACCATTGATACAAACGCACCAATCCCCACAAAGTGATTACACAAATCACTACTATGATGATGGGTTTCAATATGTACCAAACGATACCCTTTCCTAAGTTGGCAAACCAACTTCCAACTTTACCCATTCCATGGCCTACTTTTTCCCACACATTTACCTTTGCCAGGTCCTCAATTTCGTAGTGTATGGCAGTGATGTTTTGTATATACTTCTCTAGAGGCTTTGAATTGTCTGGAATGTAAGTACAACATTCCTGGACCTTCAAGGCCCTACAGACTCCTCCCTCTTTTGCTAACAGAACATCTAAAGCAAGTCGGTTCTGAAGAACCATTGCCCTAATCGATTGCATCTCCCCCTCTATCAGCATCAAGGATCTTGCAGTACTGGCAGACAGTCTATCTACGACTGTAGCTAACCTCCTGATCTTAATGTCATTCATTATCAATCCTAAGAAAGGGAATGCAGCACCTATTACATCTCCAACTACTTCTGCTGCACCCAGTCCTCGCTTCCATCTAGTTGATATTTCTTTCTTAGGCGTGTCTAAATTCTCAACATGATATATTTTAGGGAAGACAACAGCCAGATAGCATGATCCGTACCAATTATCTGGTAACTTCACATAGGCATATCTTCCACATACAAAATATACATTTGGTATTGCTTGCATCCCTTTCATGAAGTTCTTAGAGTAGTACTCCAATTGAAAAGCATGTTCGCAATTGACTTGTCCTACATAAACGTTTTCATAGTAGGAGTAACTCCTGTGAATGCACAGTTTCCCCCGTTTCTCCTTATCCAAAGCAATTGGACCAATACTACCTTTTCGTTGTTGTGCCCTTTCCTCCTTGGTCCAATCTGTTTCTCCTTGTCCTGATGCCTTCAATACCTTCTGCTTCCTGTATCTAGTATCTACCTGAGCTATAAACTTTTTCTCAACTTCTGATATTTGACAAGTCAGATTGTTTATTCGAGCATGTGAAGTATCTAACGTTCTCCATGGAATAAACCATTTGTGTAACCTGTCTTCGCTTTTGTAGTAGTCCCATTTGTTCAAATGCTTGAAATTCGGAACCTCTGGCAATGTCGAGTCGAAATTCGAGAAGTAATACTCAAATCCGTCTCGTCCATAAAACATACTTAACAATAAACTGCACGTTATTCCATATGTCAACGGGAGATGATGGTATTTGATACCCTCCTCCACCGAAATTGGTAATTGCATACATACATAGCAGTCCTTTACCTCCATGGCATCAACATATTCATAAAGCAATTTAGCATAAGCATTTGACTTGTAATTCCCCTGTGACTCATCCATGTGTAACCTTTTTACTTCTGCATCTAACAACGCTTTGTCTTTCTCATTGATGTTTCCCTTTTCCTTAACTGTGGTAGTTCTCGGTGTTGACACTCCCTTATCCTCCTTAACTGTGGTTCCATCCCCTTCGTGTCCCGCTAGGAATGAAACAGTTACCACTAAAATTATAAGGGAAACCACTACTCCTAAAAATGTAACAGCTATACATTTTGCCCTGCGGTTCGGGTTGCCAGCCTCCATGTTCTCAAACAGTGTAGTTTTCGACTTTCTTCCAGCATTCACTTCCTCTTCTTTTCAAACAAAGTCTTTCTCTCTTGCAATGTCTTTCTTGAAACACTTGGAAGCTTGACAATTTGTTTCCGCAAAACAGTTCAAAGTCCAGTAGAAAATAGACAACCCTAGCCCTTCTCCATCCACTAAAATGAAACCCCTATCACTTTTCTTCTTCCACTCGGCGCTAGGTTATCCTGCAACAAGTTTACAATTTCTTTTCAAAAGTCTTATTTTCGTCTGAAGTTATGTATGACTCAAGGAGTGACACTACTTCTTCATAAACGTCCATCCGAAGTATCATTCCCTCAGGTTCTGGACAGTTCGTACCACACCATGGAAAGTCAACCTTTTCTAGGATTATTCTCCTTATTTCGCTCAAGACAAGTGGACGGACGAAATTGAGAGTTAGCGTTTTTTCAATTTCTAATCCTGGTACTATCAGTTCTATATCCACAATTACAAAGGGGTCCGTTCTAATCAAGATCACTTTCTTCACTTTTCCAGATCTGCAACCCTTTGAAGACATTCGTAGCATGGTTTTAGTCCACAACAATAAGCACTCCTAGCAATTCTACTACTCGTTCAAGCATTTCCAAACGAAGAAGAGTTCCCTCCAATATTGGATATCGTGAACAGCAAACTGGAAACTCAACTGTCTCTAAAAGCAATTTTCTTATTCCACTCAGGAGAGCAGGATGAACGATGTTGAGTGTCAGCAACCTTTCGGTCTCCGCTCCTGGCAGTAGAAACTTTATTTGCACTGTGATGATCGGGTCAGTTCTGATCAGTTCCACTTCCCTGATCCTCCCTGTTCTGTGTCTCCCAGACATCTGCAACGAGGTAGGTCCAATCGGGAGTAGAGTATCTTCTGCTAGGCACTCGCACCCTACTTGATCTTCTAAGACCCTCCTCGGCTTGATCCTGGATATCTTCTTCCGGATCTGAGTCTTCGGATATAGGAGTAAGCGTTTCTTCTTGGGCCGACCTCAAACTTAGCCTTCTTCTTCTTGTTGGCCAAGTGGCAGCTCCAAGCCTTATTCTCCTATTCCTTGTCCTCCCATTTGGTTCTTGGTCGCTCCGATACGGATCTGAGTCTGAGTCGTATTCACTTCTGCTCTCTCCTTCAGTTGCGTCTTCTGTCTCACTGCCGTCCTGCCTTCGCTCTTCTTCTGAATCCGATGCGTTCCCAACTTCTTCCGACACCTCCTCAGCCGCCTCAATCCCTTCTTGCGACTCTTCTTCCACTTCCGGGCTTTCGTCTGGGATGGGAGCTGTTCCTTCTAGAGGTGCTGGAACTCTTCTAGTATGGGATGCATGGATCCAATTTGGCAGCCCCCCGCACTTCACCGCGGTGTTCGTGATCAGGATTACCTGAAAGGGCCCACGCCAGCGAACATCTAGGCAGTTCTTCCGGACGTGTTTTTTAACCAGGACCCAGTCCCCTGGGTTCAGGTCATGACACAGGTTCCTCGCTGCTGGAACTTCAGCCGCATGCACCTGAAGGGACACAGAATGGATGGCGTCAGACAGTCCTTTACAATAATCCAAGATCAGATCATCTGTAATATTCAATAGAGCAGTAGTTGGAACTGTAGGAAGTCTCATGGCCCTCCCCATCAGGATCTCGTGAGGAGAGAGACCTGTCCTCCTATCAGGTGTGCTGCGCATGCTCATGAGCACCAATGGAAGAGCATCTGGCCAACTCAAAGATGTGGATGCCACTACTTTAGCCAATCTATTCTTCAAAGTGCCATTCACTTGTTCCACAATTCCTGAAGCTTCTGGTCGATAACTACAATGCAGCTTTTGATCGATATTCAGCGTGGAGCACAACATCTTCACTATTTCGCTGTTAAAATGTTTTCCTCTGTCCGATTCCAAAGAGGCAGGCACCCCGAAGCGCGGTATCAACTCCCTGAGCAACAATTTAGCCACTGTGAGAGTATCGCACCTACGTGTAGGGTACGCTTCAACCCATCTGGAAAATACGCATACAATCACCAACACATACCGAAGGCGATTGACTCTTGGCATTTCGATGAAGTCTAGTTGCATTCTATTGAAAGGCCCCCCTGACCTCCCAATGTGACTCAGTGTGACTGGTGTTCGTTTGCCTACGTTCAGTTGTTGGCAGGTAACACATCGCTTACATACTGATTCTGCTGCTATTCTGAATTTCGGGCAATACCAAGTTTGCCTAAAAACTCTCATCATAGCATCCCTTCCTAGATGTACTGGACCATGTATTTCTCTCGCCATGGGATTAGCTAATTCTTCAGGTAACACAGCTCTCCCATCTGCTGAAACCCAAAAATCCATTTCACTTCGCACACAGCCTGCTATTTCCCATGCCTTTTTCTCTGTTTCAGGTGCGTTCTCCTGCATTATCCTCAAATCCTCCCAAGTGTCTACAGTTTCTAACATCATACTTAATTCAGTCTTTTCTTCTGCACCTTCTATTTCCACCTTTGAGAAAGAATAACTTTGTTCCGCACAATAGCGTGCGACTTCATCAGCATATCTATTACCTTGTGACACAAAATCTGTATTCTTAGTATGAGCTACACACTTCACCACTGCAATATCAACAGGACCTTGTAATGCTTCTATCAGCAATCGCACAAATTCTCCATTTCGAATGGGCGAACCAGAGGAGGTCATGTAACCCCTCTGAGACCACAACTGCCCGAAATCATGAACCACACCGAAACCATATTGGCTGTCCGTGTAGATGGTGACTCTCTTTCCATTTCCTGCTATGCAGGCACGAGTTAGGGCAATAATCTCTGCTACCTGTGCGGAATGTACTCCTTCCAGGCAAGCGGCTTCCACAACTCCAGTAATGGTACAAACAGCATAAGCTGCTCTTAACCGACCAGTATCGTCTCTTAAACATGAGCCATCAACAAAGTAAATTTCATCGGGGTCAGACAATGGCTCATCCACTATATCTGGTCTGGGTTTCGTGCATAGTTCAGTCACATCAAGGCAATCGTGGTCTTCACATCCTTCGCCTTCTATTACAGTAGGTAATGGCATCAAAGTAGCAGGATTCAAGACAGAGCATCTCCTGAGAGTCACGTTTTCTGCGGCAAGTATAACTTGCTCATAACGCGTGAGCCTACTATTGGTCAGATGCTGCGTCTTCGTCCTGGTCATTAACAATTCAACTGAATGCGGTACATACACCACTACTGGATGTCCCATCACAATACTCTCGCTCCTTTCAATGCTGACACCCGTTGCAGCAACGGATTTGAGACATCCGGGCAACGCTGCGGCTACTGGATCTAATGTAGCCGAAAAATATGCAACTGGTCTACGGGCATTACCGTGGGTCTGTGCCAAGACTGACAAAGCACATCCCTCTCTCTCACAGCAATAGAGTGAAAACGACTTTTCATAATCTGGCATTCCCAGAGCCGGAGCACGACATAAATCGTCTCTCAGCTGTAAAAACGCCACCAGACATTCTTCATCCCATGGTACCGGATCACTCACCTCCTTGTGCGTCAGTTTCTGTAAGGGCTTTGCTTTCAGTGAAAAGTTAACTATCCACTGTCGGCAGTAACCCACCATTCCTAGGAACATTCTAACCTCTCTCTGAGTTGTAGGCGCATTCATTTTCATTATCGCCTCAATCCTCTCTGGGGACACCTTACGTTTCCCTTTTTCTAACCTGTGCCCTAGATACTGTACTTCTGTCAGACAATACTGTAACTTGCTCGGAGATACCTTATGTCCATTTTCAGCTAAATGATTCAGTAAGGCAATTGAATCTACTTTACAAGCTTCCTCTGTTTCTGACGCAACAAGTAGGTCATCTATGTATTGTACCAGAACCGAGTTCTGTGGCAGTACTAGATTCTCTAGATTTTTCTTCAACAACTGATTAAAGATGGATGGACTGTCTGTGAATCCTTGTGGAATTCGACACCATGTTAAAACGCGATCTTCCATTTTAAACGCAAAAAGGTACCTGCTCTCTTCATCCAATGGGATTGAAAAGAAAGCCTGACAAAGATCTATCACTGTGAACCATTCTGCTTGACATGGTATTTGAAACAATATTACTGATGGATTCGGTACCACGGGACAACATGAAACGACTATGTTGTTAATCTTTCGTAAATCCTGAACTATCCTAAACTTCCCACTAGGTTTCTGCAAACCCATAATCGGGGAGTTACAAGGACTGCCCACGATTTCTTTCAGTATTCCCTGCTGTATCATTGACTCGATCACAGGCTTTATTCCTGCAATCGTTTCCTGGGACAATTTGTATTGAGGCGTTCTTGGAAACTCAACATTTGGTTTTACCAGAATTTTTACCGGTTCTACCCCTTTAATCAATCCTATATCTTCTCCTGTGAAATCCCACACCTCTGACGCCACTGCATCTCTTAAGTCTTGTGGAAGATCTTCTACAGTCAGAGTAGGATATAGTTCTACACAGAATTTTGAATTGGCCACCTTAAAGGTAGCATCATCGTCGGTAGTCTGTACCTCCACTCCTTGTGGGGTGCAGTATATGGTGCAATTCAATTTGCATAACAAATCCCTACCTAACAGACATACCGGACTCGAGTCACAAACCACAAACTGATGTT
Organism: Lissotriton helveticus; assembly: GCF_964261635.1. Lineage (NCBI taxonomy): Eukaryota > Metazoa > Chordata > Amphibia > Caudata > Salamandridae > Lissotriton > Lissotriton helveticus. The sequence goes on along the minus strand of NC_136071.1, from coordinate 610,725,084 downwards.
CGTTCATGTGGTTTCCAATTTTCACAGACACTGGTTCTGTCAAGGGACTAGTCATTCTTTTATTTGCGACTCCTACCACTTGAATTGTTTCCCCTGACATTGGCAAGTCTGGAACTACCGCTGACCTCAGAGTCGAACGAGTAGCTCCAGTGTCCACTAAGAACGTAGTGGGACACCCTGCCACTTCTGCCTCAACAAATGGCCCCCTCTGATCCACTTCTAGAACTGCCCCGAGGGTACAGTCTTCTTCACTGCTCACCCGTTGTCCTGTCAATGGATCAATGTAATAACATTTTTCTTCCTCGATAAACAGAGGCATTTGTTTAAAGACCTTTCCTCCAGCTGCTATCTTCGGTGGCTGTGGGAATTGGGCCCGTGGAGCCGAAGTCCCCCCTTTGGCCACCTTACTGCTTGGGACTGTCACTTTTTGCACTGGGTCTTCTTGGACCTGCTCTTCTACTTCTTGCTCTCCGTTTTCAGGGTTAAAGGGACACTCGCGTCGCCAATGCCCCACCTGGTGACACAGATGACACTTTGTCGTTTTCTTTAAAGTGGCAAAGTCTATCCTAGGTCTCTGCCCTTCTTCATTATCTTTGTTCTGACCATTTGGTTTTCGTCCCATCCCCTGCTTCTGCTGGCCACCCTTCCCAGCGGACTGCATTTGCACCACCATCAATTTCTCCTTTAGATTCTTGGCTTTAGAATCTATCTCGTCACTGCAGTACCTCGCATATCGTAAAATCTCATCTAGTGGTTTGTTCTGCCAACAGATTAAATGTTGCTGTATCATCAAACAAATATCAGGTCTCAACCCCAATACAAACTTTGACACGAACTGCCCTATGTCTTTGGGATCCATTACATCTAGTCCACTGTATTGCTTGAATGTTTTCAACAATCTTTCATAAAACTCGTGAACTGTCTCCTTGGGTTCCTGCCTTGTTCGGTCTATTTTTACCCAATCTATATCCTGTGGTGGTACCTTATCTTTCAGCCATGCTATTACCCTTTCATACTTTCGCATGACAATCTCAGATGGTCCATTTGTTCGAACATCTCTCAATGGTTCAGCATTTGGCCATTCGACACTAGTCTTACAAGGGGTCCACAAATCAGATGGGACCACGATGTCAAACAACGTGTTCAAATCTATCCACAGTACTTTCGAAATTTTAACAAACCTCTCTACCTGCTTATACCACTCGACTGGGTTGTCCCGTAACTTCGGAAATGAGTTGGTAAATGCGGCTAAGTCTCCTCTACTCCAGGGCACATGTACATAATTTCCATTTGATATTTCTCGCAAAGGGAATGCCTCCATCTGCATTACCCTTCCCTCAGGGGTCATCACATTTGTACTTCGCCTAACTGTACCCTTTTTCGACCACCTTTCTTCCCATTTATCCAGTTCTCTCCACACTCTTATCCCTGTTACCAACTCTCTTATGTGTGTTTTTAATCCAGCAGTTCTCTTCTCATCTAGATCTTGGTCTGCGTACTGTAATCTGTGGTTGCTCTGCAATGCCCTTGTCCTAGACAAATCCACGGCATACTTGTCTGCCAAATCGGTCAGTTTTTCATGAACCGTTCTAGCTTTCCTAGTAATATCCTTTGCCATGAACAATAACTCATCCTGTTCATACAATTCTATCCTCTCCAAAGGCAATGTTCCATCTATTATCTCATCAACATCTGATTTTAAACTGGTAACATCAAGCCTTTTTGCCTTTATTTCAGCTTTCAAGACACTCAATTTAGCTCCTCCATCTGCATCTCTCCCATCCCAGCTCCGAGATCTACGTTTAGGTATTGGTGAATTATAGGGAGTCCTCCCCTGTTCCCATCTCTCTAAGTCCCATGCCTTTCCGTCTTCTCGGGGTGGGTGGTGAAACACTCCTTCATGCCTCCCAGCCTCTCTCTCTCCATCCTGGCTAGTTTCACGGGATTGAGGATAAGAGGTTCTATTACTCCCTCTTTCTTCCCTACTTCCCTGTGCTTCCTGAGTATTCGAGGCGTGGCGGGACCTATCGCTGTTCTCCTTTCTCCAATGTTGAACGTCTTCCCCAAGGGTATGATGAAGGCACCTAAACCTATTCTGGAAAGCCCGTACCGCCTCATCTCCTCCGTTCCCCCAGAGACGGGACATTTCCTCACATTCTACAATCCTAGTATTTTGTTCCGGCTGTTCTCTCTGATTTGTAGGACATGCATCCCCTCTATTCTCTTGACTTTGGCCTTCCCGGCCCTGACTGCTTTCGCTGGCCCCACAATGAGATACAGTCCCGTTACCCCTGCTTTCCCACTCTGGTTCCGTTCTTGTCCTGTTACTCGGAGATACTATGGACCCGTCCCATTCCCTCAAATCAGCTCTTAACTCTGAAAAAGATCTTGGCCGCGGTCCCCTTAGATCCATTGGTCCTCTCGGACCTCCCTGTTCTGAATTGGGACCGACAGTTGTGTCTAATGGGGTGTTCCACGTTACCGAACCTGGTAATTGTTTCCATGCATTCGTCACATTATTCCTCCTTTCCATCTCAATCCTTTCCCTATCCAATTGCCTTTGTTGTTCCCCTCTATCTCTCTCAGAATTATAGATCGAAACTATGGGTCCTATGGTAACAGGCACTTGAAGAGCGTCTGGCAATCCCACAGACTCAACCCTTTCTGTGGTTGGCGTTTTCTGCACCACAAACCTTCCCACTACACTCTGTACAGTGTTGTTTGGAGGTGTTTCTCCGCCTTTGCTAGGTGTCCATTCCGATATAGGGAGTGGTGTATACCCCTCTATCTCATTCCCATCTTCCCTTGCGAGCCCTCTATCTTCTATCAATCCCACTCTCGGAGGTGGTCTATCCATTAACAATCTGTTTATCAGATTGTCCTCCGACTCGCTTTCCTCGTCTTCTTCCATGAGGTTTCCTCCTCCTGACACCTCCCTCATCGGATACATTTTCTCCACCTCAATAGTCTGTACCCTCCAACGCTTTTCCTCCTCATCCCATTTGGAATCTCGCACTGCCCTTACCGATCGCGTCAGCCTTTGTTGACGCCTGTTCAAATTTCGGTCGTGTGCAGCCTTAATCCATGCATTAAGAGCCTCAAACTGTGTTGGTCTAGGTGAAGGTTTCAATGAGGACATGGTTGCTTTTAGCCGATGTAACACCTCTAACTTAAACGTTCCATACTTCGGGAACTGCATTTCCTCATTTCCTTCCGTAAGCTTATTCCAAGCCCCAATCCACAATATCGTATGCAGCCCAACATTCGTTGCCATATAATGAGCTGGCGTACCCTCTGGGGGAGCCTCTTCCCCGTAATAATGTTCACTTCGTTTACGTTTAAAAATCCCTTTCAAACACTTAAAACACTTCATGATTTCTCTTTTCTCCGCGTTTGTTTACTTCCTGATGATATTCCACCAATCTCAGCGCCGTTCTCACTAACTGGCCTATCCGTACGCGGCTTTCCTCCGACGTCACTCTAGCCGCCCAACCAGAGCGCGGCTCTAGCTAACGTCACACCAACCGCTCAATCAGAGCGCGGCTCTAGCCGACGTCACCCGTCCCCCTTCGCAGCAGTTCCCCTCCTTTCTCAGCTCGTCTCCTCTGTCATGCACGCATCCCATTCATACTCTGAAAAATGATTACTTCCGTCCAAGCGATCACCTTTCTTTGACTGTACGCCCACAGTCTTTCTGTAGTTGTCACCCTAACTTGGCGAGATGTCTTTCCGTTTACTTCCAGACAATCGCCTTCTCCGATAGGTTACTCACACGCAGTAACTTTCGACCAGCGTCCGTTACTCATACACTCACTCTTACACTCCCCCTATCTTGGATCCACGGCGGTCAATGGTACCTCGTGACCTCCGTACTATGGTCGACAACTACCCTGGATGTTCGATACACCCAAAACCACTTAAGCTCTGGCCTGAACTTAAGATTTCACCAGTTCACCCGTTTACCAGGTTACCAGTTTACCAGGTTGCGCGCGCTCACAACCTTCTCTCTTTCACACTACAGGCATTCAACTCCGCAAGACATTACAATACAAATACAACACAAAACACCGCAATCTGTTCACGCATGACCCTTTTTATACTCACTCTCCGATACTGCTGCTTTTCTCGCACCGTCTGCACCTTTCGGCACACGATTCTTCCGCTGCTCGTCTCTCGACGTCTCGGGCCTTGGGGTAAACTAACCTCTCTAGATTACCTTCCTCAAGAAGATAACCATCCTCACTCTGCTACCAACTGCTAACGCGGGATTACTGGTTACTAATTATCTTACCAAATCCCATTTCCTGTCGACTGAATCGTTGGTACCTGTCTTGAGTAAAAGGTAATCTCACAATAAAAAATCAATTTAAGAACTTACACCACTCTAAATGACCACTGACCAAAATTAAGTTTTAAAGATTTAATATAAAGTCAAAGATAACTGAAGATACAAACTTCTCAAAATGAGATTCAAAAGGTATATCGGTATCACTATGAACATGAACTTCTTGAATAGTCTGAGTCTGAAGAACAAAATAATAAGTACAAGTTCGAATACCATCAGGGTTGCTAAAATGGATACAAGTTGCAACCTCAAAGTCATTACAGAAAAGAAAATTAAGGTTAGTCTGTCCCTACACTACACTAAATGACATCCCTACTTAGCAAGATCTTAACCCTCTAGGTGTCAGCCGTGGTGATTTCCTAAGAAGATCACGCACTTCTCTTTGTCTCTTCTCTGATAATGGGTCTCTCCTGATCAGCCTATCTGCCTACCCATCCGCTTCCTTAGGCTCCCAAAATCATCTGCTCTGCTCTCCTCCCGGGTCACTTTCCCTAATACCAAATCACATTTCCAATAGAAACGCCCCTTGGGACGCCCCTCACGTGGTACATCTTTCCGCGGCAAACTCCATGATGGTACTCTTGAAGACCCTCGTTAAAGTTGACCTTGGTTCCCAGGCTTCTTCTTCAGTGCGCTGATACCCCCTGAAATTCCTGGAAACTCCTACAGGCCTGCGCAAGGCGCCACTGAACAAAGTCCCTTTCATTCGAGCTGATTAGGACCCTCGCACCTGCATACAGCTCGTCCTGCAGTGGGCCTCAAATTCCAGACTTCACCATATCTTAGGCCATAAAACACTCTCAGAGCTCCATACTGGACACCTCACGACCTCTCCTCTAACGAGCACATGACGATTTAAACTACATGACATTATCTGCTCTGGCCTACTTGATTTACATGCAGCAGGTTCCTGCACTCTTAAAACGTTAACTTGATTTAAACAGCAAACATTCTTAACTAGCATACGTTTCTAAAATAACACATCTATAAAGCATATACTTTTAACCCTAAGTTCAATAGTACATTTTGAAAGAACCATGTCAACCTTGTCTCACATTATTTTAGCAGCACGTTTAGATTTGCTTGTGAATTGCCATGAGGCCTACACAAAATACTGGGTTTTAGAGTTACATTCAACTCTTACATTATTCCTTTAACATGAGAACGTGAGGTTTTCATATTCATCCCAAACATTTCTACATTAGTCTCACACAGTTATGATTATTGTTACTCTACTTAAACATTCTATGCATTTCACCACTGAATATAAGACACTCGGTGTATTTCACTTCTAAATATAAACACTCTGGTGCAAAGTACATGTTAACTAACTACGTGCTTGTAAATATGGCGTACTTATACATTTTTTTTCAAACTTGTGCTCTCTCACATGCATACTTTGAACAGCAAATAGAAATAGAACTAACTTTTACTTGTGTTCCAGGGCTGCTTGAATAATCTATGGCTGATAATAAAAGGGTTATTGTGGAGAGTCTGCGCACATTGTATTTGAACACAGTAAACAAAGAATAATCAAGTTTCACTTAGTGAATGCGTGCAACCCAGTTAGAAGGTAGCCAGCCTATTGAACTAACACAATTCTTATGGTGGAAAACCACCAGTATACCAGATCCACAGCTAAAAAATACTGTATGTTATCTTCACATTAGTAATCAGCAAAATATCACAATACCGTCTGTTAGTTTAAACATTATTTGCTATAATGTACCGAAATCGATTTTCTTGTATTTTTCAAGTCAAAGAAGTGGCAACATGAAAACCATTACATGATTGAGAGTAATGCAATTATTTTACAAATAATGTTTAAACTAACAGAAGATATTGTGATCTTTTGCTGATTACAAATGTGAAGATAACATACAGTATTTTTTAGCTGTGTATCCGGCATACTGGTGATAATAAAAGGGAACATGCAGTCTGAAAAAGAACACATGGCTGGCTGGCATTGTGCGCGCCTGCCTGTGTAGTTTTAAAAGAAACTTTGTCTCCTTTCTGGGAAGCGCTAACCCTCCGAGGAGGGGGTTAATTCATAGAGCTGAAATGCTTCAGCTGCAGTGAGAGGCAGGATGTCTCCACTGCTTAAACTGAAAGCAAAGGAACAGACAGGCATTTCAGCTGCAGTGCGAGGCTAGGAGTCTCCTCTATAATAATATCGAATGTGAAGGCTGTCTTCAGTTCGTGTACCTTCAGTTTTAGCAGAGGAGACTTCCTGTCTCCTCACTGCAGCCCCTCCTGGGACGGTACATAATAAAAGCATGGGCACTTCCTGCCCCGAGGATTTCCCCTCCCTCCTCCCTTCAACCATTCTGGAGTTCTCTAAGAAGACTTGTCAGGGAACAAAGGTAAAATTAGAGTGGAGTGCGCACCCCCCCTAGGAGTTTGAAGAACTCTGGTGTAAAGTAACCTAGATTTGGAGCAGTGAATGCTCCTTAGCCAATCGTGGTGAGCCACATAAAACTCCAAAATACTAATTGGCTGTTGTGGATTACACACGCGCCATTGGCTGAGCCGTCCTCCTTGAAAGTTGGTGGGAGTTGCAGCCTCTTTCGGAGTGGGCTGGGCTTGGTTGGAGTACAGGCACCATGTTTACATGGACCCCGGTAGGACATGAGAGCAGCTAGATTGTACCCCGCCAACCCCCAGACAAAGAAGGTATCTTATTTGTAACTAATGTTTGGGAGATGGGTGCACTTTGGCAATGGCACAGGAGGCAGTCACCCAGAGAGGAGTCTGACGCACCCACCCAAAGACACTAGCCTGCGGGGTTGCAAGTAACAGGTCCGCAGGGAGCTACGAGGGGCTAATGGGCCGCTGGACCACACTGATGTATGGGCCAGTGTTGGAGAGGAGCTCGGTTGCAGCTCTTCCCGGGCTGCCCAACAGTGGACTATTGAAAACTATAGTCTTTCTTTTCATAGGGGAAACACCACGTGCTACCAAACCGTGAATGATGTGTATGTGCTGTATATTTACCCTGTTTCCATGTATACATATTTTTGAGAACTGCGTTTTGGAGCGGTACACAGCGAGCTGTAAAATAATCGCAATTTAAACGTACTTCCTATCACCACAAAAGTGAAGCATTGTAACTGTGGTTAATGCCATGCGTGACCTCGGACACAGAGAGAGCAGGGAAGGCTTGTCCCTGAAGTACAGTTTGCTGGACTTTGTGTTTAGATTCCGGGGCCTCCAGCTCTGCTCCCAGCAGTGTCTAGTGCCTCCCGTCCCCAACCCTACAGGTCTCACAGGTGCTGATAGATGAACAAGGACTGTAAGGCAGATACAAGGCCAGCTGTGGTTTCATTGATGTAAAGAAGAGGCCTGCACAAACAGCAGAGTGTGCAGTGTGTTACCAGCACAGATACAATGTTCTGTGTAGGGGTGGGCGACCGGCGAGTGGAGCAACTTTGTCCGTCCGCGGATTTCACCAGACTCTGCGTGGTTCCGCGTAGTGCAACTCCGCAAGGCCTTCGACCTTGCACAACTGGAGTTTGGCGCAGGGCCTGGACTGCACTCAGGTCCATCACAATAACTCCTGCCTTCCAAACAAGACCAGACACACGTTTTAGTGCTTGACTTTGAAAGTGCTGTTGTGTTTTTTTTTACACTACACGAATCTTGCAAGTCGGCTCAGACTCGAGAGCCAGGGACAACATGGTGATCGAATATACAACTTAAAATGGCCACTGGTGACCTTCTGAGTCGGCTCCAAGAGTCACTTGCCAAAAATAGCATCTTTTTTTGAGGCGTGCCTTATATTTTCCACACATCTTAGTTCCTCTCACTTCGCCCTGGAGTTGTCCATCTTTGAAGTTGGCCCACTGGGCAACAAAAAACTCGGGACTGTGAGCTGACTTGTGAGTTTCAAGGAGGAAGAAAAAATTCAATCCTAATCTAGTCAATTGAAATTCGTAAAAAAATTAAAAAATTTAATTGATATGATTCTGGGGATGTGGCTTGGATGTTTAAACGGCAGTGGTATGCAAAAGTATTAATCCTTTATGGCCAGCTCGGCAGCTTTTTAAACCTCTAATATCTCAAAAAACAACTAAATGGGGGGGCATGGCAACAATCCTCATCAATCCTGCCAAAATACTGCTTGTGGGACAGGAGCATTAGCGGTCTTGAACCGCAGAACCCTCGCTGTCCCTGAGTTGGGGAAATCAGCCCAAGAATGTGTAGCGGACTGCGAGATGGAAGTCAGAAAAACCAGTTGCGTAGACTGAAGAGCATCCTGAGGCATGCACCATGACTGGAGCTAGGAGCCCAGTGGTAGCCGCAGAGTAAAAGGGGCCTTGGTGCAAGAGACAAGCGGGTTAGAGGACAGTCACATTGGCCGCCACAGCCACAGAACAGCTGAGACGTGAGCCACGGGTGGAGATTGGAGCCTATGGCAAAGTGAAAAGGACCCAGAAGGGACGCGAGGCAGGAGAAGGCTTTGTTGATCGAGTGGTTGAGGGGCCTCTGTGATGGAAAGGAGCCCCAGCAAGGAGATCTCATAGTGCTGGTTTGCTCGTGGTGGAAAGGTGGGGGCTGGAACACACTTGGCAGCAAGGACAGTGCAGAGGAGCCAGGTTTTCTAAGGGTCCAGCCTGGTAACACTGAGTGTGCAATGTAGTTTTGGTCGTGCACTGCGTGATTTAGATGCTGTAAAGATAATTCAAGTGTCCTGTGCTCCTGGGAATCACTCCCTACTCAGGGGTGTATTCTGAAATCAAAACCAGTTGCAGTGCCAAAGCTTTTGGTCTGTCTCCCAGGGCACTAGGATATGTGCTGCGTTTCCAGCTAGATTCCAAAAATAAAGATACTTTGCTCCTTTGTTCGGTTGTTGCTTATAATAATTTATTCATATGATCACGATGTTGTATTCACATCTATTGTCGAATTGACTTATTTCGATATTTAGTTGCTTTAAAAAAACATGCAAATCAATTATTTCTTTGCTGTCCCAATGCATTTCGGCGAGGTTTCGCCTTCATCAGGGGTTAAATCTGTGAAAGTAACAATGGTTGTTCAAATATTGTGTCAAACCACATAAAGTTTGCCTCCCCCTTCTAAGCGCATATATATGCTCTTTTACGCTGTGAAACATGTTAACCTAATGCTGTTGATCTTGCCTAGATCGCTGCCTGACTGAGTAATGGGCGTGTAAGTGATACCCCTTCCAAATTTAAGCTAGGGCTTTCGTGTTCCATAATGTTAAAGGCCATTAGAAAACCTTACTTGTCTAATGGTTTGCTCCGCTGGTGGCTACATTTATGTGATAATAATCGCATCGGTTCTATAGTTGCCATTAGTTCTTGAGAACCCTAAAACACTTAAATGTTTGATAAGCACTTACCAAAGCCGCGTCTTCCTCTCGCTTTCCTCCCGCTTCTGTTCATGTACGCGCTGTTCTCTTCCGTGTATATACATGTTTACGTACTAACGCGTTCGTCACTGTTAAAGTGATAGACGCATGTTTTGCAATGCGTGATTAATAAAGTTCTCACGTGAAAAAATGTGATGCTATCGCGTGTCTTTACTAATGGCAGTAATGCGATCATTATACAGTGTGGATGATGTAGTAACTCTTGCCTGCCCATTATGAGATGTATAACATGTATGTTTTGTACCGAGTATAGATAAACAAGGATGGATTTTAATCCTATTGTGACGCCTTTCTGTGGCAACATGGTCAGTACATTTATGCCATAAATATGTGAACGATCTTACTCTAATTAAAACCATATTTACAAATAACATGTAAATTCAATTCTTTCATTGAGTCCTTTCGGTTTCATGGTGCCCAAGACATTGACAAGGGAACACATGAAAGAGACACATAGGGTTGGGTGGGAGACACATGGGGGGGGGAGCCCCTAAGCTTTTCCATTTCCATCCGCTCCTTGAATGTTAATGGTTTGGGTTTCAAGGTGAAGAGGGGTGTAGGTTTGAGATTCCTGTCCAGACACAACTCAGATTTACTCCTCAATACCCCTAGAGCACATAAAGCACCAGCGTGATCATCAGAGGGTGTTTCCTCATTTGAATGGGGACATTGCCCCATACAAATGAGGGAGTCCCCTTGCCCCTGCACCCGCACTGTATTATAGATGAGGACGCATAGGTTACCAAGCTTTCAGGAGGTGCACTGACGGTGCACCATCTACAATGTGCTGCACTCTCAGTTTGCCCCTAATGGCAGCCCTCTGGAGGGGGGAAGGGGGCCACATAGACCCCCAGACATTCCCTTGCAGGTGGGTGCAGTCACTCACTGCACCTATCTGCAAGGGGATCTCTGATTCCCCTTCAAAGTGCAGGCCGGTTGCAGCCTGCACTTTAAAACACTGAGTGGTTTCAAAGCTTCCGCTCCGTTTTTCACATGAATTCCCTGTCCCCAGGGCAGCACAAGTTCACGGCCGCCCTGGGGGCAGCGCATTCATCCTAATTTATGGATATATGAAAGCGTAGTGAGCAGTGCAGAGTATTCACAGTACATAATTCACACATTTGTATATTATGATCGCACTGACAGGATGGGTACATTTTCATTTTTCGTTAGTTGCGCTAAAACTCCCAACCTGAACTCCCCCCTCCCTCACCCTCCCCCCCCCAGGCACTGTCCTACTCACATTAATATCAGTTCGTGGTGCCGAACATTCTTACACATGGACATTTCGTGTGGTACAATAGCCCTGCTATAGTCGTACTAGGGGCATATGGGGTGAGACACTTTCGTGTAGATACCGTTTGTGTTTGTGCACCTGTAGTTGCGTGTAACGGGTCCCTCCTATTTGGTGGAGGCCGTACAAGGGTCGGTATATGATTTGGATTTGTCCTCATTCCTGTTGTCCCATATCTATGGTGTGTTCTGAGTCTGTGTCATTCCCTGACTCAAAGGACCCCAGCAATGCATTCCAGTCTAGGGAGATGGGGTGTTTCCTAAGCCCTCTGCGTTCCTCGCGCTGCAATGTCGCACTCTCAGCCGTTCCCCATCTCACCAGCTCCGCCCTCCACATCTCAGGGTCTGGTGGTCTGGGTGACTTCCACCTCATGGTTATCGCACGTTTCGCTAAGATCATGGATAAGTCTGTGAATCGTGTACCAACGCTCTTTCTCCGCTCCACAGGGCCCAATCCCAGGAGGGTATATTCCAAAATGTTGTATGGTTTGGAAGGGACTAGTCTAGCCAGATCAGACTGTACTGTGGTCCAGTAGTACCCTAGTTTAGGGCAAGCCCATAGCATGTGTACCAGTCGGGCATCCTCCACCCCGCACCTTGGGCATGTGTTGGGAGTGTCAGGGAACATAGTGTGTAGGCGGTGGGTAGTCAGATAAGCCCTGTGTAGGAGCATGAGCTGTATGAATTTGAACTTCTGGTTCCTCGATACCTTTTTAGGATATTCCAAGATCCGGTCCCATTCCTTATCTCTGAGCGGTCTCCCAATGTCGTGTTCCCACTTATCTCGTAGGGGTTGCAGTGAAATGGCCCAGCCCTCTCTTATACCATGTGTTATCCACCTGGTCAGGTGGCTGCCAGACCCCATCAGATACTGCATCGTGAGTAGCGGGTTTATGGGTGGCTCCGTCCCATCCGGGGCCCATACCTGTGCTATGTAACATTTCACACCTGCGTGTAATAAGAACGACCCTCCAGGTGCGAGGTGCGTAGTGCGAAAGTCTTCGAACGTCATCAGCTTGCCATCATTAAAGAAATCCCCTACGTGTGTCACTCCCAAGTCGTGCCAGTCTGTAAGCATGTGGTTCGAAAGCGTTCTCAGCCCAGCTGGTAGCCCTACTAGTGGTATCGCAGGGGCGTAGGTTGACGCGGGAGACGTGTATTTCACGGCTCGTCTCCAGTGTTCAATCGCTATGCGGAGCAGGGGGGGTGTGGACCGCGGGATCTCCGCCCTTGGGAGTAGTAGGGCATGGACACTCCCCTTGTTCCAGTCAGAGTCAGACATATCAATTTCGTGCAAATTTCGTCCTGCCAGCCAGTAGGCGAGCCATTGCAGGTGACAAGCGAAGTTATATGCCCGGAGGTCTGGGACCCCCATGCCACCCGCAGTTGTGGGGAGCTGCAATTTCTTTAGGCTGATACGCCGCCTCCCGGGGCCCCAAACCAATTCAGTCAACAGGGTATCCAGTGTTTTGAACACCGTGGCGGGAATTCTCAGCGGCATGCCGGTAAAGTAATACAACAGGCGGGGCAGGACCACCATCTTGGAAATGGTCACCCTGCCCGCCACCGCTAGCGGGAGCGTGGTCCAGAATCGCACCTGTGCTCTTAGCTTCGTAATTGCCCTTCCTATGTTGCCATCTAGTAGGTCCCCTGACTCTCTGTATACTTGTATCCCTAGGTAACGAAAGGTGTGTTGCGCCACCTGGAAAGAATAGGGCGCAAAGGGAAGGTGGGTTTCCACTCTGGCCGCAGAGAAAAAAAAACATATGATTTGGGTTCACTAATCGTAAGACCTGACATGGTGCTAAAGCTATTAAATATTTCAGGCACAGGTTCTAAATCCCCTCCCAGATCTCCGAAGTAGAGTATAATGTCATCCGCATATGCCGATACCACATGCGTCATCCCGCCCCTCCGTACGCCCCTGTGTTGCGCGGACTTGCGGAGTTTGCACAGTAAGGGTCCAGTGCCAGTATAAATAACAGCGGGGACAATGGGCATCCCTGCCTAGTGCCTTTTGCCACTTCCAATTGTGTAGATATGCATCTGTTTGTGCGGATCCGCGCTTTCGGATATGTGTAGAGTAGCTTCACCCAGTTGACGTACTCCATCAGCAACCCGAAGTAGTCGAGTACCGCAAACATGTAGTCCCATTTGATTGAGTCGAATGCCTGTTTCAGGTCTAGCGATATGCATCCCTCCGTGTCCGCCCCTCCCGTTGCGTCTAGCATGATTTGGCTGAGGCGCCGCAGATTCCTAGCAGTGCTTCTGCCCGGCACGAAGCCGCACTGGTCTGGGTGTATGAGCGATGGTATATATTGAGCCAGTCTATTTGCTAGTATTTTACTTAATATTTTGTAGTCCGTGTTTAGTAGTGATAGCGGTCTGCAATTCGTTATATGTAGGCCGTTTCTGCCCGGTTTCAGCAGTGATACTATTAGGGCTTGCAGTGTGGACTGTGGAAGACCCCGGTCTCTACGTGCCTCTTTATACACCTCTAGGAGTCGTGGTGCCAGAAGATCTATGAAGGCTCCATAGAATTCCACTGGAAGGCCATCCGTGCCCGGAGCTTTGTTCCGTGGGAGTGCGCAAATGGCCTGGCGTATTTCTGCTACCGTAATAGGCCTCGCCATCTCCTTCCTCTGTCGTTCCTCAAGCTTCGGTAGTTCCAACCCCATCATGAAGTCCCCGAGAGCCCCATCTATCATAGGGGCGTGTGGGCCGTATAACGTCCCATAATAGTCTCTGAAGGCTGCGTTCACACTCAACTGCGTTGTCGCCATGGACCCCCCTTGGTCAAGTACCTCCATTATGGGCAAGTGTACCGGGTCATCTTTTACCAGCCGGGCCAATAAAGGTCCTGCCTTATCCGCCTGCGCATGTTGTCTACTCGTGTACTCTCTGTAGTCTAGGATACGTAGGTCCTCTAGCAGTTCTGCGTGTTGGATGTGTGCTTCTTGTAGTGGCGTGAAGGGCACATTCGTGCCGGCAGCTTCACTCTCCAGTAGTGCTAGGCGTCCCTCTACGTCCCGGAGTTTGTCCATCACAGTGTGCCTCATGCCCACCCGTGTGCTCATCGCTGCACCCCGAATCGAGACCTTAAAAGCGTCCCACTCCACTTGGCGGGAGCTCGCGCACCCACTGTTCGTGTCAAAGTAAGTTACGATGGCTATCTCGAGTGTTGTGCGGAAAGTCGTGTCTTCCAATAGATCAGGTGTAAGGCGCCAAGTTGGTATGGGTGTTGGGATCCTGCCCCACTGAAAGCCAACTTCCACCGGGTTGTGGTCTGAGAGAGTTTTGCCCATGTGTTCCGCCGTTATGACCGACCCCAGTAGGGACGTGGTGCAGAAAACATGATCTATTCTGGTGTGCAATTTGTGGGGTGGTGAATAGAATGTGTATTCCCGGTCTAAATTGTGTTTGCCACGCCATGCATCTGCTAGATGCCAACCCTCTGCCCATTGCGCTAGCGCCTCAGCCTGTTTTCTACTTTCCGTAGCCTGCAATGGTGGGTGGGACCTATCTATCGATACATCCAGGAGAGCATTAAAATCCCCGCCCATCAACCAGGGAAAATCAGCCCAGTCAGCCAGCACTCCGTTAAGTTTCACCAGGAAGGCCGATTGGTTTGAGTTTGGCGCATATACGCTACCCAACACAACAGGGGAACCGTCCAACAATCCTCAGACGAATACGTATCTGCCTTCTGTATCTTTCCTCAGTTCCACCAGTGTAAAGGGGACTGAGTTCCTCAGCCACATGGCTGCCCCTCTCGAGAAGGCTGAGTAAGAGGTAGCGAACAATTGACCCTTCCACTTTTTAAGCAATTTCCCACTTTCTGAGGCCGTTAAATGGGTTTCCTGAAGGCAGGCAATTTTGACCTTTCTACGATTTAGTTGAGCCAAGATTCTATGTCTTTTGTGGACTGACCCCATGCCACGAACATTCCAAGTGCACAGCTTATAGTCATTAAGGGTCCCCATTCCTAGTGGTAGCAGGTAAAGCCGGTGAAGTCCGCACCATGGAGCAGGCATAGTTAGTCAACCATGAGTCTCGTGCCTGTACAAGAAACAACCCCGTAACTACTAGGTCCCCGAATAAAACCTTTCGGGATCCAAACAGTATAGCCCAACGTGGGCATGCCTTACATTGAAAGATGTCTATATGGTGGGGAGCCAGGGCCACTTACACCAGTCCAGAGTCAGTTGGTAGCACTCCATCGCACCCAGAGCAAAGAAGGCTCCCCTCCCCCCGATCGCCTTGCATTCAGTTCATACGTTACCATCCGACGTCCTGCCCAGCCACAGTCACAGGTCATGTGCTTCTTGTGCCGTGATCTTGGGGAACAGTTGCAGGCTATCAGCGGATCCCGACACCTCCGTGTGTGTGGCGGAACGGCTTGCTGAAGCGGCAGGGTCCTGAGTGTCGTGCTCGGCCAATGCGGCCGTTGTCAGTTGTCCTATCCCCTTGGTCCTGGCCGATGACGATCCCCCCGAGGCTGTGTGTCGGTTCGCGTGACCCTTGGCTGCTCCCATCTGGCTCCGACCTCCCCGGTGCGACGATCCCTCTCCTCGATCCTCCATAAAGGGGTCCTGCGTGTTCGGGGGCGTCAGCGTTACCTCCATCCACTCCGCCGCTTCCTCCAGTGATTCGAAAAAGTAGGACTTGTTGTTGTAAAGCACTTTGAGCCATGCCGGAAATAGTAGTGCGTATTTCAGGTTCCTGTCTCGCAGCTTGCGCTTAACTCCCAGGAACATCGAACGAGCTCTTTGCACCGCCGGGGTGAAATCAGGGTATACCGAAATAGTCTTGTCCTCGAAGCGCAATGGGGCTTTCTCTCTCGCAGCCCTCAGGACCGAGTCTCGATCTTTGTAGTGTAGGAGGCGGGCAATTAAGGGGCGCGGAGATGCCCCTGGCTTCGGCGGTCGTGCCGGCACCCGGTGCGCTCTCTCCACACTATATAGTGGTGGGAGGTCCTGGGGGTCCACTATCTTTTTTAGCCAGTCCTCAACAAATTGGGTAGGGTCCTTCCCTTCGCTTTTCTCCGGAATACCCAGTATGCGCACGTTGTTCCGGCGGGCTCGCCCTTCCGCATCATCCAGCTTGTCCCATATAATTTTTATCTGTTTGTCCATATTTTCGAGTTTCGTAGAATGTGACGTTTGTTGTGGGATGAGGTCGTCTAGCGCAATTTTATGTTCTTTGACTTTCTCCACCAGCTTCGTATGGTCCGCCTTGAGCAGCGAGAGGCTCGTCGCCATGTTGTCCATTCGGGATTCTAGCGCCTCCCTGGACGCCTTGATTTCAACTAGTATAAGGTCCAGTTTCGCATCCTGCGAGGTCTTGCCCGTCGGGGGAATTATCTCCACGTTCGAGGATGCCAGTTGGTCCTCCGAGCCCGTGGACTGCACATCGGCCCCGGCGCCGTGGTCCTGCACCCTGGCCCTGTTCCTGCCCATATTTCGTGTTTGCAGGGCGGTGGTCACAGAGTGTCCCCAATGCTGCTGGCCTGGGCCAGTGATGAGCGTGCCTCAGTCAAGTGGTATGCCGCCGGCGCCCCTCACGTGCAGCCGTCGGGAAGAGGCCACCGGTCGCTATCCCACCGTGTATAATGTGTTCAGGAGGCCTCACCAGCCCCCCCCCCCCCCCAGGGCGCAGCGCACCAGGGCAGCCAAGGTGGAAAGAACGAAAATGGCGGCCCACAAGTCTCCTTAGGGTCTAGTATTCCTCACTGCCCGTATTCCAGCACAGTGGGGGAAGGTGGGTGGGGGCAGAGGCCGAACGCTGGTTTCAGAGTGCAGCGGCGAGTTGGGGTGCTAATTGTCTCGCTCCTGCTCTGTGCACCGTACCTTCCGCCGGACAGCACGACTTGGCAGACAGAGTCCTCGCAGGTGCTGGGGGTCCCTCGCCCGTCTCGTTGTGGTCAGTGTCTGTCACAGCCCCTCCGAATATCAGCACACGGGGCAGTTCAGCAGTGGTAGCGCCCTCGGAGAGTCTGCGTAGCGCGGAGGGGGCAGGCGCGCCTAGACCGGGACCCAGCGCGGTCAGCGCCGCCTCCGTTCCGGACAGGCAGGATTCGCCGGCAGTCCCCACAGGCAGCGCCCTTGCTGGTACCGGATGGCCCGGGGGTGCCGCAGGTCTCTTTGCCGTACTCCCGTGAGCCGGCTGCTGGAATACGCCGGCCCACCGTCCCACAGCGGCCCAGGTCGCACCCGTATCGGCTCCAGCCGGCACCGGCAGTCTCCTTATGCCAGTCCGCTGCCGCACCACGAGGGCTAGGCCGCGACCAAGCTGCGGTCTGTATCCAGCCGCCTGCAGTCGACCGCGGCCGCGGATCGGTGTCGGAGGTCCGCACCGCCTCCCAGGGACCGGGGGGGATATCGTGGCGATCGGGGAGGCAGGGGGAAGTAGGATAATCAGCTAGTGTTGGTGTTCATGGACGGAGCCTCGCTAGAGCACGTCCGCCATGTTCGGTCCTTGGCCACGCCCCCACGCATTCATCCTAATACAGTGCATTTGTTTGCACCGGCGCAGGTTTAAAAAGGTGCGCCCAGCACAAACAGGGAAAATACACTTTATCTATGATACTGCCCTAAGTGTGTGAGAAATTAGTTCACAAAGAGTTGTCATGGAACTGTATATTGCACATCTGCTGTTTTACCTCATCCTCGAATTGCTAGAAAAAAACTGTTTGCTAAGGGTTAAACTTATACCTAACAATGTATTATAAGATCAGTCAAGTTTTACATATCTAAACATGATGTGCTGCTCACAAAGAATGTTTTTCTTTAAACTATGGGACTTTAAGCCTTATTTGTTGCATTTTAAAAGAGGACCACGAGTCTCAGTATTGAAAGGAAGAAATGTGCACTGTAGGTTCACATAACGTGTGAACAATCAAAAACTTGACTACTATGTATTAGATACATTTAGGGTAGGTGTTGGTAAATTGTAGGGCAGGTTTGTATGTGCTTAGATGATAAGACATGCCCTCTAAACTAATACTGAGTCACATGTGTAGTATGAGAGTGCTAGTTAAACATGCAGTGTTTGAACATGGGTCAGGCCTACTATTGCAGACCCTTTCTGTGTACTCTCACTGCCAGCTTCACTTCACATGTATAAGACATATGTCAAGTCTTAAATCCATGTTTTAGTACACATAACTGACCTCTGAAATAGGCTGTAGGTATGCCATAAAGCATGGTGCTTTGTGCTTAAAAGATTGCGAGAAGTCGTTTTGAGTTTTAGTAAGTTACATATGCACTTGCAGACCCCTATGCCAAGCTCTTCAAAGAGCATACCAACCATAATGCAACTGGCATACATGTATTCAAAGCATAGAGCCTCTCTCTCACCCAGTCAGAGAGTGACAGAAAGACTTATACATTCACTCACTGTTAGAAATGGGGGCCGCTAGTTAGCAGAGGCATGCACCTTGTCCAAGTAGGGACCCTTGCTTCTAGTCAGGATAAGGGAGCTACACAATTTAGATAACCCCTGCTCAACCCCTTGGTAGCTTGGCACGAGCAGACAGGCTTCTCCCAAAGGTAATGTGTAAAGTATTTGCACCCAGACACACAGTAACACCATGAAAACACTACAAATGGACAAAACACCCGTTTAGAAAAATAAAGTACCTTTATCTAAAACTAACAAGATCAAAACAACAAAAATCTAACATACACAATTAGAAATAAGACTTTTAAAAGGTTTCAAACAATTCTGTCCGTAAAAAGCTATGGACATGTGTTAGACCTGGCATCTTTGGCGTGGTTTCCCCTGACTTTTGCCTCTACCTCCTGTATTTTTTATGCTGTGCTGGATTTCGTTTTGCTGATTTAGATGCTTTGGGCACTTTGCCACTGCTGATCAGTGTCAAAGTGCAAGTGCTCCCTGAGTAAATTGGTATTGTAATTGGATATCCATGATTGGCATATTTGTATTACCAGGAAGTCCCTAGTAAAGTGCACTAAGTGTGCCAGGGCAGGTAATTCGAATGCTACTAGTGGGCCTGCAGCACTGATTGAGCCACCCACATGAGTAACCCTCAAATGGTGTCTCAGGCCTGCCACCGCAGTGCCTGTGTGCAGTTGCTAACTGCCATGCTGCCCTGGCCAGTGTCCACACTGGCCAGGCCTAACCCTTCCCTTTCTGTACACATTGGACACCCCTATAGCAGGCCCTAGGTACCCCCCGGGGCAGGGTGCAGTGTATATGAAAGGTAGAGCATGTACTGGTGTGTATGACATGCTCTGGTAGTGAATTACAGCCATTTTCATTTTTCACTATTGAGAGGGCTATCTTGCCTATATGCTATAATGGGGAATGTTGAGTATAATGTTTACCTGCATATCTTCCCATAGGAGCAAAATAGAAAATTAAAGTCTGGTATCCATGAGCTCAGGATTTAATAACACATCTTTTAGGAAGGATGGTTTTTAAATCCTGTGTTTGAGAACAGCACTTTTAGAAAGTGGCTGTTCTCTTGTCTAACCTTTCTGTGTGCCTTGGTCTTTTTGTGAATTGACTGTCTGGTTTGTGAGTGACAGGGGCTGGGGAGCCCCCAGGAGGTTGGAAGAGTCCGCCCTAGACTGAATTACTGCATCTGCATCTTGAGTGGTAGGAGGGGATAGCACCTGGGCCTGAATAGGGCTGTACCTGCCTTGCACAATGCTGGCTCCACCTCCTGCTGGGCGGCTGATGACCCTGCCCCTCTCTCTGAAAGGAGAGGAGAAGATAGAGAAACAAAGTGCTCAGGAACTGATCTGAACTCGTTCTGACCATGCCAAGGCCTCTCTGCCTCTAGAGAACAAAGGAAAGACTGGTATAACAAGGGCTACCCAGACTACAGAAAATTAGATCATCCTGGAATCAAGAAGCAACCTCTGCCAAGGAGAAAGCTGGAAGACTGAAGAGGAAGGGATGTCCTGCTGTGTACTTGTGGCCTGACCTGCAGTTGCTTTGCTGCCAAGGAGAGGGGAAGGACTTTGCTGTGTGCTGTGTCCCCTTGCTTGAAGAGATCTCCAAGGGCCTGAGAAGAGCTGGCTCCCTGTTAAGAAATCCCAGGAACGAAAGGTTTTCACCCCAGCTTCCCCCCTACACTCTGCTGTATGAGTTCTGCCCTTCCTAGAGTGCTTGATCCAATGTTGGGGCCTCTGGAAGTTGTGCCTGCTGTTTGGGAAGCTGGACAAGGAGAATCTAAGACAATCTGCTAATTTTCATGCATCGCTCGCTTGCGGAGCACATCCCCGACAGTGTGAGGAAATTCCCGCCGCCGCGAAGATCGAGATCGTCACAGCGCCTGTTGACGCTGCAAGAACTGATGCTTCGTTCACTTGCGGAACGCATCGCTCCGGTGCGGGAAGATTACCATCGTTGCGAGTATAGTCGCAGGGCCTGTCGTCGCTGGGTGACATCGCCGCACCGCTAGTTTGCGGACCGCATCATGTCACTGCGAGTATCGTCGCTGCGAGTATCGTCGCAGAGCCGTCGCATTGAGGAGCCGCGAGAGGAGAAGATTGATGCTGCGCATCGCCGCTGCACCTGAGATCATCGCCATCCTGAAGATCGTTGCATTGTGCCTTTGCGAGACGCTTCCTACCGAACCTGCACACCGGAATCCTGACTAGGTATTCGTCGCAACACGCCCGCTGCCTCCAGCGGGGCTGTCCCATTGCCTCCCCAGGGTCTCAGGAGTGACGCATCGCTTGTTTTGCAACACTGCAGCTTCCATTTGGAACTTTTGTTGCATCTAAAGGTACTTTTGGCTAAACGTGACGCAACTGTGGATTATTTTGACGCAAACCCTAGAACTCTTTGAAAATCATATTCTTGAACTGTGTATGTTGGATATTTGTCATTTTGGTCGTGTGTAGTTTAGATAAAGATACTTTATTTTTTTTAACTGGTGTGGAGACCATTTGTGGTGTTTTCACTGTGTTACTGTGAGTGTTGGTACAAATACTTTACACATTGCCTTTGAAAAGCCTGTCTTGTCGTGCCAAGCTACCAAGGGGGTGAGCAAGGGTTATCTAAAGAGTGTATCCCCCTTACTCTGACTAGAAGCAAGGGTCCCTATTTGGACATTGGTACCTACCTCTGCCAACTGGAGACCCCCGCATCTAACAACAGGTGATTGTTACACAAAGTATCTCAAATGCATAAAAATCCGCATAGCTGCATTGAGGAGAAGCGTCAGAAAACATAGCGTTTCGTCAGCTCCTGAGTCCTTGTGAGGCGATGCAACAGTTCTGCTGCACGCAGGAGAAGTGATGTGTTAAATTGGAACTGTCTGGAGAAGTGATGCGTTGATTCCAAGACGGTTCTGGTCTGCGGGTGATGCGTCAGAAAACTTGCCGCACAAGTGCGAAGTGTGGAAAGCTAGGATGCGCTCGCAGCAAACAGGTGCTGCATCGGTTTCTTCAGCCATGGTCCCATGATGTGTTGATCCTGTCAGCCACACAGCAGGGCCTGAGTTGGAGTCAGTGCGATGAGCTCGGACTTTGGAGATCAGTGAACAGGACTCAGCGCGATGTGGATTTACAGCCGCTGGCAGGAGCTGTGTCAATTCTTCGGCTGCAAGGCGTCGAAGCAAGGAAATTTCTCCCGCTCAGTAGGGCTGTGTCAGAAAAACCTGAGCTGGCTGGCGTCAATATTCTTGATTTCTTCAATCTTTTTCAGCTCCCAGCAACAGGAACAACCACCAGAGGCCCGGAACTGGAACAGGCACCTAATGACAGGTCAGAACTCCCAGCAGTGGAGTTCAAGGAAGTTGGTGGTAATGTCTTCTTTGTGTGCCTGAGACTTCAGAAAAGGAGACACGCACACACAAGCCCTTAGAGATTCTTCACAAGCAGTTCACATCAAAGTTCCAGTCTTTGTCCTCTCCTTGGTAGAAACAAACACACAGCAAAGGGGCAGTACTCTTCCTTACAGCTCTTCAGCTCTTCTCCTTAGCAGAGGTTCATCTTGTTTCCAGAAGTGATCTAATGTTTTGGGGTTTTACATCTAATATTTAAACCTGTAGTGAGGTGGAGACATAATGCTGTCTCCACCTCACTACAGGAGGTGGAGACAGCATTATGCAGATCAGACACAGCCTATTCAGGTGCTAGTGAAAACTCTGCCACCACTCTAAATACATAAAGGTCTATTCGGTCTGACTATATGTCACCAAGAAAAGGCTGGACACACCTCAACCCCCCGTGACTGTCTAGAGTGAATGCACATCCTCAGCTCCTGTTACTCCAAAACCAGACAGTGAATACACAAACAGGCGGAGGCACACAGATTTGTTAAACAAGGAAAAGCCCCCTTTCTAAAAGTGGCATTTTCAAACACACAATTTAAAAACCACTCTCACTAGAAGGTGTGTTATTAAATTCTGAGCTCAGAGAGCCTAAACGTCAAATCTCCATCTTTTCCCAATGGAAAGTTACACATGTTAAATGTTGCAACTCAGCTCCCATGTTAACCTTTGGGACAGACAGCCATTCAATAGTGAAAATTGAAATACACAGTATTTCACTATCAGGGCATGTAAAGCACAACAGTACATGTCATGCATTTCACTTACACTGCACCCTGCCCATGGGGGTACCCAGGACCTACCTGAGGGGTGCCTTACATGTAAGAAAAAAGAAGGTTTGGGCACGGAAAGTGGGTGTACTTGCTAGGTCAAGATAGCAGTTAAAAACTGCAAGCACAGACACTGCAGTGGCAGGTCTGAAACATATTTACAGGGCTACTCGTGTGGGTGGCACAACCAGTGCTGCAAGCAGTTGATTTACAGGCCCTGGCATACTCAGTGCACTTTACTAGGGACTTACCTGTAAATCCGAAATGCCAATCATGGATAACAAATCATAATCACAATTTACACAGAGAGTAAATGCACTTTAGCACTGATTAGTAGGGGTAAATTGTCAAGAGTCCTAAAGCCAACTACAAATGGGTAAAAAATCAGCAGGTCAAAAAGCAAAAAGGCTGGGGGTAAACCCGCTAGAAATGCTAGGTCAAACATTCATACACTCAGAAACTGCATATGTTGCAGCAATATCAAAGGCAGTTCCACAGACACCTGTATACTACGCTATTCCCCAACACAATCACAGAGGTATTCATCACACCATTTACATACAAATTTAGAGAGCCATTGAGGTACTTAAACAGACAGTCAAATACTGGGACATTTACTTATACATATCATGACACTGTTATAGGTGGACTCTTACACCCACTCAGATATGTAGGCAAGTAGTCACACAACCTCGTCATCCATCCATCCAAACAAATAGTAATTTAAACATGGGTCAGGCTTACTAGTACAGACCCTGTTTGTGCACTCTCACTGCCAGATTCACTTGGCATGAAAAGCTATTTGGCAAGTCATGAATCCACCTTTTAGTACACATAACTGACCTGTGAGATACAGTGTAGGTATGGCATAAAGCATGGTGCTTACTGCTTAAAAGAATGAGAGATGTCCTTTTGAGTTTTAGTAAGTTACTCATGCACTTGCAGCCCCCTTTGCTAAGCACTACACAGAGTATACCACCCATAAAGCAACTGACATACATGTTTCCAAAGCATAGAACCTCTCACCCAGTCACAAGGTAATAGAGGGACTTATACTTCCACTCAGATGCTCAGAAACTGTTTATGTATGCAGCAGTATCAAAGGCAGTTGCACAGACACCTCGATACCCCTCTTTTCACTAACACAGGCACTGAGGTATTCATTAGGCCACTCACATACATATTTAGAGAGTAATTGAGGTATTAAAACAGTCACATACTGTCACATTTACTGAAACATCTCATGGCACTCCTACACTCCCTCAGATATGTAGGTAAGTAGTGGAAAGACCTTGTCATCCATCCAGACAAATAGTCCTTTCCACATGGGTCAGGCATACTAGTGCAGACCCTGTCTGTGCACTCTCACTTCCAGCTTCACTTTGCATGTAAAAGTCATTTGGCAAGTCTTAAACCTACATTTTAATACACATAACTGACTTCTGAGATACCCTGTAGGTATGCCATAAAGCAGGGTGTTTTGTGCTTAAAAGCTTGATAGATGTCCTTTGTCAGACCCCTATGCCAAGCACTACATAGAGTAAACCATCCATAACGCAACTGATATACATGTTTCCAAAGTATAGAGCCTCTCTCTCACTCAGCCATAGAGCGACAGAGGGACGCATACATTCACTCACATACTCAGAAACAACTTACGTATGCAGCAGCATCAAAGGCTGTTGCACAGAAACCTACATACCCCTCAAATTCCTAACACAGGCACTGAGGTATTTATTCAGCCTCTCACATACTCATTTATGAAGCCATAGAGTTACTAAAACAGAGAGCCATTTTCTGGCACACTTACTTAAACATCTGATAGCACCTGTACACTCTCTCATATATCTAGCCAAGTACTGACACACCCTAGTCTCTCATTCAGACAAGTATTTCTTTAAACATAGGTCGAAACAGAGCAAATCAGTAATGGATATGGTAGTATACCAAGTGAGAGACAAATGCATACAGTGACACACAGAAAGACACAGAGACATAAACATGGAAATGAATAGAGTGGCGTTAGCTACATTATAATAAGAGGACTGTTTACAATGGTAGTCAACTACTAACAATATGCAATGTGGTAGTAAATAATGAAAAGGTAAATGTCCTTTTTTTTCGTTTCAGGCTCCAATTTCGAGTTAACTACAGAGAAATACAATGCCATCAAAAAGCGAGAGAAGAAAGACACAGAGGCAAGGGGAGTATCTACTCACAAATGAGAAACAAAAGGGGCAAAATGCTGGTAAGAGACCAAAGACATTTATTAAACTACTATGTCGACATCTTGAAAGACATCAAAGTCAAGCATATCAAAAACAAAGTTTGAGATCAACTAAGAAAGGACAAAAAATCCATGATATGAACAGTAAGCAATCCTACAAAAAAGTACAGAGTTTAACCAGAAGGCGGAGGCAGTCTAAGGAAATCAGTGTTAGAGTAAAGTAATTCAGAATCTAATAGGAAGAATGAATATGTTTAAAAGGAGAGAAGCTGTCAGAAAAAAGGAACGTGTTGAGAGTGTAGTCGATAAGGCCTTTGCTCTCAAAAGGATGCTTTTTATTTTGATTCTAAACAGAATGAAGACGCTGGGTAAAATAGTGGTGTATAAGAGGAGAAAAAGCCTAAAGAAAAGATTTGTCAATGGAATTAACTTTTGCAAAGTTTTCAGCAGTGAATGGATACATAGTTCTAGTTCTGAGCCTTTTTTTAAGGAAGAAAGCTACTTCCAAGAGAACACATTAGTGCATGCAGTTGTAGAATCTGGACGATGTTATGAGACAAAATATTGCTCTTCTATTCTAATAGAGGTAATGGTACCTAGAAACGTAGAAGGAGTCATAGCTGAAGAGGTACAGGGAAGGCGCAGACAGGCCCATGTATTTAAATGGAACTGTAGCAGTATTTATAGGGTTAGGTCAATTGATACATTTAGAGGTTTCCTACGTAACTTTCCATGCAAAAGTGTGAAACAGAAGATAGAAATTTTACAAGGATTAGATCAGTGCAAACTAAGGAAATATACTAATTTACAAAGACATTCACTAGCATGTCTATCGAAGAAAGTGCACAGAAGCACCTTTTATCACATCAGAATGTTAGTAGTTCACCACTCTGAAATGTGAAAACTAGTTAGGAGGCTTTACTATGTTTAACTCCTGCTCTATGTTTAGGAGAAATGAATTGCAGCTTATTTATTTGCAGTGGAAGGATGATAAAATGCCAGCTAGAGCAGTACACAACAAGTTAGAATTAGTTCCAATCCCATAAGAACTTGAAGATCTAAATGTTTATGAATCGGCCAATCAGCGTAAATGTAAAAACACAAATTGGGGAATGTAGTAACACCGCTAACAAGATAGCATGGGTGCAAGACATAACGCTAGGGGAAAAAGAATGGTTATATGCTATCCATTGAGGAAGCAGGGATAGCTTAAAATTAAGAAATGAATTAATAGCTAAAGCATTAAACCCAATATTAAAATGCCTAAGCGATAGTCCAACCCATGAGGAAGTTTTAACTGCGTTTAAAAATATTACGAGGTGGTCAGAACTTTTCTGTTTAAAGATTCCAAGGGCATTCGTAATACAAAAAAAGGATGGTTCGATAAAAATTGTACCACTAGCTATGGCAGGTTAAAGGCACTACACAGTGAGATTAGAGATATACCCATGATAAGGGAGTGTAGAAAATTGTATCAGAAAGCTCGAAAAAATAGGTTATTGGAGCTAAAAGAAAAAGCCTGGAAAGACCTTCTTGAGGCTGCTGAGTCCAAAGACAGAATGACATTTTGGGCCACTGTAAACGTACCTTTCCTTGCTATTAAAATAGACGAACCAAGCATCGAAATGGCAATAGAAGAACAGGTCTGGATAAACTTTTTTTCTAAAGTTTATGCCAGACAGAAGCCAAACGATGATATCGCCAAGAGCTCAGACTTAGCGATTACACAACAGTCCTTTTTACCTATTAATCTTGACTTTACATTAAATGATGTTGTAATGGCAGTTAAAGCAAGTAAAAGTGGCAAAGTAGCTGGTCCCGACGGGATACCGATCGATTTATATAAATCAAATTTGGAGGTATGGGGTCCCATTTTAATGAGAGTTTTACAGGCGTGTTACGAAAAGGGTTTTATAACTACATGGTCCAAATCCATTATAGTACCCATTTTTAAAAAGGGGGATCGCGAGAACCCTGCGTCCTACCGCCCGATATCCTTATTGGATTCTTTTATGAAGATTTCGGGCAGGATTGTTCTCGAAAAACTACAGGGATGGACCAAAGAAAACAACATGTTAAGCGATGTTCAATATGGTTTTAGAGCTGGTCTAGGCACAAATGAGCAGATTTTGAATTTAAGCATTTTAATCGATAAATATACTAGAGTGAAAGCTGGAAAATGTTATTTGGCCTTTGTAGACCTTTCAGCTGCTTTTGATTGGGTGGTCCATCAGAAACTATGGAAGATTTTAAATGAATTGAAAGTTGAGCCTGTTTTAATTCAGTATTTAAGACAACTATACACAGGAGCCACCGCAAAGGTCCGGTATGGTATTGAGGGTGTGTGTACCGCCCCTTTCAAAGTTGAACGAGGCGTTAGGCAGGGGTGCGTATTGGCACCACTCCTGTTCTCTTTATACACGAATGCTTTAGAACATGAGCTGGTGTCAAATACTAGGGACCCTCCAACAGTGAATTCGTGTCCCATCGCATCCCTCTTATACGCGGACGACGCGGTCCTCATGTCCCGCACCCAAATAGGACTACAAAGGGCCCTTACTTTTGATACAAATTTTATGGACACCCTCGGCTTAAAATTAAACGCTAAAAAGAGTTTTGTGATGTCATGTGGCTGGAATAGAAACAAGACCAGAAGCTTTCAGGCGGGGGAAACAAGGTGGAAATTACCCCTGCATTCAGCAACCTGGGAGTGCTTTTTGATAGAGCGGGTTCTTGGGCTCCAGCAGTAAAGGCTAGGTCCCTACTTTTTATGAAGTCTATCGCCGCAATTTTTAACTTTGCTAAAAAATTGGGGAAAAGGCCCCCAGAAATCTTAATAAAAATATACCAAGCAAGGTGTGTGAGTATAGCGATTTACGGGGCAGGAATCTGGGGCTACCAAGACTGTAGTATAATTCAACATATAGAAAATACCTTCCTGAGATCCCTTTTAAGTGTTCCTAATAGTACCCCTGTTTTTAGTTGCCATTCAGAACTGGGGGTTGTACATATTGCTGATCTGATTAAGGTACAGCCAGTATTGTTATGGCACAGAATCTGGACCACAGAGACCGCAAGACTAAACAGAGAGATAATTAGGGACTCTATGAGATTAGATTTGGTTTGCAAAAACCTATGGTTGAAATATGTTAAAAGCTTTATGCAAGATATCGTTCACATAGAATATTATACTAAGCCCGATTGTATGAACCTTATAAAGCGTAAAGATTTTTAAAAAATAGCTTTGTCCCATTTAGAAGAAAATAGATTAGCTTAAGAGTTGAACAAACCTATGGTGATTAGCCACCAATTGACCTTTACGACTATATCTATTCAACCCTATTTGATTTGTGTTCAAAGTGGCTATGACAGATATCTCCTGACCAGATTTAGGTTTGGGACGTTCCATCATTTAATTACATACCCAACCGTAAACGACTGGTCAGGAGAATTGTGTCAATGCCCCTGCGATAACGTATCCAGACAAGGTACTATGCATGAGGTCCTATTCTGTAAGTTGTATAAAAATGAGAGAAGAAGATGGTTAATACCTTTATTACTTCAGGGCAGATGGAGACAGTGTCGCCCCGCTTTTGTATATTTACAGATGCTCGAAAATTATTATAGCTTTGGGTCTATGGTGGGCTATCTAAAGAATGTCTTGTGGACAAGGAAAGCTGTTAATAATTGACTTGCGGGATATAGGTTCTGGAATATTTATTGAAAGAAAAAATGAAATTCTCACCACTGCTAGCTTAACTCTTCCGACGATGGATGTACATAAAATGAGTTATGTTTTATTATGTATGATGATGTATTGTTGGATTATGTGTACGCTTTTATGATTTTAATATCTCAAAATTGAATAAAACTCATTTTGATTTGCTTTGATTTGATGTTTATGAATCAATTCTAATACAATGTCTACATCCATTCCAAGCTATATTTCGTATGGGGCCAAAGACAGGGATGTTACCTCCAATTGAGCTCCAGAAAGGTCTTAAATGTAGAGTTGTGTACTTGTCATTAGATTTCAAGCAGCATATTTAAACAGTAGGGGTGCAGAGAGATTTGGAAGAAGCACTTCTAGTCAATGGTGTCCCTACCAAGATCAAAAAAATATGGCAAGAGTTAGTGGATGTAAGTAAAGTAAATAAAAGCAACATTATATCTGGTACAAAATAACATTTATTATAAAACTATCGATCTTCCTTGAAAATATAACACAAATGAAAGATGACACATCAATGACATCATCATAAAGAGGTCAGATTGAAAAGGTGGATTGATCCAGATCAGTAGAAATTTATGAACACTACAGTATTTATCCTCTGCATTCTAACGAAATTATAGGTGATGCTATTGATCTATTTCAAATTAAAGAAAGCAAAAGGAGCTCCCTTGAGTATGTGGGAGAAAAGTTTAGAAGCATGCTGTTTTCTGTATAGGTTTCCCAGTGGAGTAGGTGGTAGATATGATGACTGGCCAGTACAAATACCAGCAGCCGAGTACAGATCAACTAGACTATATTCAGAAGATCCCAGATTTTACCAGTATATTTGCTATATAGTTCATCTACTCTTTGAGAGCGACTTATCAAGGCTTTCTTACGATGTAAATCACATTCTCAAAACGGGAGTGAATCTGAAAAATCTCACAGGAAGGGAATTTCTTGACAAAGTGCAAGGGAAAAACGAAAACCAAGAGTACAACTTAATTAATTTGATGGCGAGCCAAAGTGGCATCAAAGAGTATTGGTATCATCGACACGTGAACTGAAATGCATGTTGAGAAACTTAGGAGTACCTACTTGGTTTCTAACACTTAGTTGTACTGAGTATGTGTGCGATGACATGCTTGAGTTCTTGCAAGTAGTAATTCAAACATGAAGTGAAGACAGATGGAAAACTTTGCTCATAGGATCCTGCAAATGTTCCCAGATATTTCAACCATAGGTTTCAAGCCATGATGTATTTTATCTGCAACAAAAGTAACCCCCCTCTTGGTAAAGTAACTGCTTTCTTTTGACATAAAGAGTATCAAGCTAGAGAAAGAGAGGCAACTACAGACAATTAGTAAGTATTATGAATTCAAGAGATGAGTAAATGAGCGTCCACAAGTCTTGAATATTGTGTTATTTTCTTGCTTTAATTCATTAATTTCTTCTTCTTTTTTCTCTACAATAGCGCAGCCAAAGCGTTTCACCTTGAAAAATGGCATAACGCAATAAACACTCTGGAAGAAGCAATGATTTTCTTTAGTATCCAGTCAAATGTAAACCATTCTTTCAAAATTGCTATATGTATTAACTCCACAATTTTCAACGCAACCGAAATCGTGAGGACATATATCACGTTGTGTTCCCACAATTGTCATCGCTTTCCCATATAGTTCATTAGATATTTTTGTCGCTCCCAAGTATGATGCAGTGGTCCAATAATTCTTCCCTTCCTTGCCCATTCGAACCGCCGTCTCAATACGTTTCTGGCAGAAAGCACGCTTACCGAGGGCACACCTACCAAGCTAGAGGTGCTTCACATATTCACATGCTGTTATGGTTTAAAGATGCCCCAAAAATTGGAATAGACACTGATGAGTCTATCTTGTTTTTCATAAACAGAATGTGACATGTGCCAACCCATGTCCTGGGGCCGGGATAATAAACTTAACTATAACGTCTCTGTAACCTTTGTTTTTTTATTGATATATATATATATATATATATATATATATATATATATATATATCTTTATATATATACACAGAACACACATATATTTTTTTAAGGTTAACGCTCTTTTAACTAACTTAACTGCGAAGAAAAAACCTGCAAAGTTAAAATACTGTACACTTGCCTGTGATGTAAAGGCTCCCATTGTAACTCCTGCAGTGTAATGACTCCCATTGCTAATTGCTTTGATTTCATGACTCCCCATGAAGAGCCTCTGAAGTAAAGCTAACATATGATTTTAATGCACAGCCAAGAGTGAGGATGCCAGTTCAGTAAGAAGAATAAATTGGCTTCTGAACAGTGGTAGCACTGGAATATATAGGCACAAAATGGTGGCTGTGTGTTTATTAAAGTTCTGGGAGTGAGTTGTTGAGTGCTGACTCTGTAACTTCTAACACATGAGCTCTGTAAAGAAACGTTCCTATTACAACTTCCTACTTGAGCCTTAAATAGGGAGAAAGACACATAATTAATTTGCTTTTCAACAGGCATCACAATCCCTCTGAGATTGCACTGGTGTTTGGTGGAGAGGGGGTAGATTTCCCTTTGCAAATACCTGATGCTCAGAAGACTGTTAGGGGTCAGGAGTTCTGCATATTACCTGTCAAAGTCACCAGTTGCTTACCTCTTGTCTTGGTGCTTTTAACCGAGTTGCTAATTATATTTTCTATTTTTTTTATCATTTGGTAGTTCCCTTTAGAAAATATTCCTGCAGCATCCCAGAGCATGTGTACAAACAAATGAATATAGTATTTGAGTGGAGCCCCAGGAGACAGTCAGGAGTTTAAGACATCTCTGTGTTATGGTACTATCATTTCTTGCTCATACTATTCATAAATTTGTACAGTGTTCACTAGCTAAAGAATTTCCAAAAGTTGTATAGATCTCTGTGCTTTTAAGATATATTTGCCATGCTCAATGATGGGTTACGTGTGTATTCAAAAATCCTACACTGCAGTAGTTTTCTAAGCACACTCTTCAAACATCAGAATTGTTTTAACCATAGGAACCTATAATTTTCATTAAGAGTCATCTATAAATCAGAATTTCTGCCCAAAGTCCCATGAGTGCCCTAATCGGGATTGTAACTCAGGAGTTGCTTGCATCTCCTCGCAACTCACCCATGTGTGTGTGCCAAAAAACGGGGACAAATTGTGCAGCAACTTGCAATAATTTTGGGGTTGCACATTCTAGAACACGCAAAAACAAACACAATTAGCACGCTATTCCCATTCTAAATTCAAAATGAAGCTGTAATTGTCCATCCAACTAATCACCACATGACCCACACAATGACAGAATAATTTATCAACAGTGAATTAGAGAGATTGTAGAAGATATACAGGTATGTCCTATCTCAGGCACTTTGGATCTGATTACGATGCCGGTCAGACCGACTGTCGCAGTGTTGTCAGAGGCGGTCGTACTGCCATGCTCTCACCGGAAGCGGTCGGTCCGACTGCCGGATTACGATGCATGCATCCTGTACTTCAACCGACCGTTGAAAGACCGACTCTGACAGCCTCTCTTCAACTATCAAGATGGCAGTCGGATAAAAACAGCCTCCATGGGGCAGTACAGGGATCTTCAACTTACATCCGGATTATGATGTGGGTTTCCGACGATCTGACTGTGGTGGTCTGGCAGACTGCCTCGAGTCATCGGCAACTATAGATTTGGGGTGCATATTCACCCAAATGTGCATCTCTCCAGCAGTCTCCACTGTGGATTCCTTCCTCCAGGTCATCCCTACACCTGAGCAGCTGCACCCTGATGACTATGTCCTGTGGGTGCATGAATCCAAATTAGTCCTTATGCGGTTTGTGTCCCCATTGACTGGACTGTGCACATTCTGCCACACTCCAGCAATAGGCTACATGGTGCACAAAGCAATCCCCACATATGTCACACATGTGTGCTCAATGCACATGCTTTCTGTGATTTTGTACTCTTTTTGCGGCAACATATTGAGGGAAATATGCTCCGCTGTAGCCATCGCCGCAGTCGCAGCAGTTGCATCGTAATATGGCAGAGGGTAACTTCCTGGCCTCAGTGGAAAGAAAGGGCCCACGAAGACGGCGGTCGGATAGTCGGTCCGACAGGCATCGTGATCAGGCCCTATATTCATAACAAAAAAAATATGAAAATGCAGCATTTCCAATCCTGATAAATCTGTTATAGTTGCCTTTTTATTCAAAAGCACATACATTTGGTTAGCATCCCAACTTTGAACATATGGAACTAAACCATGAACATATATTTTCAGTTTTGAGCCAGATTGACGTTCAATTCACATACAACTTTCTATGAAAAGGCTCTGAGGGAAGTTTCACAAATGGAGAAGTCCTAATGCAGGCTTCTCAAACGAGTAGCTCGTGAGCTACTGTAACTCTCCAGCAACTTGTAAGTAGCTCTCCTGTGTGCAACCCCTCCTAAATTAGAAGCTTTGTTTAGTTAAAATATTATATGCATCCACAAATTTAAAAGCATGTATTTGAGCTGAAACTGTAACTATTTTGAGAACTCATTAGCTGAAGTATGGAGAAAAATAAGTGAGTTCACAAAATATATTTAAAGCTGATATTTGAGAGGTCAATTATGCAGTGCCGAAAAGACTTATTACTAATAATGTTACCTTGATACCAAGGGCACTGCAGCTAAGGTATTTCCTATGTGGAGTCATTCCACTTTGACAAAGCATTTTTTACATTACTGTCGAACTGAGGTGTTCACTGCCCGTAATCTTGCATATGGTGACCAGGAATATAATCTTGCTACGATGTCATCAATAATTCAGCACTAATTGGGATGGATTTCATTAAACATACATAGCTCTTATTACAGAAGAGGTTGAAGGACTCAGCCTGTATTCTTTAGGTGTCAAGAAATCTTTGATTATGCTTCACCATGCTTAAGTCTGGGATTACACCAGTACTTTTGGCAGGGTCAACATGGTAGATATCAAGGCAGAATATGTTGATCATCATAGATCTGTGTTGTTTGCAGGGCAGCCTCAAATTCACAAGCTCTGGTCTATTTTTTTTCTTATTTTTTTCCCCATTGGGAAATTATTTTATAAAACCCGTTCTTATACACCCCCAATAAATTAGTGCATGATTCATCCCTCTTCTGTACGGGAAAGGGATTTACACCGGCCCTTGGCTGAAATATAAATCCAACCCTTTACAGGATAGAAGGCAGAATGAAAGAAGCTTGTTAATGCTCGCAAATGCACGTTTGGAAGCTTTTTACAAACTTCCAAGGATAATTAAGCCTCGAAATGACCTCATTCCCACCCATTAAGTGGGATTTAGGGGTACAGACACCTCCACCTTTTTATTTTTTGAAATATCTTTATTGCATTCTTTCATTTTGATTTCTTTGGTTATTATATTGCTTTACAATGATGCATGGGTTATTTTGGAATCACACAATTACATACACTTTCCAGTAGTACGATAGAAATCACATGGTGTGGGTTTCCGGTACAATTATTGTGACAAAGCATGTTAGGGTCATTGCTCATACATCATAGTAAGGTACATAGCGACCATTATGTCTCATTTCACTTTGTAAGTCCCGAATGTGGGTGCCCCTGCAGCTCGTGTTTGTACAAAGCATACTTGTAGTTCCGGTAGCTCTATGCAACGCTGGGTTCCTTATCCTGTAAAAAACATAATAAAGGGCCCGCAAGGGGTTACTCCCATGTTCAATCATGTGAACAATTAGAAATGCAAGCAAGATATATCTGTTTGTGTTTTTAATTTAAATTAACTAGTGAAAAGTGCCGTCCTTAACTTATTACAGCTGGGTCAGTGTATCTGTGATATATGCATGGGTAACTGATAGCTGTAGTATTATGTATTGGCTGAGAATTCTCTTTGGAATTCTCCATGTCAGTTACACTGCTGATCTTCAAGAAGGTGGATGCCCCATTAAATTCCTCCTTTCTACAACTTGGAGTTGTCTGGATTTTATTCTCTCCTGAACCACTATAACAATAGCTCACTCGGATGTGTCGGCGCAACTAGGGACATAGAACAGCAGGTATTAGGTAACTGTCTAAGAAATGGTATTTATTTCATGAGTGCAGATAGTGTGCCAGCGGGGACTTAAAATTCATTCTAGCTTTGGAGGTGTTGTGCGCCTTGCATGTGTGGCCTCGTCACTCCCATGGACGTCCTGTGAGGAGGTGTCGCTATCCTCCCCATTGTCATGATTGAATTCGGCGAGGATCGTGTCCCAGTATTGTGGTATTGGGTATTTGCGTAGCCCAGCTGTTTCTTCCTTATGTAATGTTGTGCTCTCTGCTTGTGCCCACACCGAGAGAGACTTTTTCCAACTGTCCGCTACTGGGGGGGGGCTGTGTGCTTCCATCTTTTAGTTAAAAGACGCTTCACGACAATAAGCCCTAGGTCTCTGAATATAGAGGTGACTTTGTTTTTTGTTTGTTCTGGGATAAAGACCTAGAATACAAACTTCCCACATACATGACAGCGACTCATCAGTGCAAGCTGTGAGTGTTGTGTGGACTGTGTGCCTGTAAGTGTGGAGAGAAGTGCAGGACCATAGCATATGCAAGAGGTGTGCATCTGCCTGTTGGCATCATGGATATGCTGAAGTGGCAATGTTCAAGTATCTAATTATTTTGTCAGGTGAGAGGTATGCCCTCTGAATTATGTATGTTTGCATAAGTTTTAATTTTGAGTTTCACGGTATGTGTGTCGAGCTGGCTAGAATTGCATCCCATTCTTTCTCCATCCATGAATGTCCTCAGTCTGTTTCCCACCGTTCACAAAGAGCTGACATGGATTTTAAAGTGTGGGTGAGTAGCGCCTCTACTGACCAATGCACAATGTGTGATCCTCGCCCCATTATGTGTAGGTATCGCAGTAGAAGGTGTGTTTTCAGTTCTGTTGCTAGGTCACCCCATGCCGATGTTAGTGACCTCACAATAGAATTGTGGAGGAGAAATTGTCCTGCTGGTAGGTCGTATTCTGCTGTTAGTGTCTCAAAAGATAGAAGGGCGCCATCAGTGTATAGGTCACTTAGTGTATCTAATCCTGCCTCGTGCCAGCATATAAGCACCCTGTCTGAAGTGCCTGTTTCTCCTCTATGCGTTCCCGCGAGTGGTAGGGACAGGGCTTAGGGTATCACCCCCCGGGTAAGATATAAACTTCTCTTGTAGCATTTGTGTGCTAGTTGTAAATGAATTTGGGAGGGGAGTGGGAGTCTAGTGATAGGGTGAAATAGGGGGTAAATCTGAGTTTGTGACCATGGCGGCTGCATGGTTGCTGTGCCTTCTAATCCTATACCAGTTAGCTATCTTGTTGCCCAATGCAGCTGCGCCGCCAGGTAATACAGCTCCATGTTTGGGACAGCCAGCCCACCCTTACTGGTGGGGGGGCATATAATTTCCAAAGTGCTATCCGGGGCATGCCCTTACTCCAAATTGAATCTTTGAACAATTTTTCCAATTCGTGAAATATCGTGGCCGGAACATAGATCGGGATGTATGAAAAATAATATTACAATTTTGGCAATATGACCCTCATTGTTAGTGTTATGCGACGCATGACACTTAATGGAAGAATCTTCTAAAAGTGCGTATGAGCTCTGACTGCGGAGATGGCCCTGAGTAAATTCCCTTCTAATATATCTGCAGAGGTCCGGTATATAAAAATACTGAGGTAGCAAAATGTGGTTGGAGACCATTCAAGGGCGGAGTCATTAATGAGCACTTCTATCTCTTCGGTGTCATCACTGAAGGGGTAAGCCCCCCGATTTCGCCCAATTCACCCGAAGACCCGACACTTTCGCGAAGTCTCTGAGTGTGTCTGCTATTGTAGTGGGTATTTCGTGCAGGTCACAGAGACCTCCACCTTTGCTGCAGAGATCTCCATACACACAGGGCTTTATTACGAGTTTGACGGTCCATGGACCACCAGACTCATGGAGGTGCTGCGGTGGCGGTCTCTCTACCGCCCTATTACAATATGGGCGGTCAGACCTCCACAGCCCCGCAACAGCCACCAGGGAACCGCTGGTCTCTGGTGGTGTTGCGGTGTCAGGATGCAGTAATATTCTTGGTGGGACTGACCGCCCTTCTTGTAATCGGGCAGTCAGACCAATGAGGAGGCAGGCGTTGGACCTCCACTGACAGTTAGGCGGTCTCAAGAACACTGACTCATAATCAGGGCCTAAGTGCATATTGTTGGAATTGCTGTAACAGCTTTTTATGGCTCAATGTGTGGGTAAACTTTAAAATGGTTTGAATCATGGTTTATTCAAAGTGTTCAGCTATTTCAATATCTTGGTATCCTTTAGGGTCAGGTGGTGAAACACTGGTTGCTTTTTTAGTTCATGCAATTAAACATGTGTTTGGGGACTTTAGAAAGTATATCTTTTTGGATTTTTGTTGTGGGATCCTGGGGGCTGGTGCTTTCTTCTCTTATCCTGCAGTACCTCCTTTACTTTTATTTCTGTTACATTTGGGTGGTAGTTGTTTTCCCTGACTTTAATTACAATATCATCTTTTCTAGTGGTCCTCCCCTAGCATGCATTAGAGTATTATTTAGTACATTTCCAATTCACACTTTCCAGTAATGTACTTTCTTGGTTGTAGGTGTAGCCCAACTGATTTAACAATTGCCTTCCTTTCTCTGATGCGATATACCATGCTTTCTGTGATTGTGTCTGAAAATAGTGTAAATGAGTAAAGAATTACCTTTTTAAAATGTTTGTACATTTGTTATTTACGTATAACATTATGCAGCTAGTTTTTTTATTTATATTTGCATATATGTTCTTCTTAGATGTTTTACACCTTTTTGCAGCATTTCTATTGGGGTATTGTAATGTGGAGCAGGTACTTTCTTTTTTGGTAAAAGAGCATCGATTTCTTTTTATTTGTTGATGCTTTGTAAGGGTAGTGGGTAGGCTTTTTTTTGTTCTGTTTTAAGGTATGTTTCTGTTTTATAATAATTTACATGTACTCACTTTTTTAATGTTTTTTTTCTGATTTGTGACCGGTGTTGTTTTATAGTAGGTTAATTCTTTCTCGATATTGTAGTATTTTCTTTTAGTAAGCACATGTAAAGAGATAGAGGTAGTAGAGAGTTTTGTTAGTTATTTGCTATTTTAAAATTTGTATTTGAATTTTAAAGTAAGTTTTAGTATGAATATGTTTTACTTAGTTTGCAAGGTAGTTGTCAATATTTATACTTCTGTTTTCAGGTTCTGTTCAGAGAATCCAGCAGAGTTTCCTCTTCTTGGAGCTTTTGTCATTTTTTGGGATATATATATATATATATATATATATATATATGAATATGTTCATTAATTATAATATAATGATTTTGGCGATATTATTGTAGTCAATATTGTATGAAGCGATATGTTTGACTATTTACATGTATAATTTAAAGGTAGCAATATTTTTAGTTCCTTTTGTTTTCAATATTAGTAAAACATTTTATCTTTAAAGCGATATTTGTCAATATTTGTAGTTTATCAGTTAAATATAGGAAGGCAAGATTTTTGTTAACAATATTCAACTTCAAATCATTTTTGTATATCGATATTGTGTAGATCAGTATTGTTTCATTGAACCATGCTTATGTCCACTAGGAATCCCTTTGTGAAATCTGAGGAGGTGCAAGTAAGGGAATTTGGTCATAAAGTTATGTTTATGACCAAATTTACCTTTGTGTCTAGGGTCTTATTTTTGGTATTTTCTTATCTGAAATTTTGTTGTTTTAGATCAGTATGCAAATCTATTTATGTATATCTTTTGTGTGTTACTAATACAAACAATAAATTAGACTTGATTTGATATTTCATAACATAGCCTTACAAACATCAAGTCCTTTTTGGCGTAGGTCATAGTGAAAACCCTTTTTATTTCTGTAGGAAGTGACAAACACAGAGCAGAATCCACTGGTCAAATTTCCTCTAACATAATGAAATTGTGGTGACGGAATTTCCACTGGTGGATTCATTCCAGGTTTTAGCCTTTCCTAAAATTGAAGAAGTGTTTGCTGCTACTTGACTCTAAATCATTTTTTATCCCTTATATTGCTTTCACCTGACTCTCGGCCTGATTTAGAGTACGGTGCAAAGGATACTCCATTGTAAAAGTAACAAAGTATCCTTTACGCCATACTGAAGGTCAGCCCATCTGACTTAGAGGAGAGGGGACCTTCAGTAAGTCAGCAGCGGAGACTTCTCCAGCGCTGCTGCTAACATACACCTCTGATTCCCCGACAGAGTAAGGGCCATCTGAGGTTTGACCATTTGACTGCCTGCCCGATTTAGAGTGGGCTATCACTGTCTGTCACTGGCAGGTTAAACCTGCTGGTAAGGTGCAATGAAAACGCGTAAATGACCCTGTGCTATGGGAGATTTCTCCCATAACTAGGGGGTCATTGTTGTTTTTATTTTCAAAAATAAAATCCTGCTTTGGTATTTTTGTTTTAAAGAAAATAAAAAAACATTGAATGTCGGTCATGCACCTCCGTCATGTTGAGGGAGCCGTCCATAAAACTTTCAATTCAGTGACAGCAACTGCCATGACATCTATTTCTGCCAATGCAAGAGATGTTCACTGGGCAGCGGACATTTCTAAATTTGGGAAATGGGTACTCCGTCAGGGCGACGGAGTACTTTACTCCATCACCCTAATGAAGTAAATGATGTCTGCCAAACTCTTTGTCCGTCTATCCTTGCCTGATCTGACTTCAGAGATCCATGTGTAGCCCATAGACAAAGGTCTTGTATATAGGCAGGTTCAAGGAATTTTTAAGATCTGGTGTAATCAGGACAGACTAGCCTTTTTCCATGTGCCTCTCCACGGTGAGCAGAAGATCTTGGATGCCGGTTTTGAAAGCCCAGAGTTGCTTCTGGTGTCTCCCACATTCCCCAGCTCCCTGAGAATAATTGCTATGGGCAAGGGGGCTTCAAGTGCGAAAGAGAGAGGTAGAGGGGGAGAGAGGGATTCAGAGAGAGAGCCATCTGATAGGGAGAAGAGAAAGAAGAGAGGGGAAGGAGCAAGAGAATGGATGGATGGATGGAAAGAGAGTGATAGAGTGAGGAGAAAAAGAGAGCAGGGCTGGTTTGAGCATTTTTGCAGGGGCCACTTTAGGTTCCCCCATCCGGCCTAGGGCATTAGCTTTATAATATAATACATATAACAGAAGAACATATAAGGGATTTCAGCCAGCCATCTTCATTCACAGCATACAGCACAGGTCAGTGATTCAGCCCTTTTTAGGCATTGGCTAACTTCACTGTGACAGCATTCTGAACTTCCATAAGGAGTTTAGGCCCACACACACAAAGGTACCAGAAACTACTTTGGAGCTGTACTTTTTTGGGACCAAAACATTATTTTTGCCTTTAGCCTATGTTTTTTTCTTATGTTGATGAGGGCCTACCAGCTTCCCCAACAATAGTGTTTTGCAAAACCCTTGGCAAAACATAACAAGCATTGCCAAAGCCAGAAGGCTGGTGGCCTGTGCCAGACCAATTCATTTTGCCACTGCGTGTTTTTAGTACAAATTAACCCTTGTATTCCACTGTTTTGCTGCAGGTCATTGTGTCTTACTCAATGGTAAATTGGCTAACTACGATGTTAGATTTGAAAAAAGATACATAAGCTCCTCAAATCAGACCTTTCAGTCAATTATTCGTTAGATATAGACCAATCAGGAGCAAAAAACAACTCATCTGAATGAGTTGTTTCAGTGATACAAAGGGCCGTATGACGATGTCAGTTGGAGTTGCCTCCGACCGATACTGTCGTGATCTCGGGAATTGACCAACCTCATGTCCCGACACCTCAATTACAATGCGACTGCACATGGTGCGGTTGAATACTCCCATTTCTCAAGGGGAGCGTGTGCTACGGCCGTAAACTGGCTGTAGTACAAGCTCCCATAGAGAAATGGGAGATTGTGTTCATCCCTGCACAGTGCGGCAGGCACCTCAAGGTGCCTGGAACATGGTGCAGGGCTCCACAGGGGGAGGCCTGCCCCCAACCAGAGGCCGCAAGAAGAAGGTGAACCTGCTAGGGGCCCCAAACTCAATTTCCGACAGGCTTTCCATGTCGGCAAGCCCGGCATGGAAAGCATGTGGGAAACCAAGCAACGTAATCCCAATGATGGAAATGCCGTCAATTGGGATTACAGGCCAGTCTCCGACACTGAACATGGCACTAAACAGGCTTCTTTAGAGCAACAGCAGCCGACAACATCAGCGGCATGTGACTCCTAGTCAATTTGGCTCATAAAAATATTTTAACACTTGCCCAACGCAGTGCTGCAGATTGTCATGCAATGCTGTGTTTTGTGAATATTAATTCTAGACTTAGGTTTAACTTGCGAAGAAACCATAATATTCTTACATGTACTAAATTCCTTCATTTCTGTCTGGATTCTGGCAACATCAATTTCTTTTGCCATTAGTGAGTTCCTGGAGGTGCCAACAGGAGAAATGAGGTACCATACACACGGTCTGCCAGCATCTGAAGCAATTTAGAAACACTACTAATTTTAACATCGCCTCCTCGTATTTGTTACTATTGTGTACCCAAAGAATTCACTTGAATGGGTTATTGGCATAGCTGAGAAGAGAGACTACCGTCTATTTACTTTATCTACACTACGGCTGTGTTCCTTACTGATGACGTCATCTGTTATCCTCAGGGTAAAAAGCCGACATTTTCCTTCCTTCTCCAACATCCTCTCTAATATCAAAATATTATATGCATAATAGTTCAAATATCTCTACAAATTGCCTTTGCCTCATTTCAGAGTCATACCCTAAAACATGACAATACCCAACCTCCTGTTGCACTTCTATAATATTGCCAACCAATGCATAAATTCATAAATCCCCCTCTCCCACTAAAGCTCACCCTAACTACAATTAATATAGTCTACCACGTAGAAACTGGAATAAGTGAATACATGTATGCAATAGTTTCCTTTAGCGAGCAGAACTAATCCAAATAATCAACAATAACAAAAAAAAGCAAAAAGCAAAACTAGTGCTGGATTTTAAAGCGGAGTACTGACAGGCGTAGAGCGCTGCATCCCCTCATCAGGGGTAGTAAGTGCTATATAAAAGCAATTACAATACAATATGTAACTCAAACTAAAATTAATATCATAACACTGAGACAGCAGTCAGACAACTGTAGTTCATACAGGCTGCATATCAATCCCATTTTACTGCTTGACACTCCTACACTCACATAATACAGAACTGCTAAAGGGCATAGCCATCACCCAGTACTGTACCAGTCCACAACAATAAACCATCCATAACCATCTGATCAAGTATTGAATAAATGAAGAGATCTGCCACATGGCGCTGGCCAAAGAAGGACTTTAATTCAGTTCACCACTTCAGATCCCTACTAGTTGCACACCACCACTGCTTCTTGACATCTCACATTGACAATCAAATGACACATATTAACAAAGTCCTTCCCAGCAGATCTCTCCACCATTTCTCCCTTTAACCAATGCCTGCTCTGGATCACAAACTTTAAACAAAATATCTCAGAATGAACAACCGAGGCTAGTAACCAACTAAGTGAATTATGTACATAAGAAATACCATAAACGGACCTCCAGAGCTGCAGAAAGCTGCCCAGTTAATGAAACATACTGAGCGTCTGTCTCTGACAGTTATCCATTCCACTGCTAAGTGTTGCATCCCATAAAACAATAACTGCACCTTGTTTATCCTTGCACACGAGACAGATAAACTTCCTGTGCTACCCATGCAGCCAAGCACTTCAGCACTCCATATAGGGATTTATAAGTGCTATATAAATGTAGCAATGCAATATAAATATCAAACTGATAAATCGAAAATTCAACATACAAAAGAAGCTGGGAAAGCGTTCTTCCATATTCTGACTTCTTTTCACCCTCTTAACTGGTGAAGAATAAAAATTAGTATTGCATAATAAAAAATTGAATTTGATGCTGATCCAATCTGGCAACTTTCAAAGAACTGAGTCCTTGGAGCCTACCCATGAGCACGCAGCAGAAATACGCTGGGGTTTTCTAGCAATATTTCCTAGAATAATTCGCTTTTATGTGTATTTATAGTTCTTCGACAGATTCATCCTTGCAGAGTTTGCTCCGATGCTTCCCTGAGCCTAAAGTTCCATT
Source organism: Lissotriton helveticus (assembly GCF_964261635.1). NCBI lineage: Eukaryota > Metazoa > Chordata > Amphibia > Caudata > Salamandridae > Lissotriton > Lissotriton helveticus. The sequence continues at coordinate 610,682,331 of NC_136071.1, read as the reverse complement.
TCAGTGCCCACTCTCAGCTGTGGTATTTATATTGATTATTTAGCGCAGTGATCTGCATTGTACAGTTGAGGTACCGATGTGCAGCCGCATGGAGCTGTATGAGTAAAGATAGGTAAAGACAGCCCCTGTCAAATGTTCTAAATATGTTGCAAATCACAGGGAGTTTTTGTCAAATCTCACCTGGGTTACCGCAGGAGGGATAGGATGGCTGTGAAGCAATTTCCCAACTTTCACCCACCACCAAGAAGACCACCCAACATGTGTCAAAGCTAATCGAGGTGGAATGGGGGAAGAGGGGATGGAAAGAGAAAAACAATAAGTCCCACGGAGTCAAAGCAGGATGGTGTGTGGTGCCCCTATAGCCTCGCCACGCTTCCTAAATATAAACAAGAGAATAGGAGAATTAGTGCATTTGTAAACCTTTAGATGTAGCGTACAGCTGCTCTAACATGAGCTTGTACATGCTCTTTTTTACATGTGTGTGATATAACTATAAATATATATATATATATATATATATAACCTCAGCTCTTATTTACGTGTGTGATATAACTATAAATATATATATATGCAGGCGCTTTATGTTTGGAACAATCTTTTGGTGTTTGTGCAAGCAATGCTAACAAAAGGAAAATATGTACTTTATATTTCAACAGGTTCTGTGTCCGGACCCACTTGGGATTTAAATATGACTCCAACTCCCGTGATTCTTTGTTTCCAGGCCCAGCTGGGCAGGATTTTAATTAGAAGGGATTTGTCAGTTGGAGTGTTCACAGAACGAACTTTGTTTGTCATGCTGCCTCTGAAGAAAGAGTGTTAACTCTGAAACGCGTCAGGCAAGGCGTGTGTTGATTAAATTACTTGTGCTGCACGAAGGTTGTCCCAGTGCTTTTGAAAATCTTGTTGGGAGTGCTATCCAAAAGGGCAACTTGTGAAACTCAATGTATTACGGCCTGCCAGGTCGGGGATATGCACCTTTGCAGACATGAAATGCGAATCCAGTGACATTCTGCGTGAGTGACGCTTTGGAGCAACAAGCGGCGCTTTATGTTTGGAACAATCTTTTGGTGTTTGTGCAAGCAATGCTAACAAAAGGAAAATATGTACTTTATATTTCAACAGGTTCTGTGTCCGGACCCACTTGGGATTTAAATATGACTCCAACTCCCGTGATTCTTTGTTTCCAGGCCCAGCTGGGCAGGATATTAATTAGAAGGGATTTGTCAGTTGGAGTGTTCACGGAACGAACTTTGTTTGTCATGCTGCCTCTGAAGAAAGAGTGTTAACTCTGAAACGCGTCAGGCAAGGCGTGTGTTGATTAAATTACTTGTGCTGCACGAAGGTTGTCCCAGTGCTTTTGAAAATCTTGTTGGGAGTGCTATCCAAAAGGGCAACTTGTGAAACTCAATATATATATATATATATATATATATATATATATATATATATATATATATATATATATATATATATATATATACACACACACACATATATATATATATATATACATGTATATAAAACCTCAGCTCTTATTTACATGTGTATGATATAAGTATATATATGTGTGTGTGTGTGTGTGAGTGTGTGTGTGTGTGTGTATATATATATATATATATATATATATATATATATATATATATATATATATATATATATATATACCTAATGACTTCTTACATAGTTTTCTAGTAAAATAAATAAGGTAAAAATAAGACAAGAGTGTGTACTGCCTTATTGTATTTCTCAATGCTTATTTGCTTATTTCTTAGAATGGCAGAAATAAGAAACTCATATTCTTGCTGAATTCTGTCTTTCAGAAAAGCCTCCACTTTGACACAAAAGCAGGTTCTGGCAGGCAATGGAACAATTCAGATAAGTAGAGCACATATAGTAATAATTACCCCATAGACTCAGCACGTGCTACCACCATTTATCTTGTGGACTTTGATTTTTTACATTTTCTTCTTGTTGTGTTTTACAAGTGGTCCTTCTGAGCGGAGCGGGAGCAGGTCGCAGGAATCGTAGGAAGCCATAGACACTGAAAAGAAAGCAGACAAACAACAGCACTGCTGAAGATTTCGGAAGCAACGTTTATGTGACCAGGAAACAGAAGGTAAGAGATCCTAAAACGCTAAGCGATCTTCCACCATAGGAGGATGACTTTTAAGCCTGAAGTAGTGCGGCAAGTAGTGCGGAGCATGACAGTTTCCCATCAATGCAGCAGTAGGTTTGTTTGTGAGATCACTGACCTTTGAGGGCACTTTCAATATCCTTTCTATGTATAGTGGCAGGCACATTATTCCTTATAATACCAGTTCAATCATCACTATACCCATTTCCACTTCAGTCTCATGGGGCAGATATACACACATGTGATGCAAACCTGTGGAAAGCGTTGTTTTAAGATTTACTTTCCAACCCAAATCCAAATTTCCCTTGCAAACTTGCCCTGGATGAATGGACAGCAGCCTTAGAACTACATTGCACTATTTTACATCAATCGGGTTTTCCATATGTGAGACATGGATGTTCCCATGCAACCATTAATGGACGACAGAAATCCCTATTTACTTAAAGAAGCTGATAGGACTTTACATCAAAAATGAATCGCAGTCCTACAGTTAGCGAAACGTTTTTTTTCAGCACACACACATAGTGGAAACAGTATTAAACTATGTCTAAGCATAGTATTTTGTACTTGAAGAGAACCATTCCAGTCAAATCCTATGCTTGACATCACAAACACACCCTTGCATTGTGGTGCAAGGGTGGTGCAAAGGCTTTGTTGTTACACTGAATTGTATAAAACATTAGGAAATCTACCACTTGGTTTTTTGTTCCATCTAAAGCAAGATATCTTCCAAAGGTAGATTTTTTGAACATACGGAACATATATTGTTGACAAAATATGAGTAGACAACTTGCAATTTGTTGCCAACAGATATATAGCAGTTTGGTTCATTATAAAGCTACTTAAGTGGTTTAACATTTGTAGTTGTTTCCCAACCTCTCTCTCTCTCCAAAAACACCTCCCACGCCCATACAAAGTTCATCAACTGTATGTCTAAAGTCAGAAACTGGATGAAGACCAACTGTCTGCAGCTCAATTCCAACAAGACAGAGACGGTACTCTTCGGAAAAGACACCTCACTCTTGTTTTTAGCCTAGTGGCCCCCTGAATGAGGACTGACATCAAACCTGTCAAACTAAGCCAGGTTCTTACGGATTGCGATCAAGAATCAAATCTTGATGACCAACCAGGTTAACACAGTCGCCCCCTCCTGCTTTCACACACTCAAGCCCCTCAGGAAAGTCTTCAGATGACTCACAATAAACAGCCAAATAAATGTCACTGAAGCCCTGATCACCAGCAAACTGGACTATGGAAACACACTCTACTTCAGCATCCCTGCACAGCTCCCTAAAAGACACCAGATCATTGAGAACACAGCAGACAAGCTTACTCTCAAACTCCCATCCCACACTCGCATACTTCTCAAAGACCTCTACTGGCTCCCCTAATACAAATGGGTCTTCTTTAAGCTCCTCACATGCACATACCGAGCACTACACAAGCAAGGCCTGGCATACCTGAACAGCTACATTGACTTCAATACACCAACGAAACACCTCCGCCAGGCTGGCCTCCTGCTTGCCACCATCACCCACATCAAGAGTCAGAGCTTTCAGCTGTTCCTTTTTGTACCTGAATTATGACACTACATGGATCTGATCTTTAGGTGAATGAAGTATTCGAAGATCCCTCCCTCAATCTATGGTCACCCAACTTTGTGGGACTGGACAGTGGCTACACTTATACCACCCGTTCTAGGGAATCCTTAATCACCTACAAAAGGGTTGTGTATGTGGGCTCTGTCTCCCATAGTCTCTACCACCATATCATGTGCATAACAAAAGAATAATGAAAAAGAAAAAAGTGGTTAAAAAGATTGACAGGGCCTCATGGGATAACACCATGGGAGTTTGCAGATTGGTTCTCACCTGCATCCTCAGGTTCTCATCATCAGCAACTGCCAACCCATAACAAAATTTGTAGTGAGATAAGAAAAGGAAAGAAACAAAGTGTTCAGTGTAGTGTATCGTGATGCCAGCACACAAGATATCTTATACGGGTGCCTGGCAGTACCAACCCTGTAAGGAATAGCAGAATATGGATTTGTATACCGCTATTCCATATCTAAAAATGAGCCAGACAACTACAGGCTGTCTTATTTTATTGTGTGCTGTGGGTCTGCTCACATTAAAACCAAGGCACACTGTTGCCTACTATCTATTTAGTTATAAAGGGCCAACATGTTTCATTGCCAAAGGGAACTTACGGCAATTTCATCAGGGCAAGGATCAGTTTTCGCCACACTGCACCAATTTTTGTATATGAAGTACCTGCGGGATACAGAGACAGCACAACACAACAAATCACAGTCAGCACCAAATGTAACATATAGATTCATACACGTGGGAGCCACATTCATCGCATGAATATATTTACCGGGTAGTTGCCCATCTTGGGCATATCTGCAACCCCCTCCATTTAGGAATGTGTATTAGCCCACACTCACAAAGTCCATCACTCCTGCTTCTATGCGTCAGCCTGTGAGGGGATATAGAGAGGAATTTGTACCTGACCAGTAAAACCAGGACAACCTCCACCTCACAGAGGCCGGCTCTATTTTAGAATTCAGCCAAAAACGTAAAAACTGTCTATATATAAAGGCGCTAGTCTTGTTAGCTCCTCTCCTTCTTAAGGCACTAGATGCCCATCTTGGTGATATGTGTGTCATACAACTACACAACATAACAAATGTAAGAAATTGGGTTCTTGGTTGACTGGTCAAGAAGCAACCACAATTCTTGTCAGAGTGAGGCACAAGCCAACTCTAAATTAACCGGGCTCAACCCTCTGGTAGCTTGTCACAGAGCAGTTAGGCTTAACCTAGAGGCAATGTGTAAAGTATTTGTGTAATACTTCAAAAAGTAATAAAGTGAAACAAACATACAAAACGGATCCCACACTGAGTTAAAAGAATAGAACATCTTTTAATAAACAAAATATGGCCAAAACTACAAAAATCAATAGAATGGGAGATATGCAATTTTAGGGGCATGCATAGGCATCAATGGAGTTAGTCATATGAATCAGAGCAACTGGCGCCAGTGTGAGTGTCCTGCCTGGACCCGCACCCAGTTGCACAGGCCAGTGGTTGAGCTAATTTTCGGCATTGGCTAACTTCACTGTGACAACTGGGGATGTGGATCCTCTGGGCTTAGTCAGTTGACTGTGTGTTTTTTAACGGCCAGCTAGGAAGTGGAGGTAGGCTGCGATGGACCTACTGGGACAGTAGTAATGGCAGATGCCACGGACATGCAGACCCTATGAGAGAGGCAGTGTGCCTCAACGGCATTCTTTGCGCAATGTGGACATTGGTGTTTGGGGTTAAGGACCCTTGGCCAGCAACCAGCTGACACCAGCTGCCCAATAGTCAACCGAGATCAGACTGGAATTATGAGGGGGGCTGTGGTGGACCCATGTAGATTGTGGGGAATTCCGTCGCCGGTAAGCGTAAGCTGCCAAGGAGAGGTCACCGGTCAGTGGCAGATGGTCTTCTGTACAACCAAGCGGCGGGGAGGAGGACACTGTGCCAGGACATGTTTGAGCCTGGAAGTGGTTGGGAGGCCTGTAGATGGTATGGCCGTTTTGAGAGGAACGATGGGCCCCCGTGCAAGGATTGATCATAAAGGAGCCTAGAGGGGCCGGGGGCCTGGCTCATTGACGTGCTCCACACCCAGCTTTAAAAGGGCATGCCCCCCCCACCCCACCCCCCCCAAGAGCTGGATACACCGGGATCTGGAACAACTTGGCCCTTGAGGCATAGGGAACTCCTGTGCACTTGAGGGGACTGTGAGTTTCCAGCAGCCTGAAGCTGCTTCTCTAGGGGCCAGATGTACGACCCTTTATTGTGGCCCCAAATGGGAGATCCTCCTGTTTGCGGCCACAAAAAGGGTAATAGCATGTACAAATGCTATATTGCGAGTCACTGACTCACAAAATAGCATTTGCGACTCTTCCTAATAGCAAGTCAACATGCTATGTACTAATGTTTTGCGGCCTCATTTGCAGCCACACAACACTTGCAGTTTACCACCTACTTCAAGTTTGTGGGAAAATATTTTTAAGAGCAGGCAGTGGTCCCAGAGACCACTGCCTGCCCTTAAAAAAAAGAAAATGGGCTACATTTGAAAAAAAAAACTGTTTTATTAAAAAAAACTGTCACAGACCTGGTGGTCTGCTAACCCCAGCAGGCCATCATCTCTGTGAATGCTAGCCATTCCTAAAGGGGTCGCAAATTGTGCCTGCCTCATTAATATTAATGAGGCATGCAATTTGTGACCCCATTAGGAATTGCAAACAGTGTCTGAGACACTGTTGTCCACTCCAATTAACGAGTCGCAAATTGCGAGTCGCAAATGCATGCAATTTGCGACTCGCTAGTTGTCAGGTTGTACATCTGGCCCTTGGTCTTTTGAGCCCGACTGGGAGTATTTGGACTTTCCTGGGGGGCATCGTTGCTGATTGGGGTGCTCTCTCCCTCGTGATCTTTGCCCATGAGGGTGAATTTGCATCTGTAATGTGCCCATACAACTGGGAGATGTTGCTGGTGTGACCAACGACCCTACTGTGCAGATGGTCCGCAATAATCAATTGGGCCTCAGCCAAGATGGAGGCTAGGCCCAGACATATGGATAGATTCTGAAAGGAGTGAATCAGACTTGGTAGCCCATACTGCCGCCATACTGGACGCCATTCTGGATACTAAAGACACTCTGGAGTAGAAGTTCAAAGAGGTTGCACTGGACGTGGGTCTGCGATGTGCTGACCACAAAAAGATGACGGATAGAATGGCCATTGCTAAATCTACATTAGAGCAACTGTGACCAACTGGATGGCAAACACAGAAACTGAGGTGACACCCACATCACCAGCCGAAGTGGATTGCTACTGAGGACGAAGCGTTATTGTACTGTAAAGAGAAAAAGTTGTGGGAGCCCTGAGGGAGGGGTGCCCCATGCTCTTGAGAAACCAATGAGAAATGCAGGATAGAGATTCTAAACATTTGGACGAAGACGTGGTGGTCTCCAGAGGGGGCACAGTGGAGTCTTCTGTGCCAGTGGTTACCACAATGCCTGCTGACAAAGTCATATGATGATGAGGGCACACAGATAGTGCAGTGGGAGGACCTCAGCTGGCACACTGGAGGTGGAGTACTAGCAGAGTTGTCTGTGTTTCCAGTGACAATGGACAGTGCTGGTGGAGCTTCTTCATCCCGGGACTTGATGGTTTGTACAACCTTGGTAGCTGGTAATATATACAGATTGTTGGGATGGGCTTCAGGCAATCCAGGCATTAGGAAAGTGGGAAGTTCTAGACCCGCAGCACAAGGTGGTTGGGTGTGGTGGTTTGGGGAGGCTTTGGGTATCGTGGTAAGGTGTGTCAACAGCAACATATTTGGGTGTGAGAGGTGTGCTCGTAGACTTGTTTTTGACTCCCTAAGAGGATGCAGACTAGGTCTATAAACTTGTGAGTGGGCCCCTCCCTTAAATTTGTATCCTGCAATATTAACAGACTAGGGAATAAATTGAAAAAAGAGGGGTAGTGATGAAATACTTGACATGACAGTCCCCAGACCTTTTTCTGCTGCAGGAAACACATCTAATCGTTAATAACTGTAGGCTTCTGAGCAGAGGGTAATATCCAATCCTGGTCCATGGAGGATAATCCACAGGATCTAAGGGAATGAGAACCCGAATACGTAGGTCTCTACCGTTGTAGGTGGTTAGAACATGGACTGATCCTCGAGGATGCTGGGCAGCTGTGGGGGTTATTTCAAATGAAGAAAGGTTGATTGTGGTATCTTGGTACCACTCTCTAGGTCTCCAGGGTGTGGGCCTGAAATGGCTGGGGGACTGACTGGCTGATATTCTCGATGCCCTGCTGGTGGTGGGTGGGAACCTCAATCTTACTCTACAAGTGGACATGGATAGAGAGCTTCACACAGGGGAACCACCAGAGAGGATGCCCACCTCTGTAGGTTTACAGAGGCACTGGGGCTGATTGACCTCTGGAGGGCTGCTGATCTGGGGGTCAGACAATACTCATACTCGTCCAAGGCCACCCTCACCCTGGCACGATTGGAATATTTTTTGGTGCCATTGCCATACCAGGATAGGTTCCAAAATACAGTTTTTCATCCTAGAGGCATTTCCGGTTACTCCCCATTGACAACGGAACTTTGGCACCCAGGCAGGCGAGCCCTTACCTGCTGCAGGGTTCGATTGCTGGGAGTTGACAGACTGACCACTCGAAGATGTGTGCAAGAAGCAACAACTGATTATTTCTGTGTTAATATGCGCTCAGTGGCCTAGGAGGCCTATAAAACAATACTGACAGGCTGTATAAACTCCCACCTGGCGGGGAAGAGGTGGGGCAGTCTGGAGGTGGAACAGAAATTGGAGGAGGAACTACAGCAGGGGGAGGAGAAGCATGTGGTGGCATCAGACCCTGATTGTAGCACGTGTTTTATTTAATCTTCCTTGGAGAACACAGGTCACTAAGCATCTTCATACCTTGCACTGGCTGCCTGTTAGGAAACACATTCTAATCAAGACCCTGGTGCTGACTTTTCATGCCCTACATCAAAGTGGCATAAGTTACTTGTCTACCAGAATCCAGTTCTACTGCCCGGCTAGGAACCTCCGGACCTCAAAAAGGGCCTTAGTGAAGGTCTCTAGATTCTCTTGGGCTAGGACGTTCTTTCTCCTTCCTTGGTCCTCCAGAGTGGAATAAACTTTCCCTGAATCTTCGGCAGGGGAGCTCTGAGGATACTGTCAAAAAGAAGTTCAAAACATGGCTTTTCATCCAGTATTAATTAAATTGTTGACTGAATAACACCGGGACACTCATAGGAGCATCTGTGCGCTTCACAAATCCTATTCGCCATCACCACCATCATCATTTGGCCTGCCGCCTATCCTGGGTCAGGGAATGTTACAGACAGATGTGGACCAGGAAGCCAGAACACTTTATAGGGTGATACAGAGTAGGATTTATGAACAGGGAGATAAAGCAGGGAAACTGTTTGCCTGGTTAGGCAAAAATGTGGAAGGCCGTAGATGGCTTTTTATGATACGTACTCCCCAGGGTGGTCTGGTTGAGACGGACGAGGGCATAGCTCAAGTCTTCGGTCAATATTTTCACAATCTATATGCCCCACACTTCTCGGCAGAGGCCAGGGAGGCCATGTGTAAATTTGTGATGGACCTTCTTGTCACACAACTGAAGAGTTTTGACAGGCAGTCTCTAGAGCAGGCCATCTCAGAAAAGGAGATCATCGTGGGCCTGTTCGAACTGAAAAGTAGAAAGTCACCCAGGCCCAACGGGTTTCTGGTGGAATTCTTTAAATGTCTTGAGAAAGAGGAGATACCACCATTGAGTGCCTTGCTTTATGCCTCAAGCTCAAGGTCGCATGGCGAACTGTCCGAGAGCTCCAACAAGCTTACAATGTGCTTATCTCTAAACCGGGCTGGGCCCCCAGAGGAGTGTGCTTCGATACAGCCCATATCTTTTCTGAACATTAAAACCAGAATTTTGGCTAAAGTGTTGGCGACCCATCTATTGCTGGGTAAAGACCCTATAATGGCTATAGTCCAGTCAGTCTTTATGACCTGCAGGCCCATGAGGCGTAACCTTTGACACCTATATGGCTGCCCTACCTCTAGACATAACATTCGGGAACCGGCGGTTATCTTGGCACTAGATGGTGAGAAAGCCTTTGATTCCTTGGAGCGACTCTATCTGATGAACCTCCTCCAGCGGATCGGCTTCAGGCCCTTGTTCCTGCCCTGGGTGTTCCTCCTTTATTATAAGCCAACAGTAACAATTAGGGTGAATGGGATATTCTCAAGGGAGTTCGAACTAGGCAGGGGAACCCATCAAGGGTTCCCTCTAGCACCTTTCTTATTTGTGGTGGCCATGGGACTGTTGGTGAATCTAATCAGGGGAGACGCACAGCTGCGGAGGCTGCTCTGGGATAGCCACTGGGAGGATGTTGTCTCCCTCTACAAGGAAGACATCCTTTTGGACCTCGCGGAACAGGACATGTCCCTTCCAAGGATCTTAGAGATTCTTAGAGTCTGTGGCTCCTTCTCTGGTATCACTATTAACTGGGGGAAATTGATGGTTTGTCCCCTTACATCCTAACAGCTGAAGACAGGGAACACTGGCCCACTGATATGGGAAGAGACAGGGTTATTGTATTTGGGTATCTACATGACACACGACCGGGCACTCTATTCTATAAGAAAAATGTGGGTCGGATCCTGCCAGACATCCGAAGAGATTTGGAGCACTGGCATTGTCTCCCCCTCTCATTATTGGGTAGAGTGGCACTATTCAAAATGATTTACCTCCCTAAATTCATATACGTCCTGCTAAATTCATTATTTGAAGTTCCCAACTGAGACGATGACCCTGCTCTGGAAGCAATGTAGCCCCCATGGGGCACTCTCTACCCTGACTAGACAACCAATGGACAAAGGGATCGCTCTTCCCAGTCTACACCTCCACTACCAGTTGGCCCAATTGTTAACATTTAATGATTGGTCCTTCGTGAACCAAAAGGAACCACCTCTAATGGCAGACATGTAATGTAAAAAATTCTTATAAAGCGCGACTTACACGGACGGTTTCTTGGCGCTGGGGGAGAGGCACAGCGGGGAAGGAAGAATACCTATGTGTAGATGCTACGGAAAAGGTGAGTTTTGAGGAGAGACCTAAAATGGGGGTAGGAGGGAGAGAGTCTGAGTTCCGACGGTAGTGAGTTCCAGAATGAAGGAGCCAGGAAAGAAAATCTAAGACCACCATGTTTCTTGTGCCTAAACCTAGGCGTCTGGAGAAGCGCATGGTGAGAAGATTGGAGGTGCCTAGAGGGAACGTAAGGATGTAGAAGAGAGGAGATAAAGGAAGGCCCAATGCCGGTTAGAGATTTGTGGGTCAGGCATCCTAATTTAAACTTGCAGCGTTCCGATACAGGGAGCCAGTGAAGAGCTACAAGCAGGGGGCGAACATGATGATGTTTCGGTTGATGGTAGATCAGGCGAGCTGCCTGATTCTGTACTAGCTGAAGTCTTTTGATTTGGTATTGTGGGATACCTACATACAGGGCGTTGGCATAGTCAATCCGGGAGATGACTAATGCCAACAGTGCCAAAGTGAGGGCTTCGGTAGTCAAGAAATGAGCTATTTTCCGGATCTTCCTTAATTGGAAAAAACAGGACGACACAGTGGCACTGACCTGATGCTTCATTGAAAGATCATGGGAAATGTAAACTCCCAAGCTTTTCACCTTGTCCGCGGGACTGGGAGAAGGGCCAAGGGAAGGGGGCCAGAAGGAAGAGTTCCAGGGGTTGGATGGGCCTCCGACAAGAACAAGCTCAGTCTTGTCGGGATTGAGTCTAAGGTGGTGGGCGCCCATCCAATTACTGATGTGGCATAGGGTAGACTGAAAGTCCTGGGCCGCTTCGTCCGAGGAGTCGAGGTTGAAGACAAGCTGAATGTCATCTGCATAGTTAAATGCAGTGACATTCCTTCCCCGGAGGGAGCGGATCAGGGGGGTAAGGTACAAATTAAATAGGAGTGGTGACAGGGACGAGCCCTGCGGAACGCCGCAGGTAAGCTTCGTCCTATCGGCAGAGAACTGGGAGAGTCGGACAGATTGATTGCGGTCCGTCAGAAAGGAATGGACCCAATTAAGGGCCGTCCCACTGATGCCTGCCTCCTTGACACGGTCGACTAAGATGGTATGGTCGACCGTGTCAAAGGCCGCCGACAGATCCAGAAGGATCAGGGCTTGACTAATGTTGGAGTCGGCACCTCTACAGAGTTCCTCCATAACAGAGAGGATGACCGCCTCCGTGGAATGGGCAAGTCTAAAACCTGCTTGCTGGGAGTCCAGAAAATTGGAGTCCTCAATGAAAGAACTGAGGACTCTAGTTACATGAGTTTCAAGTACCTTACTCAGGTAAGGGAGGAGGGAAATAGGACGGAAGTTGCCCAGGACCGCGGGGTCGGCGTTAGGTTTTTTTAATATGGGGACCACCTCAGCGTTCTTAAACTGGCTGGGAACCTCACCGCGCAAAAGAGAATTGTTCAGGAGGGCCAGCGGAGGGGCAGGGCAAGCCGAAAAGGCAGCACGGAGGATCACAGATGGGCAACAATCCGTGGGGGAGCCAGATGAGACTTTATTAAGCAGAGAGAAAAAGTCTCCTTCTAGTATGGGTGGAAGCTGGGTCAGGGAGTGAGGGTTAAGAAAGGGAGTAGCCTCTGTGGGGGACATCACGGGGGATCCAGGGGAAATGCTGTTTTTGATTTTACTGATTTTATCTGTAAAGAATTGGTTAAGGGAATCACATAGTGCCTGAGATGGGAGGGGTTTGATGGTCACCCTGTCCGGGTGGGAAAGCTCCTCTACAATGGCAAAGATTTCCTTAGATTTTTGCGCGGAGTTAAGAATTTTAAGCAATGCTCCCCCCAGAGTAATGTGGAACAAATATAATGGCAGGGCATGGTTGTGCACCTACCGGAGCCTATTGCAGTGGCAATACGGACTTGGAAGCGAGCGCTGAGAATGATGGCTTTGAGCAAATAGGTTGACTTTGGAAACACAGTTGTGGCAATCTAGCAACCTCACAGAGCTACTTAGGGTGGAGGGACACAGACAGTGGGCTCTTTTGGGAATTTCAAAACCTGGAGACTTGATAGGAGAGAGGGGATGGCTGACCTTTGAAGGGCTACATGGACAGTATGACCTTACAAAGTGCCAGTTCCTCCGCTACATGCAGTTGAGGGCATTTTTTTACAGATTTTTGGGTGAGATTCAGGATATAGAGGAGAACCCTCTAGAATACAGAGTGCTGTCTGCCCCCTACACATGCCCTCCATATCCCAGATATATTTCACACTCTTGGTGCACTGTCAACCCTCCCTCGAGACTTTGAGAGAGAAATTGGAAGCTAACTTTGGCAGATTGGAAGAGGATGAGTGGGGTACAGCATGTCAATAATCCAGGAAGAAAGCTATTCGATTGGGTTTTTGGCTGGTCCAGGTGAAGGTACTACATAGGGCCTACTACAGACAAACACAACTGAATCCATTGGGAGCGAATGACTTCAACTGCTGTCAGAGGGGGTGTGGCCGGCTGGGTACGTTTTTGCACATATTGTGGGAGTTTCCTAGACTACACAGATTTTGGACGATTGTACAGAGACAGCTGTCTCTCACAGGTGGTGGATGATGTTCAGATACTCACTCCCCCAATGGTACTACCTGGGATCTGGGGAAAGGTGAGCGTGGACAAATACATATTTGCCCTATGCAATACGGTTCTGGCAGTGGCAAGACAGGATATGGGGAGACAATGGGAGGGTACAAATGCTCCCACTGTATGGGAGTGTCTATCCAACATGGAGCAGGGTAGGCCGGCAGAGGGACCCATATACCAGGCGAGGAGTGGAATTAGAAAACATGTGAAAATATAGGGGCAATGGCAGGAATGTCAGGGGGAGGCATCTAGCGACCCCAATCCATGATGTACTTCTGGAGAATATGCCCCATGAGAGGCCAGAATGGACTCTGGGGAAAGGGAGGGAGGCGGCCCAAGGGCGCTGATGGGAAGAACAGGACCCACGTGTTATTACATAACTCACCATCTAGTACACCAGACTGGTATTCTGTATCTACATACACACAGCGACACCCGGGCGGGGTACAGATGTTTTTGCCTGTTGCATTGGTTTCAACATGATCAATAAAAAAAATGTAAAAGGAAAAGATATGCAGTTGTTATGATTTCAGTGGCAATAGCATCAGAAAGCACAAAGGGCCAACTGTGGATATCTGGTCCCGCCAGAAGAGACAAAGTCACAAGTTCAGCCCAACTTCAATGGAGCAAAGGCCGACTACAGGGACCCAGTTAACTTGCTAAACAGAGTACCTTAAATCCTGAGTTGTAGAGCATTGCAGTGGTCTGTTTTGAAGATGCATCAAGCAACCGAAGTGATGCTTTGGTTTCGAGATGCACCAAGGTTGCGATTCAAGGGCCTGCATCATTTTCGAGAATCCCGTTGATGGGGCTTGCTATGCAAAGGCTGGTGTTGAGGATGAAGCACGCAGTCAGTGCAATGCATTGGTTCCAAAGAGCTGCAAAACTGTGAAGCGGAGTTCTACATCATCATAGGGGCTGCCGTCGACAGGGGATGTGAGGTCCTGTGCCGAGGATACATTGCGCAGCTGCGGTTTTGATGGGGCTGCAAAGGCGATGCGGGTCTTTGCGACGGGTCCAATCCATGCAGCAGAGACAATGCGTTGATAATGCTTGGGTTGGCGCTGTGCAGAAGATGCATCTGTTCCAGTGGATCCAAAGGGGCTGACAGAGCATCTTAAGCCCACTTACAAGGGTTCAGGACTAGGGTGACACCCCTTTGCAGAGTAGACTCACAGATGGCAGAGTCCAGGTGGGGGTGCAGGTGTAGGTACAAGGTGGTTGGAAGCTTGTTGTGTCCCTGAGGCTTCAGATCCAGAGGCCCCCTAACGAGCCCTTGGAGTGACTCTGGGTTTTGGGTTTGAGAGATGCAGTTCCAGTGTTCTCACCCAGTTAAGAGGGTAGCAAGCACCAGGTCAGCACAGCAGGGCAGCAGTCCTTTAGAGCAGCAGCCTAGCAGAGTGTCAGTCCTTTCAACAGCAGAGCAGTCCTTCTTCGTGGTAGAGTATCCACAGGTCCAGAAGTGTACTGAAGAGTTCGTATCCTAGGTCCAGTACTTATACCCAGTTGTGCCTCTTAAGTGGGGAGAAGCATCTAGAGGCATGCTGTTTCTTCTGCACAGGTGCCCAGCCTTGCTGCCCCTATCTCCAGACTACCTACAGAGAGTAGGCAGCCCTTCGTGTGGAAACGGGACACATCCTATTCAAGTGGGGCAGGGCTCAGCTCCTCCCCACATCCTCTCAGTGAAGGCCCATCCAGCCACATCTACGCTCCTTATTGTTTGTGGCTGTTTAGGGCGAATACACATATTCCAACTGTCAACTACACCCAGCCATGTGTCTCACAGACAGGCTGTAGGGACCAAATGGCTAAGGCAAGAAAATGCCAACTTTCTAAAAGTTGCATTTTCAGAATTGCAACTTAAAATCCGACTTCTCCATAAGTTAGGGTTTTTCATTACAATTCCAGAGACACAAAACATGAACTGGAAATGACACTTATAAAATGTAATAGGTCAACTCCAATGTTATCCTACAGTGTAGGTCGGTCTTGCTGTAGTGAAAAACAAATGTAAGACTTTTTCACTACTTGGACATGTAAAACTTAAAAGTGCATGTCCTACTTTTAAAAATATTGCACCCTCTTCTCCTAGATGTGACGTTTATGTGTCAACAGGGAAAGTTTGGGCCTGGAAAAAAAGTTTACTTTGCGAAGTCGAAATGGCAGCATACAACTGCACACACACACAGGCTTGAATGACAGGCCTGAGACTTGTTTAGAGTGCTACTTAAGTGGGTGGCACAATCAGAGACTTATAAGTAAATCAAATATGCCAGTCAAACATGTTTTAAGGAGAGAGCACAAGCACTTTAGCACTGGTTAGCAGTGGTAAAGTGTGCTGAGTTCTAAGGCCGGTGATGGATCAAGCCCTGATCTTTGGACTGGGTAAGAGTGGTCTGCTTAATTCAGGCACTCTGTTTATCACCACCCCCTTTTCTGAGTTCTAAGGCCAGCAACTGAAGTTCAGCATACTGAACTATAGCACTGCACACGATAAATAAAAATAGTTCTATGCATTTATTATTAATTAATCATCCCTGTGATATCTGAAGTAAAGGGAAGCAAAGAGGAATGTGAGAATCATTTATTGGAAGCATTGCACAGCCTTTAGTTTAATTATTTCCTGGCTAGCTGCTATTGTCACCCCTGTTTAAAAGAAGGCCACTTTCAGAGTAAAGAAAAAACAGATTGTGACTAAATCAAAAACTACCAGCCAAATGTTCCATTCACATTCCCCCAAGACACTGGGTTAGAACGCCTTAGCGCTTACAGTAGCCCTGTCTATGTACACACTTCACGCCACTTCTCTACTGTGTCATTAGTGGAATCACCTTCTTCTACTAGTGCTGCTTCTCCAGTAGAGATCTTTGCAAAGTCATGTCCTTCCCATTAATACCGAGCGTGTGTCCACCACATATAGGGCCAGATGTAGGTCGCCCAATACCGGTCGGTAACGGACGAAATTACCGAATTTCGGCCATTACTGACGGGTATTGGGCTTTTTAGATGTAGGTGGCATTTTTTTAGGATTCGGTATTTTACCGAATCGGTAATTTAAGAATTCGGTAAAATACCGAATTCTTACATACCGATTCGGTAAATTACCGAATCCAGGATGTAGGGAGCACTCAAGTTGATGCATTCCTCAGTTAAGGTTTCGTTATTTACAACCAACTACAAGTTGGTGGTAAATAATGAAAACCTTTGTAAAAGCATTTTTTTTGCTTTTTCAACAGTGCCATGTGGCAGACATACATGCCCTTAGGGCATGTATGTGTGCCACATGTGCACCCATACACAATTGAGGGGTGCAACAGGGTGTCAAAGTGACACCCTGCCACCCTTCAATGTTTTCCCCCTCTAACCGAATCGGTATTTACTGATTCAATAATTGCCATTCATTCCTATGGGCCTCCAGGCCCATAGGAATGAATGGCAATTACCGAATCGGTAAATACCGATTCTGTAATTACCGAAACTTACCGATTCTGTAATTTTTAACAAAAAATTACCTACATCCCATTTACCTATTCTTAAATGCCGAATCGGATGTGGAAACACTCATGAACGGGACCTCTGGCCACTTTGAATAATAATCAACCTGAACACAGCAAATGTGTATGGAGATGGTAATGATTTGAAGGGGCCCACTAGGTAAATTCCAATTCTTTTCCAAGGCCTAGTTGGAAGTTCAATAGGTTGCACGGAGGGTTTCTGATTTTAAACCGCTTCTCAGCAGTGCTACACACTACACAATCATCCTTATATTCATCAATGACTTTGTTCATTGTAGGCCACCAGATAAATCTCTTGTACTCTGCACTTTGTTATGGTCCTACCTAAATGTACCTCATGCCGACCACACATTATTCTTCTCCTTACCCTCTCGGGAGGCATAAATCGCTCTCCACGCATGAGTAGCCCGTCTTCCACCAAAAGTTCTGAAGAAACTTTAACAAAGGTTTGAAATTGAATCCTCATTACTTGCAACAGAAACTCATCCTTGAACCAATTCTCTTCTCCACTCCACTTATGGCATGCATGTTTTCAACATCAATGGCTGCAATGAAATAACTTTCCTGTACCTTCTCTTCTACAATATCTGTGTCACTTTCCCTGTTGGGAAACCTGGGCAAATAGTCTGCTATACCATTCATATTGCCAGGAAAACTGAAGACGCATCTTTTTAGCAGATAGCCTTGCGGGAGGAGGGGGGACAGCTACTTCACTTATCACAGCGCGGGGACACGCCAGTGGCGTAACCAGGCGCTTAACAAATGCCCGAAATAAATAAACTTAACTTTGAAATCATATTGCAGTAGTTTGGTGGATAAGCTGGAAATATGCAGAGTATGATTTTTGATTTTGTCTCCCGACAATATGGAGACTAGAGGACTGTCATTAGTGTGCAACACAAAATAATTTCCCCAAATGTAAGGATGAACCTTCCTGATCACCCACCAACATGCCAAATGTTCTTTCTCTACTACAGAGAAATTCAACTCTGCTCCTCCTAACACTCTTGATGCATTACCCAACGTGTTTTCCACACCATCTTCGGTTTGAGTGAGAACAGCCCCAAGCCCACGCCCCTGGCATCAACCGTTATAGGGCATTCTTCTTTTGGGTCAAATGGTTTCAACATTGTAGTACCTGCCAGTTGAGATTTAATCCACTCAAATGCTTCCTGGCAACTCTTGTCACACACAATTGGAACACTTTTCTTCAACATATAAGTCAAAGGCTTAACCTTTGATGCATAATAACGTAAGAATCTTGAGTAGAACTCAGAGACTTATTTATGATTTAAGACCATTGTTATCAGGTGGTGGTGAGACTTTAACGATTACTTCAAACAGACCTGTCCTTGGCTCAAAGCCATGCTCAGACATCTCCTTGTTCTAAATACTCCACTTTTTCCTTCAAAAATTGACACTTTTCACCTTTCAACACAACTCATTTATCCTGCATGATACCCAACACTTGTGACAAAGTATCATTGTGTTCCTCCCTAGTAGCTCCATAGATCAACACGTCATCCTGAAAAACTACTACACCTTTGATCCCTTCGACCATCTGACACATGATCTTTTGAAAGACCGCTGCAGCAGATGCTAACTCAAAGGTATCCTGCAATACTGAAAGGCACATTTAGGGAACGTGAACGCTGTAATATGTCTAGATGAAGAATCTAAAACAAGTTGGTGGTAGGCTGAAACTAGGTCCAACTTTGAAAACACATTGATGCAGTGACCACGGCATATATCTCAGAGATTTTTGGAAAAGGGTGTGAATCAACCCAAATATGTTTATTTAGGCCATGCAAGTCCACAAAAACACTCAAATTGCCATTCTTCTTCCTCGCTACGACCAATGATGACAACCATAGCAAGGACTGGATGGGCTGATTATTCCCATTTCACTCAGTTCATTCAATTCTTGTTCAAGTCTCTCTCTTACGCTGAAAGGCACATTCCTAAATCTATGTTTTACAGGTACAGCTCCCTCTATGACTATTATCTAATGAGTAAATCCTTTTAAAATCCCTAACTAGCTCACTGGTCTGGCCCTCGAGTTCTTTGACAAAAGCCTTGGGCAATTCTATGTTCTTCACACTGAGAATTGTCTCTTCAAGAGATGGGTTCCCCATCGAAAGGAGCTTCTGTTGAATCATTTTATCCAAACATTTATTAATGTACTGATCCCTGACTAGTAGATCAGTGAAGCCCTAAAACTGCCAATCTGCACTTAACCCCCTGAGTGCGGAAATGAAAGTATCAACATCTTCTCCAGATCTCTGCTATTTCTTGGAAAACATGTGTCTGATAACTACCAGACTTGTTTGTATGTCAAAACGTAGCTCTAACTTTTTTACAGTTTAAATAAACTCATTGGGTTCCTCGTCTTCGTTGTTAGCTACAAACGGTGGTACATTTTTGCATACCAACCTTCCTTCAAATCCCAATGAATGGAGTAGCAAGAATTTTTATATTTCTGGCCTAGAATGCAAGGCACCTATTTCTCCCAAATATGTAGTAAATGCATCATACCAGTTCTTTCATGCAATTGGTGGATTACGGGGCACCTCAAGGAAATGTGGTGGTGGTGCAACCGCTTGCATTTTGTTCTAGAAATAACACATCAATGTTGCACACCTGAATAGCCTTCAAAAGATGCCCAACTGTGTGGCACTTGATGCTTAGAGCGCTCAGCTCCATATGAAGGTGTGCCTGTCACCGTGATGCAACTGCACCATTAGAACCAAACAGGCCACAATGGTTATTCTCCAGTGAGTGCATAGGACTTACTAAACAAGGGTGTGTCTAAACATTAGTTTATATGAAAAATACTTGTGCTCCTTACAAGTTTTAGGACACACACTCCCTGAAACCTGTATTTATGTTTAGTTTATTATTATTTATTTATTTTGACATGGCGTGGAAATCACCGTGAAGCCCCTCCTAACATCGATAGGAGCGTGTTCTTATTTTGTTACGGTGTGCAGATCACCATGTGTTCCACAAAGCAACCCATACATTGTTTTGATTCAGTTAGGGTGCGCAGGGTGCGCAGATCATCGACAAAACTCTTCCTTGAATGATAGGTGTTACCTGGGTTATGCCAGCTGGTGTGAAAAAACAGAACACTAGCCCGCTCACTCTGATCGAATAGGTGAAATCTGTGCTAGATACAGTAGCCAGTGTAAAGGACAATGTTAAAAAATGGTGGAACGCGCGTGTTTTCGGCGATGCGCATTTCCGTAGAAACACTGCTCCAAAATGGCAGCGGCTGCTATTGTGAGACGTCACTCAGCTGGCCTTGCATCACACTCATCAGGCCCCTCTTGCATCGTCCTCCTTCAAGCAATTAGCATGAGTACTGACCGCGTTCTCCGTGACGAACTGCTTCAAAATGTTACCGTGTCCACACCGCTTCCTTCAAACGGTGCACAGACATAATATCGACTCCAAAATATCGTTTGGACAGAATATCGAGGAAAAAATATCGTTTGGACAAAATATCGACTGGACAGAATATCGACAGCCAAAATATCGTTTTTAAGGTAAGTGCAGTAATATCGACTGTAAATAATATAGAAAGTGAAAATATGTAAGTATATACTATAGATAGTAAAATAAATTGGTTTTATTTTTAGGGTTCAGGGTCAGTTTTGGGTTTTTGGGTAAAGGGGTATTTTTAGGGTTCAGGGTCAGTTTTGGGTTTTTGGGTAAAGGGGTATTTTTAGGGTTCAGGGTCAGTTTTCAGTTTTTGGGTAAAGGGGTATTTTTAGGGTTCAGGGTCAGTTTTCAGTTTTTGGGTAAAGGGGTATTTTTAGGGTTCAGGGTCAGTTTTCAGTTTTTGGGTAAAGGGGTATTTTTAGGGTTCAGGGTCAGTTTTCAGTTTTTGGGTAAAGGGGTATTTTTAGGGTTCAGAGTCAGTTTTCAGTTTTTGGGTAAAGGGGTATTTTTAGGGTTCAGGGTCAGTTTTCAGTTTTTGGGTATTATTTTATTATATTTTATTACTATATATATATGTTTAATAAATATGAAATAAAAAAATATTTATTTAACTTTCATTAATTATTTAATTATTATAAGTTAATTTAAGTAATTTTAAGTATATTTTAGTAATTAATTATTAATATTAATTTAATTTAACACTGTTTTTAGTAAATACGATATTTTTTACAACTATATTTTTGTAAACGATATTTTGTACTCGATATTTTTGTACTTACCTGTTTGTACATACAAACTCGATATTTTTGCTGTAGATATTTTTTCCTCGATATTTTGGGTAGTCGATATTTTGGTAGTCGATATTCTTTCAGTGATCCCCTTCAAACTTGTAGTGCTCACTGTGAGTCTGCACCACTCTATGGCAAGATGCACCTCAGCCAGCAATCTTCCTCAGTCGCCAGTATGTAGCTGTTTTTTTCTGAGTGCGTTGTGGGTCCTGCAGTCTCTTGTCCTTCCCCAATCGTTGCCAAAATAATTGTGGTAACCACTTCGTACACAAGTGTTTTTTTTGTTGATAAGCTTTATTGTTAACAAGAGACTGCGCATAAGGGATCAGGCGACTATGACGGCGAACACTCTACTGCCATTCCTCAGTTCACATTCTCCACATTCCATTATGGAGCCCAGTGACATCACAAGCCCCTGATGACACTAGCGCATATGCAAATAGGTAGTCACCTAGCACTGACCACTATAGATGTCCTCCAGATTCGCCAGTTTGAGAATATCCCAAAAATAGGGCCCAACAAGTATACCATTCACATTTCACCCTAGGACACCAGCATTGATTACGCATTACCCTAGATATCATATTTTTTTATTTCAAGCCCAGTTTCACCACCCACTGTGCTCTGTTCTCTTGTGCGCCTCTAGTGTATCTCTTCTACTGATGCTTACTCTCTGAAGATTTCTCTCTGTCATTTTAGTCCCTTTGCAACAATCCCTTTGTCCCCTCCTGCTAAGGTCTGAGGGCGTGCCTTAATCCTCCATTTTACCATGGATTGTGTGTTATGGAATTTATCTTAGTGCTGTTTCCTGGTGTAGGGGTTTGATGTCAATTACTAATGCATGAACTGTATCCCTTTCAACCTTCCTCTTCTCTTGTCCGTTGCTTTCAGCTTCACTGTTCTCCACACTTTGTCTGCTCTTAGATGTGCTCCACTCCTCCATGTCTTGTTGTGTAGTTCCTACAAATCTATATCGGATCAATGCGTTTAAACAACATAAACTAAGGATTTGGTGTCCAGACTGATTCTAGATGCCACCAAAGGATATTATAGTCTGTAGACCAGCTAACTCACAGTGCCACTATAAGCCCTACAATCTTACTAAGGAGCGAATAGTTTCTTGCAACTATCGAACATGACAACACTCATACAAAAATGCCTTTTTCTATGGAACGTGCACCTGAGGCTGAACCGTAACTACACAGTTGCGACCGCCACTCTGTAATGTGCTCGCGAGTGTGTGCACATTCATGCGTGTTTGTGTGCTTGCGTATATGTGTATGCATGTGTGTGTGTATGTTTTCATCACTTATTTCTGTTTTATGGATTTGCCGTAGAGTGCATTAAGTGGCAATGAGATCCATTAAGAAGACCAGGAGTCCACTATCCCTTAAACTCTGTGGAAAAAAAGGAGCTGCTGATTCATAATGTGAATAAGGATAGACAAGTACCACAGAAAATAATGGAATGAGAGGAAAATACTGAAATCAGAAATCAGCAATAAATAAATGGGGGTATTGTGAACTTAGAAACAATGAGGATCTTTATTTTGAAAATGCTAACGGAGAAAGAGAGGAAAGGATAGGAATACAACTGAACATTTAAAGTAAAAAGACAAAATTGAGAAGGCTGTCAACCTAACAGGTTAAAATGCATGTGAGTTTGTCGTAGTTTAGCAATCATTAGGTTAAGCATTAGCAGAAGACATCCAGTATTTCGAGACTATCTTGCCCGTTTTACGGAATCCATTTTGTATTTCTGTCAGCCATTTTGTATGCCATGTGCTCTGTCCTACCTTTCTGCTAACTGCTCATGAGGTCTGCTTAGAGACAGATTATATTTAGCTTCTGCCACTCCACGCATGCTCAGTTGAGCTTGCAGCTGTCCCTAGCATGTAACTGTTAGGATGTGTTTACTCCAACTAGCTAACTGTGAGCTCCTCCCACTTGTCGACTGTGCATTTTCTGTATGACCTTGAATGTGCCTACGAACAGCAGCTTGTACTTGTACCGCCTTCTTTTGAGCCCCTGTGTGGGTATAAAAGGACCCAGCTCCTTCCAGTCAGTGTGCTACCTCATACTATACCGAAGGGTGTTGTGTGAATGTAGGTTCCACCTCATGAGGTTTAATAAAATCTGTCTTTTCTATTCCAGTTTCTGTGCCAACTTCTTGCTATTGGTCTGAGGACTCTGTGTAGAGAAGGGTGAATCCCTTGCACTAGTAGGCCTGGCTGAGGCTTGCTACCACAAGTTGTTCTTCTGTAAAGATTCCAATTCAATCTGATAGTCATTGACATCAATCCTTGTGAGATAGTTGGTGGTGATACACTAACTACGTTCATGTGAATGTGGCATGTTAGTCAATTCTCTGATGCTAGTTATAAAACTGGGTGGGCAAATGGGCATAATTCAGGCATCTGTGTTGCAAAATCGAATATTAGTAATCATTAGTGATGTCACTTCCTACAATTTAATCAGGAGAAAAGGGCATGTGTTCCACTTCCTGTTATGTCATCATATTGAAAGACCTTTAGCTGTCACTCCATGTAATTATAAAGAAGTGGCAAAGTGCTTGTTATGTCACTTCCACAACACCCGCTACTGTGGGGAAGTGACGTCCGTCATCTCATACGGTCTCATAATACAAATAAAAGTCCTTTGCATGTTTTTTTCGACTAGGAATTAATCAGCCAAGGGGAAATCATATACTCCCATAATCTGAAAACCATCTCTTGCTCACTTCTGTTGGATACATTAAATTAACAGATACTCAAAAAAAGTGACAACACATCAACTTGTCACTCCATCCCTACAACCCTAACACAAAAACATTATAGCAGAACCACATCCACTGAAAACCAGATCACCACTGAACACATTACAGAGATTCCAGTTTAATTCCACCCCAAAGACGCCATTCTTTTGAATTATCATCAATAGGTGCCCCATGCCCCATCACCTCTTTGTAACTGATTTTTACAATTTTTTTAAAGAGCTCAATGTACAGCACTTAATAAAACAGAAGGTCTGAAATGCAAAGTATTGTGAAACCTGATATAACTTATATAGCAAAAAGTAATCTTTAGAAATGTAGATTCCAAATCTTGGCGACATTTTTTTTTCTTAGAGCCTCCTTACACATTTTGGAAGTTTGCCACTCTGACAGAATGTTTGCATTTGCCAGTTTAGACTTGGGTGGGAGTGTGTAGGCAGTGCTGGCTTGGCCAAGGTGAAAAAGTAATTAAGCAACCAAAATCTCTAGAAAAGCTCATCAATTTGCTCCAGTCAAAAGATTACTAACTACATTTCGAGGGTACTACATTGGAAAACACACATCTCTAAGTAATGTAGGGATGGGGTAGGGAAAGGGTTTCCCTCCCTCTGCATGCAAAAACAAAGTGTTTTCCTCTCCCTCCCCATGGAGAACCAAAAATGTTACATGAGCAAATGCACGTATGAATCAGATTTGCTCATACAAGTATTTACACCAGGTGTGAAAATTGGATTTCTACATCATATGCTTTTCATTACTACAGAAAATCTGTGACAGGCATGCATTTCAAATTGTAATATTACACAAAGTGCTACCGAGGCACAACGGGCACGTGAAACCACTTTCTGTAACCCTAGGGCACTTTGGTATTACAGAAGTGACAGCAAGAACTTGCACACCCTCTAATGTATTACAGATCACCCTGGCGCACATGTGGCAGGGGCGCAACCCTAACCTCTTTTTAATGTGAGGGTCATCCCATGTACATGAGGGAACACTTTGGCTCTCTGCCTTTGCCGCATTCTAGATGTAATAATAACATGTATTATATATACCCAAGTAGTGTTAATGAGTTATATCATCCAAACTAATATATAACACTTCATGTCACACTTTTTACAAGAATCGATTCTGAATTTTAAATTCATTACAAATCAAGGGGCAGATGTATCATCCCCATCAATTGCGATTCCCAAATAGCGATTTTTAAGAAATCGCTATTTGGGAATTGCAAATTGGGATGTATGTAGAAATTCGCTATTTTTTTGCGATTTCTTAAAATTCCTTAATTGCGATTAGCAAATTGCTAATCGCAATTAAGGAATAATTTCCCATTCATTTCTATGGGCCAGGAGGCCCATAGGAAGGAATGTGAAGTTATTCTCAATTTGCGATTCGCAATTTGCTTATCGCAAATTGAGAATAATTTCAAGGGTGCAGGGGTGTCCAATGGACACCCTGCTGCACCCCTGAAACTTACATGTGTGCGCATATGGCGCACATACATGCCCTAAGGGCATGTATGAGCGCCACATGGCACCTTAACAAATGCCAAAAAGTGCATTTGTAAAAGAAATCGCAAATTACCACCAACTACAAGTTGGTGGTAATTTGCGATTTCTTAATGTGGATTCGCAAAAAAAATGCTTGATGCATAGCATTTAAGGAATCGCAAAATTGCGATTCCTTAAATGCTTGAGCAAAATAAGGAATCGCAATTTTTGCGATTCCTTATTTTGCGATTTTGCACATACATACCAAAACACAGTTTGCGATTCACAAATGCCGGAATTCTGCGAATTCCGGTGTTTGCGAATCGCAAACGGCTTCATACATCTGGCCCTAAAATCTCAAAATCTGCATATGATGAAAGCAACAGTTGAAAAGAAAATGTGTCCCTCTCACTTTCAATCATTTGTGTCTTTAAAAAAAGGGGAAGAGTGAGACCACCAGCAAGAGATCTGACTGACTTTGTGGATATAACCCCTCAAAACTACCATCCAAAGAGTAAAGTCCCATCTCTCTTTTCCCAAACAGGTGCCCAAAAATGTAGAGTCAATACACTATACTCAATATTGCTACTTCCTCAAAATTCCATTGGTTGATACCAAATCTTGATAAACATTCTATAGAGCCAGTCTTCAACTTGAATCCCCGAAATTGAAATGTGAAACCTCTCTGACAATGAAGTAAAATTTCATTTATGCTGCATCAGCCTGTAGAAAGTCCTCCTCAAAAACTCAAGATGCAATCAGACATTTCCTCCTTTAGAAAACACTTGCAAACATATCTATTCCTTTGTAATCTATACGAATTTGTATGTATCCTATTTCTCATTCGCTCCGACATACTATGTTAATATACCAAACCATTAAAGGTTGCAAACCGTTACTCAACCGTGGTCCGTGCAGGTAAGAGCAGTGCAGGGTTGGGGCCGGATGGGGGGTGGGGTTTTCGACAGACGACAATGAGTGAAAATTGATTATATATTCAATTTTCCCTGGAGCCCGGTTGGGGAGGGGGGTCGATAGACGACTATGAGGGAAAATTAATAAATTATTTAATTTTCCCTCGTCGTCGTATGTCAAAATCCTCCCACCGCTCTTACCTGCATGGGCCACAGCTGCCTTTTTGTACATTGTAATATCTTTCTGTTGCATGTAGAGTGGACATACAACATTCAGGTACAGCAGAGCTATAAAAAAAAGCCAGCGATTGAAAGAGGCTGGCTCAAAGCCCCCCTCAGTATGTGTTAAGGCCTGTGTTATGTGTTGTGCTGATATGAGCTCTTCCAGACATCTACAAATGACTGTAGCCAGACCTAAACATGTAAGAGCAACAGACTAAACAAGGGTTCTATGTTGGTGCAAGTAAGAAACGCAAAAGATCAATAATCAAGCTTTTAGCCTAAAAAAAGTGTTACCATTTTCTGAAGTGTTGCTGTATCTGATGTACACTTTAAGTCAGAGAGTCAACATGCCAGTGACGTGGACTTGCATCCTACATTATTTCCATCTCAAATAATCTTAAGAGAGTACTTCAGACTCCATATAAAAGGGACACTTGAGGCTGCCTTACTAGCCTGCGATTTTCCATAATTCGTGCTATCTAAGAAGGAAAAGTGTTAAGTACTCTGCAGTATGTAACTTCCTAAGGATGAATAGGAGATGCATTAAATGCTTGTTTCCCTTTTAGTCTTTCCAGCCAATATCTGGGAAAGACTTGGAATGTATGTGAAGTGATGGTAGCAGACCATAAATGATGTGGAATATAGTATATTTATTTAAGATAAATAATAACAGGTGAGAGCCAGGGAAGCGACGTCCTTCTCCAACCAGCTCGGTAACATCAATGTTCCACATGGAACTTATCATTACAACACTCCATATTCTATGCACGAGCATTAAAGGAATAAGAACACAACACATCCCCCCCCCATACATTAAAGGTAAACTGGGGGAAGTAAAACAAAAGAAGGAGGGAAGATAAGGAACAAAAGAGATAGAAATAAACATGAGGAACAATATTACAAAGCATAATCTTTCAGCCATCTGGGCATAACTCTTGTTCTTTTATCAAGTAACATTTTGGTCTTATTCTGTGTAACACTTGCGTCCAAACTTGTAGAAGCATTGACATCAGTTTGAACTTCATGCTCATGACTACAACCTTCACCCACTCCCCCCTCAATATACAAAGGAAGGTAGGATTGTTTGGTTTCACCAGAAATTGCCGTCAAATCCTTACCCAGTTGAGACTGAATTTGGCTATTATCAAATTGATCTTCTACCCAATCAAAATTGTTGATACATGAATCAGGAAGTACTTCTACACAATTTTGATCAGGGTTAAAGGCAATATTTTTAAGATTCCATACTCTACCATCATCCAGTCTTACAGAATTCCTTAAAACCTCAGCAATTTTACAAGGTGGTTCGAAACGGCTCATATCCTTGGGAACCTTAAAAGGTTTCTTCACCCTCACCCAATCTCCAACTTTGATAGAAATATCTTTAGTATTATGGTGAGAGTCATAGAATTCTCTGCTCTTCTCGTGATTGGACATTAATCTGTCCTTGACATCTACAGGAGACCAACATGCCACTTTTCCATCAACCAGCCATCCAGGATTAAACTTACATCTAGCTGTTCTGCCCCTCATCATGGTGAACGGGGACATGCCAGTGCTGTTCTGTACAGTAACTCTATATGACCAAACCGCCTTCTGTACCTGTACCTTCCAATCAAGTCCACTGTGCACAGAGGCTTGAATGATACCCTTGATCACTCTGTTAAACCTTTCGACAGTGCCGTTGCCACTAGGGTTATATAAAGCAGTGGTTTTGTGTTTAACACCACATCTGTCGAAATACTCTTTAGCTAGTCTAGACGTAAATTGGACACCATTGTCCGATAGCACACAAACTGGTAAACCCTCCACCATGAATATTTTGTCCAAAAATTTTAGTACTGTCTGAGTGTTAACCTTTTCCACAATTTTGACAATAGGCCACTTGGAAAAAAGGTCAATCGCCACTAAACCATATTCTCTAGAATCTCCTACAGGTCCAAAAATATCCACCGCGATGGTGTCCCAAGGAAAGTTGGGAATTAAACCATCACTCATCTTGGGCTTAAAGGTCCTAAGAGTTTTGTCAGCAGACATGCAAACTGTACACTTTCTGACAAACTCTTCAACCTCTCCGTCAACTCCAGGTCACCAGAACATGCCTTTGACAATAGACTTGGTTCTCATAATCCCAAAATGCCCCTCATGGCACAATTGCAGAATTTTCTTTCTTAAAGACATAGGTGGGATGATCCTATCACCTCTAAACAACATATCGTTTTCAGAGGACAACTCCGTACGGATTTGCCAAAAAGCATCCGAACCAGGAATATTCCTCACTTTGGGCCAGCCCTTACAAATATACTCTAAAACACTTTTCAATACTGAATCTTTCCCTTGTTCAGTCAACCACTCCGTTTTACTTATCGCAGGCTCACCACAATCATGTATTAAGGCCACACAGTATTCGCTCCAGGGGTCATCTTCACACTCTTCTAAAGGGGGTGGAAGTCTCGACAAACAATCAGCAATGCGGTTGTCCCTACCAGGCAGATAAACCATATTATAGATATATTCCTTCATCCGCATAGATAATCTAGCTAACCTTGCGGATGCACCTGAGATGCCATCACATGATAAAATGCGGATCAATGGTTTATGGTCTGTACGAATGGTCACAGGTTTGCCCCAAACAAATGCTCGGAAATGCTCCAGCGCCCACGCACACGCTAGGGCCTCTCTCTCGATGATAGGGTATCTACTTTCAGCAGGGGAAAGAGCCCTAGAGGCAAAAAGAATTACCTTTTCTTTACCAAGGTCATCATACTGTGATAATACAGCGCCCAAACCCTTGTCACTTGCGTCAGTTGTGAGCAAACAGTTAGCATTAGGGTCAAAACTGGCAAGAGCATTTACTTTTTGTAACTCCTTCTTGATCAACTTAAACTCTTCCTCACATAACTCACTCCAAAAGAACTTAGAGTTCTTCTTCAACAGTGCACGCATATTGTGAACTTTTGCTGCGAAATTTTTTATGACCTTGGCACAGTATTCAGCCATGCCGAGGAACGCTCTTACTTCATCTTTCGAAACAGGTGCCGAGAACTTAACAATATTTTCCACCAAGGTAGGCTTGGGTTGGACACCTTCCTCACTTATGACATGCCCCAAATATGAAACATTTCTTTGGCTGAATTTGCACTTGGACAATTCTACAGTCAGGCCAGCTGACTGCAAGGTTTCCAAAACGTGTTTCAATTTGGAATCATGACTTTCCTTGTCTTTAGCTGCAACAAGAATATCATCTTGAAAAAATGAGATATTCTCCATATCTCCAAACAGTCTATGCATCAGCCGCTGAAAAACAGCAGCGGCTGAGGCTAACCCAAAGGGCATACGCCTGAACTGATAACAACCAAACGGTGTTATAAACGCCGTGAGGTTCTTAGAGTTAGGATCCAACATCACCTGGTGGTAGGCGGCAGAAAGATCCACCGTGGAAAACCATGTAGCACCTTTAAGGGAAGAAACCATTTCATTTATTCTAGGAAGGGGAAACTTTTCCACCACGATGTTATTGTTCAAATGGCGCAAATCGATGCATAGACGGATTTTTCCGTTGGGTTTCCGGGCAACCACAATCGGAGAAATCCACTCTGATGTTTCCACTTCTTCTATAATGCCTTTGGCAAGCAGACCTTGGATTTCCTTTTTTACTTCCTCCCTTATAAGAATAGGTAATGGTCTCACTTTATGAACCTTGGGTTGTGCATCAGCCTTTAAAATTATCTTATGTTCAAACCCTTTCAGAACACCCAACTTCTTATTGAATACTTTGGGAAAATTTTCAGATAACTTTTCCTCCATTCTACTACAGTCATCCAAAATCAAAACTTTGTCCTTAGAATTAGGATCTAGGATAATGTGTAATTTCTTTTGATCGAACCATCCTAATACAGATGGCCCAACCTTTGCCACATACAACTTTGCTCTTGTGGACCTGCCTTTAAATATAAAGGTAAGCCATTTAAAACCAATCATACCTATCCTGTTACCTGTAAAACTGATTGGGCAGACGTCAGATGGGTATAGTTGCTCACCAATCTTATTTACAAACTTCTTTTGCCAAACTTCCTCATTTATGATCGTGTATGGGGAACCAGAGTCCGCATATACACTTATGGTTACTCCACCCAGTGATATATCACAAATTGGTTTTCCCTTCAATGAGTCTTCTGAAATGTTGATCACGTAGTTCCCTCTAATACTTTTTATGCAACATTCTTCTTCAGTTTCTAATTCATCCACACTCTCACTTTCATCTTCATACACATATTTTACGTTTGTGCGTCTACGACACATCTTACTAAAGTGACCTAACAGTCCACAATTACTACATTTCTTTTTTAACGCAGGACATAGTCTACTAAATGCCAGATGTTCTTTACTGTCACATCTATAGCATCTCCTATCCTCCATGTTTTTATTCTGGACTTTTGCAGGTTGACCAGCCCATCTCCCTTGCTGTTGTTGTTGACGAAAATTTCTATTTGAAGCTTGAATCTTACACACAGTTCCCGAGGTTTTTGGAAACATCTTTCTCTGTCTCTTTCACCACCGTTGCACACCTCCCTGACATTTCTGACTTTCTCATAATGGCAACAACGTCATCAAGAGGTGCGTCACCGTTAACCCAAAGACGATCTTGTAAGGCAGAGTTGTTATTGTGCATTACCAATTGATCACGTATGAAATCGTCATGTAAATTGTCAAATTTACAATCTATGGCTAATTTCTTGAGATCATCCATCCATTCATCTACGGTTTCTTCTTTGGTTTGTTTTCTCTGGAAGAACTTGTGTCTTATGACCCCAATGCACACTTTAGGAGCAAAGTATTTGTCCATATTTTTTATCGCATTTTCGAATTCATCTAAATTGGAGTCATCGGACTTACTCATCCTTGAAAATGTCTTTAATCCTATTGGACCAAGAGAATGTAATAAAAGTCTTTTCTTTTGCTCAGCTTTCATTTTCTTGGTTTCATCAACAGCTTCCAAATAATTAATGAAGTATTCCTTCCATTCTATCCACTTTATAATGGGTTGGGTACCTTTAACCCAAAACGGTTCAGGAGGACTAATCGTAAAGTTCTGTTGTGCCATGTCTCTGTCTCTAACTACAGTAATACTGGAATCTCCTTCTTCCATGCACAATTTAATTTAGTAACAACCTTCTCCCGACTTTCTCACCTGTTACCGATTGTTCCACACCACAAAAATTATTTAACTCCTTTTCTTTTATTTTTATTTAAATTTCCATTTCACCTACTGTGTTGTTTGGAATGCGTACCTTGGAGATGTAGATATCGCCATGCGCCACACGACCTTTGATGCTTAAACTCGATCTTTGTAATCTATTTCTGATCGATGTTAACTCCTTCCGATCGGTATAAACAAAGGATACAAATGGCCGCCACGTTGGGGTCACGCTGCGTGACCTGCGTCTGACGTCAGTAGATGAGGGGATTGTGGAAGACGCGCTGACAGTGACGCGCGCAGTCCCTTTGACAGTCAGCGCATGCAGTGGAATGGCGAGCGCTCTTGAAAAATGCAGGTAGGCGATAACGGTTGCTCCGTTAATGTCGCTGAGCATTGAGCATGTTGCCGATAGTTATTTAATTTAAAGCGCAGTCGTAGGCGGCAATCCCCATGCGAAGGGAGAAGAGAAAAAATTTTAGTAACTCACTAAGTTTCCGTTTTGGTACGCTTTCCTTCTTTTCTTCTTTCTTGTAAAAATTGGAAGTTCTTCTAATAAATTTCTCAGCGATAGTCCGTAAAGATAAACACCAGTTTCCCTCGTCGCCAGTTGAAGTGATGGTAGCAGACCATAAATGATGTGGAATATAGTATATTTATTTAAGATAAATAATAACAGGTGAGAGCCAGGGAAGCGACGTCCTTCTCCAACCAGCTCGGTAACATCAATGTTCCACATGGAACTTATCATTACAACACTCCATATTCTATGCACGAGCATTAAAGGAATAAGAACACAACAGTATGCTGTCGCCTTCCTATTTTTACACTTACAATTGCCACTTGTTCCTTGAACTGAACTGTCTCCCCCGAATCCCAGTAATGACCTCGATCTTTTCTGTACATCAACATTCAAATGCTTTCTCAGTGAGTTAAATGCAAGAGCCGGCAAAACGTCAAATGGTTATCAAAGCACATCTAGTTTTAAGTCACATATTTAGGAGTGAATTTCTTTCACTATTTCAGTAATACAAGGTTACATTTTTAAAGTATTGACTGGATATCGATATCAGTGGGATTTGTTGGGTAACAAGGTGTTGTAAATAGCCCTTTAATCAGGGTTACCCCAAACTTTTTGCCTTCCTCCTCTTTTTGCTGAATTATTTTTGGCCTTAGGACTCTCAGCACTTTAGCACTGCTAACCAGTACTAAAATGCATCTGCTTCTTCCCTAAATATGGTGACATTGGTATATACTTGATGGGCATATTTAGTTTACTTATAAGGCCCTTGTAAAGTCGTGTACAGTATACCATATACTAGTGGGCCTCCAGCACTGACGGTGCCACACACACAAGTAGCCTTTCAAATGTGTTTCAAGCCTGACATTGCAAGGCCTGTGTGAGCAGTTTACTGCTACTTTGACTTGCCATTTAAAAACACTTGCAAAGCCTTAAACTCTCCTTTTATTAAACATAAGTCACCCCTAAGGTTGACCCCAAGTAGCCCTATAAGCAGGGTGCTCTGTGAATAAAAGGAAGGACATGGATGTATATGGTTTACTTGTCCTGGTAGTGACAAACAGCTAAATTCATTTTTTCATTACTGTGAGACCTACTCCTCTCGTAGGCAAGCATTGGGAACACCATAAAACAC
Source organism: Lissotriton helveticus (assembly GCF_964261635.1). Lineage (NCBI taxonomy): Eukaryota > Metazoa > Chordata > Amphibia > Caudata > Salamandridae > Lissotriton > Lissotriton helveticus. The sequence goes on along the minus strand of NC_136071.1, from coordinate 610,648,934 downwards.
TTTTAAGCTATAAATCCTGTTTAGAAAGGAGTAGTTAATCATGTTTCATATCTTTGTAATGGTAATGATAAAACCTCTATAGTGGTAAAGTTGCATTTGACATTACTATTTTAGAAATGCCACTTTTAGAAAGTGGACATTTCTCTGCTCTTATCTTAGCTCTGTGTGCCTGCACCCTGTCTCCAATACACATCTGGGCTGTGTAACGCAATTCCTTGTGCACCGCTCTAGACAGTCACAAACTCAGGATGGGTGGGTGTGACAGAACACTCATCTGCATTTTGACAGCCTTCCTGGACAGGAAAGGGAAGAGGGAGAGCACACTTGCATCTGAATAGTCTGTGTCCTATCCACACACAAAGGACTGATTACCCCCAACACATCGTCTGGCAGACAGGACTGGGATGAAAGGGGACCTGTGCACTTCAAGGAGCTGCTTTGAAGTCACCCGCCCCACACTTCAAAGGCACATTTGGGTATAAGTACTGGTGGTCTGACCCAACCTAATCAGTACACTACTGGACCTGGAAAAAACTCTGCTGGAGAAAGACTCCTGTGCTGTAAGGATTGGCACTTTGACTTGACTGACTTTTTGAGGGACTCCTTCTCTGCTTAGCTAAGCTGCCCTGCTGCCTGCTGATCTCTGCCCTGCTGAGGACAAGGGCTGGACCCATCTCACTTGAACCCAGTGTGACTCCAAGGGCTTGCTGGCTTGCCTCCGATTTTCTGAAGTCTCAGGTACACAAAAGACTTCCTGCAATCCTGCTGGTTCTGATGGACTCTGCCATATGTGAATTCTTCTCGTCCCTGAGGTGCCCTCACCAGTCCTGGGAATCAGAAGTGGGTTCTGCAGGTGATTCTCTACAAAGCCGAAAATCGTCACAATTGCCCCAGGTCGGAACCGACGCATCACCCTTCGATGCCTACACACAGGCTGTTTGACGACAGCAGTTCTATAGCCTGCGCGGCCCAGCGGTGATGCTCTGTGCACCTCAATGACAACGCATTGCCTGCATCTCAATAGAGCTTTACAACGACGTAGTGATCTGACTGCGTTGAAAACATTGACGCATTGCGCCCTCAGCATCAACGCTTTGCTCCATTAAAGATACTTTTTTCAGTGTGAGTCTCATAGTGTGAGTCTTGTAGCCAGCCTGCCCTCCATTGCTGTCGGCTTGAACTTTGGTCCCTTGTGACCTCAAGTAACCTTTTAGTACTATTGACTTCTAAGCACTGTTTTTGCATTTATTCTTTAAAAATTCATGTCGATTGATCTGATTTTTGTTGTTTTGGTCTAATTTTACTCAGATACATAGGGCCAGATGTAGGTAAATTTAATTTACCACCTCTTAAATACTGATTCATACCGAATCGGTATTTAAGAGGTGGTAAAATAGAGGGGGGGAGATGTAGGTATTTTAGGGTCGGTAAATACCGAATCGTTAAGATTCGGTATTTACCGATTCTGTAAATACCGATTCGGTATTGCCCATTGATTCCTATGGGCCTTGCAGCCCATAGGAATCAATGGGCAATACCGATTCTGTAATTACAGAATCGGTAAATACCGATTTTTGCAAGGGTGCAGGGGGTGTCACTTTGACACCCTCTGGCACCCCAAAAATAGGCATGTGCGCCATGTGGCACACAGACATGCCCTAAGGGCATGTCTGTGTGTCACATGGCACAGGTGTGCATGCACACATGTGCATGCACACCTGGATTCGGTATTTTACCACCCAATTGGATGGGGTGTTAAAATACCGAATCTGAAAGGCCTGCGGCACTCAAAGATGTGCTACCTACATATGCTTTTACAGACTCTGTATTTTTACCGAGTCTGTATTTACCGATTCGGTAATTTTACAGAATCTGTAAATACAGATTCGGTAAAATACCGATTCTGTAAAGCATGCTCCTACATCTCAAAATCCAAAATCCAATTACCGGTCGGTAACGGCCGAATTCGGCCGTTACCGACCGGTAATTGGCCACCTACATCTGGCCCATAGTCTCTATTTTTCTAAACCTGCATGGAGTCTTTTTGTAGTGTGTTTATAGTAATACTTTTTACATTGGCTCTTTAGTTTAACCTGACAGCTGAGTGCCAAGCTACCAGGGGGTGAGCACAGGTAAGCTTTTAGTGTGAATCTTACTTACCCTGACTAGGATCGTGGTCTCTACTTTAACAAGGTGCAAACATCTGCCAACTAGACCCTCAATTTCTAACACAAGTAAACAAAATATTCAAAGGAGAATTCAGAGAGTTCAGAAAATGAAAAACACTTCGAAATGAGCCGTTATCTCTCAGAAGGAAATAAGAGTTAATACCCAATGAAGTTGTTTTTCCATGTGCCTGCAGCTATCAATTGAGTGTGGTGGTTTGAAGATCAAAAATAATTTTATTGAATTTTAAAGAGAAAGAAACAAAACAAAAACAGTACAAACTGACAATACAATCCTAAACTAGAGAGTATGTCGTGGAGAGTAAATTGTGGTTTTAAGCAATATTTTTCGGGGGAAGAATTGTTCACAGATTCACAAGAGTAAATCAGCCGTGAACTATTGTACCAGAGATGTAAATACCATCTGGATATTGAAAAAATACAAGAGACGTCTGAGTCTAAAATTTGGGCAAAGGGAATTCATATCCCTGAGCTGATATTCCAGTAGGAACCTGAGAAAGCAGCTAAACTCATGAACCCTTTGCTGGGAGCTCACAGACAGTGGAATGTGTTATGGACTAGGAAGGAAGGCAGATGTTGTTTCCTCTCTTCTTTCTTATGTCATCAATCAGTAAATCCAAGATAATCCCTAGCTGGGGGTTAGGCGCTACCACAAGGAATTTCCAGGGAGCAACAAAAAAGGAACATAAGAGAGGCATAAGGATGAAGTTACGGTTATATGCATTTAGCATAATGAAGGTGATGGTTAAGGCCCTTAGAAAAGGTATCTAGGGTGAATGACAGTGAAAACATATATGTTTCAATTTTTCTCATACAATGTATCCCAGTCCACCAAGAGCCTTACTCTCCACCCTGGGGCATCCCATATTGTTAACACCTTTCTGTCCTTGCAGAAATTGCTTCTCTATTTAATTGTGTATCCTTTCCCCGAAAATGAACTATTAGCCCTTTCACAAACTCATTGTGACTCACCATTTAACCCCAGACACTTGAAAGTGTCCCAAGCATCCTGATGGTACTTTTTCATTATTTTACACTTTGCCCATACATTTCCATTAATCTGCACCGTGTATACGTATATTGGGCGTGATTTTCACTTTAAAGTTGACCATAGGTAATGGAGGACTCCATTTCAAGTGGCTCATGTTAAGTGCAATGCTTTACTGTCTGCGGTCTATTTTTCCTTTCTCTCATTTCAGGAGCCAAGTTGCACCAGTCCAAGTTAATTTGACCAAAATGTATCATGCCTCTTTACGATATCCATTGAAGGTCATGCAGCAGAGACTGTGTGGTAGCTGGGAAGAAGACTGAAACTGTATTATCATAAAATGTTTCATTCTGATTGGAGTGAAGATTTCCGAAGAATACACAATTTAATTGTGTAGTGCCAAACTAGTTAGATTCAGATGCTCTTACTTACCACTCTCCTCAGAGGAGACACTTTCTTTGTTCCAGCCCGAAAGAGTCAGACTCCTGGGCAAATCCTTTTTCACTTACTTCACTGAATCTTTATTTGATTCTGCCTTTAGAGGCTTTACTTTCTGACATCTTCTGTCTGACTTCTCCCTGGTTTACTGGACTTCATAGCTTTAGCATATTAGGGAACTTCCCATCGTGGGAAGCTGAGCCTGCTTCAGTTTGTTTTATAACAACTTTGACAGTTTGTCTCTGTATTTGCTATTTTGAATTGATTTGAAAAATACTGACTAATGCATGTATGTATTGATTACTGGATTTCACCCAATTCAAAAAATTTGAGTTTGAACCTTTACTAATTTGTTATTAAACCTTCATGGTTTGCAAATCTATCAATTCCTGTCACCATTGAGGGACCTTATGTAGTTCACTGTAGCTAATGTATTTGATTTGTTGAGTCACGCCTAAGTCTGGTACTTGTGGTCCACCCTTTTGAGTGTAGCTTGTACTTGAGTTTGCACCAAAGATCTGCTTGTTGCAAATTCGCTGCATTAATCCATTTTGCAGGTAAATTATCTCTCAACCTTCCTTCTCCCACGTGTATTGAATAATGCAATACTCTTGCTTGCTCTATGTTCAATGCTCTGTTGTTTTTTTAATCAAATTGAATGCATGCATAATATATTCTTTTGTGGCACAGTTATGAACTTTGCTAGTGGGGAGAAGGAGTATTGAGGGTGACCACGACCTGGATGTTGCTATAATCTACTTTACTAAGTACCAGTGAATTAATTACGTTCCTTGGCAATGTAGAACAGGAACAAATACATATTTCAATTACATTTATAATCTGGTAGTCCGCTACAGAGATGGTCACAGTGGGAAATGACTTCATAGGCACAAAAGGATTATAAAGAACCCTGAGGTTTCTGGGTGTGGACAAGGAAGTAAGGATGCCTGAAGGAAAGTGGGAAGAACTAGGTAGAAGAGTGAAGATGGGGGGAAAACAGAGAACCTCTGTTTGGGGTTTTGAGAATAAGAGACCTGATGGGCAGCTAATGTTGGATATTTATCATACTTAGAAGCACAGGGATAGGGGGAAAAGGAGAAGCTGTGTATGTCATCGTTGTAAAGGTGACCGGAGAAGCCAAAAGAAGAGCTATCACTTTTTTTTAAATAGTTTTTATTGGAGTTAAAAAGTGAGCACCAAGATTACAAGCAGGTTAAGGAAGGAAAGTAGTATAGTAAAAACATATAACTTAAGTGTAATAAAATCATAAATATGATGATGAGATAATTGCAAAATGTAATCCTATGCTATAAAATAAGTAAAAAAGAGAGTAGATTGTCTAGCTAATATTAGTAATTTTTATATTTTTTAAGACAGAGAAAAGGAAAGAAAGAGGGGAAAGGAAACGGGAAAAGGGAGAAGGGGAAAAGAAGAGAGAGAGAGAGGGAAGGTGAATAGAAAGTAGATTAAAGATGAGTGCGAAGATAAAAACGTAATGAAGGGTTACCAAAGTATGTCAGACTTGATAGAGATGATATCACTAAGGTAGATGGTATGAAGAGAGACCTAGGACTGACCTTTGAGCGTCACTTGATCTACTGAGCTTTACCCTCACTTCTGAATTGCACAAGCTCTCATCAGTGGCTGGCTTTTTTATGCAAAGCAGGGCCTTGGTAAACGTATGACATCATGTCTTTGGTGTGGTGCTTCTCTTCAGCAGATTGCAGATCCCAGTGCAGAACTGACCCAGGTTTCACAAATCTTACCTCTGCCAGACCCTTTCTTCAACTAATGACAGATGACACTATACTTGGTGGGCTTTATGTGTGTAATCCTATCCCTTGAATTCCAAACCTTACAGTCAACAAACACAATTCAGTTTTAGCTGCCATAATGTTATGAAACGATGTTCTCATTAGACCTGCAATTTTCAACATGAGCAAGGATTGAGATGTTGCACGCCCATTTTGACAAAGCACATCCATACGCCTTCTCTTCTTTCTTTTGAGATTGTTGGCATTTGCAGACGCCGGCAGACTCTTGTGATCCAGACACTAAGGCCAAGAATAGGAAATCAGGAACTGGAGCCTAGATACAACAGTATCGAGAAGCAGAAAGTCACACACGGTTGAGGGTTGAAGACATGGTCCAAGTAAAGTAAGTGTAGAAAAAGACAATTACAATCGTACCATCCCCTAACTCATTACAGACAGTATATCCTCAAAGCAGCAAACTATTCCAAGAGTTCCCTCCAAGCAGGGGCGGCTCCTCCATTAGGGCAGAGGAACGTCGCCCCACTGCTTTCTCGCACTGCGAGAAGCAGAAACCTAAAATGGTAAAACTACCATTTTATGTTTCTGCTTCTCGCACTGCTAGAAAGCAGAAGTGCTTGGTTGGGGGTGGACGGATGGGCGAATCTGCTGGAAAGCAAGGGAGGAGTGGCTAGCCCAATGCTGTGGGCTGGGGCCGACCAAACCAGTCATGAGCACTCTCTCTTAGAGAAAATGGCCTCCCCATAGGCTCCCAGCTGGGCGCCGTCCCCACCAATCACAATGCTGCCATTGCAGCGTTGTGATTGGCTTAGGGTAGGTGAGGGAGGGAGGCTGCCTGTGGCTGCTTCCTGTTTTAGGAGAGCAGCAGGAAAACGCGGGACCCAGCCAGGGGCTGAGGTGGCGCAGGACCCAGGAAGGTAAGATTTTTTAATTTTAATTAACACCCCCCCACCTCCCCCGCTAGACGCGAAGCGGAGCGAATCCCCACCCGCAAGTCATGTTGGCCGCGACTGCCTCCAAGGCTCTTATTGGAAAAGGCAGGGAATATTATGTAGTTGAACAGAAGGCAATACAATCTCTGAATACTCCATGACAAGGGTAAAGTTGCCATTATCGATAGATTGTGAAAACTTTGTGACAGACGATATCTGACATTCTGTGAGTTATATAATGCCAATAAGTAGGTACATTTTTTAATCAGACATATGTCTGACAATTTTGTGAAGATAATGAAAATATTTTAACATTGAGTCACATGCTAGGACTCACCTGTCTCTAAATGCTCCAGATGCTTTTGATGCAAAAGGAACAAATGATGGACGGAATGCTGAACAATGCAAACATTCACTCACAGTCACAAAGATCTGGGTATAATCCATCGTTCTTTTGCCTACCATGTCACCCCAGTTTGGTCCCTGCCTTCTGCAAATCAGTTTTGACCCTGTTCCTCATGGGAACAGATATATAGAGAGAGAGTACCCCACTATCAACAGGGAACAGGGTACAGTGACAAACCAGTCAGTGAAAGATCCCTGGGTGCGCACTAGTGTATGGATTAACTATGTTTCCATACCCTTTCTATCTAAGCATTCATACACTATTACTCCAGCGTGGACAGACAAACCGATAGTGATAATAGTAAAAGGTTGATTTCCACACTAAAATTGAACGTTCACAGTATCTTTATTAAAAAACATAAAGGCAAATCTTCACAAAACAACGAATTAAAATTTCAAAGAACACTCTTTGAACATACACAGCATAAAAACTAATATTAATAACAGTTCATTACATACATAAGGCAAGCACAACTTCATTTGTTGAATTAATACATAAGGAAAGAGAAAACATTGAATACAAATATGACCTACAGATACACAATTAAATCATAACAATACCCCCTACATAACGTGGCCTCTAGATTCACTCGCCACTCTTATTTCTAGATCCAATGGTCTTCGCTAGTATACAAGTGGTGCAGTCAATAGTATCATTAATATATGAATATCTATTGCTCCCTAGACCCTACTTGGATTCTACACAGTTAAAGAATGCGTCAACGCGTTTCGGTGCTGTAGTCACTTGATATTGTAGCACCTTCCTCAGGACTGCCGTTTCTTTGGGGTCACCGGCTTCAAGGACTGTTTATTGACACCCTCTCTGTAGATACATAGGGAGAAAAGCAAGGTATCACTACTTTGGATTGGTTCGTGACACCATCATTGGTGTAGCAACTATTGGCACTTTGCCAAGTCAGTCTATTTCTGTCGTGGTCTGATACCATATACCCTTACTTCACATTCTTTCCAACATTGGAGTGTGTCTCTGTCACCCTTCTCAGATGTCTATCACAGAACATAGACTTACGACACAGTTGAGATCTTTCAGGGTATGGGGGCCCTCCTTCCCCCTTGAATATGTTGTTACCCTCTATACAGTTCCTGAATCATCTTCAGTACAGTTTATTTATAGTTTCACTTGTTCTCCAAGTATTAACCCTCCATCTCCTTTTAGTGAGGAAAGAGGCGGGGACCTGGGAGGCCACATTCATACATTGTCTCGTGCCCCAGGGTCGTACCCCCCCATACCACCCTTCTCTTATCACTCAATCACACTCTTACCCTTGGAGTGTAGATTGATCCACCCCAATCAGTGGTTGTTTGAGCTGCCACCTCAATTTGTGGCCTGTTGTTGAGGGTCAAGGTCCTCCTAATGCGGGGACAGATAGGCACAGTTAGTACCTGCATATATTTAACCCTTCGTCTACCGGGGCCTATTTCTGAAAGTAAGTTACCTCTTCACTGGTTTACTGCTGAAGAAAATGAAACCTCTTCACTTCCTTGTAGATAAATGTAGAAAGTTCCACTCTTCTCCTTTGTCTATATGTGTATCTATTTGGAGAAGGAGGGTCGCATTTTTAGAAGTTGCTCTTCTGGGGCTGCACCTACCACTTGCCTGAAAAGTTATAGGGTCTAACAGGTCTATTAGTTAAGGGCATTATTTCTCCTCTTACCTTAAAAGTTTTAAAATTTTTCCATGAACGGGCATATGTCCGCATTACTCTGCTGGTGAACTGGATATGTTCTGCTGGTGTAAGCACATATATATGTACATATCAGTGCGGGAACTACCTATCTTTTATTATTTGGCTACCCCATTATTAATATAGGTCCACCCGCTCACTTCTCTGTGCCCCGTGTCCTCCTACAGGTGGAACTGCCACCCATCCTTTCCCATTAGTGGAGTTCCTTATAATCCTTTACTTAACTCTCTGATTTTTTAAACATTCTATACCATCTCACAAGGTTGCTAACTGTACTAAGCTTGATTGTATCTTGATGTTCGATATGTACACTGAACCCTCTCTCATCAGAGCGTCTAGCCGGTTCTGACTCTGGCTTGACGTGCTATTATTAATGGATTGTCCCACGTGTAGCACGGGTGCCATTCCTCCCTCGCTACCGGCTTGCTACACAAATCTTTAGTTTGAAAGTGGCCCCCGTTTTGTTTATTATATCCCCCTGTTTTTAACGAGTACCGGGTGGCCAGCCTTGCTACGATGTGATAATTTCACCCTCCTCTTACCTTCTCAACTCGGAGTTCGCGTTTCTGCCTCGTTCTTCTTCCCGTCTACATAGGAGAACGGGACGCGCTGTATGTAAGCCGGTGCAGATTACACCGATTGCCTTCAGCTGTGACTCGCGCCTGTGCATTACCATCTAGGATATTCTCCCTTGGAGGCGCCCTCTTTGAATGGTGTATATTATTGCGCGTTATATTAGCGCGCCCTATGTATTGCACCATTTCAACTTTAAATCGGTTGGTGCATGTTATCTATTTATTACATTCCGTCTTGTATCACGGGTCTACTTCATTCTTGCACCCATGTTATACATAGCATGATTATCTCCCCCCTGTCGCACTATCTATTGTTGTTTGTTTATTACCTTATATACTAGCTAACGGAAGGCTAGAAATGGTTTCGGGCGTTTTTCTAATTTATTTTATTTTATTTTATCTATCGTCCACGTAGGATACCTTTGTTTGCTTATTAGTGTTTATCCTTCAGGCCACCCTCTGCCTACTTATATATTGGTTATATATATCAAATTGCCTGATCAGAGCATACACAGTTGTTCATGAAACATTATAAAATAAATTACATTTCTAGTTTATCTATTAGGCAGTACCTTAATCCAGCCTTCTCATATATCCCATTCAGATCTGTAATAAGGTCAAACATTGGGGGAAATACTGTATTCTGCTTCTAATATTAACCTTATTTGTGTCCCATATTGCCCTTATCTTATGTGTCTAGGCTATCATCATGACCCTATTTTATTTAGTCCTATTCCGTTTCATTATTTGTCTCATTACCTATATCCCTTCAGCTTCCACCTGTATTATCTTGCTCATATCAGGGATTCCCACTCTTCCCTTGAGTTCAGACCGCACCTGATAGTATTAAATTTGATCATAAACCATTGTTTCTGTTGTTTCCTTCTTTTCTTGCTGTCTCCTAGTCTGGTTTGTTCCCTTATTCTCTCAAGGATGACCCATCTGATATCCTTCTCGGTGTGTCCCTGCTCTCTCCAGTGAGCCACTAGCGGCGCATTTTCTTTGTTGTTCTTGATTGCTGATTTATGTTCCCCTATTCTTAGCCTAAGTTCTCTGCCCGTCTCTTCTATGTATCCCTGGTTACACGGGCATAGGATCAAATATATTACATTCTTGGTTCTGCAGTTGTTTAATGTTGTAATTATTTGTGTGGCTCCATTATGTTCCACCTCCTTAGTAACTAAACATAGTTCACATATGCAGCAGTTGCCGCATTTGTGGTTTCCTACTGCCTTTGTTCCTGTCAGGGTAGTTTGGCTTTCTATTATGTCGTCCCTATAGGTATGTACTAGACTGGACCTAAGGTTTATGTTCTTCCTATATGCATATAAGGGACGTTGTAGAGTAGTCTCTGCTCCATCATTTAAAATTTTCCAGTTGTGGTTTATTATATTCTTGACCTGGTTGGCCACCGCTGAATATTGGCTCACCATCACTATTTTTTCCTTGGTTTCCTTTTTGCCCTTCTTGGTCAACAGGCAGTCCCTATCATAATAGCGGGCTCTTTTTAGGGAATGTTTAAAAAGGACCTCTATATCCAACGAAAGGGGACCAGCATGGGCGCAACTTGCGCGCCGAGCCTGGCCTGCATCTATGTAAGCGTGTTCGAGAACAAACACATTTACAATGAGGTCAGCCCATACTACGAGAACATCCGTAGTTGGACACGTTTCATAGACGACATCTTTTTCATATGGTCAGGAACAGCAGAGCTTTTAGAAGATTTCTTGTCATGGCTTAACCTAGGGGATGTGAACCTAAGATTCACAGCAGCATATAGCAGGAATAAAGTAAACTTCCTAGACATCAGTATCAAGAGTGAGGACAAACAACTAAATGTGGAACTTTACAAGAAAGAATCAGACCGCAACACAGTGTTGCACTACAGAAGCGATCACCCCAGGAGCCAAAAGAACTCCATTCCCTTTGGGGAATTCCTCCGCCTTAGGAGAAATTGCACGACAATAGATGACTTCTATAGACATGCCGGAGAGATGAAGCTAAAATTTAAGGAGAGAGGTTACCCAAAAAAACTAATTGACCATTCCCTAAAAAGAGCCCGCTATTATGATAGGGACTGCCTGTTGACCAAGAAGGGCAAAAAGGAAACCAAGGAAAAAATAGTGATGGTGAGCCAATATTCAGCGGTGGCCAACCAGGTCAAGAATATAATAAACCACAACTGGAAAATTTTAAATGATGGAGCGGAGACTACTCTACAACGTCCCTTAGATGCATATAGGAAGAACAAAAACCTTAGGTCCAGTCTAGTACATACCTATAGGGACGACATAATAGAAAGCCAAACTACCCTGACAGGAACAAAGGCAGTAGGAAACCACAAATGCGGCAACTGCTGCATATGTGAACTATGTTTAGTTACTAAGGAGGTGGAACATAATGGAGCCACACAACTAATTACAACATTAAACAACTGCAGAACCAAGAATGTAATATATTTGATCCTATGCCCGTGTAACCAGGGATACATAGGAGAGACGGGCAGAGAACTTAGGCTAAGAATAGGGGAACATAAATCAGCAATCAAGAACAACAAAGAAAATGCGCCGCTAGTGGCTCACTGGAGAGAGCAGGGACACACCGAGAAGGATATCAGATGGGTCATCCTTGAGAGAATAAGGGAACAAACCAGACTAGGAGATAGCAAGAAAAGAAGGAAACAACAGGAACAATGGTTTATGATCAAATTTAATACTATCAGGTGCGGTCTGAACTAAAGGGAAGAGTGGGAATCCCTGATATGAGCAAGATAATACAGGTGGAAGCTGAAGGGATATAAGTAATGAGACAAATAATGAAACGGAATAGGACTAAATAAAATAGGGTCATGATGATAGCCTAGACACATAAGATAAGGGCAATATGGGACACAAATAAGGTTAATATTAGAAGCAGAATACAGTATTTCCCCCGATATTTGACCTTATTACAGATCTGAATGGGATATATGAGAAGGCTGGATTAAGGTACTGCCTAATAGATAAACTAGAAATGTAATTTATTTTATAATGTTTCATGAACAACTGTGTATGCTCTGATCAGGCAATTTGATATATATAACCAATATATAAGTAGGCAGAGGGTGGCCTGAAGGATAAACAATAATAAGCAAACGAAGGTATCCTACGGGGACGATAGATAATATAAAATAAAATAAATTAGAAAAACGCCCGAAACCATTTCTAGCCTTCCGTTAGCTAGTATTATTTTATTTATTTATTATTTATTTATTTTATTTTCACATTTGTAGAGCGCTCTGTTACCCGGAGGTGTCCTGGCGCTGGCTAGTATATAAGGCAATAAACGAATAACAATAGATAGTGCGACAGGGGGAAGATAATCATGCTATGTATAACATGGGTGCAAGAATGAAGTAGACCCGTGATACAAGACGGAATGTAATAAATAGATAACATGCACCAAGTGATTTAAAGTTGAAATGGTGCAATACATAGGGCGCGCTAATATAACGCGCAATAATATACACCATTCAAAGAGGGCGCCTCCAAGGGAGAGTATCCTAGATGGTAATGCGCAGGCACGAGTCACAGCTGAAGGTAATCGGTGTAATTTGCACCGGCTTAAATACAGCGCGTCCCGTTCTCCTATGTAGACGGGAAGAAGAACGAGGCAGAAACGCGAACTCCGAGTTGAGAAGGTAAGAGGAGGGGGAAATTATCACATAGTAGCAAGGCTGGCCACCCGGTACTCGTTAAAAACAGGGGGATATAATAAACAAAACGGGGGCCACTTTCAAACTAAAGATTTGTGTAGCAAGCCGGTAGCGAGGGAGGAATGGCACCCGGGCTACACGTGGGACAATCCATTAATAATAGCACGTCAAGCCAGAGTCAGAACCGGCTAGACGCCCTGATGAGAGAGGGTTCAGTGTACATATCGAACATCAAGATACAATCAAGCTTAGTACAGTTAGCAACCTTGTGAGATGGTATAGAATGTTTAAAAAATCAGAGAGTTAAGTAAAGGATTATAAGGAACTCCACTAATGGGAAAGGATGGGTGGCAGTTCCACCTGTAGGAGGACACGGGGCACAGAGAAGTGAGCGGGTGGACCTATATTAATAATGGGGTAGCCAAATAATAAAAGAAAGGTAGTTCCCGCACTGATATGTACATATATATGTGCTTACACCAACAGAACATATCCAGTTCACCAGCAGAGTAATGCAGACATATGCCCGTTCATGGAAAAATTTTAAAACTTTTAAGGTAAGAGGGGAAATAATGCCCTTAACTAATAGACCTGTTAGACCCTGTAACTTTTCAGGCAAGTGGTGGGTACAGCCCCAGAAGAGCAACTCCTAAAAATGCGACCCTCTTTCTCCAAATAGATACACATATAGACAAAGGAGAAGAGTGGAACTTTCTACATTTATCTACAAGGAAGTGAAGAGGTTTCCTTTTCTTCAGCAGTAAACCAGTGAAGAGGTAACTTACTTTCAGAAATAGGCCCCGGTAGACGAAGGGTTAAATATATGCAGGTACTAACTGTGCCTGTCTGTCCCCGCATTAGGAGGACCTTGACCCTCAACAACAGGCCACGAATTGAGGTGGCAGCTCAAACAACCACTGATTGGGGTGGATCAATCTACACTCCAAGGGTAAGAGTGTGATTGAGTGATAAGAGAAGGGTGGTATGGGGGGGAATGACCCAGGGGCACGAGACAATGTATGAATGTGGCCTCGCAGGTCCCCGCCTATTTCCACACTAAAAGGAGACGGAGGGTTAATACTTAGAGAACAAGTGAAACTATAAATAAACTGTACTGAAGATGATTCAGGAACTGTATAGAGGGTAACAACATATTCAATGGGGAAGGAGGGCCCCCATACCCTGAAAGATCTCAACTGTGTCGTAAGTCTATGTTCTGTGATAGACATCTGAGAAGGGTGACAGAGACACACTCAAATGTTGGAAAGAATGTGAAGTAAGGGTATATGGTATCAGACCAAGACAGAAATAGGCTGACTTAGCAAAGTGCCAATAGTTGCTACACCAATGATGGTGTCACGAACCAATCCAAAGTAGTGAAACCTTGCTTTTCTCCCTATGTATCTACAGAGAGGGTGTCAATAAACAGTCCTTGAAGCCGGTGACCCCAAAGAAACGGCAGTCCTGAGGAAGGTGCTACAATATCAAGTGACTACAGCACCGAAACGCGTCGACGCATTCTTTAACTGTGTAGAATCCAAGTAGGGTCTAGGGAGCAATAGATATTCATATATTAATGATACTATTGACTGCACCACTTGTACACTAGCGAAGACCATTGGATCTAGAAATAAGAGTGGCGAGTGAATCTAGAGGCCACGTTATGTAGGGGGTATTGTTATGATTTAATTGTGTATCTGTAGGTCATATTTGTATTCAATGTTTTCTCTTTCCTTATGTATTAATTCAACAAATGAAGTTGTACTTGCCTTATGTATGTAATGAACTGTTATTAATATTAGTTTTTATGCTGTATATGTTCAAAGAGTGTTCTTTGAAATTTTAATTCGTTGTTTTGTGAAGATTTGCATTTATGTTTTTTAATAAAGAGACTGTGAACGTTCAATTTTAGTGTGGAAATCAACCTTTTACTATTATCACTATCGGTTTGTCTGTCCACGCTGGAGTAATAGTGTATGAATGCTTAGATAGAAAGGGTATGGAAACATAGTTAATCCATACACTAGTGCGCACCCAGGGATCTTTCACTGACTGCCTCATGGGAACAGTCCAGCCCGAACTGCCAAGCCAGGTCCTCCCTGGACCGGAAACAAGCATCTTGGGACGGGTTTCGAGCATCACCCCTCATAAGCCAGGATAGCTTGAATCCAGTGGCGCAGTGAGAACCTGTCATAAGAAAGACAGTAAACAGAGGCTGACTATTACAGAATAAGAGTGCGTAAAAGTTTTAATCTTTGCAAGTACCAGCCATGACTGTCCCACACATAAAAGCTGATTAAATTCTGATTAACTACTTTTCCGAAGCAGTCTAATATTGCTGATTATAACGTGCACAAAGTGAATAAAGAGAGTTAACAGGACCGTACCATGCATTAGTGCAGCTCTTAAATGGACCAAAAATACACATTTTCACAAGTGCAAATAGTCTCAAAATTAAGATTAGGTATATGTTTTCCTACATCATGCTGCAATTAGGTAGTTAATTCTGAGTGACACAAAAATCTACCTGTTCTTTAATTGAGTGGCAGTACAATAAAACATAGAAAATGCTCTGTATAAAAGCTCCATATATGAAGTACTAAAATATAACTATTCTAATCATTATTGTAATGAATACCTCTATATTTCTCTATCCATTGTAGCCAGCAGTGTGGCTAAGAGAGCTCGGTCGTTGCTGGCAACTGCGGTGCTCTGAAGACCACAATTTCGAATTTTGACGAGGCACATTCAATCTTCCATCCTACTAAGAGTGATAAATTGGGTACCATAAATTCAGGTGTTGCAGTGGGTAGAATCAACAAGATTGTGGTACAAGCACTATATTTAAGTAGGACTAGGCAAAATTGCTCCCACACCATGGTAATCTTACACAATTTCACAAATTTTGCATTACACATATTACACAAACTTCCTGAAATTACATAATTACGACACGCATTGTAATTTCACATTGTTCACTTCAAAAGTTTATCCCAGGAGCAGAGGAACAACATGGCCGGCTACTGTTCGCGGCACTTGTTTTTTTTGCACTATTTGTTTGTAGCGTAAAATGCATCCTTGAGTACAAAAAGGGCACAACAATGCATTTGGCACTCAGATATAGCGCTTTTCCCACAATTTTGATTAATTGTTGCAGAATGTATCATAATTACTTTAAAACTACACGCATTCGGCGAGCGCGGCGCAAACACACACACATATATATATATATATATATAGATATAGAGAGAGAGAGATATACTCTATTTAAAAAAATAAGGAATTCTCATTTTTTGGGGCTTAGTTCTTTCAAAACATGTACTTTTTACTATCCCTTCCTCCTGCTCCAAAATCTGATTGTCCCCTCTGTAACACAATAAGCAGCTGTGTTCCACTTTCTCAATAGTGCTGTACAGTACAATATGTCCATTTTTAGAGCAGGTCTAGTCATGCTGCTCAGCTGTTCCTCTACATTTTTTTCCGGCAGGCTGAGCCGCTGTGACCCTATATGTGACTCCTTTCCTCCTGATCTGAAGGCTGGTTTTGAAAGAGAACATTGCTTCAAAGTGCAAACTAATGGACTCCGCGATTAGCTGCGCGTCATGTGGTCTGCGGTCCTCGGAGGGAGCCATCCGGGGTAATTCGTCACCGCTGCGTGAAGGCCACGAACTCTTATGCTGATGAGACATTTCAAGGGTCAGCCCTCATTACACCAAAATATAAATAGCCGAGCAGCTGGAATGGATGAAATTTAGCATTTGTGTTTCAAATAACTGGCTTCAAAGAAAGGAAGAAGATGGCGATCGAACCACGTGACGTGACCAGGCATGGACGTTGGTTACTGATTGCCACGGTCAGCCGCTGCTCCTCTGACCCCTCCTTTGGTATCCCTGGCAACGACCTTGAGTAGCAAGGCGTGGTCTGAGGACGTCTAGTCACCAGGGGCGTAGCTACTGTTAGTGCAGCAGGTGCAGTAGCACCGGGATCCAGAGCCCTAAGCGTCCCATTGAACCTTGATCATTTCTATATTTTACTAGCCCGATAATAGGCAAAGTGATCATTTTACTAGCTTGCACCGCGGTCCATTGCACTCTCGCTACACTACTGCTAGTCATAGGAGCAAAAAAGTACACTGGGGTTTTCTAACCGTACTCTAATTCTTAGGCTTCCACTCCTCTATTTGGTCTATTGCATCAGCTGCAGATAGAAGGCCGTGCAGAAGCTAAGCACGGGTCAAGGACACTACAGTGCTTACTTTGTAAAAAAAATAAAAAAATAACTAGATATACAATGTATAATAAATAAATGAATGCACGGATAGCAATTCTTTTCTTGGGAACCAGCCATCATCACTGCCAAATAGTGAGGTTGTGCAATACCCAGGCTGTCTAGTATTTCTTCTATACCACAATATTTCATGTCTCTTTATCTCACTCTTGTGGGTACTTTTTCATCTCTGCTTTTTATCTTTTAATCTAATTTTCCTTTTCTTCTTTCTTTTTTCTCCCTTTTTGTGTTCCGTATCTTGCACAAGCTAAAAGTCTAATGATTAAAAATAAGTACTGATTAAAAAAAACAGTAGTGCTTGTACCCAGCACATGCACTCACAAGGACAAATTAATCACTGGATAAGGTGTGATTCTAGGGATTTTTCTTGTGGTCAAAGATTGCATGATATCACATTCGCCACAGAAGACAAATTAGTGAATTGATATCCATGTGCCCGGAAACAACCATATTAATCTCAAATAAATGCTTATTTATTTTTTGTTCCTGTGTCTTTTAATTTTTTGCCAGCTACATTTACAAGCTGTAAGTTGTTTGATATATAAATAGCAGATTAGCAACTGTCTATCAAAGGCATGGGAAACATCCCCTCTCATGGAATGTCCAAGCAATGAGTATGCCACAGTCGAGGACAACAACTGCAACAGAGAAGAGAGACTAAACTCAATGTTTGACCAACTTTTTAATGTAACAGCAGTGGTTGAATTGTGCATTGGTTGCAGATGGTGAGGACAAGCACTTATATTCGGGGACCAGGGCTTTTAATAATCAGACTTTGACGCAGAGGAAGAAAGAGAAAATCGGAAAAGAAAAGGAGTATGAGAAAGACAGTAAAGCAATAACAAAGAAAGACAGCATGGATTAAAAATAGGGTGTGTGATAAAGGGGCAGAAAATGTAGGGTTGTGGCATAAAGAGGTATGATGTGGAATGAAGACTAGGCAGCTTTGGTATTTGGCAACCATGTCATTTGGTAGTGCTGACAGCAGGCTCCTAAGAAACACCTTTTTATTATTTTTTTTTTTATAAATTCAATATTGTGTAACAGCGAATGCAAATGAGAATGCAAAACATCAACAAAAAATAGTCTCTGCGTAATGAAATGCCCAGTCCGCGAAGGACAGATGTTGAATATGAGAAAACATGCACAGGATAAAGAAATAAAAAGTATGCTTAGAATTGTTAAAGTGAGCCACTGTCAGGAAATGGCAAAGATTTCAGGCATATCCTCATATGGTAAGAAATCAGGTATGGCAAAAGAGAGGCTCTTTTAGTGAATGGTGGCTCTCGTTTTCAGCCTTATGAATTGTTGCACACATACTATACATCCACAACATGATTCGGTCTTGGTGAATTCTGGAGGACAATCTAAGTCTGGGCCAATGATGGCTCTCGGTTTCAACCTTGATGGTTGGGGGCTGGGCAGATCATCAAGGACCATCTCAAAGCTTTTCAAGTGGGCAATCAGTTTTCCTGGTTTCATTGTGATAGCAATGCACAGCAAGAGATCTCAGCAAATCACTATTGTGTGACCCCCAAAGGCAGCTGTGTGACTGATCTCAAGGTCCCTAGGATAAAGGATGGTTATCATGGTTGCTCTGAGCTACACGGGCAGGTACGGGGAGAGCTCTAGGTGTAAACGTCCAGGTCCGTTCTCAGATGCCAGCTACCCCTCCAACCAGTTGTGTGCTTATGTTTGCCTATGGTCCTGTACAGTTCTCCAGTGCCTTTTGGATAGGTTGGTGCAGTACAAAGAGACATTTATACATATGTGTGATAGTCTGCAGGAAATTGCCACTTTCTGGAAGTGGTTGTGCATCACATTACCTGACCATGCATACAGTGGTTCTATGTATTCTGCAGCTTGTGCCATGTGCACATCAGCAGCACAACAATATTTTAGTGCTGTAAAGATTGTCATCTGGTATGGAGTACTTTATACTGCCAGCCTTTTGTCTCCTACCTCTGCAGGACTGGAACAGAAAGATACTCTTCTTAGCCAGTACCATTAATCTATACTAATATAATAAAGAGAGAGCCCAAACCTTTGAGGCGGGTAATCTCAGGAACCACAGCACCATTCACAACACCCAATACAGCGTTGGAAAGGGCAGTTGCAGCAGAAGGACATAGGCTATGCAGACGCCCACCATATACATTTAAAAGGTAAAAGAACCGTGCCAGCAAAGTAGTCCCTTGTGGGCGTGTCTCCGTTGTGCTGTGGGCGTGTGCTGCAGGCGTGACAAACGCTGGGGGCGTGTGGTACGTTCCGCCCTTCATGCTATGTCTCATATCGTGTGCAGTGGGCATGTGCTGGGGCGTGTGCGGGGCGCGGGATTACAGAAAAAAAATTGAGCGTTGTGCCCAATTTTTCATTGTTTTTTCTTCCCAGGTTTTGTACATTCCAGCTCCGGGTGTCCACCCTGCTCCCTTTAAATACCCCTGCACCCCATAATCATAACCCACCCTTACTCCTTAAAATACCCCAACACCCTTAAACACTAACCCATCTTAACCCTATAAATATACCCTGTACCCCAAAACCCACACCTATCCCTAAACCCTAAAACTACCCCTGTACCCCAAAACCAAAAACTAGCCCTGATCCCTATAAATACCCCTGTACCTCAAAACCCAAACCTACCCCTGAACCCTAAAAATACCCCATACCCCAAAACCAAAACCTAGCCCTGAACCCTAAAAATACCCTGTACCCCAAAACCCAAACATACCCCTGAACCCTAAAATACTCCTGTTCCCCAAAACCCAAACCTAGCCCTGAACCCTTAAAATACCCCTGTACCCCAAAACCCAAACCTACCCTTGAACACTAAAAATACCCCTGTACCCCAAAACCAAACCTAGCCCTGAACCATAAAAATAACCGTGTACCCCAAAACCCACACCCACCCCTGAACCCTAAAATACCCCTGTACGCCAAAACCCAAACCTAGCCCTGAACCCTAAAAATACCCCTGTACCCCAAAACCCAAACCTAGCCCTGAACCCTTAAAATACCCCTATACCCCAAAACCGAAACCTAGCCCTGAACCCTAAAAATACCCCTGTACCCCAAAACCCATACCTATCCCTAAACCCTAAAACTACCCCTGTACCCCATAACCCAAAACTATATCTGAACCCTTAAAATACCCAAACACCCCAAAACCTATACCTCAGTACCCCAAAACATATACCACTATACCCATACTTACCTTATCCAAACATAAAAAAAAAACATGCTTTTACCATTCATGCATTTACAACGAATTTCGTTGTAAATGTTTGCATGGTAAATCATATAAAATATAATGCCATGCGTTATAATGGCATTGCGGAGTCATGGTACTTTCGTAATGAAAGTATGCGGAGTGATGGTATGCGGAAAGAAAGTTGTGGAATAATGGGTGTTTACCCTCCCCCGGTAAGTACATTGGTGGCATGGAGGCCCACATCTCCAGCAACATACTCATATTTTTTCACCACCAATTTGAAAAATGCACAGGTCTCTCTCATTGATGGCCAGCACCGACATACACTTTTAGACACACCTCCCGCCACAAGTTCTAGAATTGCGAACCTTAGAGCTGGGGAGCTACGTTCGAATCTCGGCATCAGCTCAACATCCTGTGATTCCAGGCAAATCACTGTGTCTCCCCGCGCCTACCACAAATGAATGTGTTCCTCTGTAATGTAAATTGTGCTCATGCCATGTTGTTGAGTTCGCGCTATGTAATATTGCAATGAAAAATAAAGTAGGGAACCTCGAGTTCACACACTACTGAACGCGCACTCTTAAGTGCATCAGCAGTGCACTGTGAATCGAAGCGTTTCACAGGCCTGTCACAGATAAGAAATGCTATCAAAACGAAATCCTACAAAACAATATACTACTGGCCTGCAGCAATTCATACCCGGACTACGTCGGGACGGGCTGCTAGTTAACTATAAAGCTGGTTTGTTCCTTCAGTTTATATTTGTCCTCATTTTTGTGTGTTCTTCAGTTTGCAGACTTGACTGCAGCATCAGTCAAAACTATGCTGAATCTTGCGCCTTATAGATCACAATCATGAAGCAGGTTCACACAAAAAAATAACTAGACAATAGATAAAAGATGTCACATAAAATATTGGATTTATAATAGGCCACAACAAGTAACAAGTGGAGAGTTATTGGGTAGTATACTGACCAGTGGCAATAGCATATGGAAGATCAATATTAGATTTAGTTCAAGGAAACAACACATAACTTTCTAGAACAAGGGTCCTATTAGAACACAGGGCCTCATTACGATGTCGTCGGAAAGCAATGTGACCGGTTCCTTTTCAGAATAGTTTCCAACCGACTCGGGTTCGGCGAGTCCGAACAACTGATTACGATGTTTCTGAACACCGTTCAGTCTGACTCCCATTTACTTCAAGGGGAGCCTGTGTTCCAACCGACAACTCAGGCTCCCATTGAAAAAAAGGGTGGTTAAAAAAAAGGGTGGTTGTGGAGAACCTTGTACCGTTTGGCGGGCACCCCATGATGCTTGCCACACTGTGAATGGTTGTAAAGAGGGGTCCATGGGTACCCCCACGGGCATCAACCAGAGGCCTCCGGGTGATGGGGGGCCTGCTACAGACTCCCAAAGGTAATTTCCGACAGCCATTTGGTGTCGGACAGACCGATTCAGAAAGGCTGTCCATATCCAACATCGTAATACGTTGGTCAGAAAAACGGTCCATAAAGAGGTACGATTCAGATTCGACCCATTCGGAGCATCCGAATGCCAGTCGGAACCGATTCAGACTGACCGAACGGTTAACTTCTATCGTAATTGGTCGGTCAGAAATGTATCCGAGTCGGTCGGAAACATGGGTTCCGACATGGGTTAGGAAAATCAAAATGCAGGATGGAGCCTTTCCGACCGACAATATAATGAGGCCCTCGGTGTTGTGAGGTTGAAGTTTTGTGAAGTTCTTCAATATCAAAACTTGCAATGTTTACAAACATTTCCTGGATACTTTTGCCTGAGCAAAGATTTGTTTCCACTTTTCGAAATAATTTTCATTGCATAGCTAGTTTTCACTCTAATCAAATTGAAACAATTTAATTCCAAATGTTTTTCCTCTGAAAGTTTACATTTTGCATAGCTATTCTGTGCATAGGCCTAACATAGTAGAGGGCACCTCAGAGTAAAGAAGCGAGGAGGTGGTTCTGGGTCTCAAAGGGATTTTGGGAATTTAAAAAAGATGTATCAATGAGTAGGCTCGAGGAGGATCAGTGAGTGCAGTGAGTGGAGCCTAGAGAGACACAAATCTGGCACCAAAAGCTGTTAAACTAGCTTGGTTGCCTTGACCTATCAAATTACAGTTGCTGCATAGACTGATAACTAGGAAGTAGTGGCCTCTAGAAGGCACTGGCGAGAATAAGCAGTGAACTCTTGAGATACCGCGAGACCATCCAAGAAAGAAAGCAAAGCAGAGTGTTGAGGTCCAAGAATCTAGGTTATTGTGTAGAAAAGAAGACCTGCTTTGTTAAATCCAATTTAGCGCGTAAGAGACGTTGCTTATTTGGGCATGAAAATCTGTATATATGTGGCTATTTCACTTAGCCACATCTATTTAATCAGAATCCTACTGGGGGGCATTTTTAGCCTGACAGCTTTTAAAGGGATCAGACTTTCCAAACTCCATCTATCGGAACACTTGACTCTGTCGGACATTAATTTGCCCTTCAGCCTTTTACTGACATGGATGAAAATAACAATTTGCCCCTAAATTTCTTTATGTAAAAATGACTACATTATTATTTGCGGGACTCACATATTCAACAGATTTATGAACCTTTAAGGCACCCTTTAACTCACTACTTCCCCACTACATACTACCTCCCAAAATTATCTACAAACCTTCCTGCGGCCTAATAACGCCCCATATCACTTTTGTGTTTGACAATCACGTTCCCAACCATTTTCAGACATCTCTGTTTCATATTTTAAAGTTAATTTGCACTACCTGTAGCATTAAGGTGGCCCTATATTAAAGCAGCAGCATTTTGTATTACACTGCCCCGTTCTTCATAAATCGCGAAATAGCTTCCTTTATCAGGACTCTGTGTGTTTTTAGGTTTTGCCTATGCAGCGCTTACGCTGTCTCTTAGAGACATGATGTATTCAGGATATGTGGTACAAAAGGGGGTGGTGATGGACGGAGCATCTGAACCAATCAAACACTCACACCCAGTCAACAGATCTGGGTTTAATCCATCACCGTTCTTTAGCCCACTCTGCCACCCCAGTTCAGACATGGCCATATGCAAATCAGTCTGACCCTGTGCCACATGGGAACAGTCCAGCCTGAACTGCCAAGCCATGCCTTCCCTAGACCTGAAACAAGCTTCTGAGGACCGGTTTCTGGCATTTCAGCCGTCTTCAGCCCGGCTTGCTTGAATCCAGTGGCAAAGTGAGCAAGGGACTCACGTCTGAGCATACCCTACCAACTTATGGCGAACAAAGTGGTACAAAAGGGGGTGGTGATGGACGGAGCATCTGAACCAATCAAACACTCACACCCAGTCAACAGATCTGGGTTTAATCCATCACCGTTCTTTAGCCCACTCTGGCACCCCAGTTCAGACACGGCCATATGCAAATCAGTCTGACCCTGTGCCTCATGGGAACAGTCCAGCCCGAACTGCCAAGCCATGCCTTCCCTGGACCAGAAACAAGCTTCCAAGGACCGGTTTCTGGCATTTCAGCTGTCTTCATCCCGGCTTGCTTGAATCCAGTGGCAAAGTGAGCAAGAGGCTCACGTCTGAGCATACCCTGCCAACTTATGGTGAACAAAGTGGTACAAAAGGGGGTGGTGATGGATGGAGAATCTGAACCAATCAAACACTCACACCCAGTCAACAGATCTGGGTTTAATCCATCACCGTTCTTTAGCCCACTCTGCCACCCCAGTTCAGACACGGCCATATGCAAATCAGTCTGACCCTGTGCCTCATGGGAACAGTCCTTTCAAACAACAGTGGTCCCATGCACATTCCAGTACAACATCAATAAATATAGACGGAATCAATTCTATATTTTAGAATGACATGTCCAGCCGGACAGAGGTCCTTCACATTTACTTAATAAACAAAATTCCAGAATAAAACAAGGATACCTTCCACAAAACCCTGTGTGGTACACAAGCCTGTGCCCAACACTTGCAGGGTGTTGACAGTTGGTGATAGATAGGAAAGGTTTTAAGGCAAACAAGCGTTCTTCTGTTTACATGTTCATTACACAGAAATTATCAGGTCGCACCATTACAACAATTTAGCAATCAAATATTCGTATAAGGTGCTTAAGCAAGTCGACGGCGTTTTGGTCCCCCTAAAGGGTCATGGGGACCATCATCAGGACAAACAAATAATTGCCTTAATCGCTAAACCTCAAAATGCCAAGGCAGCGCTTGGATATTATCTGATCGAGTTAATACTCAGAATGGCCCGGACCTGCAGCCCCAGTTAGGACGTAGGTTGCCGTGTTACTGAATCGTAACCGGGCGGCGCCAGGGTAAGCCGGTATAGACGGTCATGGAGATGTTCCCTGGCGTCATATGGCCATGTCTGAACTGGGGTGGCAGAGCGGGCTAAAGAACGGTGATGGATTAAACCCAGATCTGTTGACTGGGTGTGAGTGTTTGATTGGTTCATATGCTCCGTCCATCACCACCCCCTTTTGTACCACTTTGTTTTCCATAAATTGGCAGGGTATGCTCAGACCTGAGTCCCTTGCTCACTCTTCCACTGGATTCAAGCAAGCCGGGCTGAAGACGACTGAAATGCCAGAAACCGGTCCTCGGAAGCTTGTTTCCGGTCCAGGGAAGGCATGGCTTGGCAGTTCGGGCTGGACTGTTCCCATGAGGCAAAGGGTCAGACTGATTTGCATATGGCCATGTCTGAACTGGGGTGGCAGAGTGGGCTAAAGAACGGTGATGGATTAAACCCAGATCTGTTGACTGGGTGTGAGTGTTTGATTGGTTCATATGCTCGGTCCATCACCACACTCTTTTGTACCACTGTATTCAGGATATGTGCATAAAGCTCTGCACACTTTCCGCCCATCTATTTAATGGGCTCTTGTCCCTGTCCTTTGTAAATGGTGGCTTTTCAATGGTGAATATGCTTAGTAGTCCCTCCTTAGTACCGCCTTGTCTCTTCTTGTAACCTCCCATGAGGACACTCCCTGTTACATGTGTTGTTACTCCCTAGGTTTTAATCACAGCCTCAAGGCACTGTTTTCTTAAATGGCGTCAGGCAGGACACACATTTGGTCCTAAGCTAGGCTGGCAGTGGTAACTTCACTCACTAAAACATCTCACATTTACATGAGCCTTTCTATAAATTTCCCTTCATCAGCTCCACGCAGAGTTTGACCTAATCTGAAATTAATGTTATAATTATTTCGTCACATTTCATAGCTACATATTGCATATATGGACATGGCTATACTTATAGTACTGTCTTGCATGCAATGCATTATGGGTAGAGTGGGTTTACCATATCTTCTGCAGGGTGCAAGACCATGGGGAAGATTTATGAAGGCCTTGCGCCACCGGTGCGTCATTTTTAACATGGGAAAAAGTGACGCACCGTCGGCGCAAGGCCTTCATAAATCTGCCCCCATGTGTGACCAAAAGAGGTCCCCTTTTGGCCACATATGGTACTGCACCCTGCATCATGGCTAGGTAAAAAACATTCTATAAATGAGTACTAGCATGCACACCTTCGGACTCTTTGTGATCAGGTTAACCTGAATGTAATCAGTGTATTCTGGTTGTGTGCTACCTTGTGACCTGACCTGCTCCTGTCAGGATAACAAACTCCAGAACGGGGTGTACAAAGACTTGTCCACACCACAAATTACACAATCCAAGACCCTATGGTTCAATCGATTAATATAATCAACATATATCAAAATGTCTAAATATAATTTGAGACTGCTTGGCGACTGCTTATCGAAGAGGTCACACTGTGAAATCAGCCCTGTGACGTGATGGCCGGAGTTCTACTGACAAACAAATTCCCCGAAATTCATTAGGAGCACGGCATTGGACACACAACAATGAATGTTATACTGTTATGTAATGCAATGTGAAGATTGTAACATGAACATTACATGAAATGCATAAATGTTGATGTTGAATTGTTTGTTTTTATATAAGCCATCATTAAGGGCAACTTTAGATTATGTGTACTAAGGAAGACAAATACATTTCCTAAATTATATTTAGAAATGTGATATATGTTGATTGCATTAATTTATGAACCTTGGGGTCTTGGGTTGGGCACCTTGAGGTGTGGACAAGTCTTTGTACAACCCGTTCTGGAGTAGGGAAAAACTTTGCCATTTATAATGCCAATAACTCCTACTTTGTAGACATGCGGTGCTGGTGCCTTGCTCACTATGGACCTCTAGGCGAAGTTTGCAGTACTGCACCTAGACATGCAGTGCTTGTGCCTTGCTCACTAGGGACCTCTAGGAGCAGTTTACGGTACTGCACCTAGGCATGCAGTGCTGGTGCCTTGCTCACTAGGGACCTCTAGGAGCAGTTTACGGTACTGCACCTAGGCATGCAGTGCTGGTGCCTTGCTCACTAGGGACCTCTAGTAACAGATTGTGGTACTGCACCGAGACATGCAATGCTGGTGCCTTGCTCACTAGGGACTTCTAGGAGCAGCTTGGGGTACTGCACCTAGACACGCAGTGCTGGTGCCTTGCACACTAGGGACCTCTAGGAGCAGTTTGCAATACTGCACTGAGACATACAATGCTGGTTCCTGGCTCACTACGCAAACATTTGCAATGCAGTAGGTCTCGCATTACTGAAAGTATGAGCTATTGGCGTTGCATTATTATTCGCAATGGCAATACCGCAAACTATCAGTAATGCGAGACCTCTTGCATTGCAAATGCTTGTGAAATGTCTGTCTTCCGACCGAGAACTATTGCAATGAAAGTAAGGACATTAATATAGTTTGCCACCAGGCACTGGTTATGGACTGTTTCACTAGTAAATTAATCATTAGCACATCACTGATTATTGAATTAAGAGAGTAATGAAGAACCGATTACCAATTTTCATTTGAGGCCCCAAACACAAAGCAGGCTGAGGTACTTTGCACGGACAAGCTTTAAAGCGGTGTTCATTGTATGTGGAGCGTTTCATAGGGTACGTGTTCATTTTATGGGGGTTTCATTGGGAACTGATAGAGAAAAGATTTTGTTTGAATTTGGTAAGTGGAGATGTTTTGCAAAAAGTACAAAATAACTGAAGCTTTTAATCTGCATTAAACTCCAGGTGGGAGCCACTATTGAAAGGTTAGTTACCAAAGAGCCTGGAGGATTAGGCCTCCACTCAATGCGCTTCCTTAGTGTGAAGAAGTGAGTGACTGTACTGGACATGAAGTTAAGTTGTGTGGAATGATAGCTGACCTGCAACCAATTCCCACCCTACTATGCTTAACTTTGCAGTTCCTGCATTCCCATTACTTACCAGGGTCCTCTGCATGTTAGAATTGGAAAGCAGCGAGACCGGATTGCAGGGGAGTAACGCAAGCCCCTGCAGCCCGTATGAGGCAGGGGGCCCCAACCCTTCAAGGGGCCCCATTCAACCCAAAGTCAATGCCTATCTGTGAGTAATGTAAGCGATGGGAGACTCGGGCAGCCCTTGTTACATTCTGCTGGGGCGCCATTATTTTAGGCCTGAAGAAGCAGGAAAATGTCACTCCTGCTTACCCCTGACCTGGCACTGGATCAAGCTTATGACGTCTGCCTCACGCCAACTCATTACGTCGGCGTGCTGACATCATGGTCGTCATTTATTGTGGTCAGAATAGATGGGTCGAGAGGGGACCACGTTCACTGCCACACCTCCCTGCGTTGTTACAAGTGCCACCTAAATATCCCCACCAACTGGATGGGTTTGGAGGGCGCTTTTAACCCGTTGACCGCGGAACAAATTCCGCGGCGGTGCGGGTGAAATAATGAGTGGGCGGGGTTCGGACGGCCCCCGGCCGTCCTCTGCACACGCCCACGCATGGAAGGCTTGGAAGCATTAAAAGTGAAATAACGAACGTATGTCTTGCCACCCAAAAACAACCCCTGCTATTATAAATTAGTTTGGATATTTTTGAGCTGTCAAGTGACTCATTAATATACCAATATTGTATTAACCGTGGTCGTTCTGTTCCACAGGTTCACGGATTATCTTTTAACTCAACCAAGCGTTTTTTGGGAGGCGGGCTTCATGGAAATACCCGGGAGTCTCATGCACCAATTTGTAGACAGCCGCGACCACGTCCTAAAAATATGCCCTTTGGTTAAGACTCTATTTCTTCCGCTAGCTTAATCCTTCACGGATGAGCTAGTGCCTAAAGAATGCTTAATGTGATGTCTTTTCTGCAGCCTTCCACGAGCGGACAATCCTCAGCGAGCCAATGAAAGAGGGCGCCGTGTACAATCGGAACTTTCACACCAAAACCCAGACTGGTGGACAAAGCGCCTATTGATGCGTGCCTCGGGCCTAGGATGCGACGGATCTTTGAGCCAGTGCACTGCATGTTACGGCTCAATTTAATGTGACCGGCAAGGACGAGGAGAATTACAAACGGGATTAGAAAATACTTATGTGAGAAAAAAAAGAATTTCTTGGTGCTGGTAAGAGCAGTGCATCTTAGTCTCACAAGCTAGGCCAAGGAGGGACCAACAATTTCATTTTTAATGCATGAACAACGCAACACAAGTAATGTATTCATCACAAGTCAGTCATGACATCTTGATCTGAATATTAAACATCTATGCTAATGCAATGAAAGGAAAATATTGTGACTACCACAGTTCTACTTGCATTGTAAGGGTTCTGCTTCTCTGCTGAAACATGGAAGCCATTATTTTTGAATTGTATTCAATGTAAAGCTGCCCTGTACAAATGTCTCAGTCATAAGAGGGTATTATGCAGTGTTAATGCTGTTAATCCATGGATTCAGCATGACTTTATAAGCATGTCATAGAGCTCAGGAGTCACACTGCATCAGTGCATCATGCTTGCTGTCTGTGAAGGAAGCAGCGCTACATTTCTGCAGGGGGTGGGCACCGGCTAACATTTTTAGGTTTTCGCTTGAGATAGAGCATGCCCTGTCGGCTAAATAATTTGTAAACAAAAAAAAGCTTACAACAGGTTTTGATCCCGCCTATTACCTACCATTGGTTGGCTTCGGCATCACTCTCATTTCCTTGCTTCGTATTGGTCAGTGCCTTCTGCTCGCCTCCTGTGTCCTCCAGGCACTTCCATTGTTTGTCCCTGCCACGAAGCATGGACTAAGTACAGCTTCCTGTCTGCGGCCAGTGTCATTCAACTGGCCACATGCTCCTGCAGGTACTTTTGTTTTCATTTTTTTCCATGCACTCTATAAGAGTGCACGTGTCTTCAGTCCATCCCCCTCCTGCTCATCTTCTGACCTACTTCTACAAAATTCCTCCCCCACTCCTGCTGTCTGATGTGTTGCTGTTCTCTTCCTCACTCCCCTGCACGTCCCTCATGTTGTTTCACCCTCCTTCCGCTGTCCATTGTGTTGCTCCTCTCTCCCTCCTTCCCCACACCTCCCACATTTGCACATATTGCACAGAGGCGTGGAATACTGTACATCATGGCTGAAAGAAAAAAAGTTTTATGCCACAGTCAATAGCTGGACACATCATTGCTCTTTTGTTTCTTTACTTTAAGTCATGGTGGGCAGCAGCCTGTGCTGCATTGCAACATGTCTAAAAAGCATTGCCAAAGCCAATAATTGTTGTATAGGGAGGGCCACTGGAATTATGGGGCAAGAGAGGGCCAAATTATGCAGCATGACATGGCACATTTTGTGATAGTATCAGTTTATTACTTTGTTATTTTTTACATGTAAAACGGTCTGTACACAGGTTTCACCTTATTAGTACTAGTTTAAAACCCAAATACAGCAATATGCAACTGAAAGGGGAACAGACAACCTTTCAACCTTTGCAAAGTGCCTTCCTCTGCACAACAACACGTCGCAGCATTTTTAGTAACTTTTGTTCCGTTTGTGCTAGAAACATAATTTATTTTTTGTTAAAATATGCAAGTGATGCAGCAGATGATGGAACATGACACAACCTACCTACTGTCTAATACGCCGATTCACATAATAGACGATAGCAGGGATTGTGCTGATCATCCCTGCTTAAGATCCTGATAAAACATCAACCTGCATTCCAGCCTATCTTGGCAGATCAAGCCCCATGCACGTCCAACCCATCCGGTTGGTCAGCATAGAGAACTTGGGTGCTGTCCACCTCTTCTGGCGGTAAGCAGCCATGACAACGCAGGCTTGCCATTCCGACGCTGCTATTACAACGCAAGTCGTTAGAACGACTTGCACTGGAGGGCGCTGTTGGTAAAGGAATAGTTTAATTTTCTATTCCAACACCTTCCCTACTGTAACGTGGGCTGGAGTTGGAAAAGAAAATTAAACTATTCCACAATCCAGCACCTACAGCGCAAGTAGTTGTAACGACTCGCGTTGTAAAGGATGCTTTATAATGGCAGCGCGGGGTAAAGCCCGCATTGTCATGACATACATCCCTTCTGGCTGCCCCTCAAGATTCCTCTCTATCTCCGCCCTTCCTCTCATCACATTCCACAAATAGCCAACATCCCTAATCTCTTGATTCTGGGATTTGTATTCCACTGTTGGCAGTAGGAGCCTTGAACACCTTCTGGGAGGGAGCATGAGTTATTAAAATTGAAGATCTAGAGAAAGAGTTCCAAAGACTGTGCGTAACTCTTCATACCACATTCGCTGTTCACTCAAAGAATTAATAAAACAGTAATTTACCCATCCTGCCCATTGAACAATATGCCTAACAATGAATTATACAGAACCCGTTATCCAAGAGTGATTGTAACAAGGAAAATGGTAAGACCATGACAAAAATAATCCCAGACAATTTCAATAAGGTTGTGCAGAAGCATAGCACACCAAACAAGGCAGAAATGACGGAACATTGAAGGACGCCATTATTGTTCTGAGCCCCACAAATCAGGTAGGGTTCAGAACAAATAACTAATATTGTAGAATATATGCTGATTTCCCTAGTCCATAGGTTCTTCTAACTAATATAGTTAACCTTCCTGCCTTATCAATCTTATTTTACAATGGAATGCTGTCAGCAAACATCAACGGGCTGGTAGGACACACAATTTTTTTAAAGAGACTGACCAACAAGGAACTCACAAATAGTAATTGATATATAAACAGAAAAGGCCTACAGCTATCATTTGTTGGATTTCCT
Source organism: Lissotriton helveticus (assembly GCF_964261635.1). Lineage (NCBI taxonomy): Eukaryota > Metazoa > Chordata > Amphibia > Caudata > Salamandridae > Lissotriton > Lissotriton helveticus. Next base: position 610,617,605 of record NC_136071.1, on the reverse strand, counting down.
GTACAAAATAATGGAGGTCTATAAAGAGACCAGGTTGTAGTAGGTTGATTAGAGCCTTGTCGGATGCAGCAGTAACACCAATATTTGCCGAGGGTTTTCTCTCACCTCCTCTTAAGATAAACGCTGCAACAGGAAATGGCGGACATAGTATCATGCTAGTTTTTAACATCACTAAGCCAGAACTCTTTCCTATGAATACATACTGTTCTCCAGAGGTGCTGAGCCACAGTGAGACACAATGGTGTATCTACCACATTAATCACCTACAGAATCTTTTTGTCAACAAAATTGCAATATTTATTCAACATGTACAAGGTGGTAGGATCACTAACAGATCTAAAATTTGTATTGCTTGGGCAAAGCCGAAGAGGTAAATATTGTTATAGTGCACATAGTGTTCCCCCTCCTTTAAATATTGCCTGTGCTGTTTTAATCTAAATTGTTCAAGCAAGGGGACAAGACAGTGACCGATTTTATTTGGTAGGGCATTCACCATAGGATGTTATTTAAGAAGATCAACACTACCAGGGGCAGCGTAGGCTAAACTTGATAGATGTTGCCTTTCATCACAAGGTATAATCATATTCCAGATATATCTGTAACCCTTAAGCCATTGAGGTGCCTACATGGCGAGATGAAGACATGTTCTATATTTACGTGTGATCCCCATGACTGGGGTGCCTAGACCTACATCATCAATCTTTGGAAGTGGATGTGGCCTAGTGGCTAGAGCGGTCGACATCGAAGCTGGAGAACCAGGTTTGAGTCAGGGACGCTCCACATCCTGTTGCCAAGAATCTATCCAAGATTTCTCTTAGGGTCTAATCAGCTCCGTACCTTGGTTTTAGAATGAAGGAGGTCTGGTATCTCTGTCTCGGGACTCGATTTCCCAACAACCCGCAAGGGGAGCTTGGAAACACTGGAGCTGGATTCTTGGCAAGAGAAAGGACAGCTTCTCTGTCAGTGCGTCAGCTGGAGGGTCGGCTTCCTTCGGCACTTGCTGTAGCGAGCTGCATCGGGCAAGTAGATAGTCGAGCTGCCCCGAACCACCGTTTGTTTGCTAGGGAAAGTGTAGGCATATTTATACCTTGAAGGTGCCTGGTTTGACGTAAAGTCGGATATAATAACGTCACCAAAGAACCCAAAGGGAATGGTAGTTCTTTGAAAACTCCATGATTTCTAGGACAAATCAATATTCAAGAAAGGGGATGTCCCTGACTGCTGAAGCCGAGTTTTCCAAGAAATTGTTGTGGCTTTTTGGAACTAGTGGAAGTAGCCATGCCTGTATTTGGACTGGATGGGTTATGTCTAAATATGGTTATGATTTCTAGGCCTATAAAAGGGCAAGGTGAATTATACCTATTATACCTATATAAGGGCATCAATCATTAAGTAACTTACGCTTGGATCCTAAAACGCTACACAGCACTGTGATGCTGGGCAACTCATTGAATCTCCCCGTGCCTAAAAAAATGAATGTGGCCATCTGTAACAAAACTGGTGCTCATGTAAAGCGCTCTGACACCTTCGGGTTGAGATCGCGCTATAGAAAATCCCCCCCAAAAACAAATCTTGCCACTTTTCTTGAATGCATTTTTGAGCAGTGTTATAAAGGATGTTAAGTTATTGGTAAAGCTGATGGCTTGAAATCATGGGTCTCGTAGGTGTATCAACACTGTGTGATGTATGTTCAGGTCACTTTCCTCTCATTTTGCCACCCGCATTACCTGCATCATGAGGACGTGAGTATCTTTGTGCTTCTGCTCCTCTCCACAGCAGTTGTTTCTTCTTGCGCCCATCTCTTCCTTGTACTGGTAACATAATTGCTCTTGCTCAAACATTGAAGGGTGGTGTAATGTCATCTTGAGGTATCATTAACTCATATAGTCAGCAGTTTTTTTTTATAGTTACTCTGCCTTAAAGCATCCCTGCCAATTTGCCAACTGCACTACCTCCCACCCTGAATACAGGAGTCTGCTCCTCCTGCCCATACTGCTCCATCCAGCCCACACAGGCCCAATTAAATTGTAGCAACCCAAAGACCTAGCATGCATCAGACACATTTTCATCTTGGAAACTATATCAAGCATCCCCCGGGTGACCTCACCCAGGTTTTCAAGCACAATGCAAAGGAGACTAGGGGTTTGCCTGACTGTATCTACCAGTACCTGGAAAGGCCAGACACATGCCCCTGCTTGATAGTCTTCAATGTCGGTAAAACATACTCATCTTTGGCCCTATCATCGTATCGGTCAAATCCGTCTAGGGGTTTACTTCTTTGGACTCCTTGTTCCTCTTAATGAATATCACACAAAGCGACATCACTCGCCATATTGGTGAAACTCTACATGTGCAAATACTGAAGACTTAATTACCATAGGCCGCCACTCTATATATCTATTCCATCTGCATATCTCACACCATATCCCTTTATTCTCCAGCACCTTCTTTTCACTCTCTCCTTATGTGCACTTCCTCCTATCTCATTCACTTTACCTCTAACACACACGCACTCACTAACCTGCAATCCTTTTCATTTACTTTCGCCTTGTAAATTTTTTGACAACTGTATATCATCTTCACATACATTTGCACAAAATCACAATTGCAACTGGAATACGTGACCATTGCTCTGTGCTCTCTGCAAAGAGGCCAAGGATTGGATGGCAGTGTAGAATATATGACGGAATTCCGAATGCGTTTTTCACGCATGCCTTCGGAACTCTGCCATTTGAACAAATGCATCCTTAGCACGCATTTGTTCTGCACGCAAGTAGTTTTAATGACTTGCCTTAAGCGAATTCTGGCTATTGGAATAGTTTAATTTACTATTCCAACTCCAGTCTGCGCAACAGTATGGAAGGCGTTGGACTTTAATTTGAACACCACTCCATCATTGCAGCCCTCTAAAGCAAGTCATTGTAATGTGTGTAAAGACACATTTGTTCTGTTGCTGGCACTGTGAAGGCACAGCGTGGTTCTGGCTTCGTCCTAAAGGATGATTAGCCCCCAGCAACACTTTTACCCCGCTGTTGCATCACTTTTGTGACACAGTGGCATCGTAAATAATGTGCCACGTTGCAACACATTTACAACGTGACGCATCTATGGAGATGCGTCACGTTGTAAAGCCCTGCACTACGTTATACCTGCATCAGGTTTAATGTATGCAGGTTGGGTGTTCTGATGTAAGAAAACCTTGTCAAAGTGACGCAGTAAAATCTACAATATTTCAGTGCGTCACGTCTACAACGCCACAGCGTGAAAACCTTATGCCTGCTTCAAGCAGGCATAAGGAGTGACGCAGAATAATAGGAATAGGCATTCCTGAGCGTTGCTGGAGTTGCGTCATACTTCAACACGACCCCAGCAAAGTGTTGCCTTTACGCCAACAGATGCGTCACGCATCTGTCCAATCCTTGCGTCATGGTGTGCCGCATTGTAAATGCAACACATCCATGGTATCGCAAGGGTTTTTTTGCGGGACGCAAATTAACTAGCGCATCTCTGCTGATATGCAGAGATATGTCAGTTCTTGTAAATCTGCCCCAGTGTACTCTGAACACCGTTTTGACACAGTGGCGGGTACTGTAAGAAACTCATGCAGCCTTCACCGCCATATCCAGAACTCTCAATTGTGGCCAGTTACAAATATCTGGTGGGTACTCACTTTCAAAGTAGGCACTATGCAAGTGTAAAAAATAGGCTACGTGAAAACAAAATATAGGAACACATGATCCTGGAAATAGCTAACACACTTAGGGAAAGCGAGATTAAGTAAAACATCTTAACTATAAATAGTAACTAAATAGCTGACATAGATTACCTAAAACGCTTTTTGCATTTATTATTGATGAATTGATCTGTGTTTTTGCCATTACAACTAAGAACATTAATAAAGGGCCCCATAGGGACCACTTTTATTGTCTGCTTTAAAGTATTATCGAGTAGAACCGGCCCATTTAAAGTCCTGACCATACCTGACAGTATTGTCATAAACCAGAGCACATGTGAAATGCTTTGACGAAGAAAGGCTAGCAGCTGCACAGAGCCACATGGCACACGTTTTTTTTCACTTTTTAAGCTCTGTGCTATTTAAGAACACAAGGGCCAAAGCGAGCCCGAGCCTTTTGAGCAAATCTCCCTACTTAATCCGCATGACACTCGAATATAATGCTTACTGCAAGCCTTGGAAAGATTGAACAAGAATACACCCTGTGTAGGCTGTGAGTTTATTGACAAACTTTTGTGAAGGGGGAGAGAGCCACATTTAAAACGTCTTAAATCTAGAGCAACAGTGTCATTAGTGGTCCAGATGCATTTTGATATTTGGGGTCTTTGTAATATTTCAACAGTCAAGCACCGTTCTATGATTAGTAACTTCAATGACATACATACCTCTGTTCCAAAGCAGCACTTCAAAGATGGTCAACCTTGGCCATACCACCAAATCAGCTTCATGTTTCAAACCTCACAGAAGTACGAAGTTAGTGTTGAAGCGCAAAAGTCCAATAACTGTAAAGGGGGAAGGCTGTGAGTTCCTGCTGGGGTAACTGTGATGACGCAATACAAATACCCAGAGCTTCTCCTTGAACCCTGCCCCTTTCACATTTCGTCACATTGTGTCACAGGGAGAGGCGGGATCTGTAAGTCTTGTTGATCACACTCTGCCCTGTAACGAGGTGGGAATAGGTGGGTTGCATCTTCACAGTTTGACACACAGCCTCAAGAAACACAGGGCTTAAGCCTCACACGCCCTGGCTGTGTTGAATTAGCGAGGTTCAGTGTTTAATTTGAGCAGGTGGTTTTCCGGTGCTCGCCACTGGCGCTCAATTGTTAACACCAGAACTTGTGACGGTCTGCCACAAGGTGGCGCTGTCTTGCTAATTTAGAAGATAGCAGAAGATCGAAAGATGATGCATCGCGAACACTTTACTACATTGACCAGAGTCCTTAGGGGCGACACCGCCGGTGTGTGAGTAGTGTGCGACCCCACCCCCATTTGTAACTTTAAAGCTCCCTTGAGCAGCGGGCTGACGAGCCTGGGATCCCGCACCTACGCGCCTGAGTGGTACTATACCTGGCAGTTATTGGCAGCCATCGGCAACCCCAGTACACAGCCTATCCCTGCTGATGATGGGTAATACCCCGAAACACGTGTCCAGGGATGGCGAAGACAGCGAAGATAGCAGAAGATCGAAAGATGATGCATCGCGAACACTTTACTACATTGACCAGAGTCCTTAGAGGCGACACCGCCGGTGTGTGAGTAGTGTGCGACCCCACCCCCATTTGTAACTTTAAAGCTCCCTTGAGCAGCGGGCTGACGAGCCTAGGATCCCGCACCTACGCGCCTGAGTGCTACTATACCTGGCAGTTATTGGCAGCCATCGGCAACCCCAGTACACAGCCTATCCCTGCTGATGATGGGTAATACCCCGAAACACGTGTCCAGGGATGGCGAAGACAGCGAAGATAGCAGAAGATCAAAAGATGATGCATCGCGAACACTTTACTACATTGACCAGAGTCCTTAGGGGCGACACCGCCGGTGTGTGAGTAGTGTGCGACCCCACCCCCATTTGTAACTTTAAAGCTCCCTTGAGCAGCGGGCTGACGAGCCTGGGATCCCGCACCTACGCGCCTGAGTGGTACTATGCCTGGCAGTTATTGGCAGCCATCGGCAACCCCAGTACACAGCCTATCCCTGCTGATGATGGGTAATACCCCGAAACATGTGTCCAGGGATGGCGAAGACAGCGAAGATAGCAGAAGATCGAAAGATGATGCATCGCGAACACTTTACTACATTGACCAGAGTCCTTAGGGGCGACACCGCCGGTGTGTGAGTAGTGTGCGACCCCACCCCCATTTGTAACTTTAAAGCTCCCTTGAGCAGCGGGCTGACGAGCCTGGGATCCCGCACCTACGCGCCTGAGTGGTACTATACCTGGCAGTTATTGGCAGCCATCGGCAACCCCAGTACACAGCCTATCTCTGCTGATGATGGGTAATACCCCGAAACACGGGTCCAGGGATGGCGAAGATAGCAGAAGATCGAAAGATGATGCATCGCGAACACTTTACTACATTGACCAGAGTCCTTAGGGGCGACACCGCCAGTGTGTGAGTAGTGTGTGACCCCACCCCCATTTGTAACTTTAAAGCTCCCTTGAGCAGCGGGCTGACGAGCCTGGGATCCCGCACCTACGCGCCTGAGTGGTACTATACCTGGCAGTTATTGGCAGCCATCGGCAACCCCAGTACACAGCCTATCCCTGCTGATGATGGGTAATACCCCGAAACACGTGTCCAGGGATGGCGAAGACAGCGAAGATAGCAGAAGATCGAAAGATGATGCATCGCGAACACTTTACTACATTGACCAGAGTCCTTAGGGGCGACACCGCCGGTGTGTGAGTAGTGTGCGACCCCACCCCCATTTGTAACTTTAAAGCTCCCTTGAGCAGCGGGCTGACGAGCCTGGGATCCCGCACCTACGCGCCTGAGTGGTACTATACCTGGCAGTTATTGGCAGCCATCGGCAACCCCAGTACACAGCCTATCCCTGCTGATGATGGGTAATACCCCGAAACACGTGTCCAGGGATGGCGAAGACAGCGAAGATAGCAGAAGATCGAAAGATGATGCATCGCGAACACTTTACTACATTGACCAGAGTCCTTAGGGGCGACACCGCCGGTGTGTGAGTAGTGTGCGACCCCACCCCCATTTGCTAATTTAGAGGTGACCACAACAGCAGTCCATTATTCATTCAATAAACATTAAAAATGACTATTATTTTCCACCTAAGCCATTCATATAGCTTTGGGGGGCCTAGCATAGTCCATTTTGTTACACTTGTAGGAGTGTGATGGTTAGTAGTTGTGCTGTTACTAACTCTGGCAACATACGACAATGTCTCAACGGGAATCACTGAGGGTAAGTCATTTAAGAAATAACCAAATTATAAAACATAAATTATTATGTTGTATAATTAGATTATTTCCTAAATGAATTCCCCTCATTGTTCCCCGTTGAAAGTTTGTCGTATGTTGCTAGTATAGCCCAGCTCTCGACTAGGGCTACGGGTGTCTCCTGTGGTTGTTAATACGTTACTAACATTGGCAGTGTGTGGTGCAAGCTGCAGTGGCCTCCTGACGAGAACCCTGGCAATTATATTTTTTTACAAATTAAACACTGGTGAATCTGCACCATGTTACAGGGGATGTGGTCCTAAAGCCTAGTGTAATAGATGAATTCCACAGATGACCAGAGGTAGCCAGGTAGTATTTCCATGTATGAGGTTTATTGGTAATTAGTTTCAGGTTCCATACAAGTCTTTAGTAGGTCTTAAGAAGATCATATGGAAGGTCCCACCAGGAGCTGGATGGTTGCTGCTCCGCCCACTCTCTTCAACTGTCATCCTCCACACACAACCAGGCACACTCACATTCTACTCTCTCAGTCATCAAGCAATCCAACATTCCACGCAGACATCACATTCATTATGGCTGAGCAACTAAGAAGGAGATGATTCAAGGTACAACACCTAGCAGGCTACAGAGGGCCAGGGCTGAAGTAAGGTAAGCCCGGCAAAAAATGCGACAGGAAATACATGCGCTCTAGTGCATGCGTCTGCAAAAAAGTGACTGATCTCTTCAACGAGTGACAATGCTGCTAGCATTTCCGGGGGGATATCACTAATAAAAAAAAGATGGCAGAAACTGAGGAGGAGCGAAGCCCCTTAGCCCACTGAAAGGAACCACCACTGGCTATCGAATTCCCATTCACTTGTCAACAAACAAGGCATCCACCTAGAGGCAATCCTTTCTTTTGAGTTTCAGTTATATATATCATCGACACTTGCTTCTGTACTATTCAGCTATAATTCTATTTTTCAGAACTGCTTTTTTGCAGTTGCGCAAATAGATTGCAAATTCACATCTAACTCATGTAACTAGCGGCGCAATAACTGTAAGCTGCAGCATATATCACACAGAGAATGTACGGAAGACTGCGCCAACATGACAAAAGTTCTTGCGGTCCCTGGCCATCAAACTGAAGGTTTTAAATATGTTCTGTAGGAAAAGAGAATACACAGCAGATACTCATCTGGCGCCATTTAGTGGAAATGGCCTTATTAGCTGCCTCATCATTAATAAAGACAGTTGCTTTGTTATTAAATTCTATAAATAAACACGTTGCAACACGAGTGCAGAGCCTTTAAAAAGCGCAAGGCAGGGAGAATAATGATTCCCCTGCCACCCACATCCTGACAGGCCTGGCTTGCTCTTCTAAATGTGGCTCTGTACATTGCATAATGCACAGTGGCAAAGCAATGCAAAGCTGCTCTGCAGTACTCATTAGTGAGATCTGTCTTGCCTATTACCAATGGCAATGGAATCAGGTGCCATATGTCTTTTAGGACGGAGGGGCCCGCCACCTTTCCTTTTTGCAAACATGAAGAGAGTCTATCAGGCTGCGCATTGGTCAGCCAGACAAACATTCTTTTTGTTGAGGTCAGGCAGCCAGGCACTAGATATGTTCTAAATGGAAAACGACCTTTACAATGCGGTCAAAACACCGCAATACATTTACATAGCTGTTTTTACAACGCAAGTCATCACTGCGCTGGATGGCGCTCTAGACTAAGAAGTAGTGTGATTTACCATTCCAACACCTTCCCTACTGTTACGTAGGCTGGAGTTGGAAAAGTAAATCATAATATTCCTAAGTCCAGCGCCCTCCAGCGCAAGTCATTGTAACGACTTGCGTTGTAAAAACAGCAATGTAATGCACCTCGATCTAAATGATCGCATTGTATCATCATACATCCGTGCTAAATGCACAGGCGCCTGACTGCTTGAACTGAACTTTGCCAGGCTAAGGATTTCACAGCCCTGTGGGTGAGACCTCCTCAACCCAGCAAAGTGCCTTGAGGTCCTCCCCCTTATGACGAGCGTGCACTTCACAAATAGACTTCAATCACAGCGCTTCGGTTTTAAGCCCTGAAGTGCCCAGGGTCGAGTGTCAAACAGTGATACCACGTCACAGAGTTGGGAGGGGTCAGCAACTCTCACTGACCCCATCACACTCTGGGATGAGTCAGGCACTGCCACCTCCACTGGGCAGCAGTCCCAACCCTCCAGGCACCTCCGAGGCTTCCCTCCGACTACCCGAGATCATTGCCGCAGCCTGGTAACATTTCTTTATTTTTTAATGTTTGGTGCATGCATGTGTGTATGAATGTATGTGTATCAGTATGTGCGTTCTCTGAATGGGTGTGTGCGTGTGCACGTGCTGGTGTATGGTCGGGGGTATGTGTGCATGCTTGTGAAGGAACGTGCACGCAGATGGGTGAGAGTGTATGTATGTGCAGCCGCGGTCGGTAGGGGAGTACCTGCCGGGGCGTTGACGTGGGGAGGGGGAGGGGCGGGGGGGTAGTAATGTATGGATAATAGAGGTTTGCAGGTGAGTAAACATTTAAATAAATCAAACGAATTTCGTTGCGCGCACTGCATTGCATTTGGGGATGCAGTGCACGCAACAAAATTTGTTTGATTTATTTAAATGTTTACTCACCTGCAAACCTCCATTATCCATACATTACTACCCCCCACCCTGCCGCTCCCCCTTCCCACGTCACCGCCCCGGCAGGTACTCCACTACCGACCGCGGCTGTGTATGTGTGCGCGTATATTGTGTGTGCATATGTGCGTGTGCCCATTCTGGCCTCTGGTTGCTGATGGCTGTAGGAGGCTATGACTGAAGGTTGGTGGGTGCCCGGCTTCTGCTCCACGGTATGTACCCACTTGTAAGGGTCGGTAGTGAGGCGAGCGTGCCATAGGGAGCAAGTTCCATACAATGTCACTGATAGACAGCGACATCAGTTGCTGACCATACATGCTCAGATTCCCTGCACTGTGCAGGAGCTCTCTCATACACCAGCAAATCCTGAATGATAATAACGCATTTCGACATATTTTTTTTATAAACCATGTTAGGCAGAGTGTACCAATCCCTTAGAGAGGCCCCACACTTAGCCTTAGTCTTCTACAACACAAGCTTTCTTGCATCTAAAGGAGTGATCAAAGATATGACGTCGGTTGTGACTCAAAGCTTATGCACCCAGGAGCGAAGTGGAAAGATCAGAAAATGAGCACGTGCAGAATGGTTGAGCAGGAGTTTTGGAAATTAAGTGAACAAAAATGCATAACTCAGCAGCAACTTCAAACTGTATAGATGTTTGCCTTTTTAATGAGAAATGAAAAGCATAAAAACACGTCAGTATGAGCTGTGTTGGCAAACTAAATTTAAACAGTGGATTAAATATAAAATATAGAGGGAACAAGCACAGAGTGAAGGTGTTTCCTGCTCACGTGTGTAGGCTCTGCAGGCTCTGCACAGACACGATCCATAAAGACATCTGAAGCAACCTTCCCTGGTTGTGAATTGGGTAGTGGAAAGTAGAGAGGGCCAGACTGGGGGACCAAAAGCAGCCCTGACATAAATGCTTAAACCAGACCCGCTCTCTTCGTCTTCGAGGGAGGGAGAGAGAGAGAGAGAGAGGGAGAGAGAGAAAGAGAGAGAGGGAGAGGGAGAGAGGGAGAGAGAATGGGAGAGAGTGAGAGAGAGAGAGAAAGAGAGAGAGAGAGGGAGAGAGAGAAAGAGAGAGAGGGAGAGAGAGAGGAAGAGAGAGGAAGGGAGAAAGAGGGAGAGAGAGAGGGAGAGAGGGAGAGAGAGAGAAAGAGAGAGATTGTACAAGGAGCGCAAGGCCAATCGGGCTCTTGGCTAATGCATGCCAACTGTTGTGTGTGGATCGCTTGCCCTCGATTGCAGCCCGATTGCCACATCACATTTCCAAAATGCAAGCAGTAGTCAGACTAACAACAGGGATGAAAGCTCCTTTGTCTCAATACATAAGGCGGAAGGACAGCTGCACCTCCGACCTTGGCCTTGAATGCGGCTAGCACCCCTGAGAGAGATACCATACCAGAATATGATGACTCCCACACCACGAACTGCGCTAATGAAAGGCCAACGTATCCACACCCCACACACAAGTCCCTGCTTGAGGTACTCCTGCATGGGATGCCCTTGACACTTAAGTAAAAAACAACTTATACGTCCAAACGTTGCACACACATACGACTCATTGCTCCGAGCTGTGGCTTATCTTCCACATAATTGCCGCAGGTCAGAAGAGTGCCCATTCTACGAGGCACACAAACGCAATGCCAGAACATCCCGGGCACAGGCACAACCCCGGTCGCGTGGAACTGTACCGTGCACGTATGCTGCATATGTTGGGAGCACTGCCACTGGCAGTGTTGTGCATCAGTTACCATCTGAGCTTCCGTCTTGCGTACATCACCTGCGTCCAGCCCTAGTTCCACTGTCGATCATGCACATTCGAGTGGCCCATGGATGTCTGCCTATCCAACACAACAGTAGCTCAACTGGATTATGACTTGTATGTGTGCCCCCAGTTGGTCCACGACCAGGAGTGAAACCGTGATACCAGTGCATGGGATGCCTTGATATCTGGAATATGTGCTGGGTGTTCGGCATGGGAGATTGCACAAGTCCTCATGCGCAGTGACCACATCGAGGCGCTCCCCTATTGGGCTGTGTTGCGGATTGGTGAAACGGCATGGATGGAGCACATCTGTCTGGACCAGTTAATGGATTGGCTCTCCCTCGTGTTCATAGAACTCGACAATGACGTACTTTTGGAACTGATTGCCCAGGATGCTGCGCTCGCATTCATGGACGAGTAACTACGTTCCTGCAGCCACACTGATTTTAACCCAGAACACAGGTCCCAACATCTTGTTGCATCTTGGAGGAATGGTCACATAACCCACCACAACAGTGGACATGCCTGCATTCGCCTGGATTCAGAATGAATGTGAGTGCACCTATACTTGTTGACACATACCTGTGCAAGGTGAGGCAGTCCCATGGGCGGAGCTTCCCAGTGTCGTTTAGCAACGTTCCAAAATCAGATATACTGCTGGAGGGAGAGTACGCACATGAAAATGTAGTACTACATGTGACCTTGTTGGACCCTTTCACCTGCTCACTGTCAGAAGAGCAGAAAGTCGGCATAGTCTGGTGGTACAGCACTATGCAGATCCCATGAGCTGTGAGTTTTGTCCCCTGACTCTGGGCAATGAGAAGACGCCAAACATCACATGACTCGTCCAGCAAGGCAAGGTGGGCTCAGACCATTGCCGTCCGTAATATTGGTGTTAATTTTTGCCTCCCCATTGCTTGCTCCTCCACAAGTTCCTATGCTGCCTGTTAGTGTCTGAAGCACTGGTCTGCATGTTATTGCCCTTGTCTTGCCCGTACTGACACGCACATGCTAATAAAGTCTACGCAACTTCACTATTGTTCAACTGGAATGAGTGTTGATTAGAATTACTAATCGTGTGCCTCAATGAGCATTGTCCGTACACAGTTAGGGACTGACTAATGCATTTCACCTGGGGGTGAGTCCATATTGACAGCTCCACCTCTGTGAGCCAGACATTGTTGTTGGGATAGTTGCTGGTTGACCTGTGCTCTTAAGTGTCTTCAGCAATGTGAGTATGGTGTGCAACTTCTTGCCATGTGGATCAATGTGATCCATCAAGACAGGCTGTGTCCACACAGTTGAGTGTGAGTGGTTATGCAAAGAGATGTTCTGTTGTCACATGTGATGGGGGACACTACTTTAGGGCTCCCACCGAATGTGACATTTTTATACATAACCCTATTTAATACATGACCTTGGGGCTACGTTGGGGGTTGCGAGATTGTTGTTCATGAGCAATGAGGCCACATGTAGTTCACACCTTCACAGTCATCTAATTGGCCACGTGGGTCTGGGTCAAGCATGCGCATTAAACTCATTTCCCAGGGTGTACATTTTTGTGCAATCAATGTCCCTACATTCATCCATACTTTTATACTTGATCAAACATAGAAGGACACATCTGTGTGATTTGGAATGTTTTATTCACATTCTGTGGAGTGTTGGAGCTGGAGCAGTACATGACCATGCAAACCCCACATTACATGGTTGCCCAGTGGAGGGCCAACCAGAGTCCTTTGGGGAATGATAAGTTAATCGGAAGAGGAAGAGTTCAGTCCGTAGCCTGATTGCTGTGTCATTGTTAACCAGAGCAGATATGGCAGCCCATGTCGGGGTCTGGGTGAATGTCGCAGAGTGTTTCGGGTGACAGTGGATGGTGATGTTCCAGGGCAAGATGCAGAGAGCTGAACCAGGCAGGCACAGGCCATATGGCGGGGATGAATGCTACAACCTCCTTCCTCACACAGTCATTACCATCCACATCTTACTCATCTGATATGTCTTCTGTGTCCGGTGTGTCAGGTGTGTGTGTGGTGGTCTTATGGCTATATCACTGTGTGCAACTGACACATCAGGGGGCGGAGGTGGTAGGGCTGCATCACTGTGTGCCAATGACACATCAGGGGCTGGAGATGTGTGTGTCGAAGATCCATGCAGCAGTCATCTGGGACAGACTCTGTGGCAGCAGTGGCAGGTTGAGGATCTGCAGGGCATGGAAGATCACAGCTACATCTCGCTGGTGTTCAGCTGTGGCACCCATCCTTACTGCCTGCATCCGCTCCATGTTCGCCATTGTCCTCTGCAGCTGTTCCAACTCTGTGCTGTCATCGTTGGAGCCTGTCTGACTAGACAGTTCTTGCATCTGAATAATGTCTCCAGCGAGGCCAGCCAAGAATGGTTGTGGAGCATGGAACGGACTGTGGGTGTCCGTTAGGGACTGTAAGTGGTCCCTGATGGGACTTAGACACCCAAGTATGGCATCTAGTTTGTGTGCCATGATGTCGAAACCCACCCACACCTTATCAGCCAGCCCCCTCTGGCAGTCTAACACACGGTGTTGGAAGGCCATGTGTTTTTCCGTGAGTTGCTGGGAGCCAGTCGTGGTGGTGGGTGCTTCCTGCTGTGTGGTCTGTGCAGGGGGTGGGTTCATATCGATGTAGCTGGGCTGCCCTGCTCTTGGAAATGGGGTACAGAGGCTGTCCACGAGCCATTGGAGGGTGTCGGAGCAGATGGCCAGGAGGTTCTCTTTATCATCACTGAAGAGATGTCTGGTCTGCTCTGCAGGAGGTGTTGATTGTCTCTCTGCAATGTAAAGGGGTGATGCAGGCTAACAGTGTGTTCCATGTATATTGTACTTGTTTGCAGACAGACAGCATGACAATGTACATTGTGACTGTTTTGGAGGGGTTGGCTAGTTGATGGGAGACAGTGGACATTCCGACTGCATGAAGGATGTGAGGTTGTACTCATACGTTATCATCTCACAGTTTCCACCTATGCCATATGTGATTGGCCAGTTTCTATGCACAAGCGGCACCAGTTGTGTCCTCTGTCCTGTAGTGAAAGTGTTGCACTTTGTCCCACATTTTCGTCAATGTTGTGGTGCTGTGATTGCTATGTGTGTGTGCTGCATTGTGGGAGAGTCTACCCTGCAGCTCTAATTTCATTGCCCTTTGTCCCTTTGAGGCGGTGTGCCTTTGACTTGTGTGCTGTTATGGTGCTGAGATATTGGCGACAAGGGTCATTTGTGCTCTTGGACGGTTTTGTAATCCCGTGCATTGTTTGCCTGCCAATGTGTTGTTGGCGTCAGGGGTTGTATGTGCACGTGGATGTGTCAGAGTGTGACCTGCTCCTTTGAGGATGTTATCTACACTGGGCCACCTCAGTGTTGAAGAACCGGGTTTTAAACCCAGCGTCGCCAGGGGCACGCCCAAAGTCTTCGGATTCACCTGTCTTGGTATACAGAGACACGGAATACTTCTGGGTGGCGTCAAAGACCAAATTTATTAGCTGCAGCAAGTAACAGTAATCCCAGCAATATAACACGGTGTACAACTCGAGAATCTGTTCAATTTTGTAAGGTGAAACATCCCTTTTTATACCCAATCTTCACATTACAAATGGACATCCACTGCACAAAATTCTAGCCAATAAGGTACATTTTCAAACAAAGTATAACATGACAGAAACCTCAGTTTGAAATAACCCAACCCAAAGTAAATCATTAAGAATGTCCCAAATCCAATCTTTGCAAACCGGACAAACCCATAATTGAAAGCACAATGCATGTAATGAAGAAACATAGAAAGGAAATAATGACAGATAACGAGCAAGATAAAGCATGTGTAGAGAAGCTAAAAGTTAACGATGTCCTAAACATTGACTGGTAATCTCAGATAACGATCAACCAAGGAAATTGGCTTAGCGAGGTCAGTTTCAGATAAAGGGGTCAGTTCCTTACAATGCACCATAGAGTCAAGAAAAGGCTTAGTTAATAAGTGCATGAACAACGAAGCCCATGCAACTTTGTTCGTTTGGTTACCTCCACGGGCCTACGTGATGGCAACACAAAATGGAGGCACGGACAAAATGGAACCCATATTCGAGACAAAGTCTCTGAATACGTAATGAACTCGCTAGTTAATGTGACGAATTCACTCCATATCAGCCACACTTGCTAAATACGGTACAACATCACCAAAATCGTGACGGAACCATAACCTCACAGGACAAGGCAGAATTTTACAGAACCTCAGTGTCGTGTCGTGCACCATGTCATGTATTTTGGCTGCAGCCATGCTATCAGTCATGCAGTGTCACTTGCATTGTCAGTGTGGCTCACACAGCCGCTGCTCTGCATGGGTAGATTGTGGGATTGGTGATAGGGAGGGGGCCCCTTTGTGCACATAGTGTACATGGGCCTACTTGGTGTTTGTATGTGTGCTGCAGTGTGCCATGGTATCAGGGACATGTTCCACAATGACTGTGGGTGTGCAGTGTGCTACACATAATTGTGCATGTGTGCCATTGTGCTCATCTCCCCCCGTCCCCCAGTCCCTGGTCGTTACTCACCCTGTTACTGTTGTGTCAGGTCATCTCGAGCTGTGTCTGGACTCCCAACTCCTTGTACCCTCTCCACACTGATGATTGTGGCCACCATTTCCTCCAGCTCACCCAGCTCCTCCTGTGGCGCAGGACTCCCACTTCCAGTTGTCGTTGCTGCCTTCCTGTTTGCAGTGAGTTTCTGCTTGGTTTGGCTTTTCACATCATGCCAGCACCTCTTGATCTCCTTCATTGACCTCCTCGACACTCCGACTGCATTCACATTGTTCACAATGGACTGCCATATTTCTGTTTGTGTTGCCAATGACACAGTGGAGTTAACGAACAGTTGTTGGTAGTGTTCTATCACCTCCGTGACTATGATCCGGTTTTCCTGGGGCTGAACCCAATCTTCCTCTTCCTCTTCTCCTTGCCCGAACACGGGGTTCCTCACTGGTCCTCCATGGGGCTTGTGGGGCTTGAGTTGTCCTCTGCACTCGGTCCGAGTGCATCCATGGTGCTGCACAGTTTGTTTTAGTTTTGGTGTGTTTTTTTGTTGCTTTTATAGTGCATTTTTCCGCATGACGCCTGGGAATCGAAGGCCTGTCGCTGGTTGTCGCTGACTTTTGTATCGCGATTTGGGGCATCACAATTTTTTTCGCGTTCTGCATTTTTGTGAGCGGCATGTTGATTTTTACGTGGTCATTTGACTCGTAATCGTGATAATATCACATGGTGCCGCCGGGTTGAGAATACCACGTTAACACAGTGTTCTTTTGTAGCGATGGACTGCGATGTTCAAAGTTGTGTTAAGCTAATTTTGCGATGATTAGCACACGTTCTTGAGAATTTCCCCAATGACTAAAAAAAAAATTGGCAGGTCTGCAAACATATGATAAACCTGACAGTTTTTTATGTACTGCATGGTCTTCAAATGTTCTATGTGTTCTTTACGCGTACTTTTTTAACTCGAAGGTTAAAGGTTATAGATTGTGGAAGTACAATGCTGTTTCTTACCCATAACACTGGACACATAACTTTAGGGTTTCTCTCTGTGAATTTCAGGACATCACAATAACAAAGGGAGGAGTTGTATAGTTAGGTAATTATTTATGACTGGCGTAGGCTTGGAAGGGACCTGCCCACATGGGCGGTAGAGTTCTTCACAGCTTACAGTAGATATACTATTAACCATTGAGTAAAATGATTTAAGAACAAAAAGGGAAGATGAGGGAGCAGATTCGAAGGCAAAGCAGTAGTCTATTAAGATTTAAAGGGTGTTCAATAGACTGGTGGTGAGGGACTTCTGGAAGGTAATAAACACAATAGACGATTCAAGGTTCATGGAGCAAAGCATGGGAAGATTTTTTTCATGAGTCAAAATATTTTAATCCATGGAATTACCAGTAAAAGTTGTGTTTTGCTTCGTGTTTCACAGGAGTCTACACCGATGTTTACTTTGCCTTGTAGTTAGAGGGCTATGCTTAGTGGCTAACCTTGTGTTTTGTGCAGTAGGTCTTAAAGTTGATTCTGTTAAGGTCTTTTAAAATGTAGGGAATGCGATCTGTTTTCTGATCCCTAATAACTAGGCAAGCAACTGGTTGAAGTGGAAGTTTTCCTTTCCGGGGAATTAGAATGCATGTGAAGATAATCCATCCGAGATGGCCTTACCACCAATAAGGTGGGATACAATAAGTGCTTGAAAGTCTAACATATGAACTGACAGCTTTACCTCCTTAAAAGATGAAGGGTTAATGGTGAGTTTTACGATTTATGGTTGAAGAGTTTGGTGTGGGTCACTGAATCCCCATGACTTTGCATATGAGACAGGGTTGGGGAGATGCCCCTTGGCAAAAGTGAGGTTTTTAAGAAGCTGTTAGAAGAGCATTTGGAAAAAAGAAGACAATCTATTTTGGACAGATTTAGTTTTAGCAAGAAGGAACGCATCATGTTCAGCTGTTTGTTGGGGCAGATATCAGGGTTGCGATGTCTCATGGATTTAACACTCTCGGCTAGAGCTATGAAGTTGATGTCTATGTCTTTATGGATGGATGTGCTGCCTCGATGTTTCACCACTCCCAGAGGGTCCTTGTGAAGGCCAGAGAGGAAAAGTGAAAAAATTGACTCTGAGGCACCCTACAAGTTGTAGGGAAGAATGAAAGGTTTGAAAGATTTCATCTATAGGACAGAATGGAGGAAAACCTTATCAGGTCTGCCAACTCTACCGAGAATCTGACCGGTGTGGAAGGGATTATCAGTAATGTCTATCGATTTACGGTACTGGATGTGACTGAGAGTCCGAGAAGGATCAGAAGATAGCCCTCACCATGCTAAATAATGTGAAAAGCATCAACCAGGAAGTATAGAGTGTCTGTTTCCATTCTGCATCACATACTAAAGCCTGATTAACACGTAACAATTCATTTTTTCTGTTTTATTAGTTCTTATCAGGGGTTTGGGTTTGACATTTTCTCTATGTGTCTATAGTTTCCTGACATATCATTTGCTGGGGGTCAGATCTTTAGAAATCCAGGAAACTGCTTTTTAACTTGGTTAACTTCAGAGAGAAAGTTGCAAGGGCACTGATTAGGTTATTATGTTTCTGTTGCAGTAGCTAGTGAGGTCTTCTGTGGTTTTTGGGATGAAGGGAGACATTGTGGTAAGGCTCATTGAAGAGGGGAGTTTTAAATCAAGATGTTATCAAGCTGCCTCCTGAGAATTTAGGAAGGTGTGACGTGTGTGTGTGTTAGTTTGTAAAGGATTACCCATCAATTTCAATGGAAAACTTATGTTTAATGGCATCAGCAGGTGCTATTATTTGATCTAGAGTTATTAGGAGATCGTAGAGCTCTTAAGAGTTTGCTAAGTGGATCATTTTAGGAGTCCATGAGACGGCAGGTGTCTTTCAATCCTGTCATCAGGGGTTCTTTTGATTTTTAATGGAGTATTTCAGTCCCTACGGAGATGTTGGTAGTGCAGTGTGTGTTTGTGTGTTTGCCTCATGTTTATAATTCTAATATGTCTCCTTCTAGCATTGCCTGACAGGTCTTTATATTTCACCCCCCCCCCTTCCTCATTGCACTCCTATTAAAAGCTATGCTTGCTCTTTTTAGCATGCTGAATGGAAAGACGAAACCTAGCATCTCATTTTAAAGAACCGTTGGATGCTCTAGGTATAAAAGTAATAAGGGCCTCACAGTCTCCACACTACGCCGAGGCTAAGGCTGAGTCTTTTGAAAAAGTCTCTGAATGGTATTAACTAGCTAAAATGTACTTACTATACCCTAATGATTTACTGTTTTTGATAAGTCCATATTAATGCAGTGCCTCCACTTTGGCATTACCTAAAATAATTTTTTCATAGGTGGCACTTGGTATTTTATATTCTAATGGGACAAAGACATCAAGACTAAACCAATGCTACACTAACACTAACTAGTGCTTAGACTACCTAGAAGAGCGGGCTCCGCAGCAGCCCTCCGGTCTCTGCACTGGCTCCCGATTCGCAGCAGGGTGGAATTCAAAGCCCTGTGCACGTACCACCGGATCATCAACGGGAGAGCTCCGCTCCCTTTGAAAGGATTGCTGACACCCTATGAGCCATCTCGCTCTCTGAGATCTTCCGGTTCAGGACTCCTGTCAATTCCCAAGGTGTCCAGAGCCCGGATGGGTGGAAGATCTTTTAGGCTCCTTGCAGCATCCAGATGGAACAAGCTACCAATGGCACTGCGACTAGAACCCTCAGAAACACTCTTCAGAGCCAAGCTGAAGACTGCTCTATTTTCACAGTAATTTTCTGCATTTATCAGTCTGGTAGACATTAGCTCATTAGCGCGGGGACACGCCGCTGTGCGTCACCAAGCGCTCTACAAAACCCCCTAAATAGAAATAGAAATAGAAATAAGAACACTGTGCTGATCTAACAAACAATGGTCCAGCCAATCATTTTGTGACTTGACATTCTTCTGTTGTTTGACTTTTAACTCGGCAACTGAAAATGAACTGGCCACAGAGGTATGCTAGGTTCAAATACAATAATTTACAAACATGAAGTTCTCTCCTTTATTGTACACCTCAGGATATCGAATTACTGGAAAAACCCATAAACATTACTCAGATGTGCTGGATATGCCGACCAATCAAATCTCTCGTTTTGAGGTTACGACTGCATAAAATGGGTGTCTCACCCTTCACACGTAATTCCCAATTATGTTGATTAATGTGTTTTTTCCTGCAGGACTTTGGAGTCACTGTATTTTCTCTAGGGCAAATATGAGGAGATTTGAGTGTGCTCTGGGTTATTTTGGTTTTGCATTTAGCACACCATTTTTCTTTAGTCATACTTCCATTTAATTATTTAATCACTTTAGTTACACATATGGATAAAGAGATAACTCCTGTTCTTCAGTGCCAAACACAATTGTGAAACTTGGTGGGTCACCAAAATTACTAGATAATTGGGGTTCAGCTGTCATCCAAAGTTAACTTTTTTTTTTTTTTAATGAAGAAGGGAGTTGGATTGAAATGCATTCTCTTTAGGTTCCAAAATCCTGGGAACTCCCCCAGAACCATTCAAAGGGCGGCCTCAGGTAACTTATACAATATAAGTCACCGAAGGGGGCTAAATTGTTTGAAGAATTTTACACAAGTTAACTGTAATACACTATGACACTTTAGTCTTTGCTGCCTCTGGGCTGCACATGCTTCTATCTCTTTAGGTGCCCCTCTAATCTGCTGTTATCCTATCAACTGATGCCTTTCTTCTCCTAAGCACCAATATTCTAATTATGACAAGCATAGGAGATGAGTACCGGCTCACTCTTGAATATTCAGCACAGTAGCAATCACACAAAGTTTTGTCACCCAACTGATAGACATAAACATTTACAAGAAACACTACAAGACAGAACCCTATTTTGTGATCAACATCGTACAATGCTATAGAGTTGTACAGACCTGAATAATACTTGTATGTACTGTGATAAGTATTACTCTCAACTGTAGAATTTACACTTCTGTCAGTGCTATAATCATGAGCACTGAGAAAGGACAAAACAAGCAGACTAAAACAATCATGACTAACTGCATGTACTCCATGAGGGTGCATGCTGGGGGAGGCTTTCTCTAGCTGATGACACTGTATCACTCCTGGTGAGCCCTGAATGGCCGGGTTCTATAAGTAGGTGTGTTAGTCAGTCAGAATACAGTGCCATGCATTCCTTTAGAGACGTCTCCATTATTCTGATGTGGTACAGAAAGTAGCCATCATTGTACAGGAAAATTGTAACCAACATTTCGCATGACAGAAATATTGTATCCTAAATATCATTTACAAAAATATCGCCCCATTGGAGTTCAAAATATAATATTTAAATCCATTTGGATGATATTTTTGAAAAAGATATTTAGGACACTATATTACTGTTGTACCATATTTTAGCTAGTGATAATTTGACATACAACTAGGCTGTGAAGAAGCCATCAACAATTACAATTTCATAGCGGGGGAGAGGTGGAAGAAATTCAGCTTTTGTGATGCAGTGGAGGTCTAGGTTGCATTCTTTTATGATTTTAAGCACATTTTTATAGGTGTATTTGTGCAGAGTGGACGTTGATTCGAATCTTGTTTGTGACATCAAAGAATTTCGTGAGAATTTAAATTGGATTCTCTAGCCTTTCGATTTTAAGGTTTGTATGGAATTGGCAGAGGCCTCTATGTAGTCAATGGAACATATGGAATTGGAATTGGGCTTTAAATAGACACTTTCCTATTTGTTCGTTGGAGCTTGGCTGAGAAGTGTGTATGTTATGATGATGTCACTATGTGCTTTAGAAAGATGCTGAAAAAGATAGTCCTCAAGTGTCAGAAAGGATAAAATATGTGCTGTAAACATTTGTAATCAGATATTACCATAGTTCTTCTTTAAATTGCTTAATAAAGGGTTTGAGCATGGGAGTAATTTCTGTTATGTCTGAGAAGTTAAACAGTGTAGTTTAGTTTACATTTCCTAATTAATGACTTCATTTGGTTTGGCATATCAAAAAAGCCTTCATATACACCTCTGTGACAATGGCCAGTGTCACAGACTGGCTTGCCTGTGTCTTTGGAATTAAAGTCTTTTATGGTTTTATCGAGATATCAGTGAGTTTGGTAGTGGTGACCAATAGTTACATAAGGACAAGAGAAATTCTGACAGTCAATGCATTTTTTTAAGCATATTGTTGATTCAGAAAACAGATAAGGCTGGTTGATTTCTGTTCCTCGTATATATCTGGCAATTGATGCTATGCACCTGTTAAAAGTGAGTAATCAATCTTTTGGGTTGGTTTGTTCCCGAGGAATTATTTGGGTTGAGTTTAGCTTGAAAATCACTACCATCAATATAGCTGCCAAGTTAGTGAAGGAGCAGGAGGCATTCTCGCAATTTACTTGTGCCAAGATGAGACACTCCATATGGCTGCTGTAGTGTTGTGAGTCTTTGTGTGCTACTACCTTGCCGTTCTGAGCGGACGCAACAGTGGAATTCTGTAATTTGCTGGTAGGCATTAAGGTGTCGTGATTAACGATTATGACATTATGAGTGGGCAGTGTGTGATCGTATGCTGAGGAAAAAAAATGTCTATTACAGAGCTCAGTGTGTGGCGTGTTCATTTGCACGTTGCTTGGCTTGGGAGGATGCTACAACTGGTGACGAGTAGAGGATACATGCCCTGCAGAAACAAGACTGCTGTTCCTTAGAGTTTGCAACAAAACAACAAACTGCTCATACATGCGACATGCGCCCAAACCAATGAGAGGCAGTTCAAAGTTATCGTGTGTGGAGACAAAGACCCGCTTCAGCCCAGACACAGTCATTGAAGAAATTGAAGGCCCTACGTAGGAGCATATTCTAAAGCCCACAAGAAACCCACTGGTAAGGCCAAAAGAAGAGACACTGAGCCACATCATAACACAGAGCAGTCATCCAAATAAAGCAAAAGCTAACAGCAGTAATAACTAGGTTCAAAAGTACAAACGTACTGACAAGCGAGGAAACTGCGCAGGCAACCTCAAATCAGGTGTGTGAGTGAGGTGCTGATGCTTGCACAGTGGCAGGTGGCATTCAGCACAATGTAAGCCATCGGAATGGTGAAAATGTTCAATGGCTGCAGAAGGGAGTGCGAAGTACGGTGAAGCTGCGTTCCTAAAACCGCCACCGCCGTTCGACACCACCAAGAAGCAGAATATTGGAGCCAGGTGGACTGCATGGATCAAGACGTTTAATTACTTCATAGATGCCCTAGAAGAAGTGGATGATAAGAAACTCATTAGGGTTTTAAAGAACCTTGCCAGGGACAGAGTAAAAGAAATTCTGAATTCTGAAGAAAATCACGCAGACTGACACAATATCATACCATCAGATTAAAGAAGCATTGAGAACCAAATTCAATCTGATGCCGAATGTCAACTATGAAAGGTACATTTTCAATCAAGCAAGACAGCAAGCTGATGAAACAATGGATGAGTTTGTTTAGAGACTTTACGTGCTTATCAAACTAATTAAGTTTTGTGAACTTAATGATGAAGAAGCCATACGCCTCAGAGTCATCTATGGCTGCCTTTCAGACTCTTTCAGAAGATGCATGTTGAGACAGATGTTAAGTTTAGAGAAAGTACTAATAGCTGCAAGGGCCGATGAAAGAGATGACTGACAAGCTGCTGATATGGAAGCTGGAACAGTGAAAAATGAATCAGCATTGGTCATGAAATGTGAGCACAAGGTAGATGCTCGCAAGTCGAAATCTCCAAAGAAAACAAAGTTGTGTTTCCGACGTTGGTTTTCATTTTCCCATGAAGGCAAATGTCCAGCTGTAGGACAGACGTGCAAAGGTTGCGGGAAAGAAAAACACTCCATAATGGTTTGCAAAGTGAAAGAGAAACCAAATATGTCACAGCCAGAATAGAAATGGACACCAGAAAGATCCAGAAGCATTCTCACCACGCCCACAAGGCCAAAATGAAACATCAGTTATAACAATTATAAACCAAAGTCGATCGTCGTCAAATTCATCCTACAGAGGCTCTTCAATGTCATTATAAAGCACCAGTGAAGAAGCTGGATGTCCGATGATAATATCAACTGAGAGACAACAGGCGGTTTGACTGCCTGTAAGGAAGATCAAAAGTAGAAGGCAAACCACCAAACAAAACAACCAAAAATTTAGACACTGCCCCAAGATCACAATAAAGGTCAACTGTTGCCCCACAACTTTTATCCTAGACAGTGGTGGCTCGATTAACATCATGTAGGTCGAAAAGTTCAATAGACTGTCTCCTGTGCCATGCCTCAACCCATCAAACACAAAGGAATACACATGGGCTGCTTCTAAACCGTTGCAGTTAAGGAACATTCCCAGCAACATTGCTACAGGGAACCTCCTCCAGTGCATGCCTACTCAGTTTTGCCACTGTTGCTGACTTGGGACTGATATCTCTCAGTTACAACCTTCACACTCAAACTGAAGTTGTGAGGCAGTGCCGTCATTGTTAAACGGCCTAGGAAGGCTCAAGACAATGAAAGTGGGACTTCATATTAATGAGGACATTCACCCTGTTGCCCAGCGTCACTGCAGAGTTGCTTATCACTTTCAAGAAGCAGTTGAGAAAGAAATAGAAATGCTGTTGAAGCATGATATCATCAAGTGTTCCACCGGTCCTATGCCATGTGTTTCACCCATAGTGGTGGTGCCAAAAAAGGATAATACAGGTACCGTGCTCATCTGTGTTGATATGCAATGGGTCAACAAAGCAATCGAGAGATAAAGACATCCTGGTCCACACATAACAGACATTATCACGCAACTGAATGGTGCCAAAGTTTGCTCCTATCTTGACCTGATCAAAAGATACCATCAACTCAAGTTGGAAGAGAACGGTTGGTACATCACTACTTTTTCGACTCATGTTGGTTTGTTCAGATACAAAAGGTTGAGTTTTGGAGTGAATTCAGCTGCAGAAATATTTCAGGATTTTACACATCTAATATTTCGACCAGTCACGCATGCTTTTAGTTGCAGTGATGACCTACTGGTACTTGGGGCAACGCAAAAGGAGTATGACAAGGCTCTTATATAAGTGTGCTAGTTAATTGCTGATGCAGGTCTCACTCTGAATGCAGCAAAGTGTGAGTTTCACAAGACCAAACTTAAATTCTTTGGGCACATATTCTCTGATGGGGGTGACTCCTGTAGAATGTATGACGTTACAACGCATGCAATTACAACGCATGCTTTTACAACACAGTCTTTACATCGCAACCACCATTACACTGCATGATTTTACAACGCATGCCATTACAATGCATTTTTAAAAACTACAATACATTCCATTACAATGCATACCATTACAAGGCATACCATTACAGCGCATAATACTTTTAAGGCACGATAGGGTAAGTGTTGGATAGTGTAGGGGTAAAAATTACTATTCCCTCTCCAGTGAGTGCAACACTAGGGTATGTTTTGGATAGTGTAGGGGTTAAAATGACTATTTCCACTCCAGTGAGTGAAACAGTAGGGAAAGTGTTGGATAGTGTAGGGGTAAAAATTACTATTCCCATGTACCCCAAAACCCATACCCACCCTAATACCCCAAAAAACTCCATTACTTACCTTATAATGCGTTGTAATGGCATGCGTTGTAATTGTATGCGTTGTAATGGCAAGTGTTGTAGTAACATGCGTTGTAATGGCATGCGTTGTAATGGCATGCATTGTAATGGCATGCGATGCAAAGGCATTTGCTTTGCGACAGTTGCATTGTAAAGGTAGGTCGTTGTAATGACTGCATTTTAATGGATGTTTACCCTCCTGTCTCAGATAAAGTGCATGCAATGTCATATACTTGCACCGTACAAGATGTTACCCTGCTGCGATCCTTCTTAGGCATGACCAGTTATTGCTCAAGGTACATTTGTGACTTTCCTACTGTGAGTGCCCCACTGAGACAGTTGACAAAACAAAATGTCCCTTTCCAGTGGTTTGCTGAATGTGATCAAAGCTTCAATAGAATAAAACATGTGATTGAGAATGCAACGAGATTGCCTATTATGACCCCAAATTACATACTGAGATCACAGTAGATGTGAGCCTGGTGGAGTTTACTGTAATCCTTGCTCAATGTAATGGTCATCCCAATGCTCAGAAACACATTGCAGCCTATGCCAGTTGAAGCCTGTCTGACACAGATAGTACCTATTCTCAGCTGGATAAGGAGAGTCTGTCTGCAGTGTGGGCCAGAAACATTTTTATGTGTTTCTATACGGAAAGCATTTCACTATCATTACGGAGTAACAAGCGCTGTTCACTATTATTGGAAACCTGAAAGCCAAGATACCCCCTCGCATAGAGAGGTGGGGGTTGTGACTGCAAGTTACGACTATGCAATTGTACACAAGCCGGGTAAAGATCAGAAGCCTGCATTACTTTTCAGGAGTACCGCTACAAACATCTAAAACGGCTGATGCGTACATTAACTTAATTTTGAGGTCCAGCATATCACCAGCCCTATCCATTGAACTGATTATTACTCCCGATAAGAACATGCTTATCCTCAAAAACATAATTTCAACTCAGTTGTGGAAGAGGACTCCCTGACCTTTTGCTGACGATGTTGAATTTCAAAACATTTTAAAAAGACAGGATGAACAGTCTGTTATCAGGGAAGGTGTTGTATTGAGAGTCTCGAGAATTGTCATAACTGAGAGCCTAAGACAGCAAGTCATTGAACTAGCCCATGAAGGACATAATTGCATTGTACAACAACAACAGAAACCTCTCCTTAACATTCAATTACAAATTGGTGAATTTCCTCCATCATCAAAGAAATACATTTTCCCACTACCACATTAATTATTCATCTTTTAATTTTTCAAAAATATTCATATATTATTTTTTTTTCGTAGATGTATAAATATGTTCATTTGTTTTCAAGTTTATTTACAAAATCTTATCAAGATTAGAGCCGAAAGAGCAGATATAATATAAGTCTCACAGTGCACTCATGCACCAACAGACACCCAACTAACAATCATACACAACACAATCATACTCCATAACATAACTAGGCTAAACAGTTAAATACATGCGTGCTCTGTTTGAAAAAAACACGCATGCAAAGCCCAATCAAAATGGACCACAGGAAACGAACATGCACAAGCGTGTGGAACTTCCAGGTCCATTTTGAAAGCCCCCTACAAAACGGCTCGCCTACGCGTGCACTGCTACACAGTGCATCACGAGGGCTCGCCCTAAAAACAGTTGGTGGGTGTTCAAATGAATAATTTAAAAACATGTTTAAACAAGACAGAAATGGAGACGTTGCTCAAGTACTTGACAAATAGGTTGACACCATGACCAGGGTGTCCTCGGAGGCACATACACTGCTCCTGGCATATGTCTTCAATTATCACGCCCGTGTCGGCACGATAATTGAAGACATATGGGCTTTGGTACGCGAAACAGACACCAATACGCCATGGGCGGAGCTACGCGACCGCCTATGGCGTGCTCTGTTTGAAAAAAACACGCACGCAAAACCCAATCAAAATGGACCATAGGATATGAACACGCACGAGCGTGCGGAATTTCCAGGTCCATTTTTAAAGCCCCCCACAAAACGGCTCGCCTACGCAAACACTGCTGCGCAGTGCATCACGAGGGCTCGCCCTAAAAACAGTTGGTGGGTGTTCAAATGAATAATTTAAAAACATGTTTAAACAAGACAGAAATGGAGACGTAGCTCAAGTACTTGACAAATAGGTTGACACCATGACCAGGGTGTTCTCGGAGGCACATACACTGCTCCTGTTTGAGAGCACCTCAACCTGTGAATTTTCTTATTAAAAGCCATTGGTTATTCCTTGTCTACGTCTAGATTGGAGCATTTTGGGTTGAGAAATGGGAGTTCATCTGAAATATATATATATATTTTTTTATTTATAAAGTTTTATGTAGCGCAAACTTGATTCCGAGGGATATCAGCGTACTTTACAATTTGAGGCAAAGAGGAGGGGTCGGGAGGTGTTGTCCCAGTGGCTGGTGTGACTGGTTGGAGCACTGTCTGATTTCCTGTTGCACTTTTACTCTTTTCGAGGCTTTCCCGAGGAGTTGTGCGGGGCCTCAGTGGTCATACTTAAGGGCAGGGGGCGGCAGCCATTGGTGCCTGTCCTCAGGTGGTTTGGGAGGTTGCTAGCACTTCTTGTTGCTTGGGTGCTCCCAGTGTGGAGAGGGCGAGGTGGTGAAGAGGGTGGAGATATTTCCTTGCCCCATCTTGCAGACTGAGGGGTTGGGCGGCCTCAAATTGTAAAGCACTCTGATATCCTTCGGGATCAAGTTTGCACTATATAAAACGTTATCAATCAATAAATAAATAAAATAGTTCATTTGATAAATACATAGTAACTACAGTACAAGGGAAGTGCCAACGCGCGTTTCGGAGTTGGGTAACAAACCCACAGTTCCTTCGTCAGGGCGCAGCAGGTCAATAATTCATTAGGTGATCAATTGTCATCCAAACCATCCTGGTAGTTTTATTGTGTGGTGCAACAGGGCTCTATATAACAATGGTATTGAACTTTAACATCAATATTTCAGGATATGGCACAAACTAAGTATCTAGACCGGAAGTACGTTATACGCCCAGGAACCTATTTTCTTTCCTCTTCATGGGTAAGACCATAAGTGACCTAATTCATATTCCTTGGGGGTTCCTCAATTATGGAGCCAGTCGGGTCTATAAAACTATTCAACACCGTAAATGTGGCAATAGCATACCGGCTCTCAGCAGAAGATACTAATATTTAAAGGTAGAATAGGGGTCCCGAAACCATAACTGATAATCAAATAACTTCCAGAGATTCCAAAGGTTTTTAAAAAAAAAATGCTTGTTATCTGCAGTCCCGCTCCGCACTGGTGAATAAATAAATAACGAGTCCAAACATTCGGGCACTAATAGATTGCTTCAATGCTCAGGACTGCTCTTGGAAGACATGGAGGCGTTATCCAGTCCGCGGCATTGAAGCAATCCATTAGTGTCCGTAAGTTTGGGCCCGTTATTTATTTATTCACCAGTACGGAGCAGGACCGCAGATAACACGCTTTTTAAAAAAAATCTGGTGGAATCTCTGGAAGTTATTTGTTTATCAGTTGAGGTTTCGGGACCCCTACTCTACCTTTAAATATTAGTATCTTCTGCTGAGAGCAGGTATGCTATTGCCACATTTACGGTGTTGAATATTTGTATCAACCCGACTGGCTCCACAATTGAGGAACCCCCAAGGAATCTGAATTAGATCACTTATGGTCTTACCCATGAAGAGGAAAGAAAATAGGTTCCTGGGCGTATAACGTACCACCGGTCTAGATACTTAGCTTGTCCCATATCCTAAAATATTGATTTTAAACTTCAATACCATTGTTATATAGAGCCCTGTTGCACCGTACATTGAAACTACCAGGATGGTTTGGATGACAATTGATCACCTAATGAATTATTGACCTGCTGCGCCCTGACGAAGGAACTGTGGGTTTGTTACCCCACTCCGAAATGCACGTCGGCTCTTCCCTTGTACTGTTGGTTACCATGTATTTATCAAATAAACTATGATATGTATTTAACTGTTTAGCCTAGTTGTGTTATGGAGTATGATTGTGTTGTGTATGATTGTTAGTTGGGTGTCAGTTGGTGTTTGAGTGCACTGTGATACTTATATTTTACCTGCTCTCTGGGCTCTAATCTTGATGAGATTTTGTAAATAAACTTGAAAACAAATGAACATATTTATACATCTACAAAAAAAGAATAATATGTAAATATTTTTGATAAATAAAAAGATGAATAATTAATATGGTAGTGGGACAATGTATTTCTTTGATGATGGAGGAAATTCCCGAATTTGTAATTGAATGTTAAGGAGAGATTTCTGTTGTTGTTGTTCATATGTACCCTGCCTTTTTCTCCTCAGATTTAATGGTTCAGGGGCCCTCTTATGTTTCTAATTGCATCATTGCATTGTAGCCATTAAAAGAGCCCTAAGAAACTGAGTGGGGTTCCCACGTTTAGATGAGCAAGTTGAGAGGGAACTAAAAGAGTGCCATATTTACAACTGCTTCTCCCTCCAAGTGACGTAGCATCCACTGACAATGGCTGACCTCCCTGCACATGCTTGGGAAAGAGTTGCAGTTGATTTCTTTGGGCCTTTATGAAACAGACATCATCTCATAGAAATCATTGAGGAGTATTCACGCTTTCCTTTAGTAGAGGAGTTATCATCAGCAATCCACAATAAGATCATCGATCAGCTGAATGACATCTTTGCAGAGTGGGGTATCCCCACCATTCTCAAATCTGACAATGGTCTGCTGTTCAATAGCAAAGAATTCAAGGAGTTCCTAGTCAAGCATCGAAACAGAACACCTCTGTGGCCCCAAACCAATGGTGTTGTGGAACGATTCATAGGTACCCTTAAACGGGTGATTCAACAAGCATCAGTTGAGGGATCTGAGTTAACCCAGGCCCCGTGTCAATCTTGTCTTATCGTTCAACTCCTCACTCCACAACTGGTGAGAGTCATGCCACCTTTCTATTTGAGAAAGCCATCGGAACCAAACTGCCACAGTGGACAGTAGACGGATCCTTGAATGCTGATAAGGTTTGCGTCACATACACTTCTTGAAAGTGCCAGATGAAAACATACGCTGACCGGTGTCGACGAGCTCAGGAAACAGTCTTTGATGAAAGTGACTGGGGCCTGGTCAAGCAGAAATGAAAACAGAAAAATGAAATGACTCCTGGTGGCCTACCGCCCTGGGAGCAGCACCAACACTCACCGACCAAGCACGCAACCTGGGGTTCATCCTCGACTCAACACTCTCCATGACCAAGCAAGTCAATGCTGTCGCATCCTCCTGCTTCAACACCCTCTGCATGCTCCAGAAGATCTACAGGTGGATCCCAACCGACACAAGAAGAACGGTCACCCAGGCCCTCATTAGCAGCAGGCTGGACTAAGGAAACGACCCTCTTCGCGGGAGCCCCGGCCAAACTACTGAAACAACTGCAATGCATACAGAACGCCTCAGCCCGCCTGATCCTAGACATCCCTCGACACAGCCAAATCACACCCCACTTGAGAGACCTGCATTGTCTGCCTGTCAACAAGAGGATCACCTTCAAACTCCTCACACACAAGGCACTACACCAGACCAGCTTACCTCAACAGACGACTCACCTTCTACACCCCGAACTGCCAGCTCCGCTCCGCCGACCTCGCCCTCGCCCTCGCTACCGTCCCCCGCATCCGAAGAACGTCTGCCGGCGGCAGATCATTCTCCTACCTTGCCACCAAGACCTGGAACACACTCCCCATCCTCCTACGGTAGACCCAAGACCTACTTACCTTCAGGAGACTACTCAAGACCTGGCTCTTCGAGCAGTAGCAGCACCCCCCCCAGCGCCTTGAGACCCTCACAGGTGTGTAGTGCACTTTACACATTTCATGATTGATTGACTGATTGATTGATTGATTGTCAATCCTTTGAGGGATCTGATGTGCAAAGGACACATGGTGACAGCGCATCGTACCGTAAAGTCCATCACACAGGACTCATCACACTTTAGGCACCTACCTCAACATTCGTCAGCTCCTGCAATCATGAATGAAGCAACACCGCCTAGTGGTGTAGCTGAAGCATCAAAACCTGTGCCATCAGGGCACAATCAGTGTGCAACTCAACCATCTCATACCACTCGATCTGGCCGACTAGTGTGAGTGCCTCGATGACTTATTGAAGAAATATGATGTGACTGTTGTTTGTACTTTTTTTTACCAAAGGGGGAGATGTATTGTCGTGAGACTATGTGTGCTAGGACACTTGCGGTTCTGGGCAGACTCAACGGAGGAATTACGTAACTTGTTGGGAGGTGTTAAGGTGTGGTTATTAACGGTTATGACATAATGCTGAGGAATAAAGATGTCTATTACAGAGCTCCATGTGTGCAAATTTCATTTGCATGCTCCTGGGTTAGGGATGATACTACTGCGTTAAATTAAGTAGAAAAAATGTGTGGTAGTCTAGATACTTTTTTAAATGTGTTGCTAGTGGGGTAGTATATTTTGTGTTCAGAGCTTACATTCCCACAGCCTGTTTGGTTCATACTAGTGTGAAGCGAAAGGAGTCTTACCATTTAGCTGTAATAATTAGAGTACAGCAGGATTTTGCTATTGCAATTCTAGACATCATATTGTTATTTTTTGTTGCATCTGATATATCTGCTGCCGACTTTTTCAGTATGTTTTTCTCGAATATTTGTTCCTTCTATGTCACTACTAAGGCCTAACCAATGGGATTTCTAGAGTGTGTACAAGTCGGAGTTTTAGGATGAAGCTTGACACAGGCTCAGTTCTATGAAGCAGAGGTGATTTTACCCTAAATATCGACATTGGGTAAACAGAAGTACATTTTTGTAATAAAGGTAGGATGTACCCTTCCACATCCCTCTCCTGTTCCCTCCAACAAGAGTCACTCTCCACATGTTATTTCTCCCCACTCTGAGATATCATTGTCCAACGAAAGAAGAGGGATTTGTCCCCAAAAAAACTAGGAATACTTTTTGTCAATGTCTACTCCTACCTCCACCCACCTCAGTTGAAGCTAATCGCCTTTAAATTAAATTATATATACACCAACGAATGTATGGTGCATAGCCTGTGGACACATAAAGAGTAATGCAATGGCTGTATGGGGCAGTCTTGACTGGCAAATATCGAACTGACATAATAATTGGCCCAGAATTGTGACTATCATAATATGGTGAAAGTAAGTTTATATCGGTTGGTATAGATGTACTATTCTTAACTCCACTTCTACATACCTCGTACATATATGTCATCATGGTACACAGATGTGAAGTTAAGTAAAGTTTATCTTTATTTATCTATGTTTGTAGATATTCTGGTGCGATATTTATAAGTAGATATGATGGGGAAAACGCTGAAACACTCATCTGGAAATCTTTGCCTACTTTCCCTTTACCCTAATTGTCAATTGAGAACAGCTTTTGGGAAAACAACTTTAATAGCTTTTTATAGTTGAGTGCTCACATCCAAAAGTCTGCACCAAGCCCTAAATCACCCCACTTAGCTTTTCAGATTCCTTTCTTCTAGACATTCTTTCACTGATGCTTCACAGTATTAGCTGGTTGTTATCTACCAAGAGGACATTTTTGTTCTGTGGTTATTTGAATTCACTGCTGGAGCTGACTACAAGGGAACATACATCTAGGCATGTTTTCACATAAAAGGTGTAAAAAAGGGGTTTTGGGACAACCAATAAACAAAGATCCTTAAGTATTGCCCGGCGGTATCGCCTCTTTGACCCACAAAATATTAATCAATGAAGAGGCAGGCGCTGGAGACTGGAAGGCAGGAAACAAGGATTTATTTTCTCCGGAGGAGAACACATCAGTTCAGACAGCAAGTATCGTCACAAGGTGCTCTAACCGCATCTCTGAGGCCTGGCCTCTTATACACAGGTTTATGATCTTTATTGCAGGTAACACATTCTTGCAATGCTTTGAAGTATGAAAGGACATCCTCGGAATCTCCCCTTCAGGCCCGTTCCCACACACATTTACAGTTGAAGTCCCCACCCCGGTCACAACAGGTGATGATTATCGCGCAGCTGGACATTCCGCCGATTCACGGAATGTGTGGGGTTGATCGGATCTCATAGGGTGGGGGCTTTGATCAATTCGAGGGTCCTTTAATGGGGGAAGCTTCCTACTGTACGGGGAGGGGGGCAATAAACAATATCCGCAGGGCCAGGTGGCGGCCTGGGAACGAGGAAGACAAACGGGCACACAGGAAAAGGGGGTTTGTATCAAAGGACCTGGGATCATGAAAGGAATGAAGGGAGGTGTCGCGCTGGGAACAGGATGGGATTCCGAGGCAGAGCTGCGCTGAAGAGGGGTTTATGACCCAGGGCATGTGAGAGCGGGGGTGGCCAGTGCGTGGGGGTCAGTGACGTGCAGAGGGTG
This sequence comes from Lissotriton helveticus, assembly GCF_964261635.1. NCBI lineage: Eukaryota > Metazoa > Chordata > Amphibia > Caudata > Salamandridae > Lissotriton > Lissotriton helveticus. The sequence goes on along the minus strand of NC_136071.1, from coordinate 610,583,622 downwards.
GTTCTGATCGAGGCACCTAAAATGGCGGGTGAGCACGACAAAAAGTGTGGCATCAGGGGAAAAGGCAAGATGGCGCAGATAATGTTTACCAAACCGTACTAATTTTCCACAGTCCTCCCTTTAACATTCCCAAGACATCTTGCTGGCCTATTTCCTATCCATGTCTACTGTGGCGGTCATGAGTAAAGAAGTAGGAACCCAGGTGAAGGAGCGGTAAACATTACATTTAAAATCTTTGATCCTAGTAGGCGGGCCTATCGTTAAGCTCGTTGCAGGAAAGTCATAGTAATGCAATATCGGACAAAAACGATTCTGTAGTAAGAGCGTTGGGTACATTTCATAGATGCTTATAGTCATTCGGAATATGAACTGATAGGTTATTACAAATGTAAGTTCATTTCGTATTCGGTTGGAGCATAATCAATACAATGGTGGCTGGGAGAGAAATGAGACGTAGTAAAAACGATAATCAGGGGTGTCACTGTTCGAAGGGGAAGTCTTATTGTCGTGGACCATCATTAGTGAGTTCTCAGCATTTTTTGTCGTCTTCTGTTGGCACTGTTGAGCACCGGCGGTGGAGCTATGTGTCCAGCTCTATTCTAGGTCCTGCGTTGCAGGGCATGACCTTTTCCTCGCTTTCCTGGTAAAAAAGGTCCTTTTTCACCCTGTGTCCTAACTATTCTTTCATGGGTACCTTAGACAGGGCATCCAAGTTTCATTTTAGTTTGCAGCAAAACCCCATTCTATCTGATCGCAGTTTTTCTTTTTCGAGTCGATTGTCAAAAAGTTCAGGTGGAAGATGGGGGTGTGTGAGTAGTCCTTTAGGGTAGGTCGGAGGAAAAGGGGATGGAGCAGGGCCAGATCGGGAACAGACCAGGGGGGCGGAAAACTTCAGGTAGGCGGGCCCATGACCGAGTTCAGAGGGCGGGGACTTTTCGGCACATGTTGGTCATCGAGCAGGGGCATCAGGTCAGCCCTTTCCTTTCATTTTGTCGGAAACAGTGCCTCGTCCTGCGACTCCTTACTGTTGCGGTCTCGCCTTGGCCAGTGTCGCAGATGTTCCACGATCTGCAGTCAGGCCGCGTGCTCCCACATCCGGTCTCTCTCTCCTCCGACAGTGGTACCCTTAAATGAGTTTGAAAAGACAGTCTTTAGAGAATTGGCAGAGGAAGGTAATCACATAAGTCTATTTCTCTCCCAGCTCCAAGTAACTGGGAAACATCCGTTACATTGGGGTTTACAACCAACATATAAATAATTGATGACGGGTTTGCTGGATTTCCTATAACTTTCCTTCGTAACTATTTTCTTTGGTGTTTGTTGATATTACATTCATTGTCGTGGTACGAGACCTGATACCTATTCATTGCATTTGTTTATTACAGTCACGTCAGTTCTTCTGGCAGAGACCCACTTTCCTAGTACGAGCCTTACGAAGCTATACCGTTCTTCAGGGCTTTGTATTTTTTACGAAAAAGTGCAACGTGCTATCGCCATGGTCTGATAGGTATCTTTCTGAGGAATGAACATAGGCTAAACAATTTCCCATTATATCAATGCATCCTATCTTTCAGCTAAACATTTTACTTTCAACAGGGTTTACTGCAACAATTTCTTCATTTCGGTCTAATCTTAACTTCGCAAACATCATTCTAATTTCTACATAGTCTCTTACGACCTGACTACTTCATTAAAAACCGGGGGCTTGCGATAACTTATTCAACTCATCCTTGGGGCGACCGGGGTCCTATGGAAAACAACTAGGAACATAGTAAACTGGGGTGAGGGACTATCGTCTTGCTTTATGTCATGAGGGCGTTATCTAGCAGAAGTCCACAGTTCAGTTGGTAAGCGTTCAGTGACATTTCTCGAATTCTAAACTCTGTAGCTTGCTCATCAGTAAATCATTTCTAGGAACAACAGCTGGCCTGTGTCAGTTGTAAGTCGACCCATCTCTCACAACCGGGGGTGAGGGATATATCTTTCAAACTCTCGTCCGGGGCAGCTGATACAAAAACTGGGGGCGCTCTGGGAAGACGGGGATGCTTCGATCACTTTTACTGTTTGGGTATTGAGACAATTCGGGACGGGGAGGGTCGCGTTACCTGAGGCATTTTTATCATAGAAGCCACTAACATGTAGTTCCCTTATTACGGGTCAGATTAGGGAACCTCAGTCGTCTTACCTGTCCTTTCCTTTTTTTTGGCCAATTCTAGGTTTCATCAATATTTAGCAGAAAGGAGAGGTAGTAACATGGCATCAAGGTGATTTTATTTAAGACAAATTTGTGCAAATACTTGCGGTATTTGGAGCCAATTGGGTGGTGCACCAGGGGTGGTGGTTTGCCAATTAGGTGCCAGTCGTTAGGAAGAGTGAGAGCGTGGAGGAGAGAGAGAGAGAGAGAGAGAGAGAGAGAGAGAGAGAGAGATGTGCAACAATAGGCTAAATAGTACACGTGCGACATGGGGAGTGGCCGTGTATTAAGATAGACTATTCAGCGCATTACACAACATTGAGACATTATGGGTCTGTGTTAGAATCTCGAAAGCATGCAATTTGGGACGGACGAACATTAGGCCGGGTACAAAGGGACATGCATTGAGTAAAAGGCATCATTGTGTCGCACTTCTCGCACTCTCGGTCCTTTGACTAGTTAAGTCAATGCTTCAGTCGCATAAAAACATTTTCTCACAGTTTCAGACATACGTGACATGTGCTCATTCACGCAACACGGATTAGGGGTGATCGTGTTTCATCATATCATACAACTTATTGGCTCTTCCGTTACAAGAGTAGTTTGTGGGTGCCCTTAGATGCCACCTTGCAGCGCTAGTCCGCTTCATGTATCAGACATGGCGAAGTTTCAGATCTTCTCCATACCTCAGTCGTGATTCCCTTGTAACCTGTAGAGGGAGGAAAAGAGGGGAAGGGAGGGGGGACAACATTCGAGCATATCAAATGCACGGGCACGAAAGTCCTTTACTTACCACATACTCGTCTTATCTCCTCGGGATATAATCCCTGGGGTCTTGGTTTCTGAAGTCAGGGGGGGGGGGTTGGGCAGTGTGGCAAGGATGGTGAGCGATAGGTTGTTCACGAGGGAGACGGTCCGAGTGTGGCATTATAGGCCGTGTGTAGGGAACGTTAAAAATCAGAGGCGCTTAGTGCGAGGTATCTAGTTTGTAGATGTATCTAGCTATCGGGGTCCTTAAATCTTTTCCAACGCTGTGATGTCCTAAGGCATATCAGCTCTTCGGCCAACCCTGTTCCCTAGTACCTTTGAGTACCATACCTTTATAACATTCTATCATTTACACCGCTTTACTTTACCCGTCCTCAGAAGTCGAGGTCCTTCTCCATGCGTTAGTTCCTGAGCCAGTCGCATATTTGGAGGCAGAGTATCGTGCCTTAGATTCGATCCTCAATCCGGGGCTGAGCAACCATCTTCTAATAACCTTAAAAAGAGAACAAAGCAGAGCGCACAGAAAAACTCTCCCGCTGATCCCACATTTTACAAAAGCATGCAATACCTGTTCATAATTTGGAAAACCTTTATTTGCACAATCGTTCAGCATGTAGATATGAGAGTGCAATCGTATTTGGCCGGACACGGCGATGGCTTAAAAAGGGTTTATTTAGTCATTTGCAGGAAACTTAAAAACGTCTATCAATAGTTGAGGGATCAAGGGGCATTCATTTCATAATTGGAAGCACAGTCGGACTAGTTGCAATCAAATTTCCTATATGCATACCGTGGGCGTGTGTCATAAGCGAGGTTATGTATCAGTTACAATAATATCATAAATAATCGTACATTGAAATCAACATTTTAACGGGATCCTTTTACATGTCCGCCAAGTGAACCCTCCCTCTTTTTCGTCAAGTGTACAAAGGATCATATACATATCTCAGAACATCAAGTCTTATTAGCTAAAAAACACCACGAGGTGTTCGTAAGTTCCTATTGACACCGGCGCCATTTTGGGCGAGGCCGGGTTAGTCAGGAAGTAGCATCAGGGAAAAAATGTTTCCCACAACCGGCGGTTGGACCAGAGTCCCTTTCGGCAGTTCAAAAAGACTTGTGCTAACAGAAGGGGTGGCTATGTCATGCTTATTTCGTTAGCGATCAAGGCAGTTGTTCCTCACCGGAAGCCTGCAGGGGCCGAGGGCTCCGGGGACTTTTGTAGAATCTTCAAGGCTGTGGGGATGCTGTCGGAGGTGGGGGCTCGTGCCCCGGTGGGCAAGCGTCCGAGTTACATTGCTGGTCAAAGTTACTCTAGCGCTTAGACCCGCCTTCCAGGGGGCCCAGACGCCATTTTGAGACTCCGCAGCAGCCGCCCTTCGTCGTGTCTGCAAGAGTGGAAGAGACTTCTTGGGGCGGCGAAAAATGGAACACCATGCCGTAGGAGCAGGACATTCGGCTCGGGGCGCTAGGGTGCAACTGTGGCGCCTCCACCTGGGGAGGCGAGGGAGACTCGTTCGCGCCGTCTCCCTCTCCCGGTGCACCCCACGCCGCCCCTTTTCATGGGTATACATGATGGCCACCCCACATCCCGTGCTCCACAAGTACACTTGAGGGCCATCATATGTCTTGTGCTGCGCAAGTATGGTTGCTGACCATCCTATGTCCTGTGCTGCGGAAGTATGGTCGCCGCCATTCTGTGTCCTGTGCTGCGGAAGTATGGTCGTCGCCCGGCTGGAGGATTTCGGCGCCGGGCCGGGGCTGGGAAACCTCCTACCTGGGGAGGTAGGAGAGGCTCGTTCGCGCCGCCTCTCCGTCCCAGCCCACCCTGCACCAATTCTTCAGCGGAGGTATTTGTGATGGCCGGACCAGGAGATACGAGGGAGGGGGTCATCTGCATCCGCCCCCTCCCTACTCGTGGCCCGGGGGACGCCGCCCCAGGAAGAAGAGGATGGGAAGGCCATTACAAGCCGGGCCCGTGGTGCCTTCTGGACATCCCACTGGCGATCTTTTCGATCGATGGCTGTCAGTAGGCCCCGCCCCACACGTGCTGTGTGTTTCACCTTCCGGATGGGCGTGACCGGTGACCTGCTGCATTTCGGGAACTTCCGGAGTGGGGGTAGGTGTTTTGTTTGGACAGGCATGTCTGGGTAATGGGGTGTTGTCTATGCAGGCCTGTAATTGCCTTACAGAGTGGGGGGGGCAACAGAGAGTAATCAGTCCCATTGTACTCGGAGTTTGAGTTCATTAATGGAATGTACACTAATCTGTCCGAGACTACTCTGTGTATTGTTTCTGTATGTTATCCGAAGGGGTGGATTTTGTGTTTGGGAACAGTAGCGGTAGTACGGAGTTCGTCACCGGGTAACTTAGAGCTAGTCTGGGTTTCCCGTCTTAGCGTTGTTCGATCTATGAGGATTCAAACATGTCGCTGAAATCGGTCTGGCGAAATCTGTGCCATCGGGCGTAATCAAACGTGGTGGTTCTATCCGGCCTGTCCGTGTCAGTCTGATTCATCTTTGTCTCACGCCTTTTCCCTTTCTGCCGGCCTGTTATTTCTGTCGGCCCTCTGCTCTTACCCTTGTTCAGTACAGTCGGGCATTGGGCTTTCCAGTGCCCGGAATATTTACAAAAAGCACATTGGTTTTGCCCTAAGTCTGGTCGTCCTGCGCGTAGTGTCGGGGGATTACTTTCGGGTCGTTGTGTCTTGGGGTTGTCCTGTCGGTATATTCCTTTACACCGTTCCCTTCCTGCGTTTACTCCTTGGAACCGTGTTGCCGCTATCCCTTCCTTTTGCCTACCAAATGCTTGGAAGGTTGTCTGTCGCGTTTCTTTACCTACTCTGACTTCGTCTCTTTTCTTTCGTTGCATTGCTTCTTTGCGCCACATACCGAGACTGTCGAGCATAATAGGCGTTGTCTTATTACTACAAAGGGCTATTTCTAACGTTTCTATTTTATCAAGATCGAAGGATCCTATCAGTGGCCACTGTTTCTCTTGATTTTCTTTGGTATACTTGTGCCACAGCTTACTATAGGCTATGGTAACTAATCCATACTTTGTGAACATGTCTTTATTAGGGGTGCCTTCCAGCGGAGCTAGATGGTCCACCTCTAATAAACGGTCCGGGTTGAACCAATTATCAATCAGTGAGGAGAAGATAGGCATGACGGTTCACAATGGGACCAAAAGTCAGCACTACCTACCTTATCACTGCGTGCAAAGACTAGACAGAATATTTCTATTCTACGTTGTTTGCAGGCAGTGAATACCTCATGAACCAATATCGAACAGTCAATGTTCGGTCAATCAAACAATCAGTGGGGAGAATAAGTAGGCCCGCAAAGGTCTGCGTTACCTACCCTTTCACTATCTGCAAAGAGGAACCTGTTCTTTCCTGTTTGCAGACAGAGAATCTCCAGAAAACAATCCGCGAACAGTAGTTCGGGGTCAAAACAATTAATCAGTGTGGGAGAGGGAAATCTCCCGAGAACAATCCACGAACCGTAGTTCGGGTTCAAACAATCAATCAGTGGGGGAGAAAGATGGGCATGATGGCTGCGTTACCTATCCTTCACTGCTTGCAAAGAGAGAGAGAGCCTGTCGTTTCTCCGTTTGCAGACAGCGAATCTCCAAACAAATCAACAAAGAGCAATACTAGTATTTTCCAAACAATCAAACAATCATTTCGCAATTCGTCGTGTTTACACGACCTTACCCGGACCGTATGGACAGTTTCTTGTCTTCCGAATCCAGCGCCCGATCGTCCTCTTTTCCTCGTATTCCTCGCGGCACTCCTGATGGTTCCCAGTCAGGACCGTAGATCACTCGAGAGAGGTCTGTTCGGAACCAGTGAAGTTCGGATGATCGGCTGCCAGACGAGGGTCTATTGGGCAGGAGCTCTCCCGATCGTTGCAGTCGTTCACTCTGTCGTCAGGACCTCTCCCACTGGATCCACGTGTCGCTGATGGGCCCCACGTTTGGGACGCCAATTGTAAAAAAGGGGTTTTGGGACAACCAATAAACAAAGATCCTTAAGTATTGCCCGGCGGTATCGCCTCTTTGACCCACAAAATATTAATCAATGAAGAGGCAGGCGCTGGAGACTGGAAGGCAGGAAACAAGGATTTATTTTCTCCGGAGGAGAACACATCAGTTCAGACAGCAAGTATCGTCACGAGGTGCTCTAACCGCATCTCTGAGGCCTGGCCTCTTATACACAGGTTTATGATCTTTATTGCAGGTAACACATTCTTGCAATGCTTTGAAGTATGAAAGGACATCCTCGGAATCTCCCCTTCAGGCCCGTTCCCACACACATTTACAGTTGAAGTCCCCACCCCGGTCACAACAGGTGATGATTATCGCGCAGCTGGACATTCCGCCGATTCACGGAATGTGTGGGGTTGATCGGATCTCATAGGGTGGGGGCTTTGATCAATTCGAGGGTCCTTTAATGGGGGAAGCTTCCTACTGTACGGGGAGGGGGGCAATAAACAATATCCGCAGGGCCAGGTGGCGGCCTGGGAACGAGGAAGACAAACGGGCACACAGGAAAAGGGGGTTTGTATCAAAGGACATGGGATCATGAAAGGAATGAAGGGAGGTGTCGCGCTGGGAACAGGATGGGATTCCGAGGCAGAGCTGCGCTGAAGAGGGGTTTATGACCCAGGGCATGTGAGAGCGGGGGTGGCCAGTGCGTGGGGGTCAGTGACGTGCAGAGGGTGGTTCTGATCGAGGCACCTAAAATAGCGGGTGAGCATGACAAAAAGTGTGGCATCAGGGGAAAAGGCAAGATGGCGCAGATAATGTTTACCAAACCGTACTAATTTTCCACAAAGGGACTCTGAAAGTGACTTACAAAAAACTACTCAAGATAGTTGCTACCAACAGATGTAAAGCTGAACGTTGGTGTATCTATGTCCACAATTAGGATTCCTCATTGATTGCATGTGTGCAGCCAGAAGAAATGTTTCTTGCATTATATGGAACAGGTGGCCAATTATTAAAGGGGTTTAAGATGATGCAAACATGAATACATAAATTATTCCCTAGCATTTGTTAACAGGAAATTGAAGGTCACTTCACTGTTCCATTTCCTCAAAAATAAACTCCTCAGGCATAAGTAACATCCTTGCAACACCACCGCTATGGGTGCCCTGGGTGGAACTGGGGGAACCAAAAACAAAAGGCAAAGCTGTGCCATTTTAAAAAGTATCTATTAAAACAATATAGACATTTCCCAAGTGAATTTCAGTTGATTTCAGTTGAAGGAGTGTTATTGTTGCAATCCAAAACAGAATCCTCTCTCTGCACTTCATCATGGTGAATTGTGCACTCAGAACTCCACAAATGTGCTTCTTATACCACATGTGATGGCATCATCAATTATATCACTGGTGTCACCTCATGTCACTTGACCAATGGCATAATTCATGCAATCACTGAAGGCACTTAAATCTACTGTAGCTATAGTGCCCTGGGCTCAAACGTTAACTTGGGAGGTTCCATGTGAATGGCCTTCAGTTAGGCTCTTTGATTAGTTGAAATGGATGCTAAGGACAGATCACAATTGATCCATACCCAGTAAGCTTTGGTGAGGGAACTGGCCTACACCCAATACTTAAGTGAAAGACAGGACATGATCTCCAGCCCTGCTGTGTCCCAATGAAGTCAAAGTGAGGGGACATACAGGGCTATTTTTCCCAGCTACTGCACTTTTCAGGGCCCATCACTGCTGCTAAATATATTTATATATCACAAAATTAGTTTGTGCTATGCTCACAATAAGGTAGAAAATGCCAGTGACTACTAAGTGGAATCATAATCAAGAGTAGTCTTCAAACATACTTTTTTCTATTCTGAAAGATAGTTGTGCTGCCAGCAAACCAGAAAGTGGCCCACAAGAAGTTGGTGACCCCATCCCAGAAACATCCTCAGAAAAGCCTGCATTTGCCCAGTTTCTAAAGAGGAATACATTTGACTGCATGGAAGACCAAAGTACATGGCTTTTGTCATACTCTGTGCAATATATCTAAGGAGGTATTGCCTCTATAGGACATGCCTTTTTCACCTGCTGATTTTACTTATGATATCATCGTATACATAATGTCCCTTCAACTGGCCTTCATGGATTGTGTGATAATATACTTTCCCCACTACCCTTAGCATCTGAAGGGCAGTGACTGTGACCAGGTGTTCTGAGAACTGAGCTCATAGCACAAACTTTGGACTTGTCCTGCAGCCTGTATTAATGTTGCCAGTATCCTTATGGTGTAGCCAGAAGTCATGACACGTGGGCATGGGCCATGGCAGTTGGGCATGGAATGAGCCCATTACCATTACGCGGTCGGCATGCCCTGTGAGTACTAAATGCATTCTACTGGGCACAATTCATCACCACCGACTAAAATATGTACTCTGTATGTCCAGGCAATGGCTACAGACCATGCCCTGCAGGTGCTGTGGGTCAGGAGAATGGGTACAGGACATAGGGCCAAGGACCACTGGCCACCATTTTGATTGGCTACAGTAGCAGTCCTTGGGCCTTTCACAGACATCTACAGATCACAATCAGTGCTTTAAATAGGCTGGTACTCACTGGTGCTGAGCACTGGCACTTTACATTTTTATTCCTTGGAGTACTGATGTTTCCCCCAGACAGTGATAGTACCAGTACCCACAGTGGTCCAGCAGCAATGCAGGTGTTAGCTCCTCCCATGTTCTGCTTAAACCATTGGTCACCTGATTTACTTGCCTCAGCATGTGATTGGGCAGGAGAGCTTCTGCTGCAATCAGCAAACAGAGAGCAAGCTCTGCTGCCCCATCACACACTGCAGCAAGCCAATTAGTCAAGTTAAAATGTGTGGCCAATAAGTACCTGTTTACTTGCAAAACAGTTTGGGAAATGTATGACTTAATATCCCACACAAACGATGGAGAAGAGACATTGCAAAAAGTATTGAAATGTAACTGATCTAAGATGTGAGGACGAGACAAGACAGGGAAGAGTAAGACAGACAAATATATGGAGGGAGACACACTGGTGCAAGATGTGAGGGATGGAAAAGAGAAATCGGCATAGGAAAGTGTATACAAGTGAGACAGATAAAAGGCAGGGGGTGAGATAAATGGGAACCGATAGGAGGGGAGATGGCAGGGGAGTGGTGAGAGGGCAGGGTGAAAGCAAAGGAAAATGTGTGTGGAAACCATGTAGCAACGCATCCCTAATGGAGTCTTTAGAGAAGGCTCCTTTTTAGGTCGAGGACTCCGTCGCACTGCGTAAGCAGTGTGGGCTGAGCCCGAAGATTTAATGTTTCTTAGAGGGGGCTTGGAACCCGACCCTCTTCTCCATTGGCTTGCCTAGTAAATGCTGGCCATCCATTGGAGGAGAGGGGAGTCACTCGGTTCAAGCCCCGTCTTTTTCGAATTCGGGGGCGTTTTTTTAAGCTTCTTTCTTGTTTTCTTTCTCTCCTCTTCCCATTGGCTGGAATTTTACCTTCCAGCCAATGGGAAGAGGTGAGAGCGAAAACCAGGCCCCCGAATCTGAAAAAGACGATGCTTTCTCCGAGGCATTTCTGCCTCGCCTCGGAGAAACGTGGACATGTGGAGGCACCTCTCCTGCTTTTTGTGAATGCACACGCAGTTTATCTTATCCTCATGTTTCACTACTGTTCCTATTGTGAAGCGCTCTGACTCCTTCGGGTAAAGTTCGCACTATATAAAAACGCATCAAATAAATAAAATAAATAGCAACTTCATGTGCACACTTTATTTCACATACTGGTGGATTTTTTTGATTTTTTTTGTTTTTTAATTTCTGCAACACATTGATGTCCCGTGTTATGCCTTCATCCAATCGATTACAATGGGCCTGCTCCGTCGTCGAATGGTTTTGTGCAACGCATGCTCTGCTTTTCACGTATTGGCTGATAGGGATTTTCTTCACTCCTACCATGCCACCAGATCCACTCTAGCCATTCTTGAAATCGTTGAGTATTTCTATTGGTTAAGGTTAACGTGACGCGGCTATCTGGCAGCCAATCTGCTCTTGCCACACTCTGGGTCCGGGTGTGAGTGTTGATACTTCCGGTGATCTCGGGCTACTGCTCTCCCTCTTCTGCAGAGTCCAGAGCTGAGGAAGCGGCAGAGCTGCAGTGACAGGACCCGCGCCCCCCTAGCCTGCTGAGTCGTTCACCATGGCCCGCTTCGCCCTTCTACTCCCATCTGCCTTCGCCCTGTTGTTTTTCGGCGTCGCCTCAGCTTCTTACGTGCTCGAGTTCACCGATGACAACTTCGAGCCTGAAACCAAGCAGCGCAGCCTAACCTGGTGGAATTCTACGCTCCCTGGTGAGGAAGAGCAGTGTGTTGTGGTGGTGAAGGGTCGAGATGGCGGTGCGGGGTTAGGAGTGGCACGGTCTGGGTTTCCCCTTCCTAGCAACTCGTGACAGGTGTAGGCTAGGTGGACTTCAACTGAACCACCACACACGAAATGTTGAAGCAAAGTTCAGTGTCGTACACCAGATATTATGCGACGATCTGAGAATCCAGGTGAGAGGGAGAAAATAACTTCATCTGGGAGTGCAATGAACAGCCTTTGAAATGCCTGCATTTACGTAAGAGACGTCGGGCGAAAGTGGTTCAATGTGAGAGGCAAAAGCCCAATGACGTGAATTGAGTGGCACCCTTCAGACGAGGATGACGGTGGAGCTCCAGCGAGGGCCTGAAGAGGGCGTGGTGATGGGCAGAGAAACAGCACTTTTATACGTTTTTTTTTTATTTTGATATATTGATCCAAGTGTTAATAGTACATGTATGTTGAGAATAAGTGCTTGACAATGTTTGTAAAGTCGCTAACCAGATCTATAACAACTTAAAAAGTACATATGAACGTGAAAGTGTCAGGGATGTGGTGGCCCCGACTAGGAAGCTTGATATAGTCGGTGTGACACATGGAGTGGGATGTAACGGGGGCAGTAGTATTAACGCAGAGAACTGCAGGAGCTTGAACTGAATGGGCATTGAAGAGCCCAGAGTGATGGGACCCGCAGAGAGATTTGGGTATTCTGTGGTATTGGAGAGGAGGAACCTTCAATATGGGGCAAAGGCGGGCATGCAGTAAAAGATACTAAAACACGTATTATAAGCACTAATGGAAGGGCCGCGTGAAATACGAGGTTAGGGTGAGCAGCGTGGTTTAAAGGAGAGGAGCATCTAGAGGAAGAGTTTCGATATCTTGTCTTGACCGCTAAGTCCTACGGAAAGATCTCTTGACCATGCTACAAGGCCGCCGCATAATGTAGTCGCAGATAGGCTATGCCGAGTGAGGCTCAAGAAGGACATTGCATCCTAAGCCAAAGTGCCCATTAGCCATGCTCTTGGTGTTGCGTTTCGCCTGGGTGCTTCTTGTATACAGGGGACCGACAAAACTGAATCTGCGACAGTCCATAGAATCATCCGGCGACCTTGCATTATACAAATGTGAGACCCGTAAAGCGACAGGGACCTCCTTGCAATTATGTAATGTCCCCTCTGGTCTTTAGATGAAACGTAGTAGCACGTCTTAAATATAATTTAATCCCAAACTGAAATGTACTATTTAATTGTAAACTATTCTTTTCAGCATAGCATTTCGTTGTGGAACAAACAGAGCGCTTAAATTAAAGTGCTTTTATGTACTCATGATATCGTTTGAAGGCCTTTTGTTGCAAGTGGACCAAGCCTTATTGTACTTATACAACCATTCGGACCATGCCATTTTCTGTAAACGCCATGTGAATTGTATGTCTGAAATCAGGTTTTGCTCTGGATGACATTCGGCCGCTGATTAAAACTGACTGGAGTTCACACTTTCCTTGTTTAGCATTTTCTTGGTGTGTTTAATTCCTAGTGTGTGTGTGTGTATGTGTGCGTGGCTGTGTGTGTGTGTGTGTGTGTCTCTGTCTGTGTGTGTGTGTGGCTCTGTGTGTGTGTGGCTCTGTGTGTGTGTGGCTCTGTGTGTGTGTGGCTGTGTGTGTGTGTGTGGCTGTGTGTGTGTGTGGCTCTGTGTGTGTGGTTTGGCTCCGTGTTTGTGGGTCTGTGTGGATAGCTTTTTTTGTAGGTGGCTCTATGTGTGGGTGGCTCTGTCTGTGTGAGGGTGGCTCTGTGTAGGTGGGTCTATGTGAATGACTGTGTGGGTGGCTCTGTGTGGGTGGCTCTGTATGTGTGTGTGGGTGGATTTGTGTGTGTGGCTCTGTGTGGGTGTAAATGCAATAGGTCACGCATTTGCGAGCGATTAAGCTATTGGCATTGTAAATGACAATGTCATTTTTTTAACGATTAAGCTATTGGCAATGTAAATGACAATGCCATTTATTTATGATAAAAAAAAAAATGTCATGAGCAATGCCAATAGCTCTACCTTTAATAATGCCGAGACCATTGCATTGTAATTCATTTATATAATCTGTTTCAAATGAAGAGCATACTTTTTCAGATAGTTTTATTCTCGACAAGAACTGTGCCACAGCTTCACTCTTGAAAGCAGCTGGTCCTGTACTAAGCTCCTTTCAATGAATATTTAGCATACACATGCTTACTTGTAAGGATGTGCCTCTGTTTCAAAGCTCATGGCTGTGTGCATAACTATGCCAGTGAGTAAGGCTTCAGCTTGAGGCCAGAGCCAAATCTGTATCTAGGGAAAGTAAAAGCTATTGGACATCCTAAACAGTTACTCCTGGGTCTCACAGGGCCTGCTTTGCCTGTCCCACTTAGGCAGAATTTCTTGACCTCATTCAGGATGTCTTTAAAGAGTGAAGTCATCAACACCATTCTCCAACCTACCACCCAATGTGTAAGGCTTCCTTAGTGTCTATGAACTATCGCTCCTTATACTAACTTCCACTGAGACAACTTACCGGTTTCTTGTGAGATCTGCCACTCTAACCAGAAAGGCATCATACTTTATGATTATGCCGATGTCATTCATAAATTGTCCTCAAAATCCATAATTGTGCATAATGTGAACATACAATATATTTCATGTGTTGTGTGTAGAGGCAAACTAAACACATGAAATGTGAAAGTTACTTTTAATGTTACAGTTTTGTACATGCATTGACAAAAAGAATACTCTACAGAAGCCAGAACTGTTGCTACACTATTGTGCACAGTTGCACTCCAAGAAAACCTCAAATTAAATGCTTGTCTCCTAACCACGTCCTTAGCCTCACCCCAATTACCGTTAAATTTGAAGAGAACCTGCACAATCAATATAAACTGGGCGCAGTTCAGAAACTGATCATACATTTAGGATTGATCACTTTAAGATGGCAGACTTTCACAAACTTAATTTCAAGGCTTGGGAGCTTTGACACATGCATTTTACAAAATAATAGCAGTACCCCTAGGGTATTCTTACATCTTTGGGTGAACTGGAATTGTACAAATTGTCAAATCTATCACATTTGTAGGAGTGTAATAGTTTGCATTTAGCGTGGCTACTGTCATTTCTCAGGATTACCGGGGACAGTGTATGGTGCAAGCTTTAGTGATGTGAGTGAACAATCCTACCTGCCCTTCAACAGTGTTTGAAATGTTGCATTCTTGTTAAAAAGTACACTTAAACTATTTGAACCGGAGCCCTCTTCTGCACAAGTGGAGGTTTGTGTATGTTTCTTTGTTAATTTAAGGTTAATAAATGATGCTATGCTTTCTTGACTGGACTGTAAGTTGAAGCTTTTATGTTTCCAAAGCGAAAATGTCTCTGAGACGCAGGGTTTTGAGATCTTGTTCCACTTTGTGATGGTATTTTAGTTCAAAGTAAAATTTTTAGTCATTTGTTAGACATCCAACCTGCAGCATTGAACTACACTTTTTATCCTAAGCCTATTTTTAGTTCATGAAACAGGGCATATTTGTTTTACCAATTAACCTCTAATCTCTCTGTACCTTGATTTTTACATAATAGTTTAGTTTTTGGAAAGTTGCAACCCTTATCCAACACTATAATAACTTCCAGCCTTCACATCTATTGTCACAACATTACTACGGAGTGGCACTTCTGTGACTATGCATTTATGGTGTATTTTCAGGGTAACCTGTGCTCCAGAGACAAGGGAAGCACACATGCCTGTCGAAAGATTTTATGGTGCAAACAAGTCAGGCCTGATTTTTTAACTATTTAAATATATTTTGTAACAGTATTGCAGGGACCCAAAAAGGGTGGTGCCAAGGCGAAGTAATCCTGGCTACCCTTCACTTGCTACACCCTGGTTGCAAAGCAGGAAGATAATCAAATTGTACATTAATAGTTTGAAAATGACTCTACGAAATTCTGAATATTTTCAATCCAATGTTTTTTTCTATCGAGTCCATCAAATTGTGTAGTTTCAATATTATATATCTGCGAATAATTCTTTGATTCACAAACTGAAAATCTCGTTTTTGAATCAGGTTGATTACAGTTACATAACGGTTTCAATTCTTCTCGGTTTATATGCGGGACCTCCTCTAGAAGAAAATACAATTCTTAATTGTGACAATCGATAAACGGGGACACTGGCATTATATGAAATGGAGACCCAAATTAAGTGGCAGGGTATGTGCCATGAAAAGACAAAATTTGCGACATGCAACATATTCTATGGTAGTATTATTTCACTTGTCTGTAGTTGTAACACACATTAATAATGTCTAGGCAAAAACGTTGATTTTCCTAGTAATTGACTAAGGAAATTCTTAATTTTATTAAAGACACAGAGGCGAGTATTATGCTACTCTAATGTTGCATTTTATTAACAGCAGCAGTCAAGATACTTTACAAAACTGCAACTTCAGTAAGGCTTAGGGAAAGCTAGAAAATGGGAGATGAAAAAGAACGCTTACACCTATATCTCCCCACTTGACTGCGAATAGCCCTTTTTTCCTGTGCAAGAAGTTAATAATGATCCACAAGCAAAGGAAAAATAGATAAAACAATGAAACAAGCATATGTAAAATAAGAAAGTTCTTTGTAAGTAAGTCCCACAGTGGTGCCCGGAACACCAGGAATGAGTAGTCCAGGAAGGTCCACCATCGGAGGAGCGAAGAATGGATGACCAGAACCAACTAGAACGTCCTTAAGATTAAGGTTAAACAAGAGTTAAAGTGGGATAATAATCACCACCTTGTCTTTAATAAAATTAAGACTTTCTTTCATAAATTACTAGTAAAATCTACATTTTATGGCAAGACAAGAGGCTCTTATCATGCTTGTTCAAATCAAGTTAATTACCACAGAAGATGCAGTATGAACAGGTTTGCAATAAAATGTCCAAAACACATTTTCATTGGACCAATCCACTGATCTCAGAATGTCCTCGAGACGGAAACCAGCCCAAAAAGCTTTAGAAGCTGGAGTACCCCTGGAAGAATGGGTACCAAAAATGGAGGTATCAATGCCAGCAAGGGACATATCCCATCTGACCCAATGAGCCAGAGTTGGAGATGAAACTGGTTTGTAGGGCTTTCTGAGGGAGATAAGAAGTTAGGATTGTAAATACGTTATGAGATCAATTGTTCTGTGCTCATAGACTTTAAGGCATTGACCACCACAACGTTTTGGTTGACAGGAAAATAAGGATAAAACACAGATTTTACATTTGTGTTTGTATGTTTGTGAACTGAAAAAAGAATGCCCATGGGAGTAAATTCATGAGAAGGGATATCTAGTGCTTTGATAGCAGATAGACATTTGATAGACATAAAAGCCTGGCCAGTTTTGCAGAAAACATTTTTAATGAAATATTAGAGTTATCAGGCCAAGAAATGAACAGTTTCTAAACAACATTCACATCCCATATATTGCTGTATTTCGGAATAGGAGGGATAGAAAATGTTACTCCCTTAAGAAGTCGACAAACAAGCAGATGTTCTCCCACCAGATCTGTATAAATGAATGGTGCGATACGACTTACCTGCACTAGTTTCAGCTGCCAAAGGTTTTACTATGTATACAACATCTACTGAAAAGGAATCGATAGATTTTTTCATACACCATCTTGCCCTAAGAGACCAAGCTGATTTGTATGCCTTGGTGGGGGTACCAGGAGCCTAGGATTTGTTGATGTATTCTGAAGGTTTTGGCAAAATGAAAGAGCAAAACTGGGAGACGCCACTATTTTCCAAGCTGAAAGAGTGAGAGAGTTGTCTAATAACAGGTTATGGGGCTGTCCAATGGATTCAGGAGGAGGGTGGGAAAAGATGGGATGAGAACTGCATTGTCTTATTTGAGGGAGGACCCTGTTAATCATAAGAAAAGGAGGAAAAGCGTAATTGATGGAATGGGACCAATCCTATAAGAAAACATCTGTAGCTAAACCTAGAGGATCTGGATGCCAACTGAAGAACTGAGGAAGTTGAGAATTGAGTCTTGTGGCTAATAAATCTATGTGGAATGGACCCCTTTTGTGGAGAAGCAGCCTGAAGACCGAAGACTTAAGTCTCCAGTTACCTGAGTCGTGTAGATGACAGGAATGTCAATCTGCTAAGGTATTGAGATCTCCTGGCAAGTATTCTGCACAAACTGAGATCTTGTTGAGAAGACAGAATCCACCAAAACTCTCTGCCTGTTCTGCAAGCGGTCTGGATTTGGTGCCCCCATGATAATTGATGTATTGGACTGCAGTAATGTTGTCCATGCGCAGAAGAATGGAACACTGCACTCTGTTTTTTGCCAGACTTGATTGCAATGTAGCCTGCAAGCATCTCTAAAAAGTTGATATGCAATCTGGACTCCTCTAGAGACCACGTAACCCAGTCAAGATTGGTCCACATTGGGCGTCCCAGCCTGTGCAACTTGCATCGGATTCTAATCCAAGATCCGGGACGGATGCAAAGATAGTCCTGCCATTCCTAGCATCTAAATTATTTATTCACCACTGAAGCTCTAACTGGGATTCCGGATCTATAGCAATGATGTTGGAAAAAGCAAGGTCTCTGCAAAAATGTCAAATCTTTAGTCTTTGAAGGGCCGGATAGTGAAGGGGACCTGGGAATATCACCTGGATGGAGGAAGACAGAAGGCCCACAATTCTTGCTAAAGACCTTAGGTAAATAAGTAAGCTTTAAAGTGTGTGAAGAATTTCGGATTTTATTGTGGTGATAATTGACAAAGGAAGAGGATGGGTAGCAGTGGAAATGTTTATCAGAAAACCTGGGAATTCTATCTGCTTTGACGGAGTGAGCATAGACTTTACTTTGTTGATAAGAAAACCCAAATCTGACAGGAAGGAACAGGCGAGTTTTAGGTGAGAGTCGAGATTGTGAAGGTTTTGACACATAAAAAGGATATCGTCTATATAGAGGATGAGACGGATCCCTTGAGATCTGAGGTATGCATCTACTCATTTAATTAGTTTCGTAAAAGCACCATGGTGCTAAAGAGAGACCGAAAGAAAGAGAACACAAGTTATATGTGTGTTCCTGCCATTGAAACTGAAGGAATTTTCTGCAACTGTGGTGAATGGGAAATGTAAGATAAGCATCTTGGAGATTCCTCCAGACCATCCAGTCATATTGAAGTAGGGAATCACTCAGGTGGAGGATTGTTTCCATCTTGAAATTACGGAATACTACAACATGATTAAAAAGTTTGAGATTAATGTTGGCTCTCCTCTTTTTGTTTTTATTTTGCACTAAAAAGATGGAACTGAGGAACCAAGAGGGATCTAGGATCGATGGTTATAGTGCATGTTTTTGTAAAAGGGACTTAATTTCTTGTAAAATCATGGTAGACATTTCTGAGGAGAAATTTGGAGGAGGAGGAAAGACTGTTTGAAAAGGATTTGAATAGAGTTCTGTAACATAACCTGAACTGTATATAAAACCAAAGAGTCTGATGTTATTGTTCGCCAATTGTTAGAAAATACATAAGACAACCTTCTACTCACCCTGCTGAGTGTTAGCTCTGAACCTTTTTTGTCAACAATCTCGATATTGTCTGCTTCTTTGGAGATAAAACCGGGGTTTATAGTCTTGGAAAGCAGAGTATTAGTTGATGTTGTTGTAGGAGCCTCTATATCCCTGGTGGCTGTTATTAAGGTTGGTAAAGTGGCTCCTATCTATACTGGCCTGGGCAAAAACCCATTGGGAAAAAACCTTTTTAGCGATTGTTGTGCCTTGTCAAAAGATGGAAAGGCGGTAGCATATAAACTGAGCTCTTTCATAAAAGAGTCGCCAAACAAAAGCTCTTCTGCTGTGTTACCTGGGTCTAGAGTAGCCAGGCGTGCCAATTTAGGATCTAACTTGAGACGAAGACCCTTCCTCCGCTTGTGTATAATGGGGGAGTTTGCATTGACTAAAAGGCAAAAGGCCCCTGGGATCCATAAGGACAGTTCTTCCAGATCAATTGGAGTGCTTTACAATGTAACCGCTTCCACAATATCGAATATGTGTGCTAAAGGAACAACAATATCTAGCAGCTTGTCCTGGCATGTGAACCAGGCTTTGTCCACACCTTTGCGGGGATCCTTGCCAAACTTAGAGAATGAAAGTGAGTAAAGTAGGATCAATAATTGGGTAGGAGGTAATACTGGACGACAGCGATGGCCTAGGGCACTATGACTTCAATTTGGCCCTGGTTTGCTTGTCTAAGGGCAAGCAAAGTCTTGAGGCAATATAATTCCCTACGTGTTTGGCTGGAAACCATTCCATAGAATTAGGATGGTGTATAAGGGCAGGATCGAACATAGGTATCCTTTCAGCACAAAAGACAGGTTGTGCCATAAAAGGATCAATATAAGAAAAAGGAAAATGTTGGCTTTTTGGAAGGAAGAGAAGAAAAAGGATCAAAGGTTGCAATATTGTCACCATCATCATCACTCATGTCGTCATCCGTATCAAGTATCTGGGTAATAACAATTTTTGACAACTTATTTTGTGTATTTTTTTACTTTTCATTGCACTTCAAAGGTGTCTTAGAATTCCCCTCCTTGTTTGAAGGCCTGGGAGGAACCACGTCCTCATCCATATGAGAGGGAACCTGACTATTCAGAAGCGCTACTTTAGGGATATTGGATGCTGATTGCACCTTCTTTGACAGAGTAGGTAAAGAAGAAAAAGAAGAAATGGCTTTTCGCTTTCTGCTTTCTCCTGCAGAATGGGCAATAAATGTCTTTGACATTGTACTCACCAGAGAATTCTCAATGTTCTTTGACATTTTATTCGTGGTGGCTGCCACGGGCTGTTCCACCGAGGAATGAATACATTGATTAAAACCATTTTAAAACTGTTCTCCATCATCTTCATTTCCTTGTGACAAGGGAGAACTATCTAACTCCAATGTTAAATAATTATTAAAATCCACCAATATATGCAGGTAGGACAACAAGGGTTAATTTGTTTCAGAGGGAGTGTATAAGACCCAGGCCCTCCCAGTGGGCGTGTGAGTAATAAAAAAAATAGGCCTAGCCTGCTTTCCGAAGGCTGGGAAGAGGCCGCTACCTCAGGGAGCGGCTATCCGGCAACAATAATGAGGTTTAGAACCAAAGCGGAGACAGGTCCAGGCTCTGGGGCAAGAAACCCTGACAGCGAATGCAAAACCAGTGTGAACAGGCACCAAAAGGTAGCACCGCCAAGAGGAAATGGCAGGTGTCACAGGGAAAAGGGGGTGCGCGACAAGTATGATGAACGCGGTAACGCTGTTGCGAATGCTTGAGGCAGCTAAAGTAACGGCAGGACAAAACAAGGTAAGTTATACAGTTGTCAATATATCAAATGCACAGTAATAGATACATTTGTTATATAAATCCCATGTAAATATAAATGGAAATTGAGGTACTTATCTTGACTGTGAGCCGCAGGAAAAGAGGGCTGTTTGCAGTCAAGTGGGGAGATATAGGTGTATTTGTATTCCTAATGGTTAGAAAAGTTATTTTACATCTACCATTGGCTTGCCTTCTCTAAGCCTTATGGGAGTTGTAGTTTCTTGACTGCTGCTGTTAATAAAAGGCAAGATTAGAGATCATATTAAGAGTCTCCGGTATTGCCATAAATTTCCCCTCGTTAGTACCAGTTTAACGCCGGGATACAGAATTCAAATTTTAAAAGATGACAAGTTAACCTTTGCAAAGAGTTTACCACTGTGTTAAACTACATGTTGTGGTTTTTTAGCAACTAAAATTACAAAATAGTTACAAGTGCCTGTTCTAACAGATGTGTGGATTCGGCCTGTTTCAAAATGACACAATATTGTAGTTCTGTCTATACTCAGGCTCCAACGTTATTGTCAGTGTCTAATGTGTAAAAAAAAAAAGATTCAAAAGTATAACACTAGTCCCCGGTAATGGGAGGCCGGTGTACTATCGAGTTCTGTACCCCATACGAGCTCTATACCCCCCTTCGTTTTGCGCATGCGCAAGAATGGTGCGCATGCGCACATTACGGCACATGATGTGGCACCATGCCCACCATCATTCCGTGTACCCCCTAAAGTTTCGCATTTGCGCATGCTGTATTCAAAACATGCCCTGGCATTGTGCGCTGCGGGTGCTGCTGCTGCGCTGCTGTTCTGCAGAGGCGAGAGAGGGCGCCCGCAGGAGAGAGTTTTGCAGGACGGGGAGCCCATGGGAGGGAACCCCCAGCACTCCCGCAGGCTACTGTGGGGGCGCCTGCACACACGCCCGAGAAAGGGTGGGGTGGGGGGCACTACCGTGCACCCTCCCTGCTGTGCACCCCTGCCCAGTCCCTCACACCACCTCTGACGGACGGTGAAAGGCTACTCTGGGGCGCCCCCACACATGTCCGAGGATGGGGGTCTACAGTACACCCCTGCCAGGGCGGAGGATGGGGAGGCACTCAGCCCGGTCCTCCCCCACCCTTAAAGGATCTATGTGGGGGTACCCCCTCGGCTCTTAGACAGTGCCGAGGATGGGGGCCCCCACCCGGGCGGCACACTACTCGCCTCCCCACACTTCTGAGGAGGGTGAAGGGCTACTGTGAGGGGCCTCACGCGCCTCCCCCGCCGCCGTAGGATGGGGGGGGTTCCTGCGAGCGAAGAAGGGGCTCCTCCCGTTTGTTGGGTGGGTGGGCGGGCAGCCACTATGGTGTGTGTAGGTGGGGGGGGTACAAAGCTCGATGGGGAAACAGCGGCAGATAGGCCGAACCTATCAAAATCTGCACCCCCCGTGACGTAGGGGGTACAGAGCTCGATGGGGGTACAGCGCTCCTTAGAACACCGGCCTTAGTTGCCAGACCATCTCTGCAAGCAGCCCGCTCACCAGTTGTACAGTCAGATTGGTGGGTGATCAGCAAACATACGAGACAGGGGAAACATTCTTCCTAGGTTCATTTCCATACTGGTTCACAGAATAGGAGAAGAGATGCCAATATACTGAAATGGTCATGGATCACTATAATGACTGCCCTTCTTCTGTTTCAATGCTGGTTGGAAATAAAGGAAAGACTAATCAGCTTGCACCTGCTACTCAGATGGTACCGAGACAGTGCAGGATTTAGCAAACAGTTCCGGTCCTCTCATATAAGTGCCAGTGGTGCCTTCAGGCAACCACCGGCACAAATGAACCACTGATTATTGCTCACTTTTATAACTTCTATGAGACCTTACACTACCAGAATATCTAAATATATCAGGGTGCAGCAGACAAAGGGAGCGTGACGTGCCGTAGAAGAACAGTTTTTTGCTCTTTTTTACAAAGATAAATTTGGGTGTCAGATTGGCCCATCATTTTAAATTTTCATTATTCTGGATGTGTTTTGTTTGTTTTTGTAATGTATTTCTTTTATGCTGCCTTTACAAAAAGACATTCAAAAATGAAGCAGCAAGCAGCAAAAAAATATGGTTATTCAAATTGCCGAAATGAGTAAATAAACAAATGTATCATATTTTATTAAACAACAAAAAACTATACACACGCCTAAAAAGAAACAAAGAGAAGTAATCAAGTAGCTATCTTACAGTAACTTGTTCTAACGCACACAAGTGCAGGAGCATGTATCCCTACTCCCACAATCATTGTAACGTTGTCTGTCATTTGCTTTAGCAAGGAGTCAAAGTCTTTTTTCACTGTTACTTTTAGTAAATTGCAGGTCTTAGATTTGAATGACAAAGGCGACTGAGCCTCTCAGCTTTTTAAAGTCAATAAAAACGAGTGATATTACGTATAATAAGTGAGGTCCTGCTCTGTAACGAAATTTTGAACTCAAGGCTGTTTTTTCAGTACAATAAGGTATACTAGCATGCAATAGTATTAACTGAGCGAAGGTCTGCACCAATTCCAAATTGGTAAAAAACTAAATATATGTAATCTATATCGCTTTAAATTATGCTGCAATATTGGTATTTTGTGACAAAACATGTTAGACTGAATTGCTTATCTTGCACTGAAGATATTTCGTACCAAGATGTCCAAATTCCACAGACTTTACCGTTGGCTATGTAATTGTATATCTCTTTGCTACCCATACTTTGATTAATAGGGGGATTATAACATTGTTTTTACTATTGACCTGGAGTCAATGTAAGGTATTTAATCCAATTATGCTGGTGGAAAATTGTGCTGGCAACAGAGTAATCTACACAAACCACCTTCATAGCATAAGTGTTGAGGCAGATCATTGAATAACAATCATATCAACTTGACAACACTGGCCAAAATGCCCTTTCAACGTTCAGAAGTAGCACCCCTACCTGCAGCCCCATTACATAAGGTGGTGTTATATATTACCATTCTGGACCCCCCCCCCCCCCACCCCCAAACATTTGACAAAGTAAATTATTGTGTTTGTTGGGGTGGGAAAATACCTACAGGAGTTATGTAAATTCCTACAAACTTGGTGACAAAAGTACCCAACAAGAAACACAGACAATTCTACCCTCAACCCTAATTTATCAAATGCAGCAATTCCACCATGTTTCACTAATGCTAATTCTGGTAATTTCCCTTCACAATGTGTGTGTTTTGTGCATCTAAGTTTTATTTTAATGTGTAAAATGTTTTGTTAATCAGGCTCTCCATATTCCTGAGGTTGTTATCTTATGTTTATGTTATGTTAGGTAGATTTGTATGGCACAGCTTATCACCCGTGAGGAGATTCAGGCACTGGAGCAGAAACATAGGTCCTGCAGTGCTCATAGTTGAACAGCCAGATCTTCTTCAGTTTCTTGCGGAAATTGAGAAGTGGAGTGGCAGTCCTGATGTGTAGAGAAAATGTGTTCCAGTTTTTAGCAGCAATGAAGGAAAAAGCGCTCCCTCCTGACTTGCTTCTTCGCATACGGGGGACTTGCGCGAGGGAGAGAGAGGTGAAGCGTAGCTGTCTGGAAGGTCCGTAGAGTTGGAGTAAGCGGTTAAGGTCTGCTGGTTCTGTGTTGTGGAAGGCTTTGTAAGTGCAGATGAACATCTTGAATCTGCAACATTTCTGAGTAGATAGCCAGTGGAGTTCAGTGAGGTAGGAAGTGAGGCGAGTGCTTCTGGGGACGGCTAGGATGAGGCTGGTGGCGGTATTTTGGATTGTCTGGAGTCTTTGCATGAGGTGGTGGTAGATGCCGACGTAGAGTGCGGTGCCGTAGTCGAGTCTGTTGGTTATGAGGGTCTGGGTGACCTGTGCATCTTGTGTGCGCAAAGAGCCATTTGAAAATCTTGCAAAGCTTTCGGTTGTGGCAGCAGGATGATGTGAATGTTGCAGAACACAGCAGCTTCTAAAAATGTATCCCTTTCATGAATATTCCAAATGGGTTTTATTTAAGAGGAAAAGTAATTATATCCAAAGATTATACCAAGAGAAAGCGCATTGGTTCACAAAGTTGAAATAATCAGTAAAATCCATATTTTAAACAGCAATTATTCATCCTAATCTTTATTTGGGTCATCTTTCAAAGTCTTCACCGGGAAGTTATCTGTGATATAGGCTTAACAAATTAGATCATTCTAACGATGTTCACATATGGGAAGCAAACCATAAAGCAGAAGTAGGTTTAAGTCTGGGGATCAATTTCCATTGGTATGTTTCTTAATTCACAACTTTTTGTTCCTGTTCTCTAACCATTTATATTGACATAGCAAGATAGAAAATGTGTGTTTATGTCGACTTTATCCCATTTCCGTATTTGTACTGTATTATTTGTGCACAAAGCCCACAAACTGGCCAAACAACAAAAAAATGCAAAACATTTAATTTAGTTTAGAATTGAGGATGGTCTGAAAGACTCGTCAGGTGGCTGGTGCCATGAGAATAACACAGCAAGAAAACATTTTGCGTTGGAAGTTATTAGAAAAGTACTTTATACTTCATGGGGTCGATGCTACAAATAATCTTTTGGGCCAGAACCTGCTTTTTGTTTCTAGCCTGTTTCCGTAGGAGGTATCGGAGCCACCCAGCTACGGATATAACCTTTAAGAGGTGCCACTTTTGTACCAGAATGTTGCTTTATGTACACAACTGACATATGGAAGGGCTGTCTATTGCAAAGCAAAAGCGAGCTTTTCTGTTATTTCTGTAGTGCCATAGACAAAATAGAAAAGCAATCTCATATGTCTATGAAGGTAGACTTTCTGCTTTGTGTAATGGAAGCACTGGAGATGGTGAGTGTGGGAAAGTAAGCCTATACACAGTCCTGCAGTGCAATTCATTTGTTTGGATAACGTTTTAAATAAGTATATTGAATAAATTAAATTTGGCTTTTTTTAAGTGCCTTGTGAACTCGGCCTGCTAAAATGTGGACAGGTTTATTAGGGTGCCGAATCCCCAAATTTAATGAACATTCAAGCAATTTGGGGTTCAAATCAAATAAGTTTGCCTGGACGTACCGAGCAGCTATTGGTTGTAGCCCCTGTCGTGCCGATATCAGCAACCCTGCCCCACATACCTAGTTAATAACTACTTAACATACAAGAAATGAAATTAATCAGACAACACATGATTTGGTGGAAAACGGTTTGCCTCAGGTTTATTTAATTTAATTCATAAGTGAAATATGCCAACATGGTGGGTTAACTTATGGCAATCCAAGGGTAGGCATCGGTGACTAACCCAAACTGCCCACCCACCTGATGAGCCAAACAACGCCGTGGCCAACCCATTCGGCTCTACCATTTTTAAATCTGTGAACGCCAGGCCTGTATTTTTACTCACACCTTTTTAGGGGTGGAGGGGTACATGGCAAGCCCCTGGTTGCTCAGGCTTGCAACCGCCCAAAGGATTAACTGTGAATGGTCGCTCACATCCCAGGGGCCTACCGTAAAGAGTCCTGGGGTTTGGCATCAAGGACTATTACTGTGCTCCCTCAGATGGTACCCTTATTTACCAAACTGCCATTGGATCGCCCTGTAAGTTCACCAATGCCTTGGATGTGGCTACCATCCATGACAGGCTCTATAACCTCCTGCAACCCACATATACCAGTCCTTCTAGCAGGACCAAATTCATACCCAGATCTGGCAGGTGTACCTCATCCCTATTGGGGTACCCTGTGGTATTTGCCCAAATGAGGCCAACCCTATTTAACCGAAACCCCTTGCTCGGTGAGCTTGCCCATGTCTCTAATTACCCTTCTGCGGGAATGTTAGATGGCCTCCCCTCTGGCTTCATGCCTTACCCTGTGCGGGATTATTTCGCCAATCAGAATCTAGGGAGCACTATACCTTGCAGTGCCCCGGGAAATGCTGGCTTCATCCAATGTAAATTTGATTGACTTTATTAGCGCACTGCGGCCCCGTGAGGTAAGGTCATTGTCACCCAGGTGAATTTCTCCAATGTCTGATGGGAACCCACACCCCACTAGTTTCTGCTGCAGTTTGTTATCTAACTGCGCCGGTGCATGCCGGGGGAACCCAGCCCTGCTATAAATAACAGTGCGATAACCATGGGCAATTTATAATTTTGTCCATATTACCCTCTAACTGGCGGGCACCATCCCTATCAAAGTCACCAGTGGAACTTGCATTGAAGAGTCCATGCTTATGGCCAAAGCCCATCTGCTCTATGAGCTTGTGCCTGGCATTATGTGCCCTACTGCTGCACTGTTCGCTTGGATCCCCATACCTGGCTCTATGCTGTACCACAGTTTCACAGCTACAGCTAATACTAGTGCCTTGGGCGGGCTGGCACTAGGTCCACAGCCCTCCTCAACCAAGTGAGGCTTCCTCCCATCTTAATAGCCTTGTAAGCATAGTGCTCTGATGATGCAGCATTTCTTACTCATTGCGATAGTAGCATAAACAAACCAGCTTTCAAAATAGGTGATGCGTTTAGGAATAAGGCACTAAAACCTGCATATTTAGCATTTCCATATATTCAGGCTCTGCACCACAGAGCCCTCATTAAGGTAGTGTGAGGTGTATCCTGTTTTTAAATTGGGCTTCTGGGAGCCTTATTCCCTGTTACAAAGTAGGCTCTTTTCGCAGATTGATAGTTAAATATTAATTATATGCCAACCGCAGTGGAGGGTACTTGAGCATGAAGGAAGAATAAAATTGATCTGCACATTAACATAGTGCCAAGTGAGTTTTGTCGATCCGTATCACTTTATATACTTGGGGGCAGACTTACAAGCCCCTTACCCCACTTTTGCGTCACTTTTAACATGGGAAAAGTGATGCAAAAGTGGCTCAAGGGGCTTATAAATCTGCCCCCTGGGGTTTATTCACAAGCCCCTTGCGCCACGTGTGCGTCATTTTTAACATGGAAAAAATTACACAAAAGTGGCGCAAGGGGCTGGTAAATCTGCCCCCTGGGGTTTATCCACAAGCCACTTGCGCCACTTGTGCGTCATTTTTAATGGGAAAAATGACGCAAAAGTGGCGCAAGGGGCTTGTAAATCTGTCCCCTGGTGTTACTGTTACTCATTTTATTGGTGCTGCTCTTGGAGCAACAAAAGATGACGTATCACAGCTGCGTCAAGCCCTTTAATGTGCACCAGGTGTACCTATCACCCGAAACCAAGCCATGGGTGGGACAGGCAAAAGCGGTGTGCCCCGGGGACCACCATAAACGTCCCCTTAGTATTCTGTACACCACCTTCTTTTCCTGAGGGCCCATTTCCATTGAAATGGCCCTTAAAGGTGCACAGACACCCAATTTTATGGCTGCCTTTATATTGCCGAAAGAATGCGTCAGAAATGTCGGCTTCCGGAATGTTTGTCTTTTGTGCATCAACAAGTACAGTGCCTTGATTCCTTTATACCCTTTTAAAATCCTTGCTTCCATCACACTTCAGAGTTCTAAGCAACGTGCTTTTTTTTGGCTTCCTAACTCTCAGGTCACTGGTTTAAAATAGATAAATAAAATTGGCAGAAATTTGTCAGAAACAGGCCCCCCCTTCGACCTCTGTCTTTGAGCGAAGTGAACGTGACAAGTCCAATTCATTGGTTAAAGGCATCATTACTTAACTTGGGTTTACAGTACCCATACTTTCACTGATCCTTTTACCTGAGGGGGGATACTCCCACATTAACTAGCTGGTAGGTTGCCCAAGCATCATATCATCTGAGTCAGTAGCTGGTTTAGCAGTCACTTCCCACAGGGTATACCCAGCAAAATGAATCCCTAGCAGTACTAAATTTGTGTCCATTGGAACTGGTTCCGGACAGCCCCGCCGCCTTCCGCTAGCCGGCGGCCATCTCCGTTTTCTCTGAACCTCAACCTCCCTGGGATGCCTATTCGTGACTATTTGTTTGTAAGCCTTTTATTAACCTACCTTTTGAGGTCGCAGATGTCATTTTAAACCAATCCTATCCGCTGAGAGGCACCCTGTACTTGCCTTCAGTTATCCATCCCCAAGCAAGACATGGGTGTTCGGACTTTCCCCGTGTGTTTCACGTGTTCTTAGCTTTCTGTGAACTTCCTATCATTCTAAGTTTCAAAAATAAGTTTATTGAAGAAAATCAGTTAATCAACATTTCTTCTCAAATGGTAATGTGTGAGCTACAGGTACCTCGCGAGTGCCCATGGTGTGGCTCTGCCAATTGAATCTTAGCCTTGCTCATTATTCGGAAGGATTCAGTGCATTGAAGGAGACAGTTAGTATCGTTCATATTAGGGACCTTTAAAGTGTAAGCCTACTGGACCAATGGAAGGCCCTACTGCCAAGGCACGAACACTGCATGGCCAGTAACGTGACCCTCTGCATCCCCACAAAGATAAGATCTTTTTAGGGGCCTTACTCTTTTGGTCAGCCAAAGAGCTGGGGTCGTGACAGAGTTGTCTTAAGTGTGGGACATAACGGCAGGGCGTTTAAGTGAAAATGTTAATATCCAGAAACGGATATGCTGCTAAAGACACAATGGTTGCATATCCAACAATATTTAAAGCAAAGAGCTGGCGGGGTGTTTGAGGAAAAATGTAAATTTTCAAAACTGATATGCTGGTAAAGACAAAATGGCTGCATATCCAATTATATTTAAAGCTCACAGCTGAATAGTAAGTCAAGATGCCCGAGAGAGGTATATTGCTGTGATTCTGTCCTTAGAGCATGAGTGTGTGTGACGATTTGTACAGTGAAAAATTATTAGTTGCTCCAGGTGGTTTACCTTTAGGCGAAGTAGCTCTTATTACAGAAAATTAGAGCCCCCTGTTCTGTATAATGACAGACTGGTGTGTCTGTGTCTTCCGTCCTCAGGGGAAGATTGTCAACCCTTGTGCCTATTGTTGAAACAATCGCAATGGACCGCACACCGCTAGCCCCTCCTCCGGATCGCCCCTAGGGACTCTGGTACATGGAGTTCTTGAGTGGTTCACCCCAGTGGGTGCAAGTAGGTACTTGTTGAACTGATGATCTCTAGACCCGATACATGTCCCAGGTTTTTAGATATCGCCCGAGACATGGCTCGGGTTTCGGGATAACTTCCCTCATCAGTAGAGAAAATAGTTGGGGGTGGAAGAGAAGGCCGCCAAGCAACCGTCAAAGGCCTCGATGCCCGAACCGGCACGCAGGTGCGTCGTCCAGGAGCTCGTCAGCTCAAAGCTCAAGGGAGCCAATTTGTAGAAACAATCGCAATGGACCGCACACCGCTAGCCCCTCCTCCGGATCGCCCCTAGGGACTCTGGTACATGGAGTTCTTGAGTGGTTCACCCCAGTGGGTGCAAGTAGGTACTTGTTGAACTGATGATCTCTAGACCCGATACATGTCCCGGGTTTTTAGATATCGCCCGAGACATGGCTCGGGTTTCGGGATAACTTCCCTCATCAGTAGAGAAAATAGTTAGGGGTGGAAGAGAAGGCCGCCAAGCAACCGTCAAAGGCCTCGATGCCCGAACCGGCACGCAGGTGCGTCGTCCAGGAGCTCGTCAGCTCAAAGCTCAAGGGAGCCAATTTGTAGAAACAATCGCAATGGACCGCATCTGGACCTACGAATATTTTCGGCAGCCCATGCAGCAACCCCGTGCACACGCCTAATCCCTGCTGACGAGCGGTAATGACCGCGAAACACGTGTCCAGGGATGGCAAGCACATCAGTGAACACCCTCAAGATTCAGGACTCGGGTAGAAGCGCACCCGCCGATACCTACTACATCGACCATCATGCTCCGGGGTCACACGCTGATGGGACGAGCAGTGTGCAACCTCCTTTGGAAATACTATTTATACAGGCTCCCTTGAGCCGGTGGAGGTGACGACCTCGAGATTCCGCACCTGCGCGCCATAAGAGGTATCTGGACCTTCAAATTTTTCGGCAGCCCATGCAGCAACCCCGTGCACACGCCTAATCCCGGCTGACGAGCGGTAATGACCGCGAAACACGTGTCCAGGAATGGCAAGCACATCAGTGAACACCCTCAAGATTCAAGACTCGGGTAGAAGCGCACCGCCGATACCTACTACATCGACCATCTTGCTCCGGGGTCACACGCTGATGGGACGAGCAGTGTGCGACCTGATTTGGAAATACATGTGCCTATTGTTGGTGGCACTGTTCACCTAAGCCAGATATTGTCACATGTCAATGGATCACATACTACATGAAGCTACTTTTGCATAAAGCCAACTGTTTAAGTTTCTAGAGTGTACCTTGGTAACAGTGGCTGGTTCTAGGGCACTAGCTGCAGGCCTTTTGCATGGAGTAGCCCTGGCTTATCTTAGCTCCAATGCCCCATTCAAGACCTGTTGCTTTGTAAACCCCATCTTAACAGTCTGCTAGCATTGTAACACAAGGAGACATGTGCTTGGCTGACACAGTGGTGTGATCTAAACTGCTATGACGATGCCGCAATGAAAGCCCCAGCAGCACTGCATGATAGCCAAATCATGTGCACACTGCTCCATTTTGTGACACATCCGCTAGTTGTGATTACTAACATGCTCGCTATCCGTGGCAATTTGTAGTAAATCACTGATGTTGCCATCAGCAGAGCCCTTTCCTGGACTGTGTGAAAATATTCCTATGCATGGCACTTTAACTCCAAATGGGTGTCCTACCACAATACCTGCTAACCAGCTGTGACCCTGCTTGCTTAATCTAGAGGTTAGACCTAGTTCCGTTGGTATATCTCAGGAATTAATTGTGCTCCACCAGAATCAAACACCTGCCTTGTCCCTGGCTTACTTTCTAGTAACATTGGGCCAGATGTAGGTAATTTTATTTTACCACCTCTTAAATACCGAATCATACCGATTCGGTATTTAAGAAGTGGTAAAATATAAGTACCGAGATGTAGGTAAAAACAGATGTGCATTTACCGAATCGGTAAAAATAGGTATTTACCGATTCGGTAAATACCGACCGGTAATGCCCATTCATTCCTATGGGCTTTGAAGCCCATAGGAATGACTGGGCATTACCGATTCGGTAATTACCGAATCGGTAAATACCGAATTTCACAAGGGTGCAGGGGGTGTCACTTTGACACCCTCTAGCACCCCCAAAACGGGTTCAGGTGCCATGTGGCAGGCATACCTGCCCTAAGGGCAGGTCTGCCTGTTATATGGCACAGGTGTGCATGCACACATGTGCATGCACACCTGAATCGGTATTTTACCATCAAATAGGATTTGATGGTAAAATACCGATTTTTTAATGCTTGTGGGACTCAGAAGAGTCCCACCTACATATCAATTTTCCAGAATCGGTAAAAATACCGACTCGGTATTTTACAGAATCTTTTACCGATTCTGTAAAATACAGGGCCCTACATCTCAAATTGCATTTACCGGTCGGTAACGGACGAATTCGGCCATTACCGACCGGTAAATGCCTACCTACATCTGGCCCATTGTCATTGTTGATACAAAACATTTTACTCAACAGAAGACTGCACAGGCTTGCTTTACCATTGCCAACAGCTGTCCTCTGGCGTTTTTGAAATCAACATTTAACCTGCTTGTGCATGTGCCCATTTGACTGAAAGCCCAGTGGGACCTGGAAATGCTATTTATTCCTCATATCCTCTGCATTTCGGCAAGCAACACTCACTGCTGTAAATGGGTATACAACCTTTACCACGCAACTTTTACCACGACCTACCTTTACCACGCAACTTTTACAACGCAGGACCCTTTACCACGCATACCATTACAACGCTGGTATTTACAACGCAGATACCTTTACAACGCATACCATTACAACGTAAGTATTGGTAAGTATATAATTTTATTTTAAATATTTTAGGTTTGGGTTTTGGGTAAATGGGTATTTTTAGGGTTCAGGGTCAGTTTTCAGTTTTTGGGTAAAGGGGTATTTTTAGGGTTCAGGGTCAGTTTTCAGTTTTTGGGTAAATGGGTATTTTTAGGGTTCAGGGTCAGTTTTCAGTTTTTGGGTAAAGGGGTATTTTTAGGGTTCAGGGTCAGTTTTCAGTTTTTGGGTAAAGGGGTATTTTTAGGGTTCAGGGTCAGTTTTCAGTTTTGGGTAAAGGGGTATTTTTAGGGTTCAGGGTCAGTTTTCAGTTTTTGGGGTACAGGGGTATTTTTAGGGTTCAGGGTCAGTTTTCAGTTTTTGGGTACAGGGGTATTTTTAGGGTTCAGGGTCAGTTTTCAGTTTTTGGGGTACAGGGGTATTTTTAGGGTTCAGGGTCAGTTTTCAGTTTTTGGGGTACAGGGGTATTTTTAGGGTTCAGGGCTGCCTTTGGGTTTTGGGGTACAGGGGTATTTTTAGGTTTCAGGGTTGGGTTTGGGTTTTGGGGTACAGGGGTATTTTTAGGGTTCAGGGCTGGGTTTGGGTTTTGGGGTTCAGGGGTATTTTTAGGTTTTAGGGCTGGGTTTGGGTTTTGGGGTACAGGGGTATTTTTAACATATATATTTAAAAATTAATAAATAAATATTAATATAAATAATTAAAATATTAAATATTAAAATAATAATTTATTAATTTAAAAAATATTATTAATAATTACATTATTTTACCATATTATTTACTTACCTATACTTACGTTGTAATGGTATGCGTTGTAATAGTACCTGCGTTGTAAATACCAGCGTTGTAATGGTATGCGTGGTAAAGGGTCCTGCGTTGTAAAAAATGCGTGGTAATGGTCTGCGTGGTAAAAGAACGCGTGGTAACGTCATATATCCCTGTAAATGCCTTAGTACATGAGCGTCCTGCCGGCCGCATCTTGCCGCCTGCTATTTATAAACCATAGGGCTCCAGTTAATGGAAAGTGTGTGAAAATGTCTTGCTAGCATAGACACAAAAGATGAGATTAGAAACTTGTGGCCTTCAGAGGTGGCCAGCATCCATCGGTGGTAGGGGGCCAGGCGGGGGTAGGCGGGCAGTGGCAGCTGGACGTGGGAAAAGCTGGTATTAAAAAAATTTAATAAAAAACATACCTTCCCGCGACGTCCCTCCTCCATAGTCCTCCCTTGCTGGCCTGAACAGGAAGCACACCCAGGCTCCCAGTCAACCAACCAAAATGCATTGTGATTGGTCTGAGTGCCGTGTTTCAGTGCTCAGACGCTGACTGGGAGTGTGGACATGTTCTCCAGACAGGCTGTAATGCAGCAATGCAGCCTGCATGGAGAACATGCGAAGTGCGCAAGTCTGTTTGGCCGGCCGAAGAGGGCCGCCCAAGCAGTCATTGCACATTAGGAGGGTGCTATCACTCCTTCCCTGCCCCGCCCCCTCACGCAAAGCTGCAGAAGTAGGAGAAAATAAAATGATAGTATCACAAGTTATTATCATTTTATTTTCCCTTCATTTCACAGTTAAAAAGCAGTGGGGCGACGCTCCTCTTCCTAAGCGGAGGAGCCGCCTACATTTAATTGCAATATGCCCATTAATTCCCTAAATGAATATCCCACGTTAAGTTAAATACTGTGTTGTTCAGCTCACAATCTTTCCAGGCCATTTAAATGTTGACAACATGAGTGGTGTGAAGACAATATGTCGGAACCTAAGAGTTGCAGTTTCCTGTTTCGTCGCAGCACACATTTTTGTTGGTACTACTGGATCCCCTCTGCCTCACTGTAAGTAACCTAGGTACTTAGTCTGGCTCACTAGGAGCACTTGCATGTGACTCAAGAAGACAACTAGCAACATCTTGACATACTGCCGCGTGGGGAAGATTTCAAGCAGTTGCAAGTAACTCTAGAGAGATATCTAGCAATGTTTGGATGGCATGGCGCCTTATGATAGATTAACTGTAGGTGCTTTTAACTCAAGAGGGGCATCTAGTAATGCCTTGAGGTCCTGCAGCTATGTGAAATGCCAACCTATTGCCTTTGCCTATTGTTATTCAAATTGTAAAGCCAGTACTTAGAGCTCAAGGCCACTACTCACTACTGATGAGGAACTCAGCCCAGAGTCGAAGAGACTGGGCTCCCATGGTGGTGATGCAGGACTTGCATAACCAAAGGCACTTTCACCCCGAAAAGCTGCACAATCAGCTTTAAATCATGGGCAATACAGGTGCTCATGAGAACATTAAAAAGCACCACAATTAACCATAGCCATACCTTTAAGTGTCTCTGCTGGTGAGGCAGCTGGGGAACACAAGACCCAGGCAAAACTTGCAGCATATGAATTGTGCCAAAGAACCCTATGAAAAGAAAGAAGCCCTATGGTGTCCTAATGGAAATCTGGAGAGAGCAATAAATTGCGGACCAATATGCGCTCTATTCTGTCTATAAGGGATTTTCCGTGTTGTGTCCCCGGACCTTCTGATTTAGTCCATGAACGCAGCCAATTCTGTTGGCGACTAGTGCCTTAGATTATTCTCTCTGCATGCCATGTTAGATCTGACGACCTCACCAGAAGAAGACTTAGGAGCGGAGGGCGTCAACCGTTTGCCACCAGCCTTAAAACCTGAAAAATAGAACGATAATAAAGCAAGTTTATTATTGTTTTTTTTTTTTTTCTAGCGGCTGAGTTTTGGGGGCGGGTTTATCACAGGGGAGTGGCGGGCAGGCACAAGAGGAAGGATTTCACACTGATAACAGTGTGCATGTGGCATGTGGGTTTGTCCGACTGTCTCTGGACGGTCAAACCGACATGCGCACTGATGCTGTCTCCAACCCGAGCTGTGTTGCCAGGTTGGAGACAGGAGGCACAGGCTTCCAGTCTATTTGCTAATTGGAAGTGCAGATTCACGGTGCTCAGGCCCATCATGACTTTGCTTTCATGCTGTCACCAGCAGCATGAGAACAGCATCAGGATTGGCCACGGTGGAGTCTGGGAGCCTGTGCCTGCAGTTGAGAGGAGCTTTAAAGAGCATGATGAGGCGATCCGGCGATGCAACAGGTACGTTGATTTTTTTTTTATTTGTGTTGTCCACCTGTCCCCCCTCCCTTCCCCCGACACCCTACCCCCGCCACCACTCTTCCGAGACACTGGCAGCTACTCTTAACCCGTTTACCGCAGTGGACATTCCGCCACGGTGCGGGCGTTCGATGCAGTGGGCGGGGCTGCGTCAGCCGTTGGTCATGCGCAGCACCCGGGAGGTAATGCCCGTGTCGGCCAACGGCCGACACGAGCACGCAATGGGTTGCGCATTGGGTTAAGAATGATTGAGAACAAAAAGGACCCCCTGCTAATAATCAATGCTCCCAAGGCAGAGCAAATATATTGTACAAACAGATCTTAGGCAGCCTATTATATTACTTATAAGTATCCTAATATATAGATGTAGAATACTTTTCTACCACGAATAAGCCACGTTTTAAGCCTTTATATTGTTTTTTACTTTATTGTTCATGATTGTGAAAGCTTTACTGTTTTAACATGTTGATAAGATCAAGATATATAGTGACCTAGTTTACTCATGGAATCGTTTACATCTCCAGGAGTCATTAATGACATTTTTTTTCGATAAAATCATATCTTCTGATAACAAAAAAGTAATGATGAATATCATATGTTTCGCTTGGCTCGTTGTATATTGGGATACTCTACTCTCAAGAAGGCAGCATGGAAAATATTTGGTTTTGACCTCTTCAGAGAAACCCCTAGAACCATACAAGCACAAGTAGGAAGATGGCGAATTGATTTACTTAAGATGGTATATTGTCAGTGTCTGCAACACTCCAATGACTACATTTTCATGTCAATCACAAGTAACCTGCAGAGTTTCTCGGAAGCCCACAGAATGATCTCCACAGTCTTCATTTGGTGTCCATGAGTCATTTCCATCATTTTAGCCATCGCACTGCGTTCATGTACAGTTAGACTGACTCCTAAAAATATATGTGTACCAAAACAAAAAAAATCACTGAAAATCTACCTTAAAGGGATGTTATGCATGAGATTTACATATATGTCTACTTGTGCTAAAAGGATGATTAAAAATAGGGTATGCGTTCTGAGTTTTATTTATGATCAAGTCACACCCCTATTAGGATGCTAAGCAAACCTGACATCTAACTAAAGAAACAGACAAGACAACATTCAGGAAAAGTGTATAGAAGTCTTAAAGACAAGCCAATTGCTTTAACTAATATGATGTACTCAGATAAAGGGAAAAAGTTTGCGCCTCAGCCATTGATTGGTGTGCCATTCACATACTGATCAGATCTCACTCATGAGACATTGGTTAATTGCTGCTGTCATTATTGATGTATGGAGTTTCTCTAATGCCTTTGCACAATCCCAATAAATTATTCATCAGTGGTTTATATTGATCGCATTTGTGCCAGACAGTCTTTACATATGTCAGCCACGTGTGTTAGGCAAGTACATTTAAGGCAAATTCCATGCATCCTTGCAAGTAAAATAGTGAATCGAATTAGCTCAGCATAAAGCTGACAATCTCTCTGCAACTCTGCTCCCACCCACCTGCTGCAAAGGGAAGGCAACAAGGTGATCACAGCCAAGCCAGCGTCAATGATCATGGCCCAATGAAGTCATCATCTGATATCTTTAGCTGTTGGGGGCCTTTCATCAAGACCTCTGATTGGTGGAATTGCCAGTGTCACACACAAGTGAACCTCCAAGCTGATGCTACCTCACATGTATGATGATGTAAGGAAAGGCGCACTAGGACCAGACAGGATTTTCAGAATTTCTCAGGAACTTGTCAATCACTAGGGAAACCGGACAATCTTAGCTGTTGCAGGGGGTTTTATGGCGTTACAAAGCATGCTTTTACCCCGCATGCCATTACAATGCAAGTCGTTACAATGACTTGCTGTCGGGGGTGCGCTGGAGTTTGGAATCAGATAATTTACTATTCCAACTCCAGTCTGTGCAACAGTAGGGAAGGTGTTGGAGTTAAATCCAACACCTTCTTGCCCCCCCCCCCCCCCCCCCACGGCAAGCCATTTTGTTGTAATGGCATGCAGGGTAAAAGCATGCGTTATTATGCATGCGTTGTGACAGTTGTTTCCCTTTGCAGGGTTGTATGTCTAAATGTTGACTACAAAAGCATTGTGCCACCAAAATAATACCTAGATTAGTTGTTAAAACAGTGCAGCCTTAAATCCCAACCGCTGCACACCAATGTAGGAGGCTGGCTTAGTGGCCAATCGTGGATCGACCAAGGAGGGTCTGTGGAGCCACACGTCAACAGCTATGTCGTGATTGACCTGAGAGAAAGGTTGAGGTTGCCATTTTGGCAATCAGGACATGGTTCTGGGAGGGATTGGTGGTGGAATAAAGTGTAAATAGGATATAAGGGGTCAGGATAGAGGTATCCTGCAGTGACGGCCGGCACGGATCAGGGGTGGTAGGGCAGGGGCTAAGGGTTGCAACAAAAACAACTTACCTCATCGCCGCAGCTCTCCTCCGTCTCTCCTCCACGTCCGGAAAGAACATGAAGCACCCAATACAGCATTGTGATTGCTCTGAGTGCCTTGGTTCGGTGCTTAGACAGGCAGTGGGAGCATGGGCATGTTCTCCACCCAGGCTGTAATGCAGCCTGAGTGGAGAACATGCAAAGTGCGCATGACTCTTTCACCGGCCCCAGACGGCTAGTCACAGTCATGTACACTTACAGTGTGCCACCACCTCTCCCCCTGCTCCTTTGTCATCAGAGCAGCCCCACTCCGCCCGCAAAGCTACAGTAGCAGGAACAAATAAAATTATAACTTCGTGTTATTATCCTTTTATTTTTATTTTATTTCACTGCTGCAAAATAGCATTAAAACATAGAAAATCACTCAAGCTTGAGCAGGGGGATTCCCTTTCTAAGGACTCCTCCCTCTGAATAGAGATGAAGGTCCCTATGGAATTGTTAGAGGCATTGGAATTGACAGAGGAGGACCTAGACCTCACCTGGTCTCTTTTCACCCTCCCAGAAGGAATAATGGGGGACCTACCTCTAGGGACTCCCTCTGTACAATCTGTACTATTCCCTGGAGGATCAGAGTTCACCTGTGTGGAGTCATCGGACTCCTCCTGGTTATGCTCAGAAGTGGGGTCCTTGGGGTGAGCCACTCCTGCCCTTTCTACATGAGAACTACCCAACCCAAAGTCACCCTGCCATTCTGGCCTATCAGGATTCTGAAGGTCATACTGCAGAGCATCTCTTTGAGTTGCTCTTTGTTAGGGTTACTACCTGTCTTTTGCTTTCTAGATGAAGCGAAGGTCCTGAGTTCCTGGAACTTCAGACCGCCTAGAGGGCTGGGACCCACTGGCTTCCCCAACTAAAGACATGGTGACTAGGTGTAGCCTAGTGTTGCACCTACCTACCCTAGTGAAACTAAACTCCCACAGATTGGAGAAAGGATTGTGCTAGACCCTTGACTGTCAATCTTAAAAGTTCAGTAGAACCTACAAATTACAAAAAAAATATAATATGTGCCTAAGCTAGTGATGGTTTTTCATCTAACCCCACCTAGATTAGCTGTGCAGCCTTAAACCCCTACCGCTGAACACCAATGTAGGAGGCTGGCTTAGTATATGGTGCACACTTATTTAAGTGAGGCACCTTACACTAATCCAGGCATCCCTAGTGGTAGTTTAGTGGTCTTTGATAATCTTTGAAAGCTCTCTAAGTGGTAGCTGTGGAGAGTGTTAAGCAGCTTGCTTTATCAGTTTAATCATATAGTGTAGGTTAAATGAGAAAGAACCACACAGTGTATATATACAAATATGTCTATTTATTACACAAGACTCACTAACACATTGGTATATCTCCTACCCAGAAATATCAACACAAATAACCTACAATTCTTCAATTTCCATAAGGTAAGTAGCACAAAATACAGTGGTCTCCAGGCGGAGACCGGACCACATACTCAGAAAGTGGAATGCGAACTGTGACCGAGGTCAGGACTTGGACCAAGAGACTTAGAGGAGCTGGGGACATGAGGAACCACCCAAGGTAAGTAGCCAGAAACCCCACAGAGGCTGTGTACAAAGAGGAAACACAGCCAAATGTCCAATAGAAGCCAACGAGCAAGCCGTGGTTGCAGTTTTGAAGAAGGACCCTTCACAGTGGGCCCTGAAGAAACCCCATGGAAGACAGAAGGTTGGAGAGACACCCCGCCCATGTATACTCCAGGAACCAGGATACCTACAACAGGGAAGCCAAGTGCATAGGTGCGAAGTGACATCGGAAACTGCTGTAGAGGACTTCAGGAAAGATGTTGCTTGAGAAGACTGTGCAAGAGTCCGGTGGAATCCAAGGGTAGATTCTTGAAGTGAAGAGCCTGTAAGTAGAGGAGACAGAGTCACATCGAGGATCCAAAATGGCCGAGTGGACATGAGCCGTCTCGGCTCCCGGTCCGGGCCATAATCCCAAGCACTTAAACGCCACTTATCATCACCAAAAACTGCTCCGGGCGCCCAGACTGCTGTGGAACCTCTGGGGACTGCCTGGAGGCTCTGCGGTCCAAGACAAAGATCGGGAGAGCCTTGTCGGAACCTGAGAGCGTGGCTGTGGAGTGGCACAAAATGGCGGCTGCCATTCTCGGAGCGCTGAGAGCCCGCGATTGATGGGACACCCTCCCGTTTTGGCCTGATGACCGCGGGGGAGCCCGCCCCCACTTCTAGACTTCGCAGGTGTGGTGAACAGGTCGCGGGTTCCCACAGAACAGAGCGCGGAGTCAGGGAACACCGGGGAGAGCCTCCGCAACGCAGGAGGACATTGCCTGGTCAGCTGGTTAGGCGGGATAACGTGCATGACGGCCAACAGTGCCAGGGAGCGGCGGGAGGCATCTGGCCCCAGACTACCGGGCTGCGAACAGGGCTAGGCAGGCTGCGGGGATTTGCCTGATGTGACTGACCCTGTCATGGCAGGCGGCACAGTGCCAATCCAGAGAGCTTAAGAAGGGGGTCTTCGAGGCACTGCCCCCCGGCGGATCGATCTGCCTCGATGCAGCAGAGATGTGCCCAAGTGCCCCAGCAACCATCTGACGAGGCACAGATTGTGTTGTGCAACCTGGGTCGAGCTGTGGGGATCTTTGGTGTGATCATGGGCACCATCCTGATCATCAAGGGGATGAGGAATGTTTTCTGATGCCGCTGACCAACATTTCTGTCCTTCTGAGAAGGCCCCTACCCTCGGCCCACATCCTGATTTACCGGCTAACCACTTTGGGGTGCTCGCTGTGCATTAGTCTACTCACTTGCCCTCACTACCTCTGAGTTACGGTTGCGGCTGGAGTGACAGTGACACTCTCGCCCCCTTTTAAAACACCCGAACACGGGCCCTGTCCTCTTTCCGCACCACTGCATAGCTCACACACTCTTTGCATTTCGAGTTATTGTGATTATGGGGGACCGACTGATTTATTTCATACATCAAGAACAAAATCCCTGTGCCTGACCTCAAGATGGCCGCCTCAGTGGGTCGCTCCTTAATGCTCTACTACTCCTGGACATTATAACTGGCCTATGACCTTGATCTTGATCACAGCCCTCTTCTGACCTTGATCCTGCTCACCTTTCTGGACTTTTACATTGGGATCTTTCCCGTGACCGTGGAGACTTAGTTATTTGACCAATGCTCGCTGGAGCTACCTGATACCTAAGAAGGAGATGGGCTGCGGACTCCCCCTTGGCCGTCACCTACCCAGCCGGACTTTTGACAGACTTTCCTTAGTCTCTCCGTCGAACCCCCCTCCCACCCCTACAACCCCTTTCTCCTTCTATGCTCCTTTCTTTTCGTCTTCTTTAATGTTTTTCCTTGGAGACTTAGCTATTTGGCTGATGCCCGGTGGAGCTACCTGATAGCTATTGAGGAGATGGGCTAGGGACTTCCCCCTCGGCCTCACCTACCCAGCCGGTCCTTGGACAGACGTTCCCTTCGTCTCTCTGATGTATCTCCCCCCTACTCCTTTTCCCTACTCCCTTACCTTTCTTCACTCCATGAACCTCGTCCTCTATGCTACTTAATTGTTTTCATTGGTATATTATGTAATTTTTGCAACTTTGTGGAACCTTATGTAAAGTGCTCTGATACCTTCGGGTCTAGCTAGCGCTATATAAAACTGTTTAAATAAAATAAAATAAAATAAAAAGAGTCTGTGCCAGTCAGAGGTGACCAGGAGGCATTGACGAGCAATGCCCATCGATGATGCACAGTTCAGAAGTGATGAAGGTGAAATTATCCCTGCAGCTGTGAGGACCAGGCAATGCTGAGAAAGACCAGGAGCTGTGCACGAGCTGTCCCACATTGGAAGTTGAGAACCAGGGGGTCTGTGTCCGGTGAGAGCACCAACAAGCCTTTGCAGCTGCAACTGGCTTGTAGAGCGAAGAAGGAACAACGTTGGGACCAACAAGATCTAAGGACTCACCACAGGCAGGAGAGTCAGAACAGGCTTGAGCAAGCAGGGGTGCACACTGTAGCTGGTGTAGACCGTCACGAGGGCCCACAGGCTAAACGCACAGGAGTTCCAAGAGGGCCTTGAGCAGCTCAC
This sequence comes from Lissotriton helveticus, assembly GCF_964261635.1. NCBI lineage: Eukaryota > Metazoa > Chordata > Amphibia > Caudata > Salamandridae > Lissotriton > Lissotriton helveticus. The sequence goes on along the minus strand of NC_136071.1, from coordinate 610,541,464 downwards.
AAAGAAGGAAGGCCCACGGTGCAGAGGATGAGGTGAGGATGCTGTACTTGGCAGATAGAGATGCTGGAGGCTGGAGCTTCTTGTAGCCCAAAGATGTCTGGAGTGCAGAGCCAACAAGCCTTGGCAACGGCAAGATAACTCGGAGGACAGAGCATCGGTCCCAGCGGTTCTGACAAGGGATACCTGCCTTGAAATTGCAGAGATGACAGGTTAGACCTTGAGGGACTTGTAGAACCACCACTTGTGTTACTGGGCCTTTCGAAGTCATTTGGACGTCAGGAGCAGCAGACCGGTCAGCTTTGTTGCGGTGCCTGCAGATGCAGGGGAGTGACTCCTTCACTCCAAGAGAGATTACTTTGGGTGTCCTTGATGCCCACACATCTGGTGAAGATCCTGGAAGAAGCACAGACACAGACAACAGAGAAGACTTGCAGAATAGCGAGACCAGGAGCAATAGGAGTCTTCCTTGATGCAGTCTTGGTTCCAGGTGAAGTCCAGCAAAGTCCAAGTGTCCAGGCAGTCAAAGAGTGACGTGGTTTCAGGCTTGAGTCATGTCCCATGACGAATCGGAGGATCCACCCAAGAGAAGCCCTTTAATACCCTGGGAAGGGAGTTAAGGTGACTGGGAACCGAAACCGGCCAAGGCAAAATCGGCCGCCGCCCCTGGGGGGTGGTGGGAGTGCAGCAGAGCTGTTTGCTACAGCCGGTTTTGGCTGATTTTGTGACAGGGGGCCGATATTGCCGGCCTCCGGTAACAAAACCGGCTCCCACCTTGGCGGCCCACCGCGTTAACGGCCGGTGCCCGCTACAGCCAGTTCGGCCCTGAGGGCGACTCAGTGGTCCGTCCCAGATGAGGGGCTGGATGTAGGGGATGATACTCCCATGTCCTTTGTTCAGTTTCACGCCAGAGCAGGAGCCACAGGCTCCCTGAACTGGTTCAAAATGGAGTATGCAAGGAGGGCATTAAATGTGCCCTTCAAAGCAGTCTGGTTGTGCTGGCAAGTGCCCCCACCCCAGCCCAATACACTAAGTCTTGTCTGGGAGGTGGTCACACCTCCCTGTGAGAGGAAACCTGTTGTTCTACCTTCTCCTGCTTATAACTAAGCACCCTGCCTTCAGGACTGAAAGGCCTGCCATCGGGGTGACTTATAGGTTTTAAGTGCAGTGACCTCAGATAAAAGAAACCTTACATCTGTCCTGAGGGGTGCAAGCACCAACTCACACAGGCTGCAATGGCCGGCCTGTAGTCACAGTTTAAGTGGTCTCTCATGGGTGACACAATACACGCTGCAGACCATTGGAAGCCCCTGGCCTACCTATGCCCTGGGTACCTTAGTACCATATACTAGGAACTTACAGGGATACACCAGTAGACAATTGTGGATGTACAGAAGTACTTACCATAGTCAATTTAGGGAGGAAGCACAGTAATTGGGGTCCTGATTAGCAGGATTTCAGTTAGACTAGTCAAAAACATACTGACATCAAGCAAAACGTGGGGGTAACCACGAAGCAGAGCCTACTTTCATACAGACATAAATTAATTTATCTGGCTCACAATGGACATCCGGATGTTATTAGTCAATGTGCAAGTTGAGAAGGCTAACAGATTTTTGAAAGACAGTTTGCAGGCTGCTCTAGCTAATAACTTAAGTGTTACAGAATTTCTAAACGAAAAACTTTGGAGTTATCATTATACTCCGCACTCGGCTACAGGAGTTTATCTGTATTACCTAATAAGAGGGAGAGAAAATCGTATTTTTATAACCCCTGTTGTTTGCAAATCTAGCACCCGGATAGATGAGTTTGTAAAAAATTCTAAGAATAATTTGCGTGCCAAGTCAATCAGTGGTAAAGAATATCATGACAGAGGGAATAGAGCTAAACCTAAGATTATTAAAAAAAGGGATTGGGTGCGTATTTCAAAACCGAGTGTCAGTCCCAAAAGAGTAACTAAATTCACTAAACCTGTTCAAGTTGTTAAAGTTTCAGGAAGTGCATTGTTACTATCCAAGAAGGAGTGGTGGATTAAGAGCTCTATTGTTGTTCTTAAACCAGCCCCAAAAACATGGCTCTGAGAATGTGAGAAAAATGATGATGAATTTTATTTCAGGGAATTGCTGATTCCAAACTTCTTATTGTGATCCGAACATTTCTTGTCAACAACGCAATCTGCCTGATTGTAGCATATCACATAATATGATTGGTAATGGAACTGTGCACAAGGAAACATCTTTAGTTCAATCATAATGTACTAAGTTGACACTGATGCGTGAAAATGTTTCCGGCGATGTTCAGAGTGAAAGTAAGATACAATACCATTCAAAAAGAAATGTCAAGTCACCAGAGAAGTAGAATGACTGTGTTTTAAATTGAAAGGCAATTGACGTTTTGAATAGGCATTTAATATATTTTTCTTGCATAAGGCAAAGTAATGCTTTAACTGCACTGTTGAATTGTACTTATTTTGTTATATTTTTGTTATTTCATCTACAGTCTTCACTTTTTTTTTTTTACAAAGGTGCATGTTGTGGAGTATGGAACATAGGCTTAATTTATGTGTACACATGTCATGACATTTTATGTCTCTGTCGAAACTGGAATGTGGAATGGGAGTTATATTGAAGCAGCGGTGTAATGGAGCAGAAGTGGTGGCGGGAAGTTGTGCTGTACTGCTCTCCACCAGTGGGCCTTTTTGGATACCAAAATACATTTTATTTCCTGATATTTACTTTGCATTCTATTTATTGTCAATTCTACAGTTGCTTGATCCTATTTGGAAATTGAAGCAAAAATAAATTTAATAAGGTGATTCCAAAAATACGCTTGCAGTGCTACCTTGATTCCTGAGCAAGCACTATTTTAGTGCATCCTTCATCCTTGAACATTCTCTCCTCCTGTATTTATTTTTCTTTTAGTTGATGTGTTTCTTTCCATTTACCTTAGTTCCAGGTTCTAGTTTGCTACCTTTCTATTCATGCTGTCTTAGCTTCCATTTCCCTTCAGTGGTTTGTTGCTTCCTTTCTTCCAGGCATGCCCTTTGTTTTCCTTTCTTTACTGTTAAGCATTACTCCTTGCTAGCACCATGTCTATCGTTGTTGTGTATTTTATTTCTCCACCATCTCCGTTACTGCCTTGCGTGTTCCTATTTTATCGCCAGGATTCTTGGGTGCCGCTGACAACCTAGATGGTGTTTCTTGTCCACTGTGAGTATTGTCTCTGATTTACTTTTATACCATCACCATAGGTATAAGCTCCACAGAACCTGCATATGCATGTATATCCTATATGTGGGTATTAGTAGTCAGTATCTGTAACAGCAATTGTTAGTGAGATACGTATTGAGCTACAGCCTTACTTTGTGGATCTCCTGAGTGCTGCACCCCACATCCCCTTTATTGTTAATTTTCTAATATGTATATCTTTCACGTGCTGGGTGTTTATTATTCTGATTGCTGATCAGCCTATTGTGTGCCTTTTCTGTCTGAGCTTTGACTTCTTGTCAATTTTCACAGATCTTTACCATTAGATCCCTTTTCTCTGTGACTCCCTTAGGACCTTGGATAGCTCTCTTATCAATATTCAGTTAATGTTGTCTACCCTGCCACCTGTCCCTGCCAAAGTCCCTGATATACACAACTCCAGACCTTGATGATATATAGCTTCAAGGTACGTGGCTGTGGAGTTAAGAATAGTAATGCTACAATACCTAATATATACTTACCTTCACACTAGTCTCTCCCACTCCATCCTTCCCTTTCTCATGCTCTCTCTCTCACACACACACACAATTCCCCCCTACATATCCCTCTTTCTGTTTTGTACTTTGCTTAAATGTAACCTACCCTATAGCTTTTTAACTGATGAGTGCTGACATAAAATCAATACAAATAAAAGTTAAATGGATCACTGTAGCCTGGTGTGGTTATCTGTGTTTTTATTTTTGTTAAATCAATTCCTTAATAGAATTATAAGTGCTTTGTCATACGGCATAATTGAAGTGCTGATATGGGCTAACATTTTCTTTGTGTGGCATGACCAATTCTTCTGAAGGGAAACCAATAATCTTCTAAGTGCGGTCCCTGAAGATTTGCAATCGAATATATGCATTACATGATAATAACAGCAGGCCACGACAATAACCCAACAACAATACCTATCGTTTCTGCATTACACCATGGAATTTCCTGATTACAATGTTCAAGATTCCGTTTTCTTAAAGGACGCCTCAAAAAAGCTTAAATTAAAAAAATCCACACAGCTAACTAGGGCCATATATCATGTTTATAATTAAGGATGAATTCTCCTTTCGCAGGGGTACCAAAATGATTTTCGAGTTCTGTGTCCTCTGTTACTTTAGTAGTCGCTGTTGTGATAAAGTTCACTACTTATAATCATGGTGTGTGGAGGGCATGGAAGCCGGAACTGCACCACTTGGACAACTTCTTCTTTCGACAAATAATTAAGAATGAAATTACTTCCAGGGAAAGGTAGGCAAGATGGACTGAAGATGTATTATTGACTTGCACAAGTAGGTCTCTTTTACCTTTAATCCTACCAAATCCATAGTCTGACTACCCTATATATCCTAGTACCTCTTCCCGTGCCCTAGTGCATCAACCACTACTTATGCCACAGTTGATCTACCCCCTCCCTGGACCTTTACACCTCAAGATCTACCTCTGCCATAATACCTCTATCCTTAGTTATAACCGTGTCCCTATTCCTCTCCCCAATACCTAATACCTCTACCCTGCCTTTACTCTACTACCTCTACTTATTCCACTACGCATAACTAGGTTCCTCTTTCCCTTCTAAGAACCTCAACACATACTGATACCTAATAAATCCACCCTACCTACACCCTGATACACTTAGCCCACCTCAATCAATCAATCAGGATCTGTAAAGTGCAGCGAATCACACGTGATTGTATCCTGGCGCTGAGCGAAGCCGCTTGGGGTGGCATCAGTTGAATAGCTAGGTCTTGAGTCCCCTTATGAATTCCTGAAGTGAGGCTGAGGTCCAACGATGGAGGGGAAAGCCGTTCCTGGACTTAGCTGCGAGGCAGGAGAAGAAACATTCTCCCCTGTTGCTTCGAAGGATGTGTGGGGTGTGCATGAGGGAGAGGTAGGCGGAGGCAGAGCACAGAAGCCTGGAGGGTTGATGGAGGCTCAGGCAGTGGTTCATGTAAGCTGGTCCTTCGTTGTACAGAGCTTTGTAGGTGTGGGTCAGCCTCTTGAATTGGCAAATTTTGTGGACGGGGAGCCAGTGGGGTTTCTTTAGGTGTTGGGTGATGTTGGTCCGTCTGGGTAGGCCGAGGATGAGTCTGGCAGCTGAGTTCTGAATGGTCTGCAGTCTCTTCAGGAGGTGTGTGGGAATTTCTGTGTAGAGTGCATTGCAGTAGTCCAAGTGGCTGGTTATGAAGACTTGAGTGACGGTTTGTCTGGTGGAGACTGAGAGCCATCTGAAGATCTATCATAGCATGCGCAGTATGAGGAAGCAGGCGGAGATTACGTTGATCTGGTTTTTCAAGGTGAGTTTGATGTCCAAGTTGATGCCGAGGTTCCGGGCATGGTCCGTGGGGGTCAGGGGAGTCCTAGTTCAGCAGGACACCAGGAGTCATCCAAGGGGAGCAGTTGTTCCCAAAGATCAGTACTTCTTTCTTGTCTGTATTGAGCTTGAGGCAGTTGTTTTGCATTAGTCTGCAACGCTGGTCAGGCATGGGTAGAAGTTGGTCCTTGTGGTAGATGGGCCTTCGGATAGAGAGGGGATGAGCTAGGTGTCGTCAGCATAGGAGAGGATGTTCAGTTCATGGTTTCTGACAATGCTGGCCAGCAAGGTCATGTAGGTGTTGCACAGAGTGGGGCTGAGGGATGAGACTTGAGGAACACCACAGGTGATGTTCTTGGGCTTAGAAGTGAAGTGTGGAAGGCATATTCTTTGTGTTCTTCCGGTGATGAAGGATGCAATCCATTTGAGGGCATCCTCTTGAATTACTATCTGATGATGCCTTTTAATTGGGGTGTGGGGGGACACAGTGTCAATAGCAGCTGTGAGGTCTAGGAGGATCAGGGCAGTCACATCTCCCGGGTCTAGGAGGGTTCTGATGTCATCTGTGGCTGCGATCAAGGTAGTTTCAGTGCTGTGGTTTGTGCAGAATCTGGATTGGGATGCACCAGGAGGTTGTGGTTTCTCAAGGTATTCCGTGAGTTGGTGGCTGATGGCCTTTTAGAGGATCTGGACCTTTATTATTTCTGCACCCAGGCGCAATTCGCATATCATTGGCTGTTTCCAACACCATTTAAGGCACACATCAGGGGCGGCTCTAGGCTCATGGCGGCCCTGGGCAGGGAGCATAGGTAGGGAGGCCCAGGAAGAGGGGGTCCGGGCGGGGCGGAGCGCGGAGGCCAGTGAAGAGGGGGGGGGTCAGGGTGTTTGGAAGTGGAACAGAGCCAGAGGCCGCCAAATCCCTGCCAGGGGCCGCCAGGCAAATATGTATCCATCCTCAGAGGATTATTATATTAAGAATATATATTGGCGTGGTGGCCCCTGGGTTTTGGTGGCCCTGTGCAGGTGCACAGCTTGCACATGCCTAAGGCCGCCCCTGCACACATGATTCCTGAATGTAACTATGTGGTCCCTTGCCCCCTGCAGATGGTAATGTTCCAGACTCCAAAGCGCCCATGTGCACAAATCGACACGGTGGCTTGCATGGTTTGGGCGTGGGACGAATTGAGACGTCCGGTTCAGATAGACCATTTTTTTGCACCTTCAGTGACACTTATCGGACACCCGTTACTGCCCATTACATGCGATCCAGGTACTTGTTCCAGGTTGCGTAGACTTGGTCTCACCTCCATGGGTGCAATCTATCCTAATAATACCTTCATAGCACCTCAAGATACTTTGCAGGCCGATACTGCCACACTTCTTGGTACATTTACATATTACCTATTGTGCGTCACTATTCGCACATTACATACTAGATTTCCCCATGCAACACCGACATATCATGTGCCTGAGGCATTTCTTACCTCCCTCTCACAATGTAGGCTCATCACAAAACTATATACCAGCATGCAAATATCAGCACCAATACGCGCCTGAGCAGTCGGGCAGCCTGGGCTGCCGACATCACACCACCACTGACTGACGCCCAATGGTATTGCTGCTGTGCACAGGTGTGCGCTCTGTCCCCTAATTACCGCCTTTGCCTCATCCATTTTAAATTCGTTCACGGACTATATTACACCCCAGTGTGAATGGTGAGAATGGGACTTAGTAGGAACTCTAGCTGTAACACATGCCATTTCCCAGAAGCCAACTTTTTACATCTGGCCTGGTCGTGCGCAGGCATCTCTGCCTACTTGCAAGAGATTTTTACTACACTTGATAGCATTCTGGGATGCTCCCTTGAGCGCTCCCCTCGGGTGGCATTTTTAGGATTTGTGCAAAAGGTACCACCGGGCAGGTGTAGGCTGACTGCGCTTCTCCTGCTGTTGGCTAAGAGCAGAGTGGCAATGAGACGGGTATGCCGCGCTTTGCAACGCGTAACAAAATGGCGGGGCGATTCGGTTTACTGCCAGGGCCAGCTCGCCCTGTACTAGGAATTAATGCCCATACAATCACGGCGAAAGGATATTTGGTCCCCATTGATACAATATCTGTGCACTCAGGTAATCGCAGTGAGGTTAGATGAAGACATACCTGCTTCATCCCAATCAAACACCCATTATTTTGCTGTAAGTAGACCACCATACTGCTCTATCATGATTGCGAAGTCACTAAACTACCATGACAGTTGTCTTCCTCTGATATGAAGAACTGCATCAAACACATGTCATCTACACTTACATGCCGATGCTATTTTTTGTTTATCTGTTTATTTGTTTTATTGCATTTTCTATCTTCCATTATTGGTGGAACTTTCAGTATCAACGCTTGAAATAATAATGATACTTAGAAATGTTTTCATGTCTTGAGATCAGTACATTGTAATGGAAGCCTTCATAATGTTCCATGGCTGCTCTACCCACTGTATCATGACTAAAGCTTCAATAAAACAAACACAAAAGTAAAATGAATACAAAGCGGTGGTTTCTGAAACAAAATGTCTTTTATAATGCTTTAAACAAAGCAAGAACACAATGTTTCATAGTTAACATCATGTAAATGTGTTGTACTGAATGTTATGTGCAGAGCAACAATCACAATATTATTTTAAAATAGCACATGTTTACATTGGCTAACAGTGCACATGTATAAAACCATGTGTTTTATCAACGAAAACATGAACGAAAACAATAGGCTGCTTTTGCACAGATTTGTAACGGAGGCTCAGCTGAGTGGCCTTGCAAAGATATCAGAACATCTCCTCCTAGTGAGGCTAGTGAAACATTATTTTGCTGCAGGCAGGCAGAGACCATGGTTTGCCGCTGAATTCGAATGATGTTTGAAAAATAGAAAGACATGTGCACATGGAACGCTGGTACATCTCAAATAATCATGCACTTTCTGCAGACTTTTATGAAAGATTGTCAATGTGGCCAGGTGTGGCCTGGTTACACTAACTGAAGCATACCTAAATTAATCATTATTTTCTAGAAAATTAAAACTCGCATACAATTTACGTGTCTTGTTGTTCCATGCAGGTTCTTTTGTTTTGTATTCCATTAATAACAGTAAGGGCCTGATTCTAGTGTGGGTTGGAAAGCTTCCCGACCAAATCGGTTCGGAAAAGGTTTTCCGACCCACTCGGATCGGGAGAGTCCGATCAACGGAGTACGATGCAAACGGATGCTTCCAGATACGATTTGGTTGGACTCCCATTGACTTCAATGGAAGCATATGTTCCTAACCGCATCATAATTGGGCCCTGGGTCGGAAAGACACGTTCCTGATGCGATTTGGAAGGAGCAAATGCCATTAGGAGACCTTCCTAACCGCATCAGAATCAGGCCCTAGGTGGGAATGCTTTCCTAACCGCATCAGAATCAGGCCCTTAATGTATCCATGTGTATTGCATAGATGAAGCTTATAACTTTTTTCTTTGTATACTCGGCACAGAACATCGGATCTGCATGGAGTTGTGGAATAGCTGCCATCGAGAGCGAATGTAGAAGTAACAATCGAGGACTGAAGTTCATATTTCCTCAGCTTGAGCTTCTTCCCATTAAAGACCACTGTCAATTTCTATCTGGTACCAGCAGGCAGGAAACCATCAATTTCTAGTGACCACCTGTGTCATCTGAAAGCACTGATGCAGGTCTTTGCAGTCGCAAGGAAGTGAGTGTGTCCTGTTTCCTTGCAGCTTACAGGCAGCAACAGTCCACTCTGGTGCAAGGATTTTGGAATGTCAGGCAACATAATAGTTTGCTATTTGGGTGCTGCCTTTCTCCTATCAAAATTCCTTATTTGGCAGGTTAGTGAAACTTGTCCCCTCTGGATGGCCATTTGTGGTGTCAGCTTAAGGCAGCTGCCTGCAGTGTCTAATGTAGTACTGTCCATGAATGTAATATGGCCATTATGGTTCATGTTCCAAGGACACCACAGCCACACCATGTCTAAGGTATCATTTTCCTTTCTATGACAAAAGTAGGCTTCTCTGCCTTATCCATCCTAAGACTAAGGAGGGGTAAATGACAGAGGGCAGGGTGTATACATCAGAAAACAGAAGTTGACAATGCCAATAGGTCTGGCTATTTTATAAGCGAGACGTATTATTCTTAAACTGGATTATTCACGCTGGATCTCAAACATAAGAAAGGAGACATCTTCAGGGAAACTCTGTGGAATGGAACAAGCTGCCATCAAGGATTCATGAGTACTGGATTTCATTATTTACAGATAATAGCACATTCAACGAAGGCATTCAATTATATATGTCACAAATAGAATAATGCAAAAATGCAAATTGAAAGTTGACGGCATTTTTAGGAGACGACAATTTAAAGTAATGGTATTTGATAGAGGTAACTGGAATTTTTAACGCACATTAGGAAAATGGCGCTTTTTTCAAATGAACGTTTCGCCAATGCAAAACTTTTCTGTTGTCACGACAAGTTAATTTAAAATATTTTCAGCGCTCACTTTTTTTCCCCTCAACTTTCCAATTGCGGGTTTACTGTTGATAATTTTTTAACCCTCAGTGGTGGGCAGGACTGGATGTCCCATATCAGGAGAAGTTGGGAGCTAGAAACAGCAAATTCTGTTTTCCATCTCTGTACCCGATGCCCACCTCCAGCGTACTCTCGCTGCCGCCATAGCTGACCACCAGTAGTGTGACAAGGGTGCTATGGGCCCTCAGCCAAAAAAGGACATTGTATAGAAACTTACCTTTTGATATTTTGTCCCTCGATATTATTGTAATAATACTCTGTCCACTCGGTATTCGGGACTCGATATTCCCAGCCTATGACATGTTAAATAATCATAATTGTGGTCCGAGAGCCCCTCCCATCCATTGACCCAGGTACTACTGCACCTATTGCAATTTTGGTGTCTACACACCTGATGCCCACTCACTGCTCTTGATAATCTGGTGTCCCTTTCTGTTCTTTGTATTGTATTGTAGCATTTGTATATTGCTTTCTACCTCTATATGGGGAACTGAGGCATTTGCCTTCATGGCCAGCAAGTTGTGTGTGTGATTGGAGGGGGGTTGCATTTGTTCTGTGATCCTTTGTGGGATGTGTTTCCATGTTCTCCATAATAACCACCGAGGTGCAATTATCGTATTATGGAACACATCATGTAGCAGTGTGGTAGTTGATGAGGTGTGAGGGATAGACATACAGTTTGTTGCAATTGACAGATATCTTGAGAGTCACTCGCAGCCAGCTTTGGCAGGATGGCTTCTCCCGTCACTACTTTCAGACTTTACAGGGTATACATCTACAGAGACTATGTTGATTGCGAAGTACAGGGGTCCCCCATTGCTCTGCTAGGACCAGCTTTCAAAGGGCCGCACCATTAATAGAAGCTCCTGGACCCAGAGTAAGTTCAGAATCCAGGTCAGCAGAGCTCTGGACTTTTATTTGTGCACAGTAAGCAAATACATTGAATTTCGATTCCAAACACATAGTTAACAGTCACTGTACACTGTTTCGATTATGGGCATACATACAGGTTTCTGTACCCCATTGAAAATTCTATTTCGGTAAAGTTTGTATTGAATTAGAGGGCAACTCAGTAGCCCTACGCCTACGGTGCTGCAAAACCTTTTGAAATTCAGTGATGTCTCAATATATATTGATATTGTACCAGAGTGGAAGCTGCCTCGGTAGGGCATTCCTGGCACTCATTTCCTTGGTGGCTCCTCCCCATGGGCATGCCTTTGACCGGCAACCTGAGCATGCACTCCTAACAGCTGCAGGAATTGCAGCTTCTGCAGGTTAGAGTCCAGGCTGACATACAACACAGCTGGTTGCTGCTCTAGGCATCTGATCTTGCCAATTCTGCCACTTCTGGCTGCCCTCGGTAACAAGCATGATTGTTTATATCCTTACTCCCATTCCTGGCAAAAATCATTGAAAAAGCTGTCAACTCGCCTCCTTCATAAAAATAAACAACATCCTCGACTCCTCCAAATCAGGCTTCAGGTAGAACCACGGCACCAAAACTGCCCTACTCGCTGCTACAGATGACATCCGCTCCCTACTCGACAGAGGAGAGTTTGTGGTCCTCATTCTCCTGGACCTCTCCGCTGCCTTCGACACAGTCTCACATGGTACCCTAGCCCACAGACTCCACAAAGCAGGAATCGGGAACAAGTCCCTCGACTGGATCCGCTCATTACTCTCTGGCAGAACGCAGCAGATCAAACTCCCCCTTTCTATTCGGAACCCACAAGGACCACCTGCGAAGTCCCCTAAGGATTCTCCATCAGCCCCATCCTGTTCAGCGTCTACATGGCCCCACTCACATCCATCGTCAGATCACACAGGTTCATATCATACACGGATTACACCAAACTCATCCTCTCCCTCTCCAACAAACCAACATCTTCAAACACAGCTTCAAGAAGGAATGCAAGCAGTCATCAAGTGGAAGAAGAACAGCTGCCTACAACTCAACACAGACAAAACCGAAGTACTCATCATGGGCCTACACCCCGATGCCTGGAACAGCACTTGGAGGTGACCCACCCTCAGAAACCCTCCTTCCCCCACGGAGCACGCATGCAACCTCAGAATCATCCTGGACTCCGAATTCAAATTGGACCGCCAGATCAACGCTGTCACCTCTTCCTGCTACCACAGCCTTCGCCTACTCCATAAGACTTACAACTGGATTCCCCTCGACCACAGGAAAATTGTCACCCATGCCCTCATCAGCAGCAGACTGGGCTACGGCAACGCACTCATCCGCCGGGATCAGCAAGGACCTCATTCGCAAACTCCAGAATGCCGCCGCCAGACTAGTCCTCAACCTACCGCGACACTGCCACATCAGCCAACACCTACGAACACTACACTGGCTCCCCATCAAGCAGAGAATCACCTTTAAGCTTCTCACCCACGCCCACAAGGCCCTACAAAACACCAGACCCGCCTACATGAACCACCGCCTCTCGTTCCACACACCCCAAAGATCACTCCACTCAGTCTATCTCTCCCTTGCAATGGTACCACACATCAAGAAGACCAGATCAGGAAGACATTCCTTCTCCCTCCTCGTGGCCAAGGCATAAACTCCCTCCCTCTCCACCTATGACAGACACCAAGACTCCCCAATTTCCTTAAGGACCTGAAGACCTAGCTCTTTGACGAAACACTGTGAACTCCCAGGAGCTGCGCAACCTCCCCCCCCTACCTCAGCGCCTTTAGACCCTTTTGGGTGAGTAGTGCGCCTTACAAACTCCCTGATTGAGTGATTGATGTTCAACATGGTGACTTCATATACTGTATTTACCTTCGTTCTATTTTGATGATAAGTACCAGGATGTGCTGTAGCCTTCCAGAGAATACCCTCAGAGCCACCCCCATCTTGCCCCACACAAAATACTGCATGGCCTGCTTTTTATGAACCAATAAAAAGCCGTACGTAAACTAGCATAAATAGCCCACGCTCTGAAATGGACTAAAGCCAATGATGGCCACTTACCTATTGATAGTCTACAAACAAGTTAGTCAACACTTAAATCCCTTCTGCGCTGTATTCTATTTTTTCTTTTTTATCCTATCCCTTGATCATCGGTTTGCAAATAAAGCAGACCCTAGCCGGACCTCAAAAGCAATTTCTGAAGACTCTGGCCGAACTCTCAAAAGAGCCATGACACATAAATGACAGTCCTACTGAAGTATCTCTATTTTATTTTGGAAATTGTTTTCAATTTCATGAGTTTGGAATGTCTATTTCTTTGGTCACTTAGCTTGATTTTGATAGTATTTTCATGATAGAGCATTTGTCTGAAGTTGGCATTCCGCGATGTCCTGTTGTCGCAGTAAATGAGCACAAGATGATGCAAATGAGGACTGAAGTGACATCTAATTTCCCTGCTACGTGGGTTGCTATAATGCTGGATCACTAAATATAAGTATTCTCTCTGCAGTGCACTCATCAGATTCCATTGTGGACTCTGTCTAAGCATCTAACCTCTTACCCATCTCTTTGATTGAGGCAGCAGCTGCAATCATTTGTAATATCCATTTTGTTTCTCGTTCTGAGAAAATGGACAGTGATCACATAATGGAATTAATGCATTTCAATTTAATTAAGTAGAATTGGATTTTCGAGGAACTATTACAATAATAGGATATTGTTCTTTCACGGATCAGATACTATGAAGCCATTAGTTTTGCAATTGAGGGCAGGGTACTTACAGCCACAGCTCACCACTGAAATACTTCCCGGGCTGCTATTCAGTGTCATATGTAGAAGGAAACATGTCTAACTCCTTGCCCGTCTTACTCATCCCACTCCTTACATACATGTGGTGAGCCCTCACCATGAGACAGATAACCCTACCTACTACTACAGGGTAGAAGGATTTTTTCCCTTTCCAATCTGGGGATTTCCTATTTTTTTTCACTTCATTTCTATTCATAGGCATGTTCTCCCACCAAGCAAAACCAAAGGGGATGATGGACGGAGTGTTGAACAATGCAAGCACTCACCCCAGTCAACTGATCTGGGTTTAATCCATCATCATTCTTTAGCTCACTCCGCCACCCCAGTTCAGACATGGGAATATGCAAAGCAGTCTGACCCTGTGCCTCATGGGAACAGTCCAGCCCGAACTGCCAAGCCATGTCTTCCCTGGACCGGTTTCTGGCTAATCAGCTGTCATCAGCCAGGCTACCTTGAATCCAATGGCAAAGTGAGCAAGGGACCCATGTCTGGGCAAACCCTGCCAACTTAGGGCGAACAAAGCAAACCCAAAGAGGATGACTGGACGGAGTGTTGAACAATGCAAGCACTCCCTTTGGTTTTGCTATGTTCTCCCACCAACCAGCACAGGAATTAGCCCAAGACACCTTCGGTCAACGCCAAACCCTGACCAAGAGCCCTTGAGGCGGTGACACAGACTAGGCCACCAGAGAGACAGGGTTTCAGGGATGAGACCGTGATGAGGAAGGTTAGATCTTGGATTGATGAAGATCACCGATAAGTATTCAGGACATGTATCAACACAATTGCATTTGGAATTGGTTGCTCTGAAAAGAAATGTTATCCCTTTTTTGACTGAATGATGATACGTAGGTGTTATTGCGTATGAGTTAATGTAAGGACCTCCCAGGTGTTAGGGCCAGATGTACGAAACCATTTTTCAATCACAAACCCTAAAATACGCAAAATCACAGTGATTGCAACTGGAAAAAAAATTCCATGTATTAAACCAATTTAGCAATTTGGTAATGGGTATAACAACGCAATCCGAATTACAAGTACTAGGGATTGTGAAAGTGACACCCAATCTATTGTGTTCCAGAATACGACACACCAAAATGTTGTGCCCACAATTGTGGTAAAAAAAAACATTGAATGACACCGAGCTCTCAAATGAGGTGGTAACAGATTTACAAAGGGGAAGCTGTCCCCATTGGTTAGCTTCTCCCTTGGGAACTGTTTGGGTGCCCTCACGGCCAAAAGGCGATGGTTGATTGGACCGCTGCCGGCTCCACTTGGTGTCTTCTCAAACAGGATTTTTATTTTACTAAGAAGCAGTGCATAATTTAAGAAACACAGAATGCAAAGACAACGATGATGGTCTGGTGTCACTGATATGCCACCATCCATGTGCCAATCAAGGGGTGTTTCACATATCGACCTTCCTAATTAATATTTATTAGTGAGGTCGTTCTCCCGACTCCACTACTGGAGATTTTGGGATGCAAGCTATTTGTCGCAAAAAAAGTCTGTTTTTTTGTTAGAAACTGAAGATTATGCAGCAGAGGATGGATTATGAGGCAAATGAGGCAAATCCATCATTATACGGAAAAATCCATTGCCGCAGAATTACAGAATTACAGTGGTCCGAATTTACAGTCATAACTGTTGTAAACATATGTATCATGCCCTATAAACGATACTGGGTCTGGAGAACCTAAAATGAAACTACAATTAAATAAATATATAAATATTTTCATTGCAAAGCACGACAGCACTTAGGTGCTGGCATTAGTTAAGCGGGATTTGTTTTTGCAGCACTTTGCTTAAGCAGGGTTGGAGAATTGCAAGGAACAGCATACCCTGGTCCCTACTGGTGCTTACTCAATGAGCCTGCTTTGAAACACTGACCTTTAATGGGGTAAGGACCACAGTGACTGTAGAGTTGGCACATTTTAAACAGCCACCAAAATAGGCAGCTGAATGAGGGCATCCTTGCCAGTCACGGATTTAATAAGGGGGAAAAGGGATGTATGTCGTTACCACGCATACTTTTTCAACGCATGCCTTTACCACGCAACCTTTACAATGCAAGTCGTTACGACTTGCGTTGGGGGGCGCTGGATAGTGAATAGTTTAACACCTTCCATGCTGCGCAGATTTACAACCTGTGCTGGGCCCCAATGTTAATGGGTGTGGTCATGACGGAACGGTTCCGTCATGAGCACAGCTCAACCGATGCTCATGACGGAACCGTTCCGTCATGAGCATCGAAGGGGTTAATTTACTATTCCAACTCCAGTCCCCGTCGATAGTAGGGAAGGTTTTGGATAGTAAATTAAACTATTACCTATCCTAGAGCGCCCTCCAGCGCAAGTCGTTGTAACGATTTGCGTTGTAAAAGTTGCATGGTAAAGGTAGTGCGTGGTAAAAGTTGCGTTGTAAACACTGTTTCCCGGGAAAAGGAGACATAGCCCCACCCCAAGCCTGTTTTTTGTGTTTGGAGTCACCCAATGAATCCTGGCACCCTGTGATAGTTTCTAGGTGACAAATGAAACAAGAACAAATTGTATAATTGCATGATTTAAATAAAAGCCATTTGTTTGCAAAAGTGGGTCCAGTCCTCATTCTAGAGGCTTTCAGTTCTGCAAAATAATTATTTGGATGGATAATAAACACACTCTAATTCACTGTGTTTGCGTCGGTGGCTTCCCCACTGCATGTAAAGGGCAATGGCTGGGTCAGAATCTGGCAGCCAGCAGAGAAGGCCAGTACAGTCTAAAAGAGGACTAAAGTGCAGCAGGTGCAGTGTCTCTTGGACCAATCTGCTGCTGCTTTGTGGTGAAGGAAAAACCTCAGGGAATGAGTCAAGCAAATATCCTTTCAAGTAGGTTACAATCAGGGCCACCGAACGTATACAGCAGGGTTAAGTAAATTATGTGGCAAGAGGTGACAAATTATGCTGTCATGTGGCACATTTTGTGATAGTATTACTACATTATTTTGTCGTTTATACACTTGTAAACATTGTCTGAGCATTGGTTGCACCTGATTGGTACCAGTTTAACACCCAAATATAACAATATTCAACAGAAAAGTGATAGGTCAACCTTTGCAAAGTGCCTTTCACTGCACAGCAACACATGTTGCTTCATTTTAGTAGCCTTTGTATCGTTAGCAGATTATGCAACAGATGATGGATTGTGTGGCAAATGTAGCAGTTCTATAATTATGAAAAAACGTAGCAGCACTCAAATCTCTTTATTCCTGTGGCCTTGGTTGTAATAAGCACAGAGCAGGACTGGGGGAATGGGAAAAGGGTGTCCACCCTGGATGTCTAGAGAACTGGGGATCTTGAGGTCAGAGGGAGAAAGGATCAGTGGTGCATACATGCCAACATTTTAGAACAGAAAAGCGGGAGATTTAGAAAGAAATCGGGGGAATGTATTTTCTCCAGTGACTTCTATTGAGCAGAGGCAATTTCAGGTGGGAGACAGCCAACATAATGCCATTTTTGTCCTCAAAAATTGAGTCGCCCGCCTGTATTGTATCTTTTGGCATGTGTTGAGGTGGTGGACAACAGGGGAAGTGTTTGCAACCACCTTGGCATTCATGGACAGGAAAATAAAGCGTTGGCCTCCATGCAGTGGGAATACAGTCCCTGCATTTCAGGACCAGTGTGTTTTTTGGATTTCTGAAACAAACTCTCACTTATGGATTATGATCAAAAAATCAAAATGTGAATGCCAAGGGGGGGCAAACAAAAACGGACCAGCTTTGGATGCATCTGTGTATTCAAATCATCCATTGCGCCAGCAGATGAACTTTAGGCGCAAAGATCCCACCATGAAGAAATCTCTAAGTATGGTTAACGGGCCTCCACCAGGGGAGCGGAGGCCAGGGCCTCAGCTAACCCAGTGGGCTGGCAGCCTGCCCACCAAACTACAAATGAGACCCAAAGTCCTTTCATACATTTGGCTCCATCAGTGCCAATTTACCATCCTGCTACTTTACTGCCTACTCTCTCTTTAAGCAAGAGACTTGAGGAGATGCTATGCATCAGCAAGTAATCCATCCTCCATACAACTACTTGTCACTTAACAGAGTGCACAGTATCATGGCTGGCCAGACAACAGGGTACATCAGCTGCAAGAGTGATGGTGTTTGCTTTCTGTGCTGCCCTAATTGCTGGAGGACAGGAATACCATAAATACTTACCTATGATCTGTTTAAAAAACCGATGAGGGCACAGAGTAGTTTTATTTTGGATAGTTGTAGAACTCTGGACCAGCTTCAAGAACAAGCATTTTGTTTCAACTAGGAGTAGGATTTACAGAGTTCATCCTAGTATGGGCTGGCGAGGCAATACATAGAAATGAGTGATATATTCATGAGATGATGCCTGAGACCAGGGCTTTAAGTGGGAAGAAAAAACTAGGGGGGTCTTTCAAAGGGGTGTGGCTGATAAAATTAATGGCGTGGCTTGAAAATCTGTGCTTAGCATAGTGTGCCACCCACTGATATTTTGCTGTTTCTATCATTGCATCCTGATATTTAATACAACAAGGAAAGTTACACCTACAACAAGCCAGGTCTATTGGCTTTGCCTATAGTTGTTAGTTGCATAAGATAAACAAGCAACATCTATGGCTTCGTTGCATGTAATATTGAAAATGCTTCAGTGCTGAAATGATGAGACTGTGAAAGAACTATAACGAATCTCTAAAGTTACATCAAAGGCAGTGAAGGGTGGTGCTGCTGCAGAGTTAAGATTTAGTTTTTCACCCAGGGTGAGGGCAAAAATGGAGTTTCCAACAGGGACCCGTCTCGGCACCTGCTTTTTAGAACGGCTGCACCCGGCCCACTTAAAGCCCTGCCTGAGACCCAATTACAAGTGCTCTGGTTAGACATGTGGTAACCCCTTGCTCCCCATAGTTACCGGCATTATTGGTTAACCCTGGCGTTCAAATGAGAAATGAAGAATTACTGGGGAATTGATAATCCATGGTCCGAATATGCAAGTTAAGCCTGATTTCCCCCTCTCCTGCCCCCGAATTTCTTCAAACATAATCTACACAGTGCTTAATTTGAGCCAGTGGTTTCTGGTGCTCGGCAGGGGCCCTTCATTGTCAACACTGATCCTCACTGCAGCTTGCAACATGGTGGCGCTGTTTGTTTAAGTTTGTGGTGAGCGCAACAGTAGTTTTATTTATTTATATATTTATACAGTTTTATATAGCGCAAACTTGATCCCGAAGGATATCAGAGCGCTTTACAATTTGAGGGAAAGGAAGGTAACAGATCACAACAAGAATCAAATGGGGAATCTAATAGGCATTGAATCTTATAGCGCACACGGAACAGATCCTTTATAAACCTGGGGTAACGAAGAATGGGCTAGTCGATGATACATAGTGACATAAGGGGAGCAAATACAATAGTAATAAACAGGATTAATACCCAATACTGTAGTATTTCCGATGCGATTAGAGCTGACAATCGTCCCTCATGTTAAGGTAAGAACTTATTCATGAGGAATCTTTTTGCTTCCAGTTTGAAAGCAACTTTGGAAGAGATTCTACGAATTTCTGGTGGAAGAGAGTTCCACATTTTTGCAGCAGAGCCAGAGAAGGCTCGTTGGCATGTTCTCTTTTTGCGGAAGATCTGAGGTTTGAGTCACCTGCCCTGGGGTCCTTTGACCATACAAAGAAAATCATACTGAGCACCGACGCTTCTAACAAAGGTTTGGGGGTGACATTATCCCAAAAAGGGGAGAGTGGTGAGACAATTATAGCCTTTGCATCTCGGTCCTTGAGTCAAACTGAGTGCAACTACTAAGTCATTGAGAGGGAGGCCTTGGCGTGCTTTTGGGCCGTTAATCATTATAAAAAATCTTTGGGGTACCAAATTCAGCGTCCGTACAGACCACAAACCTCTAACATTCATGTTTTCACCCAAACAAGTTCAATGCAATTCTCCACGCATAGCCAAGTGGGTCCTGGGGTTGGAAAACTTTTGCATCAGAGTTGAATACTTGCCGGGACTGGAAAATGTGGTGGCGGATTACCTATCAAGGTCTCCCCTAAACCCCAATACTCATGAAGAACAATTGGATGTTCCCGTTCTAGCCATCCAACTACCGTCCTTGAGCAGCGAAGAATGGGAAGAGGGCATGAGAAAAGATGCCAAAAGGAACAAATTGAAAGAGTTCAGAGAAATAGCTGGCCGGAAAAGTGCAATGAAGTTGATGAAGCTATGAAGGAGTTTTGGAAAGTAAGACACAAACTGACCCTTATAGACGATAAAGAGTATTACAATAAGAAGATTGTTCCACCTTCCGACCTCAGAAACAAAATAATAGACCTGGTTGTTTATTAATTCAATATACATTAAATCACTAATGCCTGTCCCCCAAAGCAATAAGAATAGCTTGGGTGGCCGATATTAGTCATTTTAAAGTATATTACACGGCTGAATTGTCACACTGTAGGAGTGTGATGTTTAGTTGTGTTGTCACTGTCATTTGTAGCACTGGCAGGGACTAACTGATGCGAGTTGAAGTGTCCTCCTGACAAGGGCTCGGCACTTATTATTATTTTTTTTTACTTATTAAGCACTGCACACCGCAGACCGTGCAATTCCGATGGGTCCTGGTAACTGTCGTCACCGGCCCCATCCAGATGAACACGAACCTAGTAATGGACCCCAAGGCGCATAGCTTAGGATCATATACTGTACTTTTTAATCCTTTTACTTTACAGCAAATGTGTGAATTGTGATTTTCAGTAGCCGTTGAATACTTCAGACGTTGAACGTGGGTGCCAGGGTAGCCTGGACGTTCCATAACAGCACGCAACAAAACATTTGCACCTTGGATACTAAAACAGTGTTTCGCAAAGAAAGAGTGTGTTTATATCTCTGTACATTCCGTCCTCTGAGGGAGTCTCTGATAAGCTTGTGTTTTCTGTTTATATGTGGGCGGCAAAGAAGCGAGATGCTGTATACCGACCCTTGAAAGTGTTAACTGAGGCAGCACCTGAAATCAGATGCTTGGAGAGAATGATTCTGTAAGACAAGGGTTGAGTCAGTGCTTAATTTGTGCCGGTGCTTGCAGGTGGTGGGCACTAGTACTCATTGTCGAGGACTGGAACTTATTTCTCATCATCAGACTTTGACCAAGATCAAGTGAGAGAGAGAAAATCAGGAACGGGAGAAAGAAGAAGTAAGAGGAATAAAAGAAAACAGTGACAAGGGTAAAAGCAGAGGTGAAAAAGAATGTGTAAGTGTCAGATAAAGAGACTGGAAGTCTAGGGTGGTGGTAGAAAGAAGCACAAAGCTGAATCAAACCAGTCAGATGACAGTTGACAAGCCGACATCCCCAGTGCAGGCAGTGGACTCCCTAAGATCAGGGCTTTAAGTGGGCCGGGTCTCACTGGTGCTGAGCACCAGCAGTTCTTTAAAGGGGGCCTCGAAACGGGTCTCTATCGGACTCTGTCTTGGGCCCTGGCACAGGCGGTCCTTTTTTTTCTGGACTGCAGTGACAGCAGGCACATCGATGTGGACATGCTCACACTGCTCACTTCTCACTAGTGGAGACGTTACGGCATTTCATGCTAGGTGAGCGTTGTAGGGGAAGGGAAATCCTTTAAAGAGAGTCAGTTTATCTCTGGATTTCCCTTCTCTTTTTGAGACCCAAGAGCAGCAACATTGTTGTGGTGTCACCAGGTCTTTAAGTATAAGTTTTTTCAATATTATATACAAGCCATAGTTGCTGCTCATTTATCTTATGCAACTAACAACCATTGACAAAACCAATTGTCCGGACTTGTTGTAGGTATGATGTTACTTGTTGTATTATATATCTGGATGCAATGACAGAAACAGCAGAATACAAGTCCGGTGGCACACTATGCTAAGCAGAGATTTTTAGCTCATGTGTTTTTAAGCCACACCCTTAATTACATTGGCCACGTCCCTTTGGGAGACCCCCCAGTTTTTTCATCCCACTTAAAGCCCTGCCTAAGATACATTTTTGCCACTTGCGTTTCTTATTTCATTTTTCTACAAATTATGCTGCCAACATGATGTTTACAGTTAACGTCATTTTTCTACAGTATTACGCTCACTGCTATATCTTATTCTATAAATAGATAGATAGCTGTGTGGTACCTATAACTGGTCCTTACACAGGTCCAAAACGGGGCTATCAATTTTTTAACATCATTCTACGATTAGTTTTTTTTTTTTTTTCAGAGCACCAATTTATCGGAGTCTTTGTCCTGATCTTGATTAAGGCTGCCAGCATATTACCACCTGTAAAGTGTGCATCTATCTCACACACCTCTAAGCCACTAAGTGCTGCGTTCCATAACTTTGGTGGTTACCACACACAACACAGTAACACTTGCCACATAGTATTAAAGCAAGGACAACTCCCAACCACACACCATACATGCATAGCATAGAAACCTACCTTTCCTGGCATGTGCTACAGCACAATACATAATGGTGGCAGGCGCAAAATAAATTGTGCAGTTCACCACAACAAGGTGTTGTGTGGAAATGGATCACTGTTATAAAAGGGATTGAGAAAAAGACTGAACAAGACTACTAACTAAAAGGGGGACAAAGCTAGAAACCTACACGCTGCGCTTGTCTCTCACGATTAGAAAGGAAAGGTCATAATTTACTGTCCAAGAGGTCTTATATGCTTTTTGGTTGTATATTTCTCTGATCTCTACTTAATGAAGGAGGCAGAGTTCATGGTCAAAATTTAAGAAGCAATCATGCATTGGCACTTAATGATGGCTACAACTTAGCAGTATTCACCGATATTGTCAATGGGGTTGATTCCTGGGTGTCTCTATGGTACAATAAAATGTGTGTGGTGTTGATTTGCCGGATGATGTGTTGGTGTGTCTACAATGCAGTCAATAAAAAGTGCTTCAGATCCCTGAAATTGCAATGCACTCCAATGGGATACTTCTCCTAGGCAGCATTACCATGCGGTGGTGTGAGTCCCCAGGATATTCCATAGTAGGGTGAGATGGAATGCCTAGAGTACAATCTCTCGAAAGGAAAAACGAAGGAACCAGAGAAGAGACACTGATTTCTTCAGTTATATTCTATTCCAAAGGGTCACACTAGCAACAGTGCAGGAATAGAGCAACCCATTGTTACACTGCATGCTATGGGGATTCTCCAGTGCAATCTCACCCAACAGTCATTCTGCAGAACCCATCATGAAAATCTCAGTGTTTCTAAGATGTAGAGCGTTGCAGACTATTAGGATCCATTACTCCAAGGTTTGTGACGGGTTAGTGTCCTTTGGTACAGTGCCGTATCGTGCATTGCGGTGGTTTAGTGCCTGTAGTACGCAATGCATTCTGGTGGGTTGGGGTCCCCAATCAGGGGTGGCTCCTCCACTAGGGCTGAGGAGCGTTGCCCCACTGCTATTAGAGCAGGAAAAAGGAAAAATAAAATGATAATAACATTGATATTAGCATTTTACTTTTCAGAGCTACGGGGCTGAGTTAGGATGGAGTGGGGCGGGCCAGCCAAACAGTCATGCGCACTTTGCATGTTCCCCACCAGGTTGTAATGCACAGCCTGGTGAAGAACATGCACAGGCTCCCACTCCACGTCTCAGCGCCTCCAACAAATGCACCAAAGCACACCAAACAATTTGTTACCTTTATCCCAGATCAGTATTATCGCAACAAAGTGACACACAATTCTTATTGTAATGGTTCCATTAACAAGAGTTAAAGAGTTAAAGCAATGATCCATAGAAGTTGATGTGTCAGATTACTCCATTTTATTCCATTCATAGAAAAAGAAGACGGCAGCCGACGTGTGTTTCGTCCTCCTGGACTTTCTCAAGGCTTCAAAGTGTGAAGGACAATCCTTCCAAAATGTCCCAGGAAGGAATTTCACTATAAAAGATTCCCACAAAGAAGTCCTATATCTGCTTCATTTGTATGAATGCCACGACACAGCGCTTCAGGCCATGTTAAAATGCATATTCTTCATCACATCAAAGTCCGTCACTTCTTTATCACAATTCGAACTATCTAGGACGCGCACAGACCGTGATAAGTCCGGACAGGAGTGGCCGACTACGGATCTTCACCCGGATTCCCAAATCACTGAATTTCCACGTCTGAAAGCCTGTGTGCATCCGAGACTCATCAGGAAGCGAAGCTGAGGAGAGATGGACGCCGTGATACGGTAAGTGGGATTTTTATTTATATTTTGTCACCCCCTCCACGCCCGCCACCCCTGTTCCCTGCCATCCGCCACTGTCCCCAATGGACATATTTGGAGAGTTAGGCTACCTGTGATGCACTGAGTAGGTTTCATGCCCCGAGGATGCAGCACACTGTATTGGTTAGTGCCTTTAGGATGCACTACAATATGGTGTGGTAGTTCTCCTATAATACAATGCAGTGAGTTAAAGTCGAAGGATGCAGGAATGTGTGGTGAGTAGTGGCATTAGGATATAGGTTTTTGTGTTACTGCCTCAAGGATGCAGTGTAGTGTTACAGAGCAGAGCCCTTAGCATCCAGAGCATTGGGGTAAGTTGTTGTTATCGCAATGTAGTGTAATGTGTTGTTTGAGTGCTTCTAGAATGCAATAAAAAGACCAAAAAAACACCAGACCACACCATCCAGCCCCATTACATAAAACTCCCAAAGCTCTTGCTGCAATACAAATAAAATGGCGACGAGGTACCTTCTTCTGGTAGAAAATGAACTCCACCTACATGTGAAACATACCTCGCTGTAAAAACGTAACATCGTATTTACCTGCATTATTGAAAGTGTAACTTGCTTCTGCCATGTTCTTTTGTTCATGCTACCACTGACCAAACAAGCATCTCAACTCTGAGATGTTTACACCTCTTGGCTCCTGAGGTGTGAACACATAGACTAGCTTGTGAGTCCTAAACATCTGGATAGTATGTTACTATTTGAAGGTCGTTTAATTTGTACTAGTGAGCTCAGGCTAGACATCTGCCAGTGTTTTTCGAAATAATTAAACTAGTGTAACAATTTACATCATGCCATTACACAAAGAGCTTGCTCTATAACCAGTTCTGGGAGGAAATGCCCTGTTTCTTCGTGGTCCACAGATCATTAGGATTTGTGCTGTAGATAAAACCTTTCAGACTTTAATTGTCAAGATTTAAGTCTCAATCAGGAGCTCTAAGGTCAGAGTTGTGTGCCGAGGGAGCCCCGTGGAGTTTCGGGGCCCCACGCACTGCGGGGGCCTGTGTTACGCCCCTGGTTAAAATGCGTATCCAAAACAAGAACAGCACAGCCTGTTGCAAATGAAAAAACTGTGCAAATAGGGTCCGTAACTACAGTCAACGCTTCAACCCTTTAAGTGGATATCAAGATCATCATCAGTGTAGCATCCTGCTACCAATAACCACAGACACCATTGCTTAGGATCACTGGAGCTTTATTCTATTACATCTAGCCTGTACCCTGTCCCTACTCTAACTGCCCCTTTCCTGTGTCCGCTCCTCCTCTTCCTCTGCCCCCTAGCTCCGCCCACTCCCAACTACTAGTGTGCTGACTTCACAACATCTCCCCCCTTTGTAACAAAACAAACAAAACATACTGACTTCTCAGTCCATCTCTACGATCAGTCTCTTGGGTGGACGTATGTCGCAATGAGGTCATGGCGACCTGACTCTCGGACTATTAGTACTCAGTGTCTCGATGATCGGAGCAGTGCTCTCACGATCATCTGAATGCAGTTCATCCAAACTGGGAGTGTCCATTTCACTCATCAGGATTCTGGAGGTGTCCCGTGACAGTTCCTTAAAGTGTGAGATGTTTCTCGTGACTCGCCGCTGCTCGGACTCCGCCGTCAACATGGTTCCTTTCCTCTTCGTGATCACCACTGGTTCGTCCTTGAATAGACAAGCTCTGCTGCTGAAGTCTGGACAGATGGAGCCTTCAGTGTCTGAGGTGCCTATGGAGAGCTCAGTTTGATATCGGCAGTCTGTCGTCCTTTGTGACTCGTGCTCACGTGACGCTCGGCCTCTTTTGCAAGGGGATGTAATTCTAGTTCCCTGGCGAGTGTCTGCATGTATTTTTACTTCCTTTTGCTTTGTCAGGTCAAGAACAACACTGTCTTCCTGTTTCGAGTCTGGGATGCCAGCCGGTGGGGTATGAACGGTGGAGGTCATCTTGGTATGACTTGGAGATTGATTTGCTGTCTCGGGTTGTCTCTCCCACGCCTGCTCGCGCCTAGAACAGGCAAGCCCTGGAACCGGCTGAATATTTGCGTGTCTTGTTCTCATCCGATGATGACTTGGCTCTCCTGACATGTCTGGCTTCCTTTGCAGATCGACTGGTTGGTCCGTTTTTATTTGGGTGCTAATGGCCACGATGTCTGATTCCATGTTATAGGACCAGGACCATGACCAGGACCTTCGAGTCAACCTTGCTGCCCCTACCCGGGGTGACGGTGTAGTATTTGTGTCGCGATGCACCTGTGCTCGATGTGACAGGTTGTCTGGTGGAGTGATCGAGTGTGCATTGACATTGGTGTGAGACATGTCGCTCTTGACGGGAAGAGTGTCCCTTGGTTTGCTGATGTGTTCAGGTGCTTGGCGCCATGGCCGTTGTCGGGACCACGACTCTGTCGACTCAAAGGATCGGACCGAAATGCTATCTGAATCAGAGGGGTTCTCCCTCACTTCCCTCTGAGAATGTTTCTTTAAGAATGTTGCGCGTGGTCGTTGTCGGGACCACGACTCTGCCGACTCAAAGGATTGGACCGACGTGCTTTCTGAATCAGAGGGGTGCTTCGTCAGTTCCCTCTGTGAGTGTTCCTTTGGGAATGTCTTACCAGGTGGCCTTCGGAACCGGGTAGTCCGTGACGAGCTGCTTTCCACCTCGGAATTGTCTTTGAAAAGCTTCTCCGTGTGTCTTTGTTGGAACATCTTCAAGGTCGTCTCATTTGGGAGACTGTTTGAAGATTCCGTGCTTGTTCCTTGTGCTTGATCCCAAGCTTTTGCCTCTTCGTCCTTCTCGCCTGATGTTACCCATCTACGCTCTGTTTCTTCGTTGTCGCGGGGCCCATGGATGCTTTGGGGTCCAGGAATGCATGGATCTTTTCTTGCTTGTTGTTGTTGTGAGGGACCAGTCCGTCTTGTGTGATCTGGTTCTCCTTCCCAATTGTTTGGTGCTCTAGTATCTCTGATCTGTTGGTGGTGTGTTCTCCTGCCAGCTGTTTCCTCGGACTCATCTTCACTCTTTGGCGATTGATGTTCCGGCGTCGATTTCCTGTGTTGACCACTGCAGCCCCTTCTTCTATGGTTTGTCTTTCTCCCCCACTGGTTGTGCAGAATGCCATTTTGTCCAGGAGTGCAATCTGTCCCACTGGACGCTCCCTCTTTATCAGAGTAGTGTGTGTTATGCTTTGACTGACTTCTTGAGGGACTCCTGGGGGATGAATAATTCCGGGGAGTTGTTCTTTGGATGGTTGACTCTGAGTAATCTTTGGTTGTTTCTGAGTGGTCAGACGCTGAGTAATCTGACTCTGAGTATTCCTTGTCACTTTCCTTGTCACCGTGTCTCCCCCGCTGTCTTTTCTGTCTTTTCGCTGGTCTGCCTTCTCTCTCTCTCCTTTTGTGTTCGTTGGATTTCTGGGTTCTCTCTTCCCAGGTATCTCGGAGTTTTGTACTCAGATGCACATCCCTCAATTTGTCTCTTGTTAGGACTTGCATTCCAATTTCGGCTTTCTTGATAATTTCCTTTAGCGACCAATGCCCTCTCAGTATTTTGTGCCTTGTTTCGGGGTTTTCACAGCCTTCAATTATTCGGAGCCGAACAGCATCCTCATTTGTAAACGTGTTGAAATGGCAGTCTTGTACCAGACTTTGCAACCGAGTGATGAAATGCGGCAATGGTTTGCCTGGTTCCTGCCGTGCTGTGTTGAAGACCATGCGATTATGATCCACCTCTGCCTGTGCATTGAGATGGGCACAGAGCTCCTCTTGGAGTCTATCATAGATGTCCGCTTCTTCTTTGGAAAATGTTCTAATTGGGCATCGGCCCCCGGGACCCACCAGATGGAGGAGTAGCACCAGACCTTTTCTTTCTCTTTGCTCACCGTTGGCTTTCAAGAAATTGTCCAATGCTTCCAGCCACCAGTGCCGTTTGAGGCCCTGGATCCAATCGTCAATCCGCTCCGCTGGGGCGATACTTCAAGGTGTGGATTGAAACATTGAGCTACGTCTCCTCCCGTCATGAGAGAAGAAGGTTCTGATCTGTCGTAGACGCAGGGCATTGTGCTGTACATTTTTCTTCGGGTTTCAGTTGCTTCTGCTTGTGTTCTAGCTTGAGCTTGATTGTTAGTTCTTCCTTCAGTGCACTCGTGTTTGGTCAACATTGCACCCTTGAATTTATCCATGGTTAGTGACAATGTTGGGTTTCACTTGCTTGTTGTGTGTGTTCATCGGCTATCCACACTTGCTTTGGCTTGTGCTCGTTCCGTTGTAATTATTCATGTGTTGTCTTTGTTTATGTTTGCTTGTCGCTTCTGTTGTTTTATGGACACGCGTTACTTCATTACATTCGCCGCTGCGCATTCGCTTGCTTTTCTCACTGTTCGCGTTTCCACCTGTGCTAACCTTTGTTTTGTCAATGCTTGTTTGTTAAGTCACTCCTGTGGTTGCTCTTGCTTGGTAGTTGGTTCACTCTCGTGTTAGCATGTGCTTGTTCTGTTTGGTCGCCAAGACTTGTTCATTGTTGTCCATGCGCCGTTATCCACGCTTGTTTATTTGCATATACCAATGTTTGGTTATTTGCTCCTATCAATACTCGTTGGTTCTTCGCCAGTGCTTGGTTGTCCTTCGCCAACACTTGTTCAGCCTTCGCCACTGCTTGTTTGGTCTTTGCCAATGCTTGTTTGGTTTTCGCCAAGGCTTGTTTGGCCTTCACCAATGCCTGTTTTCTTCCTTTGCCACAATTTGCCCAATGCTTGTTGATCTGCATGTATCAGTGCTTGTTGATTTGCTTCTACCTTACGGTTATCAGTGCTTGTTGACTTCCTTTTGCTAATGTTTGTTTCTTTGTTCTTGCCAGTGCTTGTTTTCTTGACGTTGCCTGACTCCAAGATGGCCGCTCTATCATAATCAGGGGTCTGTCCTGACGAGCGCCTGACTCTAAGATGGCCGCCGTCAATGCAGTCACACGAGGCTTTCTCTCTCTGGATTCAGTCACTCCAGACTCACCGGCAGTCGTCTCCAGGATCAGGATCTTCCCAATTCGACTCCCTCTGGTCGCCACTGCAGTCAGGTGAGGTTGGGGTGGGCTCCCGCCTTCCTTTGCAGAGTCCTCGGCGGCGGCAGGCCAATCCTCACGCATCCAGCGTGAGATTCTCCGACATCGGAGTCCAGGCTCCAATTATTGCGCGCCCAGCAGCGCGCGACAGCAGGCCTTCGTGGGGCGATCTACCCCAGGGTTTACTCGTCTCTTGGGTTGGGGTGAGCTCCCAACTCGATTCCTGAATTCCCGCTCTCTTATTCCGACAGCATGCCAAACCTCACGCATCGGGCGTGAGGTTTTCCGACGGCACCCAGGCTCCGGTTCCAGCGCGTTCAGCCACGCTTGGCAGAAGGCTCTCGGGGACAGCGTCCTCTTCGCCAGGGCACCTCTTCTGCACTTTGGGGGCACTGGACAGGTCGGAGTGGGCTGCCGACTCCTGTTTCCTTTGGGATGCTAGGCACCATGTATCCGGCGGGACTCGCGCTTTCGGCGCGAAATGCTTTCATGCACCAAGCGTTTCTGCGCTCACGGTCGTGACTCTCTCGGGGCTCCCCAGCGTCTTTGGGGTCGGGTCACTCGCTGCCGACTTCCTCTTCTCGGCGCCAATTTCATTCAGCAGCGGAGCTCATTTCTCGACGCTGCGGGGACAGGGTGGTTTCTCGAGGTGCTGTGGCTTGTGGGTTTTACTCTATCCCACCCTCGTCGCCAGTTGTAGCATCCTGCTACCAATAACCACAGACACCATTGCTTAGGATCACTGGAGCTTTATTCTATTACATCTAGCCTGTACCCTGTCCCTACTCTAACTGCCCCTTTCCTGTGTCCGCTCCTCCTCTTCCTCTGCCCCCTAGCTCCGCCCACTCCCAACTACTAGTGTGCTGACTTCACAACAATCAGGCCTCACAGGTTTTTTAAGAGCCTGAAAGTTAGTTAAAATCACACAAAGACGTGTGTGGAAGAGGGGACTGGACTATTCTATGGGTCTGGAACGCCCGATATTTGAGGCCAGGGGTTGCCCCAGGAAACATTACAAGATTTGGAAGAGGTGGGCGGAGTACAGGGGGTTATGGCTGGAGCCGCCAACATGTGATGAACCGGGTGAAAGACATTTGGTCATTGAACCCATGTGAGGAGGGATACACGCTTCATATACCTTGCTATGTTCTACGTATTGACTGATTCGACGCTGTGCAGGGGGTGGGGTAAAGGGGACTTCAGGTGGGAGACTAGGGGGGTGCTGGGAGGAGGGACTTATGGTTAGTTGTTGTGTCTAAATGGCTGTTTGAATTGTCTTACAATGTGATTTTTGCCTTCATGCTCGCAGCCTCCCCGGGTTCGGGACGCTGTATGTCTTATGTAACTCTTCAACAGCACAATAAAATATTGTTCTGGAAAATCACACAAAGACAAAAATGGAGAAAACCTGTCATCAGAAATCAGACATATTTGTATAAAGAGATTAAAAGGTATAAGGGAAATCAGAAGGATAACTCACTTGGTAAAAGCTTCAAGGCACTGAAAAAAGAGACACAGCATCTTGTGATAGAGGGTAAAGAAATGGAACTGCAGTAGAGTATAATGTAAAGATGGCTCTCCTCAGGTACAAATACTGTAGATATGTGTGAAAAATCCAGAATCAAAATCAATGTCTTAACACATACAATGTGTTCAACAAACGGTCAGAGGGAAGGGCAGGGAAGTTGGGCAAACAAGGAGGGCAGAGTGGGCAGGGAGTTGGGAAAGGAGGGAGGAAGGCGGGAAAGGAGTGCAGGGGAAGATTGTTTATGTGTTCCTTCCTGCACATAATCTTTAAATGCTGTTTTGTCATTTCTATGTGTGCTGCTAAATGCAGCACACATGGAAGTTACAAATTGTCATTTTTTTAAAAAGATTGTTTATGTGCAGGAAGGGGCACCTTCCTACACATAACATTCCAAGGAGTTTTGCTATTTCTTTGTGTGTTGCACAAGGCAGCGCACATGGAAAAAGCAAAAAACGAGGAGAAATAAAGCATTCACCTCGTTTTCCCAAGTTAAGACCAGGTTTACCCTGGTCTTAATTTTGGCGCTGCCTCCTATTTACGCCACCCTTGTAAATAGGGGGCAGCGTCAAAAGCAATGGGTGTTGCGGTGGAACGCCCACCACAACACCCACTGCCCTCCCCTTTCAAGCTAAGCATAGCGTGAAAGGGGGCCTTATGTACAAGGTAGCGTTAAGCCACGTTAAGCCTTGTAAATGAGGCGAAGCCCCTATCGCTACAGGAACGTCGGTAAAAGTGACTTTCCTGTGGCGATAGGGGCTTGTACATATGCCCCAAAGTGTCCAAAATCTGGAATAACACTGGCCCAAAGTGGCCCAATGCCGTACCCTCAGAACAAAATCATGTCACTCCTAACCAGCAGATTAAGCTGAGTTCTTTTAACATTACAATGGGCAGGCCCATGATTCCTCCTGCTGGTCCCCCCCTAGTGTCTTCATCTTTGATAGATTTCTATTTTAATGATTTGACTTTAGAATATTGCAAATCCACTGATTCTCTGTCTCAGTTTCAGTTCTTAGGTTCATGCAGCACTATTCACCTATTCACTTGAAGTGCAACAGTGGGAAAACTGAAATCATACCATTAGGTAAAGATCTGCTTTTCTGCCCTAAGGATTGGTGGCCCAAAGATTCAGAGGCCCCGCCTAGTGCAGTGACCTCTGCGCGCAACCTTGGCGTGCAATTTGACGCAGCCCTCTCCTTTGATGATCACGTCAGGATCCCGGCCGGTTGCTGCTTCGGACTCATCAAATCTCTAAAAAAATTCTTTGACTTCCTCCCCATTGCGTCCAGGAAATCGGTCGTGGTCGCATTAATACTCTCTCGACTCGATTACTGCAATGGGTTGATGGCTGGAGTGAAAAAGTCCACTCTGAAGAAGTTGCAAAGTGTACAGCACGCTGCTGCAAGATTAGTGTTAAAACTTCCTAGGAAATCTTCAGCCTCAGCAGCATTAAATTGTCTCCACTGGTTGCCACTGCACAAGAGGGTCCTTTTCAAACTCCTACTAACAGTTTTCAAAGCCCTGAAAAACACAGGTCCTAAATACCTTGCCAACCGTTTTGTTCACTATGACCCCGTACGATGTTTGAGATCCTCCGGTGGTAACCTTACCAAGATCCCGAGGTATAAGTACAAAACCAGGGGCGGAAAAACTTTCACAGTCCTAGCAGCAAGGGCCTGGAACAACTTGCCTTTAAACCTCAGACTGGTCGAAACTGAGAGTCTTTTTAGGAAACAACTGAAGACCTGGGTCTATCAGCAATCTGATACTTATGTGATGGCCGCTATTTAGATTTTTCATTATCTAATCTCATCCACGCTCACTCAGCGCCATGATGCTCCCTCCGGAGCGATAGGCTGCGCTTAATAAATACCCACAAATACAAATACAAATACCAGCCTTACTGAAACCTGTCACCATCTGCTGACTGGAGAGTGGGTCCATGTCATGGTCCACTAACAAAAGTTTCCCGTGGTGGCCGGCCCATACAAGATCCAAGATCCTGCTCCTCATGAATAGTGCTGTGAAGTGCCCCAGGATGGCTGCCTGCAACCACACATCACACAGCAGGCAGAACACTGAAACAAGGGACCCCATATTCACAAACCAAAATGCTGTTGGTTCTACTGCTGCATCAAAGAGACATCATCAGTATGCAGCCCCTCCTTGTGCCTACGGTAGTGGCCTGAGACCCGTGTTGCGGACAGCCTACAACTTACCTGCTTCCTTGTTGGGCCTGCCTAGCTCTCTTTGTTGCCATCATGGTTTGCTGGATTCTCATTTGGCAGGTGGGGAGGGGAAGGGCGGCGGGTGAGTTGGAACCAACTAGAATGAGCCTGCTACCCGCTTCCGAAACAAGCATTCCCTCTAGCAATGCAACACTTTTTAGCAAGTCATGGAACAACTTGAATTTAAACCTTTGTTTATGTTGGGTATGCACTCACTTGTCCATGGACTCCTACAGAGGAATACCCATGATTCAGATCCTGGTAGACTAGTAGGAACAATGCAAAGAGCTGCACGAACATGGTCATTGTTTTCCTGAATGTGACAGCATCATCAACTACGTTCAACTTGCAGACCAGGCGATGCCCTTGCTCAATCAACAGATCATGCCCATTGCTGTACGTCTTGAATCTGCTGCTTGAGGAATGGTTTGCAAAATCAGAAATGGCAGCATCTCCATTGGACATAGTGAGTCTAAAAGGTCCATTCCCAAGAACACTGCATCTATTCCCTTATTCACTCAAATTGAACTTCCTACCGGAGTACTTTTCACCTGAAGCAGCACAACTGATCAGCCATTATGTATGATGAAACTAGGCTTATGTCTGGTTACCTGAGGACTGGTCTTGATATTGGTTTCCTGCTCATGTTGTGTCCACCATATGACATTTTTCAGCACAACCCAGCTTCCTTACATAAGAGGCTACCCATTGACGTTACTGAAACTATCCATTTCTTTTTTTTGCTATACTGTTCCCTACTTATGGAATTGGACGGTCCATCTAAGAAATGTCTCATGTCACCTAGATATTGCAAAAAGTAGCAAACTCACTAGGAATTGCACTAGGTTTAATTTCTACCCATTTCATAGTTCAACACGCCGCTATTTCACAGGAGACGATAGCGCCAGATTTTGTCCTAGCTGCTAAGAAAGGATTGTGCACAATTATTGATGTTGAGTGATGTGGTTTTGTTCCAAGGGGCAGATTTATCAACTTTCACACCGCGCAGCAAACCATCTTGCTGCGCTGTGTGAAAGGGCAGGAATGTGCTACATTTAACATAATACTGCACATTCCTGTCTTTTCCTTGCACTGGTGCACAATGTGCTGCCTAGTGCCAACGCAGGCACCTTTGCACCTTGATGTATGGGTGCATGCTTTGAAAGCAGGATTGTTTTTGTGCAGGAAGGGACACCTTCCTGCACAAAAACAACCCCCTGGGGCATTTTCCTCTTTAGAAAGAGGAAAAAACAAGCAGAAATAAATATATTTCTCCTTGTTACACCTGACCTAGGAGGGAAACATCCTTTACCACGCGGATTTTACTCCACGTGGCTTTTAGAACACGTCCGTTATAACGCAAGTCGTAACCACGATTTGCGCTGGAGCGCGCTACAGGATTAAGAATAGTATATTTACTATTCCAACACCTTCCCTAGTGTCCACGGGGACTGGTGTTAGAATAGTAAATTATACTATTCTAAATCCGCGCCCCCAACGAAAGTCGTTGTAACGACTTGCGTTGTAAGGGAATCGTTGTAAAGGAAGGCGTTGTGACGGTACGCGTCGTACCGTCATACATCCGAACAGGAGGGTGTAGCATTTTGACATAAGTGCAGTTCACCAGTAATGGTAAATACGAGAATGTGCCAAAATGAATGGGTGTATTCTTGGGAATACTCACGCTCCACCTATGGAACGCCTCACTGGAGCAGAGTAACGCAATGCAGTGATGTGTGCTGCGTTGCTTTACTCTAGATTTATCAAGCCACTCAGGGCTTGCGTGGCTTGATAAATCTAACTTAGTAGTTGTGTCGCTCTTGCACTCCATGGCGTAGCGCAAGGGAGAGGCAACTCTTTCATAAATATGTCCCCAAGTGTCTCTGAAAACACATGAGCAAATAGATAAAAAAATGTAACCTGTCAAATGCTTAAATACAATAGATGACAGCAAGGGTCTAGATGGCTCAAGAATTTGGACATGGTCGGAAGGTATTTTAAGAGGTTGGGTAATGAACATTCCTGAGATTGTTTTGATCATTTTCACTCCCCTGTTGAATTACATCTTTGTCTAGGTCTGTTTTGTCCCAGTTTCAAGTCTTACCACAGACGAGTAACCTTCCCCATCCTAGCCACTGACACCACAAGAGGATGATTACGAAAAGTTTGATTATAGTATCTTGGTATGTCACGAAATAAATGTGAAACAGAAGTAAATACTTAAATGAGTAATGAAGTTCCTTCATTTGCACTAATAAATAGTAGAAGAGGACAACGTTGTAAAAGCAAAAAAAAAACATATTTACTTCCATTAGTGTAACTGTAACTTGCTTCAGTCATGTTTTTGCTTGTGCTTAGATTACCCACTGCAAGAGCCTGTTTCTCACATTGAGTCATTTCGACCTCTTGGTACCCGAGGTGTAAAAAAAAGATTAGTTTTGCTCATGCAAAAAGGTTTGCTTATTTTGGCACCATTTGAAGGTGATTTCATCCTTTCTCATGAGCTCAAGATAGATGCCTGCTTGTGTTTTTAATAAGAAGCAATCAAGTGTTCGTAATCAAAATGTATGAGCTCTAGTGTATAAATGTGTCTTGCCATTGCATGAGGGGGCTGGCTCCCTGTCCTGAAGGTCATTTAAAGGTCACAGATTCCACTCCAGGCTTCTTTCTCTCTTACAACCACCCCTAACACTGGCTTTGTGATCCCTGATCCCAGGGTTGATAAAATTATAGGCACAAACAGAATGTAAACAGTTCTAAGATGAGCACTGTTTACTTTCTGCATCTCTTTTTTTTTTTTTAAGTTTGAAGTTTATTGAAATAGAAAGAAGCAAAGACAGAAAATGAAGAAACAATCAAGAGTTATAAGAAACATAAATCATTCTTACATCTTGGTGTAAAATAGTGAAGGTAAACTTATGCATAAACAAATAAAATAAGCAATGAATGTAAGGAATATAGGGAGATGAGGAAACATTTTAAATTATAAAAGTATATAAATAATATGCTAAAACAATAGATGTATTGGGGAACATAATATCAACTAGAAAAATGCATTCATGGTGGTTTACAAACTTCAACAATACGTATCGGAGAGGAGGGAGGAGGCCTAGCAATTTTGGATAAATAGTCAGTGAGGGGAAGCCATAAAAGATCACGTTTGATTGCTAAAGAAATGGGAGAAACAAAATTAGTGTCAAGTCTGTGATTAAAGCAAACTGCGTTCCACCATGCATTAAAAGAGACATCATTAGCTTGTTTCCAGTGTGACGTAATATGGTGAAAAGCAATAGCTATAAAGAGATCAAGTAATTTTTGTTTGTGGTGGGATTCAGCAAAAACAGGAGAGAGGGAACCTAAGAAAACATGTGTAATGGAAAAAGAAACTGTAAAGTTGAAAATCTTTTGCAATTGAGACCAAACTAAATGCCAGAACCGTAAAATATGAGGACATTCGAATAACATGTGTTTCAGATCGGCCAGGGGGGAGTGGCAAGTCCAACAAGTAGATGGAGTGTCTGGGGAGAAGGATGACAGAGTTAATGGAGTGAATAGTGTACGATTATAAATAAAGAATAAGGTTTGTGTAGTATTTGCAGCTCTGGATGTATTGTGAATCTTAGACCAAATTTTTTCCCATAAAATGAGGGACCATGTGTGAGATAAATCTTTTTCCCAAGCCAACTCAACTTTAGATTTTGTACGGTCAGTAGAGGACTGTAGGGATTTATAAATAAAGGAAGCAGAAAGAGATTGGTCGATAGCATTAGAAATCGAAAGATTTGTGATAGGGATAGAGTTGGAGGTCGGGAGCGATGAAAGATATTGAGTAAGGGATGGAAGTAGTGATAAATACTGTTTACGGGATGAGGAAGGTAGCGAGAATTGTGTTTGGAGATCCTGAAAAGGAAGAGGTTGATTGTCTGAGAGAAGTTGTGAGATCCATTTTAGACCCTGGGAATGCCAGGTTTTCCAATATAAGGATCGGTTACGGATTTTGAGAAGTTTATTATGCCAGATAGGTTGGGTGTTGGTGGAGGAGGCAGATGGGTAAGAGGATAATAAGTATGGACGAAGAAGAGAGCAAGAGTGAGAGATGATAGGAGAGCATATGGATGATACCTTAGAGGAAAAGGAAAGAACTTCTTCGAATTCATAAGGATGAAGTAGAGAAGATTCTAATGAGAGCCATAGGGGAGGAATGTGAGGAAGATCAGAAGAGATCCACCTCATGGCTTGTTTTAAAGAAAATGCGCTGTGATATGATTTAAAGTGAGGGAATTTGACGCCACCAAGGGATTTATCTTTTTTCAAGGAAGAAAGAGCTATCCGAGATTTTTTGCCTTTCCACAAAAATTTTATAAGAAGGGAGTCTATAGACTTGAAATAATGATCTGGTATACGAATGGGAATCATGGAAACAGAATAGAGAACTAAGGGCGCTAGCATCATTTTGATGGAGTCCAAACGACCCCACCAAGAAAGGAAGAGAGGGTTCCAACGATTTATCGATGCAGTGATTTTATTAGAGAGAGATTCAAAATTAAATTTAAGAGTGTCCGGAATACGGGGAGCAAACCATATACCTAGATACTTAATCTTCGTGGGTTGCCAGGAAAAGCCAGAGGAATCAAAGAGATGTTTTTGACATAAGGGGTTTAGGGGTAGAATTTCGCATTTGTCGGTGTTGAGGCGATAACCTGAAACAGTGGAAAAAGAGGAAACTTGATGGAGAAAGGAAGGGAGAGTCGTTTGAGGATTTGAACAATAAAATAAGATATCATCAGCGTATACCGATAATTTAGCTTGTTTTTGAGGACCATATTGAAAACCAGTAATTGTATCATCGAGTCTGACTTTAGTTAAAAAGGGTTCTAAGGCTATAATAAACAGAAGAGGGGAAAGGGGGCATCCTTGACGTACCCCTCTTTGAAGAGGAAAGTAGTCGGAAATCATACCATTTGCAAAGATTGAAGCGTGAGGACTAGAATATAGTAAGGATATTAGAGATATAAATTTAGGGGGAAAACCAAACCATCGAAGAGCTTCAAACATAAAATCCCATCCTATTCTATCGAATGCTTTTTCAGCATCTAGGGAGATAGCAGCGAGGGGGATAGAGAGGGAGGGAGCTTTGCTTAAAATATTAAAGAAGACTCGAGAGTTGTCTGATGATAGGCGACCTTTAACAAATCCAGACTGTTCAGGGCCTATAAGTTCTGGCAATAAGGGATCTAATCGGAGAGCTATAATTTTGGCGAAGATTTTATAATCAGTGTTTACTAGTGATATAGGGCGATAATTTTTACATAGAGTATGATCCTTATCTGGTTTAGGTATTAAACAAATTAATGCTTCTTGGAAAGTTCCTTGAGAGGAGCCGGAAGCCGCAAAGGATTGGAATAACAAATGCAATTTTGGGAGAAGAAGGGAGGAAAAGTGATTGTAGAACTCAATGGTAAAACCATCGGGTCCTGGTGCTTTACCTCGACTAAGAATTGAGATTGCATGAGAGATTTCAGAAGGGGTAATGTCCAAATCTAAGGAATGGAAGTCAAGGTGAGAGGATTCTGGAGGGGGGATGTCTTGAAAATATGTAAGAAGATCATTAGGGTCGGGAAGAGATTCGGGAGTGTAGAGACTTTGGTAGAAGGAAACGAATTGAGCTAATATGTCTTTGTCTTTAAAGAAAGAAACACCAGCTGGGCCTTGTAGGGATTCAATTTTTGTTCTTTCCTTTCGTAATTTGAGATAATTGGCCAGAAGTTTGCCCATTTTGTTCTGTCCACCGTAATAGCGGGAATTACATTTTAGAAGAGAGTTTGAAGCGGCGTTGGTGGTATATTTATTAAAATCAAATTTGGCAGAAATTAGTTCACGAAGAGAAGATTCAGATTTTGAATTATAGTAAGCATATTCCAATTTCTTAATTTTATCTAAGAGTTGAGTTGACCTAGAGATAGATTGTTTTTTCTTTTGTGAAACGAAATTAATGATAAATCCTCGTGCAGCTGCTTTAAAGGAGTCCCATATCATGACAAAGGAAGATTCAGGAAGATGGTTAAGTGTAAAAAATTCAGTAGAAAAATTTGTAAATTGAGTGCAAAAATTAGGATCAAGGAGTAGAGTGTTATTAAATCTCCAGCGGCCTGAATGAGGGGAGTAGGGGATAAGATCAATGTCCACAAAGACGGGAGCGTGGTCTGAAATTAGAATGGAACCTATGTCTGAATGAATGGCGAGTTGTGCTAATGGTTTGCTGAGGAAGAGATAATCAATACGTGATTGGGAGTGGTGAGTGGGGGAATAGAAAGTGTATTCTCTGAGATCTGGGTTACAAAGCCTCCAAATGTCAACTAAAGCATTATTCTGTATAGAGGAGACAAACTGAGAATGCATCTTAGAAGGGACAAATTTAACTGTTGAATTCCTATCTATAAAGGGGTCAAGAACTTGGTTGCAGTCACCGCCAAGGATGACATATTGGTCATTGAGGGTAACAAGTTTAGCAGAAACAGCAGGCCAGAACAATTTATCAACACCTGTAGGAGCATAAATATTGAAAACAACTAGTGGAATTTTGTCTATAAGAAGATGAACAATAACCCAACGGCCATTAGTGTCGCATTCATGAGATACAATTGAAACATTTAACTTTTTATGACAAAGTATAACTGTACCATTTTTCTTACCTACAGCAGGAGAATAAAAAACATGACCTACCCAACAACGCTTAAGTTTGGTAGCCTCCAATTCTGTAAGGTGGGATTCTTGAAGGAGGGCTACATCTGCTTTAAGTCTGGTTAAATGTGTTAAAACTCTTTGACGTTTAATGGGGTTATTTAACCCCTTAACATTCCAGGTGACTACTCGGAATGCAAATTATTAGGAGAGTGATATAAAAGAGAGGATGTAGTAGAAAAGAAGTTGAGGAAGGCCGAGAAAAATGGTGAGAATGCAAAAACGAATTCATGAGAGAAATAAGTTGAGATAAGAGGAGAGGAATAGTAAGAATGTGAAAAAGAGTTTGTGAGAGAAATAGATCAAGAGAAAAGATCGAGAATAAGACAAGAGAAAGGAAGAAAAAAGAGAAAGGAAAGAAAATAGAGATAAAGAACAGTAGGAAAAATAGAAGAAAGTTAGAAAAAATTAGAAACATACTAACAAACACAGAAGAAAAGTGAGGGGTGACGACGCCAGAAGAGGACGACATCGACAACAAAAACTCACGCCATCGAACACCTGAGGAACCAGCTTAGGGTCAGTTGAAGGGAGTAAAAATACATCGGGTGGATAACATGAGGAGAGGATCTGTAATAAGACAAATAAAAAAGAGGATGTTAGAGAAAACAATAGAGGACCAAATATAAAAACAGCGCAATATCAAGACATAATGAACCAGGAGTAGGGGTATACAATAGGGTGGAGGAAACAGAGAGTAGGTATACTAAGGTAACAAAAAGGTAAACATTTTAAACAAACAGAATAAAATATGAACAATTAAACAGGTCTTGCAGTGTCCATGTTAATGTTTTCATGGTGACGGAGAAATTCTTCGAGGACTTGAGGATCTTCGAAAGTTGTTGTCTTTTCCTTGTACGTGACTTTGAAGAGGCATGGATGGAGGAGACCAAATCTGGCCCCAAGATCTCGAAGTCGTGGTCGCAAGTCAAGGAACTGTTTCCGGCGGTCAGCTGTTACTTTAGCTACATCCTGAGAAAGATATAAGCGATGACCTTCCCACATAACTTGTTTCTTAGCTTTTGCTGCTGAAAGAACTTGAAGGAGGTCAGTGTACTGTAAAAACAGCATGATGACTCCGCGGGGTTTGGTGGAGATTTTTGGACCAAGTCTATGCGCACGTTGAATATTGAGTGAAGAAGAAGGAGGAAGATCTAGAATTTTTGGTAAGAAGGTTTGGAAGAAGGCAGTTGGATTGGACCCTTCTGTAAGTTCCGGAAGATTATAAAGGCGTAAGTTATTTCTTCGATTTCTATTTTCCAACTCCTCGGTTTGCCTTCTTAAGAGAGAGACATCTTTCTCCAACACTGAAATCTTTGAACATGAAGTATGAAGAGCCTCCGTGGATTGCTCCACCAAAAGAACCCGCGATTCAAGAGTAGACCATTTATCATGGAGAAATTGCAGTGTTTTGGTGGTCTCAGCCATGAAGGGTTTGAGTGCCCGAAGTTCTGCAAGGATCAGATCCATAGATGCCGAATGCGACGTGTTGTCTGGAGATGGAGGACCTATTTTCAGACGTTTCGTAGATCCAGGTTGTAAAAGCTTACTGGGGGTAGCAGATTTAGGAATAGCCCCATGACTAACATCCAATTTAGTGGAAACAGGGTCATCCATGGTTTGTGACATAGAGTCAGAGTCTGAAGAATGACGCGGTATGGTCTTAGGAGCAGTAAGCTTAAGATTGCGCAGTTTCCCCATAGAATGCAAGATAGACAAACAGCTGTGTTACTCCAGGTTCGAAGAGAAAATGGTCCGTGAAGCAGGCACTATTTGGTGCGAAGATACCAAGAAAAGTATAAAGCGTGTGAAAAAATATAGCAAAAGTTATCGATATTCCACACAGCTTCCCAGCAGGAGCTCCCCCACAGGATTATAGAACTGTGCCACAACCAGTCACCTCATAAAACTATAAAGTCCAAGCTCAATGACCATTTTAGCTCAACAGTCACTGGCCAGGAGGAAAATAATTGTTTCCAATTCATTCAAAAACAAGCGCTTTTTGTAGGCATGGCAGTAGCTTGAGAAAAATATTGCTGTAAGAAAGCGTTGCTCTTGTGAGGTAAGACAGCATGGAAACGTTAGGTAATAGGCACTGGAGGCGGACAGGCTGACGCTGGAGAGCTATGGGGCAAATGCACAATCAGTGAGAGTCATAATCCGCGTTGTGCTGAGGAAGCGCAATAGCGCGTAAAACAAAACATTCTCCTTTTGAGGAAAAAAAAAAACGCGGTGAAAGCGGAGAAAATGGCGGCCGCCGAAAGAGCGAGCCGCGTCACTCACCAAAAGTGCGCTTCTGAACGGAGTTGAGGGACGCAACTAGCAGCATTCTGCTCACCTCATGCTCCGATGTCTGTAAAAGTTATGCGTGTCCGTTTAACTCCCAGAAATGTAGCGGAAATCGCTGGTGTCGGCGCTCGGACAGCGGAGCTCCGAAGTTAAGCCGCCATCTTGTGCGGCGCTCAAGCCACGCCCCCTACTTTCTGCATCTCTCAATTGGACATTAACCCCTTTAGCGCGGCGTAGAATCCGCTGCAGTGCAGACGTTTCCGTGCAGGGGTGGGCCGCGTCGGCCAACGTACGTGCACAGCACTACGGAGGTAGTGCTCGCGACGGACGTTGGCCGCCACACGCAACGAAGGGGTTAATATTTTGTCAAATTAAATGCATTCCGCAGTGCAGTGCTCTTAACAGTACATCATAAAACTTAAAACAATCGAAAAAATACATATTTATATTAAAAAAAAAAAAACTTGTTGTCATGCTTCATTATTGTGGATACATAAAAACAAGAACTGGCAAAGCCAATAGATCTGGTCATGGCAAGCTGGTGAGATTTGTTATTACTGCAAGCTTAGCCCTAAAACTGAATAGAAAACATATGCAATAGCAATTTTAAATTGAAAAATAGAAATTGCATTCTGTTTTAATACAACAATATGGGTCCTTACTAGGAGGAAAGGACAGTTAAACATGAATGGTAACCATGTTTAATTTTAATGCACATTATAGGAAAATAGAATTATTTTTGGCGCAAATAAAAGGTACCATTGGCTCTGAATTACTGTGACCTAAACACGTGTTGACTCAAAAATAAAAAGGTTAAAGGGTGGAAAGAAAAAAGCATTGGAAAAGAAAAGTATTGGCCCACATTTCTTGGGACTGGAGTGCATTTTTTATATGGGCAGATGTACATGCATTTTGGCAAAATGCTGCCATTGACAGTGCAAAGCAGTCAATGGATGAAGCGGGCAGACCCACGGCTACATGCTGTGATCTGCAGAGGGCAAAGTTGAACTGTCACTAGGCTACACTTAATGACAGCGGCTGTTTCTTCATGAGGGGGGAGGACCGTCACCCACCCGCCCTCTGCAAGACGCGCGTAAATGCAAAAAATAAAATGGCAAATAAGTTATTTAACTGCCATTTTATTTTTCACTGATGCGTGCTGCAGTTGCCAGTCTGCCCCCAAGTCAAAAGAAATGTGGGGTGTGTCCTCTGCTGCCGATTGACAGAATGGAGAACTGGAGCAGTGTCTGGCCAGACATTCTAAAGTGTGCATGCCAGTTTGGCCAGCTGTCTTACAATGGCTACTCTGACATGCACACTTTGAAGCCCTCCAATCCAAGCTGTCTTAGACAGCAGGGTGGAGAGCAAGTACAGGTCTCCAGGGCCTGAAGGAGCATCCATCCAATCCTGGCAATTCACTCATGCTGGTTAATAGCATAAAAGCAGCGTCTGGATTGGTTGGGGGAGCTCTTTGTGTCACAAACTGAAGAAGAACACCAGTGAGGGAGTGCAGCCCCTGGGTAAGTACCATTTAATTGTATTTTATTTATTGCAAATGTTAATGTAATGTATGTAAGTGTAGAGATTTAGTTTGTGTTTATGTTGCATGCTTGTTGGATTACTTGGGGTTTTTGGAGGGAGGGGTGGGGCACTGTGCTCGCCCCACCACTTTCAAAAGTTACCAGCCAACCCTGCCTAATGATGTGCTTGAACAAAACAGTGACCTCTTTGCTTCACAACCTTGATAGCTATTTAGAAGTGATCATAAATCAAAACAAGTTAACAATGGTAAGGAGTAAATAAAACAAAAACTATAGCTCATATTCAAGGCAGAAATTAGCTGCCCTTTGAACTCCAGGGCAGTTGTGTGGAGTGTTAGCAGCATCATGGGGTCAGAAAGAGGAATGACTAAAAAATACCTCTCTCTAATGATTTAGAGAAAGGATGCCTGTTAGTAGTTTTTTTTCTTCTTCTTCATACATTTACCTCTTACTATAGAAATGAAATCATGAAAATATATTTCCACCGATTCTCTGAGGAAAAAGCCTAAATGCTGTGCTTTATGTACATGGGCTTCTTGATCTTGGATGTAACCCCTGTTGGTCTCCAGTGAGCAGGGCGGCTCTAGGGCGGTGCGACCGGTGCCACCGCACCAGGTGCTGACTCTTCGAGGGGGCGCCTGTTTGGATGTATTTTATGGTTTTGAAAGCACCTGCTGCTGCATTGCTGACCTCAATTTTCATACAAAAATAAAAATGTCAAGATAACTTGGTGATTAATGTTCTTCCTGAAGAGAGGAGTAGTTTTGTCTAGTGGAAGTTTTAACTCATTTTATGGTAGCACAGAGGATTGACGTGCCTGCTGCAAAGAATGTGAACCATGCAGATCACAACGTGCATATAGTTTAAATAGGTCAGTGCTTTTGTCACAGAGATCCTTTTGTTACTAGTAGTGTAGATGTTAACATCCTAACATGGAGCAGTGAACTAATAATTGCCATCATAGAGCTGCAAGCAAACTGTAATGTATAGATTAGAGCATTATGATGTAGTATGTAACATTTCCTATACACTGATTTACACACCTATGATTGATTGTCTCTGTGTAGTGTTTGTGATGTAAAGTGCTCTGACACCCTACACTGGTATAGGTGGCGCTAGTAAATACATATGAGAGAGAGAGAGTGGTTATGGAAACTTGAGGGGGTACTGTTAAAGGGTAGTAGTGTG
This sequence comes from Lissotriton helveticus, assembly GCF_964261635.1. NCBI lineage: Eukaryota > Metazoa > Chordata > Amphibia > Caudata > Salamandridae > Lissotriton > Lissotriton helveticus. The sequence continues at coordinate 610,496,811 of NC_136071.1, read as the reverse complement.
GGAGTCTGTGGGGGTACTGCAGGTCCGGACTGGCGATAGCGGGCACCAGGCAATCCCCCGGTGCGCCGCATGGGTGGGGGCCGGTTTTGGGCCCCCGGGGCCGTTTTTGTTACGGGGCTGTTTATGCAGCTTAGCTGCAAAATCGGCCCGGTACCAAAATCGGCCAAAAACCGCCCCCGGCAAAGAGCCCTTCAACGCCCCCGAGTGTGGAGGGGGGCTGGCCGAGCACTTTGCCAGGGCCGGTTGTGGTTCCCAGTCCGGCCCTGGGTCACTGTGCAAAGATAATGCTCTCCAAGCGCTTTATTTTATGAAACAGTGAAACAAACAATGATGCTGCCATTTTTGCTACTTCTCAGAGATCATAAAGTATGTAGACTCGTTCTCAATCGAGGAACTGAGGGGCTCCCGAAGAAGCATAATTTGGCGAATAGTAAAACGTTACTTGGCCCAATGTACCTTGTGGAGGTTAGGCACACATGATCTTTGGCATGTCTTATTAGTGTGTCCTGTATTATTTTATTGAGATGAATGCTCAGTCCAGTTCAGTTTGACTCTTTATTCGGTCGTTTTTCCTTCCATAAAAGTAACATGCATATAACAATTAACATTTCATCCAGTTAAAGGCACAAGTGAATATTTCAAGAAAGAGAATTAGAGATAGCAGAAAATTATTAAAATTAAAGTGGCACATGCCTTCACAGAGTTTTAAGATTAACCTACTCAAAAACATGTTTCATTGTCAAACTTTTATACCTCGGATAAAAGCACGTCTGTACACCACACTATATATGATGAATGTTTATTCTTAGTAATGTACTGAATGCAAATTAAGCACTTAACTATGTTTTAAACCCAAAAAGAGTGAGCATCTATGATTGTGTTCTCACTGGTGAAACATTTCCTGTATTACTTATGAGCATTGTGATTATATGTTTTATCCGCATTAATGACGTTTTACCAAACTCAAATTAAACATATCGGTTCATTTTCTATCCATACAGATTATTAGCCATTGGAGTGACTAATTTGTTGTAAATCTGTCTGTAATTTATCAATACATTTTCTTTTTTCGTTATACACTAGGCTTTAGTAACTTCAATGTCATCAGGATCAAAGTCTTTGGCATCACTTCCTTTGATTAAGGGTCAAAGGTTATCAGCTCAAATGACGTGTGATGTGGCCTCTGCTGCTTCTGGCATTTTGTGAATCGACATGTATGTCCACTAACCAGTGTAGGGGATCAGTCAGGCCAGTTTGCTCAATGCCTCACAGAACATTAATTGCTCTTTTGTCAATAAACTGCTCCATAATTTGATTGGCGTGTTCAGAGATATTATTGGACACTGCCAAGTAAACACCAATCACAACTCCATCATAATTCTTTCTCCAATGCATTTGCATAGAGCTTCTTTTGCTGGCACAACATTTCCCCTCATCCAGACGACCTTATAACGACATCACTTTATTAGGAATGGAAGGAAACATTGTGTACCTGAAATAGCACAATAGATACAGCTTTTGCTTTTTAATTCATTGGCTATATTCTGTAACAAATACGTCCTATTTCAAAAGCAAGTTACTAATGTTACAGATGCATCATATTTCCTGGCAACGTGACTCGTGGCTTTGTTTGAAATGTCTTTGAATAATTTGTGTTGTTTTTCCCCTAGAACTGAACTGATAGAAAGGGAACACTATAGGGCAGGGGTCTCCAACCTTTTGTGTAGTCAGAGCTACTTCTGGCCAGTGAAAATCGTCGTGAGCTACTAAACTCGAAGCATCTCACGCATTTTTCCGAGAGACCCCCCACGTCCAGTTTCATTGACTTTAAGCCTAATTTCATCAGAGCCCATACTGTGCCTTTCTGCCCTCTGTGTCACTCGTCTCCCCCTCGTTTTTTGTGCCTTTCTGCCCTCTGTTTCACTCGTTTTCCCCTTGTTTTTGGTGCCCTTCTGCCCTCTGTTTCACTCCTTTTCCTCTCGTTTTTTTGTGCCATTCTGCCCCCTGTTCCACTCGTTTTTGCTTCGTTTTTTGTGCCCTTCTGCCCTCTGTGTCACTCGTTTTCCCCTTGTTTTTGGTGCCCTTCTGCCCTCTGTTCCACTCGTTTTCCCCTTGTTTTTTGTGCATTTCTGCCCTGTTTCACTCGTTTTCCCCTCGTTTTTTGTGCCCTACTGCCCTCTGTTTCACTCGTTTTCCCCTCGTTTTGTGTGCCTTTCTGCCCTCCGTTCCACTCGTTTTTTGTGCCTTTCTGCCCTCTGTTCCTCTCGTTTTTTGTGCCTTTCTGCCCTCTGTTTCATTCATATTCCACTCGTTTTTTGTGCCTTTCTGTCCTGTTTCACTCGTTTCCCCCTAATTTTTTGTGCCTTTCTGCCCTGTTTCACTCGTTTTCCCCTCGTTTTTTGTGCCCTTGTGCCCTCTGTTTCACTCGTTTTTGTGCCTTTCTGCCATCTGTTCCACTCGTTTTTTGTGCCTTTCTGCCCTCTGTTCCACTCGTTTTTTTGTGCCTTTCTGCCCTCTGTTTCACTCGTTTTCCCCTCGTTTTTTGTGCCTTTCTGCCCTCTGTTTCACTCGTTTTCCCCTTGTTTTTCTGTGCCCTTCTGCCCTCTGTTTCACTCGTTTTCCCCTCATTTTTTGCACCTTTCCGCCCTCGGTTTCACTTGTTTTCCCCTTGTTTTTTGTGCCCTTCTGCCCTCTGTGCCACTCGTTTTTTGTGCCTTTCTGCCCTCTGTTTCACTTGTTTTCCCCTTTTTTTGTGCCCTTCTGCTCTTTGTTTCACTCATTTTCCACTTGTTTTTTGTGCCCTTCTGCCCTCTGTTTCACTCGTTTTTTGTGCCCTTCTGCCCTCTGTTCCACGGGTTTTTTGTGCCTGTGCCTGGCGTGTCAGTGTAGCACCGGGAATTATTCAACATTGTTCAACATCACATTCATAAAAAAAACAGAATCCAACGTCACTAAACTATCTATCTGCTTGTCCATTGAGCTTACCTGCGGTCCAAGTCAAGTCTCTGCTCCGTACTGCTCCGCACTGGCACCTGTCGCACAATGGCAGACAGTGCGATGCCAGCACGTTTTCAGGTAACGATGACGTCACAGGAGTCAAACTCTCACAAGAAGAGTCTGCAGCTCCAGGAGAGAAGCGTCATCCTCTTCGCCCGCTCCCACCCCTAGCTTAGCTCCAATCCGAGGGGCTGGTTTGGGTGAGGACGGGCAAATGGAGCCGGAAAAGCTAATAGCCCATGAAGGGCTACACGAGCTACTCCCGGGGTCTCCACGAGCTACAGGTAGCTCGCGATCGACCGGTTGGAGACCCCAGCTATAGGGGGATCAGGAAATGATTCTCTTCTGCAAACATAGGTACCTATTTTGGTGTTGATACCTCAATATGCTGCAACGCCATTTTGATTGATGGTCTAACATGGGTATGTGGCTGTGAAAAGACATCCACCTGGTTAACGAATACTGCCTATGCAGCTCCTAACAACAACCATGTGTGAGATGACAACCTGCTAGACCAAATGGGAAAACTCCATGTACTAAACACACTTTAAGAAAAGACCATTGTGTAGTATACCTGGGGACCTGAAGACACTGACACACTCAACAACGACAACATCAATGGTACAGCGTGCAACCCTATCTCTGAACTCTCAATGAGTGGGTGACTGGTCACAAAACCAACCCCCCAGGTGAGAACTCTGTGTTGACTGCTTACAATGAGAAGTTGGCAGTTAAAGACATAGAAACCAGGTGCCCAGGACTTACCTGGACTGGTCCTCTGACCAGTCATGGTCCTTTGGACCCAGCTCCCAGCTGTGACTCAGACTGCTCCTCCTGCTCGTTGTCTCCTTTCTCCTCTGTTCCTTCTTGTCAGTTTCTGTCTTTCTCATTCTTTTCCTCCTCTTCATCTTTTCTCTTCAATCTGTGGCTCTCCCCATTGCCCTTTTTTCCCTCTTTCACCTCTCTCCTACCTGCTGTCTCCCCTCTCTCTCGCATTCTCAGCACTCCCTGCCTTGGCTTTTGCCACTTTCATTATGCCAGTTTTCACTCATTCCGCTCTCTCCTGCTCACAACGTTCTCTCTATCGCAACCTCAGCACTTTTGCCACTTTCTTACACTTTTTTTTCTGTTTTTCATTCATTCCACTCTTTTTGCCCGCTCTCTCCCTTTTCTCTCTCGTATGCTTAGCTGTCCTGTACTCAGTTTCTTTCTTTTTGCCTTTTTCCACTCCATTTGGCCTTATTTCTTTTTGCCTTTTTCCACTCTATTTGGCTTCTGACTTCTTCCACTCCTTTTCTAATTTTCTTCTCGGTCCCCTTTTGCTGCTCTCACAACCATTCACCCATTTCCTCCCTCCCGCCTCCCCATGCACTTTACTTGCTCTCATGCACATCTTCCTTCCTCATCTTCCTGCCTTTTGCAGCCCCGTCCACTGCTTGCATCCTTCCCACTACCTGGAACTTACTTAATGGTGACCACAATGCTGGTGTATCGCTGCCGTGCCAAAGTCACAAACCCCTGGACCTTCTTCCACCTGCAGCTACACAGTCGCAAACCTATGCGCCCAGGACCCTGGATGCCTTAGTAAACACTGCTGCTACAATTCCCCAGACTCTACTGTAGGGCGCTTCATCTGCACTCACAGCAGCTTCACCTGCCACAGCACGATCCTCAGCATGCCACCAAGTCCCGCAAAGACCTCAGCACACCAGCACCAGCTTGCGTGCATCCTCCTCAATATGTGCTCCCTATGCAAACACACTACCAAATTGTGGGACCTTATCATCACCCTCGCACCAGACATAGTCTTTCTCACTGAGACTTGGCACAACCCTGCATCCACCCCTAAAATCATAGTCCCCGATGGGTACAAGATCACCCACTGAGACCAGAATGAAAAAGCCAGGAGGAGGAATCGCCATCCTCTAGAAAGATACCATCCGATACATCACCTCAGATGATGACACCACTCCAGCCATGGAACACCCAAACTTCATAATCCAAACAGATGGCAAGTGGACCATCAGGGCACCCTTGCCTACTGCTCCCCAGGACTGTGCCCCAGCTTCCCCAACACCATCACAGACTCCATCACCCTCCTCACCATTGACTCCAATGTCTACATATTCCTCAGCGACCTCAATGACCACAATGACACCAACACCTCCAACCTCCTCAACAAGACGAGCAACATTGGACTCACCCAACTCATCCATGACCTCACTCACAACGCTGGGAACACACTGTACCCCATCTCCACCTCTTGTAACTGCGTTAAATACAGTTTCATCACCAAACTCACCTCGACCGACCACTCCATCATCCACTTCAATGTCACCAGCCCCATACCACACCCCTACTCTGCCCAGTGCACCCCATTGCAACTGGAATAAAGGATCAGAGACCCAATGGACCAACACCCTCAACACCTCCCACCCTGACTACCATAAACCTGGACCAAGACATCAGGAATTTCAACTCTTTGACCACCAACTGCGTGGACAGCATCGCTCCCATTACAAACAACAAACACAGGAGATCCACCAAGCAGGCAAGCTGGTACACTGAAGGTCTCAGGACTGCAAAACGCCACAGCAAATAACTGGAAAGAACATGGTGCACAAGCAAGGCTGCCTCGACAGGACCTCCTTCAAGACCACCCTAAAAGTCTCCCACTGGCTACTGTGGGAAGCGAAGAGAAGCACCCTAGCTGCCCACATTGAATCCAACCACAGCAGAGAACTCTTCAACATTGTCAGGGGATTCTCCAATTATGTAGCCACGGCCAAAAGCATCACCCCCTCACAGAAACTCTGCGACAACCTTGCCAACTTTTTCCACAACACGATTGCCACTCACTATAAAAACTTCGAACCGCAGTCCTAGCCATCCAACTTCCTAAACCGACACAGACAGCAGATTGACTACATGGAACCTACTTACCCCCAGGACACCACCACAATCACGACTGCTGTCTATTCAGGGGTTCCCAATGACACATGCCCACACCACATCTTTAGCCTTGGAAGCCCCTTGATCAACCAGTAACTCAACACTCTGTTCAACACCTCGATAACCACAGCCACTTTCCCCAAGGACTGGAAAAACAATGAGGTCAAAGCCTTACTCAAGAAGCTAAATATATAACCTTCTCCCAGGAGGGGTGAGATCTCAGATTGTAGCTTTTTGAACATTTTAATTGAGTCTCATGTAGTTTATGTACTATATGTATGAATTAATGCTTTGTATTTGAACTTGCTATTTATGTTGAAATGCTACCTTTATTGTCCTGCTTCTCGTGCTGTAAGTGGCAGTCCGGCAGGCTAACAATAAATGACTACCCATACTGTAACATGGAATGTATGTATTTATGTAGAATGAGGGGTGGCTGGGTGGGCTTTGAGTCCCTTCCACTATTTATCTTGGGATAGGAGGCAGGCGTTAGTGCCATTTGTACCATGCTTAATTGATTATGATTTGCTTCTCCTCATCTCTCGACTTTCTTTTGCCTTCATCTCGGGTACTGCATATCCATCAGAGTGATGAATTTCTGAGCTCTAGTTTGAGAACAGTTTCAATATGCAGTGACATTTTTATGTTAGAGAGATCTCTCTGTAAGCCAGAGTTTGGTACATTGGTGGTTGAGCATTTGTGCGAATTAATTAAAGTAGGTAAACCACGGAGTTAGGCCTTTATACACAATCTCTCTCATTCCAATAGTTTTCACGTTGCAACAATTTGTAAAGTAGTGGTAGGATAAACATTCCTATCTTTAATAATAACTATTTTTGTTTTGTTTTTTGTGCATTTTCTCAGAAAATACTTCTTAAAATAAATCATGCCTCAAAGACGTTTTATGCGCATAGCACCGGCATTTCCATGAATAGGATATACATCGGACTAGTATCTCTACCTTACACTCTCCACATACACATATGACTGTCCTTCAGTGATTGGAGACTTGTTTCGGCTGCTATGGGCCTGTTTTGACCTCTTTGTAATATTTTCTCTAGTGCCCTACCAGAAGTTCCTGAGGTCAGCAGCTAGTCTCTGCAGCCTCTTGACTTACTCTCCAAAATGCACCTTTAAGTGGAATTGCAAGATGGCTCCTTGAATGGGAAGACTGTCCAGGTCAATAAATAAAGGCATCATAAATTGCCCATGACAGATTTAATATACCACGGTATTGGGTTCTTCTTCTTCATTTTTGCTTTGATGTGTCTCCACTTTCAGTGCTTCCCTGACTCTCCTGCTGGTTTAGGTGTTTATGGGAAAAGAGTCAATGCTGCACGTTTGCAACATTTGCACCTGATCAATTAACCGGCCAGTCAGAAGCTTTCGCATGGCCCGGATTGAAAAACTACATGCGGGCCCTACTTCTTTCATTTAAGCTGGGTGGCATGATCACCTGGTTCTAAGTATAAAAAAAGTCCTCCAGGGAAAGAAAAAATGGGCATCAACAGCATCTGCTACTATCTAGTGGCTGCCAAAATATTAATAAATAGAAAAATTAGTAGGCTTGTTTCATAACCCTTAAAATAGATTTTGCAACAGGAGCACACAGCCCTGCAAAAGACCCGGCCTGGGGCATATTGCTCTCCACCCACTTGTGATGGTTCTACCAGTGGCAACTACTTGTTTTAACCATTGACCCATGGTGATATGTATGCAAAAGGGTCATTGCTCCTAAAACTAACATGCGCTATCTCTTTGGTGCAACCATGTTTACGTCTCACCTCACATTGAGGGCAGTAACAGAGAATCTGCCAATCAACTGGCGATTTTCCATTCATGTCTCAAGTGTCTTACCTACTGAATGTCCCCATTGGTGGAGATTCCTTCAGCCCCAAACAAGAAGAGATGAGGGATGGACCGCTGAAACTTTTCAGACACTCACACTCAACCCCAGTCCAGGGAAGACATGGCTGGGCAGTTCGGGCTGAACTGTTCCCATGAGGCACAGGGTCAAGACTGATTTGCATATAGCTGTGTCTGAACTGGGTTGGCGAAGTGAGCTGAAAAATGATGATGGATTCAAACCAGATCTCTGACTGGGGATGTGTGCCTGAAAAGTTTCTGTGCTCCGTCCATCATCTCCTTGTGTTTGCTTTGATTCCTTCAGCTCCACCATCAGGTCCACCTAGGGCCGGCTTTATCTCTGGTGGCACCCTGTGCGTCAATCATGTTTGGCGCCCCCACACCACATGACCGCCTCCCCTGATTCTCTCACTTCCACCGGGCAAAAGTGCCTCCCATCTCTCCAATAATAAATGATTCCTAAACACAGCACCCCTAGTTGAGGTCAGCGCCCCCTCCACAGGCCAGCGCCCAGTGCGGCCGCACCGGTCGCACTGCCCTAAAGCCGGCCCTGGGTCCACCATGCGCATTGAAAAAGCTGCCAAAGATAGAATGGTGGTCTGAAATACCATCTACACAGTGTTTATCTCAGACAGCACTGAGGACACCACCAGGAAAAGGGTATGTTTTTTTAATGAAAATGTAGGTATGGCATCACTAATATGGTGGGAATCCCTGCCCAGCATGTCAAGGGAACAAACTGTTCGGGCGGAAGTTCCACCATCTTTCCTGAGCATTGACAGAATTTAGGCTAGAGATTCCCTCCTCCCACAAGTGCCTCCTTCCTGGCAGCCATTTTGGTAGAGAGACCTCAGTTACCATTTCTGAGAACTATAAATGTAGCAGATTTTCTTTAGTCTAGAACAGATCTACCACACTAGAGGATGAAAAATCTCACATGCAGCCTCTAAGTCATAAAAACTCCATTATGCTGATTGCATTTACACTTCCTTATAGGGGTTTAGCACAATTGTGCCAGTCCTGTAAACTTCAGAGCCAAAGCAAAGGAAGTATTATTAATAGCGTGACTGAAAGTGTTAAGAGATGTGTCCTATTGCTGAACCCTATTTACAGATGTCTGGTTTAAAGAAGAAAAGAACATTAAGTGCCTTTGCCGCCTTCCAAAGTATGATCTGTTGTTCTCATTGCACTGGTAGGTGGAGTGTTTAGATCAGGACACTTGACGGTAACACAGTCATCCTGATATGCCATTGCCTCTAAACTGCCTTCAAAAGCAGACACATTGTCCCAGAGGACTCCACTCTGTGTCTCTTTCCTTGACACCCATCAGCATCGAAACTACCTGTCAACACCATTTTAATTGGTGCTTGAAAAAGAAACTCACTGACATGAAGTAATGCAGGTTTTATGGAAAATGCAGAATCACTTCTCAGCTCTATTTGTATGTGAGAAAATGCTTTTAGCAGTTGCACTCTTTCCAACTAGATAAATGTAGTACCCTCTAGAAACTGTTCGAAGGAAGTGCCTAAAAACTTTGCTGGAAACAGAAATACACTGTGATGTTTACTACCTTGTCTGCCTCTTCAGTGCCTTATTGATGTGATTGGACCATTGAAGATTTTAATTGATAATGTGCCACTAACATTGTTTCATTGATGATATGGCTATCATAGATTATGATTCATGTTTTGGTATTTTTTTATTTCCTTACATTTGTTAACGTCCAGCCACCATCCTAAAGGGTAGATGGGCACTAACCGATAAAACATAAGCATACAACACTATATAAACAAGCATTAGAAATGCAATCGGGCTCGGATTTATTTGAGTTTGAGCTAATGGCATTGTAAATGCCAATGTCTTTTTGCCATGTGTTATGGAGTGTGTGCATGTGGTGTGTAGTGGAAGTATGTTGGTTGAATTGTAATTTTACCAATGGTGGCATGCTGTGCTTTATATGAATATGTTTAAAAGTAAAGTGTACCATACTGCAATTGCTTGGTGGAAAAGTGCACTGCCGGCTGGAGGTGTGTGTGCCTGGTGGAAGGGTGCACTGACGGCTGGTGGGTGTGTGCTTGGTAAAAGCGTGCACAGATGGATGATGGTTGATGGTGTTTGTGCATGGTGAAAGCATTCATTGACGGCTGGGGGTGTGTTGTTGTGTGTGTTGTTTTCTGTGTGCTGGTGAGTGTGTGGTGGTGAGTCTGTGGGGGTGAGCCTGGGGAGTGAGTGTGGTGGTGAGTGTGTTGTGTTGAGAGGTGACAAGTGTGTGGTGTTGAGAGACTGAGGTGTGTGGTTTGTGTGTGCGTTATGTGTGTGTGGTGTATGTGTGTGTGGTGTTTTCTGCACACTCACACACTGCCCCTACACATTCACACACTGCTCACCCGCACACTCCCAATGTCACCCTGCATAGTCACACACTGTTTACCCTGCACACTCATTCTGCACACTCACACAATGTGCACCCTGACACACTGTCTCTGCAGTCACTCTGCACTCACTGTCACTCTGCACTCACTGTCACTCTGCACTCACTGTCACTCTGCACTCACTGTCACTCTGCACTCAATGTCACTCTGCTGTCACTCTGCACTCACTGTCACTCTGCACTCACTGTCACTCTGCCCTCACTGTCACTATGCCCTCACTGTCACTATGCCCTCACTGTCACTATGCCCTCACTGTCACTATGCCCTCACTGTCACTATGCCCTCACTGTCACTATGCCCTCACTGTCACTCTGCACTCACTGTCACTCTGCTGCCACTCTGCACTCACTGTCACTCTGCTGTCACTCTGCACTCACTGTCACTCTGCACTCACTGTCACTCTGCTGTCACTCTGCACTCACTGTCACTCTGCACTCACTGTCACTCTGCACTCACTGTCACTCTGCACTCAATGTCACTCTGCTGTCACTCTGCACTCACTGTCACTCTGCACTCACTGTCACTCTGCCCTCACTGTCACTATGCCCTCACTGTCACTATGCCCTCACTGTCACTATGCCCTCACTGTCACTATGCCCTCACTGTCACTCTGCACTCACTGTCACTCTGCTGTCACTCTGCACTCACTGTCACTCTGCTGTCACTCTGCACTCACTGTCACTCTGCACTCACTGTCACTCTGCTGTCACTCTGCACTCACTGTCACTCTGCTGTCACTCTGCACTCACTGTCACTCTGCACTCACTGTCACTCTGCACTCACTGCCACTCTGCACTCACTGCCACTCTGCACTCACTGCCACTCTGCACTCACTGTCACTCTGCACTCACTGTCACTCTGCACTCACTGTCACTCTGCACTCACTGTCACTCTGCACTCTACAGTCACTCTGCACTCTACAGTCACTCTGCACTCTACAGTCACTCTGCACTCTACAGTCACTCTGCACTCTACTGTCACTCTGCACTCACTCTGCACTCACTGTCACTCTGCACTCACTCTGCACTCACTGTCACTCTGCACTCACTCTGCACTCACTCTACAGTCACTCTGCACTCACTGTCACTCTGCACTCACTGTCAGTCTGCACTCACTGTCACTCTGCACTCACTGTCACTCTGCACTCACTGTCACTCTGCACTCACTGTCACTCTGCACTCACTGTCACTCTGCACTCACTGTCACTCTGCACTCACTGCCACTCTGCACTCACTGCCACTCTGCACTCACTGCCACTCTGCACTCACTCTGCACTCACTCTACAGTCACTCTGCACTCACTGTCACTCTGCACTCACTGTCACTCTGCACTCACTGTCACTCTGCACTCACTGCCACTCTGCACTCACTGCCACTCTGCACTCTACAGTCACTCTGCACTCTACAGTCACTCTGCACTCTACAGTCACTCTGCACTCTACAGTCACTCTGCACTCTGCACTCACTCTGCACTCTACACTCACTGTCACTCTGCACTCACTCTGCACTCACTGTCACTCTGCACTCACTCTGCACTCACTCTACAGTCACTCTGCACTCACTGTCACTCTGCACTCACTGTCACTCTGCACTCACTGTCACTCTGCACTCACTGTCACTCTGCACTCACTGCCACTCTGCACTCTACAGTCACTCTGCACTCTACAGTCACTCTGCACTCTACAGTCACTCTGCACTCTACAGTCACTCTGCACTCTACAGTCACTCTGCACTCTACAGTCACTCTGCACTCTGCACTCACTCTGCACTCTGCACTCACTGTCACTCTGCACTCACTCTGCACTCACTGTCACTCTGCACTCACTCTGCACTCACTCTACAGTCACTCTGCACTCACTGTCACTCTGCACTCACTGTCACTCTGCACTCACTGTCACTCTGCACTCACTGTCACTCTGCACTCACTGCCACTCTGAACTCACTGCCACTCTGCACTCACTGCCACTCTGCACTCACTGCCACTCTGCACTCACTGCCACTCTGCACTCACTGCCACTCTGCACTCACTGCCACTCTGCACTCACTCTGCATTCACTGTCACTCTGCACTCACTGTCACTCTGCACTCACTGTCACTCTGCACTCACTGTCAGTCTGCACTCACTGTCACTCGGCACTCGCTGTCACTCTGCACTCACTGTCAGTCTGCACTCACTGTCACTCTGCACTCGCTGTCACTCTGCACTCACTGTCAGTCTGCACTCGCTGTCACTCTGCACTCAGTCTGCACTCACTGCCACTCTGCACTCTCAAACTGCACTCTAAAAATGCACTCTCAATCTGCACTCTCAATCTGCACTCTCCACTCTCAAACTGCACTCTGCACTCTCAAACTGCACTCTGCACTCTCAAACTGCACTCTCAAACTGCAATCTGCACTCTGATTCTGCACTCTCAAAATGCACTCTCAATCTGCACTCTCAAACTGCACTCTCAATCTGCACTCTCAACTCTCATACTGCACTCTCATACTGCACTCTCAAACTGCACTCTGCACTCTCAATCTGCACTCTCAACTCTCAAACTGCACTCTCAAACTGCAGTCTCAACTCTCAAACTGCATTCTGCACTCTCAAACTGCACTCTGATTCTGCACTCTGATTCCCACTTCACGTGCCTTTTCAAAATTCAGCAGCAAGAACTTGTGCACTTGTGTTTGGGATTGGAATTGTGAAAGGCGGGTGGAAGTTCCGTATATCCCAGCGGGGCCCCCCCCTACCGGCATCTTTTTGTCCCCATACCATGTAAGGCATGGTAATGGGCACAAAGCCCGCACATATAAATGTCTCAGAAACTTCTGAAACCCACATAAATGATGGTTTGCAATGGGTGTCAGAATTATGAGTGTGTCAGAAAAATCAGACAATCGGTTTAAACCTGCTGAAATTTACTGGGTGAAAAATGCTTCGTAGGGGGTAGGATGTGGAATTTGCTGAAATGTGGGACACGAGCTGAGTGTTATTCCTCATTTCAATAGGGAAACTCGCAAATGGCATTATGTATTTCATTCGATAAATAGTATACCACAAGATCTCGTTAATAATTGGGTACGAAAAATAACACTCAATTCTGAGGCCCTAGAAATGTAGTCTTGATATGGTTACTGGGTTCCTTTGTGAGCCCTCGCTTTCATTGCACGTGTACAATCACAATGGCTATTTTTGTACATAGCGCGTCATACTGCAGTGGTACCTTTTAAGAACTTTAAAAAACAGCGTTGAACGGCTGAGTAGGTCTCTACCACGTTGTCACCTACAGGTCACATTAGATTCTTTTTTATGTATATGTCACATTAAATGTCACCAACAAGCGCTTAACTTGCTGAGTTGTCTTGCCTTGTTCCTTGCCCCGCAAATCCCCCTGAGATAGTATACCATGGACGTGAATGGTTTAGAGAGAATAAAATTAATTAAATTAACAAACGTAGGTTGTGGAACACGTAACAAAGTCTGATAATACAAGTGTTTAGGTGTATAAGGGATAGGTACTGAGTGAATTTGGCCTCTCTGTCTCTTTTTTACCAATTATAGCACTGCCCCAAAATAATAATGCCCCCACCCCGCTACAATCACTCTCGTCACAGGGTGAGAACCTAGCCCCTGAGAGTGTGCATTTCTGAACACAGTATTGCTGTGCCTTGCGGTATGCGTCTCTGTAGCTGGAGGGAGGGAGCGCAGGCGGAGGGAGGGGGCTCTGGTGGATGGCTGTTTGCAGGCTCCAGCAGCAGCGACATGAAAGGGACACTCCTGGAGTAAGCTGCTGCTGAGTCTGAGCGGCTCCAGGAGGGGGCGGGGAACCTCCTCCTTACCAAACCCCAAAGATGGGGGCTTTTGCCTGCCCACCGCCCGTGTCCCTCCCCTGCCAGGAAGAAATCGCAGCATTAACAGTCATTAATCATCCTAATATGAGGAACCTGCTGATCTGAGTGACTGGCACATGGGAGCTCTGCGTCTAGGCACGGTGCACGAGAGCTGACTGGGCTCTACCAAAAGATGCTAGAGGGGGCGTCATGGAGGCAGGGAGACAGCATGGGAGTTTAAAGGGTGTATTAAAAGACGCAACACCGAACGGTCCACACTCAAAAATTAATAGCCAGGATATTTTATCTTACCCTGTGGGAAACGAAGCCCCTGTAGCCAATGGTAGAAGTTTCACAGTTAAAGTCCAGTGGCTACTTCAAATAAAGCTCAGTTGTCTTGAGTAGTAACCGAGTCTTACCATCTAATACGGCGCACTGCAGTTGGATATTGGATGGAAAGCTTACTAAAGGCTTGAATGTACTCCGGATTCCCGGCCTGGCATGCAGCAGCTGCGCGCTGAGCGCTGCTGAATGGTGAACGCGCCCGGCCATCTGGATTCACTTACGGAGGCACCCTGACAGCTCCTAATTATAATTAATGTACTTCTTTGCGCGAGCACGAACGAAAAATGCCCAAGATGGCGGAACAAAACTACATTTACCCTATCACTTCAAGCCTATTAAAACGACAACACAACGAAGACGAATCACTGGCCAGATGACAGAACACACTAAAGAATGTGTGGAATTTGTCTCGCCAAAGCCCTAGGAGATACTTTTTTTTTCTCTTCTTTAACATTAGGATCTCGAAACTCCTCCCACTTACGTGGGCGGAGGCCTCGCCCTAAAAACGGCAACTAAAACAAAAAAATAAACGCGTGAACCTAAATGCAGAGGAATTATCAGGAATTTTTACAGTTATAACACAGGCATGGCAAGATAAAAAAACTGTCAGTAACAGATTTAAGGTTACGCACCTGAAAACACGTATTTCTTCCAGCGCCGAATGGTAAGAGTGCAGTGGTAAAGAATGTTAGACACGCCGGGAATCGCATAGGAAATTATTTGCGTGTACGGTCCCTGAAATGGGATTTGACAAGCTCACCACATCCCTTCCAGTGACCAATGTAGATGAAGACACTAGAATTATCCCAACTAACCCCCCTGATGTGCGCAAATTAATGGAAAACCAAAACCGAGAAACAACAATGTAGGAAACCAAATCATGGAACATTAATTTTAAGGAAAGACAATTTAAGAAAAAATACAAAAAAGTCGAAAATGAAAGGAAATATTTTAAAAGAAGATCATTTTAAAGGAAAAATCCAAAATTACATTACATTTGTATGGGGTTTAGGACTACTGTGAAATGGATGGGTAATGTTTAGGGTAAAGAGGGATTTTTTAGAGGGTCGGGAATAATTGGAATTCAGGCATAGAAAGGGGTTTTTAGAGTTCAGAGATGGGTGGAATGTAGGGGTGGTGAGGGTTTTTTAGAGTACACGGATGAGTGGTATTTAGGAGTGTGAGGTGTTTTAGGTTTCAGGGATGGGAGTAATGTAAGGGTGTTGAGGGATTTTAGGGTTCACGAATGGGTGGAATTTAGGGCTGGTGAGAGTTTTAAGGTTCAATTATGGGTAGTAACTGGGGTAATAAAGAGTTTGTAGGGTTCAGGATGGGATGGAGTTGAGGGTGGTGAGAGGTTTCAATGATTCAGGGATGGGTGGAGTTTAGACGTGGAAAGGGGTATTTAGGGTTCACAAATGGGTGGAATTTGGGGTAGTGAGTGATTTTATGGATCAGGGATGGTGGATTTTGAGGGTAAAAAGGGCTTTTAGTCTTCAGGGAGGAGTGTAGTTTAGGTGTGGTGAGGGGTTTTGGTGGGCAGGAATTGATGGTGTTTAGGTGTTGTGAGGGGCTAGCGATGAATGGTGTTTACGGGTGGTGATGGTTCAGTGAATTAAAAGCATCTGGAGAAATTGTTTGACAATGTAAAATATATAAATATGAAATACTGTTCCCTGTAGTAAAGCACTGAAATAAATATATTCGATTAAACTGTCTGAAAGTAAGACCTACAACCATTGCACTTACACTCAAAATATAAGCATTCATTGCCAATTTCGACTAAAAAGACATTCCATGAATTGGTTTCTACAAAAAGGTAAATGCCATTCATTCTGACAATTTTCATTAAACAGTTTGGATTACATGGTTTTAGTAATGGTATTTCATGAAATCGTTTTTCTATGAAATCATATACAACCATCCCCCCAGATTTCTGTTCTGGTATATGCCCTGGTTTCGTGGCATCTCTCCTCCCTGTGAAGGTGTGTGGTATGGGATATTTTGTGACAAGAACGGAATGGCACTATTGTGTAGTCCTGTTACAACAGAGCCAGCCTGTCAAGCATACTCATGAGCTCTGTAGCCCTGGACATCTTTCTCCTATCTTTGGTGTCTTGCATTCATGACTGGGGTAGCTCTTTGGTGGCAACATTGTCTCCGGTGTTGGCCCCAATGCAAAGATTCATGTGGTGTAGCATGGCCACAGAGTCCTCCTGTATTTTATGTCTGCTGAGACTTGAGTGAGCTTCAGCAGTCTGCCCCCCACCCTTTTAGGTGTTTCATCTTTCTTTCCATCTTTTTATTATATGGAATAGGTGCTGGATGTAGGGGACATTGCTGGATTTGCCTGGACCTTTGGCTCTGGACTACCTGGGGTCCTGTTGAGCCTCCTTTGTCTCTCTGCTCATTTGCCCTAACCACTACCGAGAGGTTCATCTCAACAACCTTTGCCGGCTGATGTCCATCTCTCTTTGGGCTTCTGAAAAGAGGAAAGAGGGATTGCATATTGCATTTGTTATGTGTCTTCATTTTCTGGTCTATGGGAGCATTTGAAGTCCGCAGAATATGGAACACAAACAATATTATACTATTTAAATATTGTAGCTAAAATATCAACTTAGAAAGTATAGTGAATGTAAGTTTATGTAAATAAATATACATTTTCTGCTCTTATCTCCAAATCTATTACTTTGTAGATATATAGGTACATAG
This sequence comes from Lissotriton helveticus, assembly GCF_964261635.1. Classification (NCBI taxonomy): domain Eukaryota; kingdom Metazoa; phylum Chordata; class Amphibia; order Caudata; family Salamandridae; genus Lissotriton; species Lissotriton helveticus. Next base: position 610,479,686 of record NC_136071.1, on the reverse strand, counting down.
CTGGGGCAGCTGCGCGCTTAAAAATGGAGTTAACATAACATAACATAACATAACATATATTTTTAGTTAATTGTGGTTAATCTATACTTACATATATATACTTACCCTAATTACATTTTTATAGTTAATATTCTGGCTGCAGTATTTTTTAGCCCAATATTTAAAACTGGATATTTCAGTAGTATAATTGTCTTCAGAGGCAGGGTTAGCCTTCCACTGTGCAACTTCTTCTCTTATGGCACCTGTTTACTGACCTCGAAAGCAGCCATTGGAAGTATATAACAGCAGAAATGCTACTATGATGATGTTGACCTAAGTCATGTTCTACATCACCCTCCATGCAAAAAAGGACAAAACCAGAATAGGAATATTCCATGTCCAGTAGCTGAGAGTGGGTGGCCCTCTGGGAAGTCCTCTGAAAGGGTTACCTCATCAAACTTGTGTTTCTTCTGCCAGCCATGGGGACCATAGCTCTTGATAAAGAGACAGCGATGCTTAATTTGAGCTGGTGGTTCCTGTTGGGGGTCACCAGCACTTATTTTCGGGACCAGCACTTATTTCTCCTCATCAGACATTTCCTGAGAGTTAGAGAGGGAAAAACACACAAACCGGAAGAAGAGAAGGACGAAAAATCCCTCACCAAGGGAGAAAGCAGAAACCTGTAAGAGTGAGATAACAGGGCAGGGAGTGCCCAGCAGCGAATTAAAGATGCCTGAGTTGGATTCAAGACGACGCACACTTGGTTTTCGACGCACTGACAGTTTATTATAGCACGAGCCGAGGGTGTCTGAGCTGCGCTATGCACACCGGCACTTATTATTTTACAAATTAAGCACTGAGAGACAGGCTTTTTCAGGACAGCATTTCAGAGCAGCTGTTGGGCGCGAGACACATACATGTCCCTTTAGCATGTCATAAAGCAGGAAACATGAGTAGTTGGTTCTGCCATGCACCTACACACCCAAAGTTTCTTCTTCAATGGACACAAGTGGTGCATTTAAGAAGCTTCAGGTTCACTACAGCACAATACAAAATGGATGGGCGATGTAAGTTGAGGGTACATTGTTCCACCCTATTAGAATTAAAGGAGCCTTCAGCTCACAGTTAGCTACGAGTTTGAGGGCATGTAAAGCTCTGCGTTCAAGTGGTTCGATGGAAGCCCTCAACACCGTTTTAATACCTATGGGGATCATCATTTCTGAATTTCTCGCCCCTTACTTTCCCTCCTTTCCTCCTCCCCCATGCAATCCACCTTCCTGCCTGCAGCGCCCCCCACGATTTCCTATCTTGACTATGTGTTTGCTTTATGATACTTTATGCATATGAATACAACATAAAGGGAGCGGAGAGAAAGATTGGTGGATTCGGTCTCCCCAAAGCAATCTAAATAAACAAGAAGAATCCACCCAAGAATTTTATAATAGTGGTCCCCACGGTGGTGGAGAGCAATTAGTGTTCTTTTAATACCCCTCACACACCAACAGGACCCTTGGTGTCATGCTTCATCATCGGGGTCTTCGCACCCCTCTACGGGATGCGGCGTGCTACTGACTGACGAACTACGTGGGAGCACTTCAGATTGATGACTATGTGTGGTGTGCAAAGGGGTTATGTTATTCAGTGAGTGGTGGGTTTGAAGTGATAAAGGTGAAAAAAAATTCAAAAGGGCCTGACACGTGAAGTCTAATAAAACTTTAATGAGCTTCCGTGCTGGCTCTGTTAAAAAGTGGTGTTGAGGTGTATATGTATAATAAAGTACAACACCTCATGAGTGTGTCAACATGTTTCGATGCAAAGCATCTTCTTCAGGACGGGGCTGCACAATCCCCACCTTACTCATATCAAAAATACAACAAAAATCCTGTATATTTAACATAAATTGTTTAATTCTGCTTTCTGAAACTATAGTGTACCTGATATTTATTATTATTATATTTATTATTATTATTTCATAGACATCTGCAATGAATATTTGCTGCTGAGCCTAATGTTAGCACCATGAGCCTTTAGGTCGGGGTGTTGTGCTAAGTAGCAACAAGACAAACGGAGAGTTCCCGTCTCATTCCCCCTGGCGAACAAAGTACCACACAATCTATGAAGGACAATTAAACCAAGAGATGGGCAAGAATGCCCTGAAAATCCATGCTGAAGTCAAACTTGTCAGTTATACATCCTGAATGACTGGACAAGGAAGGAACCCCAAAGGAAGAAGGTACACACGGGTCAAGCAGTAGCTTAGATGGCGCTGTGAGGCATATTTTAGACTGGCAATGTAAAACAAGCCATGCAGCTTATACTCAAATATGGCAACTGGAGCTGCAGTAGATATCAACCTAATGAGGATGGACAACAGCCCTAGCATTGCCGGATCCTACACAATTTCCAGAGATTTCTCACCAGCCATGCAGGCTGTGGTTTTTCTAAAATGGAGGAGTGGCCATTTTCTTTCTCTAGCAGGTATGTTCAGTGTGAGGGCATTTAAATCCTTTGATGAATGCAAGAAAGATTTCAAACTTACAGCAACACACAGGATGGGATACATACTACCACAACAGTGTGGAATACATATAGCTGAGATTATATATTTATCCAATAAAAGTTAGTGGTCAGGGAAATTACCTTTTTGAGAGCACTTTTAGGGGATGAAGAGTGATGAACATTTTCATATCAGCACTTAAAGCCTTCTTAAAACACCAGCATAGTGGATCAAATTATCTGGATGAAAAGCAACTAGGGAGAGCAATTGGAATAACTATTGAATTAGAGAATTGGGGAACACAATCGGAATGCATAGCCTATGGCCCCAGAAGTATCCAACACAGGACACAAGAGCACTCTAAAAGTAAAGCAAGTTGGGAGACTGTCGCCGCTTTCACCACGTCAGATGAGGAGTGGTAACATCAGGGTCAATGACACACCTAGTAGGTTTCCTACAGTTATAGACACAAACAGTTCACATTCCTTCATCCGATGAAACTGAGGGGCATATGTACAAGGACTTAACGCCGCCATAGCTGCTTTTTTTATCGCCTTATTTACAAGTTGCCGCTAACTGCAGTTAGCAGCACTTTTCCAACAAAAATTTGAATTTTTAGGATCGCCACTTCTGTTACCAGGACTTAATGAAAATGAGATGCAAGGTAGGCATTCCAGTGCAAAAACTGTTGCTAACCCCACTTTGCAATATTTACAAGGAATTCCTTGTATGGTACAAACGCCCCAAAACTGCCTCTAACTCGAGTTACAGGCAATTTTTTAAGACCAGAAAATAGCTGGTCTTAAAAACGGTGCAAACAGTTGGGGTCTCATTTCAGAAGGTTTTGGTGCTGGACAGAGCTACAAGGAATGTTGCTGCTCTGCCCTGTGACAAAAATGCAGGGCAGGAATGTGCATCATCAATAAGATAGGGCACATTCCTGGGCCTCATTCATGAAAAGTGTTGCATTGCTGCAACAAAACAGAGTTGCAACACTTTCACTATGCCCTTCTTGCAACACCACGGATGCGCTGTTTTTACTGTACGAAAATCCATGTCGCAATTAATGACAGACTGGAATCCTGACGTATCTGTCAGCGCTAAATCACGCATGCTGCAGTTGTGTCCTAAGCATGATGCAACTTCAGCAATGCATAGGGCCAGCCTATTCCAGTGGCACTACGTCACTCTTTTGCCTGCAATGAGGCAGGCGTAAGGTAGTGGTGCAGTGGCGTCCTACAATTGTTGCAGTACAATCTGATGGATTTCACTGCGCCACTCCTATGAGACTTTGCTGGGTGGTAACGCCCACCCTGCATACATCATACCTGATGCAGGTATAATATAGCACAGGGCTTCACAAGTTCACGCATGTGCCTAGATGCGTCACTTTGCAAATACGACGCAACATGGTGCAAGAAAATGACGCACCAGCGGGGTGACACTGTCAGAAGAGGTTCATGAATAAACCCCCCTGTCTTTTTCCCTTACGTTGGCACACAATGGCTGCCATGCGCCAATGCAGGCACCCTTGCGCCATGGTTCAAGGGTGACTGTGTTGCGTAGTTGATTGATGTTGTGGCTCCATCTCTTTTCGAGACATCTGCAGTTGGGCTTGGACTAGTGGAGGGCGGGAGTAAACCAGTTGGCCTTCTTGGAGTGTTGTTTACCTTGTCTTTTCTTGAGGGGTGCCAGGGAATTGTCGCAGTGTGGAGGGTGCACGCTGCGGTGTTGGTGTCTGTAAGCATTGGCGGAGTGGTGGTGCTGAGGGAGTTGACTAGAAGTTCTTCTGTGGCCTTGTTCCAGCTGCGATGAGGGGTCAATGACGTTGTTGGTTTACGGTGGGTATGGTGTTGGTCTACAATGGCATCGGTGAATGGGGGTTCCTGGCCCGGGGGCCTGTCGATGAGGGTGCCAAGGAGGGTGGTGTTGGGGTTGGTCTGGATCTGGAAATAGAGGAGTTCCATGGTCACTGTTGGGTCATTAGAGTGCATGGTCAGTCGGATTGTGCCTTTTTTAAACAATGGCAATGGCTCCTCCTGGCCGTTCGGGGTGATCCGTGCGGATGAATTTGTAGCCGTCATGGATGGTGATGGCGATGTCCAGTCCAGAGCAGAGGTTGGTCCAGGTTTCCTTGAAGAAGGCGATGTCTGAAGAGGTGGCGTCGAGGAGGTCCCAGATTTCTGTTGTGTGTTTGTGGATGGGAACGAACGTTGAGGAGGATTCAGTTGAGCATGTCGGCGTACTTGAATCGGCATACCGCTCCACCCCTGCCCTTCTCCGTGAGTAGAGCAGCACCACCCACCCTCCCGCCCACAAAGGAAACATAGCATGAGTACATCAGAAATCTATTATCATGTTATGTTTCCCCTTCTTGCACTACTTGAAAGCAGTGGGGCGACGCTCTTCAGCCATAGTGGATGAGCTGCCACTTGGGTGGTTCACCCACAGGTTCAAGGCCTGGCTCCGACTCGAACCCCAGGCCTCCTTCGCTAGGTGTCCCACCTTCTCCTCACTTGGACATTGACAATGTGGGGCAAACCGCTGCACTCTCTACAAATCGGTGACTCAGCCAGGTGGGATTTCATAAGCCTGGGTACAGCAATCGCCGCCGAGTCCGTTGGGGAACCTCCAGATGCAAGTGATGCAACAGAGCCCCCTTAGGAATGAAGTTGCAGTGTCCCACCACATAAGTTTGGCACAGCTCATGGGCCTCACCCTTCACAGCGTCCAGCCAGCGCAACATCCTCCGGCCTGTGATGCCGAGAGGTGCGGCCCACCATTGGTCATTTTCTCCATGCACACCGGGTGTAGTGGTGGCGCATGATATACGATGCAAATCCCCCTACGTTGGTGCGCAGGAGCACCGCTAATGTTCACAGCTCCAAGGGGCACCAAGCGGTCTTCTCACACAGGTCAGCAATGTGTCTCCATGTGACCTGGAGACTTCACCACCAGGTAAGGGTGATTGCAGATGCCTCAATGTCTATTGCCACGGCCCAGCAACTCCACAGCACCTCCACATCCCACTCTGGGTCCCAGATGCAGGCCCAGTGAGGCCTTCGGGCCCCAGGGACTGCCCACGCTTTCTAGGTTTTGGATGCCATGGTGTTGCAAGGAGTGTGCAATGATAAGTGATGCATCACTTGTTTTGCCCAGCGATGCGCCTCTTCTCATGATTGTAGGCCTGAATTTCCTCTTCCTCTGGGACTTTGGCTGGTCATCCTAGCTGTTGGGGTGCTTCGCAGGGTTGTTGATCTGTGCTTCACTTGGCCCTGGCTACTCCATTCTGCATACCATTGATTTTGTTTCCTATTTTTCATTGGAGGTGGACTTCTAGGCTATTTTTGCCTCTAGATGCAAAAAAGGTCACATTGGGCTGACTAACGTGAGTTCTTTTGCTGCAAAAGGGCCTTTCGTCAGTTTTCATATGCTTGAATTTGTTTTTTTTGTAAACTCTGTTTATTGTTATTTTAGCCATAGATCAAGTACAAAAACATCTTCAAAATTTCCGGCACAGTTAAGTGGTACTGTGAGAAAGCCAATATTTTCCTGATACATTGGAGTATATTCATCTCTTGTCCAATCAACACAAGCACAGTATAACAATATCAACATCAGCCCCATAGGCCCCCTGCAGTCCCTCCTGATTTAGACATACAATCTAACAACATTGCTTCCCCCAGTTTGTCAACCCATTTATCTTCTGCTTTTCTTATAACAGAATAATCACAGTTCCTGCAGTTATAAGGATATCAACGTACTCCCAGCTCATTCTCCCATGGTTGATAGTCGTGTTTCTACCACACAATTCCGTAGCTTCCTGCTCCTCCCTTAAACTTATATCATCAATGCTATCTACGTGGGGTCTCGCGGGTGTGTAATCAAATAGCATGTCAGCGGGGCCCAAATATCCCTGGGCCTGGAGGCCAAAGGCAACAACTCCGCATACGACATATGCCGTTCTTGGCAAGTTACTAAGTCATCAATCCAGTTCTTGAATTTGGGCGCTCTGCCCCTCCCCCAGCGGCAGGCCACTCTCCTCTTAGCCATGAGCAGTGCCATAGCCACAAATATACGGTGCACCGCCTGCACCTGCTTAACATACCCTAATAAAGCCATCAAAGGAGTAGGGTCCACTTGCACATTTATCATCGCTACTAGGGCCTGGAAGAGTTCTTCCCAGTACTCATATACCCCGGGACATTCCCACGCTAGATGGAGAAAGCCTGCATCCTCGACCCGACAACTATCACATCTGTCCGAGTCTCTTAGACCGAATCTGTGAATTCTGGCTGGGGTGTAGTACAATCTGTGCAGAAACTTATAATGGATGATGCGGAGCCTACTACTGGCCGATACCTGTTCGGTTTGCGAACAACAAAATTCCCATTGATCGTCAGTCAGAATAAAGCCCAGCTCCTCCCCCCCATTTCATACGGGTCACGGTGTCCGGGGCTTACCTTTGTGTTTGCACTATACAGTATATTAGGGACACCAGCCGTCTAGCTGTTGTACATTTCAGCATCAACTGTAACGGTGTCAATGCTTGTGGCTCGGCTGGGAAGTCCGGAGTTAATGCTAGTATCCCCTGTCTAAGTCGGATATACAAAAAGGTATCCATTGGGGTCTGCTGTGTGCATTGGAACATCTGTTCCGGAGTCCGAAATTGGCCATTATGGTACAAGTCTCCCCATGTGCAAATGTATGTATGTTTTTTAAAGTTATGAAACATGGCTTCCTGCAGGAGGGGCATGCTCAGGCGATAAGTAAGAGGTAGCAATGGGGAATAAAGTATGGGTGTGCCCAGCATTCGCCCTATGTGCTGCCAAGCTGTGATTGTGCATGTAAGTGTTGTCGGCATCTTTTCTCTAGTCCCCACAGTCTCATATATCACACCATCTATGGGTATGGGGTGCGCCAGCCAGTGTTCTGCCGCGACCTGTGGCATATAACGCGGTTGCGTTACCCAAAACCAGGCATAGTGTGCTTGCGCGCTCATGTAGTACAATTCAAAGTTTGGTATCCCAAACCCTCCCTGTGAGTAGGGCCTGATCAGCATGCTCCACTGCAGCCTCAGCTGTTTACCACCCCACACTAGCCTTATCAGTTCTGATGTCAATGTCTTAAAAAAGAATGATCAGGGATAAAATGGAATATTTAGAAAGAGATAGAGCAATTGGGGAAGTATCACCGTTTTAGTCAGTGATGCCCTGCCCGCCATGGATAATGGCAATGTTATCCATCTTGTGACGCAGTCCGTTATAAGGGCCATGGCTGTACCATAATTCAGTCTCATTAATTCCTCCCTATCCTTAGTAACCCGTATCCCTAAGTACTTCAGCTTGTCTTCACACCATTCTAATGGGAAGTCAAGTGGGAAGGGGACCGTTGCTGTTGTCAGAGGGAAGATATTTGATTTCCCCCAGTTAATCTGGATTCCTCATAATTTCCCGAACAGAATAAATTCCCTCAGTACTGGGTTTAGATTTTGCTGTGGGTCTCGAATATACAGGGTGATGTAGTCTGCATATAAAGATATAAGTATTTGGCACAGGTTACATTTCAGGGCCTTATCATTATGGTGCTGTCGCAGCTTTGCCGCCAGCGGCTCCACCGCGATTGCAAAAAGCAACGGGGAAAGCGGACATCCCTGACTGGTGCCCCTAGTGATCTTAAATTGCGAGGAGGTATGCCCATTAATCAGTACCTTAGCACCTGGTTGATGATATAGGAGCCGAATCCACGAAAGGAAGAGGGGGGGGGCATCCTGAGCAATACAGCAATAATATAGTCCCACTCAATAGAGTTGAAGGCCTTTGTGGCATCTAAGAAAACTGCCGCCATTGGTAGCTGCCGGGAGACATTATTCAAGATGGTAAAGATTGTTCTCACGTTATGGGAAGTGGCTCTCCCAGGCACAAACCCCGACTGATCAGGAAGGATTAGCGTCTCCATTAACAGACTCAGCCGGGTGGCAATTATTTTCGCCAATATTTTTGCATCACAGTTAAGAAGAGATAATGGTCTATACGAGTCACAATGTTGTGGCGGTTTACCTGGCTTCAACAATGAAATTATAAGGGCTTCCCTCATAGAGGCAGGAAGGCTACCCTCTCCAGTGATTCCTCGTATACCTCGCGAAGTATGGGGGCCATCAGGTCTATGTATGTCTTGTAGAATTTTATTTATTTATTTATTATTACATTTCTTAAGCGCTCAGCTACCCGTGGGTTTCCCGGCGCTGGGAGTATAAAACAGTATGCCAAAAATGGGGATGGAGTCAAATCAGCGAACTTACATATTAAAAAGCCAGGTCTTGATTCCCTTACGGAAGGTAAGGAAGCACATTTCAGAACGCAGAGGGAGGGGTAAAGAGTTCCAAAGAGAGGGAGCTAACAGAGAAAATGAGCGACCTCCCATTTTTGCTCTCTTGATGCGTGGTATCCTGAACTTATTCTGGGTGGAAGACCTAAGTGTGCGCGGTGGAAGATATTGCTGCACCAAGCTAGATAGGTAAGGAGGAGCTTTCCGGTCATGATTTTATGCATGAAGCATAGTGCCTTAAATTTAACCCTGCTCTCGATCCGCAGCCAATGTAAGCTCCGCATGTGGAAAGAGGCTGAGGATCTGGCGGGTAGATTACAGATAAGGCGAACAGCCATATTTTGTACTACCTGGAACTTCTTAGTGACCTCCTTACAGGCACCCAAAAGTAAGATGTTACCATAGTCCAGGCGTGAGATGACAAGCGCCTGGACTACAGATTTCAAGGTGTCAACCGGCAGCATCCATGAGATTTTCCTAAGCCACCTGATGATGGTAGTACAGGTGGCAGAGACTTTCACGACGTGCTGCCTGAAAGACAATTGGTTGTCCAAGAGGACCCCAAGGTTGCGGGCAGCAGGAGTAGGCGCGGGAAGAGGGCCCATCTCCGGCGGCCAATGTTGTGGGCCCCAGAGCAGGATGTCAGGGCCAAACAGAAGCAGTTCTGTTTTCTCCCCGTTTAATTTTAATTTGTGCTCCAACATCCATGCCGAAATCTGTTTAAGTCCAGCTTGAAGAGAGGAGAAAGGGAGGTGCTTGTAAGTGGAGAGAGAGTAGATGACTTGAGTGTCATCAGCGTAGGAGTATATAGAGAGACCTGCCTGTTCCGCCAAAAAAGCAAGAGGTCTCACATATAAATTAAAAAAAAGAGGACTGAGAATAGAACCCTGTGGAACACCGTGATTAGAGGGAAAGGTAGAAGAAACAGAAGTAGAGGAAAAGACTTGAAACGTGCGATTAGATAGAAAGTTAGCGATCCAGGCCAGGGCAGCACCATCAACACCCGCCTCTCTCAGGGTGGACAACAAGATGGCATGGGAGACGGTGTCGAATGCGGCACTCAAATCAAGCAAGATGAGTGCCACCGTCTCCCCGTTGTCCACTTTTTGCCTGATGGATTCTGACACACCTAAGAGAGTGGTTTCAGTCGAGAAGCCAGCCCTGAACCCGGATTGAGAGCCATGAAGAAAGTTAGAGGATTCCACATGAAAATTAAGCAGAGAATTAACATGTTTCTCCAAAATTTTAGAGAAACATGAAAGTAACGAAATAGGGCGAAAATTAGATGGGTTGTTAGGGTCTAGGTTGGCCTTTTTTAATAATGGGACCACCATAGCGTGCTTCCATTCGTTGGGCACGATAGCTTCAGAAAGGGAAGCATTCAAGACCTTCAAAATAATAAGGAGTAGGGTAGGGTCCAAAGAGCTCAAGATTTGAGGGGGCATGGGGTCAAGCGGAGACCCAGATTTTATGTCCTGTAAATATTTCCCTAGGAGCAGAGGGGAGATGGGATCCCAAGCAAGGAGTTGGGGAGGCGAGGAAGTACAATAGGCAGAGGTGACAAGAGGGGGAGTACATGTAGGTAAAACAACATGGGTAGACCCAGCAGGAGAGGAGTTTAAGGAATCATAGATCTTCTCGATCTTTTCGACAAAGAAATTGGCCAGGGCTTCACACTGGGGGGTATCGAGCGTGGGGGCCTTGGGTACCGTAGATGCACCTGACAGCTCCTTCACGATTTTGAACAGAGCCTTAGGTCTATTCTGTGCCGTAAGGAGCGTGGTGTTCGCAAAGGAAGCTCTGGCACTATCACATGACGCATGGTAGTTTTTAAGCGCGGCCTTATATTCCGCTTTCTGACCGACATCATAATTGGAGCGCCATATGCGTTCCAATTTTTTGCATTTGGACTTTTCTAGGCGAAGGACGTCAGTAAACCAGGGAGCAGGTGGATGAAGAATATGTAATTTGTTCTTTTGCGTTGGGAGACAAGAATCCAAAGCATTAGTCAGCCAACGTTTAACAGAGGGTAGCTCCTTGGTAGACAAGTTAGTGGACAATGAAGACTTACCGGGATTCCGACAGTCCCTGAGGCCTTCCCGGATTGCATGTTCATGATTGCATCCCTAACTTCGCCTAGTTCGAAAGGGGCACACAGGAATGATCTCTGTACATCACTAAGCCACCCCAGTGCTACGTCCCTCAGAAAAGTATCTAGATCCAGATCATCCACTCTGTTCGTGGTGTACAGCTGATTGTAATGACGCATGAAAGCATTAAGAATATTGGTCGTGGGGGAGGAGCCAAGATGGCGATCGGAACAGTCGCATAAACGCTCGGCTCCGAGGGCCCTTCCTCCCCGCACGTCTATCCTGAAGATAATCCTGAGCGAGGTTTGCTGATCTAAGTTGTTGAAGGGAAGCGATTACTTACCGTCTGTTTCTGGGGCTCCACCGTGCAGTAGATCCGAAGAACTGTCCCCGTCTGCTAGCCGGCCTTCGTGGCGCTGAAGCCGGGGCCTCGAGTGCAGACGTTGCCCGGCAGTGATCGTAGTGTTGGCGGCCCTGGTCGGGATGAGAAGCCGGTCAGTGGGAGCCTGAGAGCCGCGAGCCGGGAGAGTTGGTACCAACCCACTCCCCATAGTGGGTTGCCCCGTGAACCCGAGATATTGCCGAGCCGGAGAGAGCCCATGTTGCCCGGTTCCCCTTGGGTGAGACGCCCGGCCATGTTAATAGTCCTGTCCGGGAACCAGCGGGTGGCTCCCGGCGAGCTGCGGGGAGCACGTCCGGCCTTTTGGTGACTCTCCTTTCTGCAGCAAGCGCCGACTGTCGAGGTCCAGCCGTGGGACCTGCTGACTCTAGTGGTCGGACGGGGCTCGGAGGTGGAGGGGAAGTGAAGGAGAACGAGATGGCTGAAATGGCGGATGGGGCCCCCGAGTGCACCCCTCCCAGGGACAGAGAAACCGCTGAACTTGAGACCCCCGGAATTCGGCTACGTGGGGAAACGCTTCCGCGTAGCCACGTACTGGCTGCACTGACAACCTTGCGGACTGCTCTGCTCCGGGGAGCCCGGGACTTGGAAGGAAGGATCGCCGCCATGCTGACCCGCCATTTTGTAGCGGAGTGGTTTGCTTCCGAGTCGGTGCCGATGCGTCTCCCTCTGCCGCAGTGTCATGTTCCCCGGATGAGTCTACAGTCTTGGAGGCGCAAATAGATTTGGTTCCTGAGCTTATTGTCGTCACACCTGTTCCGCAAGTGGTTGTCACATCGGGGCCTTTTTCTGACCAGCAAGTGGAGTAGCTACATCGATCCTCGCTACATGAGGCCCGGACTGTGCTGCGGTGCTTCCCACATCCTGTGCTTTCCTTTCCGTGCTTGGCGGACCTGTTCTTGGACTTGGAACTGTTGGTGGTCTGTGTATTGTTGCATTCCGGCCTCCACCATGCATCGCCAGTTGTCTCTCGGTGGCTAGGACCATGTTGGGCGGCGGCGCTTCTGGGTCTGCCTGGAATGATTGAACCTTTTGTATTGACTTGTCTCCCACCTGCAAGGCTGTTTAACATTGCTACTATTGACAGAAGTGGCCAGGGGTGACCTCGCTTGGGACTCGGAGGGACTTCTTGCTGGTTAATGGTGATTCAAGGGCACGTTTCGTGGGGCTGTAATTGATTGCGTTTTATGTGCTTGCTGATATTTGTACTTTTCCATTGCTTCTGTTCATACGATTTTAGTATGCGGGGGTGGGGGGACTGGGCAGCCGAATCGCCGGCCCTTCTCCTCACGTTTTTTCTTCTTTTTCTCTTTTCTTCTCTATATTTCGGGTTTCTTATTTAGGTCGACAGGCACGCTGCTGGGGGGGTAGGCCGTAGCCTTTTGCAGGGGTGCGGGGTGGGGGGTTGGGGGATGGGTTTGTATTCTGCTCTTTTTTTTGTTTGTTTCTATAGCTCTTTGCCCTTTCCTTTTTCGATGTCGTCGTCTTCATGTCTCCCATAGTACATTCCCTTTAGGGGTGGGGCTCGCATGCCGTGCTTGGTACGTTACTATTGCGTTTATCCTGACTTTGGTACTCTTTTCCTTTCCCACTCAATCTATGTTCATCATCGGAGTGATAATGTGTTTTCACTGACTGTGTTGGGAGCGGGAATGACAATGCGATATCGATTTTTGCTTTAATTTTTGGTTATTTAAAAATGAACCGTTTCTAATCCTTGTTATCACGTATTATTTTGTTCTCTGCTGTATCCTGTATGTGGCTTTGTTTTTAATCACCGGATTGATGTGATACTTCTTACTTACTTTATGCTCGATTTAAATAGCGGCCGGCCACACTGGTTGTAGGTCCGTGTTTGTAATTTCATGCTAATGGAAATAAAGGTTCTTTAAAAAAATAAAATAAAAAAATAAAGAATATTGGTCGTATCTCTGTAGATCTTTCCAAGTATATCTTGGACTTCCAGGACATATTTAGCGCAGCGGGGCTTTCGAACTATTTGCGCCAGTGCTTTGCCTCGCCTCTTACCTTCTCCATAGCTTCTGGCTACCCAATATCTGCCCCGAAACCTCACCTCTCTCTGAGCCATATCCATGTATTCTGTGAGCGTTTCTCGAAACTTAGCCTGTATGTTTCTATTGGGGCCTGCGCTCAGTTCCCCCTCCAGTCCTTTGAGCTTTAGCTCCAACTTCCGTATGGAATTGAGTATGTCTTTTAGGACGCCAGCAACCTTCGATATGCAGTACCCACGAATCGTGACTTAAAATGCCTCCCAGATCGTCTCAACATGGGGCACCGAGCCTTTGTTGCGCGTAAAGAACTCTTGTATTTCTTCGCGCATCTCCTCCTGAAAAACAGTGTCTAACAAAATAGAAGCATTAAGCCGCCAACCCTGTCGCGGCGTAGCAAAATCCCGAGAGGAGAGTGTGAGCAGAACCGGGGTATGATCTGAATAGGTTCTGGCTAACTGTCGCACTTGTAGTATAGCAGGGGCCAATCCCCGGGAGGCCTGCCAGTAGTCGAGCCTTGCCCATGATGCTGCTTGTGCAGTGTAATGTGTGCCCTCTAGAGCAGTGGGGTGTGTGTACCGCCATGTATCAATTAGTTGATAGGTGTCTATGGTGTCCTTTAGCACCGCACGTGCTTTGGTGTAGAGGTGCGGCGCTGGATGTGATCTGTCCAAGCTGGGGTGCAGTGCGACATTAAAGTCACCACCCCAAATTATATGGGTGGACCCCACTTCAAAAATCTTGTCCCACAGCGAAGTAAAGTACCCCGGGTCATCAGTATTCGGCCCCTAGCGGCATGCCAGTGTGATGGATTCAGCTCCCAGTTTTCCCCACATTAAGCAGTAGCGGCCCTGTGGATCTCCTGCAGTGCCCGCCAGGTAAAATGGCACCCTCTTTTTTATGAGGATCGCCGTACCCCTCGCATAAGAGGAGTAAGAGGAGAATAGTCTATGCTCCGCCCACTTACTTGCAAAATTGGCAGATCTCGGTGGTGCAAAATGCGTCTCCTGAATTAGCGCTATGTGCACTCGGTGTCTGTCTAGAGAGGCTAGTATCTGTCTCTTTTTTCTTGGGTCACCCAGGCCTCTAACGTTCCACGTAATAACATTCAGTGCTTCCCATCTACATTAGTCTCACTTCCAGGACTCTCACCTTAGGCCATATAGGCTACATATAATGTCACTTGTACCACCTGTGACAACATAGAAAATACCAGCAATACGCTCTTGGCTACTGCAAAACAACTCAACTGTGGAATACGCATCTCCCTCAAGATCATCGGACTGTCTTTGACATCGTAAACAACCTTTCAAACAGGTACCCTCCCTGCCCCTCCCCCCTCTCATTTGCCATCTCAGCTTCAACCCCCCAATCCCTCCCTCCTCTCACTGAAGCAACCCCAACTTGCCAGCATCTTTCTACCTCCCGCCCTCCCCTATCCCCAACTTAGCCTGTAGCCAGACCTGGTCCACAAACAAACTTCTTGTCCCAAAACATATATATCGTGGGGTACACCCTTTGGGGGCCATTACAAGGTGGTCACACATTACCCCCTCTCCCATGAGCCCACTGTGGGCAGAGCGCCCTGGCCCTATGGAAGTCTGGGGTGCCCAGTGTGCAGAGGTAGTAACTTATTGAACCCATTATGTCATTCCACATGCTGTTATGGTTTCTGGGTCATACTCCTGTGTGTCCATACCACTGAAGCTACAATAAAACATAACTGTGACTTAGCAGTGAAATCGGGCCTCACTGTGAGTCGTCCTCTGCTCCCGTTGATAGATTGCTGCGATGCAGCCTCAGCACCATCCACCCGGTTTGTGCGCTTCACATGTTTGAGGAATTCCTCTACCTGCTGCGGTTTTGTAAAGAATCTCTGTTTGCCTTGATGCGTAACTCTAAGTCGCGCCGGGTACAGCAGTGCGTAATCTATTTGTGCCTTTCTCAGTTTGTTTTTAACATCCAGGAATTTTCGCCGTTCCTCTTGAACCATAGGCGTGAAGTCTGGATATATGGAGAACGCGGTCCCTTCATATGATAGAGTCTGTTTGCTTCGTGCCGCTCTCAGGGCCACGTCGCGGTCTCTATAATTCAAAAGTCTCGCTATTATGGGTCGTGGAGTGGTGCCCGGTGGCGGGCGCGGCCCTAGTGATCTGTGGGCACGCTCTACAATAAATTGACTCGAGAAGGGCTCAGCTCCGATCGCCGTCAGCAACAGTTTTCGAAGTATTCCTCCATCCTTCCCTTGTTGGGGGATTCTGGGATTCCAATCACGCGTATGTTATTGCGCCTACTGCGTGCTTCCAAATCTTCATTTTTGGCCGCAATCACTCGCAACAGCTGATCCATGCGGGCCAGTTGCGTGGTGTGGCCTGTCGTCACTTCCTCAGAGTCCGAAATGCGCCACTCCGTTTCTTTAATCCGCTCATCGTGGCCCTCCAGCTTGTGCGCTATTTGGTCCATGCGCGATGACATACAATCAACTTTGCCCACGATAGTGGCAAATCCTTGCCTGACCTCCTGCAGTATGCTCTTAACTTCCGCTGTTTGGGCCACTGTGCCATTCTGGGCTTCTGCGCCTCCGCCCTGTTCTTGATCGCTCTGCAAGGTGCGGCTGGACCGTTTCACTAGGCAGATGCGTCTCCTGGGCAGACCTCGTCACGTCCTCCTCTCAGTGCTGGGTATTCCCCCACAACCTGCTCCCCGTCAATCAGCACTCAAACATATTGCACCGGTAGGGTCGCTCTGACCAGCCGTCGACCGTGCCTTGATATGTTTCCCACATATGTTTTCACCATCTCCCCTGCGGACATGCAGATATCAGTAGGAGGGTTGGCGCCTCTAGGCCCGAGACGCGCCAGTGTAGGCGAGCCCTATTGCTGGTATTTTGTCCACTCTAAGTGAATTCTGGTGGCGTGGATGTCATACGCCGATCACCGCGATGACAACAGGGCACTTTACTCACGTGGAGCCACCAATATCCGACCAAACTGCCAGTGATCGGCTATGCGTACTCCTTTAGGCGCCGCTGTCTTCGCACCAGTATCTCCCTTAAATTGGTGCCCATAGGAACTGCAGTAGGTATATGGTGTCTTTATAGGGGGCTTGCTTGTGGCCTCCAACTTTATGGTAGAATGGAGGGGGGGCACACCACACTACCCCCGTACCTCCTCGTCCTCCCAGACACTGATTATTCACATTGGGCTGCGCTTGCCGCTGCAATTTATTCCGCTTGTGATACACCGCAGGCGGGGGGGGCCGCAGCGTCCCCAGCAGCGGCGTCTTCACAGGCCCCCCGCGTCACTCCCAAGGCCCCCCCCCCCCACTCCCCAGCTGGTCGTCGCCTCAGTGTGCCGATCTGCGCAGGGAAACCGGTGCCCTCCTCGTTCTCTCCTCACCGCGGCAAGCCACCGTGTCTCCCTCCGTGCCGCCATCAGCTCACCAATCTTTTACTGCCGCTCTCCTCCACCGCCATTGTCTGTGTTGCTCTGCGCACCCCTGCTCTCCGTTCGCCACCCTTCAGCTCTCAGTTCCGGGCAGCAGAGGCTGCACAATTGCTCCTCTCGCGCGCAGTCCGCCGGCAGGCCTGCACATCCCAAGCACAGCCTGTTGGCCCGTGTGTCCCCGCCTGCTCACCTCGGGACTACCATGCCTGTACCCGGTCCAATCTTTAACTCGGTGTATCTCGGGCAGGCAGAGGCCGTTCCTCACCGGAGTTTCACCGAGTTTACAACTGCTATTGTTCCTTCGGCAGATTGCGGTTTTTGGGAGTTTTGGGGTCAATAAATAGGATAAATTAACGGATTTTGACACTGGGCTGCGGGAGCCTCACTCCAGTGTGGCCATCTCGCTAGTGCGCCACCTAGTGCCCCCACATGCTTGAATTTGTATCGCCTTCACGCTACTGTTAGTGGCAGTTTTCACTGTGGCTACCTGAAGGTATCAGCATGTAACAACGTATTGTAAATACATCGCTAACAGGGCTATAGTTTTTGGTGATGGGCCGTGTTAAGTAAACTGCAGCTAACTAACGTTAATTCTAGTTAGAGGCAGTTCTTGTTCATATACCCCTGAAAATGTATCACTTCTGAGTTCTCTGGTAGACACAGTTCAGTGGATACTGACTTTCTATACCTTGCACATTGATGCCCAAACTGGATCAATATCAGCGACAAATGGGTGTATGGTCATGTAGCTCCTCTTTCCCTTTACCTCCATTAAGGACAAGTATCACATGCAATCACAGGAGATCGAGAGATATGGAGGCAAACCTGGCATGGCCAATATGCTACTTTACATTTGTGTGTTCTGGGGGTGGCCGAGAAGGGTGCAAGGCAGAGGGGAGAAGGGTGCAAGGTAGAGAGGAGAAGGGTGCAAGGCAGAGAGGAGAAGGGTGCAAGGCAGAGGGGAGAAGGGTGCAAGGCAGAGGGGAGAAGGGTGCAAGGCAGAGGGGAGAAGGGTGCAAGGCAGAGGGGAGAATGGTGCAAGGTAGAAAAGGGTGCAAGGCGGAGGTGGAGTAGGGTACAAGGGGGAGGAGGAGAAGGGTGCAAGGGGGAGGAGGAGAAGGGTGCAAGGGGGGTGGCGAGAAAGGTGCAAGGCAGAGGGGAGAAGGGTGCAAGGGGGATGGTGATGAAGTTAAAAATGTGCCCCCCTGGAAACAGTTCTGTGGACGCCCATGGAACGCACACTATTTTGTGAGAGAGAGTGGCGAGAGAGTGGAGAGAGAGAGTGAAGAGAGAGTGGAGAGAGACAGTGGAGAGAGAGAGAGTAGAGAGAGAGAGAGTGGAGGGAGAGAGACAGTGGAGAGAGAGTGGAGAGAGAGTGGAGAGAGAGTTGAGAGAGAGAGTGGAGGGAGACAGTGGAGAAAGAGTGGAGAGAGAGAGAGGAGAGAGAGAGTGGAGAGAGAGTGGGGAGAGAGAGAGTGGAGGGAGACAGTGGAGAGAGAGTGGAGAGAGAGAGTGGAGAGAGAGAGTGGAGAGAGAGAGTAGAGAGAGAGTGGAGAGAGAGAGTGGAGAGAGAGTGGAGAGAGAGTAGAGGGAGTGGATGGAGACAGTGGAGAGAGAGTGGAGAGAGAGAGACAGTGGAGAGAGAGTAGAGAGAGAGAGTGGTGAGAGACTGGAGAGAGAGCGTGTAGAGAGAGTGGAGAGAGAGTAGAGAGAGAGAGAGTGGAGAGAGAGAGTGGAGAGAGAGTGGAGAGAGAGAGATAGTGGAGAGAGAGAGAGAGAGAGAGAGAGAGAGAGAATGGAGAGAGACAGTAGAGAGAGAGAGAGTGGAGAGAAACAGTGGAGAGAGAGACAGTGGAGAGAGAGTGGAGAGAGTGTGGAGAGACAGTGGAGAGAGTAAGTGAGAGAGAGTGGAGAAAGAGAGTGGAGAGAGACAGACAGTGGAGAGAGAGACAGTGGAGGGAGAGTGGAGAGAGTGTAGATATTGGAGCGAGAGAGAGAGTGGAGAGAGAGTAGAGAGAGAGAGAGAGTGGAGAGAGAGTAGAGAGAGAGAGGGAGAGAAGAGAGAGAGAGTGGAGAGAGAGAGTGGAGAAAGAGTTGAAAGAGAGTAAAGAGAGAGTGGAGGGAGACAGTAGAGAGAGAGAGTGGAGAGAGAGAGAGGGTAGAGAGAGGGTGGAGAGAGAGTGGAGAAAGAGTGATAGAGTGGAGAGAGAGTGGATACAGAGTGGAGAGAGACAGTGGAGAGAGAGGGAACGTGGAGAGAGAGAGTAGAGAGAGAGAGAGAAGGGAGAGAGGGTGGAGAGAGAGAGAGTAGAGAGAGAGAGTGGAGGGAGACAGTGGATTGAGAGTGGCGAGACAGTGGAGAGAGAGAGAGAGAGAGAGAGAGAGAGAGAGAGTGGAGAGAGAGTAGAGAGAGAGCAAGTGGAGAGAGAGACAGTGGAGAGACACTGGAGAGAGAGTGGAGAGAGAGACAGTGGAGATAGAGTGGACAGAGGTGAGACAGAGAATGGAGAGAGAGAGAGAGAGAGTGGAGAGAGAGTGGAGACTGACTGACTGACTCAGAGACTGAATACTGACTGCCCGAGAGACTGACTGGCTGAGAAACTGACTGAGAGAGAGAGAGAGAGAGAGACTGGCTGACTGAGAGAGTGACTGACTGACTGACAGAGAGAGAGAGACTGATTGTGAGTAAGACTGACGGACAGAGAGAGAGACTGACTGACTGACATAGACTGACTGAGGTAGAGAGATACTGACTGACAGAGAGAGAGATTGACTGACAGAGAGAGAGAGAGGCAGAGACTGACTGGCTGAGAGAGATAGACTGAATGACTGCGAGAGAGACTGACTGACTGAGAGAGACTGACTGACTGAGAGAGACTGACTGAGAGAGATAATAACAGAGAGAGAGACTGACTGAGGTAGAGAGAGAATGACTGACCGAGAGAGAGACTAAGAGAGAGAGAGACTGAGAGACTGGCTGACTGGGAGAGAGAGAGACTGACTGGGAGAGAGAGAGACTGACTGGGAGAGAGAGAGACTGACTGACAGAGAGAGAGACTAAGAGAGAGAGAGACTGAGAGACTGGCTGGCTGAGAGAGAGACTGACAGAGAGAGAGAGAGAGACTGAGAGACTGACAGAGAAAGAGAGACTGACCGACAGAGAGAGAGACTGACTGTCAGAGAGAGACTGACTGAGAGAGAGAGACTCACAGAGAGAGACTGACTGACAGAGAGAGACTGACAGAGAGAGTCACTGACTGAGAGAGAGAGAGACTGACTGACTGTGAGAGAGATAATGACTGACTGAGAGAGACTGACATAGGGAGAGAGAGACTGTCTGGAAGACTGACTGACTGAGAGAGAGAGAATGAGAGAGAGAGAGAGTGACTGAGAGAGGGACTGACTGAGAGAGAGACTGACAGAGAGACTGACAGAGAGAGGTACTGACAGGCAGAGAGACTGTCTGAGAGAGAGAGACTGACATAGAGACTGACAGAGAGAGGGACTGACAGAGAGAGAGACTGACTAAGAAAGAGACTGACTGACGAAGAGAGAGAGACTGTCTGACTGAGAGAGACTGATTGAGAGAGAGAGACTGACTGACTGAGAGAGACTGACAGAAAGAGAGAGATAGCGAGACTGACAGAGAGAGACTGAGAGAGAGACTGACAGACAGAGGGACTGACAGGGAGACAGACTGACTGAGAGAGAGAGACTAAAAGAGACACTGACAGAGAGAGGGACTGACTGAGAGAGACTGATAGAGAGAGAGAGAGAGACCAACTGACTGACAGAGAGAGGGAGAGAGAGAAAGACTGACTGACAGACTGACTGACTGAGAGAGACTGACTGACTGAGAGAGAGTGACTGACTGACTGAGAGAGACTGACTGACTGAGAGAGACTGACTGACTGAGAGAGACTGAATGACAGGGAGAGATAGACTGACTGACTGAGAGAGAGAGAGACTGACTGACTTAGAGAGAGAGAGAGAGAGAGAGAGAGAGAGAGAGAGAGAGAGAGAGAGAGAGACTGTGATGGAATTGTGGTCAAAGTGTATATGAAGCTATGCAATGCTATTATCTACTAATAAAAATGTCTTAGCAAATGTTGCTCTTTGTAGTTACATCTGCTTTTGAAATACTGCATTGTCGCATTGTCTAATGTTTTAAAATGAGAAGGAGCAGTGGATGCACTTTTGTCAAAACTGAACGTTGAGTGGGCCTGATGTTGTATATCATCATGACAGGAGTCTGCATCAGGAAACCCCACTTAAAATTGGGCAAACTTCCCCGGCCTACTGATGGCAGGGACCCTGTAATGAATGGACCACCACCTATGATAGCCTGCGGGCAGACTAAGCCCAACCTTTAACTCCACCATCCAGTGTTACTTATAACGGCTGTATTGGTGACAGTGGCGTAACAATAGCCCCGCATCCCCTGCAGTATGGCTGGGTCGCTGGCCTGAGAGCTCTAGAATGGCATAGAGAAGGGGGGGGGGCCTCCATGTAGTTTGCAGGGGGTTCCCTCAAGTTTCGTTATGCCACTGTGTATGTCTGGGATCAAACAGGGACGTATCCACTTCGTTGCATTTTTAGGTTCTTTATGAAAGGCCACATCTATTACTAATGATTCACAATGATGTGGCCTTGATCTCTGAGCAAATGACGTCTTGACTCATTTAAGCATGCTTTTAGAAGGTTATAATTACCACCAGCGGTTTCTAGGGGACATGTTTAAATAATGTTATTAATCTGGAGTCTATCATTAGCATACACAAATCTCATTAGTTCTATGCAAATAGTCCATCAATTAGGATTGCCTTATTGCACAGACCTTAACTTGTCCTGCCTTTTTGGCGCTGATATCTTTGATTACTAACACCCAGTCTTTTGCACCTGTGTCCGGCTATACAATGGCTTAAAAAAGTTTACTACTTTTTGTGATTTTGCATTTTACCCACTTAATGTTGTCAATACCTGAACATCAGGTTTGTATTATTTTAGTTGTGCCCTAAGGAAAGCTTGAGCTGCGCTGTCAGCATTATTAAGAATAAAACAACAGACAAAACCTATATAGATATACATACATAGATAGACTTTGGGTCAGCCCTCTTCATCCATTTGTTGGTTCAGCTGTCACTCACATTTTGTTTCCACATCCCAAAGCATACAACATTGGGTCAGCCCCCTTTAGCTATTGGCATTTTGCACTGTGACTGATGATATTTTTGTCTGATCTTATGTGCACATCTGCCTAAATCTACCTAAAGAGAAGTGCATTTAAGACCCAGAACAAGTGGGCCAATACTTTACTTTGCAACTGATTTGTCTTTCCATTCCTTATCCTTTTTTCAGAGTTATCTGTGTAGGTTTAAATTATGTTTTCAGTTTACAGTAATTTAAATTCAAAAGTATCATTTATTTACACCAATAAGATTTATATTTTAGTGTGATATGCATTAAAACTGAAAAGGTTTTCTATACCTCTTGTTACACCTGCTTCTGAAGAAGTTACTATTCTGTTCTGTTTTAAAGTGTATGCAGTAGTTTATTTTTAATCTAATTTATTTTGTAAGCGTATGGCTACTAAATTTAGGTAGTGGCATATTTTAATATTTTATTTATTTTTATTTTTGTGATTTTTTAATCATTATTATTTTTGTGGCGTACAGTTGCAAACAAAATAAAAACATAACCATTGTACCAGACTGCCCTGGACAGACATTTTGGCTTTGCCAATGTTTTTTTTAATTAAAGTCATAGTTCACTTTCAATAGCTTTAAAATAGGAGGTAGCGACTGGATATCGTGCGTTGTACAACACATATAAGAAGCGTGGAAGGGACATCATTTTGAATTGCGCAGTGCAACCCAATATTGACAGCGGAACTGTCTTCCAATGTCGTACGTTGCTCTTTAAGCACTGCAACGGGGGCAAGAGATTTTGGTTGTAAAATCGCACCAAAACATTAGTGATGTATATATCAAGGTATCGAAACCCCTCCTCCGCCTTCGCCACCTCATATCCCATTCCCCCCTCAATACAAAGATTGTTCATTTTGTCCAGTTAATTGTATAGTCCGAATATTTCCTGAAATTCGAGGATATGTTTAGAACTCTGTTTATTGATGATTTGAGCAACACTAAATACAGTAATATGTCGTCCGCATAGAGGGAGATAAGATCCTCCCAGCCCTATGACCATCTCAGACCCCTTATCAATGAATCTTTGAGTATCCGTGACACTAACAGTTCAAGTAGTAAGTCAAAAAGCAACGGTGACTAGGGGCAGCCCTGTCTCGTCCCTCTACTGAGAGGGAAGACTGGGGACATCTTATTATTTACTACTACCTGTTCTGACGGGTCGTTGTAGAGGAGTCTCATCCAGCCCAAAAGTTGGGACCAAATCCCATTTTACTCAGGACTGCAAATAAATAGGGCCATTCGATTGTGTTGAATGCCATTGTAGCATCTAGTGACATCACCACTGCATCTTCTCTTAGAATATCTACTCTTCCCAACACCCATGCAGTCGAAGGTTGAGTGATGTGTTTCTTTACGGCATGAAGCCTGATTGATCAGGGTGCACCAGTTTCGAGATAACCTGTATTAGGCGGGTGGCCAGCAATTTTGCTAAGATCTTGACTTCTGCTTTGAGCAATGATATGGGACGATAGGAGGAGCATTTGTTTGTGGGTTTACCTTCTTTGTGAATAACCACTATTGTGGCTAGTCTCTGGTCTGCTGGAAGTCTGCCCATTTCTCGACTCTCTAGGTACATATCTCTCAGGTAGGGGGCAATTTATTGGCCGCCAATTTGTAAAGTTCTATTGGTAGGCCGTTGGGTCCCATCGCCTTTCCAGATTGTAGGCCCCTAATGGCCTGTGCTACTTCTTCATTCATTAGGTCACTTTCCAGTAGCGTTCGCTCATCAGCTTCAAAGGATGGGAGGGGCACAACTGCCAATAAGGCTCTCGATTCCCATTTGGGCACAATATTATTGGCTGTATAAATTTGCGTATAGTGTGTTGCGAACTCGTCCGCTATCAATTGCAGATCGCGTAGTATTTCTCCTCCCTCTCCTGTAAGCTCTGTTACTAGTCGATTCACTTGGTCGCATTTTTCAAGCCATGCCAGCAGTTTCCTTGCCTTGTCCCCAACCTCGTATATCTTGTTAAGTGTGGCTCTGTTTATTGCTTTTGCTGCATCTGTGACCAGGTCTTTATATTCTTTCTTTTTCATGTCTAATTTGTGCTTGACAAATCCCGAAGTGTCCCCTCTCAGCTCACCCTTTAGGTGTATCAACAAGAAACACGTACAAACACAACAGCAGACCAAGGTCAAGCACCTCCACTCTTTAAGTTTCAAAAAAATCATCAAATTAAGTGCTACAACTTCCGGCATCCACTGCTGAGAGATGCCTATTTACACAATAAGAGTTAAAACCAAAGGTGCACTTCATAGAAGTCAGGACAAGTGACAAGTAAGTACTTAATAGATTTTTCTTTTCATTGAATTCTTGAGAAAACACCGGCACACAGCCAATGCGTTTCATTCCCCAGTGCCACGGGAACTTCGTCAGGGCTTTTATAATATATAGGTTCAGTAACCTGTATGGTAAGATGTTTCGTGATCACTCATATATGAATCAATAAGATGTCAAGAACAATTCACATAGTCCTGGGTCAGATAGTAAGCTTCAGGAAAATAAGCAGAGGACTTAGAAGTCTTCAAAAGTTCATTAGATTGATGCTTAATGTATCTGGTGAACAGGTCTAATGGGAAGTGCCAAAAAGATGAATACTCGTTTCAAGGGCAGCTGAGAGTAGTATGACCTGTCACACATACCTTGGCCTGGTTGTGGAGATATTCCAGGTGCATAAATCACAAGTACTGAGGTGGTAATCTCGGTTAGAAGGGCGAAATGCATCAACTGTGGCCACCCAGTTAATGCTACTAGGATGACGAGGTCTCGGTAAATCAAAGGTTTACCTTCGGAATCAGTCAGTATCAAAACTTCTGTAATCTGAAATCAGGCAGTATGGTAGCTTGCACAGGCGTCGGAAAAAGCACCCTTTAGGTGTAAGTTGTCTCCCTCCAGCTTGACAAGCTCTGCACTTTTTTCTTTCCAGGGCCCGGCTATCGAGTAAATGGTCTGACCCCTCACTACTGTCTTAAAGGCTTTCCAGAGTGTCTTGGCAGACTCCACTGAGCCTTCATTCTCCCGGAAGTGAAGCTCTATTTCAAGCGCAACTCTTTTTTTTACTGATGACTTTCTGAAGCTCCATGGTTTATTGGCGCTATTTTCCCTACTCCCTGTTCTCCCACTACGACCCTGGCCCTTATCGGGGAGTGGTCCGAAATGTCCCTTGCCAGATGATGCTCCTCCCTAATTTGCCCCACCTGGTAGGCTGCGGTGAATACATAGTCTATCCTAGAAAGCTATTGTGAATGCCTGAGTGGAATGTGAATTGTATCTTGTCGAGGTTGTGGGTGTGCCACGCATCCACCAGTCCCATTGCCCCCAGGAATTCATAAAAGTGCGACGGTGTGGGTTGTGTGTCCCGAGGGGATGGCGGTCAAGCCATCCCGATACAGCTGCATTGAAATCCACTCCTATCAGGAGTTGTCCCTAGGGGAGATTTAGTAGTAGGTCTCCTAGACCCTTAAAAGCTAGTGTGTGGAGGCCCGGGACGAAATACGCTGTCACTAAGGTGAGTGCCTGGCCCTCCCAGTTCCCTGACACCGCAGAGTATCTACCCTGTGTGTCTACCCAGGTACAATCAATCGATATGGGGAAGGCCTTTCTCATCCGGATCCCTACTCCTCTAGATCCGGTTAAAAATCCAGAGTGTACAACTAGTTTGTATCTCCACTGATTCAGTGCTTTACATGTATTGCCAATTAATTGTGTCTCGGGGGAGTGTTGTTTTATAAACTGGACGATAAATTGGACGATCCTCCTCTTGAGCTTGTCTCTCAGGCCAATGGCATTCCAGGATAATAATCTAAGTCCATTTTCACCTAGTGGACCCATTGTGGAATATACAGGTTTCCCCTAGTGTTTTTAATCCCCCTTCGGTGCCCAGCTGTCCAAGCCTGCGCGTTGGTGTTTCAAGGGAACGGATAAGGCCATAAGGGCTTTTCGCATAAATCACAGTGCAACTTTTCTTTTCTAACCTAACTTCCACTTTACTGTCATCTAAATCATAATCTAAACCTGAGAACAACCAAATTCCCCCCTACCTGCGTCCCTGCATTCCGGGCTTAAAACTACCCATATCCACAACTAGGCAGAGTGCCTGTCGCCCTATCCCCAAACTAATCTACGAGATGTGAGGGAGGTGGTCTGTCCGTTTCTTTGCCTGACACCACCAGTACAGTTTACTACATTCGTTTTAGCACAATTACTTTAAACATGAAAGGATAATGTCACTTAGTAGGTCTCCAGCCTCTTCATTTGGTGTTCAGACAGAGTTAGTTTGCCGCTGAATGTCCTTGTTGTGGACTCCGCACGTCTTTTGAGTCCGAAGTCACCTCAGCTACATGATCTTTCTGGGTTCTCAAGACTGATTGTCGTTACTCCTCGTTCTTCTGCTCCTGCTTGTCTTTTGGGAAGTTTCTCTGGCCACTGCCTGGTATTGTTTCCCTTTACCGGTCTCCATCCTTCCAGCCATTCTTGCGCCGCCTCTGGGGTATCAAAGAACCTTGTCTTTCCATCTGCCTAGAGTTGCAATTTCTCTGGCAACAGCATCATGTATTGAAGCCCTTGTCTCTAAGCACTTTTTTGATGCCCAGAAAGGAGCGTCTCTGCTACTGAACATTTACTGTGAAATCAGGAAAGTAGGTTATCGCACTGTTTTTGTATGTGACCGGTGGGGCAATATTGGCAGTTTGCAATACAATGTCTCGATTTTTAAAAATAAACAGTCTAGCTAACAATGGTCTGGGGGGCCCCTGCTTTCGGCCTGTCACCGGGTAACCTGTGGGCTCTTTCAACTGAGAAGAAATTGGAGAGGCCCATTGGTTGTAGATAGTTAGTGATTAGCCCTTCGACGAAGAGGTCTGCTGAGGGCCCCTCCACTCATTCAGGGAACCCTAAGATTCTAACATTATTGCGACGTGATCTGCCCTCATAGTCATCTAGTTTACTCTCCCTGATTTTGCTGGTGGCCTGCAGGTCCTTGATTTGCTGTTGCATTGTTTTTGTACCTTGGTGAAGGTCAGAGGTGACCACTTCCATGGCTATGACTTTGTCACTCATCTTCTGAATGTCAGCCCTGATGAGCGTTACCTCTGTTGTGATCGAGTCCATTCTGCGTTCGAGCGACGTTCGCACTCCATTGATCGCTGCCATGTTGTCTTTCAGGGTGGGGGCTGGGACCCCTCCCTCCTGAATTCGTTCCAGCCATCCACTTTGGTTACCTCTTCTGTGTTGGTAGTTTTGTGCATTGTATGCTTGTCCAGCTTAGTTTGGTGGGTGCCTTTTTGACCCTTTACACGGACATC
This sequence comes from Lissotriton helveticus, assembly GCF_964261635.1. Taxonomy (NCBI): domain Eukaryota; kingdom Metazoa; phylum Chordata; class Amphibia; order Caudata; family Salamandridae; genus Lissotriton; species Lissotriton helveticus. Next base: position 610,452,427 of record NC_136071.1, on the reverse strand, counting down.
TTTACTGGTATAGAGCAGTGGGGGGGGGGTTACCCCTGCTAGCAAGACCCGGGTCCCCCCTGGCCATGCATGCCGCCTGTCCACACGGCGTGAAATACAGTCTCCGCACTCTGCCTTTTGGGATTCTCTTGGGGGGGGGGCAGGTGTCAGCCTTTAAGTACGCACACAGGGTCCCCTCACCCAACAACCGCTGAATCTTCGTGCTTCCCCGGTGCCCAGTGCCAGGCCAAGTCGTGGTCTGCTGATGCGCAGGCAATAAAGTCTCAATGCAACATCTCCAGAGCTTCCATCATAACTAGAATCACTCCAAACCGCTGAGTTCACGGTTGACTCTCTGATCACGCCACCTTTGGGTGCCAGGCCTCACTTTACAATCTGCTTGGTATTTCAGGGGGTGGGGGCCGGGATGCGAGGGATGACTCCAGACCACGACCACGCCTGTCCGCCCCCTGTATGGGTCTCCTGTCATAAGTGTGTGCTAGTCACTCTTCAGCTTGTGAGGTTCCCTAAAATTCTGTTTGCCTAATGTATCAGTGCCCTCGCACAGATACACCTTCAATGTAGGTGCAGATTCAGGCCTGCACACCCCCGTCCTGCGGCTGGTCATGCTGATATGCTGCTGAGGTCAAGATGGCGGCTTTCCGTCTTCACCCCCAGTGTTCGGCACCCACACACGAGCTCCTCCTGGGTCGTCCTCTACCTCTACTCTCCCTTACCTCAGGAATTCAGCGTGGGCGACTTGAGCGATGCAAGCGGCAGAGCCAGCACCCCACTGCAGCCCATGCGGATCAACACCCGTTTCTGCCGAGTTGCGGCCCAGCTCACTAATCGAGCCCATGGCTCGGGATCATCTGAAGGCCTCAGATCGCCCTCCCGCTGCTGATTCACATGGCGGAAGAGCTTGTCTGCTCATGTAGTACGTAGCAGTAATCTCCGTGGCGATACGGCACTGTGCTGTTTTGTGCTATGGATTATTGACCGGATTAATTGGAGGCGGAGACTAGAGAGTCACGGAGCCTCTCTAAATTGCTTCCATCTTCCCTGGTGCTTGGCCACACCCCCCCTCATACCACTATTTTTAATAGGTATTAAAACTTCAATTCAATGGCAAAGTCGAATTTCAAATAAATAAAAAGGAAAAGTAACTTTTAGAAAGTTACCTTTTAATTGCATGAACTGTCTGAAAGCCTGTGCTCTGTCTTAAATAGGTGTAAATAGTGCCTCCAGGAGCAAGCAATAGGCAGACCTGAATGGAAAGAGATTACTTGTCCGAACACCACAGAATATGCAGGGTGGGGACTGTGGGCCTCCTTTTGACATCAGACTGTCGGACCTAGATTGACAGGTCCGTTGAGCCACATGTAACCCCTGGGGTCTATTCCAAAGGGAGAGAACAGGATGTCAAAACAATTCTTGCGGATCCCATGCGAGTTGCTTAAGGATTCCACTTGTATCCTACCAAACACCTATTTCCGGGTTCGCTGCATGTACGGTGTGGGCCTCAAACTGGATATTACAGTTTTTAAGGGATGGACATTAGTTTTACCATAGTACACTAGACACACACAAACATACACACATGTGTGCACACCCACAGGTCTCAGAGCCTCAATTTAGTGTGGTTGAAGGCTTTCACCATCCTGCAAATGCGTTAACACATGGCATTTTGTGCCTCTTTGCAGTAAGGCAAACCGGAACTACTTCAAAGGTAGGTTTCTCATGTTTGGAAACTTTTACAGCATTTGTTAGGGAGGGAACAGGAGCCACCTCCACCACTAGTTAGTCCCAGGCATAATTGTAGATTTCCCAGACAGCCTCATCATAACACTTTCTGGACCTGTGGAAAATCTGAAGAGGACTGGACCTGCTGTCTTTGACCTACAAGAGCCCTAAGGGACTGGACCTGCTCCTTCTTCTACCCATGACAAAGAAGTGGTCTCTAAAGGTCAGTTGAATAACCTCATGTGTAGCTACAGGGTGACAACAACCTCAAAGAGGCCTTTTTATGCAAGAATCCAACTGACCAGTGGCAATTAGACCTGGACTTAACCCTGCTGTTGGCCTCTGTTTCCGTTCCAGGGAAGGCATGGCTTGGCAGTTCGGGCTGGACTGTTCCCATGAGGCACAGGGTCAGACTGATTTGCACATAGCCATGTCTGAACTGGGGTGGCAGAGTGGGCTAAAGAACGGTGATGGATTAAACCCAGATCTTTTGACTGGGTGTGAGTGTTTGATTGATTCAGATGCTCCGTCCATCACCACCCCCTTTTGTACCGCTTTTGGCCGCCATAAGTGTGGCAGGGTATGCTCAGACGTGAGTCCCTTGCTCACTTTGCCACTGGATTCAAGCAAGCCAGGCTGAAGACGGCTGGAATGCCAGAAACCGGTCCTCGGAAGCTTGTTTCCGGTCCAGGGAAGGCATGGCTTGGCAGTTCGGGCTGGACTGTTCCCATGAGGCACAGGGTCAGACTGATTTGCATATAGCCATGTCTGAACTGGGGTGGCAGAGTGGGCTAAAGAACGGTGATGGATTAAACCCAGATCTTTTGACTGGGTGTGAGTGTTTGATTGATTCAGATGCTCCGTTCATCACCACCCCCTTTTGTACCTCTGTTGGCCTCTGTCTGACACCCTGTGCATCTCTATGTACCTCCCCTGTGCTCCCAGTGGCCTTAGAAAAGTGTACTTCTGTGGTTGGTTGGGACTTAAAACACTAAGTGCTCGATTTACATGTTGGCTGGAAGGGAACTAATTCACTATGGTGGTGGAGTTCCCTCCCCACCAACATAGTGGTCTGCCCACCAGATTTCTATGTGGGCAGACCTTGAAATTGCAATCTCAATTTACGATTCTCTAATTGAGAATCGCAAATTGAGATTGAAATTGAAATTGAGATTGTCTTCCCATTCATTCCTATGGGTCTCTAGGCCCATAGGAATGAATGGGTAGGTATTCCTTAATTGCGACTCGCAATTTGTGAGTCGCAATTAAGGAATTTTAAGAAATCGCTTTTTTTAAGCGACTTCTTCATGCATAGCATTTTGCTATTCCTTATTAGTGAATCCGTATTTTCCGCTAATAAGAAATCACAAAATGGATGCTTGATGCATCTAGGGGCAAATTTGAAAAAGAAAAGTGAAATAAATTACAAGGGCTAATGAAATCAGAACATTGGTACCTTTATTTTGAATAAATCAATACATATGGCAACTATTTACCTTGTTAGTTTACACAAAACTAGTGGGCCTGCAGCACTGATTGTGCCACTCACATGAGTAGCCCTGAAAAGGTATCTCAGACCTGCCACTGCAGTGTCTGTGTGCAGTTTGTTAACTGCCATGTCAACTTGGCAAGTGCCCCCACTTGCAAGGTCCTAACCTTCCCTTTTCTCACATGTAACACACCCCTAAGGTAGGCCCAACATACCCCCATGGGCAAGGTGCAATGTATGTGAAAGGTAGGCCATGTACTGGTGTGTGTGACATGCCTTATAGTAAAATACTGCCAATATCGTTTTTCACTATTGAAAGGCTATCTGCCCCATAGGACCGAATGGAAAATACTTTGCAACATAACGTATAACTTCCCATTAGGACAAGATAGAGAAAAAAAGTTTAGGCTCCCTGAACTCAGAATTTAATAACACATCTTTTAGGAAAGATGGTTTTTAAATTGTGTGTGTGAAAATACCACTTTTAGAAAGTAGGTATTTTCTTGTTTAACCATTCTGTGTGCCTCTGCCTGTTTGTGCATTGCCAGTCTGGTTTTAGAGTGACGGGCTGGGAATGTGCATTCACTGTAGACAGCCACAGGGGTGAGGGGTGCCTGGCCCTCCCTGGATGACTCAGAACTAAGCTGAATAGACCTTGGCTGAATTAAGAGTAGTGGGACGAGTTTTCCTTGCACCTGAATAGGGCCTGTCTCACTACACAATGCTGTCTCCAACCCCGATGGTCATACTGCACCAGTGAGGACAAAACTGGTTTGGATTGGGCTTAGAGACCCTTGCACAAAGAGGACAAAGACATTTTGGGGTATAAGTATTACACGTAAAACCCCAGAACTTTAGATCACTTCGGGACTCAAGAGGAACCTTTGCCAAGGAGAAGAGCTGAAGAGCTATGAGGAGGAGTACTGCCCCGTTGCTATGTTGTGTGGGGTTGGCCTGCAGTTGCCATGGAGAAGACAAAGACTGTAACTTTGCTTTGAACTTGTTTTGAAGATCTCCAAGTGCCTGTGTATGCTAGCCTCCTGTTCTGAAGTCTCAGGGACACAAAGACTTCACCCCCAGCTCCCCTGAACTCTGCTGCTGACCTGCCGAGAGGTGCCTATCCCAGTTATGGGCCTCTGGAGGTTGTTCCTGCTGTTGGGAGCTGGAAGAAACCTAAAGAACTGAAAATATCGATGCATTGCGCTTCTTGCGGCTGTTTTCCGACGCAGCACTGCTGTTCGAGAAGAATCTCCCTACATTGCTGCACCGCTCCCAAACTGATGCAGCACCTGTTGTCGCTGCAAAAACCGACGCATCGAGGGCTTGCGGCTGAAGAAACCAACTCAGCGCCACTCGACGCCGCTGCATCGATCGCAGCAGCCTCGATTGCGAAAGCATCCCAGATTTCCACACATCGTACCTGTGTGGCAAGTTTTCCCAACGCATCACCCCCAGACGAGAATCATCTTGGAATCGATGCATCACTTCCCCCTACAGACCGCATCACTTCTCCTGAATGCAGCAAAAGTGTTGCATCACCTTCCAAAGATCTCAGGAACTGACGCATCTCTTTGGTTTTCGAGGCTTCCCATCTCTGCGGCTGTTTGGCCTTGTGAATTTTGACGCATCTACAGAAACTTTGTGTAGAATCACACATCCATAGTTTTCTATGGACCCAGTTACTGGAAACCTTTGAAAAGACTTTTTCTTATTACATGCATGTTGGACTTTTATAGTTTTGGTCTTGTTGAGCTTAGATAAAGATACTTTATTTTTCCTAAACTGGTGTGGTGTCCATTTGTGGTGTTATCACTGTATTACTTTGTGTTTTGAGTACAAAAACTTTACACATTGCCTTTGGGATAAGTCTGTCTGCTCGTGCGCAGCTACCCAGGGGGTGAGTAGGGGTTACCTAAAGTGTATATCCCCCTTACCCTGACTGGAATCAAGGGTCCCTATTTGGACAAAGGCTCCAACCTCTGCCAACTAGAGACCCCCATTTCTAACACACGGCCTGAGGCAGTGAGTGGCATAGATTAGCCGTCCAACCATGCCCCCAGCAAATAATACATATAAATCACATAATTCCAAGGAACAATCACACAATATTTATCCAAACAATAAAATATAAAATTTCCCACCCATATAAAAAATAAATATGACTCACTATTACTTTTAATACTACTAAAAAAATGTAAAACCCACAAACAACATGAAGACTAACCTCTAGACCTCCTCCCGACACCCCCTACCCATAAAACCTTTCAAACACCCTAAAAATGGACTTACCTGTTCCAACAAACAGCAGCACCTTGGCACGACCTGGATCCCAGAAAATAGACTAAATATTACACAAACAGACTACAAAATAGAAAGTACCAGTAAACAAAATGGCAGCTGAAAGAAAGTAAAAAAAAGACTATCTCCCTATAGAAATGAATGGGAAAAAATGTAGAAATTATGTACAAATTTGTAAAAACAAATGACATTTTATATGTAATTATTAAAATGTAAATACAAATGTATTTATTTATCTATATATAAATGTTAATTTTTAATTGAAACAGATATGTTTAATGTACAAATATCCTTTGAATAGACTTTGAAAACAAATAAAACTAGAAAAATGTGTTACGTCTTTATTGTACAAAAATATGTAATTAATAATATTATTTATTACAAACATATAACTAACCATGTTTTAATTAGATTTCTAAACACCAACAACACTAATTATACAACACAAACTATTTCTACTACATGCAACTACAATTTAAACAAAGAATTTATAAATAATTACACTCCACCGTAAACCAACTTAAAGAAACTGTTGGACACTAAAGGCATAAAAGGTACTATTCCCACTCCAATATATACCAATTTGGGAAAGGTGTTGGACACCAAAGTGGTGACATTTACTATTCTCACTCCAATCTATATAAAGATGTGGAAGGTTTTGGACATTAAAAAGGCGACATTTACAATACACATGCCAATCTATGCACATTTGGGAAAGGAGTTGGACACCAAAGAGGTGACATATACTATTCCCACTCCAAGCTTTACCAAGTTGGGAAAGGTTTTGGACACTAAAAAGATGACATTTACTATTACTACTCCAAACCATAGCAATTTGGAGAAGGTGTTGGACACTAAAAGGCTTATATTTAGTATTACCACTTCAATCTATACTAATTTGTATTAGGTGTTGGACACTAAAGGTGTGACATGTTCTATTCCCACTCTAATCTATACCAATTTGGGACAAGTGTTGGATACTAGAGGGGTAACAATCAAAGTAGTAGCAGCCTTAATGCACTCAATAGTCAATAGTCATCAACATACATGAAACTTAACAAAACTTTATCTACAATTTTCTACAACAAAGTGTGCACCGGGTGAGAGGCCCTGCAAGCCTGCTGTGACTAGACACGAAAAGAATATATCCAGATAATGATCTGTTAGAATCATAATCAACTGAAACATTTAAAGTGCACAAAAACATCGATCAAGGTTCTCTAATCTTTTTGCTGAGTACTATGTAACATTAGAGATTCTGAATTTGGTTATTATTTTTATTATTGACAGATTCCCCTGATGAAGGGCTATCCCGTCATGCCCGAAATGCATTGGGATTTTTAATCATGTTGATGCTGCTTTTGAAGCATTCCACTTATGTTACATTCCACTGAAACTGAAGAATGTGAATTAAACTTCTTCGGACATAAGACACCAAGACGCACCAATTTGTGAATTATTTTTGTGCACTTTAAATGTTTCAGTTGATTCTGATTCTAACTTTGTTATATTGTGCCAATCTAAGTGTCAAGTATTTTTGTATACCAATGTTTAAGCGTCCATGACGCATTAGTAGTGCACTGGGTTACTCCAGATCATTGTCTGGATATATTCTTTTCGGATTCTAGAGGGGTGACATTTACATTTCCCACTACAATCTATACCAAGTTGGTATCACTAACAGGGTGACATTTACTAGTTCCACTCCAATCCTTACCAATTTGGTGAAGGTGTTGGACACTAAAAAGGGGGACATTTACTATTCCCCTCCAATATATAACAATTTGGAGAAGGTGTTGGACAGTAAAGGGCTTACATTTACTATTCACACTCCAATCTATACCAATTTGGGAAAGGTGGTGGACACTGAGGAACTAATTATGAGGTCGGTTGGTGAGCCTGCAGCCGGAGGCTTACTCACTAACATTGTAAGTTTACATTCCGACCGCCGAATTATAATGTCGGCGGTCAGAGTTTTAACTGGCTGGTCAAACCGACTGGGTTCCGACGGGCTCAAGGAGTCGTTGGCCAGTCGGAAGCCGCACATAATCCCTAACGGACGGCTATTCCACCGTCGGTATTATGATGTTGGTTTCCGAAAGCCTTTGCATGTCGGCTGCTGTCAGAGAGTGACTTTGGGGGCCCCTAGCAGGGCCCCTTCTCCCCTGACCTTATGGTTGAGGCCTTGGGGGGCACGTATGGTGCCCCTTAAACATCCCAGCACCTTGTGGCAGGCACCATAAGGGCACAGTGCAGCGATAATAATACACATTTGTAAAGCACAAACAATCACTCATAAGTGTCTCCAGGCGCTGGGGGGCATCGGAAAGATTAAGCAAGCTATTGCCCAGAGTCACATGGTGCTGGTCTAATCTGCCGCCGGCGCTGAGGGTCGAACCGTGATTCCCAGATTCCAGCCTCAGTCGCCCTGGCCTCGGCGCGGGATGTGCATAAACTTCCATTTCACAATGGGAGCTTGTGCTGCGGGCGGTTTCAGACTGCCACACAAGCTCCCATTGTAAAATGGAAGTTTGCGACTGCACCATGTGCGGTTGCATCCTAATTGCGGTTTCAAGGCCGTTGACTGGAGGTCGGTCAGTTCCACATCTACGTCGATGTCCGTCGGAGGGAACTCCGACTGACTTCATAATAAGCCCCTGAATGGGTGACATTTAGTATTCCCACTCCAATTTATACCAAGTTAGAGAAGGTGTTGAATACTAAAGGGGTGACATTTACCATTCCCACTTAAGTCAAGTCAACCTTTATTGCTGGTTTAATTAAAACCATTACAATGTGCAAAAAAGTCCTAGTGCATTATAGAGGGAAAAGTGCGGGTGCAAATAAGACCAATGAAAAGAAATTATTTCAATAAACAAAAACAATTTGTTTAAAGTAAATTACCATTAAAAGCCATGTGGAACACCTAAATGTGTTCAGTGTCCACAAATGTATTTTTACATGGGTTATTAAAAATAAGTTGTAAATAAAACTTTGGGGTACTGGCGGCAGAGGCAGCGGAGGAAGCAGACCCAGACTGCCAAATGTAAGATTAACATAACTGACACTCACTTTCCCTGCGGAGCGGGCCACCTAGCCATATCATTGACACATTGTTGCCCTCTCTGTGATGCCATGTCACATGAATGCTGTGGTGAATGCTGTAGCCAGCAAGTGCAGCTGAGCCAGTCCCAGGCCTGGCCGTGGTGACTAGTCCCACCTGACAGATAATTAAATTATAATGATTTGTAAATGTACTTTACTCAACAAATTCATTTCAACAGGGCAGCAGTGCACTGAGTATGCAGTAAGAGTTTTTCACACACTCTGTGCGGCTGCCAGAGCAGTGCGGGCCATGCTGCTTTGTTCAATTGAGTGCCAATTATAGCAGCACTCAGTCTCCCGCGTGTCAGCTCAGGAGGTGCTGTAAAAGCGTGACTTTGGATTTTAGTGCAGACCACCACACTAAAATACGTTAGTCTAACCCTGATGCGTGGTACATGGCCGGGCTGTCACTCAGGAAGAGTCCAGGTGTTGGTTCAAGTTGGTTGGTGTTTTTGCTGTCCCTTGGGCTTTGAGCAGGAGGCTAGCCAACTTGCCCTTGGAATCACTCTAGAAGTCCTAGATTCAAGATAAAATACAGGTCCCAGGCAGCATGGCAGACCTCTTGAAGCTCAAAGTAGGCTTCAGGCAGCACACCAATCCCTTTTGGTGCAGCAAAGCAGTCTTCTGATGTACACAGCAGGACACAACAGCAGGCAGTCCTCGGCAAGTCCTTCCGCAGACCCAAAAAATAAACTGAAGAGTGGGTCTGACGGTCCTCTTTTAAAGCAGGTTCCCACTTTGTAGTGGGAGACATTTCCAGAGGTTTCCCCTAGCAGAAGGGTCTAGAGTTGACTGCATTCCTGCCCTGGTCCCAGTCTGTGTGCAGGCACAAGACGCTGGCATGAAGTCCTTTGTGTGAGGGCAGAGCACAGGCTTTTGAAGTGCAAGTGGGGCTCTGCCCCCCATCCTTCCTAGGATGTCCCATCCAGGCACACCTAGTCCCTCTACTGTATGGCTGTCTGGGAGGAATATACAAAACTCAACTGCCAACTACACCCAGTCATGTGACTAGGAACAGGAAAATGACGACTTTCTAAAAGTGGCATTTTCAGAATTGTGACTTAAAATCCGACTTTACCAATAACGTTGATTTTAAATTACAATTCCTCAGACACCAAACATGACTTTCCTATATGCTACCAATCATGTTATCACTTATTAAATATAATAAGGTATCTCAATATTCTCCTATGGAAGAGTCAGACCTCACAGTAGTGAAAATCGAATGTGTGAGGACATGTAAAACTTAAAGGTACAGGTCCAACATTTTAATATTAATAAATCCTACACTGTGGCCTATCTAGGGCTTACCTTAACAAAAGGAAGTTTAAGGCTTGGCAAGGGAGTTATTATGCTAAATCGAATTGGTAGCTCAAAACTGTCTTCAGGCTGCAATGGCAGGCCTGGGACATATTTTAAGGGGCTACTTAAGTGGATGATACAATAAGTGCTGCTGTCCCATTAGTACCATTTCATTTACCAAGACCGTGTTTATGGTGTACCAATTTAGTAGGGATATATATGTAAATTAAATATGGCTATCATTGCTATGCCAATTTCACCATGTTGAGGGAGTGAGCACAAGCCCTGTAGCACTAGCTAGTAATGGTGAAGGGCACCGAGTCCTACGGCCAATAAAAACTAATTCAGAAAAATAGGAAGGAAAAATGTTTGGGGTAGACAAGACTAAGGCGGACAGACCTAACATGTACACTATGTTATGAGCTTACTTTAGGCACTGCAGATGCTGGTTGAAGTATCTGTTGTGAAGTGTGCAGTACAAAAGAGTAGAAATTATTTAGTTACTGTAGGTAATAGTTAAGTGGATAAAATTGCCAGATATTGCGCTCCTGGGTCTTGTACTGTAGTGTAGTTCCTATCATCCCAATAGGCTCTGCGCATTGGAATAATACCTACAGCAGTAAAGGCCTAGGCCAGACGTTAACTAGGTCTACTACTGTCGATACTAGACTTAAAGTTTTGGGTTTGCCAGCTTAGCTCAGAGTTCACTAGAAACTTTCTCGAATGTTCAAGGAGGACTTAACTTCCCTGATTAGACAAGAAGGGATTTAGTTTCTGACAACCATAGAACATGACAACTTTGCTCTCCCCTAATCAAGAGTAAATCTCGAGAGTCGTGTGAACAAAAGGCAATTTATTTTACTCAGTCAGTACGTGCATTCTTAGTCTCATCAGAATGTAGAGAAAAGGAAGAGATGGGCGTGTTCAATAAAAAGGTGTTATTTATTGATCAGTCTCTTTTCTCATACAAGAGAAATGGATCGATATTATTGCAATACTTATAGCTAAGTAAAGTGCATACATTAAAAGCAATAGTATAAAATAATACTGTAAAAACATTGATATGGTTTCTAAGCCATATGATGTTTTAAAATGAATAAAATATATTACATACACATATATACATTTGACTAAACGTACTCAACTGGTGTTTCTAAATACGCCTACCCCGTGTACCTGACCTAAGCCTAATACGAGGGCGGGAATAGAAAGTTACAGTTTAAGTTAAGTTTGTTTTTGCCAAGTGAATAACTAAAGAATTCTCTGTGAGGGGTTATTCAGTTCTGTACCTGGAAGTTAGGATGAATGAGGAATGGTATCTCTCTCTCTGGTCTCGATATTCCAGGCTGCCTGCGAGGGCTGCCCAGAAACGCCGGTGCTGGATTCTCGGCAGGAGAAAGCAGCGCGTCTCTCAGCGCGTCAGGAAGGCGGGGCTGCTGCCAGCGGGGTCTGCTCTGCTCTTGGCTTCGGCAAGTATGGCTGCTCCGTCTCGTCACCACGCGTGTGTTTGCATAGGGCAAGATCGGTAATATTTATACCTTTAAGGTGCCGAGATTGACGTAAGGATGGACATAGATACGTCAATAAGGATGTCATACGACTTGCTCGTTAGCACATTCTTTTACTGAAGTTCTCTGTGAAATCAAAACAATGGCCGCAGGGTTTTGCCCAGGTTGTCATAGGTTTGATTTGTTATGAGAACTCCGTATGCCTTATCAGGGGCTGGAGGAATATCGCTTGTCTAATTAGATCGCAAGCGTTATGACCTAATCAGATAACACGTTCCTGTGCCGTAGTGTGACTGCGTCAGATAATGGTATCTGCATCATGGGGGTTTTCTGCCTCATGGGCTGACTGCTAGTTAACTTGTTGGTTTGTTTAACTAGAATAGGGTCAGGAATAGGGGGATCGATTCAGAACCTATAGGAATACATGACAGTACCTTCAATGGAAATTTTTCAAATTACTCTGAAACTGACACTTCTCTGAGCCTTTTGTTGATTGTTGCTGACTTGTGAGAACAGGTGAAGGGTTTACAGGAAAGGGCACCTCAATGTGAGCAGGAGTGATGGATAAATAGAGGATGTACGAGAAATGTGAATGAGGTTTGGGTTTCAGTAGATGGACGATCTGTATTACAAAACTCCATATTGCCCTCCATGGCCCGATATTTCCATGGTGACACTCATATAGGTGGGGATGTGGGAGTCCTTCTCTTTAGTATCTATTGGTTCAATCCTCGGCTTTGAGTCCTAGAGGCAGAACAATGCCATGTCACATGCCAACATTTAATTGCATAGAGGAGAACAGCAGTCCTCACACGTCATATAGTGTTATCAGGTGGTCCCTTCATACACATGCAACTCAACAATGTTGAAATGCTAGTATGTAATCGGCTTCACTATATTTTGGGGGTAGTTTGTCTCTTTTCCAAATGGGTGGAGGCATACCATACCAGGAGAAATGACAATGGGCCCGATTACGATGGCGGTCAGGCGAGCGTTCGATCGCCTTCGCAGCAGGATTGGGACCAACTGATGAGTAGTCAGTGGTCCCACCTGCCAAATTATGATGCAACTGCTGAGTAGGTCTCATGGCTTTTTCCATTGTGGTTTGTGTTGTGGCCCAAAAAGTGTTTAAACATCAATGCACCGTGTGCCAGGAACCACAGGGCATGGATGTTTTGGGGGGCACCACAAATGTCTTCCAGGCCTCATAGAGGAGGCCCACAGGGGCCCTGATAGTGGGCCCCAAGACCCATTTTCAGCTTTTCGACAGCGATTTACTGCCATGGGAAGGATGTTGGAAAGGGACATTGTAATCCCTACAGCAGTGCCTTCACAGGCACCGACCCAATTGAAGGGAATAAGACCCGAACAATGGCTTGACAGGCTCCTTGAGCCCATCGGAAGCGTTGGTCTGTACCTCCAACCGATGCGGTCCGACCGACTGAATCATAATACGATGATCAGACCGTTCTGCTAGATGTCGATCAAACCATCACCTCCGGTCGGTCGGTGGCAGTCCGACCGGCATCCTCATGAGGACCAATATTACGGTGGCCAAACTATTGCCAAGGCAATTGAACCCTTGTGTTGGTTTCCTGATTTATCTGGAATCAGATAATGGAGGTCACTTCAAAAATTAGGTAATTAAACTTTTGTGTGTAGTTTTGCAGAAGGATCAGAAGTTCCACTATAGCTACAGATCTGGGGCTTCAGGTATAACGGAGAAGGTAAATGGAACGCTGAAATCTCATTTCGCCAAATTGTGTGCATCCATGTCTATCAAATGACCAGGCGGCCTTCCATTGGTGCTGATGTGTCTGACAAGTTTCCTAAATCAGAGGACAGGAATGTCCCCTCACAAAATTCTCATGGGCATAGCTGATGTGCATTCTGTCTCTCACTGGGTTGGGTTGCCGTCTCCACTTCCAAGGCAAAAACCGTGCCATGACCTCAGTTCTTGTAATTGGATGCCTATGAGGAAGCATGTGAGGGAGTAGTGCTTGCATCCTTGATTGTGTGGCCCCTATCAAGTTATCCAGGTCATCAACACTGCTGTTAAATGTGGAGGCCTTCCAAACTGGATTCATGTGTAACAATACAAGTTGGAGAAAAAGTAGTGATGGACACTATTGGTTTTCAAGGGTCAAATCTAGTGCAATCTGAGGGTTCAGAAGGGGAAGAAGGAGAGGGTACACTGGTGTCTCAAAGTCAACCTGAGAGAAGAGCAGGGCTTGTGGTGAATGAGCCAAGAATATTTGCAGTGACCTGAGCTGAAGAAGCTGTAAGCGAAGAGTCTGAGCCTAGCGAAGGGACAAATAGTACGATCAGAGGGGAGCCAAGAAATGAAAAGTGACCAAGGAAGGACGATAGATTGAGAGTTTCTGTATCTTAATAGCACATCCCAGAAACCATCAACAAGGACACAAGGACAAGTGAGCAAAATGATTGCGTAGGTGAACAACCAGTAGTCCAACGATCAAAAAGAATGAAGGTGTCTAGTCAATGAGACTTAGCCCCTCAATGGATATACTTTGCTGACAGTGAAACTAATTCAAGAACTTTTGAGACTGAACATGTCTTTGAAGAGCATTCATGATTAAAGCTGCCACACTTTGATTTGTACTGCAATATTGTTTTTGACTGATCTGAAGTCAACTGGCATCTCTGGATGGTTCAACATTTAAATTTAACTTGTAAAGACCTTTAGGGCTGAGGCTCCAATAGAAGAGAAGGGGTGCCATTTTAAAAGAAGATTGACATTAGGGTAGAAATTGACTTTGAAGCAGCTTAAATTGATACTCATTGTGAATAAGTTAACCGTTTTGCTGATTTGCACTAGAAGCAGCAAATAGTAGAAATGTGTTTTGTGTTATTTTTGAGTCTTGCATTTTTCATTCTGATTCACGAAAAACCATGTTGACCTTTAAATAAACCAGAGTGGAACAATAGTGGTCATAGTACCAATCATTTCCGACATTCTAATGTTATGCTAAGTGTGAGTTCTTCTGTACAGCCAGGCATTTCTAAACCTGAACCTACTATTGTCCCTGCAGAAAACCACCCTACTATGCTGATTTAAAATTATTACATAGAGATAGTTCTGAAGAGTATTTTAAACCCAATGTGTTTTCAATCTATTACAAGGATTGCTACGTCAGTACCACCTGCCTAAATCTGTGGCAGAAGGTATGACCTGCCATCACATTACACTCTCTTATGGCATATCTTGTAATATGATTTTAAGTACTCTGAATCATTAGAGTCATTTTGAATATAATTTTTTTGAATTATGATCTTTCTGAGATGCCTCTATAAAAACATTTAGATCCTCACTCTAATGCTAACTACATGGATACTTTGTGGCACTTTTTTAGGTCCCAAGTTAAACCTGGCAATGCCCGAACCCACAGATAAAATGTGACCTGTAAATTGAGGGACTGAAGCAAAGAGTGTGAGGGGAAGGTGGAGGAGCAATATAAAATGCATGGAACGCAGAAAAAAATGAATCTAGCACAGGAGCAAGAAGAATTTTTGGATTGGAGTGAATGCCGGCATTGATTTCAAATTTTAGGATATACTGATTAGATATTTGCAGGAAGTACCCATCATTCCTAGAGTTTACTATGAGTATGGAAAGAATGCATATTAAAAGCATCCAGCTAAATTGGTTGGGAGTTATTTAGCTTTGTTTAGTGTTTCCAAAAATGTACAATGTTGATAAATTAGGTGATCGGGAACTGGGCTTCCTGGGAGGGCTAAGCGTAGTGTTTCACAAATAGTAGGGGCTATGATTCCCTCTGTAGGAGTGGTTTTGAATGTTCTGAAGATTAGAAAATTGCTCACTTTGGTAGATAAGCTTATAACTGGTACCCTTGGTGCTCTTTTAGCCATTAATACAGAATTTGTTGTTATTAGAGCTATGGTTTTGCTCAGTAGGCTTATTTTAGATAGTTTGCTTGCAAAAGAAGGCAGGGTTTTAAAATAATACAACGCTCAAACAATACTGCACGTATCGGCTAGAATAAAGGAGGAAAACCAACATGTCTGTGAAGAATTTAACAAGCCTGTCGAAAGAACTGAGGGTGTTGGAAGAGACAGGTGCCTGTTAGGCAATTGGAAAGGGATTTTATTCTGTTGGCAAATGGCTTGGTGGAATTTGGAGTGGTCTTTTAGGCACTATAGTCAGACCCTTATTGCTTATTGGCATTTGTGTGATCTGTTTAGTTTTGATGGTTAAGGGATTTAAGCTGATGAAAGGGGTGAAAGGTTTAGACAAGAAAAGAGGAGGGAAATAAAATGTGGAGAAATTGCACTGGAAGAGAGGCAGTGCTGTGTTTATGGTGATTTGCAGAAGTTAGAGGAATCTAGACATAAGCAACAGCAGTCAACATCTGGTTTTTGAATTTTCATATAGAGCAATGGGAAATGTTTTATGTGCTGACTCTGTGAGCCATTGGGCGGGGGAGTTGGTGGCACACGGTCACTTTTTTCATTTTGCATTTTAAAGACATCCTAATATTTACCACGTATAATCACCACTTGCATATCTACACCCATAATTTTATATATAGATCGCTTATAATGAGAAATTTTACATTAATAGCTAATTATCGTTCGAGTTCAAGCATTAACTTAACAGGAATTGCTGTAGGCCTCCGATGACCGACTACATTTTAACAAAATGTTGTATTATTGTCTGTTGTTTCTTGTTCTAGGCACTGAGAGCTGTTGTGGTCTTTTTAATTTTACTATTTTACTAAGAATTCAGTGTGAAGGTCATTACTGTTGCAGCTTAATAAGTTTGATGGTGATGCCCAGCACATGTAAAAGAAGGGAGACAAAGGAGAGAAAAACTCCTTGTGTAATAAACATGAAGGCAGCAGAGATGGAAAATTCTGCATTCTTTTAACTATGAGAAGCGTGCCAACACCAGGCACATGTAGAATGTTAGTTTTGATTGGTTTCCGCCTTTGTGAGAACTGTAGGAGTTGTTTCTTTCTCTGAATGTTCTGTTTTAATTGCATGCTTTAAGTATTTGACAGTTAGACCCTTCCTGTCCCCCTTGGAGGAAGGTATTCCTTTCAAACTCTAACAAGCATTGGCATATCCAATAGGTCTCGCCTTTGGGGCCTTATAAGTGTTTAACCATGCAACTGTTAATGTTGTTGCACCAAGGATATTGAGCTGAATAACTAAATATTTATAAGGTCCCAAAAGCGAGAACTTTTGACTATGCCAATGCTTGTGTAGGACTTGTGCCCTGGTAGTTGGTGGTTAAGCAATCTGCAAGTAGCAAGAAAAAACAGTGTAATCTATGTACAAACTGGAATGAGCTAAGATATTTTAGTCAAAAATAAAACCAATGGCAGCCTGTTTAAGTTCTGAACTCACTCTTTGGGAGAGGAGCGGCGACTACAATTTGAAGTTTAGCCCATACAACTATGAGAAACCAAAACATGTGCTGGAACTGTTCGTGTGGGGGAGGGGCTGTTTTATTTAGTATGAACCATAGCAACAGGTCAAACAAGCGCTCACCAACATGTTACTTTTTACCCATCAACAAACAGCCTCTTTAAAAAGTTAGAAGCGTGGTCTCAATCACCTGAATACGTAGTAGTGAAGGACAGCTGCATGTGCGTCACAAAGGCCTAATGTGAAATGGCTGTTTAGCAGCTGCTGTGCTGTATATCAGAAAATCAGTGTAAAGCTATCTCTAACTAACGTGTGGCAAATGCCACTGCTTCTATTTTAAGTCTACAACACCCTCGTACCTTTCTTGAACAAGCCTGAGGGCACACCCCAATAGCTGTTACAATGGATAAAACAAATGGCTAGGAAAACACCACATGCCTAAAAGCCTCCCAACCCCAGATAGGCTCTATCTGTAGTCCCAACACACAGCGACACCAACAGCCCCACAAGGTATTCCTTTAAAGGCATATCTTTCGATCGACTTGGCTCACACTTCCTTTCCTGCACTATATTCAGGGGCATAATGCAGGCCCAGCAGCCAAGGCGAATGGGTGGGGTGGGGGGAGCATACTGCCCTAGGCCAATGAGTATCTATCTGGGAGGTATGGAGACTGAGAGGCCCCTCTTCACTTTCTGCACGGGGCCACGCCCGTTAATCCTCTGTCTCTGATGTTGGATAGCAAAAAGGAGCAGCCCGTTTAAGCGTGTGACTGTCACAGCAACAACTCAGCTAAAACACATTCATGTTTGGAAGACTCATTTAGAAGCTCACATGCTACAGCTGCAGTCCGTAGAGCACCAAATAAAAGTGAACTCCATTTCGAAGTTAAGGTGGAAGTTAGCCTTCCTCTGAGGAGGCGCCTCAGGCCTGCCTGCGACTGGCATCCCTGTGACGAATGGAGCGTCATTCTGCCTTTGGAACTCTGCTCGGCCGAGACGCTTGTTGAAAATGACCGTGATTTAGGAAGACTGCATATTGCCTATTTTCTCACAGGCACATTAACTAGGGAAGCACCGTTCAAAGTACAGCTCATAGAAAAAACCTTCAACTGCAATGTAGGTGAGCCCCTGCAAAAGTGTTAAATGAGCAACCATATATTCTAACAAGCATTGGCCGCGCGGCGGTAAAAGTAACGTCGCGCGGCCTCGAAATGAAATTTAAAAAGAATGCGAGTGGTGATGCGAGTTGTGCGCACGCCCGTGCGCGACAGGACCAAGTGCTGTGCACGTCACACGCGCTTGTGCGTGTAATAGCAAGCTGGTGGCCAGCCTAGGTAGCACTTTTAAACCACCTACAAAATTTCTCGTAAGACAGCGCATGCGCTGACTCTAGCGAGACCTAAAAATGCCATGTTCCTTTTGCTTTTGCTTCTAGAGATAGCTTCTTGTGGGTGTGCATTATTCCTTGTCCTGATTAGAACCTTCATGTTTTTTTCAATTGATCATTTATATTTGCTGACGTCTGCTGCTAATGATTTACCCAGCTTCTCTAGTCTTGGAAGACCTAGCCTCTTTACTGACCCAACCTCCATTAAGGAGTATAAGAGGTGGCTGAAGGAACATTTTCTGTTGAGATGGTCCATGAACAAGGAGTTGGCTTTATTCACTTTGGATTCCTTTAGATATTATGTAGGAATCCAAACGTGCCCTGGAATCAAACCATTTGTAGAATGGGTTAACAACCCTTGGGAGAGATCACTCCTCACCAGATTTCGCTTGGGTCCCATTAGATTGAAACTGTGTTTTCATCATCAAAAACATCTTAATTCGCTTCATAGAATCATAAAAGAACAAACAATATCATTTCAAGCTAATACATTAATCCTCTAATAAATGCCTTGCAAGATTTATAGAACCATGTGTGCAATTATGCAGTTCTTGGCTAAAGTTCAAAGTGTGCAAGACGTATTCATCAAATTCAGGATACAGTACACAGTTGGAATGATAAAGTGTGTTTTCCCTTTGGTCAGTATGATGTTTCCACTATCTGTTATTGGCCTTGCGATGAATCCTCTGACCAAACCCTGTTGCATTTTCTGTTTTTAGGTCTCGGCTAGCGTAGGCTGCGCATGCGCAGTCTCGCTGGCGGGATCTTATTTCTCAGAGTAGCGAGGCTTAAACCCGCCCCTCTTCCTCTTCTCCATTGGCTATTGGAGAAGAGGTCACTGTGACGATCTCTTTTCGCTGTAAGCCCCGTCCTTCTAAAGAAAAACACGCCCCCCAATCCGAAAAGGACAGGGCTTACAGACTCCTGCTGCCCGTGTCTTTGTTTTACCGTTGTGCGGTGCTCACTGTAGTTAAAATGAAAAACAGCACAGGAACTGCAAAGTTGCAGTTGACATCTCCCTGGAAGTGTGCGGGAGATGCGATCATTGCTGCCACAGTGGGAGAGGAGTGGGTGGAGTGACGCGCGCTCCAGTGACTCGTGCAGCGATCACCCCCGCAGGAGCAGCACTTTCCCTATGACCCGCTCTCTCCCTCCCGCTCCATGGCAGCCCATCTCCCTCCCTCCCTCTCCCGCTCCTCAGGCCGGCCGCCATGTTACTGGGGAGATTGTAACTGCAGCTCCGAGGGGGACCTGCTGTCGCTGTCCTTCCTGCGGAGCTGGGAGCGCACCACGCACCGGAGAGGGGAGTGACAGGAGGCGGGCAGGAAGGTGCAGCAGCCCTGGGAGCAGCGAGTGCAGCGCCCGTCCCTCTGCCCTGCAGGGCCCGAGCCGGCGCAGAGTCTCTCCTGATCGCTGGCGCCTGGGGCAGGCACAGTTTGTCACTGTTTGTGTGGATTGTTGTTTGGCTTCTTGGCGCTGGCCGGGCGGCGCTGCCAGGGAAGGCTGTGCTGAGATTTCCCCGGGCTGCCGCTGAACTGGATCCGATGAGCTGACTGCCCCGTCCACCCGCGCAGCGCCTTCCTGCGCCCCGGGTGCTGGCTCGGCCGAGCTTTTCCTTTTCATTTCCTGGATTGCGAGCGCTGTGATTGCCCTGCACGCAGGATCCCGGGGAGGAGGAAATTATGTGACCCCCGGCCCGCAGCTTGGATAACGCAGGTAAGCTCTCCCTCCACCCCGTGCCCCCTTGTTGAGTGCTCGCTTTTCTTGCCTCTGTTCCCTCGTGATTGTTTTTCTGGCCTCTGTTCCCTCATTGTGATTGTTTTTCTGCCCTCTGTTCCCTCGTTGTGATTCTGCCCTCTGTTCCCTCGTTGTGATTCGGCCCTCTGTTCCCTCGTTGTGATTGTTTTTCTGCCCTCTGTTCCCTCGTTGTGATTCTGCCCTCTGTTCCCTCATTGTGATTGGTTTTCTGCCCTCTGTTCCCTCGTTGTGATTGTGATTCTGCCCTCTGTTCCCTCATTGTGATTTTGCCCTCTGTTCCCTCGTTGTGATTCTGCACTCTGTTCCCTCGTTGTGATTGTTTTATTGCCCCCTGTTCCCTCGTTGTGAATCGGCCCTCTGTTCACTCGTTGTGATTGTTTTTCTGCCCTTTGTTCCCTCGTTGTGATTCTGCCCTCTGTTCCCTCATTGTGATTCTGCCCTCTGTTCCCTCGTTGTGATTCTGCCCTCTGTTCCCTCGTTGTGATTGTTTTTCTGCCCTCTGTTCCCTCGTTGTGATTGTTTTTCTGCCTTCTGTTCCCTGTGTGTGGCCCTGTGTGTGTGTGTGTGTCTGTTTGTGTGTGGCTGTGTGTGTGTGTGTGGCTCTGTGTGTGTGTGTGGCTCTGTGTGTGTGTGGCTGTGTGTGTGTGTGTGTGTGTGTGTGTGTGTGTGGCTCTGTGTGTGTGTGTGTTGGGCTCTGTGTGTGTGTGTGTGTGTTGGGCTCTTTGTGTGTGTTGGGCTCTGTGTGAGTGTTGGGCTCTGTGTGCGTGTTGGGATCTGTGTGTGTTTTGGGTTCTGTGTGTGTGTTGGGCTGTGTGTGTGTTGGGCCTTGTGTGTGTTGGGCTCTGTCTGTCTGTGTGTGTGGCTCTGTCTGTCTGTGTGTTTGGCTCTGTCTGTCTGTGTGTTTGGCTCTGTCTGTCTGTGTGTGTGGCTCTGTCTGTCTGTGTGCGTGGCTCTGTCTGTCTGTGTGTGTGGCTCTGTCTGTGTGTGTGGCTCTGTCTGTCTGGGTGTGTGGCTCTGTCTGTCTCTCTGTGTGGCTCTGTCTGTCTGTCTGTGTGTGTGGCTCTATCTGTCTGTCTGTGTGGCTCTGTCTGTCTGTGTGTGTGGCTCAGTGTGTGTGTGGCTCTGTGTGTGTGTGTGTGTGTGGCTCTGTGTGTGTGCGTGTGTGTGGCTCAGTGTGTGTGTGTGGCTCTGTCTGTCTGTCTGTGTGGTTCTGTCTGTCTGTGTGTGTGGCTCTGTCTGTGTATGTGGCTCTGTGTGTGTGTGTGTGTGTGTGTGTGTGGCTCTGTGTGTGTGTGGCTCTGTGTGTGTGTGTGGCTCTGTCTGTGTGTGTGTGGCTCTGTGTGTGTGTGTGGCTCTGTTTGTGTGTGTGTGTGTGTGTGGCTCTGTGTGTATGGCTCTGTGTGTGTGTGTGTGGCTCTGTGTGTGTGGCTCTGTG
This sequence comes from Lissotriton helveticus, assembly GCF_964261635.1. Taxonomy (NCBI): domain Eukaryota; kingdom Metazoa; phylum Chordata; class Amphibia; order Caudata; family Salamandridae; genus Lissotriton; species Lissotriton helveticus. The sequence continues at coordinate 610,431,011 of NC_136071.1, read as the reverse complement.
TGGGTAGCTCTTTTTGTAGGTGGCTCTATACGTGGGTGGCTCTGTCTGTGTGTGGGTGGCTCTGTGTGTGTGTAGGTGGCTCTGTGTGTGTCTGGGTGGCTCTATGTGAATGACTCTGTGTGGGTGGCTTTGTGTGTGTGGCTTTGTGTGTGGGTGCAAATGCAATAGGTCTTCCATTTGCGAGCGATTAAGCTGTTGGCATTGTAAATGACAATGCCATTTATTTATATGTTTTAAAAACAAAAACATAAATAAAAATAATGTCATGAGCAATGCCAATAGCTCTAACTTTAACAATGCGGAGACCATTACATTGTAAATGCTTGTTCTGTAGGTCTTATAGTAATTTGTCTATGGCTAGCTTAACCAGCGGTTCAGAAAACGAAGATTAAAAACTGTAGAGACAAGTTCTTTTTTACCCACAGTCATTGTGTTTTCAGAAAATATGCTTTAGAATGGGTCTATTCCTAAAATCAGTTGACAAACTACGTAATCCTCTGATGTTTTAAATGAGTTTTTAGCAAATTTTAGCATTTTATACTTTTAGGAGATGAATTATGTGTTTTATTTGTGAATGGTAGTTTTTAACCTCATCGTTACTGTATTATGTTGTTATCTTTGGGTACTTTTATGGCCATTTTTGGTCGAAATAAAGATGATGATGATGATGGTGATGATGTACCCAACTTTGTCAGAAACTCTTGCCTAATATTGGGAGTCTAAGGTAACAGAAACGATATGCTTAGCCTCTTTTAGCTTTAAATAACTTGACTTAGCATTTGCCTTTTGACTTACCTGGGTTATATTCACATATGCTGAATTCAGGTGACTATCGATTTATGACTAATTGATTTGATTGAGATCATAATTTTACTAATGTGCTAATAAACCTTCATGGTTTTAAATTTTACACCTCTCTGTCGTTACTGTGGAACAAAATATGCTTTTCTGTTATTGATATTTACTTACACATCACGTTTTGATCTTAAGTTCAACAAAAAGGTCCATCCAAGTAGGTATAGCAGGATCTAGACTTTACACCGAAGTTGCAAAGGGCAAGCACCATCCTCTCTGTGCGCTATCAAGAATGCACACTTTTTTCCCATGTCTTCTGTGGGAAAATCTTTTGCCCTGATGAGAAAGCCTTTCACAAACACCTGCAGCAAATCTGGAGTGAACAGTTTCACTCCCTGCCCTGGAGAGGAAGTTACACTAGCAAGAATGAGGGTGGCCATTTATGGCCATTTTAAAGGTCGAATTGGAAAGGAGAAGGGTTTATGAATGCTTATGAACAGCTTTGTGTTTTGGTGTTCCTCAACTTCCAAGCCAACCCACCTCTTGAATGTGATTTGCGAAGGCTTATGCTAGCCAAATCCCTTCGTGAAAACCTGAGAGACAAAAATAAATAAAAAAAGGTCATAAATGTAAATTTACAAATACATTTACCTTTTTTAAGAGGGCCATATGTGTTTGTTTTTTATCTCGCACTGGTTAAGGAAGTGCCTTCACTGCATCCTGGAATTTGTTTTACTCTGGACTCCTGTTCATCTGCAGTGACCAGAAGCTGAGCTGACCTAGGAGTGTTCTTTGTGTATGTATTGATGGGTAACCATCTGAATTCTTATCTTGTACCAGCCTGCATGCTATGAGGTTCCTTTATTTCAGATAGGGTGCTATACTACAGCTTGCGATGGTGGATCCATGGCAACTCCTTAGTGCGGTTATTAAAGTCTTCCAGATTATCGAACAAATGATGGTGAAAGATCAATCTTCACTTCACATAAGAAAAAGTGTTATTGTCATATATAGAAAGTCATATATAGATTTGTGTAAGTGCCCCCTAGTGAGCTGACGAGCTTGTGGGTATGACCCACAGGTTCTACAGAGAACATTATCTCAGTATAGTAAGCTTTCTCGATTGATGAGTGTGGCATTAGACATGCAGGCACCACCACGCTAGCAGTCAGGTACACTCCCAAGAGAAATTTTATGAATATGACACACTGATGATGAGCTGGGTACAGCTCCTGAAACGCCCAGAGCGTGCCGTCTCCAAGTCAATTGATGCTTCTTTATATCTCCAGTTCTGCCAGGTTCTAGCACTTTGATTTGTAAATTTTGCAGTGACTAAATTAGGCCAGTTGAATATTTTAGCTTCTAATTTACACATCAGTACCTGGTGAAACTTATCACAAGTCCACCATTTCCACATCTCTAGAGGCTCTTCAATGTTCAAAAGCTCCAGCCATCTAAACACACTGAAATTCAAGATCAGGCAAGCGTAGTCTTAGTCTTTCACTGAAGTCACAGCGGCTATGCATTGAAACTAACAAAACAACCTCACTCACTGTCTTTCACAAAAACTGAAAGCAAAATACTTGGGTGCAAGGTGGCCCAGTAAGGGAAATGCTCGCTGATGACATCTGATTTAACCAGCAAGGCCAGTTAAGCCTGCCATCCTTTCAAGAACAGTAAAGTGGGTACCATTAAAATAGGTGAAAATAAGTCATATTATTTCCAGCATGTAGTTGTGGCATAAGTGAAGTATTAGCACTATCCCCTGGGCCTTTCCACTACTGACCCTAGAGGGACCCCAGTCCTTCTATCAAATCAGATTATTAGTCAGGCCCTGAAGACAGTAAGTTTGGTCCATACTATTCGCACTGGGTCATACAACATGAAAGCTCAGAATTTATTGCCACAGGACTGATATCCGTTTCCTGGGGTGAGGTAACAGTTTGATGTAATGAAGGATTGCCACAGTTTGGAAGATCAAGTTTCCTGTAATTTGAATACATTTCTGATGTCAGATTGTAACTATGATGTCACACTGATGTTAATTGCTGAAGGTACGTCACAATCTTCTTATCATTTTGATGTACGATGCACATGTCTGATGTCACAATGTGATGTCAGTTTCCTATAGTGTTCTCACAGTGTGTCAACTTCTTGAACTATTGTCATAGTCTCACCTCAAGATCATAGCATTATTACACAGTCTCCCACGTTTCTGAGTGATGTTGCAAAGTGAAGAAAGGTTTTTGAGGTGATGTCACAATCTGATGTTGCATTTTCAGCATGATAATTCCTAAAGTGACGTCACAGTCTGAGGCTTTGTTTTGGGAGTGGTGTTCCAGTATGATGACTGGTATCGGAAGTGGTGTCAAAGTCTGCATTTTTTGTTTCTGGTGTGATACAAACGCGGATATTTCCTACCTGACCACAGTCTGACACGAGTATTCAATAGAGATGTCAGTATCTGTTGGGTATCTGTTATGAGGTCAAAGTTGAATGCCAGTTTCTTGTAGTGATGTTGCAAAATGATGTCAAGTTACCGGTGCATTGTCAGAGCCTGAGATACGGTTTCTGTAGTAATGGCAGTCTGGCATCTGGTTCATTATGTGATGGTACAGTTTGACATCAGCTTTATGAAGTGATGTCACAGTCTGACATTAAATTCTTAACGTGATGTCAAAGTCTGTGAGATTCCTGACATGAGAGCAAAGTCTGATATCGGTATCTTGTAGTGATGTGAGAGTATGATGTAAGGTTGCTGGTATAATTGGTATATAGGTATATAGTGCATGGTATAGTTCATGATGTCATTCTACAGTTTGACGCCAGTTTTTTGGTGTGATGTCACAGTTTGTATCTGTTGCAAAAACAAGCTATGCGACATTTGTGCCAATCTTACATTATTAAGAAGCTATCATGGAAACGACCTTAGGGCTATTGGTATTAATGTGAACCTCTGAACCTTAGTCAATTTCAGATCCTCAAGTTTGACTCCGTTAACCTGATTTACATTTCATTTCTTGTGTATCATATAATTTTTTATATTTTATTTGTACAGATATCGTTTTTCTTATCAGCTCTGCGACCCATATTTATGCACCAGTGAGAGAATTATTTTCGTACATATTGTGAAATCATTATTGAGTAAGTAAAGACAATGTTACTGATATTCTAAGGGCCTCTTAATGTCGTTTATTTTGTCCATCTAGGCCTCCTTAGTATTCTTATTTACTCTTTCTAACCCTCTCTCTTCTTTTGAAACAGTGGTTGGTATTCCAACCTAACTCATTTTGTCCAGCCTATTGGCTAGCTATTTCCTTTGACTACATGAGCACAGAAATTACCTCTAAATCTATCCTTATTTGTTGGGATTTGCAAACTTGTCTCTCTGGGGGACCTACGAATACATTACATGCGTTGTTTGCACAGTGTATAATTGTCTGCAGGTTTTGCTGTTTTTAACTAACCAATTGATATGTTCATATTTGTTGTTTAATTATTATTGATTTAGCTTTTATATCAGATATTTTGTTCTTTAGTTTCATTGAAAATTTATATGTATATTTTTTATATTTAGGTAATAGAGTTTGTCCATGAAGAAGGCGCTGGTTCGCCGAAATGCGCGTCGACAAATTAACTCTTCTCTTTTATTATATTTCGTGTAATAATATGACATATATACCTATTCTATTCTGTATTTTCAGTGTATTTACATGTTTTTAATTGATTGTGAAATTAAAAGAACTGTTTTAATTAAATATTTTACATGGTTGGACAATTGAATACTGTGTTTGTTCACTTGCCTTTGGTCCCCTATCTTTCTATTATTGAATAGACAAGTATTTACAAACTGCCTAGGTTGTTATTTTTTCAAATGTTTGTTTCCCTGACCTAGGAGTTTATCCATCCATTGTCCAGGGGGTCCTTGTTCTACACGTGATTGTTACCCACAGCCTGTCTGTGTAGGGCTTTTCTCTTTTTGCATTAATTGCTTGTTTCATCATTGTAATTTCTGTGCTCAGTATCTTGTCAGGACACAAGCTTGGTCTAACACCTCCTCTTTCTCCTTTACTTTTATCTATTTTTGATTAATATGGCCCAATTGAAAACCTTTGGGTTTTCTGATGAAGAATTTGCCTTATTAGTAGGTACTTCCAACGTGTTTGGCAATGCTTCAAATGACACCAGTCGTAGCCAAGACGCCCTAAATAAATTAATAGATTTAAAGAAAAAACTAAGGAGAATGGAAGCACACGGAGAATTCATGCTAGCTTACCTGAGATCAGGCGTTATTCCGATTGGTCTTCGGGTACGTAACATCCCAGGGCTTTTTGTGCATCACCGTGCCTTTGGGGCCCATCGGGAGACGGGGAGGGGAAGAACCGACCGGACACAGATGTAAGGTGTGATAAAGGCCGCTTTTATTGGAAAACAGGTGCATCCTGAAAACATACCCCAACCTTGGCCTTTGCCGTACAAAACTAGTCCTAACTAATTATACATCTACCTGAACAATCCCCCCACCCCCACCCCTAAACAGTTCCCCGACAACATCATACACAACCTTATCAATTACCCAAACGCCTGCCTCAACTGTTTTACATCTGCCAAATGTACACTCCCTCCCCTTCAACCAGTAAAGCTCCTTCCTCCTATCCTACCCCCCCCCCATTAAAACTAGGGAAAAGCGCCATCCTACATAAAAGTCTCCAGCACCTGCTCCCAGCGACAACATTTTTTGTAACCCTAACACAGAAAGCACCTGTGACCAACAAAAACCCCTTAATTTCCCAACCCTGAAGTGAAGAAAAGAACCCCCCCCCACTTAAGGGAGGGCGGGTGGGACAAAATTTAACAAGAGCCCCCGGCTGCTGGGTCACTGTCCCATGAAATGGTGCACACTGCACAGTGACCCAAAATGGCCGCTTATGAACCCTCCCAGCCCAAAAGGAGCCCAAAAACCGCCGACCAGCCCAACCAGCCCAAAAATCCCTTCCTGTGTCCTCAAAAATTCCTCCCCTCCCCTTCCTCCCGGTGCCCCAAAATCCCCGGGGGGGCGAGCCTCCCTCCGGTCGGCCACCCCCCGCAAAGCCCAATTGGGACCCATCGGGAGACGGGGAGGGGAAGAGCCGACCGGACACAGATGTAAGGTGTGATAAAGGCCGCTTTTATTGGAAAACAGGTGCATCCTGAAAACATACCCCAACCTTGGCCTTTGCCGTACAAAACTAGTCCTAACTAATTATACATCTACCTGAACAATCCCCCCACCCCCACCCCTAAACAGTTCCCCGACAACATCATACACAACCTTATCAATTACCCAAACGCCTGCCTCAACTGTTTTACATCTGCCAAATGTACACTCCCTCCCCTTCAACCAGTAAAGCTCCTTCCTCCTATCCTACCCCCCCATTAAAACTAGGGAAAAGCGCCACTCGAAAGCCCCATTCCGCTTTCGACCCCCCCCTTAGGACCCCTGCACCTTCGGATACCTTTGCACCCCTATTGCCCGGTCCAACGCCTCCTTCAGCTTCACAATATACAGCTCCATCCCATATCTGGACAAATGCACCCCATCCTCCATGAAAAAGTAAACCGCCCCATGCCTCAGTTCCGGGTGCTCCATTCTACCCACCCCTTCCTTCTCACAAAAGGCCCTCATCTCCCTGTTAATCTTCCTCCTGGTCCTGTCAATAGCCCCTGGTCTCTCCGCCCCCCTCCAACATCTCCTGGGTATAAATTCCGACCATATAATGTAACACCCTGCCCACTGCCTCTTGATCTCCAGTATATCCCTCCTCATCTGTTTCACCAGTGCCAGCCCCTTACACTGAACCAGGTCGTTTTCCCCCAGGTGAACCACCAAAACATCCGGGCACACCCCTCCCCGCACAACGTTATTCAAAACCGGCACCAACTCGTGCAAACGCATGCCCCCTTTTCCCCTCCAATGACACCTAAACAAATGCTCATCCAATTCAAGGTTAAGGTTCCTGTATTTTCCCCACTCCGCCTTCTCCGCTCTTTTTACAAAAGAATGTCCCACCACGTATATAGACACTGCTGCCGCTGTAGGCCCCGCCACCGCACCTGCAAAGAGACATATGTCAGCAGCAAATCCAAAATCCAGCTTATTCCACCTCTACCCCTCGCAACCTGACATACGTCTTATAACAGTCTGATTTCCAGCGCCCCAGCTGTTTAATTTTGTCCTTCCCCCAACCCCTTCGACGCCGCCCCGATGCGAAACGAATGCGTCCCGAACTCTTTAGGATCCTCACCCATAGACCGCAGGGCGTGCCGCAGGACCCATAACAACTGAGCAGCCGTCACTCGTCCCGCCTCTCTCCTGCCAAACACCTCCGCCCCAACTTGCACCCCACCGTCCGCCAGCCGTCTCCCCCACGCCACCGGACACACCGCCTCCGTTCCCCCAGGACCCAGCAACACCCAGGTACCCTTCCCTCGCTGATCAGTCTTGGAACGTTGAAGCCGCACTGCGACCTCCCTGCCGCGGAACTCCACTTCCCCCCACGTCAGCCCCGCACGCCCCTTCAAACCCACCAACTCCGACACCCGAAAGGCCCCGAAATACATCCATGACATCAATGTGGAAAACCACACCGTCTCCTCCCGATCTCTGCACATCACCGGCAAACAGCCCACCAGTCCTGCCAACATCGCCTCCGTAATTGGCCGTCTCCTCCGCACCCGAGCCCCTCTCTCTCTCTCCCAACCCTCCAAAAGACGCCCTCCCAACTCTCCCGCGGAAGGGGCATAACCCCACCAAAGCTTGCCCATGAACGCCAAACCTGCCAGTTTCCCCGCAATAGTCACTCTCGCCAAACCTTTGTCCATTAACCCCAGCATGAATTGCACCACCTGCTCTTCCCGACGCCACTTGTCCCGCTGCCTTACCGCTCCAAAACGCAGAAACTCCAGCCAGGCCTGCTCGTAACTCCTCCACGTGGACGCTGCCATGGACGACCTCACCAATTGAACGACCCGCGCTCTCCCACCAACCACATCTCGTCCGGCACCCTCGTCTTGACCGCCGCCGCCTCCGTGGCTAGCCCATGGAACCTCTGCCACTGTGAACGAGACAAAGCATCCGCAATGTCATCGTCCACTCCCGGCACATGCTGTGCCCGAAACAAGATATTATGTTCCAAGCACCTCAACACGAACACGCGCATCAACTTTAGCACTTGGGGCTCCCTCGCAGACTGCCGGTTCACCACCTGCACCACCGACATATTGTCCACCTTGAACAACACGCGCTTGTGTGCCAACTCACGCGCCCACACTGTCCCAGCCACCACCAGCGGGAACAATTCCAAGAAAGCAATGCTCCTACCCCCCGCCTGCCACTGCTCCGGCCATTGTTCCGCGCACCACCGGCCCTCCCAGTAGAGCCCGAAACCTCCAACTCCCGCCGCATCCGATGACATCGTCACATCCCACTCCCACTCCTCCGGGGGCGCCATGGGAACACCGTTGAATCGCTCCAAAAACGCCAACCACATGCTCAGATCCTCTCTCGCGCCCGCCGATAGCCGTACGTGATGATGCGGCATCGACAAACCTGACAAGGCCAATCCCAACCGCCGACAAAAGGTCCGCCCCGCTCGCACGACGCGGCACGCGAAGTTCAAATGCCCCAGCAACACCTGTACCTCTCGCACCAACACCTTCCGTTTTGCCAACATGCCCCTCACCAACTACACCATCCCTGCCCGCTTGTCCTCCGGTAGGCGTGCTTCCATGGCCGCTGAGTCGAGCTCTATCCCGAGGAACGACAGCACCGTGCTGGGCCCCTGCGTCTTCTCTGGCGCCAAAGGAACTCCCAGGTAACCCATCAGGTCCGTAAAACTGCTCAGCTGCTGCTGGCAGTCCGTCGAACCGGGTCGGGCCACCAGGAAGAAGTCGTCCAGGTAATGCGTGATCGCCTCAGAGCCTGTGCGCCAGGAAAAAGCCCCTGCAAAAAAGAGCTGAAACGCTCGAACAAGGCACACGACACAGAGCACCCCATTGGAAGCGCTCTGTAACCGCGGGACCAGAAAAGGGCAGGAGACGTGTTTTTGTGACTCTGGTTTTTAATTGGTCATACAATGCATCGGTACAGGTTTTGCGTACGGTGGTCCTTCGTGGTGATCGGCTTCTCTCTTTGCGAGGCTTTCTACGAACTCCCTCTTCCCTCCTCCGAATCGGGCTCCGTCGTCCAGGGGGCTCTGGAGGCTCCGTGCTCAGTGAGCCGTACCCCTCCTGGCGTACGGCTGGGCGGCGCGTGTTGTTGGCCTCCAGGCGTTCCCGGTTCTTCCTCCGCTTTCTCGGCGTCTCCTCTCTCCGACAAGGCGCGGTCCGAGCTGCTCTCGGTGATCAGCTCCCAGGTCCACTCCCGATCCGTCTGCTCTCCTTCAGTGCGATGGGTCTCGCCGATCCACCTGCTACCGCCGCTCTGCTTGTCCTCGCTCTCTCCGCTTCCTCCTCTCCTCCGCTCCTCTTCTCTGCTCTCCCGTCCTTCTTCTCTCCGCTCCTCCTCGCTGCTTCCCGCCACTCCGCTCCTCTCCACTCTGACCGCTCCTCCGGTGTATAGACACACCTGGTGCTGGGCGTTCTCCTTCTTTATACACCTGCGGGGCTCCTCCTCTTCCACACCTCCGGACTGGTTAAAGGGCCAGACGTCTTCTTCATCGCAACTGTAGGTGTCGGGGCTGGTCCAATCTGAATACTGCGTGGGCTGTGGAAAGAAGAGGGGGGGGTCACATTTGATCAGTTCGCGCCCTATGGCGGGGCGCGCAAGGGGGACCCCGTTACACGCTCTATCGACAAAAATGAGCCCATCCAGCTGGATCCCCAGCAAATGATGATCAGCTGGGTGAACCGGTAGTAACCGAAATGCCGATTTCACATCGCATTTTGCCATGAGCGCCCCCCGACCAGCCGTCGTCACCAACTTCCTCGCGACGTCCACGGACGAGTAGGACACCGATGCCAAATCCGCCGATATAAAGTCGTTCACCGATGCGCCCTCCGGCCATGAAAGATGTTGAATCAGGCGGAATTGACCGTGCTCTTTCTTTGGGACCACTCAATGGGGGAAATGATCAAATCCTTCAACGGCACTACCTCGAAAGGTCCCACCATCCTCCCCTCTTTCACTTCCTTGAAGAGCTTCTCCCGGACGATCCCCTTGTGTGCGTTCACGGACTTCAGGTTCTCCGCCCATCGAGCGATCCGCGGACCCTCGTACCCCAACCGGAAACCCTCCCTGAAACCCCGACGCAGCACCGTCGCATCGTCCGCCCGCGGATACGCCTCCAAGAAAGGTTCCATCCGATCCAGCCTAACCGGTGTATGAGCCTTTTCCCATGGTACTCGCTCCCCCCGTCCCCCTCCCCTCCCCCTGCCGGGCACGGGAGCCGGGTATTGACCCTGCGTGGGGCCTCCCCAAAGCCCCCAGCAACGTGCCTCTGGGTGGCGTTTTCCACAAAAGGAGCACTCATGCCTAAATTTGCACGTCTGCCGGAGGCAGGAACCCCTGTTAAAATCCCAGCAGGTCCCAACGCTTTGGCTGCTCCCGGCTCCCCCCGACCCCACCCCCCCACGGGTGGGGCGGGCCGAAAAGGGGGGGGGAGCCAATGGCAAACCACTGGCCGTGTAGATAGTGCGGCCAAATTTTGCCCCACTCATCGTTTGTTGGTACAGGTCCGCGTCCAACTCCCCCCACTGAGCCTCTGGGTCCGACGCCATGCGCGCCCGGAACTCCTCGTCGTAATGCGACCACACATTGCCCCCGTAGGTCACTTGCGCCCGCCGCACCACGTCCATGTATTTGAACAGCGCGACTGCCCTGTCAGGGTACTTCTCACAGTACACGCTCGCATATATCAAGAAAGCCGCCGACCAATTCTCAATAGTAACCGGCACTTTCGGCCGCCTCGCCAATTCCTGCTCCTCCTCCTTCGAACCCTCCTTGGCCATCAATTCCCGGTGCAGCAACTTCAAAATCTCTACGTACTCTCCTTTCCAGATCTTCTCCCTAGTCGCCATCGACAAATGCGCCCCCAGCGGCTTCGCCACCCCCATGTACGGCAGCTTCTTGACCGGTACCTCGCAGCTCTCCTTCGCCCCAGCGCTCGCCGCCGCCGACCCGCCAGACGCCACGCCCGTCCCAGTACTCACCGACGCCACGCTCTTGACCGGTACCTCGCCACTCTCCTGCGCCCCGGCGCTCGCCGCCGCCGACCCCCCAGCCGCCACGCCCGTCCCAGTACTCACCGCCGCCGCGCTTTCGGCATCCGAGCACACACCAGTATCTACCACATACCTACCCTTCACCAGTCTCACCTCATCCCCTCCCCCAGCATCCGTCCCCACCGACACCTGACGACCACCAAAAACATCTCCTCCCGCCTTGCCTCCATGAGGCGTGCCCAAGACGCTCCCCGACCCCGTACTGGTCTTACCTGGCGTCAAGGCTGGCGTCCTCACCGGATCCCGCCGCCTAACCAGGTCCGCTGGGGGGGCCGTCACTCGCGGCACCACTTGCCGGGGGCATTCCTGTAAAACACTGCCAACAACGTTACTGACCTCCCCCTGGCCTCCCGCAGCTCCCCCTCCTCCTCTGACTCCAGCTCCTCCTCAGCCAAAACCCTTCCTGTGGACACCCTGCTCAAACCCGCCTTGGCCCTACACTCCGTCATCAATGTACCTAAATCCACACTCACTCTCCTCCTGCTCCCTTGTTGGTAATCAGAGTAACCCACTGCACCGTTGCTCCATCCCCGTCCCCCGGCGGCCGGATCGACCCATCGGGAGGGGGGCGTTGGAGAGCTATGGCCCAGCCATCTGTCGTCTGTCCACGCCAGGTCCCTCGTTAGAGCGCGACCGCCCGTACTAGGCAGAGCCGGCCCATCCACTCGGCGGGGTGGAGCCGCATGCTGCTCACCCGAGCCCCTACCCCACTGCTCCTGCCAAGAGAAAAACGGGGAAGTCCAGCATGCCGGGGCAAAACCCTCTCCGCTACCTCCCCAGCCACCACTCCCCCCGCCGCAGAATGCCCTCCTCGCCGCGCTGGACGCCCCCCCACCCACTCTCTCCCCACCCCCAGCTCCCTGCCCCGCCCTGCCCCTCCCACGCGTCTCCCCCCGAACCCCCACAACCACCCCATCCCAGCGTCTCCCCCCTCTACCCCCCGCCGCTCCACCTGCCCCGTATCCCCCTCCCGCCCCCTCCCCCATCCACTGTCCACCCCCAACCCTCGATGCACCCCTGGGCCCCCGCTCAGCCCCCCTCTGCCCCCCTTCGCACCCTCTCCGCGCCACGCACCCCGCCCCCTGCCCCCTGGGGAGCGACCCCTACTGGGAGGAACTATGTCGTCATCTGCGGAGTCTTCCCCCCCCAGTGCGCTCCCACCCCCATCTCCATCCTCCTCCCCCCCTCCGAATCCTCAATCATGAGCGGCGATTCCCCCCCGTCACTCCCTGCCGCCTTGACTCCCCTTCCCCCATTGCCCCACCGGCCCCACCCCCAGGCACCACTCCCTCCTCCCCCCCATCCCCCCCTACCCCCTCCGTCTCCTCCCCTTGACCATGTACCCCTCCTTCTCCCTCCCTCATCGCCTGACCCCCTCCCACCCCCCCTCCCTTGGAGCTGTGCTTCGCCCCCCGCGCTGCCATTTCCCCACCTGTACTCCCTTCAACTCTCTCCACCTCGCTATCTTCCACCTGCGCTCCCTCGTGCACTCCCCGCCTCCCCCCGCCCCCCCCATGCCATCCGCGCCTTGCACGAACTTCAAAGGGGCCTTCTTCCGGCCGCCGCGTTGTTGTCTCGGCCCCCCTCCCCTCTTAACCGCCCCCGCCGCTCTCTGGCCGCCACCGCGCGCCGCTCTCTTCGGCGCTCCCGCCCCCTCCCCCTTCCGAGCCCGAGACCTAGGCGGCTCGCAAGCCGCCACTGCTGCCGCGGCCCCATCTGCAGCGCGCCGCGGTGGCCTTACCCTCACATCGCTCCTCAAAAGGTCCGTCCTGCCCGCCTCGCCGAGGAGGCGAAGCGCTTCCTGCTCTCGCGGATCGGACAACATGTCATCCGCCATCGCCAGGTACCGCGCTGACAGCCCTCCGCATCCTTCACCTCAACAACGTCTCCTCACGCACCACCGCAACCTGACCACCGACCACGCGATCCCGCCCCTTATCTCCACCGCTACTTCCAAGATCGACCAACACAGTTCCCCTACCAACTCCGCTCCAAAACTAAATTCACGACGAAATTTAACAAGAGCCCCCGGCTGCTGGGTCACTGTCCCATGAAATGGTGCACAGTGACCCAAAATGGCCGCTTATGAACCCTCCCAGCCCAAAAGGAGCCCAAAAACCGCCGACCAGCCCAACCAGCCCAAAAATCCCTTCCTGTGTCCTCAAAAATTCCTCCCCTCCCCTTCCTCCCGGTGCCCCAAAATCCCCGGGGGGGCGAGCCTCCCTCCGGTCGGCCACCCCCCGCAAAGCCCCATTCTAGAGAAATGGAGCATGATCGCGAGCAGGTGCTCGCGCGACCTCATGATCCTTATAGTCGAAACCGCAAAGGTTCTTGCAGTGGAGATTAAAACAAAGGTTGAAGCCCTTGAAGAGCAGATTAAAAATAATGGAAATGTAGAAGATGCCCTTAAAAATTTGGAAGAAGCCAATAGAGAGCTAGAATCATTTGCCAACTATTTGGAGAAACGGAAGAATGATAAATTAGCGAAGGATAAAAGGTATTATTCAATTGAGACCGCCTACCCATATCTGAAAGTTGACTTTTATAAACAGAATCATTTTGTTGATGACAATAGGAATCAACAACAGAGGGTTAATACCTTCTCAGAGACATCCGAATCTGACGGAGACGGAAATGAGGGTTATTATGAACCTGAAAGCAATTTTAATTCTGCTCAAGCGAAGCGAAATCAAACTCAGCCTTTTTTAGGCAACCGCGGATCGAACAGGGGACGCTCCAGAGTGAGGTTTCAAGCCCAAAACAGAGGGGGCTACAAGCCTCAACATCATTATCAACAAGAGGAGCCACAGTTTGTCAGGGAGACCAGAAATCGCCAATATTGGAAGGCGGGAATGTAATCCTCATTTTCAATGTATCTAAATTTCAATTAGATGAGCACAGTACCAATCTGCTCTCCAAAGGTCTCTCCTTTGCTCCCCACTCTACCGCGAATATTTTTGAACTTCACAGTGACATCATTTCCTTCTTCCGTAAAATACGTCTCAAAAAGTATTTCTCTGCAGAAAATCCAGGTTCTACTCCATATCAGACAAAGAGGTTAGGTCTCCCGTCCACTTTTAGCCCTTCCCTTGACCAACTTGGGCCAGAAGTGGCGGCGTTTGAGCTAGTTGTTCTTAAGAAGTTGGAACAAGCAATCAAATTCATACCAAAGCCCCTATATAACATGAATAAAAAAGAATATGAGGCATTACAATCCTTCACAAATAACAAATCTATCACAGTAAAAAGCTGTGATAAAGGTGGAGGAATTGTCCTAATTGATTCAGATAAGTATGAACAGAATATGCTTGCAATGCTAGAGGATCCAGTCTTCTATACTAATATTAGATCCAATCCGATTAATAGGATCAATAAAGAGATCTCTGTCCTCATTAATCAAGCTTTGGATAGAGGAGATATCACTATAAAGGAATGTGAATACTTGAATTTTAATACTGGAAAAACGGCGTGTATCTACGGACTTCCAAAAATGCACAAAGATTTGTCTAATCCTCCGTATAGACCTATTGTCTCTACATTAGGGACTACAACAGAACCCTTATCCAAATATGTGGACTCCTATCTTCGTCCTTTCATCCCCAAAATTGCTTCATATGTTAAAGATACTGGAGCAATGATTGGAAAAGTGGAGAACATCACCTTTAACCCCATGCAACATCTTTTAGTTACTGTAGATGTAGAATCTCTCTACAGTAATATCCCCTTAGTTGAGGCAATGGAAACCACAGAATGGTTTATTGATAAACATGATATACCTTGCCCCAAGGATTTTGTTTTGGCTTGTTTAAAGATTGTTTTAACAGAGGATGACTTTGAATTTGGGTCACGCTTATACCGCCAAATTAGGGGTGTAAGTATGGGAGCCTCAGTGGCTCCTTCGGTAGCCAACATTTATATGGCTTACTTTGAGGATAAAATGTATCCACAATGAAATTGCACCTTTCTTTGAGTCTGTCTCCCATTGGTCCAGATATATTGATGACATTTTCTTTGTCTGGACCGATGGGGGGGAGACCCTAATGGAATTTTTATCGTGGCTCAATGCTGTGGACCATAACCTTAAGTTCACGCATCAGATTAGTGCAGATAGGATTGAATTCTTAGACATTACAATTTTCCATGATAGCGGTAACTTAAAAGTGGACTTGTTTGTAAAACCAACAGCAAGAAATACTCTGCTACATTTCACAAGTTACCACCCCCGTAATCAAAGGCAGAGTATCCCCTTCTCTCAATTTTTGAGAGTAAGGCGGAACTGTACCGATATTTGTGATTATGATAGACAAGCTGCTGATATGCGCAAAAAGTTCTTGGAAAGGGGATACCCTCACCGGCTGGTGAGGGATTCATATAAAAGGGCGCGGTACTATGATAGAGACTCCCTTCTTAGACATAAACCTGACAAAGAGACGCAACAATTGGTATGCATTACTAGGCATTCCACCCTCAATGCAAAAGTAAAACAGGTCATTAACTCGTCATGGCATATTCTTAACTGCAATGGCACAAGAGAGCAAAAATTGGACAAACCTATATTTTCCCATAGGCGAAATCGGAATCTAAAAGACCTTATTGTACATTCAAGGTTCAAAGAATTGGCCAATCGAGAAACCCCAATGCAAAGGTCCATATACACTAATCAAGTGATTATAGGTACATTTAGGTGTTCAAATTGCATGTCCTGTTCCAACATTTTGGAAGGTGAATCCTTTACCCACAATGGTTTTACTGCCTCAGCCACAAATATGTGGACTTGTAAGACTTCTAATGTAGTCTATTGCATCCAATGCCCATGCCCTCTTGGCTATGTGGGTGAAACGTCACGACCAGTACAGATAAGGTTGACGGAGCATCGCTCCGCAATCAGAACGAAAAAGGTGCTTTCACCTTTGGTGAAACATTTCCTTGAGCACAGCCATGGACCTGATGATTTCAAGTGGCGCATTTTAGAAAAAAATAAACACTCCGAATACGAAAGGGGGTGAGCAGATACGCAAGAAACGCGAAGTCTTTTGGATTTTTTCTCTCGACACTTTTAGGACCGGATTAAATAGTGAAATCCCATGGGAGAACGCGATTACTTGAGACTGATCTGCTTTACAAAATTAATTACGAATTTGGAAAACATGCAGTTTTTGTCATGTTGAATAAATTTCTTTCCCACGTTAAGAGCCTCTATCAGCGACTCATTTTAATAAGGTATTTAGTCGAATTTATGTTCGATATCTGTAACCCTATTCCAGAGACTGTAATCCCAGTATGCAGGTTTCCCCCTTTCTATCTCTATTTTTGAGACGTAAAGGGTTGAACCTGGCTTTGCAAACACACTCCCTCCGTTTGGTTAACGCCCATTTTTGGGCTGACCCACAATCACCTGGCAGGTATTTAAGTTTGTCCTTGCCTGCGACCCGTTGATATTTCCCCGCCTTTGATGTCCATCGAGACACGGGTGTAGCAGCGAGCCTCTATGCACTTATTTACCGACTGACTATATTCAGGTAGGTTTGCTCAATGTGACGAGTCTTGGTTTCGTACTTTACTTTCTTTAAAAAAAGGATTAGTAAGTTAGCTAGTTAGCGATACCTTCACACCGCTGATAATAATTAATTCCCTGTTTGATTTTCCAGCGGTGCACATGTTCCCCTGAGTGATTTATCAAAATACTTGTAAATTTGACTCGGAAGCAAAGCAGGGTCGCGCCGAAAATTAGGTAAAAATACATTTCCCTTTAATTTAACTTTTCATTTTACTGTTTAAATGGTCTTTCCGGTTAGGGTGACTGATTTTCTTTTATTTTTGGCCCCTGATTTAGATCGTATCTTTATATTTGCTACCTCTGGAACAAATATCCTGCAGTACGTTCCATAGTCACCTCACATTCAGAATCTAAAATAACTCCCGTTTTTTAACGTAGTTGTTATCCAGTCTTAAGAAATTATGTAAATGCATGGTAACTTGTTGTACCATATAGCGCTTGGATATTTTATTCTATTCTTCTTATTGTTCCTGTTTAGTTTCTTCTGCACACTGGACGTATAATCAAGATACGTCGATGCGTAGAAATACATCGTTTGAGATGGGTCACTAGCGACTGTTTATTTTGGTAACTATCTTGATTGTTGCAAAATCGACTGTATGTATCTTTAAACAGTTTTAGTGGAATCTGTAATCTGAATATCTGTTGCAAAAACAAGCTATGCTACATTTGTGCCAATCTTACATTATTAAGAAGCTATCATGTAAACAACCTTAGGGCTATTGGTATTACGTGTGAACCTCTTAACCTTAGTCAATTTCAGCTCCTCAAGTTTGACTCCGTTAACCTGATTTACATTTCATTTCTTGTGTATCATATCATTTTTTATATTTTATTTGTACAGATATCGTTTTTCTTATCAGCTCTGCGACCCATATTTATGCACCAGTGAGAGAAATGTTTTCGTACATATTGTGAAATCATTATTGAGTAAGTAAAGACAATGTTACTGATATTCTAAGGGCCTCTTAATGTCGTTTATTTTGTCCATCTAGGCCTCCTTAGTATTCTTATTTACTCTTTCTAACCCTCTCTCTTCTTTTGAAACAGTGGTTGGTATTACGACCTAACTCATTTTGTCCAGCCTATTGGCTAGCTATTTCCTTTGACTACATGAGCACAGAAATTACCTCTAAATCTATCCTTATTTGTTGGGATTTACAAACTTGTCTCTCTGGGGTACCTACGAATACATTACATGCGTTGTTTGCACAGTGTATAATTGTCTGCAGGTTTTGCTGTTTTTAACTAACTAATTGATATGTTCATATTTGTTGTTTAATTTTTATTGATTTAGCTTTTATATCAGATATTTTGTTCTTTAGTTTCATTGAAAATTTATATGTATATTTTTTATATTTAGGTAATAGAGTTTGTCCATGAAGAAGGCGCTAGTTCGCCGAAACGCGCGTCGACAAATTAACTCTTCTCTTTTATTATATTTTGTGTAATAATTGATTTGTTTTTTGGACATATATACCTTTTCTATTCTGTATTTTCAGTGTATTTACATGTTTTTAATTGATTGTGAAATTAAAAGAACTGTTTTAATTAAATATTTTACATGGTTGGACAATTGAATACTGTGTTTGTTCACTTGCCTTTGGTCCCCTATCTTTCTATTATTGAATAGACAAGTATTCACAAACAGCCTAGGTTGTTATTTTTTCTAATGTCACAGTTTGTTGCCAGTTTCATAGAGCATTGTAACGATACACGAGGTCTGGAGTGATGTTGCAGGCTTGATTTATGAGACTCATTGTGTGACGCGGGGTCTCGAAGTCAGATTCCAGGAGTGATATTGCAGTTTGACATATGACATTTTTCTTGAGGCTAGCTATAGTTCGACTCATACTCTTGAAGCGATCTCACTATCAGACATAATTTCCCTGAAGTGAAGTGATAGACAATGCAGTGTGACATCAATAGACAAAAGTTCTTGCTTTTAACACAGATGCTGTTATTGCTTTTTTGTTTATCTACAGCAGTGGTTCCCAAACTTTTGACTCTTGAGGACCCCCATTGAGTCAGCACTGGAAGCCGGGGACCCCCAAGCAATTTGTATGATTTAAATTTCAAATATTAAAACAGTAATTCGGAAAAAAAACATGTGTGCACACAAAACAAATACTCAAATTACTAAGGATTTTGGGGCCAGATCTACAACCATTTCATTTAGTGCCTCGCAATTGGCGACACATTGCGAGCGGCAAATTGCGAGTCGCTAAATGAAATGTACAACAGTGTGTTTAACACTGTTTGGGATTCCCAATGGGGTCGCAAATTGCGAAGCTAATTAATATTAATGAGCCTCTCGCAATTTGCAAGCCCATTGAGAATGCTGACCTCCCAGGGATGTTGGCCTGCTGGGCTCAGCAGACCACCATGTCTGAGTCTGCTTTTAAATAAAGCAGTTTTTTTAAAATGCAGCCCGTTTTCCATGCATTTTTAAAAAAAGAAAATGAAACGTTTTTGTTTTATTTTTTAAGGGCAGGCGGTAGTCTTGGGACCACTGCCTTCCCTTGAAAAATAATGTTGCATGCATTTTCAAACGGGAAGGGGTCCCCTGGTGAACCCTTCCCATTTGCGAATGCATTACCATCTACTTGAAGTAGGTGGTAATTGCGAGTAAAACATTTGTTCATGGTTTTGAGTCTCGCTATTTGGAAGGGAATGTCCCTTCCAAATAGCAAGTCACAAAACCTATTTACTGAGTCGCAAAAAAATTGAGACTCGCGAAATAGGTTATGTACATGGCCCGATAGGTATTTGCATGCACAAATGGGTTCACAAACCCGTTTGCGCATATAAAAACGGGTTGTACATCTGGCCCTTAGTATTTTATATTGAAGGAATTTGCAAAAAAGAAAACAATTTAATGGGAATTTTGGTGCTGCATCTCTGTGACTCACTTTAAAATAGTTTTTTTTATTTCGCAGTACGAGGCTTTTTAGCAGCATCAGGATAATGAATGACTGGAAAAAACATAAGTAACTAACTGGTACCAATCAGTTTGAAAGCAGCTCTTTGATGACAGTTTATAGGTCCCTCTGCTAGATTACGATTGTCACTTATGAAGTGTACAGTAACAAAAGAATCTCTGTGACAAAAGCAGTAACCACGGACCTATGCACATAAAATACTGCTTTTTAAAATGCATGTTATATGTTCTTTGCAGTAGGCATATTAACCCTCTGTGCTACAATAGTTAAGTCAAAGCTGCCACTGAACAAAACTCTCATCTTTCTCCAGCAGGTACATTAATCACGGGCATTATCTTGACATTTTTATTGTTGCTTGAAAACTGCTAATTATAGAAGAAACTTTGCAGTGCTCTTAAAACTGCTGCCTGCGGACCCCCTGGGAATGTGTCACGGACCCCAGTTTGGGAAACATTGGTGTAGAATGTAACTTGGATCATTTTGGAGCACAATGTAGCAAATATATTACTAACGCATGATGTGGTGGTACACCGTAATTTACAGTCAGCACAATTAACATTGACGTGGCTCCTAAATTTGCAACAATATACTTTTTTAATGCTAAAACTATATAGCACACAATGTGCAGACTACGGGTTTCAGCAAATACTTATAATGTATGCATCACCTAGTGCCTCGATTCGTTTTGATTCTAACAAAATATGTATTTCCATCATGGTTCAGAATGATGTACAAATGTGCTTCATTTGTGCTTTCGTAACTGGTGATACATTTTTTAATATTTTAAATTATGAGTACAGTTGAATTACATGTATTAAAAATGTGTTGTACGTTAGAAAAAAACGTGCATACTACAGCCTTTCCTTCCCTGCACCCCAGCAAGATTGCCACATAGTTCAATTTACATAAACATGTTACTTCACAGCCAGAAGTAAATTCCATTCTCCATGATAAAAGAATGAACAGCAATTTGTTAGAAGACATTTGACCTCAATCTTTTAACACAAATTGAAAGATGAAAAAACAAAATGTAAAGCATCTTAATTGTTTAGTCGCCTTCTGAACTGCTGCATGATTATTTTGGGGTTGCTGCAGCACTCCCCCCCCCTACTTCCAGCGCCTCGGCCTCCCACAAAAGTCCTACTCTTTTTCCTATTCCTGTGCGAAACCTCTGCCTCTTTATCATCTCTGTCTAGCTCCCTCTCTCTCAATCGATGATTTTTCGTTCTATTACCATCATTTGCTTCCCCTCTTTCCCCCTAATTGCGGTCGTCCCTCCACCATCGCTCCCTGTGCTGCTTGCATGCCTCTCTTCTACAGCAGCTGTTGTTGTTGCTAGCCCGTCACGGGAACTCTCTTGTGATTGGCCACCTTCCTGGTCGACGTCACTTCCTGCATATAAAAGAGTATCTGCGCGGCGTCCAGCCGCAGAGAAGTGTCGCTGCTGCCTGGGGGAGGGCGGAATGCTAGGGCGGCGGTGCCGGGACCCAGGGGCTTAGGAGCCTTAACAGCGGGGTCAGGACCAGTAACCCTGTGATTCCGAAACACCTTGGTTCGTTCGCGAACTGCACCTGCGGCGGCCATTGCAGAGCCCATCATTGTGTCCAAGGACAGAGCGCCGACAGCAAGAGGGACAAAGGAGCCGAGTGCAAGGTGAGGCAGGGCAGAAACATGTATCTATGGGCAGTGTCAGCGTGTATTAACCAGTCGCCTTATGTGCATTATTAATTTCAGTGCTTATCCATTTATCCCGTTCAGTCTGGGTAATAAATAATGAATCCTGTACGCGCTCCTCGGTTTGCAACAATTTGATCATATGCTAATCTCCCCTAATGTAGAGCAGGGAGATTTTGTGCATATTCCTCGACGTACATTTTCTGCCCCAGTGCGTTAACCTCTGTGTAGTAAAGGGGTCGTATGTGCAAGGGCTGCAACCAGCAGGAGTGCACTAGTAGGCAAACCCACGTTGCAGCACTGCATCATATGCATGACCCCCTCCCAGTGTGCAGCCCTGGTCATTTCAGCCTCCCTATGCACTCTCTAACCCTGTATGCGCAGCCTTCCTGCATCACCAGGCTCGCATGGGTAGTCTTCAGTGTGCAGCAGTGGCCATGCATGGATGAGCATCATCGCGCACGCTGTGACCCCCTCCTGCAGTGATTTCATTTTCTTGCATGGCTCCCTGGTTGAGTTTTCAGTGTGCAGCAGTGGGATCATGCCTGCGAGCCTCTCTCTGCAGCAGTTGGATTGTTTGCAGGCAAACGGGCATCCAGCAGTACAATAGCGCATGTGACCCTGAGAGAGGCTGCAGTCACGTAGATGGCCCTCTTTGTGCAGCAGTGGCGATGTATGCACGGGAGTGTTGTGGTGTTGTGTTCGCTCGCGTGGGTGCACAACAAACGAATCGCAAGTGTATGACAGTAAATTTGCTGCAATACGATTACATCTTCTTGGTCCTCGCATTTTTTTTTAATGGTATATAGCCCTACAATCATCCCGTGCATGAGTGTGTATGCAAACACAATGAGTGTGTATGCAACATGTGCATTGTGTATGCATGAGCCTCCGTGTCTGGGAATTGAATACTCATCTATGTCCAGACGGCAGCTGTTGCTTGTGCACGAACCCGTGTGTGTTCCTGATCATCGATGTGAAATGGAGCGAAATATGAACTTGAACCCCCTGTGTAATCCAGCAGACACCGTGCGTTCATAGACACCCATGTTCATCGCTGCAGTCAGTCGCATATGCAGCTCCAGTTTAACGGTGCACCCGTGCACGACTTGTTGGACACTGCTCGTTACCGTACTCTGCAGTTACACTCACGGGGCTCGACCTTCAATCATCGGCGCAAACATACAGTCGCGAGAGGAGATAAAAAAAATTAAAAAATGACAGGTAACTGCCGAAGTTGTCATTTGTATTCAAGCCCAGGGTGCTTTATGCTCTCATGCGAGTCTGGGCGTGTTTGTGAAATATATTAATACATGAATGTGTGGCAACTTCCGCTGCACAAACATTTCGTACACAGTGTAGATAAAGACCCTTTTATAGGCGAGCACTTAAAACTCGTAGTTTTTTTGTTCATTGGAAAGTGCAGCAAAAGTGTCGCAGAGCAGCGCATACCCCTATGAAGAGCAGGCTCTGCTGCATTGCCCATCACTGCAGAAAGGTGGTGGAGCGCAAGCCCTTGCTTCTGCCAAAACTTGTACAGACCACATGCAGTGTACACTGCGCACTTCTACCCGGGGCACCACAGATCTAACATTGACCCCAGGGGCACACGGAAATATAAGTTTAGGTGTGTCCCTTCCCATCATCACTGTGCGTTAATTGTGAAAACAATTCAGTAATCGTCTGCAGGTCATACCGTAATTGTGCGCATACGGCCCGTGTGCAGTAATTGCCCCAGTGCCATCCTTGCATGGCGCGTGGTGTGCAGCCTTTGGTTTGAGGCGTGGTCCTTCATCCGCCACTGCAGTCAGTGACCGAAAACAGGATATATGGCCCAGTGACCATCACTTCTGAAGCAAGCAAGCAATATTGACTAATGTGGTTACATTCTGTGTGCGCTCTAAGGTGACCAACATTTCACACAATACTCTTGTCAGTTTCATTCACCAATCCGGTAAATGAATGAATGAATGCCTTGAGAGTACAGGGGGCCAGGGCCCAGCACTGCAGACATTCTACGGATAGCATTGCGGGCCTGTTGTGCTCCGGAGCTACACTGGCCAACACTGCAGAGACAGCAGGTATTTGAGTTTTAGTGACCATCCTTTGTTCCCCAGTGAAATAATCCTACACATTTTGTAACTAAAGACCGGAGCTTTATAAATGTTTCGTTCGTTATTCCACTGATTAATACTGCAAGTATTGAGTGAGCCGCGGCAACAGGCACTGTATGTTTATATCTAAACCCAACAACATATATAACTCTCAATGAATGACCAACACCGCAAGCTTGCATCGTTGCCCGACTGACAACATCAATGACTGCACATATGTCTGTACAGTGACTAGAGCAGCTTGGCAGTCAAATCCAGCATGGCCAAAAACTCGAAACGTACCTGAACAACCAACTTTGCTGAAATAAAATTCCTGGGCTGATGTGCCTAACACTTCAGAAATCACGGTGCTGCACTGCAAGTTGTTTATGAGTCATTTGTTGTAGCACTGCGCTTGTATGTGCAGGAGCATCCAGTGTGCAGTACTGGATCACACTGTGTGAAATACCATGCCCAGTGAAGTCTAACATTACTGTAAAACTTCAAGCCCATTGCATAAGGACATTAAACATTGCATGCGTACAAGCCTTCGTCTCTAAAGCATGAGATGTATCCACAATATAATCATTGAAGTAAGTGTTGTGTGCACTTCAGTCAGTGTCCTGCAAGCATGTAGTATTGTACTTCTGTTTTATAGGTGTTCATATCCCTGTCTAGGTGGTGATGGTCATTATCCTATAGGGAGCACTCTGACTGTATACCCCATGACATGTTTAATGCTTACCTTCCAGATCCCTGCCACAAATCCAGCTATAATTTATATAAAAACTCCCACAATGTTTTGGGTTGCTTCGACCCTGGTTGTACCATCCTACCAGTGTGTGGATAGGCATAGATGGTGAAGCACGCCACTATTAAGTGGGTGAGACATCTACTCCATAATCTATGGATTTCCCCCAATGACAGTCTCTTCTGGCAAGTTTTTCCTAGATTCCCTTTGCATTTGTCAGCATACTGACTGACCTGGGGATTTGAGGCGGGGTGACAGTGATTGGCAGATTGTAGATTAGCAGTGTGACCCATGTGCACCGCATTTTGGTGTTCTGTGTGACTGATCAGCAGTGCTCTTGGGTTGCTGTGCGTCGGTGTGTAATAGTGGGAAGAGGTGTGAGGGATAATATACATGTAGTTTATATATTATTTATTGCTGTTCCTGAATTGAATGAGTCTCTATAGAATATCCCCAACCGCAACAGAGGATCAGTCGGTCGTTGATATGCACAGATGAAACGTTTGTCTGTGGGGACCTAGTGAAGTGCTTGGAGCAGTGGCTTTCTCTGTACCCATGGGTAGTGATGCAGAAGGTTCTCCTGCTGCTGCTTTTTGGATCCTTTGCAGTTTTTGAGTTAGAGCGGAGTTCCTTGGTATAGTTAATTTGCACTTTACATGGCTTTCATAGATCTCAGAATGGCTTTTGAACTGGTCCCTCGAGTAAGGCTGTGGGAGACGTTGGAAAAGATGGGTTTCCCCGGGTCTCTTCTGAGTTTTATTGTAAGGCTCCACGAGGGGAATTATGCGAGGATCAGATGGGGCACCCAGGGCCAGCTGACAGGGTGCCCGTGAGGAGGGGAGTACGCCAGGGATGTGTTATGGCACCGACCCTCTTCTCTCTGTTTGTGAATGGAGTGGTGGATCATCTGAGAGAGGAAGAGGCGGATGCACCATCCCTGGCGGGGGAAAGAATCCCCACTCTACTCTTCGCGGACGACACCATACTGATATCTAAATCCCCGGTGGGACTCCAAAAGCTTCTGCACCGATTCAGCACCTTTTGCACAGATAGAGGACTTACCATTAACACCTCGAAAACTAAGCTCATGGCTCTTTCACCCTCCAAAATATTTAGAAATAATTTTACGCTCAATGGGGCACCCTTGGAATTGGTAGATTCATTCGACTATTTGGGGGTGCGAGTAAATAGTCGGATGAATTGGAAGGACCACCTGGCTAAAATGTTACTCAGCCATAAAAGAGTGTCAGGGGTGACCTTGAGAGAGCATCGGGAGTCAATGAGTAAACCTGTGGCACCGGTCATGGCAATCTATGAGGGCCAGATTCTCCCGGCCGCATTATATGGCTCCGAGCTGTGGGGGTTTGAAAATGTTTCAGAGCTAGTTGCAGCGGAAAACAAATTTCTGAGGGACTTGGTGGCTCTTCCTGTTTCTACCCCGCTAATTCCTTTGCGGCTAGATCTGGGCAGGCGAAAATTTTAAAGATCTAGTGCGGCTGCGCCCTCTATTGTTTTGGGTTCGGTTGCGAAGGACCAGGGAGCTTGCCAACTATGCTGCTGTGCTGGATGAACTAATTTTGCTCGACATCGGTAACAAGATCGGGTGGTTGAGCAACGTGAGGCAGTTGGTGGTGCAATTGGGCCTGAGGGATGTGTGGGCGAGTCAAATGCCACCCCCCAAACCGGTGATTAAGAAGTTATATTGGGACTGGGTTCAGGCAGAGGCAACACGCAGTGGGGTTGGGGGTTTACTCACAGAGTGGTTCTTAGAGTTTAAATGGTCTAGGAAGTTGGAACCCTTCCTCGACCTCATAGCCAAGCCTCTGGATAGAGCCCTTTATTTAAAACTCAGGTATGGGACCCTTCCGGTGCACAAGTTCACCTCGGGGTGGACTAATGTTGGTGGTCCTCCGCACCCCTGCCCCGGGTGTGCGGCTCCAAAGGAGTGTGTGGCGCATTTACTTTTTGCCTGCCCCGCTTATAAAGTTGCCAGGAAGGTTTGGTTGAAACCAGTATGCATGGGGTTGGGTTTGAGGTGCCATAGAATGGCCCTACGAGTTCTCTCCACTGACCCGTCTTCCTCTGCCATGGTATGCGGGGTGGCTAAATTTCTGAGTAGTGCATGGTTGACTCGTATTAGAGGATGAAGCAACACTCCTCCCCGCTAAATAGCTAGCAGGCCCCTATTGGCAGGACGTTATGTTGATGATTAGTGTGGCTTTTGAAGTCATTCTAATCATTACGCAATAGTGTGCTGATGAGGATGTTTTGGTTGGGGCCTCATAATAATCATCCAATGTACTGTATAATGTGCAGCCTTCACTTTTTAATAAGGGAATTTTATCGTTGCTAGGTTTTATCCAATGTTCTTTCTTTTTTTTTTAACAAAAAGTAATGTATAATTGTATAAAATGTATTCTTTTATGGTGAGAATTTTTACCGAATAAAGATTTATACTACTACTACTACTAATTTGCATTTTCTTCTCCGAACATAACAAAGATGAAAGTGGCATGTGGTTTCTTCAGCTAGCCTAGGTGTGGGGCAATGTGTTGCTTTGCACACATTGTGCAGGTGCTTCTTGTCACTTGATTTCCTTGAGGCGTCAGTGAAAGGTTGGCATCCGTGGCTGTTCAGAAATTGTTTCCTTCATTTGATGATGGGGTCTCTAATTTATTGGGGCTTATGGTTGTAGGTTGGAAGTTTCCACGTTGCCCACAGGTCAAAATCTAATTTTTGGAGGAACTGTTTAAGATGGTTACACAGCATCTATTCATCTGTGGCATGCAAACCATGGCCAAGTCCTGGTGATTTTGGGCTTTGGTTTTTAGGTCGAGCATTTGCGACCTCTTATATATACTTTAGTATATACTTATATATTAGTATATACTTGTAGGTCGAGCATCCCGACCTCTTGTATATACTTACACATTTAAGTATATACTAATATATATGTACTTTGTGGGCTCTGGAGATCAACCCTAGGGCTTGTCTGCTTCCGATTAGGGACTTTTTTTTACCTGTTCAACTGCCTCTATTTAAATGTCTTAACAGAAAAAGACCTCGAGAGGTCAGTAACATACCATAATTGCTTTCTGCTGAGGATCTTTAAAAAAAAAAAAAAATTCTGGCAACTGCCTCTATTTAACTTTCTTGATAGAAAACGACCAGCTGAGATCAGTAAAATACCAGAATCACTTGATCATTCTCTAGATTCCAGTCCATAGAAATTGTCTTCCACGAGCACCTATAGACGATAGTATTTTTTCAAATCTTGTATTTTCAGCGATACGACCACTGAATGCCCTGTTTTTATATTAAAAACAGAGCTTTGGACTATACCATTTCCCGCTGAAAGGCAATATTTGTCTCTGTGTTCTCATACCTGGTGTGTCACGCAGTTTGGTGTTTACTTTCCCTCCATGTTAAAGAACAGTAGATGTTTCAGCACCCAGGCTCATGTGCTGCATAGCTAAATGCATATAAGGCCCCAAAGGCGAGACAGATTGCATTGCAAATGCTTGTTAACGGTTTGCAATGGTCTGCACATCAGTATAATTTTAGCAGGTTAGGTTGAAGGACCCGATCTAGTCTAGTAGGGGCATACACTTAACGTTATATAGGAGTGGCTAGAGAATGTAGTTTTGGGATGCTTCTGTGTGCGGTCAATGGACTTGATGTTAACAGATAGTGGACAATGAATGCTGTGTCTGCCTTGGATGCAGTTCGATACTTCTCTGTACGCCAAGGCCGTCTCTTCGCAACCGTAAAATATTGTGAATGACAGCATCAAAAGCAGCAGAGTGGCAGCAGTCGCAGTGCTGTCACTCTGCTTCCATCCTCAATTGTTTTCAGACCATCCTATATAGCTTTTAGAGTGGATTCTATGTCTATAACTGAGATAAATCCTGTTAGGTAGTCACAGTAGTTAGTTTTCTTCTACAAAGTCTAGTGTTTCATAGCAGCTCATTTAATTTTCAGTTAGTTTTCTGAAGACTAAGCTGTTGGAGATTGTTTCCTAGTTTGTTGAATAAAGGATTTGTATTGTTTGATGAGCAGTCTGATGAATGTGGGCCTTGACTGTTTTAGGGAAAGTTCCAGCAGCAAGGTTATTGTTATGATATTTCTTATAACCCAGGCAACGAATGGGGTAAGATGTTTCTGAACTTCTATGCTAGCGAGTAGCATGATGGACGTCCACTTGGCTCTTTTGCCTTCTCCAGAACTGATTATAAGATGCATGAGATTGTTGCCTATTTATGCCATTTTCCTATTCTTATTCTTCAAAGGCTGCATATTTGTCGTCTTGCTTGGGCAGCGATCTTCCACCTTGGTTGTTTTGGAGGCAAGCGTATTTGCAGTGACATTGCAGAACACTCATGAGTGTGGTTTTTGGTTGCGCCCACTCTGGGTTTCAGTCTTCTGAGAGGTTCTTATGAAGTTCCTTTGCGAGGCACTTTGCTTTGGAGTTCCATGTGGACTGATGAAGAGTTTTAATTCTTGATGTGTGTATATTCTAAGTAGTGGGATGCATAATCTTTTTAAGAAATTTGTTGCCCTATATTTCTCCGTTGGTTCTGTAGAGAACCTAATTTAGTTATTAGCTTATTTCTCTTTGTTGAGCCAATGTGTCCTTTTTCTGTGCTTAGGGCATGAGATATCTGGTATTATTTTGTCATAGCTTTTGAAAAGCAGATTGTGCAACTGTTTCACTTCTGTCATTTATTATTAGAGATGTATTGATGTGGCAGGTGTCCAGGGTTGATGATCTTCTTTTGATTGTATGTAGTTTTGTTGGTTACTGTTCCACTAATCGGAGGATCAAAATTGAATTAGTGGCCTAGACTGTAAATGGAAAGCCTTGTACAAAGTCTTGTAGAATTAGAAAATGTGGATGGTGAGATTTTCTTTAATGGGTCTTGTTGATTTAAGCGCAGATGTCAAACAGACCTATTATTAACAAAATACATAAAGTTGCCCTTGATACTGCTCCTTTGAGACACTGGCTTTCTTTGACCAGCCTCTTTCAGCCATTGGCGTGAAACTTTGTCAGTCATGTTCTGGCTTAGACCCCTGAAGTGTTTGTCTCTCACCTAATGCTACTGGCTCTTCGAGCGAATCCTTCTGCCTCCACTCAAGTTCTTGCGTTGAATGGTATGATGGACTTTTTATAGCAGTTTCAGTCTGTCTGCTGTCTCTATTCTGTCTGTCACATTAAAGCCAGACTATTGGTTTTGTCAGTGCCTATTTCTGAATGCCAGGAGTACTTTTTGGAATGATTTGAAGGTTGTGTCCAGATCAGAGAGACCTGGTAGTTTTTATTTTTGCTGCTGGTTATAGGGAGCAGGGTTTTCTACATGTGACAGTGTGCCTGACAGCAGACGTTTTAACTGCTATGTGCGTGCCTGCCTGGCTTAAGCAGTGTTGCAGCTGGCCCCTGGTGATCCCTTGTGTGTCTGTGGTGGGTAAGTTGATTACACCCTTGTCTCCTTTTCTTTTGTTAATCTTCAAGACACTTGTTGGTGCATTGCTGTAATGTAACTCCACCTTCATAGTAAGTTTATTTTTGAAGCGGGAATTCTGAATAACTGGTGTGTCCTAGTCCAGTGCCACAATGAAAGCTGTCCCATATGACGACAGCAAACTGTTAAAATGGAACAAGTGCACATGCATCACTGAAGATGAAATGCAAGTATCTGAGGGCAGTCTGAGATTGTCGTGTTTTGTTGTGAGGGCCGGGAATTTTTCATGACACATATTATTTTACTATTTTTCTTGCAGAGACCCCCCATGAATCATTATTGGGTGGTTTGAGCTTGCTCACTTGCATGGCACACTGGCCGACAATATACTGTAACCTGCCCCCTACTTAAAATGGTTAGAGATATTTAAGAAATTTTTGAGGGTGTAGGTATCCACCTGAAGTAATAATCACAGATCTTGTCAGGGTGAACCCAGAAAGTTACTAACTTAACTTGAGTACAACCTCATGGTAGCTATGGCACAGAGCACACAGGCTTAACTTAAAGTTAATATGTACATTATGTATACATTGCTTAAACAATATTAAAATCAACATGGAAACCAAGAAAACCACAATAGTAAAATTTTATAGAATGAAATGGGGTTACAAAAATCCAATAAGGGTAACTGGAGATATTAATTTTTAAAGTTTTATGTACAAATTGCACCATGGAGCACTAAGTGGTAATATAGTCAGTGGTCACAGTAGACGGGGACCTGGGCACAATTTGAAGCTGACTGTGCTGGAGCGTGGGTGTGATACACAAACCGGGTTTCTCCTGATCAAAGAGTGTACCTTTTGACATTAATTCTTTAAGTCCCAGTCTGCCACATGAGTACACTTCTGAAGCACCGGGGACCTCAAGGGAGGCATTTAGTGACACACAGGTTTTCAGGGAGAGGCCTAACAGCGTCAGGGTCCAGTGCATGTCTGGTTTCCACTGATTAGCTAGGCAGTTGCGGGAAAAGGCCTCTTATAGCTTGCTGAGACCCTAAGCTTTAAAAGAGGTCAGCCTTATGACCCCAGGATCCACTATTTTTGTCTTGGGTACGAGAGGGAGAGCATGTCCATTCTTCTAGGTTCTTCTGACGTCTCAGCAGGCTCAGTCCTCTTCTGATCCTCCACAGGTCCAGGAGTGTTCTGAAGGGGATGCCCGGAGGTGCCACATTTGTGTGGCTTGAGCTAGATGGTAGGAGTGACTCCTGGGCACGTACTAACCATTGAGTTAAGTTATCAGGACCAACCGTACCCACTTTGAGCATTTTTATGATGCTGAAAATCTTTAGTCACAATAAACCTGGACTCTGGGAGCTGGGGGTGCGTGTGAAAAGTGTACCGTGGTAGTCCTAGTGGTCTCCCACATCTTAACTTCAAAATTCAGTATGAAGCAGCCATGGTACCCTTAATAAACCCAGAGACAGAAGTCCGGTAGAATAAAAAGTACCATCCTCACTTCAACCTTTAAAGTGCGCCCAAGTGATCTACATAAAACCCCTCGGTTAAATACCAAGGGCAACCCTACCTGCCCATGTGGACCAGGGTAGGTATGTATTAATATAACTAATGTCCTGTAGTACTCATTCGAAAGCGGTACCTTCTTATGTGTCTTAGAAGGAACCCAGAGATACTCAGACTTATTAATCGGACCACAATTAATGACAAAGAAGGCAATACACAAAACTGATCTAGTTTGCATCTTGTAATGTTTTGTCTCCAGTCAAGTGAAACAGTCAACAAAATAATCGATCATAGTGCAGATGACGCAGGTCTCCAATGGTGATTTATATTTATAAAGGACATTGTACAATTCCCAATGGTTGTATACATTGATTGCTAAAATTAATTTGATTTGAAATATTACTTATTAAGCTCACAAATGCTGTGGCGTCATGGCGCTGACTGTAACACATGAGTTACTAGTGTGAGATTCTGATGCTTTAGGTTTGAGAGAACAACCAGGTTTTCAGCTCCTTCCTAAACATCATCTGGTTAGGTTGGAGTCGCAATGTGGATGGCATCTGATTCCAGAGTTTGTCCGCACAGAATGACAACATGGGGGCCCCTCCATCTTGCCTTGCGTATTGTTGGAATACATACAAAGCCCTTCGTTGAGGATCGGAGAGATCTAGCAGGAGAGTACATTGTAAAAAGTTTCCGCATCTCCCCAGATATTCCTCCATAGAGGGCCTTGTGTACTATACAAAGAGCCTTAAAATTCGCTCTTTGCTGAACTGGCAGCCAATGTAGGGCTCTAATAGCCTCTGATGTTGGACGTCCCTTGGGGATGTTCATGAGCAGTCTGGCAGCAGCATTTTGCAGTGATTGCAGCTTCCTCTCCTGTGCTTTATCAATTTCCACAAAGAGCGCGTTGCCGTAGTCAATTTTGAATAGAAAAAGTGCTACTACAACGTTTTTTTGAAGTTTGTGTGTAATAAAGGGGAAGATTTTCCGGAATGTTTTTAGGAGAAAGAAACAGGAGGAAGTTATTTGGTTGACTTGGGCTGACAGATTTAGCTGCTCATCTAGAATCACCCCTAAGTTCTTTACCTTCTTACTTGGAGTAGGACAGGCTCCCGCCTCCGTAGGCCACCAGTTGTTATTCCATAACGGAGGTCCTTTACCAAATTCAAGTACCTCAGCAGGAGGTGGGGTAAAAAGATTTTTTTTTTTTTATATGCAACCCTCACCCACACTAATACTGGCATGCTTCAGCATGCATTGGGTTCAAGCTGACCTCTAAAAGTCTTTGTGGGCTCAACCATGTTCCATGGAGACCTTTATGTATTGTTGTATTGGGGGACGTAGCATGTAACTAAAAATCCCTCATCCACTCCTAAGGTATCCCTTTATTAGCGGATACCTTGGGAGTGGAGGAGGATTTTTTATTTACACGTTACGTCCCCCGATACGTTAGTATACAAAGAGCTCCCTGAAACACCGTTGAGCCCACAAATACTTTTAGAGGTCAGGGAGAACCCAATGCATGCTGAAGCATGCCAGTATTAGAGTGGGTGAGGGTTGCATATAAAAAAGATTATTTTTCCTTTTTCCCACCTCCTACTGAGGTGGTGTATAGTCGTGGCACATACGTAAAACCCTCCTGTAGTTTTCTCTTCAAGCCGAGGGATACCTTTATGTTTTTGGGGTTCATTCTAGGGAGTACATATCCTGCATCCTTTGATATACAAAATGATCTCTCTACTCTTCCAGGTTTGGAAGGGCCTCTGACCTCCCTTGCCAAAGTTTAGAGATCTCTTCAGGACATGGTCCTCGGATTACCAGACCACCTAATAGTGAGTTCACTTGTTTAACAGGAAGAACTACCAGGTATTCAACCTATCCCAGTAAAATGTGTGTCTGGTGTATTCTTTAAGAACCAGTACCCATCCACCTCATACAGAACATGGTGTAGGTGGTTCCAGAGAGATCGAACCAGTACCAATTTCGAGGCAAAATTGACCCTCTTGGTTGACACAACATTACAAGATACAACCTATATCACTTCTGTGTTTCAACGTCTTTGTTATTAAATTTGATCTGATTAATACATCTGAGCAACTCTGGGTTCCTTCTAAGACACATAAGAAGGTACCACTTTTAAATGAGTCTGAAAGGACAATTGCTATATTAATGCGTACTTAAAACCCCAGCGGACCTGTCAAGCAGGATTAGACACTCCAGCAGGGATTGACAGAAAAAAAAGGTTGCTCATAGCCCCACCCTGCATATCCTTTCAGGATCAGAGGGTCATCTCTGGCCATTTAGGTCCGCTTATTGCTTCCTCCTGTGAGGCATTGCACACCTGTTCAAATGCTAAGTACTGGCTGGCAGAAGTGAGCGCACAAAAACAAATGGGAATCCAGAGGCTTTGGTCAGAGAGGCTAACTTTCTAAAACTACCTTTTCCAAACTATTTATTACAAAATCGACTTCACCAGTGAATTGGGCTTGTAATAAACATTTCAGAAAATACAAGAAGGAATTTTGTGAGTGTTTCCTAGCAGTGGATAGCATTGTTAAAGGTAATATTGTATCCCTCTGCTTTACTATGGAACAGCAAACTCTGCTACAGTAACAAGAGTTTTGGGGGCATTATCACTGTAAGAACGTGTTTAGCATTAAACTTTTACATGCTCTACTTTTAAAAACCCTGCAACCTGCCTTATGGGTCGTAAGGCCTACGTAGGGGTGACATGAAAGTATTGAAAAGGAAAGTTTTGATCAGGGCCGGACTGGCAACAAAAACAGGCCCTGGCAAAGTGCTCGGCCGGCCCCCCAGGAGGGGTTGGGGGGGAACGGCAGAGCTGTTTGCCAGGGTCGGTTTCTGCCGATTTTGTTACAGGGCCGATATTGCAGCTATGCTGCAAAAACGTCCCTGTAACAAAAACGCTGGCCCCTGCCCTGGTGGCCCACCGGGGAAACGCCCGGTGCCCGCTACGGCCAGTCCGGCCCTGGTTTTGATCCATCAAAAGGAGTTAGCTTATCAAGTTGCATTTGAAATTTAAAACTGCAACAGCTGCCTCCAAATTGTAGGCCCGCAGTTAGGTTTGCACTACCACTATCGTGGGGGGCACAATGGGTGCTTCAGCCAACCTGTGACATTTAATTTACAGGCCCTCTGTGCGCTTTTTACCATATACTAGGGACGTATCGATAAGTTAAACACACTCACCATTACACCCACCACTACAGCCCTACCACCACCACCAATCATTATTTCTGGATTTAAGAGGCTATTACGTGGAAATATTTCTGTGTGCCTTTGTTTGCATGCTTTGTTGCATTACACCCAGACCTACTGACTCTGCACTGGTTGTTTGTGCTCAGTTGCACGTGCTCCTCTTTCTCCTCTTGGAGAGGGGGGGTAGGAAGGAAAGGGGGCGGGATTTGGGAAGGAATGTATTTCTGGAAGAGGATATCCTGGCACCAGAGGCATATCCCATCTGCTGCTTTTTATAATTGGAAAAACAGAAGCACCAACAGCAAACGGCTATAAAAAGCAAAACACCACCAGGCAAACATGCCACTGGAAAGTGCACCGCGTGAATACCAACCAGTGTGTAGTGTTTTGGTGGAGAACGAACATAAAAGTAACCTTCCTTAGCTCTCAACATAGACACATTGCTGTGTCCTCGGAGGACAGAGGCAGCTGGCGGTTTGTTCCTGCGGTGCCCCCTGTCAGGGCTCCAGGAGGCCGGCAGTGGATGCAGGGGGGCTCTCCGTGCTCCAATAACACAGGCCCGGGGGTGCATTCTTCCAGCCTGGAGGGGGTGAATGTCACAGAGCGCGCTCCCTCCTCCCTGCCCTCACATCACGCTCTGTAACAATGCTGGCTCGAGGGACGGCCGCGGAAGTGCTGTGGGTTCCTGCATGTCCTTTGGCTCGGGGCTCTCAGCGCCTGACCCCTGCCAGTCGTCTGCTGGTGGAAACCGCACGCAGCTGCTTTCATGTTCGCCCGCTTGCTGCCACAACCAACATGGGTTTTAAATGCACGCGTCGGTTTTGCAATGCGTTGCATTACGTGGGTGATAGCAGGAACCAATTTATGAATAAAACACATATTACACGTTTAGTTATTCATCACTTCAATCTGGCCAGGTGTATGTAGCAAAATGTGCACCTGTGAATGCAAGGGAAAGCGCATAAAACTTGAATTGATGGCTCGAGGGTATGTTTTTTGGCATTACATGGAAGCCAGGTGGGGCCAGGATCACAGCGCGTGACCAAATAGTCATGGTTACGCTTAGAAGTAGGCATGGATGAGTTTGAATGAATGTATGACGTGACAATGTATACATTTACAACGCATGCCTTTACAACGCATTTTTTACATCGCAACATCCTTTACAACGCACTCCATTACATTGCATGACACTACATCGCATTTTTAGAAACTACCTTTACAACTCATTCCATTACATCGCATTATACCTTTACAACGCATACCATTACAACACATACCATTACATTGCATGACACTACATCGCATTTTTAGAAACTACCTTTACAACTCATTCCATTACATCGCATTATACCTTTACAACGCATACCATTACAACACATACCATTCCATTGCATTTAAGGAAAGTATTGGATAGTATAGGGGTGAAAATTACTATTCTAACTCCAGGGGGTGGAACAGTAGGGTAAGTGTTGGATAGTGTAGGGGTAAAAAAAATACTATTCTAACTCCAGGGGGTGCAACAGTAGCATAAGTTTTGGATAGTGTATGGGTACTGTGCATTGTAATGGTATGCGTTGTAGTGACATGCGTTGTAGTGACATGCGTTGTAGTGACATGCGTTGTAGTGACATGCGTTGTAGTGACATGCGTTGTAGTGACATGCGTTGTAATGCCTGCGTTGTAGTGACATGCATTGTAAATGATGTTGAGATGTAATGACTGCATTGTAAGTGTAGTGCGAAGTAATGGTTGCGTTGTAAAGGATGTTTCCCTTTTGAATGTGGACTGTACCCTCCTTTTCAATTCTCACATAAGCTAATCTCAAATGTTTTTCTGGGACTTTTTGCGGCAAAAATAGCTATTTCTTATGCACAGATCCCAGGCTACAGCTCGTAAAATACAGACTGAGCTCTGTAAACGAAACGCTGCAATGGTATTGATTGCGCCCAGCCAGCCGACTACCCCGGTATGCCAGACTATGCACAGTATAAAGGAAGCAACTTTATCCAATAAAGTCCAGTTGTTGGATGTACTGTGTGTTTCAAAGAACTACTACGACTGCCTGTTTAGCTCCAGCGTCCCATAGAGGGCTCTCCACATACTCAAATATTGTATTGTATTATGGTATATTTGTATAGCGCAAGCCTGTCACCACCAAGGGCATCCTGGCGCTTTGAACATTAATCCAGCGAATTTCAGCAGCTAGCCTGTCCTAGGGAAGAGGTAAGTTTTCATCGCCTTCCTGAAGGCTGAAAGCTCTTCAAGACTCCTTAAAGATAATGGCAAGGAGTTCCAGAGTTTGGCCGCCGCTACTCTGAACGAACGGCCACCCATCCTCACTCTCTGGAACCGCGGGACTACTAGTAGCCTGGATGAAGAGGACCGAAGGGCTCGAGATGGAAGATACCAGGCAAACATTCTTTGCAAAGGGATCGGGCCCAGGCCATGAATGGCTCTAAACACAATACATGCTGCTTTATAGCGGACACGTAGATGGACCGGGAGCCAATGGAGTGCCTGTAACGCGGCCGTGGAAGAGCTGTGGTAGGGGCGGGATAGGGCCAGTTTGGCTGCAAGGTTTTGTACCCTTTGGAGCTTGCCCAGGAGTGTTACCGGGGCTTCCAGAAGTAGTGCGTTGCAATAGTCGAGTCGACTTAAGATGGTGCTCCGCACCACTTCCGGTCTGGCTTGCTCAGGGAGAAGGGGCAAAACCTTGCGCAACATGCGAATAAGCATCATGCACGTTGAAGTAGTTTTGTTTACGTGCAGATCCAGCTGCAAGTTGGACCCAAAAATGACGCCCAAATTACGCGCCGATAGTGAGGCTGACACTGTGTCTGAGAATGACTGGGGCCAGAGGTCATTTGGGAGATCTCTAGGAACTCGATCGTTAGAACAGTGCAGGACCTCTGTCTTAGTTCCATTGAACTGTAATGAGTTCGAGCGGAGCCATTCCGCGGTAGCCTGCATGCACCGATGGAAAGTCTCCAGCGGGACTGCGTCCTGTCCCTCGAGTGAAAAGACCAGCTGGGTGTCATCCGCATAATTAAATGCGGAGATCCCAAAAGATTTAATGAGCTGGACTAAGGGGCGGAGGTAAATATTAAAGAGTATCGGGCTGATGGCTGAGCCCTGAGGTACTCCTTGTCCTACCCTCCGCTCCACTGAACTAAAGGGAGGAAGCGAGACCCGTTGCTGACGGTCGTTCAAATAGGAAATTAGCCAGTCCCTGGCCTTATCTTGGACCCCACACTCCTCCAGCCTCGATATTAAGGTAGGATGGCTGACCGTGTCGAACGCGGCCGACATGTCGAGCAGCACCAAAAAGGCTGCTCGACCACTGTCGACTCGCGCCCGCAGATTGTCTAGCACGGTCACTAACGCGGATTCCGTCCCATGAGCTGGGTGGAAGCCGAATTGCGTCTCATCCAGCCAGGCGTTCCCTTCTAAGAAGCCGGAAAGAGTGCGGGTGACCAATTTTTCCATGATTTTAACTGGAAAAGGAAGCAGGGAGATTGGCCGGTAATTGGAATGACAGGCAGGGTCAAGCGTAGATTTTTTTAAGAGAGGGGATACCACTGCCTTCTTCCAACAACCCGGTACAATTCCTGTTTCGAACGACTGGAGCAGATAGAGTGCAAAGGCTGACACAATTCCTCCTGGAACAGCCTCCAAAATTTTGGAGGGAGACGATCGAGAGGCGAGCCAGAAGAGATCGTAAGGGCTAAACTGCCAAACTCCTCCAAGGAGGGAAGGGGAAAGCTCCTCAGCTGGGGTCGACTGGCCACAATCGCCGGAGCTCCCAGACTGAGAGCCTGGTCCAAGGAAGGAGAGGAAGAGCTACTCAGCTGGGGTCGACTGGCCTCAGTCACCGGAGCTCCCAGACTGAGAGCCTGGTCCAAACCGAAAAGAAGAGAGCCACTCAGCTGGGGTCGACTGGCCACAGTCGCCGGTGCTCCCAGCCTGAAGGCCTGGTCCAAGGAAGGAGAGGAAGAGCTACTCAGCTGGGGTCGACTGGCTCCAGTCACCGGAGCTCCCAGACTGAGAGCCTGGTCCAAAGCGGGAAGGGGAGAGCCTTTGCTGTTGCTGGTTCGTTTGTTTGTATTCCGCTTGCCTTCTGTGGTGTCATGTCGCCGAGAGCTGTATTGACTTCCCGCCAAGGCAGGCCCTGCGAGTTACCCACCAAAGCGACTGGTGTGGCGAATTTACATAAATAATTTGGATGTGATGAGCGCTCCCCATGGCATGTTCCCAAAGCATAGGGTCGTTTATTGAGAACCACCCATCATAAAATAGGTGAAATTCATATTCCATGGCTTTGGAGATCTCCGCAGGCAAGTCTTGCATTATAGGTGCTAACCTTAAGCCTTACGCCAAATCTGACCCTCTTCTAGTGCTAAGATACCCACTACGAGTCCGAAATGAACGCCTGAGGGGCTGTTAAAGGAAGTTGCAGACTAGCGCCCCCCGGGCTGACAAATGACTAAAGCCCTTTAGCACCCCAGGCACAGCATTACTTACAGCCCTGAAGTGGTGGAATACCATCCAAGCCAGCCTGGAATGAACAAAAGCAGCTGGGCCTGGATGGCACTGGCAAATCCGGGAATCTCCAACCTTTTCTATTTATAGTAAATGCAAATCAGCACGAGCTACTAATATTACTAGAGTTGTAGTGGTGATCACACCAGACTAGATTACTTTAGTGGCCACTGTATGCTAGGTTACCAGCTATGGTCACCTCCGAACATTAGACAGGGTTGCCAGTGTTAATGTAAAAAAGGCTTTACCAATTTGGAAGGCCTCAACATGGATGACAGGGATATAATATTGGTAATAAGTCTACCAAACGCCATATGCTTTATCACCCAAATATCAGCTTTACATATGTTTTGAAATTTGAGTACATTTTCATGAAACATCAGCGAATTAGTACTGAAAGTACAGATATTTTCAACTCAAATATACACTCTTAATATTGGTTTAGCTATATTAATTCAATCAAGTACAAGCGTCTAATGTAAAAGGTTGGGTTCCACTCAGGAGAGCTACTCACAGTAGCTCATGAGCTATTCGTTGTAGAAGCCTGAGCGCATCCTATGCTGAAAGACTGCAAAAGTGGCAAAAGACCGTGTCACTTTTCTAGTTCGCCGTGTATGGAATTATGTTAATCCTATGCTTAAAAACACTGCTAGAAAAGCAGACATTTGAAGTGCATAGTTTTAGTTATGATTTCAGTGGTGTTTTAGAGTGCTCCATATGAAGGAGCCGTTCGCCACCAAAAATGTGTAACTACTCAGAGTTCCCTACTTCCTCTGTGTGTGGGTGTATATATTTGTATGTATATGGAACTGTTATGCAGTTATTAGTGTCGGGCTAGGTATTATTCATGCCTTTCTTTTTTTTTATGGCATCTTTTTTATTAAGTATGCAGTAAAAGAAACAAACAAATATACCACAACAGCTGCAGATTAATTTGGCAAATACATCCGACATATACAATATGGTCTAACCCTGACCGGAAAATTCACGGCATCACAATATCCTTTCATCTTGATGTATATTAAATATAGTGCTATTGACGGTTTCGGCCTCCGAAGACCTCCGTATGATAGCAGGCCATGGACTGCCTCTAGAAACATTGCATTTGCCCCAAATCTTCCCCCATTTGCAGGGGCAACCCCTACTTTTCTACACCACCTTCTCCGCCACCTTACACCGGTCCTTGTCTCGGAGAAGTGGTGTGGACGTTGCCCCCCATGAACGGGCTATGTTTCGTTTTGCAACCATCATGCCTAGGGTGACCCAAATCTATTACACATGGCCCAGATCCGAAGCCTCCTACACATTTAGGAGACACCACTGAGCTGAAGAAGTCAAGTCACCACCACAAACGACATTCATACAGGCCACCACTGATTCCCAAAAAGCCTGAAGCACTGGACGTTCCTATTCCTTAATTTCTTGAATGCAGTCTATGAAGGGGATTTCCTCGGGTCTCAGGGATTGTTTAGTCCAGATCTTGGGCCCACCCTGTATAATCACTGTTTCAGTGTTTTTGCTTTTTATATAGTAAATATCAGTACTTATTTTTTTCTGGAATTTTTTTCTCCTATGATATATTGTTGATGTGCACTGAGTAACTTTGGGTGTTGTAGTGTTGAAACTCATGCGTTATAAATACTGCCTTAAGTATCGTTTGTCGATGGGGAGTTCGTTCAGAGAACTAAGGACTGGCAAGATGTACTTACTTTTCTTTGTGTTAATTATCAACAGTGCTGCAGAATTTAGTGCAGTTTTTAGAGGTGGCAGTTTAGATTTTGGAAGCCCAGTGAATAAGGGCGTTCCATGGTCCAGTATGTAGACGACTAACCATTGGGCTGTCCTTTGGTAATCCTGTTCATAGAGCCAGCATTTCAAGTTATGAGTGGTGAACAGTGGCCATCAATCCTCTTTTGCTAAAGTTTGTTAAGTATGAATACCAGGGACTTTACTTTCTGCACTAAAATCTACAATCTAAAGGAAGAACACAATCTAGTACACCTGGATGAAGAGGTGACTCTCTTTACAACCACAGCAGATAATGGGGGGCAAGACATGGAAGCTTTCAGGGGGTCAAAGCCACTCTGGGGACGGAGGGCTACGTCCTTGAAGAGGCAAGGTGGCCCCCTGGAAGATCCAGAAACTTTGGAATCACTATGGGGAGGTACAGGAGAACCATTCCTCTGGCCTTGCGATTAAGACCTCTCTCTTCCTGCTCTGTATGCTATGCACTCATTGTCATGTTTGCTTAGTGGGAGATGGTTGTTTATCTCTTTTATAACCTTGATGGAATGTTATGTCTAACTCTGGGTGAGAGCGGGCTGGATATGTTTTTAAATTCTTTCTTTTTCTCATGCTAGTCTGCCTAAAATAAATTCTTCTCAGTGTCAAGTAGTTAAATATCTCCCCCTTGATGGTGACTCTTTCCCGCTCATCCGTCCATTTTGAACAGACCATGCTTCCCTAAAGAAGACCTGAATGAGGCTGGCCCTAGAGAAAGGAATTTGAAAATATAGGCAGGTATCTTCTGAGATCCGGTGCAGGGTGCCACAGTGGTGAGAAAGATTGAGGGATTCTTTAAGTCCAATTCACTCCCAGACAAACCAGAGGACTTTCATGACATCTTTCAGTACCTTTACACTAAGGGTGAGGCAGTAGTGTACCTTAAAGGATGTGCCGAATAGGGCATCAGTCTTTCTGCCACCCACCTCCTGGGGCAAATGGGGGTAATTGCTTCCGATCTGCCGCAGGGGAGGGGGGGCAGAAAGCCCACTAGACTTAAGAGAAAGGACTTTTTAAATAAGAGGGTGAGAGCTAGCCACCATGGGCATTGCCATGTCCCCCACCACATTTAGTTGGGGCATCAGTCTTTCGGACTCTCTCCGTTTAGGTGGGGGGGGGTACTCTTGATCCGCTCCCCAGGGGCAGAAAGTGCACAAGATGCCAGGAAAAGCATTTATAAATATAGGGGTGGGGTACCAGGGATTTTTTTTCTTTACACAAACAAAGGGGTGGGGCTGCCCCCATATAAAAAAAAACCAGGCAGCTATTCTGCCTCATTGGGGGTGGATAGAGACAATTATCCACAGGGAACGGGCATGTGCCCACCCGCGCCCACTCCAGGGCCCAATAGACTTGTTGTCCCTCCTGGGGGGTGGATAGGGCATTTAGGAGCGTTCTGCATAGGGAAACTGCATACTAAGTGATGTACCAACGGTATATTATGCCAGTGCGCTTGCACAACAATTTTGCTTTTGTGCCAGGCGCCTGCTGGAGATGTCTGGGGTACTGGAGGTTCATACCCCACACTTAGAGGTCCTATCCAGTCATCCGCATTGTTTGGAAGGAGGTTTTTAATCATGTTGAGGGTGCTCTGAAGTTCCCCATCCCTGCGGTCAAGGCAGTCATCCTTCTGTGACTGTAGTCTAAACTACTGGAATCTCAAGACTGGATTCTCCTCACTCACATGCTCGGGAGGCCAAGCAGCTTATCGCACTGTTCTGGGGGGAAAAAAGAAAGTACCTCTGCACAAAGCGCTGTGGTTCAGTAAACAGTGTCTATAGCTTAAAATGGAAATATTAAAACACAACTTAGCCCGAACAGTGTAAATCCAATTCAAGATGGTCTCCACATAAGAATTTTTCTCTGAACATTTCTGCTTCGTCCCTCCTCCCCCCATTTAAGAGCACTCAAGCTGCTTGAAGTATTGTTTTCCATCACTGGACATACCATACTCCCATGACACTCCTATAGCAAAATCTGTACTTGCGGATTTTTCAAAAGTTGTTGTGTAATCCAAGCCCTACACCCTAACCCGCCAGCACCTACTGTTAAGATGTGGGAGGTGGCAGGACCTCCTGTTTTCCAGGTTTTATTTCTTTCCGTTCTAAACTCTTTATTTCAATTGGTCTGATTTTTTGAGACTATCACTTACCATTGTCTTGTGTATCATGTATTACAAAATCAATAACGAGAAATTAGCTAAAAAAACAACAGTGGCATCCTGATCCTCTGGTGTGGATTATCCCGCCCGGGCCTACGCTGATTACTATGGTGTGATTTTACCACAAAACCACATCTCTTCAAATCCCAAATTTAGAAATCTCTGCTGACCCATATATTCTGGGTATTAACTAATCTGCGCATCAATGAAAGCGGGAAGGAATAAACATAGATCATAAATAAACCAGAATCTGCACGTATCCTCATCTAGTCCACATGCAGGACAGCATTACACACCCTTCTTTTTGAAGGCTGCAGGGTCTCTAATGATACAACAACCTGTTGTTCTATGAGGTATTTTAAGTGTATGGCCCAAATACATAACTGCATCCTTGAGACCGCCGGCTACACACTGTCATCTCAGTCTTTATAACGGGGAGGGCATTAAACCAGCAGAGGCTGCAGCAAACCCTCCAGGCTGTGCAGTCAGATCTTTTAGAATTAAACAGCAGCGGTAGCCATTTTACATGGCTAAGATCCCATCACAAAAACCTTTGCCCTCCAAATCCAACATTGCAAAATGTACTGTGCTTTATAGTATACTGTGCTTTATAGAGTCCCTGAAGTCACTGTACAAAAGTTACAGTACCACATGTTAAAACAGATATTTAACCTAGTTTACAGAAGTTCCAATTGTTTGGTCCTTGATTATTGTCCCAGGTTGTATAGATGGGAATGAGAAAAGCCTGGCAACAACAGCAGCAGTCTTAGTCAGTGGTGGTAAGCGCACACAACTTGCGACTGTATTTCTTACACATCTCTTCGCTTAAGAGTAGCAGCAAGTTATTGTCATTCTTTGAAAACATTTTGCAGGAGATGTGTTGTCATATTCATTTTTTAATCTCTGCGCACCGACCGTGTTTCAGGAAAAAGAACCTGTCCTTTAGTAGCCCACTTTGCCCTGGCAATATAGAGTTGTTGGTATTCGGTTGTCTTATGGAGGAAATTAATTTACTTGTACATACAGACTGGCTGACTTATTGCTGTGGTGTCTTCTATTCGTTTTCTCTAAGGCAAGGTATTAGTGTGCCAATAACTTCTGTTTCTTTGGCAGATAACTGCCCCATACTC
This sequence comes from Lissotriton helveticus, assembly GCF_964261635.1. NCBI lineage: Eukaryota > Metazoa > Chordata > Amphibia > Caudata > Salamandridae > Lissotriton > Lissotriton helveticus. The sequence goes on along the minus strand of NC_136071.1, from coordinate 610,387,120 downwards.
TCCTGCATTTGTGCTGTCGAATGAATGTGGAACTGTTGCAAGGACATGGACAAAGGCTTGCTGGTGGCCGTACGTGGCAGTGTATGTTCATACTCTAGAGTTTGGATCAGGTGTTTCCAGGAGTTACATGGTTATGGTGGGTGGATTGTTCTCTCCTTTGACGATGTCATGTGGTGTGATGAATTTGTGGGATGGGAATGATTATATGGAGTGCTCTGTTCTTTTAAGGGTAGGCGGTCACATGTGACGTTGAGGTGTAGCCAGTGGCAGGGAATTATCCACCATCATGTAACACAATTAGTCAAGGTATTATTTCACTATTTTGTTATTTTAACTCGCATTGATACTGTTTGGGCCAAACTATTACCTCAGTAACAGTTTAACACCCGAATTGCACAATCATCAACTGACCAGATTGCTCCTGCGAAGAGTCTGCTGCTGCATAGCACCTCCCCATGTGGCACTTTTGAAGTCTTGCGTTAGCCATGACCATTTGATTTTACTAAAATTATATGAATAATAGACGTATGGGGGCTTTCAGCCAGTCTTGTTTGGTTATTAGTCTCTTATGTTCTTATTCTTATAAACCATTCAGGACTTTGAGCAGTTAGAGAGGGGCACCTGATGTAGGCGTCTTTGGAGCAGAGGCTGCGTTCACCTGGGATTATTATACATCTTGTGACGCATTTATAAAGAAAAGGCAGCTGGACTGCTTTAAGTGTAGTATTGTAAAGTTATTATTGTTTAACATGGAAGAGGTAAATGAATAATGTAGCTAGTCATAATGACATATTTATTAATGATTCAAGGAGGTGCTTGCATTTTGTGTCTGTATACCCTGGGGACACTTTGTACCTGTATGAAATTTTAAATCTTCGAATGCATGTTGCAAGCAAGAATTGGCAAGGTATCAGGATAGATTACGAATGTGTGCTTCATTTATTTAAAGCTTCCTGTGGTTCGGAAAGTTTTTAATTATGTGCTTTAATTCGTGTAAATTGCACATTAAAACCGAAAATCTAAGTAAGATGGCGCAAGTGAAGAGCAGCGATCCACTAGTTTCATGGAGCTAGCTGCGCTTCGGATGAAAACGAAAAGACAAGGAGCATGTTGATGTTCTAACCCGAACCAAGCTGCAATGTTCAGCTGTAAAATGAACATGCATAATAATTTATAATTTGGTGCAATGCAGAGAAAACTACATGAAGTTCAAGTGTCTCACAACAGTGATGTTCACAGTATACTGTCAATGAAAATATTGCTCATGTCTTCTTTGTATGCCCAGCCTATATAAAACCGAGACAGAAATGGCTCAAACCTGTGTGCCTGTTGCTTGGAACCAGGGACCACTCCGTTGCACTCAGAATTCTTAAGGCTGATGCTAGCACAACCTTAGTGTGCGGGGTGGCCAAATTTCTTAGTTGGGCTTGGTTGATTAGGCTGAAGGCTATTTGATGAGATAAATTTTATCTGTATCTTTTTTATATGCTCAAATATTCACAAAGCTGAAAGTTTAATCCTTTTTTAAATTATTTATTGTAATATCAAAGGTTTTTATAAGCAACTTTTTAAGAAAAATGTATTGCCAATGTATTGTGTTTTATATTTGAAATGTGCTTTTATGATATTATATATATCGAAATAAAGCTTTGATGATGATAATAATTTATAATTTGGTGCAATGCAGAGAAAACTACATGAAGTTCAAGTGTCTCACAACAGCGATGTTCACAGTATACTGTTTTAGCCAGCTGCCAGGCTGTAAGGCCCAAACCAGAGTTGGTTGTTGGTTGGTGGACTAATGCATCAACTCCAGGGATCTGAATTTGACCTCACGATCACAGTTTTGAGACTCAGCAGGTCCACTCAGCCTTTCATCCTTCCAAGGTCAGTAAAATGAGTACCATTGAGTTAGGCAAAAGTAAACCTCTTTTATTTCAGTGCCATGAGACCCAAACACTTATGTAATATTATAGGCTTAAGCTACTGGAGAGGGTATATAACAAGGCTGAAGGCATTTAAGAGCACATATAGACCGAGGTAGAAGGGCTATTATACAAGTAGAACTTTTCACCCACTAGAAGCAGAATATTCTAAATTAAAAAGGAAGAAACGCAGACGAGCATTGGCATGTTGCAACAGAAGGTCTCTACCAGACATAATTGGCCCTGAGCCATTCCATTGTCTTCTCCACAGCTCCCTAGATTCCAGTTGTCTAATGTAGGACATTAGTCACTGGAAAATGTTTAAACAAGCAGCAATAATGGCCACAGTGAGCATGTGTGCCGGATGTGTGGGAACCTGGGAAGCCCAGAATGCCCCTAAAACCCTTTGACACCCCTAACCAAATAGCTTGTCTAGACTCCTCCTCTCCTCTTAACCCCAAATCCTCAAAACATTCCAAAACGCATCCATGCTACTAGACCCACCCCGCCTTGTAAAAACAAAGTCAAACGTCTAGGCCACCCTACATGTACCCTTAACAACAATCATCCATCTTCACCTCACACACCCTTTACTCATATCCTTTTACGGTATTTTAGATTTTGATTTATAACCTAGCCAGTGGGCCATGTTCAGGTATTGTTTAACAGGTGAGGCCTAAATTACCCTCCGGGTTAAGTGATTTATGTGACGAGGAAAAGCTGAATTACACAACACTGAAAGGAATAATAGGCAGCATTGCATTAACCGATCAAAGGCCTTTTATGCTGAACATTCTGTGTCCTTTTTAAAAAAGTGTAACTAAAACTATCACACTGAGCATATTTTATTTGAAATGTTATTTACCAATAATTAACGATTAGGCCTTGTGCGGAAGCACAGAGCTGCCACTTTATCAACATCCTCAGTTTTATTAGTGTTGCATTCTGCAGAAATAAAAGTCAATATTTCTGCATTTGTAATGAGAGGCTCACGTTTTTTTGGTTTAGGTCTTGCATTCGCCAGGACCTTTTTGATTTTACAAAAATTGTGAGTATAATTTTACTTTTAGGGGCTTCCAGCCAGCTCTCTTCATCCATTGATCTGTTGTTGTGTCATTCACATTGTTCATCCGCCCACTGCAGCATACTGATGCTGCCTGGGGCAGTATGAGTCCTCTTCAGCAATTTGCTTACTCCAGTGTCAGTGAAGGCAGTCTGCTTGTTCACAAGGAGCACGTCCACACAAATAGTAATTTGCGTAATTACCACGACTTAGTATGGAAGTGTGCTTTTTGAACCAAAAACATATTTTTTGTTGTTGCCGTTAGCCATTTTTAGGTCTCGCTTGAAACGGCGCATGCACTGTCACTTGGTAGACATTTTGTTTACTAACAGGGGGCTTAGAGCTTGCCAATTGCTTACCATTGGCTGGCTTCATAGTCATTCTCATTTTCTTGTTTCTATTTGGTCCTTATGTGCTGGCTTTACTTGGAGCATGATCCAAGTACTGCTTCCTTATCCAGTGGAGTGTTCTTCCACTGCTTGCGCTTTTTATGAGCTACTTTTTTATTTTTTACTTGCAGCACTCCGTAAGAGTGCATATTTGAAGGCCCTCTCCACCCCCTGCCTCTTGCAGATACTTGCTCTGTTCCGCACCTGCATTGATGCTTGACCCTTCACCCCTGCTATTGCTTCCTTGTGCCATCTCCCCAACCAGTTCCCCCACCTGGCGCTGTTTGGTCTACCTCCTGACACCATCCTTATGTCATTGCTTTCCCCTTCCTGCCAGAAAAAGTATTGCTAAGATGTGGCTAGCACAGGCCACTTCCTAGCACTTTGTTCTTAACTGTTAGCCATGCTGCACAGTTTCTCTATAATATGGATAAAGCATATTGACAAAGCCAATAGCTCTCACATAAGCGAGACCTGTTTACTTCATCAGTGCTTTTTTGTCCTTCTTTTTATTTTTTAACTTGACAAAGGACCAGCGACTTATCCCACTATGCAGTTTTGCAAAAACCATGACAGGACAGCATGATGTTAACATGATATAAACATTATGAGAGGATTAATTCTTTCCGCCATTCTTGAATTAATGGACAAAAGACCCACACCTATTAGTGGATGCATGGTCAGGCTTCAGACATGGATAAACAATGGGTGAAATGTGACCTCCAGCTTTGACAAAGTGTTGAGGTGAGATGCACGCAATTTGCTGTATTTTTAGTAACTTTTGATTCTTTTGGCCTGCACCCAAGTTTGTAGATGAAATATAAAAAGCATGTTGCTGACGGGGGCTGCATGAGAAGTACAGCAAATTCACAATTGTTTGGAAAGTGCTGTATTTGTGAAATAGTGCAATTTCAGTGGGTTTGCTTGTAGCCCTAAAACTACATGTGTTCAGATAATTCTTGCCAGCTTGGCCATAAATAGTCACCAGAGAAATACCTTTGCTTATAAGATCCCGTCCATTAACAAAGCACTTCTTTCTGCTTCGTAGAAACATCCCGTTATCCTCTGGCCTTTTCTCTGGAGACACAATCAAAATTTCACTCTTGACCTCTCCCAACTATTTCTTGCCGAAAGAAACCAGTGATCCTTCAATGGGCGATACCTCCTTTGCTCTTTTGCCCTTTACTATAGGGGCATGTATGCTGGATCTTTTTTCATCTCCAGCGCTAGACCACTGAAGCTATGTCTTTGCTTAAAAGAGGATTCAATTGTAATTTTTTTGTTTAGTTCTAGGAATTAGCAATACTCCACCTATGTTGGGAATCCAGTATCGCCCCACCCACTTCTGCTCCATTACTGGAAAAGGCCTCTCACCAATCACTAGAGCGCAGCAGGTGGTGCTGGAATAGAGGGGAGTCCTGATGAATTCTCGATACAGATTCTGGATGCTGCCGTTACTGAGGCCGATCGGGAATCATGTTGGTCCCTGTCAATAGTACTGACTGTGTCCAGTTGAATTTGAGGACATAGGAATACGTACACTGGTGACCTCACTTTCTGTTTACTTTGAATATGAAGCAGCAGCTGCCGGCTATATGGAAGGGTTCTGATTTCCTTTTCCATCTTCATGGCACAAATGTCTCCTTTCAATGGCCTTGATCAACTTCTTTTGTCCCAGCCTTAACCTGGCCGGGAGCAGTTGGATGTCCAGTGGTCACAGTTGGTGCCTAACAATTTGATGACAACGCTAATGGAAATATACCCATCTACTTGCAGGTTCATTTAGAACCGTTGGGGATGGGGACATTTGGGGGAAGCTGCCACCCTACCCGGTCATTGGATGCCATGGCCTCAGCTCCCCTGGCAGAGTACTAACTGGCAGAGTACTAACCGCCATATTTGGATTAAGCCTGGGTGATGAACTCCGCTCCGTTCGTGGAGTTTTTCATGTTCCGCGGATACACTGATTTTAAAAAAAATTCAAGTTGGCGAGCGCGAGCAAGGAAAATCCCCCTCCTGATGAGATTTTTCCTCATTCGAGCTCTCCACTGTCAAGTTGGTGAACGAGAAAAATCCACATCCTGAAGGGATTTCTCAACTGTGTCGGGCTGATTTCTCAATGTGGGCGGTCACGGGTGGTCACCACCGCTCTTGTTGAGAAACCTTCTACTCGAGCTGCAGAAAAGAAGCAGCGTCCTCTTGAACTGTGCAGGTTGCCATTCACTTTGATTTTCCAGCACAGGACAAACACCCAGCGCTGAAAATCAATGGGAACAGGCATGACCAAGCGCACTCCGCCGCTTGCAGAACTCTGTGTAGTGCGGCAGAGGTTTTTTCATCGCAGAACTCCGCCCAGGCTTAATTTCGATATTCCCACTTACATGGTGGGGATTTTTAAAGTCTTCATAACAAATAGCAGGTACAGCTTTGATGCTTCACTATCCCCCAGTTCATAAACTGGGGACTACATAGGTGTATATGTGACATGGTAAAGTTGTGCATCATCTTATGCAGTACGCTGCTCAAATTGCTTGGATTTGGGTTCTACACAACTATATAATAGATACATATTCCACGACTTCACAAACCAATCCAATTCCAGGATTCAGCATCATAAATTCTAAAATTAGTTCAACTGTACCTTTAATCATTCTGTAATGCAGCAGCAAACTGTGTTAAATTTAGCCGTTTCACTGAAGACGCCTGACTGAGTCATCATTAGTATGCAAATTAATCTAACAGGAAAAGTATTAAAAGGCCAGAAGACACTTTATTGATCTGGTTTGCGTTAGTGAAGCGAAAGGTCATAATATGGATCCCCACTAGAGTCTTCACATTTTTTTTACATCTATAAACTTTTAAAGAATAACCTAGTACCTGCTGTTAAACATGCCAGTAACAAATCAAAAATGTGTGATTTCTCAGTCGAATACACATGCATGTCATTTTGATGGGGTTCTTTGGTAGCCTGCTCTCCCTCCGGTGAGTTTTAATATGTAGTGCATGGCACAGTTTCGCAGTCTGCCACATTTGGATTGGGTAACTCTCCCTAATGAGTGGGATTGCGTTTCTTTGGCTCTAACTGCTAATCTTTCTTTTAGTGTGTAGGGACCAGCCTCACTTTAAGGACGCAGCATGGATAAACTACCTCACCCCAGATGTGCTGTTGCAAAGATGTTCCCCTCTTATCCATGAGGGCAAGGCGTATTGCGATCCTAAAATTCCAAGATGTGCACCATGCGACCTAAAGAATAAGGGACTGCACCGGTGTCTGTGGACCCTTCTGTAATGCCATAGTGCCTTGGGGTTGCCGGAAAGTGAGGCGAAAATTAGATGTACCCTGCAGCACCCACTGTAGAAAGGCCCATGTGCTGGAACCCTGTTAACATTTATTAAGCAGTGCACCTTGTGCATCGAGTGACAAGGGCAGTATGCAACATTTCTTCACCACGATGGAGGAGTATTTTATCACTGTCCCTTCAGATCTGTGGTGTCTGGGTGGGCACAGGGCTTACGTCGGGCATGCTAGGTAGAGCTCAGCAGGATGCATTGGTACCACAAGCTTAAGGGCTGCACCAGAAGCAGAAGAAGCACAAAGGGATTTTCTACACGGCCTTCTATCAGTGAAATAGAAGGGGGAGTGAAAATGGAGGCCGACAAACAGTAGTGAGAAAGAAAATGAAAGTGTGTTGATTGATAGTGAAGCGGAAACAAAGGCGGAAGTGCAACAAGAAAAAGTAGACTAGACAAAGAGGAAGAAGAGAGAGGAGAGGGTGTGAGAATGATGAGGAAAAAATAAAAAATAACAAGAGGCAAAGTGACTAAGATCTGGAAACGAATGGTACAGACTGAAATCAACATCAAACTGAGACCGTGAAACACAAAAAGACATGCAGCCCCAACCAACTAATGTGAAATTCACGCATCATTGCCACTTGTAATATTCCATTGATTATCATTGCTTTGGGAGGAAGTGGGGCATTAAAGTCCATTTGCCTCACTCGCCTGTAAACATTACTGTAATTTAAAACTACACGATGGTTCACATTACTAATGGTTTGAAAATGGTTCAGCAAGGAACTGATTCTCTGCACCATTTGCTAATGAAGCATTTATTCACTTCTTGCTATGTCATATCTCTGTGTTGGTTACATTTTTAGGTTTCTGTATTAAGTTATTACAAAGCCTTGAGTGGTTCATGTTGCCCCTTCAACCCCCCTTATCAATGGCAAAAAATATATTACTGTCTACTTGACTGCATGTATTTTTTACATCATGCTATTATGTGTCAGTTCTGTACATAGGCCCATATGTACAAAATTATGATTTTGTGATTCTCAAATAGCAAATCGGTAGAAACCGCTATTTAGGAATCGCTGAACGAATGAGTGTCAACTGTGATTTTCTAATAGCGATTCCTACTGAGTCGCATTTGCCATTAGGAAATCGCCAAATAAGAAACCGAGCTCTCTGGATGTAAAATTACATCAGAGCAGGAAGTTTATAAATATAGGGTGTGTCCACAAAGTAAAGAGTGCCCCTGCATCGCCACTGAATTACACCATTCCAAGAGAAGATCATGGATACAGAGTATGGGAGCAAGGACTATGGGTCCAGAAAGCGCAAAGTTAAGTTCACTAACAAGGAGCAGGAGCCCCTGAGAGAGGAATGTGTTGCCCATATGCACCAACCTTTGGGCAAGGCCTCCTTCTCTTTGGCAGAGAGCCAAAAGACCCATATCTTGACCAGCATCCTGGAGAAGGTGAACTCTCTAGGAGTCACCCAGACGACCATCCCTGAGATCTGCAGATGATGGTACGACCTGATGTCTTGTATGAAGGAGAAGGTGGCCAGCATGATGGCAGGGGTGTGTGGAACCGCTACAGGGCCCCTAAAATACCCCCCCCCCCCTCCAACTCCCATGGAGTCACTGATAGAGGGGACCAGAGAGCGTGGTGGGAATAGGAGGCATGGACGCCTCCAATCCAGCAGGCACCATCCCGGGTAAGTCGGCTTCCCTTTGCTTATCTAACAAAACAGAATGTTAGTAAATCCATATATCATACACACAGCTTGATTAGCTCCATTGGGATGTTTGGCACACCCTGTCAAAGAATCATGAGAGGAGTTGTACCCATCATCTACTTGCTGCACGTTGTGCTGATTACTACCCCAAACATTTCCCTGCACAGACACATGAAACCGAGTTACATCATCATTGTGGCCAAACTGTAGCAATTTATTTACACTAACTATTTACATGCATTTACACAGATCATAACCTGGACATACCAGGACCCATTGCAGCCGTAGGGCCCACTGACTCTGCTCTAGTCATGCAGGACACAACCCAACCAGGCCCTCCACCCATCACCACAACTCCTACTGACATGAGGGCAACCATCTTGCAAATGCCAGAATTTGTGGACAGTGATGAGGGACAATCACAGAGCAGGGGCCCCACTACATCGGAGGCCAGGACACACAGACAGTGCAGAGGGCAAAGATCAGCAGTTCATAATGAGAACATGTCAGACGACATATTGGATAGTGCTCCTGTGTATGGTGGGTTGGAGTGGTCCATCATCTCGGTACAGCGCCTGCAGACAAAACTGATACGGACAGTTAGTAAGCAGCTGCAGTGAATCTCTAAGTCGCTGCAGAACTTGAATAAAGGGCAGGCCTGTTGACTAGTGGCAATGGAGCAGCAGCACTGTGTGCAGAAACAGAGGCACAGGCAATACCTGGCTAAGTTTGATTCCTTCGCCCAGTTCCTCAACCGCCTGGCAGTAGCCATAACAAAGCTGTCAAGATGAACTGTGATCATTCAGACTGACATGGAGCACTACTGTTAAGACTTTGCACGTGGCTTTGTGCAAGTGACCACAGCCCTAGATAACATCCAGACCCACAGCCTCTGTGCCCTTAACATCCTGCCCCCACCTGACAGCGAAGAGGGCTTAAGCCTCCGTGCCACATCCGTTCGGGGGGCATGCAGTACTAGGCTTACATGCATGCACACTTCTGGGACTTCTGGATTCCAAAGGTCTGCTCAGTGATGGAGCGTGTCGTCCTGTGTGCCCGGTTGTATTGCCTCTCACTTCTTGTCTTGAGTCGGGTACGGTGTGAGTAGCCAGGGCTGTAAGCCATATGCACTCTCACCTTAAGAGCGCGAGAAGTAAAACCAATGCGTCACATTACACACCATGTGCTGGCCGCTGTATACCTTGAGTGTGTGAATCTCTGACTGAGTTGGAAACAATCGCCAAATTCACCCTGTGCCAGTCGGCCGTGGATTCCACTGTGGCGAAACATGAATGAGTGGTGGGTGCTGCCAGGGAATCTGGCCACAAGGTCTGTTATGATACAGGAGGCATCACACACTACCAGTACATTGAGTTAGTGTGAGCTTTCCCTGTAGATATATTCAGTTGCTGAAGGCGGTCATATAGCACTGTGTGTCATTTAGACCACCAATGAGATCGGGGAACTGTGCTACCCTGTAGAACATGAGTTTGGTTTGCTGTAATGATTGGGAGTTTTGGGAAATTAGATATATTGGTTGATTCTTCTCACCCTGATGTCAAGGAACCAGTGAAAGAACCTGGAAAAGGCACTTTGTGACACCCCCAGACACTGCAATGAACCGCTGCTAACTGCTCGACGCTAATAGGTGGAGGCAATACAATACCTGCACAAGTTTGGTATTGCATTGCTTCTGGGTGTTGTGGCCTGTAGCGGAGGTCATAACTTAGCTATTAAATCAAGTATTACCTGGCTACTCAATCTGTACCTATCCATAATCTCCTTCTCTGTCTGTTCAGACAGGGTGACCCTCACCCTACATATCCTCCCCTGTTTCCTCCTACTACTCTGCTTCACTGCCAAAATCCTCATCCTCCTCAGCAAAACATACAGGGCCGCCATTGTCATAGAGCCTGATACACTGTGGGTGCCTTTCCCAGTTTGCACTTGGTTACTACCTGATCTAATTCAATGCTAATTGCATTTCCTAAATGGACATTTTTCGACTAGTCCCAATTAGGCAATGCTCTGTACATGCGGATACTGATTCGCAAATAGGAAATCCCCATTTGCGATCACCTATTTTATAAATCACAACATGCGATTTCTACTGGGTAGAGAGAGAGAGAGCGAGAAAAATGTACTTTGGCCTCCTGCTATGCCACATAAAAAATTAAAAACACCGGCATATGATTATAATATCGGTGTCATGTTTTCCATTTCTCTGTCTGTTTTGTGGTTGATGTAGGTGTCCCAGTCCCCTTGCCGCTAGTTTCTGCCACTCATTTCATCTGGATCCTTCACTGATTTCTGAATTCTCCTAGAGTGTGACCTTGCTTACCTGGATGGAGTTTATCGGTACGGGCCCTCCTTCTCTGTACCCACTGGCACTCGACCTTCAATGGAACGCATTCCAAGCTCCAGTACAATTTGCTTATTTGATTCTGCACTATGTCGCTGAAAAAAACAGAGGTTGGCATATCAATCTTGTACATACAAATCCCCAAAAAGAAACGCATACCTTGTGCCTGGCAGTTGCTCACTGCAAGGGGAAGGATTCCTGTGACGCCTTATAACTTTGCTCTCCTATTGTGTTATGTAGGAAAAGAGAACTCTGGCACACACCGGTTCTTCGTATTGGAGCTGTTTAATTTGGCGGTGACTTGTTTCTGTCCTGATCAATTTATCTCAAACCTAAACAGAACATGGAATTTATTTTTCTTTCAGCCTTCTCGATGTACTCCATTAAGATATGGTACACACAGCGATAGAACACAGACCCTAATCCATTGTTTATTGGTCCTCCTCTGTCTTACCCAAGTGAGCAGTCTTTCAACTTCATGAAATTACATGCTATGTTTCATCATACTCAGTAGTACATATAAGTCTTTTGTGATCCATGTTGGAAAAATTCCTTGTTTGGTCCATGCTCAGCAATATATTCCGTCAACCACTACACAATATACCAATTCAAATAAGTCTGGGAAATAAACCACTGATATTTGTATAATTTAGTATTAGAGCCCTACCTACCAAGTGGGCAATCTGCTCATCATAATCCTTCATAGAGTGGTTTGTTTACATCTCCACATACTTATTCCTTTATGAGAAGACCAACACAACAGAATTCTGTAAATACATTATTTTTTCTTACCTGACACAGTAGGAGAGCAAAGTTCTTGGCTAACACAGGTTCCCTTCCCGGGCAGCAACCTGACGGTGTGTGAGTGCATGTATTTGCTTTTGGTATGTGTGTGTTGTCTTTGTCTTCTGATTTTGTTGGAAGTCTCCTGAAATATTTAAATAAATATTTACCTTTATTGCACAATATATGGTGTCGTAGTTCGTGTTCGCTTAGCATGCAAGTACACAAAGGCTATACCAAGGCACTTTGTGAAAAATTCTGGGTAAGGTATTGGGTCATTGTTTGAGGGGGTGCCTATCTACCACAAGTAATAATTACAGTCCTAGTCAGGGTAAACCATTAACCACTTGGCTGCTATGCGTTTTCCCCCCCGGTGCTGGGATCCCACATTTTCCATTGTTCATGACGAGCTGGGCTCGTCATGAGCGTGCGAGGAGGCTACACCATGACGAGCCCAGCTCGTCATGAGCGTGGAAGGGGTTAAAGTCACTAAATTAACCTGAGCTCAACCCCCTGGTAGCTATGCCACAGAACAGACCGGCTTAATTCAGGGACAATGTGTTAAGTATTTCTGCAGTCCCAAAAACAGTAGTAAAGTTGAAATGCAAAGCAATAAACCCCCCCCCCCCCAAAAATACAAAATGGAGTAAAATTTAATTTTAAAAAATGACACCAAAATAACAAAACTTTAAGTGGAACCAGAGATATGAATTTAACATTTTTTATGGGAAAAAAAGCGCTAAGAAGCACAATGCTCCAATAATAGTCAATAGTCATGGTAAAGCAAGACCTACTTTTTGCTGCTGATGGCGATGGAGCATGGGTTTGATACACGAACCAGGTTCATCCTAGTCAGAGATTTTACCTCTTGACTTTAGTGTTTTAAGTCCTAATCCACCACAGGTTCATACATCTAAAGCCCCACTGGACCTCAGGAGAAGCACTTAGACACTTGCAGGGTGTCAGCTAGAGTCCAGTCTGGTCCAGTAGCCAGTGATAAGCCGTTACAGGAAACCCCTTTTGGAGCTTGTTGTATCCCTGTAGTCTGAACAGAAGCTCACCCTTATGACCCTTGAAGTCCACTTCTTTGCCCTGGGTACAAGATACATTGGGCCCAGTCTTCCAGTGCTCTTCAAATGTTGCAGACAGCAGATTCAGTCCTCTTCAGGCCAAGGAGTGTTACAAAGTAGGTGCCAGGATATTTATGCCTGGCACGAGCAAGTGGATGGGAATGATCCCTTGGGGATACCCTAAACAATGGGGTAAAGATTCCCAGGAGCTAACCCTCCACACCTTGGGCATTCCCACAATGGCTGAAGTTTTCGGCCGTACTAAACTTGGGCTCTGAGGGCTGGGAGTGTGTGGGGAGTGTCCTGTGCTAATCCTATTGTCCTCTCATATCTAACACTAAAATACAGTTTGAGGCAGTCCCGCAACAACCTCGGAGACAGTAGTCTTGTAGAACAGAGCTGAGTTTTTAGTAACCAGACAGTGAATACACACATTGTTTTGCCATCCTGTCTTCATCATTTGAAGTGTGCCACAAATGTTATGTGTAAACCCAACAGATCTGTCAACAGGCTTTGAGATTAATGTCAGAAAGAGGGCCACTTCGATTGAGGCTTGTCTGGCTGGGGAGGAAACAATAGAAGGACACTGCCAAAGTGTCAGCTAACATATGCCTGTGACAGGGGATGCCTCTTTGAAGTGCGCCCTAACTGTCATATGGAAAAAAAAGGCAGACCTGTTGAGCAGTATTTGACACTTTGATTTAAAAAAAAAAAAGAGTCCTCCCGACCATGCCTGCATAATTTGTCAGGTTCAGATGGTTCATATCTTTCTATTCAGATCAGCCTATTGTTTAGTCCTGGGAGCAAGTTCACACCTCATTCACATTTATTCAAATGCTGAGTGGAAGAAGTGGGACAGCAAAATTGAGATTTAACTTCCAGGGACTTCAGGCAAGGAAAGGTAGCATTCTAGAATTTTTCCATAATAGTTAGAAGAAAAAAAATCAACTTAATCATTGAATTTTTAATAAATATTAAAAATAGTAAAACAGTTGTTTTAATTATTTTTCTAGCTAGTTCTGTTCCTAAAATGCAGTGTTAGTATTTAATTTTGCATCCTAGTATTTTCATATTGAATAGCCAGCCTTGCTACAATGAAAATAGCTTTGAGGCTCTAGTCACTGTAAGAACATGTTTAACATTAAACTTTTACATGTCCTTCTTTCAAAGAGCATGTACCCTGTCTTGTGTGGAATTCGGTCTATTTAAGAGTGACCTATAAATATTTAAAAGAAGGTGTAGGGCTGTCAAAAGGGGTTATTTTGATAGTTCGAATTTTCACTTGGAACTGCACAGACAGGCTACAGTGGTAGGTCAGGAGACATGCTTTACAATGCCTCAGCTGTGGTTGGCACATTGATTGCTGCAGTCCACAGGCGGCATTTAATATACAGGCCATGGGTACACTTGTGGCATATACTAGGGACATATAGGCAAATGAAATAAACCAATCGGGTGTATACCAATTTTACTACGTTGAAAGTTCGAGAACAAACACTGTACCACTGGTTAGCAGAGGTATGTGTACAGAGTTCTTCCGCCAACAGAAATCTGGTTCAGCAAAAGGGTAAAAATAAATAAATGTAGGGTTACCCAGCAAAAAAGGACACATTTCAACAATCTGCAAGCGAAGATATACACTAGTATCGCCTTATGACCACAGAGCATAATGAGGGCTGAAAGATACAATGCATACGTCATTTTTGCCGTGGGTCCAGCTTCAGTGCAGGTGACCTAGGTCCATGCACTTTTCAGAATAACCACCAACTGTGTATATAATTATCGTTTAGTTTTGTTGTGTGCATATTTCTTTAGGTGGATATCATCGAAACATGAAATTCTGGTATAGATTAAGACCTTATGATCCTCTGCTGGGCATCTGTGTTTTAGAAGAAACATTATATTATGTGCCGTAATCGGCATGTCCACACATCCTATTCCTTAAAGGTTACTTCTGGTGGGCAACATTGACTTCCGTCAAAACGCATTAGTGTCTCATGCTTCACCAATATGATGTGAACCGGACATCCTGTTAGCTGCAGTCTAAAATTAAGAAATGTAATTTAAGTAACTTAATGCCGCATGTAATAGCAATGCAACAGCTTACCTCAATAACATAGTAACACAAAAGCCAAAATATCAGCGATTCTGACCTGGATGAAAAAAAAAAAAATGAGAGAAGAAAGGCAATATTTTGACGACATAGTTTGTGTGTGGGGGGGGGGGGCACATGTGTTTTATATCACCAAGCAGAAACGCGTTCTAGGGAAATATTTTGACATTGGAATCTTGGTTGTCATTTGATTAGTTTGGCAGACACTGGGGAGCCTGAAAGTGCCTGTGAGTGAAATAAAATGGCTGCCTGCTCATCCATGAAGTAGCCAAGTGGTTCTGGGTGAGAGGTCAGCTCGAAGTTTTGAGTTAAAAGTCCTGTTATCCCAAGTGTAATCGTGATGAAGTCTCTGATATCCCTGTGTTTTGACAGAGAACTGAGAGGTCGTGGCAGTTCTCACGGAGCAGAAACTTATTTATTCACGCAGCGGCAGATGTCCGGAACACGCTGCTTTCGGGCGGATCAGCTGCAATTTCTCGGCTGTCAGCCCGCCCGCTCTGTGCCGAGAAGGACGGCCCTTTTGGGCCTCTGAGATATGGATACTTTTAAAATTATTTTTGTAAATCCGGCCTGAATTTTTTTTTTTTTTTTTTTTTTTTTTTTTACCGGGCCGAAACATCTATTAGCCGATTGACCGATGTTTCCTTTTTATTTTATTTTCAATGTTTTTGTATTAAAAAAGGAATAAAGATGATGGGATTAAAAATAATCATATAGGCCTCATTGGGGCAGGTGGAACTTCAGTATGAACAAAAACACCTCACTGATTAGTTCAACTAAACAATGCTGGAGGCCTCTTTATCCGTAGGCCGAATGAAGGTCAAAGTTAACTCTGGGAATGCCGTGAGAGTTCCCTCCGACATGTGGGAAGATGGCTTCAAAGCCGACGTCACGTCATAAATGTGTACACACTCCTCCTGACAGGGAGCCGAGGTAGGTTTAAAAGAATGCCAGCACTTATCTGTACAACGAGGGGAAGAAGGGTGGGGGTGAGCCACTTTTTTGTTTCAAATTAGCTCAACCCTTCTCTCTTGCTCTGCGTGAATAAGCAATATTTAAGTTGTTTTTTTTATTTCCCCTCAAAGCATGTCACGTGTTTCGGTGCTTGGAGTCATAGTCCTACTGTTTCCAACGTATTTATTTCGCTGTACACTCTACCTTTCCGTGTTTTTGAACCCTGTGTGTCTGTCAAGCAGAGGGATATTGCTAGTGTATGACTCATTTAAGGATTGAGGACTGTTTATTGATTCCTCTCAGTAGAGGGGTTTCTGTGAATTCCCGTTCTCAGAAGTCAACATCATGTTCCAGGATGGCAAAGCCTGAAAATGCAACACATGTTTTCAAATATTTGTCATCGACAAGGGGTGGTGGGTGTGTAGAAGGTCACTAAGTCGTATTCTCAAAAGCCCTTGGACACAGTCTAGGGCTGGAGCGGGTTTGAACAGAACCAGATATCTTTGAAGCCAGTGCTTTGTATGGGCCAGTACTGTCCGGGACAGAGTACCAGCACTTTTTTTTATTTTGAGAGGGAGTGTACCGGCACTTCTCAAGAGAGACGTAATACTTTTAATTGGAGAGTACTGGCACTTCTCAGAAACAAGCAGGTACTCTGGTACAGAGTACCTGCACTTCCATTATTCAATTTCAAGCACTGTTTGAAACCGAAGCTGTTCTCTCCCAGAGCTTCACATGAATTCCCACTGGAGGTAAATCCTGCCTCTAAGGTCTGTTGATGTGATGCTCTGGTCACTGATTGTGCTTGCGTGGGCCTACTGGGGTTTGCCTAGGTGGTACCCTGACATTTTGTGCCACCTGTTTTTTCCTCCAGGCAACTAGTGGTGCCATGGAATGGAAGAGCCTACAGCTCCACGGTCTAACAACTCTCACCTGGGCACAGGATTAGAGAGGGCCAAAGAATGTGAAGCAGACTTCTCCAACGAGTAGCTCGTTAGCTAGTGGTATCTCCTAATACCTGTAAGTGGTTGTCTTGTGTGCAGCCCACCCTACTAAATTAGAAGCTTTTACTGAGTTGAAATATGCATACCAAAATTGATGGTGTGTATATGAGATAAAAATGTGTATATTTTTAGAGCTCAGGCTGAGGTTTGAAGAAATATGGCTACATTTCTAACATATATTTAAAGGTGCTATTTGAGTGTTCAGTCCTGTGGCAGTGTGGAGACTTATACCTAATATTATTACGTTGGTGACAGAGGCAATGCATGTTCTGTGTTTTGTGTTACCCTTGTAAAGGCATTCCAAATAGACAAAGCCTTTTTACATTACTCGCAACAACCCTGACTGCCTGCCTGGTGCACTGAGATCACTGCTATTGAACTTGGCCACTAATGTAATCTTGTCTGATGATGTCACTGTTACAACACTAACAATGTTAGTAGCTCGGGTTGATTTTCATTTAATATAAGTAGATTTCATTGCAAAATAGGTTGGAGACGCCTGATGTGAAGATACTTGGAAGCAACTGTCTGGAGATTTTCCTAAAATGTACTTTGGTGTAAAAGATAAGCATCTTACCATAATTTTCAACACATCCAACGAGGCCGACCTCCACATCGGGAGCAAGCATTGCCAAAGCCAGTAGGTCTGGCTTTCATTTTGAGTCCTGACTAAAAGTCTAGAACACACATCTAAGATAAAGAGAATAATGTAGTATGATTTAGTGTACTTTTGAGATGTAAAGCAGTCCCTCGTGCACTGCAATGCAAGCACTCACTAGGAGGCGAATGATACCTCAAACAGCCAATAGAATGACGTGAGCGAGAAAAGTACTCATCTGAGAGGAGCAAAAGCCCACCCTATGTATATTTTCTAGTATTGGTAACAATAACCTAAAAATTAGGAGTAACTACTGCACATGACACTGCCAAATCTCCAGCCTGCACTATCTTATTAAATATGCCCAGACCAGTCACATGAGCAGTGGCTTGTCCCAAGAATGGGGTTTGTTGTTTCTGCCGAAGCCAAGGTTGGGCTTTGGAATAAGTTACATATATTACAGGTATATGAATTAGGAATTTTAAAAAAACGTGCCCCTTGAATTACAGTTATCCTTGCTTTAAAATGTATTCCCCACTGAAATGTACTCATTAGAAATGAGAAGTGCTTACTTTACCCTGGATTTTGGAGTGATATATTTCCTATTCAAAACGTTATATGGAGCTCTTGAGTAAACTGCTCCACTTTTTTTATGTACGATATTTTTATTGTATTTTCAAAACAGAAATCAAACATATGGAACAATACAGGCAACGCAATACAATCACCCATGACCCTCCGGCCGTATGTCTGTACAAGGATAAACTTTACAGGCCCTGGAGCCCAAAGTAGTTCCACCAAAGACCCCATGTCATGTGATGTTTATGTGAGGAAACAGCCTGAAAAACCAAGTCAGAAGCATGCAGTATCTTAAGTACGCAGTCGGAACCACGTGAAAGTCTTAACCACGCATGGTTTAAGCACGGAAATTGATGAACCACGCACGCTCGAAGCATGCACGACTGAACAACCCATTAAGTACAGGAAGTACATGATGTATTATGTATATTTGACAATATATATGACACTAATATTAATTTGAGAAATGAAAATAAATATGTGTATTAGATATATAGTTAAAATTAATAAATAAAGGTTTTGGTTCATTATAAACTTACACTGAAAGCTAGATGGCAGTATTTGTTAATCTTTTGTCAAGTCAGTGCTCCGCACAAAACGTGTGTGATCACAAAAGAAGTTTGTGTGTCACTGAACACAAAATGGTGGAAGTTAATAGAAGAAAAGGACTACTGTGGAAATTGGATATTTAGAAACACGTTTGAAAGTTGAAAAAGTGTATAAAGGATTCTTCATTACTAATCTTACATGTGTGCATGTATACTGTTATTCCCAAAAAATGCAGCTAAATGTATTTTACCTTTTTTACTTAGGAAAATTACTTATTTTCATTTTAAATATTACATGGTGTTTGTGCAAAACTATTTGTGTTGTAGCGGTTTGCGTGCAAAAATACTGCGTGGTACTGGAATGCGTGGTTTAGATATGTTCATGTACTAGCATCTATTTGCGTTGGTCAGGCGAGCGTGTTCAACCCTTGCGTGGTTTAGGCATGTGTTTTTCAGGCATTCGTTATTCTGTTTTACAACCATTTATGTGGGCAGCTCCATACTGTGTACACAGGCTCCTCCATTTTGGAACACCAGTCCATAGCCCACTCTCAGGCTTGCAAGACCCGGGCAGCAGCTGAAGTCCAGTTGCGGGCTATATCCCTTTTGCCAAGTAATGAACCCTGGCCACCGAGATATCTCTTAGAACGCTTCCCACCCTGGTGATCCAGCAGTCCCAGGAGGCAAATCCAGTGTGAACAATCAACTAGCCTTACCAACACTGCCGACAAAAACACCCAGGAGTTATGACCAGTATCTGTGTATGATGGAGCACGACCAGACTTCATGATAAAAATCCACCCGTCCACTCAGCATCTATGACATGAGGTTGAGAGTTTTCACGCCTCCCATAACCGTAGTGGCGTCAGATGTGTAGTGTGCAGAATATTCACCTGAATCATTCAGAGCAGAGATGGTCAGTTCTCTCTGGACCAATAGTGCCTTCCTCCATTATTCGTCTTCTAAAGTACTAACCAAGGATTCCCACCAGGTGCAGATGTTAGCAAGTAGACCCAGAGTGCAATGTTTCAGGTAATTTCCAAGATGAGCATGGAGGTGCCACATTTATGCCTGTCATTAGCTAGTGGTTTGGGGTGACTTTTGGCCCCTCACTGACTAATGGTGAAGTTCCTAGAACCTGATCTACCCACTTTTACAGCAGTTCCTGTTTGCCTTACTGCAAACAGGCCCAGAATGCCATGTATCCGGTCATTTCCAGGATAGTGAAAGTCTTCAGTCACACTGAACTTGGGCTCTGAGGACTGGTTTTATGTGTGGTAAGTGCACTGTGGTAATCCCAGTGTCCTTCCACATCTAATACTGAAATCCAGTTTGAGGCAGGCACTGCACCCACAATAAACCCAGAGACAGAAGTCTGGTAGAACAGAAGCAGGGTAATTCAGAAATCAGCCAGGGGAATTACAAGTATTGTCTTGGCATCCTGTTCTCTCCCTTGCAAGTATTCCTCAAATGTTAGATGTGGCTCAAGAGCCCTGTCAAGTAGGAGTTGAACCTGTAGTGTCAAAAAGGATGCCCACAGCCCCCCTCCCTGCAAATTCTGTAGAGTTCAGCAGAGTAAGACCAATCAACTCAGCCTATTATTTGCTTGTGGGAGAAAATAAATTCAAGGCTGAGCCTAGTCTGGGAGTTTGCAAAGGTTTATGCTAATTAGCCTTCTGACAGTTCAGGCAGGGAAAGGGTGATTTCTAAAAAGTTAGTTTTCCTTAATATTTAGTCAAATCTGGCTTCATCACTGAATTAGGAGTTTTAATAGCTATTAAAAATAGCGGTTTAATTATTTTTCTAGCTACTTTCATTCCTAAAATACATTATTAGTATTTTAATATCTGCTCTGTTTTTCTACAATGGACAGCTAGGCCTGCCACAGTGAAAATAGCCTCTATGGGCTTGCCACTGTAGGGCCATGGTAATATAAATTCCTAATATGTCCCATCTTTAAGTACCATTCAGTCACCTTGTGGACAACTAGGGTTACATAGGGGTGACTTACTGATTTTTAGAAGGTTTTTACCTGTTAGAAAGTGATGATTTAACCTGTTGCGCTACAGGTTTTACTCTGCCGCAGTCAGGCTATACAACTTAGCCCTGTAGTTTCTTTCTGTGCTAATGTAGTGGATGGTGCAATAGGTCTGCTGTCCACAAGTAGTGTTTGACTTCAGGACCTGGGTGCTAGGTTCTTTAAGGCAAGTTAAATGCACCAATAAGGAATTAGCCAATATAACGGTTAAAGGGGGAGCACAGTTGCTTTAATACTGGGTAGCATGGGTAAGGTGCACAAAGTTCTAATTCCAGCAAAAATATAGTGTCCAAAAAAAGGCATGAAATCCAGTGTGACCACGCACAAAGGACTGGATTGTTGATATAGGATAACATCAGAACTAAAGAAATACCTTCAGATGTGTTGAAGTTGGTTAAACGGGGTGCATGTATGTTCATTCACTGACTGTGTACCTACCAACAATTATATTTTATTTAAAGAAATTAAAACAAGCATTGAGCCAACAGATATGTGTGCCAGCAAAGTTATGGTCTCTCCCTCTGTTCAGTTTCCTCTAATTTAGTATTTCTGCACTTTTTTTTTAAAAACATAAAAGGATATTGTCTATTTTTGACCATCACCAAACCTGGCAAAATGGTACCCCAGTGGGAGATCTGTGAATGGTGAATATATTTTCCAAAGAGTGAAACAAGGCAGATGCCGTGGCATGTGTTTGCTGTGAGTCGAAATGCTGCTTGCACACAATGTTTAGTAGGCATGCAGCATGGCGCGCGTGAGATTGGAGTTTACAGAGTGAACTTTTTGGCATCCATTAAACCATTCAATTTTTTGTTCTACTGTTGTCGATTTGAGTCAATTTTTGAAGGCTGTGTGTTTAGCCTTTGCTCTACTGCCATGCAGTTATTTATGCACCAGTAGAAAGCAACGTTTCTGTTGAAACTGCTTTCCGGCAATGCGCCAAGTTTGGCCAACAACATTTCCTCAGTGTGGTGTGTGCAGGGGTCAGGAAGGGTGCTCCTACCTTACATAGGCCGGTCTGGGGAACAAAAATCATCCCTGACAAAAAAGCTCAAACCAGCCATGCTTCCTTCGACTCCTCGAGCAATCTTTTTCTTTTCATCCATCTGATCTCTCACACTCCTATTCTCCTCTCCCTCTCCCTCTGTCCCCCCAGAGGCACTAGGAATGTCCCTGGGCTTCCAAAATAAGGGCTCTAGCCCACAAGGGAAATGCCCGGTTCAATGAAAGGCCTGTCCGGCCCTAACCTTGTGTGCAGTATTCCAGCTATTATGTGAGTCTCTGGTGTTGGAAGTTCCACGAGGAAGAACCTAACCTGTAGTAAAAGAAAAATGATTACATGTAATTAAAGAAATGTTAGGTTTATAAACTTAAAATAGGAGTGTGGGTATTTGTTAATAAATACAATTATAGTAACAGAGCCTGTAGTACTTTTTTTTTTTTTTTTTTTTTTTATTTCGTATGTTGCTCCTCGGTCCAGGAAGGTATCCAATGGTGATTTTGTTTAATGTAAATGCTGCTTTAAACTTCAAAAGTGCTACATTTTAAACATTTGACAATTGAAATGTTGACACAAATGTGCGCCCACCTATATATTTTCTACCACAAAAAGACCTTGAAAATATTTTAAAGGCTTTTTTATTTTTTAACACTTGTATAGCGTGTCCGGACCGTTGGCGCTTTACAGAGAAAAGGCAGTTGCAAATGGAGGTTATATTCAAAGCAGCACAAGCAAAGGCAACGAAATACTCTCCCAAGTACATCACATGAATTTACCGGCCTGTGCGTTGAAAAACGTTCCCAAAGTTTAATTACATGTAGAAATGTAACTCATTTGGGTAACAACGGTTACTTTTCTACATCTCTGCGCAGGGTATGAGTTAACGCATCACATGAACGTTACTTATGAGGTATACTGCTTCAAAACTCCTTTAACTGAACAATAAGGGTGACATTTAAAGGGGGTAAACAAAATAATAAGCCAAGAATTTAGACAAAATCGCGCATCCTAATTAATAAAGGTGTACTTTATTCCTGACAGCACATAGTCATAGTTTATATATAGGACTGAGTGAGTTAAATTATGCAGTGAACGTGTTTTTTAGGGTTTTTTTAAGCCAAAAATGATCTCGCTCTGCCACCTCGTGTCCATTTTTCCAGTAAATTCCGAAATGGGGCCAATTCAGGGTGTGCATGCAAAAAATATTTCACATACTAGTGTTCTAGCCCTTGAGAGCTGCTTGCCTGCCTTCTGCTGTGGCAGCATTTGTGACTGTGGTGTTGGTACAGGAATCTGCCGTGCACATGCAGGCCATAACTGCACCAGTCCCTTCCTGCCTGCTGCTTCGAAGCAAAACATGAACTTGTTATCAGTTTTTGTCAGTGCTCTACTAGACTGAAGTAAAAAGGCGTATCGTTTCTGCAGCACCTGCTCGTAGGAAGTTCTGCAAGGTGCGACCACAGAGGCATCTGAAGTTCCGAGCCTGTTGCTAAATTTGAGTTTCTGCCCTTGTGCAGTTTATAGATCCTTAGAAACCGAGTTTTTGTTTACTTTACAGCGAGATCAGTGGCTCTTAGTTATTTAACAGCTGAAGGTCAAATATTCTCAGTTTTTTTTTAAATATTTGGGATGTTCCCTTCTAGACATTTGTTATTCCACCTAGTACAAACAGTACATTTTCTCATCTATGCGGTCTGCCTATGAGACAAAACAAGCTGCAAGTGGGGGGTGTTATTGAGAAAATGTGTTGCATTGACAAATTCTTGTGGTAGTGCTGTCAACAGCGTAGTGTGGCACCCCTTGTATCCCAGCTGAAGACTTCTTACCACTCATATATGAGCTGCACTACGTGAGAGTTACCCTGACATCTTGAGGATCCCGACCAGGCTGCTGGTAGGTCACAGCCAACGCCAATCACATGTCACTGCGGGACCTTATTAGAATGGTTCTGTTACAAATTGATCCTTGGATCTGGTTTACTTTGGTGCTGGAGTGATTTGCGTACCCCTTCCTGCCGAGCATCCGACATACATAGGTGACCGACTAAACAGCTTAAACGCTGTGAAGGAAGAAGACTAACTTATCTTATTCAACCATGATCAGTCTGATCCGTCTCATTTTGTGGTTCTGGTGGTACTTTCTTCTTCTCTGTCTTTCTGTTGCTGCCATTTTGCTGAAATTCCATTCCACTGACCCTACCAGTGGGAATAACATGACTAACATTGAATATCTTGCGGGTTCGCTCTGGATTTCCGGTAGAGGGTCCACATGGCATTTTGGCGTCGTCCAGCGCTACACCTAAAGGGGATCAGGGAATTGTGCATCTGCCCCATCTTCTGCTCCTTCATATCTCTGACCATGGCTCCCCAGGATCAGCATCACTTTAGTACTTCTGAGAATCTGGGACATGCTTGGAATAGTTATTGAGGCGCTCTTGATTTGTTGGTGAGAGAGCAGCTGGTTATTTTGCCTGGCATCATGAACCCAACAAAAAAACCAAATCTCATTAGTTGAACTGCGCTGCTTTGTTTTTCCACTTTTGCAAGATGCCAGCTAAGGCCTTTCTGTGAGGTCTTATTTTTGTTGTTCCTCTAGCTCCACCGGACACCGCTATGTGTGGGTGTTGCTGTCTAAGTTTTGCTGCGCTGTCTTGTTCACATTGCTCCTTTGTGTATTGCTACTGTTGTTACAACGGCAGATCTGTTGATTGGACACTTTTGTAGCTATTTGAGACTGCATATCAGCCTACCCCTACCACACTCCACTAAGCATCTTTACCCCAAACCTGTGGCTTTACTTGTCATAGGCCCACATACTGTAAAAAGGACAGCCGTCGTATCATATACAATACTATATCCGATTTAAAAGATTTTTTTTCTATAAAACATAATTCTTAGTAACATTTAAATAGCTGCATGTTGTACTGACCACGCTATATAATGGCGAAAGTGCCTCAAGTTTTACACTGGATCGTTAAAGTGTTGTGCACATTTTCCATGAGTATTTTATCAGAGAAATGCAATTCTAAAGGGGGTGTTGGGGGGGGGGGGGGGGCTGTACTTTCTCTAACACTTTCATGTTTTAGTATACTGTTCAATTTACTCTTAGGCCTCTGTACGTCAGCACATCATAAACTATCTTTGTACGGAAAATGTTCCTCCTAAATAGCTTTCTGATACCACCTTTATCAAAGAGCCAGCGATACGTACTTTAAAAACACAAAATCCACCTGCAATAAAAAAATAAACATTCTTGCAGAATGAATCTCCCATTTTTTTTATATAAATTTGTTACACTGGGTTGAATTCCTTCATGTTTGCATAATTTTGTGCCCGAACCCCAAGACATGATAAACACAAACTGGTGAAATTATCTTGTTTTTCACCAATGCGAAAAGGGGTGAAAAAACGTAGTCTGTGCTAGATTTCAGTTTTCACAAAAGCAGAAGTATTTCGCCCAAAACTAGCTACTATGTTGTGATGCAGGTTTTTTTCTTCATAGCACAGAAGGAAGAGAAAATAAAATACCAGTTCATTGCATTCCAAGTCGATAAAAAGATATTGGTCAACTCTCCAGCACAGTCAACATGATTTGGCTAAAGTCTAAGACACTGAAGCGGACATGAGAAGGTTGGGATAAATCTGGATTTATCGCAGAATTTCAAAATTCACAGATATTAAGAAAGTCAGTCCTATTGATCGTCCAACAAAACAGAAGCATTAAGATAGACTGATCGCACCGGGTTAGAGCATGTTCCTCGGTACCTCTTCTTTCAGGGAGGGCCGGGACCCCAAATTCATGCAGGCCAGTTTAGTAATCCGCAGGAGACAATAAAGTATTCCTCAGAGAGACTTAAAAAAGAAGCAGAGACCAGACCATGACACTTGTCACTTAGGAAGCCAAGTTCGTGGACCAATTCTTTGTACATGGCCACTGAGTGAGCCTGTTAACGGGGAGATTTAAAATGGAGGATTCGTTTTTAGTGGTCGGCTGAGCCTTCCTGAATCTGAGATTTTGGTAATCATTTCTCACTTTCCGACCATAAAATTGGGATTTGAATGTTAAAATGACTCATAACTTTTTGGCGTCTACAGTATAGTACCCTTTTGCCGAAGAGAATGATGAGAGAGTGTTTGGGGTTTAAGGGTGTGATGTTAGATGCTAAATGTACAAATACTTTGAGGTAAATCCCTGAAAGATACTCCTATCTTTACAGTCCTCCCCAAAAAATGTATTAGATGTGACTTAAGTTGCAGAGGCAGTTGACATGTGTAAACCGTTGTGACTTAACTAGCAATTGAAGTCATTGTTTTAAATTGGATGAAATAAGCTGGGGTGTCAGGGAGACTGCAAAAGGCGTGGTCAAAGAATGTAATTTGAAATAATTTTCTCGAGGCGTGGATTATAACATGTTAACAGAAATCCTTTGCTTCGCACACCTGACCAGTATTTGGGTGCTTCTGTGAGTTTTCTCTTATTGTATCACACAACTATGAATATTTGGCTAAAACAAATCAGACCTATTAACTTTGCCAGTGCTTGTTTGCTGTATCAGATAAGCGAGTAACAAAAATAATGTTGTGAATAGTTAGGATAGAAAATGTAACATTTTGAAAATGAAATGGAATCAAACATTACTAAGGGGAAGGTACTCTTCTTGGGAGTGCCCCCTTCTCCCCTCTTTACACCTCTTCCTCTGCAGCTGCTCAGTCTGTTAGACACTTACACCACTATTCTCCTGACATCTTTCTGCACCCTCCATCTGCATTCTTCCTCCATCATCTTTCTCACTGTATTTCACTCTGTTGTACACTCTGTTGTACACGTTCTCCCCACTTGACACCCCTTCTCCATGCCCTATCACACGCTCTCTCACTCGCACATGGAGTCGCATGTTGTATTTACTTGTAATCATATTATTCCTTTGGAACTGTAAATATTTCAGTAAGTGTATATATGTCTTCATCACAATTTCAATTAACGTGGTAATAACAATTGCCACATTTGTGATCAAATCTTCCTGCAGAGAGGCCCAAGATTGGATGGGCGTCTAGTCTGGATACCTTTATAACCCACTGACAGCCACTGTGTGATACTCGCACTGCCTTCAGCCTCAACCCAAGATATTACCCACTTAAGAGCACCCACCTTCAACCTAAACTCTTACAGACTAATCAGTTCATAGCATGCGCCAATTAAATTCCTATAGCGCATGGCAAAAACACCACAGAAACGCAACATCTGGAAAAAGCAAATATTAATCGGCAATACAAGGTGAAGTAAAAAGTTAAATGTAAAGAGACTGTATCCCTGACGGGGATTACGTAAAAGGCTTTTACAGCCCATGGTGCGAAATCAATCTGCATTTATGCCTGTAAATATAAGGACTGACTAAATCCGGTTTCAGAGTCCTCTATTAATTGGCCTCGGAACAGACAAGGCACTTTTGACTATATGCATATTCATTTTTTTTGTTTTTTTGCGGGGGGGAATTCTTACTGCCCCCCTGGCCCTTCCTATAGGAGCATCCGTGCAGGGCCCCCATCCCTGTTGTAAAGGGTGCCATTGCTGCGCTGGTGTGTTTTCACTTTTGAAGGTGGTTTGGTTTGCTAGTGGAGAGATGCCTGGTTACTGATAAGTAACATTCACATCCGCTTAATTTCCTGTGGTATGTGTGGTTTGGGTTGTTCCTATAGCATGTCATTTTGATATCCTCTATTTTTTCACTAACTGCATGCACATCATAATCACAGCATCCTTTTCGAACATGTTCCACATCATTCAGGGCGAGCATGTCCGTGCTTGGTTTGAGGATCATCTATCCCGAAAGATGGTGGCGCTTGTCTTGGACTATTTCACAATAAAATCAATTATATTTGATTTTGATCGTTTACATTTCTAAATGTAATTTCAGTCTAGTTTTTTCACATTTCCGATTGGATAATATTGAGTGCCTATTTCTTCTGCCTTACTTAGGGGTGGATCAGTGGCGGCTCATCAGCTAAGGCGGAGGAGTATCGCCCCACTGCTCAAAAGGAAAAATACATGATAACGCATTGTTATTATCATTTTAATTTTCCAATTGCAGTCAGTGGCAGTCTCGAGGCAGGGTTGGGCTGATCAGAGCAGGAGGAGGAGTGGTTTGCACTCCCCAAGTGTGCACGACTGCTTGGCCGGCCCTCTTCGGCTGGCCAAACTGTCATGCCCAGCCTCCCGTTCCTAGTCAGATCTCTGAACCACAATGCTCAGACCAATCGCTGCGCTGCATTGCAAAGTTGTGATTGGATCAGGGGAGCCTGGGAGCCCGGTTGCTTCCTGCTGTCGGACCGTAGACATGAGAAGGAAATGGAGGAGAGGCGGTGGCCAGCCGTATTCTAGTAATTGTTTTTCCCCCCCCTCCTTTTTTTTTTCGTACTGTATTCTTGTTAAATATTTGTCTTTTGCACCATCTTGTCTTGGATATGGTAATTTAATAACTTTAAAGAGAGAAAGCGAGACAGGGATAGAAATATAAAAAAAAACATTTTTTTTAAAAAGGTGGAGGCTACGAACATTGAGCCAGAGATCAGATGAGTAGAACAATCTGCACAGATCAGAATAAAGTGGAAAAGCAGGTAATAATAGTTGAAAAAAGGGGGATACGTTTGAGATGTCTGGGGGATAGAGGGCAAGGAGTAGAATACAGAAGTGACAAGCAGACTAGGAAACAATGTAGGCTAACAGTGAAATGGAAGGATAGTGGATGGAGGTATGACCAGAAAGAAACCATAAAGAGAAGAGGAAATTGGTGTTTGGGGGCTTAATGGGCCTACTTTTAAAAATGTAAGCAAACCGGTTGATGGAAGAACTGAGATTCACATGACCCCGGGGGTGACTGGTCTTATGCTGTGCCAGAGAGCTTTATATTGCTTAGAATGGCTAACCAAAATTAACATTATCTGTAAATGTGGGTACAATTGATTTCCATACTTACTTTTAGAGTGGATGGAGCTTTTTTTCTGTTTGGTTTTGTAGCACCCACCAGATAGGTAAAGATATTCCACTAAAAGCAAGTTAATGTTTAATTGCGGATTTTAGGTTACATTGACTACGTCTTTGTGATTAGTGCTGCTCCTATTTTTTTCATACCTGGGATCTTCTGACTGGAGTATGTGCAGTGGTTTAACAATTTTAATATTTTGTTAGATGCTTTTCATGTTTTAGTTGTGTTTTACTGCTTGATGATCGTGTTTGTCACAGTTTTTTGTCACACATACAAACTTTAAATTAATTTGAAGTAGGTTACAGGTCAGCCTGAGAACGCTACACAATGTATTGTTAAAATTGATGGGCACCAGCAATCGGCTAAATTTTCAGATGGTGATGCAGGTGACTGTGATGCAGTTGCCTAGTTACTTCCCAAACAAATCAATTACGGTGAGCTTACTTGCTGCTTTTCTGTTTGAATCCAGCTTTTGCACTGCCTTCACCATGTACCCCTAAGCAGTTTATTGGTAGGCGGAGCGTAGTGAAGACACTCTCAACCCTCAGTAACGGGCTATGGGTGGTGTTGTGGGCATCTCATAGGTGCCTGGGTGTTCTAAAGTAGGCTCTTGCCTTGTAGACCTTGGTGATATTCTACTATAATTGTTTTTAGCTGGAGCATGGATCCCTATCTTTCCTTTTAAAAAGAGCTACTTGTTATGCATTACATTCCAGGAGTCACCATGCAGGACTGCCACCAGTGGTCATCTCGGTGCATCAGGCATGGTTTCCAGCAGTAATGTAAAAAGGATGCATCAATATGGACTGTCTTTACCTGGGTAATACATTAAAACCATGGCTGCAATTCCACTGGCACCAAGGTAAATAACAGTAGTAATAGGTCGCCACAATGACAATGTATCTATCACTCAAATATCCGCTTTAAATATATTTTGGAAATTCAACCAAACCTATAAGTTCTGAAAATATACGTATTTTCATCTCAAATGCACACTTTTCAATTTTGGTATTCATAAATTAATTCAGCCAAGCAAAAATGTCTAACTTAGTAGGCTGCACTGCACACCACACAGTAGACCTACCTATAGGTAGCTGGAGAGCTACCGGTAATGCATGTACTGCACAGTTGGAAAAGCTGGACTAAAGCAGTGGTTCTTAACCTGTGCTCCGAAGACGCCTACTCATGGTTTTGCAACTGTTCTACAAAATATATTCGAATGAATACATTTAAATTAATAAAATATGTACAAATCAAGAAGCAAAATAAAAAAAATTCGATTGTGAATTACACAAAATATTGCAATATTTTAGCTGTTGTTTGGTGTATACTTGTTTTTTTTATTTTTGTATACTGTTTTGAGGGTCAAATTATAGAAACTGCTTACACCCGGGGTCAATGGCTTAGAATAACGGCTCAGTAGGGGATTCCAGTAATGGGATCGTCAATGTGTTTTCCTCCAATTACTGTTGCAGTCATCCTCACCCACCCAAATGCTGCCGCTTTACACAACACGATGACCCCCCCCCCCCCAACTATAAATAAATGTGGCTAATCTGAAGGTGTGAGAGGAGGTGCATCAGAGGAGAATATGGTATGCCCCTTCCGTGAGTGCAGCTTCGTCCATCTTTAAAGAGGTAGTGTGAAGAGCTTCTGGTCTGCCCCTTTGTTTTTGTTATTTCTTGACAGTGTGTGGCATGGTGTAGTTAACCTGTATGCAGTGAAAGCTTTTGGGGAGTGTGTTTTCATTGTATCCATGTTTTACGGTTTGGCTTCTAACGATGCTTGCACCATTCATGGTGAACATATTGTATTCTTTATATAGTATTTCCGGCTTCAGTTTGGCCTCATACAGCCATTTTCTTCCTTGACTCCGCCGCTGACTTGAGACATGGTCATTCACATCCTTGATCCGCTCACTGTTTTAGTCTCACCTTTCTGATTGCTTTTTGGGTATCTCCTTACGCCGCTTTTGGAATACATGACAAGTTACTTTACTCTGAAAAGTATACACTGTCCTCTCGCGTTGGGGTTGTTGCATCTTTTCCATGCAAAAGTAAGCTTTTCTTTAGGTCGGGCGGGACAGCTCAACTCTCGGCTTACATATTATTACTGATTCTTGAAAATGCACATACAGTGGGTTTTGACTTCACCCAGAGAAGGAAGGATAACTCACTCACCTCAACCTATTGGCTGTTTGGTGCATCATTCCGTATTCCAGGCAGTGCTTTCCTTCAAATACACAAGGGACTATTTTACATCTGAACTGTGTGCTCAATCATCATCCTGTTTGTAGCAGTCAGTCTTTTTTATGCTTTCAACTGACGACGGACCCAAGCATGCAACTCGTCATCCAACCCCAGGGGATGTAAGTGAAGAATGTGTGGTAAATGGAGGGTCTCTGAAATCTAGCTGGCCTAAGAAGTGTAACCATGAATCCTTTGGAAGAGGGGAATGTAATTAGGGGCGTGGTTTATAACATGCAAACTAAAATCCAGTGCTTCCCACAGTATGCCTCATGATAAGTATTTGAGTGATCTCTGACCTTTTTTGTTACTGTATTCAAACATATTAAATTAATTTAAAGTACAACAACACTTATAAGACTGAGTTTATTTAATGCATCTTTAATATATAAATACTACCTTCATTTATGCATCTAGATACCTTCCATGTACTTATGGATATATATATTTATTACTTTTCTTCTAATTCAGCATATCCAAGGCACTACCCTTTTTTTCATCCTATACCGCTCGTAATATATCCTCTACCTCCACTCTCTGACTCAAACCTCTTTCTACTACTCTTTCCAATGAACTACCCTATTTCTCACCCTATACCTCTATCAATATATCCTCTACCCCCACTCTCTTTCACCCCAAACCCCATATGGCTACTATGATCCCCAAAATTACCCTTTCTAGAATCTTCCCTACTATATCCCGCCTTGCATCCCCTCATACCTCTTTTACTATTCCGATCCCCCAAAACAAACCTTTCTAAACCCATCCCTCTGGCGTTTCCCCCTCCACCTCCCTTTTACTCATCCCAAGCCTCCTCCTACTGCTATGAGCTCCAAAACAACAAAAAACATATATTTCTAAATCCTTCCCTCTTCTAACCCTCCACTATCCTTTTCAATTCAAGTAACAGACTAACATGTCCACCACTCAAATTCATTTAATATTTTACTATCCTAATTCCCCACTAATCCTTTGAGTCAGGAGTAGCGTGCTACTCGCCAAAAAAGCACTTCAATGCCTGATCAGTGGTAGAAATTGCTATATAAATGCAAACAGTTTTTCCTCTTCTATCACTCCACGATCCTTCTCAATCGAAATAACTGACTAACAGATCCACCACTCAAATTACTTTCATATTTCAATATACTAATTGATAACTAATCCTTTATGAGTTCCGGAGTAGCATGCTACTTGCTGAAAAAGGGCTTAATCAGGGATAGTAAGCGCTATATACATGCAATTACAATACACTACCACACAATAGTGGACAAATGCCTGCAACAAGCCAGACCGGTTGAGTTTGCCAATGCTTGTTAGAAATGTCAGAAATTAATAACAATAATTATATTGTTGTGAAAAATTAGAATTGAAAAGTTTTAGTTCTGAATTTTTTAGACTGATTCAGGTGGGGTAGTTATTTAAAGTGTCACATTCACTCCTGCTCTCCCCTTCACACCACTTTTCTCTGCAGCCTCTCTGCGAGACAGGTTTCTCCTCACCTTTCTGAAGTTCCTTAACTGCATATTTCACACCACGTCTCTCTCCTGCTTCACTCGATCCCTAGCATCTGCCTCCACCAACTCCTCACACACAATGCACCCATTCACAAGTATACTGCATTTTCTTTCACTGTCATCCTTTCAATATTTCACCAGCTTTGCACCTCCTTCACACCACCCGAACATTTAAAAACAGGAAGAAGCTGCGAGTATGCAAAACGTGACCTGTTTTTTGGTCGATATGCACTGAGGTTGTTTGCTTTCTGCTCGTTCCAGCTTCATTACACTCTTGAGATATTTTTGTGTGTTCAAATATTTCATTGTATTTTGAGGAAAAGGGTACAAAATCGCATGCAACATCGATACTTACATGCATGAAGTGGTACATAGTGCACATGACAACAAAATGAAAACCATATAGCAGAAGTCGCAGATTGGTGTAAAAAGAGATATTTAGTTGACTGAGATTTTTAAGTGCATCTGACTGACATGACCTGCCTGGCTGTAATACACCGGTGATTAGTGAACACTTTTGAGGGTAACGTCTTTGGCTGATACACATTCAAAGTGACACAGGCTTTGGATTCTGGCCATAGCCTGAGGTTTTGTTTGCAATC
Organism: Lissotriton helveticus; assembly: GCF_964261635.1. Classification (NCBI taxonomy): domain Eukaryota; kingdom Metazoa; phylum Chordata; class Amphibia; order Caudata; family Salamandridae; genus Lissotriton; species Lissotriton helveticus. The sequence goes on along the minus strand of NC_136071.1, from coordinate 610,354,325 downwards.
TATAAAGCTACTAAGTGTGCATTTCTCAGTGGAAAGGTGCCTGGCCACAGCTTCTGCTCACAACTCAAGTCTGTAGATATGCCTCAAAGGGGAAACCGCCATTGCAACGCGGTTATAACCACACGATGCTGTTACTACGAAGCTAATACCACGCATATTCCTTTAGCTCACGCGCCTTTACCACAAATATGCCTTTACCACGCATAGCTTTAAAATGAATTTTGTTCTAAAAGCATGAATTATAAACGCATATGCTTAGTAACGGAATGCAGTTAACGGTAATATTCAAGCACTACAAAAACAAATGCAAACGCCCCCCACCCCCACTTAAGGGCTGTTCACTTACACTCTAAGTCCAAAGCTGCTCTTCGTCATGGCCCTGTCTTCGGTCATGCTGCTCTCTGGTTTTTAGGTCTCGGGGGTTGTCCCAGGGTCAGGTGGGCAACTAGAGCCAAATTTCGGGGGGGGGGGGGGTCTGAAAAATATTTCGGGGGGGGGGGGGGCTAATTCTTCCAACCATAGACAGAGTGACTGAAAGAAGGGGTGAAAACACAACAAAAGCCTAATTTACAAGTAAATGGTCTTTTAAAGACCTGTTAAGTACTCTGGTGCGGCTGCAATTAGATGGTCGCCAGCCCGCAGAGCTGTGTCAGCCCGGGCTGACACACGACGGGGGGGGGGGGAGGGGCTGAAGCCCCGTGAGCCCAGTGGGTGTTGCGCGCCTGCCCAGGGTTCAGTTTTAGGGTTTGGGTGGCAGGGGAGGAGGGAGGGAGGAGGGAGGGCTCCTGGGACAGGCAGAGCTACTGCTCAGCATTTAATCCCAGCCTGTTATGGCATTTCCTGGTACTGGACTGTTAGGGCGAGACTGGGAGGACCCACAACCCGGCTCCACGGTCCCGACTGTGCTGCTTTTCACAGTCCCGACTGTTTTGCTTTTCCCTCACGGGAATCATCTGCTCACTGGCCCAGACTTGCAACGTGGAGCACTTAGGGGGTTCATGGAAGCCCCCGTACGTGCACCACCCCGCAGCTAACAAGGTACCACTGTACACTCAGCCCACGGGGGCCCTGCTGGCGGCGCTCATTACTGCTTATTGATAATCCCCCCTCCCCCTTCCTAAAATGACCTGCAAAGCGCAGAAAAATAATCCCAAATTCTCTCTGAAGCCCAACCCGGCCAATTCCACGCATACCGGATTTGGAGCACGTATATGCCTTTATCAACCATGGCTTTACAACAATAATTTCGTGGTACTGTGATATAGGTTCTAAAAAAAATTTGGTAAATGCCTGCCTGGTAATGATGCACGCGTTATATTGACCGCATAGTAAAGGTATACTTTGTAATTGCATGCATGGTTCCATCATACAACTGCATGAAAGGGTAGGGTTGTCTTTGGATTCTTATGAGGATTGCATCTTTTCTACAGGTTCTATCGTGAAGGAAATATGAAAGTAGTGTGTAGGAAGAATTTGAGTACTATCATTGTTTTCCCTCCCAAAAACATTTTTTATGGCAGTTTTGGTATATTCCAGTACCCCAGGTTTTTATTTTACATCAAGTGACTGGGAAGAGTAAGGATTGAGGTTAGATGTAGATATGTACTATAGGGCAGTGAGCAGCCAGATGGAGATCTATACCATGCGACAGTGACCAGCCAGATACAGATATGTACCATGGTCAGTGGCTAGTCAGAAACCGATCTGTACCATGGGGCAGTGACCAGCCAGATGCTGATCTGTACTATTGGGCAGTGGATAGCCAGACACAGTCATGTACTATAGGGCAGTGGCTAGCCAGATACAGATCTGTACCATGGGTAGTGGCTAGTCATAAGCAAGTATGTACCATGGGGCAGTGACCAGCCTGATGCAAGTACGTGCTATAGAGCACTGACCACCCAGAGGCAGATCTGTACCATAGGACAGTGACCACCCAGATGCAGACCTGTACTATAGACTATAGTGCAATGGCTAGCCAGAGACAGACCTGTACTGTAGCGCTGCAAATCCATCCCAGGCTGAAGCGCTAGGACTGTGAGCCTGCAACACGGGGGAATGGCGCCGCTTATGAGCCTTTCTCAAGCCTAGCGCTAGATCAGTGAGAGCCGGAATGTATTGCTATTTACAGACCACGTTTTGTCGCTTGTGAACGGGTAGACCCATCTTTGGTTCAGACGCTCTGCTAAGTGTGCTGCTCGCGAGAGCAGTGCCGTTGGACTAACGCTCTGCCACCTCCACACGCTCAGCACAAACCTCGTCGATATCCTGTCAGAGCTTCTCTGCCAGCACCAGCAACGTTGTTCTTTTAGGTGCCTTGGTGGTTCAGGGACCTACCCGATTACCCAGTAGGCTCGCGCGCATTGGTCCTGGCGTCAGCTCTCTGTTGTAAGGTATTTCCTTCTCTTCCTCCTCTCCACCCTGTCTTCCCTCCTTGTTCAGTCTGGGGACATTTAGAATGTTCAATGATGTCACAGAATGTGAGTGACTCATGTGAGTCAGTTGACTCCTGGCTGAGCTGAAGGAAAGCAGCTCCTGGTGGGGCCTTCATACCATCTTACATATTGGCCTACCTTCTACCCGTGCTACCTATTTACCACCTTTGTACCTCACTCTGAATAAAGATTCTTACCTGGAAATAATACCTGGACTCCTGTGAGGTATTTACTTTCAACACTCCCCCAAGACTGAAACGCATGGAACGTTCGCCTGCAGCGTCATGTGTGCTATTCAATATAATCCATGTGTGGAAGGACTTGTTGGCTCGAAATAATATCAGCCTTTTGAGGTTTTTGTTTTGCGCCTATAATCCGGGCCGGTCTCATATTCTGCACTAATACGAATCAGAGGGAGAAAGATGTTAATTGTGTCAGGAGGCAGGATGTTGTGCCCAGCATGTGAGCGCTAGGCAATTCACAGCCGGGCTTGGGTATTTTTTAAGCATACAAACGAGGTTTGAAAAAGAGACGTAAAAATGTCTGTGTGTCGTAAAGTACTGCATGACGTCTCTGTGACACGAATTACATACATGAATGAGCCAATGGTCTGTAGAGTCAAGCCTTCATTACAGTATGCTGCTCTTTCGCACTGGAGCATTCATGGATTTTCTTAAGGGCATTAGATAAGCCCGCCACTCTGGGGCAGAGGGGTAGAAAACAAGCTTTGGTTAAAAAAACAAAAACCGTATCATTCTTCCCTTGCTTAATGTGCGCATTTCCCAATGTGAGTTGATGGGCGTCATGGTTGTAGGACGGGGAGTGGATGGTGGTATCGTAGAGATCTTCCTTAAAAAGAGGCCAAAGTAGCAACATGAAGCACTGTTAGTTGCAGTCTTATTGGCTAGTGGAGCTAATTTGTGACCGGTCCGGTAGGCTCATTGGACTAATGCATCCATTCCACTAATCTGTATTTGACCTCCCGGTAAAAGGTTTGAATTCAGACTGGTCTGTTCAGCCTTTTATCCTTGCCAGGTCGATAAAATCAGTAACTTTGAATAGAGTAACAATAAATATCTGATGTTTCAGCGCCAAGAGACGCAAGGGTGATCGTGCACTTTGCAACAGAAAAAAATTATGCTGGGTTATTATTGTTGAAAGTAATTATCTGTTCCTTGGTGAGCTGTGACACATGCTGGGTTTACATTATTTCGGCAAAGAACACAAGTGGAAAAAAAATCAAGGACGAGCCGACTCTCACACCCGTTCCACGTGTGATTTGGAATGAATCCCCCCCCCCCCCTCTCTGATGCAGAAAGCTATAGCCGTAGCCCGGCTCCCCCTAGATCTCTAGAAAAACAGCCCAATTCATGTACCCCCATAATGAATTGCATTGGTTGTCAGTTCGGCAGAGAGTTCACATCACAGGGCCTGTGTAGGCCCATAGAGCGTTTTGCAGGTCAGGTCCTGGCCAGTGATGTTTTAGGAATTTTTGGGTCCCCAGGCAAGACACGGTTTGTGCCCCCTGCTCGTAATTTTACTGACAATTAAAGCTCACATGATGCCAAACAAACTTTAAAAACTGACGTTCACACACAAACAGCTGAAATATGTCTTTCCAGGGCCCTCAAAAACCTCAAGATTCCACTGACAAAGAGAGAGAGAGACTCTGAGGTAGAGGTAGGCAGAGAGGAGAGAGACTGGCATTTGGAAATAGAATGAGGCGAGCTAGATAAATAGAAAGTTTACTTTCTCAAGGGGGCCCTTGGAAAGTGGGGGCCCTGGGCCATTACCCACTTTACCCATCCCTTAAATCGTCTCTGGTCCTGCCTAACTGAGACATACATTAGCATCCAGCAATAATCTGCGCTCCTCTGATGCTCTGCTGGTTGTTGTGCCAAAATTCTACAGGACAAGCATTGGCATAGCCAAAAGGTCTCACCTTTGGGAACTTGTAAGTGTTTCGCCATACAACGGTTGATGTTGTTGCACCATGGATATTGTGCTACATAACTAAATACTTATAAGGTCCCAAAAGCGAGACCTATTGGCTATGCCAATGCTTGTTGATTCTAGACTAAGATTTTGCTCTATTAAGAACTTGAAAAACCAAACGGATGCTTTTGTGCCATTTTTTCTCAGCTTCGAGATACACCAAAGCCATAAGCATGTGCATCCATATCCATGATGAAAAGTATTTTACTAAAAAAAAATTATATATGGAGGAGTGTCTCAAATGTTTTAGTTCTTTACGTTTCCTAATGCATTTCATCTGTACAAACATAGCACCCTTCCTTCACTCCCTCCTGTTTGTGGTGGAAATGGCAAAACTTTTCAAAATGTGTACTAAATATATTTTCCTAAATTTAACAAAAAGTGCTCTGTGGTTGCTTTCACTAGATAAGCCTCTACCTTTTGAGATCTGTCTAAATGTACTGAAAATACATTTTCTGACATTTGTTTTCCTTCCTTTTAACTATCTATTTCTGCTTTAGTAAATTGCCACGCTTTAACACATTCCCTACATACAACTGAGTATCTTCTCAGAAACATTCCATTCCTGTGAGCTTCCCAAACCGGTTATACATGGCTTTTTGAAATCGTGCTGCCTCTGACAGCAGGTTAATCAGTGTCCTGCCAAATTACCCACAGAGTAATGAATGCTAAGTACTTTCATGAGTTTAGATGGAGCGTGACGTGATGGTATGTGGATGATTAATTCAGTTGAAAATACTACTTCCTTTTCAGGAGTGTTGCCCCTCTGTTTGGTTTAGAGAAGGTGATGATCCTCAACTACTTTGTGTTTCATATTCCTGAAATCAAAGTAAATGCAGATTTTGCTTGACATCCTTCCTACACGCCTCTGCGTTATGAACTACCAGCCTGTAGCTTCAACACTTCATCCCTTACGTCTCACTGTTTCCTAACTCTTAATGCTTCGGGCATCGTTGACCGAGCCAATAGTGCTGACTTGTTGGTGTAATGTTACCTGTTGTATCATATATCTGGATGCAAGGACAGAGTCAGCATAATACAAGTCGGGCAGCACACTATGCTAACCACAGATTTTAGCAAATGCTTCTAAGCCATGCCCTTAATTACATTGGCCACGCCCCTTTGAGAGACCCCCAGTTTTTTCATCCCACTTAAAGCAGTGTATCAGTTCAGGAAACTTACTGTGAACTGGATGGCAGGGAGAACCGAGACATGTGTTGTGTAGGGGATAGTGGCAAAGTAAACCAGCAGAATTTGCCAATAATTGTTTGTCAGTGAAAGTTTTCCCACCGTATTTGCTTATTTACAAACAGATGGCCCCTGCGCGCAGCTGTTCGCTCCCGCCAGGCATGTACAAGTTTGTGAAAAGTACGGACCGATTCCAAAAGGTCATCTCCTAGAGCAGCGCATGCGCGCTGCCTAGACGAGACCTAATAAAATGGCCTGGCTCGTCTTTCTCTGCTTTTGCCGCCTTTGGCTGAGATGCCCTTCATCTTTACCTTTTTAGGTCGAGCATTCAAGACCTCGTGTATATACTTTGGTATATACCTATATACTTTAGTATATACTTATATGTGTATGTACTTTGTGGGCTCTGGAGATCATCCCTAGGACTTGTCTGCTTCTGCTTAGGGACTTTTTTCTGTTCAACTGCCTCTATTTGATTGATGAAAAACAACCAGCAGAGGTCAGTGAAATACCAGAATTGCTTTCTGCTGAGTGACTTTTCTTTTTTTGATATTTCTGGCAACTGCCTCTATTTAACGTTCTTGATAGAAAACGACCAGCAGAGGTCTGTAAAATACCATAATCACTTTAGCATTGACTATATTCCAGTCCATAGAAATTGTCTTCCACGAGCCCCCATAGACCATATTTTTTTCAAATCTTGTATTTTCAATCAATCAATCAATTTTCAGTGATATGTCCACTGAAGGCCCTGATTTTATATTAAAAACCGAGCTTTGGACTATACCATATTCCGCTGAAAGGCAATATTTCTCTCCATATGTTCCCATACCAGGCGTGTCACGCAGTTTGGTGCTTACTTTCTATCCATGTTAAAGAGCATCAGATGTTTCAGCACCCAGGCTAATGTGCTGCATAGCTAAATACATACAAGGTCCCAAAGGCGAGACCGATTGCATTGCAAATGCTTGTTTTAAATTATCAAAGCCCGCCGCCAATGGGGCATGCGGCGGGCCCAGGGGGCATTTGTCTTTATCAAGTTTTGGCTTCAGCAGTGGGCCCGAAACTTGAATGCCCACAGGTCCCACCACGTGCTCAGTGGGTGGCGGGTCCAAAACCTGATAAAAACGAATTCACCCTGGGCAACAGGTCCTGGGGGCATTTTTTTTTATTTATCAAAAAGAGTACAATAAAGTGTCGCTATCCTGCCAAAAAATGTGCATCTTTGTGCCGCTAAATGTGCAAATTTGTGATGCAAAATTTGCTAGTCCATTCCACTATATTCGGGGGGGGGGGGTCTGATTTGAAGGGTCGGTGGGTTTAGGACGTTTAAAATGTCTGTGAGGTAGTTGTTAGTTTTGTACGGCATTTTGCCTAGTTTTTTTTTTATTATATATGATTCATTTGCCAGACCTGTTCTATTAAAAGTGACCTTTTTACCCCTGTCTGTGTGGAGCGTCTTCTTGGCGCGCCGTCTAGCCTGATTGAAGGCGGCCAAAGGGGATTCCCCTTGTGAAGTTGGGAAGAGTGGTTTTAAATGCTGAGGCGGCTGCCAATATCCGCCCCATTTCTGTACTGCATCTATACAGTAACTAAAAGTAGATCTTGTTATACACCATGTGCTTCTAAAATAAACAACACGTCACCGTGGGTTGTTGGACTACCCCTGAAGGCCTCTCTGCGGTTGGTCATGAAACTGCCGCTGAGATGCTGGAAGTGATAAAGCCACTTTCTTTCCGAGAGAGGTTTGGCTTGTGAGCCAAGAACGCCAGCACCCTTTCTTATCGGAGAAGCAAGCCCAGGCAGTTCTATTGGGCAAAAGCAGAGTTTTTCTTGTAACAAGTGCTTTTACTGTGTGTATAGTTCTGTGTTTTGGTTCTGAGTAACCTCTGTAGACATGACGGGCTGCATCTGTCATTGCGTTAAGTGTGCACGTGCTCTGTTACAATAGCAGCGGTTTTTCCATGTCTCAATTTCAACAGCTTTCCAAGTCCCTCTTTGAGGATACGCCACAAACACCGAAGTAGGACTTTATTGTGGCAGCTGCTATAAACATAGGACTACAACGGCAAATCTCCATGACAAAGGACGACTGTCATTTAATTGGGTGCGCTCGACTTTTAAATCTAACAGGAAGATCTCCACTTCACACTAAATAAATATATATATATATATATATATATATATATATATAATCTCAAACGGATGTGGCATTACGACAAGAGCTGCCGACTTGGGAACTGGTAAATCAGGTTCGAGTCTCGGCTCAGCAGTCTGTGATCCTGGGCTTAATCACCTAACCTTCCCGTTCCTTAAAGAAATAAAAATGTGACCTTGTGTAATGTAACGGGTGCTCATAAAACGCTCTCAAACACATTTGTGTCTTATTTACGCTATACCAAACTGGAAAAAACAAACAAACTGGCAGATAGTGCTAAACGCCTACGGAAAACGAAATGCACATTTTGTGGTCCATTATAATGTATTATTTGGGCGCCGACGCATGGCATTGATTGGGCTGGGTGAATAAAGGGTGAGATTGGTCAACCTGGATCATGCGTGAGTGGCGATGCCAGCTACCTGTGTACGGAGAGAAGGCAGTCATTGTTTTGGTAGAGGATTGCATTGCGCTCTGCTCTCATTACTTTCTCGCTTAAAACAGCCATGAATTTGCATCAGAGAAAACTGTTGTGACTTTCTAACAAGCATTCACAGTCATTGAGTCTTGCTTTAATGTGCTATTGTATGCAAATACAGGCATGCACAGGCGTTGCATTGCCAAATGCTGCTTAGCATGTTAAAACCAGGCCTATAAGTTTTAGTAGTTATTGGGGAAAAGTTGCAAAAAAGTCGACTGATTCTGTATAGAATGCACACAGGACTTGAAAATGTGAATGCTGCGGACTGTGTGATGATTGTCTATACTTTTCAGATCTAAGTAGTCCTCGTGCATTCCAATGGATGAATTTCCTAATGGGTGGAATGATGGACTAAACATCCAATAGCATGAGGTGAGACGGGTGTACTCCTGTAGATTGAGTTAAAGATATCAATGAGGGAGCTTCAGACAGCATCTCTGACAGTTACAAAGCAAGATTTAATCTGAATAGTCACTGGTACAGAAGTAACATTCACACCTCTTTTCTTAAGGGTGGCATTCCATAGCACAGGAACACACATTTCTGTCCCACCAATAGCTGTGTCCCTGTATGACTAATCTGAAGCAACAATTTGGAAAAGAACACAACACCTTACCAGTTTCAGAAATCTGCCAAAGGTGTGAGGGGCAAAGTTCCAAGTGGAGATCTCAGTCAAGGTGTTTTTTAGATTTAATATATGAATTTGCAAATCAAATTTTGTAGGAAAAAAATAGAAACCCACCTGCAGAGAACCGTTCTACATTTCTCTGACACTTAGTGCCTATGTAAGTTTTGTCTCTGCCGGTACAGAGGTATGAGCCAAATTGTAAGTTACCATTTAACATGCATGGATTATCTATATATTATTATTCAGAAACATTGCCGCTTTATACGAAGATCACAAAGTCTAATTGGCTGGAAGGATTCGGAATATGTAGCGTCTGGAGACTCGACAGTTCTTATGTTCGCCCACTATAGCATATGTTTCCCGGCTAGTATTACAGGTTGTTGAATGATCAAATACAAAGAATGTCTTCACCATACATCGCGACCTGGACTATAGATCCCCAGGCCTTGCGGGATGGATGGCCACCTGTGTGCATGTCTTGTGTATTGAATCTATAGTGCCTTCATTTCTTGTGTGGAGACATATTTCTGCATATGTACTGGTTGCATTTCATTGTACTAACCATGGGTGATGTCCTTGGTGGCTTTGTGTTCTTTTAGGGTTAAGCCTGCAACACTGTCTTCATATTTTCCTAGGACTATTTTAATGCTTTAAACTTATATACACACCCCCAACAATATGTGTTGTGTTCCATCATTCTAATCATGGCCTTCAGCACTAGGCCATATATGGGACTGTATCACACAACAGACCTTCACATTGTGTTACTTGACTGTTTCTTGTGTTTTGCTGATGCCCAAAAATGAGGGTGGGAGAGTGTATGGGAATGCACATGTGTCATTCAGATCATTTTCTCTATTGCCTTATTAGAGCACTGTGTTCCTGTGTCGGCATGTGGGTATTGTATGTATGCATTTGTAGTCCATTTCATAGTACAAATGGTGATGTGATGTTTGTTCCCCTGTGCATAAATTATGCGAGGTGGTTGGGCGTTCATTTCTGTGATATAGTCTCATGAGTTCATTTATGAGTTTATCATTGTGCTGTAACTTCTCAGACTTGGTGTTTCGGTATGTTCATGTGAACGTTGCTGTCTGTTTCCTAGCTTGAATGAAAAGCTATGCTTTTCGCGTAATGTTAATATTTGTCAAAGGTCAATTTTGCATTTTTTGTGTGGTATTTAATTTAATAGTTTTGCTCGTTCAAGCCATTATCTTTGTTTTCTGCTGAACTGTTCTTGTAGCAATTTGGAATAAGAATATTGCAGCATGTTGCCACGTTAATACTTGACTTAGTCGGTTTCAGTATTAAAAATAACCTCTCATTTTGTGCAATACCGCAAGTGCATTATTGAGCCAAACTCAGATGGATGGAAAAGTCAGTCAGCTTGTAGCTTTTTAGGGCTGGTTTCACAGCACAGCTGTTTGGCATATTAATATTAATTCTTTGAAATATAAAGAGCTTTGTCTCAACCCAGAAGATGATGATTTTTTTAAAGTTGTATTAACAGACATTGACATACAATTTACAATAATACTTCAAGTCAAGTTTAGTTCGGGTGCAGCAAGTTCAGGCGGTAATGACATACAAATTACACAGTGGGAATCAATCAAGGTGAGAGCTGTTTGTCTGGAACAAGGTGTTGCGGCGGGGTACATATGTCCCCTCTATCACCCAGAGGATTATTACTCTCTAACCTTGTGGTATTGGCTGTTTGGTGTTATTATTCCGCCTTCCAGGGAATGCTTCTATTTGAATGCGGGAGAGGGCCTATTTTACATTGGTAAGTTGTAATGGAGTACCGCTGTCAACAAGGACTTGAGTGCATCTATATTGCAGCTGGAGAGCAAATTTTTGACTGAATTTTGCACCGGGCACCTCACACCCAATGTTGTCCTCTGCCCTTGCCAAGGTATAACGAGGCATGAGGATCAGCGGATGTGGCCTAACACCTAGAGCAGTGAATCTTGAAGACGGAGAAACATGTTCGAGTCTCCGTAGGGATCAAGATCCTGTCATTATTGGTAAATCACATAATCCCCCCCTGCATAACCAAAATTAATGTGTCCCTCTGTAATGCAACTGGTGTTCTTGTAGAGAGCTCTGATACCGTGGGCCGAGTTTGCACTTTACCTCTCCCCCCAGCTCCCCCCCCCCTCCGAAAAATGAAATGAATATATATACATATATACTTATTTTTTTGTGGTTATTGAAGACTGGTGTGACAATGAAAGCTATTCAAGAGCAGAACTAAAATTTGGGTGGGTGGTTTTAGGGGAAAAGTTGTGACATGCAAAATAGAAAACGCTCTAAAAACAATAAATAATGTAAAGGAAAGTTACTGAAATAGCTTTGGAAACCAGGGCAATGGCAATGAATCGCTGAAGTAGATAATACATCATTAAATGGTCAATGGTTGTTCTGGATTAGTTGGGGGGAGGGCTGCTGCTACTGTTGTGATTGACTGCCCGAAAACAGTAAACACAGCAGAAACTGCTGAGCAACAGCTGGAAGCGCGCATTTTTATCTGTTTTTCCGCATCTGACGAGATTTTTTTAGTGTGTAGGAGCGAGAGTTCTGGAGCAGATGGCGGAACAGAGAGGTCTTTCCTTTTCTGTTCCAGGGGAAATGCGTGGTATGGATGCTGTGGGATGGTATTGACAACACGTGGTGGGAGTCCGGGTGGTGCTTGGTTTGGCAACATTCCAAGGCAAGACGAGGGGGTGCCCAGAAAGAGGGTACGCCCTCACAAGTCTTTTCTCTTCAGGCTTCATCAAGTTTGGGACCCGATGCACCCCCTGCTTAGCTCTCTAATGGCGGTGGCCGATGACCGAGGGCATCTTTCTGTGGGGTGCAGCCAATCAGCATATAGCGCTTTCTAATGTCATCGTTTTCTACCCAGGAGCCTCCTTGAAGGTTGCTCATATTGTAAAGAACGCAAGCTGGAAGGACTTGACTGACGGGGGCAAAAGTTGACTATCTCTACGCTCCAAAAAAGACAGTGTGTGTGTGTTCCTCTGTTACTGTTTTTAACGGTTAGCAATATTGCTCCATATGAGAAAGTGCAGCGTGTAAATCAAACGCTAGAGCGTGGCTCATTAAAAAGACCAGCCTCGCGAACAGATTTCATGGTTGTCAGTTCCCACGTAGGTAACGTGTCCTGTCAATTTTATTTGTGCCTTCAGATTGCATTTTGCACGTTTTAGCAGATTTTTGGAGCTGGCCGATTGAAACGCTTTGGAATGTGCAGCAGTAGGACGTGCCCCTATTGTGATGTAAATTTCCGGGGCCGGCTGAGTCATCAGGACTGTCAATTGCACTTTTCATTCAAAAGTTACACAACTATGCACCGGGGTTCAGGATGGATGGGCCCTTCACGCCAGGGCCGGACTGTGCACGCAAACCATCCCTGGCAATTACGTCAGAGCGGCTCCGACATAGGGGGAGGAGGTGGGGGGCTTTGGCGACACTACTGCTGTGATTTTGTTGCAGGGAGCCGATTCTAAAAAAACGGCCCCAATAACAAGTATTTGCAATGCAATATCTTGCACATTTGCAATGTCTTTTATTCATCTGTTTTAATAACTAACTCATGAATAAAAGGCCTTGTTATTTACAATGCCAATAGATCAAACTCTTGTAAATGTGAGACCTATCCGCCATTGACCTAACCGCTGCTTGGAAAGTGAAAGCATTCATGGCATGCTGAATGTTGCAGGAAAGCATGTTGTGCCTTCAGTGGGAGAAACTCATTAAAGAAAATAGTGCTTACAGACTAAATAAGACATGCAATGTAACAGAAGTAAAAGGACCAGTGCTCCTGGGAGGTTTCAAATGAAGACAAGAAGGGACTGCCTATTAACGAACTGGAAGCCAGCATTTACAAAGGACAATGACCAGCCAATGCAAAATACGGGTAGAGAGTAGACGGAGCTCCAAGTCCATACTCTAATAAAGCCTGCCTCATAGGGCAGCGCATGCCCCCTAAAAACACCCCCACTAGGAAAACGCCCGGTGCCTGCTACGTCATTCTGGCCATGCTTCTCGCTTCATGAACGTTTTAGCAATTCCATCTAAAAGTCGCATTTAATTGAATTTTTTGGGAGAAGTACAAGAGGTTTCTCTCTAGACAAAATACTTTGTGTTGACAGCAGTAGAAGCACAGTGTTTAATTTGTTTAAAAAAAAAAGAGAAATAAAATGCAGGGGCTCAATAGGTCTCGCCTTGAAAGCGCATGGTCTGTCTTCCGTACCTTTTGTAGTTTATCAGCAGGCTTAGAGATTAACCATTGCTTAGCATTAGTTGGCTTATTTGCCAACTAATGCTAAAAAACAGTACTATGACTCGGTTAGCGCTGCCTGTGTCATAGCGCTTATTTATTAACTTTTTCAAATGTTCAGTCTTTGCACTGCAGCGGCGCAGCTGTATAAACTGGCTGAGCATTGAAAAAGTCAATAGCTCTCAGCCCACTGGCACGAAACCTATTGGTTTGGCCAATGGTTGTCCACCCACCCTCCTTTTATAGGCATGTGCTGCCCACATGGTGAGGTTGCCAAATACCATGGTAGTCTAGTGTTCATCCAATCTCGTTCCTCTTTCTTGCAGCACCTTACACTTCATGCCTCTTTCTCACTCTTGCAGGTTCTTTTCATCCCTGCGTTCTGCCTTTGTCAGTATGTTCATGTCTTTCCCCTTTGTCTAACTATCTCATTCTTGTTGTGGGTCCGAATCCCTAATCAAAAACAAGTGTTGGAAAAGCCAGTAGGCCTTGCCTTTGGGACCTGTTGGTTTTGCCAGCGCCGTGCCTATTAGCCATGCTGCACAGAATCAGCAAGATGTTGTGAAGTATGGCGAAAAGCTTCAAAAAGAAGCATCATTACACAGCAGAATCATTTTATAGGCATGCTCGTACTATAATACACTTGCATGCCTACAAAATAACGCTGGTTCAAAATGGATTGACAAGTTAAAAAAGAAAAGAAATACAAGTGCTTTTAAGGGGAGCGGGCCTCTCCCCCCCCCCTTTCTCCCCCCCCCCCTTTTCTCCCCCCCCTTTCTCCCCCCCCCTTTCTTCTCCCCCCCCCCTTTCTTCTCCCCCCCCTTTCTTCTCCCCCCCCTTTCTCCCCCCCCTTTCTCCCCCCCCCCTTTCTCCCCCCCTTGACTTTTTCCCGACTCACTTGCAAACATAAGGTACTAATAGAGGCTTGTTCATGCAACTACATACTACTACAAGTTGCAAACTAGGCTGAAATAACGAAAATGATTCCATCCCGTCTTTAACGTCCTCCCCCGCCTCGGTAACCGCCAATGACTACACCACATACACAGCTTAATTTTACATATCATTATTCATCTGCGGGTAACTGCAAACTGAATATTCTAAACCAGCCTTCAGTGCATTCCACTCTAACACTTACGTCTGAGTTCTACGGGGTCCCTCAAGAGCGAAAAGGGTTCCATCATTTCTAACTTGCAGGACACTACACCATCTTTCTCATCTTCTTACGAGGGAGGAATTTGGTGGCCGGTCTGGTGTATCTAGGAATTTTGAATATTGTCCTTGATCTGGGCCCCCTGTGACCCTTTACCGTATCCTGGAATTGCTATTATACCAGTATTTTGGAAGCTGTCACACTGTGCTGTAAAAGTGGCAGGTCAGTTGTGACTTTTTTGTCCATGTTTTTCCGTTCTGACGTTTTGCATAAGCAGTTATTTACATATTTAATTAAAGAATCACACATATAGTGTGATTGCGTGGAAACAGTGGTGATGTTATTACTCTAAGGAGGTGACTGCCCTGTAACAGTAGTATTCATTTTTCGTGGCTCTTTACCATTGTGATGGATCAAACCCAGATCTTTTGACTGGGTGTGAGTGTTTGATTGGTTCTGATGCTCCGTCCATCACCACCCCCTTTTTGTACCTCTTTACCATTCTCAACATGAGGGTACCCTACCACCTCGTGGCAGAACCAGAAATGTTTTAAAAGCTGCTAATTCAGACCTTAGTATAGCAGCACTATTTAGGCATGTGGGTGCCATACGCAAATGTCCCTTTTCTATATGCATATGGATGCTAGCAATATTTTGTCCAATCTTGATTGCAATGTGATTCTTGCAAGATCAGGAAATTCCTGCATTGGATCTCTTATTGGATCTTCATTTTTTGTTGTTGTTTTACTATCCCTCAACTTCTGTTTATTGACAGATAGATTGCTTCCTTTGTCGGGCATTGCTACTTGGGCTATCCCACATGTATCCTGGACTACTGTCAAGGCTTTCAACGAGTGTAATCCTAAATAAGCCAAGCATGTTCTTTGCAACCCGTTTGCCGAAGTCTAAGCTCTTTATTGCTGCCTTCTCATTTTCTCTTTCTGTTCCTCAGTTCTGTTGGAGCGACCCACAAGTTGAGAATGGGAAATAGATTTAGGACTAGTACAAAGCATCTTTATGGAGACTCTGGTACTCCTAGTTCATGGACTTGCTTCCATTATCAACACCCTCCTGGCGACCCCACCACATTGGGTGAAAAACATACTTCTTAGCTCCTGTGGAGGGTACATGTGCAGGCATGGAAAAGAGTGTGCTGCATATGGTGCGTGCATAATACTGGTGCAAACTGCATTGAATTAACCCATTTTGAAGCAGTTTCCTGTCCATAATGTTGGTACCAAGGTACCCACAAGCTCTTCATGGAAAAGAGAATACTGACTAGGAGTAATCAAGTCACCATAAGAATTAATGCCTTAAATTTGATTCACTGGTTTAGTTAACCTATCATACACATTTGATGTTCATCCCAGAAAGTATTCCTGGAGATGTGACAACCGGGTTCATGGGGTAACAAGGCAGTGAAGGATAACTGGGCTCCAGTTGCATCAATTGGAGATGTTCACCACTGGTTTCCTGGGGCCACAGCACTACTGGACCCCCAATTGGATCACCAAGTACTCCTCTCCAGCACTTGTCTCTCCTGGTAGCGAAACAGAGCAGTTCAAGGCTTACTCAAGGAGGTGAGGTGGGTTAGACATTCAGAATACAGTTATACCCTAATACCAGGCAGTAAGAACAATGTCCAGTCAGTGCTTTACTCTAAAACATTTTTTATTTAAGTACTATAATACATACACAAGAAAAATAAAATATACTGCACATAAAACTAAGATGCACAGTGAAAACCAGAAGTCTTTGTAACCCCCTGAGACAGAGTTCAGACCACAAACAGTGATATAGTGCCTAGACAATAAATACTGTAAAAACAAAGTTACAATTGCATTAAACAGACTGTTGCACATGGTTACTTTTTAAAGCGAGAGCAATGGATCAAATACTTGTATTGCAGAGTAGGGATTTCAGCAGTTGATTTTAAGTCAAATATTACTGTTTCACACACTGTCCCATCACCAAAAGCCACAGAAGTGCCCACCCTTTGGCGAGGACACCGTTCTGGTTGTGACAGGGGTCTGGAAAGGGGTGCCTGGTGTCTTGGCGCAGCTACTGGAGTGCCGCTGCTCGGTAGCGATTGGCTACCTGTGGAAGGTGGGGGCAAGGTGTCAATTCCCCCGGTACCCCTAGATGACACAAAAGACTTGGAGGGGGCCTGTATCACAGAGCCAAGTGTTTCCATTGGAGATGCTCTAATAGCAGGGCACCCACAGGGACCACACTACTTGCTACCAGTGCAGCACAAGCGAGGACAAAGCTGGAGACTATGCAAGTCCTGGGACAGGGACCAATGGTTCATATGGCAAGTTATTCATCAAAGCACTCTTCCCCAGCTACAGATGGTAACTGGAAGCACCCACAGCATAGGGGAGGATCAGGAGTAAAGGAGTCTCATCCTCAGTGACAACATGGAGCTTCTCCAGTTTCCCTTAATGTTGATGTGCAGCACTTTTGTTGATATGCAGCAAGTTTCCTTATCTTGAGCATTTGTCTGAAGTATCCTTGTGTTCTGAAGGGTAGAGCTGCCTCCACGAGCTTCTGATAGCTCGGTCTCTATTCTGAAGCCATTTGACAAACTGCTGCCATGCTCCGAACATCAGACTGGCTTATGACTTTCAGTAGTAATCTGTCACAGAGACACCTTCTCAAGTTCAAACCCTAACCCCGAGTCTGAAAGGAGAAAAGCAGTACAACATTTGGACTCTACTCCTGGATCTCGGCTTCCTCGTTGACCCCTTGTGGTGCCTTGTCAAAAAAAGAGGACAACCACTGGCCAACAAGGTCAGACTTTTATCATTCCCTGGGTGACGGGCTACTCTAATCAGCGGGTCTGCTACTTTTGCATCCAGGGTTCCCCTCCAATCCTGGGGCACATTTCCTGCATGTTCACTGCATGATCACTTTTTGATCAGTCCCTGTGAGGAGATCTCTCCTAGTCTCTCGATACCCGTCTGTCCTATCCTAAAGAGTTTTTTTAAATTCATTCTAGACCATGAGGCTCTGATCATCATCCAGCAGAAAGGAATGGGGTTCGATCCAGCAAAGGGAGACTTGGCTAAATACAAATAAGAGCTAGTGCCTACCCCAACCCACACAGCTTCTAATAAGTAAAGGCAGGGGCACGAGGAGCTGGAATGTCTAGCAGAACAGATTCAAGCTTGGCTCAAATTCCACACAATTACTTCCCATCCTCACCCAGTGAACTCACTGGCTCTCAATACATACATCCCACATTCCACAGAGCCAAAAGGAAACCAGGTAAGAGAGACTGCACAGACTTACCAGGAGGGAGCTGGTAGTCAGCCCACCCTAAAAGGTACATATAACCCAGAGTATAGATTCATTCTGTCACCGCTGTCAGTCTATAACAGCCTTAGTAGAGAGGGCAGTAGCCACTCTGTTAAAAAAAAAAAGGGTGCACTATACATGCCCCATCAAGCACAGAACCAAGCTATGAATTCATTTCATGTAAACAGGAAGGCCCTCACAGGATATGTGCTTGTCGTGTTCACTGAGGTTTTTAAAACTCCTGTACTGCTAGAAAATCATTGGTGCAGATCACTATCTTGTCTCTCCCTGCATTAGATAGTCAGTAGCGGCACTCAAACGCAGTGGTGTACCTGGATGTAACCCGTACTCACTGTTAGACACTCCCAAAGAGTGGTCTATCAGCAATGTCCCCTCCCGCACTGACACACCCACAGACTTAAGACTTCATTCATACACAAGTTTTGCTGTTGTCAGTTTCAAGTGCTCTTTTACTGCTCATCCTGTTCAAATAACACCTCCCAAGCAATACCTTCAATTACTTTTTCATAAAACATTATTTTTCCCCCCTCCCATATTACAAAAAAGGAGTCATACAGAATGGTAAGCAAACAATCCCCCAATCGGTCATGATCAGTTAGCAACATCTTCACAGAACCACAGGTTCCAAAACCCCCAAGGATGAGTGCCTTTGAAAATATTAGTGTCCAAAGACTAAGGTTTGAACGGTGACCAGGCTCCAGAAGGCTACCTCTGTTTTGACACCAATATTTCAACATTTTTGTATCCTTCCACGGACACCCTCCTATTGCGTATATGGGCTTCTACATTCTCATGCAGTGGTCTAATCTTTTTCACCAACCCTCCAATGGAGGAGGTCCAGGGCTATTCCAAAATGGGGCAGTGTCTCTCATAGCCACTAGGAGACCGATGATTCACAACAGAGCCACCCTATACACCTATTACTATTCCCACCAGGATTGATGTGTAAGAGGGCCGTTTTGGGGTTCACAGGATGCTGCCAGCCCAGTACCCCACCCAAGGAGCGGAGCACCTCCTTCCAAAAGCGGACAAGCTTACCACAACTCTAGAATATACGCATAAATAAGATCTCTCTGTGGCAGACATTACAAATAAAGCTGCTTATCCACAATTCCCATCCATCCAAGTCTGCTCGAACACCTTCAGTTATTACTTAGGTGTTGGATTCATTGTGTACTTAATTTACTTGTCGCTCCTCTTTGTAGCCTGCGTTGTGAATGATGGGTAGTACCTGCCAATGTGCAGAGAAAACGTCATCAGTCTCATACTTGCTTATGCTCCTGCTCGGTAAGTTGTTATCCTCCTGCCAACAGTGAAGAAAAGTCCTCCATGTACCAATACAAACTTCCCATTAAGTTGGACCACATTTTCGATACAAATGCAGAGGTTTACGATTCCCTTAGTACCTGGATTTTACTTAGCTGACAAAACCGTAGGTGCCCGATGGCTTGTTGGACTCGTGAGCCATTCGCCACTCAGTCAGGTGGTTTCACCTGGAAGCGAGTAGTGGTCGTGCACCTGCCACAAAATCATTTCTGGCAAATTGCTATGAAAAGTTGCATGTTTAGCAAATCACCAGATGTGATGGAGTCTTTAATACATATACTTAATATAGTCTCTGAAGTAGTATGGAAACCTAAATATATACGTCTCTGACATCATGCTCTGCAGAGACATGGTCCACTCCCTATTCTATGCCAGTTTGCTTGCCTCCAATAAATCGCTTCAATCCTCAAATCTCTAGCTGGCTACAGTCCCTAGTGTTAAACGAGCCAGAAGCAGAGGACGATCTTCAGCTTAAATGTAGCCAAGTTCTGGAACCCTCTCCTCCCTAGCTATTCGAGCAACAGATAAAGAACCTTGCTTTCGAAAAGCCCTCAAAACTTGGCTCTTCAAATAGTCATCATCCCTTATTTTCATCCTGTTCTGTAAGGTTCACATCTCCGAATTAGCGCTGGGATGCCTTCTGTTCGCTATGCGCTCTACAAATCTATAATATAGTATAGTGCTAGTGTATTGACTGATTAACGTTTTACAACTAGCTGAACTCTGAAAGTTTTTTAGAGTCAATATGTTATGGGCAAGATTCTCAATGCTATTTACGCAGGCAGCATTGAGTTACATTTGGAAAAGTTAATTTTGCACTACTAGTACTTACAATACATAGCGTTGTCATGGTCTATGGCCCAGTGGCGGTGGTCGGCGACGTGGGCTGTACCAGAGCATGTTGGGCCGTCAACGATGTGTCGGACGTAGTTTAGTGTGGGCTGGCTATGACCATCCTGTCTCCCGTTGGAGCACTTGCCTCTCTGCGTCTGTCGTGGCTGAATTCTGACTCGGCTGCCTGATCCATGCTGTACGCGAGGTGTCTCTCATTGTGTCTGAAGAGTTTCCTTGTTCTTGAACAATGCTCAGGAGGTGCTCTGAAGACTGGCACAAATGGCATAGTTTGTGTGTATCGGAGTGGGCGTACTCCGCTCCTTACAGGGCACTGTCGGAATCAGGGCCGGTTCTAGGATTTGCGAGGCCTGGGCTAAAAGGGAATGTGCGAGGCCCCTCTAATGTAGATAATTGGCCCCTTGCAAGGAGACCATTCACAGACACTGTGGGAGGCCTATTGTCCAGCATTTTGTCGCCCCCCCACAGTTTTAACTTTTTGAGCCCACAAGCATTTCTCACACCTTCAGTCCGATAGGTGTGAGAATTGCTTGTGGGCTAAAAGTTAAAACTATGGGGCGCCACAATGATGGACAATGGGCCTCCCACAGTGTCTGTGAATGGGTCTCCCTCCCTTATGTATCCAGATACCATTCCTGAGAGGCCAAGGGAGGGGGGGCCCCTCCATTTCAAAGAAAGGTGACACCTTTCTTTGAAATGGATTGCCAGGGAACCAACAGGACACTTCACCAGTTCGTGGCCCCATGCTGGTGGGCTGAGAGCAAGGCCCTGGGCAGCTGCTCACGCTGCCCATGCCTAGCACCGGCCCTGGTCGGAATAGTTCTTTTTTTGCCTCCATCACCCGGAGACGGTAATTCTCAACAGGCAAGTCTCTCCCGAGGGTGTAGTCAATCTTCCGGTCTTAGTTTTTTTTTTTTTTTTTGTAGGCTGCGTGGAGTTGCATGCTGCAGAGCTCCAACGCAGTCCGTCCGAGTCAGATGGCGGAATTTTGTTTTTCTACAAACAAAGCTTTTGACATGCGCAATCGGGAAGGAGAAACTACGCACAACGCCAATCATAAAGCTTCCTCGAGGAAAAACAATTTACAGAGTACGGGTGCAACACTAGATGGCAGGAGTATGGATAGCATATGTTCTGCAGCCAACACATGCTACAAATACGTTTTTTTGTCTCAAGGGGGAAAATCTTTATTTTAACAAGTGAATTTGCACTTCATCTGCAGGCTTTAGAATGAGCATGTATGTGGTTGGAATTCGCTACGGTGTGCTACCAATATGTTTGCAGGTCTACCTCTGTCAATTCATGTGAATTCCTGAAGTAGTAAATCTTCCTCAGTGCGAGCTTCTAGAACTGCAGTTGCGCCTCTGTGACTATCATTAAGAATGTGACGCCAATTTTATTTTAATTTTTTTAATATCCTGCCTGTATTGTTGCTTTAAATGGTTTAACATTGCTTATGCAGTATACATATTTTTTAAATACTGGAGTGCATGAAACAGTTTAAACATGTCTTAGAAGAAATATTATTTAAAATTGCCCTTTAAAAGTTCCACTATAGTTTAGCAAAACTGGCTGTAACGTTCTCCGTTTTTTTCAAATTGCAAACATTATATAGATGCATTTAGTTGTGAAAACAATCATCAATTTAGCTTCCATTCTTCAGCATGTATTTGCATATAATCAATTGACTCTATATATTTAGCCACTGAATGTTAAATCTTGCAAACATGTACATGTTTTTGTATTGGACATACAGTCAAAATGTCTTCATGTTTTTATGTTTGATTCACTGTGATCAATGCAGGTTAGGCTTGCATCTTACTGTACATTCACTTTTCCTAATAGTAAAGGCTTTAGGTTAATTAAATATAGATACAATTTTGACAGTCAGGGGATTAGGTCAACTTGTCCATTGGGCAAGGAAATAACATGAAAACTTGTCCTTGACCCCTAACATTATGTCTTTGGTGTTCGCAATATGAATTCTACATCTTGGCTAGCGTTGTCCACCTCGTCCTGCCCACTTTTTAAATATCTTATGTTCTCCTTCCATGGAAAAAACACCTTTGTCTTATATGGATTATAATCTTTACCAATTTTACCATTATGTCCCATATTTCTCACCTGTGTAATAATTTAAAGCATTTTGTTTCCAGGGGCTTAGTTTATTTGATCTGCGTTTTATTTTTGTGCTAACACATATATGCCCATGATTTTATCATAATTTCAGCAGTGCGAAAGCTATTTTTCTATGGTAATAAAATTGTGACCAACAAGGACTCACTCTGAGACATTCAAATTGCAATAATATTCAATTTATTATTTTCAGTGTGAGCAGAAGATTCTTTATTTCATTTTCTTCACAATCAAGTGGGCACAGCCAACGCGTGGATCGCAATAGGAAACACCAGTTCTCTGCCGCAATTCTTCAATTCCATATTTCTGTGTTGAAGGTCATAGTACCCGGTTCTCCCCAAGTCGAGAAATGACACGACTTGGGGAAAACCGGGTACTATAACCTTTGACACGGAAATATGATACTTGAAACTATGGCTTTTTTCCCCACGTGCGCTGGCCTGTCTTGACTAAAGGAGTACTGATAATTGATTGAATACAAAAGTCTACCGTCCAAGGACATGAAAGAATAGGAATAGTGAGAGGAATTGAAGAATTACGGCAGAGAACTGGCGTTTCCTTTTGCGAACCACTTAGTGTCAGTACACTACAGTGCCCTGAAGAAGCCCTTATGGGGCGAAAAGCGTTGGCCGTGCTCACTTGATTGTTAAGAAAATGAAATAAATAATCTTCTGCTCACACTGAAAACAGGGAATTGAATATTATTTCAATTTGAATGTCTCTTACGATCATATTGCCTCTCTTCTTTCTGTTAAACTTGTATTTTATTTATGGCCATGTGGCAGCAGGTCGTTTGAGGTGGGCAGTATATAATTTGTGACTTGTGAATGACTATACTGGGTGGTGCAGTAAGTTGTATCTTGCTTTGTCCTTAAAGGGCTCACTCTGACTTAGCAATTTCTCTTTAACTTCATTTATCTGCATTTGCACCCATCTCACCTTTTAGCCTTTCTAATGCTGATATTTATTTTGTTTGGAATTAAGTTTAATATGATTTTTCAGTATGGCTGGATTAGTAGTTGAAATGAACTTACCATGAATGTAGTACAGACAGGTTATTATCATTAGGTCCGTACAGTAAATGTTTTATAAACATTTCAAAAATCCTAGCTATCAACTAATAAGTGCACTGTTAAAAGGCTTTCTCTAAATAATATTGCAGGCTTTGAGAAATGACTGTTTATTTATGTGTCAGCGAGGCTGTTGAATGATTTTTATGAATTCATTAGAAGAATTCTATAGATTTTAATTGTATCATTTTAAAATCTTTTTAAATATGGACTTTGACTAATGGGAATTTAATTAGACGTAATACGTTTTTACCTTTTTATTGACCAATTCCTTTTTTTCAACAAACTGCAGTTTTATTAATGACAGTGTTATTTCATTTCAGATCGTCCCCACAAAGAATTCCTGAGTGCTGTGAAGAGTGATATCCATCAATCATGTCTATCATGGACCACAGCCCCACCACTGGAGTGGTTACTGTAATCGTCATTCTAATTGCCATAGCAGCTCTTGGAGCATTGATACTGGGCTGCTGGTGCTACTTACGTCTCCAGCGAATCAGTCAATCTGAGGATGAGGAGAGTATCGTGGGAGAAGGTGAAACCAAAGAGCCCTTCCTCTTGGTTCAGTACTCTGCTAAAGGTCCACGTGTGGAGCGGAAGGCCAAGCTAACAGCCAATGGCACCGAAGTCCACAGCTAACCAACAGAAAGATGAACGAATAGACTTGCTAAAATGTCTCTAATGAGCAGCATTCATACTGTGAAGAATATGGACATTTTGGGAGAGATTACTTTTTTGATTTAAGATTAGCATCGTTTGGTTTGTCATGGCATGCACTGAGAAGGTATATTTTCTGGCAATTCTGTATTTTAATAGCATTTTGTTACTTGAATGTTTAGGGGAGCAGAGATCAATTAAGTTACTACTGTAATGTGAACTACCAAAACTGTGAATCTGTACATAGTTTACCAGAAGCTTGGCCTTTTATAATTTGAGATTTGGAGAGCTTACTTAGCAGAGAAAATTATTGGATGGGGGGTGTGGTGGTTGGACATCAAAACCAACTGCCAAAATGAATCCTATCCGGCTCCGTCTCGGTGATTGGAGGAAAGAACCATCACGTGCTGAACTATGTGGTTGCTTATTTAAGAATTTTGTATATGTACTCTGCTGTGACTACCCTTAGATGTACGTTTAGTGGGGAACTATGTCAAGCGCAGAACAATATATTTTTCTTCAGATAGATTTTTACTGTTCATGTGAATTTTTTACCAGGGGAATGGCTGCAAGGACATTGTTTTTTTTTAACTGCTACTCTCAAGGAAGCCAATGATGTTGACTTGGTATCCTTTGCTAAAAAGGGACCATCCAGAAGGATTCCTGGGAGTCTTTAAAATGGCAGTAGAGCAGTTGTTTCATTTTGTGTGCAAGCATGACGGTCTTGCAAAAATGGTGGTATTAAACTGATATTTTAAACACTAGTATAATTATGGAGCCTACTCTCACATTAGTTTCCAGTTGTCTGGAGACACCCAGCTTTTATTTGCCATAACAGACCAAATGTCTATGGACTTTGTTCTGTTTTATTTTTTTCCCTGGGGGGTGGGCGGGTTATGTAATAATTGTAAATACTGTATTGTAACCTAATGTGTTTACTTTTGATGATTGATGCTGAGATGTTGGAATGACTTCGGGTACCTGCACGCACAGGTACCTGATGACCTGCTGATCTGAAAAGAAAGTCAATGTTGTGCGACAATTCTTTGTGGCGACTGCCTCAAGCACCATGCTTGAATATGGAGTGAAAAAAGTGAAATCTGAGATTGCGACATGCTCAAGGAGGGGTGAACGCATGAAGGATTCTATATTTTCAATGTCTGTGACATTAACAAATTTAGGTTTAATCAGGGGTAATTGCAGAATGACGTTTTTATATTATTTTCTCTGTTCTGTACATTAAATTACTTCATAGGTGACAGTTTAGCAACCCTGAAAAACTGTGATCATCTAAACTCTCAATTATTGGTGTTATTTAGACAGGGGGTACTAGATTTTGCAGCTGAAATAGCGTCTACCACATTTACGTAGTGTTTTAGCCACTTCTGGTAGGGATGGAAAATGTTCTCAGTTAAGCCCTTTTGAGATCAATATTGCCTAGTTTTGGGGTTTGTTGCCAACTAGGAAAACACGCGTTTAGAAAGTCAGCCTCATTCATGCCCTTTGTGTACTCCCACTCTCTTAAGCTTTTATAGAATATCAATGGGCACGCTGAAAACCTTTATGGCGGATTGAAAACTAACTAGCTGTGATTCCCAGTACAACTTGAACTGCGACTTTGGAAACTTTAACTGCTTTCCAAACTGGAGCTCTGCTTCTAGCCTGAAGAGAGTGCATAATATCAATGAGCAGTAATAAGCACGAGTTAGCAGGAAGTGGGTTTATTTTAAAAAACAGGAAAAAAAACTGAGAACAGGGTTGGTGATTTTCAAAATGTGGAGTCTGTGATCAAGGCATAGTTCCAATCATTTGGCTGCAAAATGTTGACAGAGGTGGAACAAGGCTTTTACAAATTGAACTGCCCAGTGACTGTCATTGTTTTTGTTCAACAGTTTTTCTTCTTTTTTTGAAGATTTTTATTAAATAATTTTACTCCCCAAAAAGCGCACTGTCCTAATTTTGGGGCATGGCTGAAGAGCCTATTTTTCTATTTTCATACGACCAAAATCATTCTTAGCATGCAATATGGCTATTTTGATTTAAGGGTTATGTCTGTGAAAATTAAACCTTTGCCAATTTCCACTTTTATGTAAACTAATTGAGATCCTGGTGCAGAAGGTTCTAAAGTTGGCAGAGACCAGTGTCACTTGACTGCCATGATCTCTCGCACCAGGACAGACATTCCAGTGTGCAAATGTCTGAGGATGGGGGTGAGGGATATCACTGCAATGTCCAGTAGATTGCTTGATAGAAATATTGCAGCAAACTACAGCAATTTGTAAATTAAGATTATCCTATCTATTGCTTCAATCTTCATGTAAGCTTGATGGTAAAGCACCACAGACCTGGGAAAGGAGGAATTACAGTTTGGGTTATAAATTAAAATGTAAGCATGCGAAGAGAAAACACATTTTAAGAAAAGTATTGCCTTATTGCTAAAAGTGGGTTTGGGTTTCTGAAAAACTGTATGTTTGAAGGAATTCACAGTGCACTCCGATTCAATGTGAGTGGAGCGGTTTTGGGGAATTTAGAAAGGAACGTTTGTTAAGATGGCTGCTTTGGTTTCTTTACCTTTAGTAAAAATATACACTGGATGCCAACTGACTGAAAATCCAGATGTTGTGAATTGTTCGTGGAAATTAATTGAATTCTTACTTCATTAAATTACACTGACTATGGATGTTCTTTACTTAAACTTTATTAGAAAATCTAGTCTGTCATAATTACAAAAAATAGAAACATGAGATGTTACGTATAGGCAAATTGATTTAAAATAATTACTATTTGCATCAGGGTCTAACTGTTTCACAATCTGGTTAGAATTCCACACGCTATGTTATAGCAAAAACAAAATACAGATGTGGACATGTAGCACATTTTAATGGTCACCAAGTTAATGATAATACATTGCATCATATCCCTTACTTTTCTGTACCCTGATGTGATTTCGGCATCACCAATTCAATCAAAAAGTCAATAAAATACTTTAAACTTGATTTTCTATACCATTGAAAATATTTTCTTTTTATTTACAATGAAATTCAATAAAATTTGCATAACTGCTTTCTCAGAACTCAGGCGTTTGAATGGTTTGTTTGCAACTTAATACATAATATTTTTGTTAGTACGTTCAGAGGTTTCTGAGTCAATCACTGTTGAATAGATCCATATTGTCTAGCCAGGAACTTAGTTTTTGTAAATCGTCCATAAAAGCCCTATTGTTCATTTTTTTCTGCTTCATCCATTGATGCTACAAGAAGTTTAAGCACAGCGTGCAGTTTTAGTAGCGCTTCTGAGGTGTCTTTCAGTTCTTCAAATTTTTCTTCAATCTTATCAAGCTGTTTAGTATGTTGTTCATTTAGAGCCTGAAGGTGTTTTTTATGAAGATATAGTGCTTGGTTTTCTTCCAGTGTATGCTTTTGGGTTCTGAGCTTGAGATCATAATCCTGGGCATCAGAAATTTGAACCGCAAGATGCTCTTGTGCCTGCCGCAGAGCACCAAGTTCTGCCCTCAGTCTCTGTATATTTTTCTCATGGTTCAGGATCTGGCTGATGTCTAGAGGGGTTCCATTTTTAAGTTTCGGGATTCCGCTGTTCCTTCCTCCATTTTTAAGACTGGGTTTTCCGCTGTTCCTGCCTCCATTTTTAAGACTGGGTTTTCCGCTGTTCCTTCCTCCATTTTTAAGGCTGTGGATTTCGCTGTGCCCTCCTGCATTTTGATGGCTGATATTTTCACTGTGCCCTCCTCCCTTTTCAAGGCTGTGTCTTTCACTGTGCCCACCTCCATTTTTAAGGCTGTTATTTTCACTGTGCCCTCCTCCGGTTTCAAGGCTGGGTTTTTCACCGGGCCTGCCTCCATTTTTAAGGCTGGGTTTTTCACCGGGCCTGCCTCCATTTTTAAGGCTGGGTTTTTCACCGGGCCTGCCTACATTTTTAAGGCTGGGTTTTTCACTGTGCCCATCTCCATTTTTAAGGCTGGGTTTTTCACTGTGCCCATCTCCATTTTTAAGGCTGGGTTTTTCGATGTGCCGTCCTTCATATTTTAGACTGGGTTTTTCACTGTGCTCTCCATTTTTAAGGCTGGGTTTTTCACAGTGTCCCCCTCCATTTTTAAGGCTGGGTTTGTCACTGTGCTCTCCTCCATTTCTATTAAAGCTGTGTTTTCTGCTGTGCCATGCCTTCGAACCCAGAGTGTAGTCTAGAACAAATCTGAGTAGATTCGGAACAGTGATTTCCAAGTCTTCTGGGAATTTCAAACTTTTATCTTTCCTGAGGGATAGAACACATGGTAAATGGTTAATGAATAGACTAACAAAGGGTTTACGTTTAAAATGTGTTAAAACACACCTTCATGTTTTTTGGGCATGCACAAAATAGTATAAAAGACTGAAGGACCAGTCAACTGCACAATTTTTTATATAGCATCAGAATTACAGGAAAAGGGTGACCTCTGCACCCGAGACTGAAATCTTTTTCATAACAGAGTAAAATGTGACATTGTGAACAATTCATATTTATGTTGCAGTACTACTGAAATATATTGGGCCATGTTAAAAACAACACTGGTTCCGCTACTGGATGTGTATCATTGAATCGTTTCTGTTCTATATGTATTGAAGTTCACCTTTGGGAGCTGCCACTGGTGATAGAAAAAAATGAACTGCTCATTGTGGGCTATAGTTATATGGGTATGTCTATATATCATGTTGACACATACAAATTCTATAACGAGAAGAGGCAAAGCCAATAGGTCTTTCCGTTAAAATGTTAAGTAACTTTTTTGGCCTTGTCAATGCTAAACAACATTGACAAAAATTAAATGTTACCAATGTAGAACTGCATCACCCAAAAAAATGTGCAGATTCCAGCAGTGACGTGTAGGCATGCATGCATGCACATGATATTGTAGCAGCCATTTACTTTATGGCCCAGCATGAGAATTTGAACACCGGCATTGGTCACCATGCCTGAGCACTTAAATTCCATGACATATCAGACACCTATCTGGGAGCAGTAACTTCAAAATAAGAAGCATTGGCAAAGCCAAAAGGCCTCACCTATGCTAGAGTGCTGGGCTTTGAACAATTCTGTTGTACAATATGGCTAAAAACAGTTGACAAAGTAATGAAAGAAAAAGTGCTGTGAAGAGCATGGGCATCCGCAGAAATGTTTCGGGGGGGGGCTAACCTGGCAAACAAAGGGGCGTGGCTAATTTTAATCAATAGGGGCAGGCTAAAATGGCAGACAATCAGGATCGGGGTAATGCTCAGGCCAAGCTGAGAAAAAAAAGTGGTGAATTCTGCATTTGAAACTGGACAACAATTAGAGCACACTTATGAACCCTAATATTCGCCGCCCGGCCCCTTAAAACTCCTACATTCCCTGATCCCTAAAATTAGACCCCTGGCACCACATAACCCATACCCGCCCTGACCCCTAAAATTGTCCCCCTGGCACGCCAAAACCCATACCCGCCCTGAACCCTAAAATGTCCGTCCTTGCAACCCATACCCACCCTGAACCCTAAAATTACCCCTGGCACCCCAAAACCCATATCCACCCTGAACCCTAATAATTTCCCCTGGCACCCCAAAACCCATACCCGCCCTGAACCCTAAAATTACCCTTGCCACCCCAAAACCCATACCCACCCTGAACCCTAAAATTACCCCACTGGCATCCCAAAAGCTGAACGCTAGGGGGCAGATTTACAAGCCCACTGGCATGGGTGCAAATTCAGGACAGTGAGTGTAAAAATTCAGGACAAAATTCAGGACAGCGGGTCAAAATTCAGGACAAAAGGTAAGGTTTACAGACATACTATTGCGCAACCTTCTTTGATGTAAGTAAGTAAATAGACAACCACTAAAGTGCAAGTGAAAATAGGTTTATATTAGGTTGAGACAATTATGCACTTCATGGTTTGTCAGTATACGCGCATCTTTAAGCAAATGTGAAGGTCTTTTTGTGGTAACAAAACCGCCCCCACCTTTCCAGTTCCCAGAGAAAACATCTGATGCCCGGTCCGGCCAGTTTGGCCTTGATACCACCCTCCAATGGCTCCCCTCATCTTCACAAAGACCCTCTCTCATGTGTATTTAATTTCTTCTTTAGTGCTACTCATCCCAACTATGTGGGGCAGAGTTTTGGAGTGCGTTGCAAAACACACATATTATAAAGAGACAAATCACTCAAATAAATGGGAAAGTCAATGTATAGGAAATGTTGCTTAAGATAATGGGGCTTACAATGTGTAATCATACTTTCATCCATCATTCAGTCTTTCATCATTCATTCTGTCCTTCCATCTGTGTGCCCAACAATGTCCATATTCATCCATTTACAAACTTATCCATCACGTTTCCTTCCATCCATCCATCATTTCACTTATCTATCCCTCATTCCACCCTTTTACTCATCCATCCATCTACCCTTTAACCCTATCCATCCATACACTCATCCATCCACTCTTCCACCCATTAACACAGCCATTCACCCGTTCAATCATCCATTTACCCATCCCACTTCCTCTTTCAATTCCCTTCACTTAGCCATCCACCCCACCCATCTACTCATCCATTCATGAATCCATCCTTTAAACCTATCATTGATCCATCCTTTCACTCCTCTATCCTTCCTTTCACTCCTTGATCCATCCTTTTGTCCATCTACCCGCCTTTTCACTCACTCAACCAGCCTTACATCCACCCTTTCACTCATCTGTCCATCCATTCACCCTTTCACTTATCAATCATTTCACTCATCATCTCACTCATCTATCCAGCCATCCATCCCTTCACTTACTTACTCACCATTTCACATTAATTATGAGACCTATCAAGAACTCCACCCTTGCTGTAGTTCCTAAAGCAAGGGGTGGTGTGGAGCAGGGTTCACTATGCCCCTGCACATAGGCAATCTGAAAAAGTGGAAGGCATGAGTCATGCATGATGCACAGTGCCTTGACGTGGGGCGACTGACATGCTGTTTCCAGAGCATTAAGGGGGGTGAAAAAACTAGGGGGGTCTCTCCAAAAGGGTGTTTGATATAATAAAATGCGTGGCTTAAAACACATAAGCTAAAAATCTGTGCTTAATATAATGTGCCACCCGACTGGTATTTTTGTTGCTTCTGTCATTGCATCCAGATATATAATACGAGTAAAGTTACACTTGGAACAATTAACGTTACACCTACAACAAGCCATAACTATTGGCTTTGTCTATGGTTGTTAGTTGCATAAAATAAACAAGCATTTGCAATGCATCGGTTTCACCTTTGGGATGTTATATGTATTTAGGAATGCAGCATATTAGCCTGGGTGCTGAAACATCTACCGTATTTCAATATGGAGGGAAGTAAGCATCAAACTACGTGACACGCCAGGTATGGGAACACATGTGGGTGAGATCAGGCATTTAAGAGTGAAGTTAACGGAGAATGCACACTTTGTTTGGAAGGTGGTGTAGTTATTCAACAGGGCTATCACTGATTAAAGTTTGAGCTACGACCGCTTGGCCTCTGAATTGTAAACTTTCTGTCACACCAAAGTGCAAAAGCACTTATCAAGTAAGTTTATTAGAAGAACTCAACCCTGCACAAGGCACATGCCGATTAAGTAGCGTGAAAGATAGTTATATCTCACAGCATGAGTTTGACCCTTTATGTCAGTGTTGTGTGGCCACCCAGCTGTAAAATGTGGCAACCAATGTTGCGCAGTGTGGATTTCTTCTTTTATTAGTCGCTGATGAGTGTATGCAGCCTCCAGATACTTCTATAACCATATTGGCCAAGTACTTTCAGAGCCTCCATCTGGGCAGGAAAGTGGTTTATTGAGTCCAGTACCTAAACTCTCCCAGGCCTTCCCAGCTGTGCAGAGGCCAAACTCAGCTGTTCTGCCAGGTGAAGATCCCTGGATGCCAGAAGACATCATCCCAGATCCTGTTCTGATCAGGCCCCTACAATCGATTCACTGCAAAGTCTTTTTTACAGTCACGTACTGATATAGGTGACCATCCACATAGCATAAGTTCCATTTAGGAACTATGTAGGCCCATGACCTCCTTCACACAAAGAGAATTTATTAACATGTCTGCCACAATACAGATGAAAACCATATTTGTACATTTGGCTTTATCTCCCCATATATTGCCAAACATTAAAATCATACAGAAATTGCATTATAGGCCCACTATTGAACGGTCCTTATGCTAACCATGATAGGTGGTGATGGGTAAACTGGGGCCACAGGTTGTCTGATGATTCTTGAGGTTGTTGGAGTGGAATGAACAGGAAAGCTGTGACAAAAATGTAAGAAATCTGTGCTTAAAGGGTTTGATATTCACTGTATGCTGGCAGCTGTGTTACTAATGAGGCAGGCATGCTGAGCGGCACCTATTAGGGTTTCAGTTCCCTTCCTTTACCATTAGTGTGGGCGAGTAAGGGTTCCTGGGCACAGCTAAAGTGAAGGGCATCGTGTATTTGTCCCTCTGGTGGGAAACGATAAGACTGGAGGGCATTTGGAATCAGAAGGGGGGACCCAGAGCAATGCTCCTGTCTGTGGCCTGAGTGTGGGAGTAAAAGAAGGCTCACCAGTCTAAGGATGCCTGCAAGGGGTGCTTTGTGAGACTTTATAGGGCCAGCCCCTGCACATCCATTCACAGAGAGGCCCATCCTCCATCCCCCAATAGTCTCTTGAGCAGGAGCCATGATGACCCAATGAAGTTTTTCAAACATGCACACCTAAGCATGGTTTGTGATAGATGCTCATGGGTTGCAGGAAGTTGTCATGTCTCCCGGCGCCCCTCCCTTTCGTCGGCTCACTCACCGGCCGGCGGCTCTGTCTTCACTCGGGGCTCTCCCTCCAGTCGGGGAGCCTCAGGGGGGGGGGGGAGGGGGCAGGCACCGGCAATGTGCTTCGCGCCCCCTCCGCTCGCTTCTGAAGGCCGCTCCTCTCGCCACAGGGCTCCCTCCGCTCACGGGGGCCCTGCAGTCCAGCTGCCATCACTCTTCCTCTTCTCCCCGGACCCGGCGGTGATTACCCGGCACTTCGGAGATTCCCTCGGCGAGGACGAACGGCTGACTCGGCTTCCGGATCCTCGCTGGGGCGGCTCCACTGCTGCGGCCCAATCCGGTCGCGGCTCTGCGAGCCTCCATACACGCCCAGCTTCTGCGGGCAAGGCATCGAATGAGAGCGCGGCTCTCGGGACAGGCCTACTGCAAACGGCCAATCAGAGCGCGCCTCCTGTAAACAGAGGACCAATCAGGTCGCGGCCCCTTCGTTTCTCTCGCTTCAGCTTCTGATCACTTTCAGGCCCCCGGGCCGCAGCGGTGAGAACACGGGGCAATGCCGGGTCGAGGTGGCCACTCGATCAGGCCATAACTGGACAGCGAGGAGGGGGGACAGCGAGGAGGGGGGAGGGGGGACGGCGGGAGGAGGGACACAAGGCAGGACAGCAGCAGAGGGGGCGGGAATGGACAGCGCATCTGAATTCACTTTCAGTGAAAGGGGAGGGAACGGGAAAAAACGTAACTCCGCCCTGGGAAAAAATCTCGGGAACGCCCCCGAATCTGGTCCGGCCTTGACGGACAGATCCGGCACTCAATGGCTAGCCTCCATTTATGGAGCTAACCAATGAGAGCCGGGGGACGTTCCAGGAGTCCTTATTGACGACATAGGATTTCACCTGCGCTGAAGAGCTGCGCAGAGCGCAGCCTTCGGCAGGTGAAACCCAAAAAGCAGCAACCATGGCTGCTATACTATAACAATAATCCTTTCCTTTCAACTTCTTTCACCGCCTTCCTTTGACTAACTGGATTCTCACCTAGCAGCAGCATGGGCGTTTGTGCACTTCCATGTGACAGAATGCCCTGCCCTGGACTGAGGCTGTAGGAGGCCACCACATGCTGTGCCAGCCCAGACTGACCCATTGTCATTCTGTATGGGGCAATCAGCCCTACACAGAATGATAATGGGCGGGGCTGCTCTTGTACACAAGGGGGGTGCGAGGTGGCCCCATCAGGGAGCTGAGGCCTTTTGCAGGGGGACAGCTCTGTTCCCTGCAATGCCTAAAATTAAGGCAGACGGTTGGATGATGTCCTGCCTGAGGGTGAGCCCTGGTGTCAGGCCTCCCTCTGGGATGCATTTGTGCAGGGGGAGCAAGGAGAGGCACTCCAGGGGAGGGCAAGCGCCCCTCATGCGGACGCCCATGGTGAAGAGGCCAAGGCTAGGCATGTCGTATTGCTTTTTTGCCCCGTTACTTTCAGACACCCTTCTGTTCAACAACTACTCTCGTATGGAGTGCTGCAATTTACACACAAAATAATGCTAAAGCAGTTTGAAAAGCTGGATTTTTATATGTGATGAAATTGACACATAGCTCTAAAAAAAAAAAAAACACTGCGTGACTAAAACACCAAGCTTATCATGAGACAAACTGAGATTTTGCTTGTACATCAGTAAAACGTGTAAATATAACCCCAGTGCATAATTACACCTACAGTCTTGTGCCCCCTGGGGTAGAAGCGCTTTGCGTGGTCCAGCTGGGCTGGCTTAAACTATTACAAAACAATGAAAAATATATGCTGGGAGAAAAAGGTAACTGAAAAATATATGTAAGCAAGTATGTGCTCTCAGGAGCTGTGAAAGTCACAGCATCTTGTACTTTGCGCAATACTGTATTTTCACTTAACCCCTTAAGTGCTCCCGTCGGCAAACGGCTGTCGCGAGCACTACCTCCGTAGTGCAGCGCACGTCCGTTGGCCGACGCGGCACCGCCCACTCATAAAAACCGCCTCGCCGAAATTCGCGCCGCGGTTAAATGTGTGTTTACAGGTAACCTGGGTCAGTTCAATATACCCCTCCCTTATCACCCCACGCTGCCTTTAACCTACAAAATGAATTCTGTCGCTAAGACTGTAGGGGTGGGGTCGTGGTGAATAGGTCGAATAAGGTTAGGGCCAACCGCAACACAATTTTTTGTTTAATGTAAACATGCAATCTTGAGAAACAATGACCAAAGACAAGAGCGATGCCTTTTTTTTTTTTCTTTTCTTCTCAAGAGTGAATCAAAGGTATGTATCTTTTGTTTTAACGTTCCAGGTCACAACAAATAATCAGCTCTCATTACCGCGGGAGTGCTCAACACACAAGTTTAAATAATTGGCAAAATTAATAATAATGCGTGAAGACTGCGTGCCGTATCATGTTTACTTTTTTGTGGTAAACACAGGTTCGAATAGGCCAGTTTCTTGCTCAAACGTTACTAAAAACAAGCATTTACAATGCAATGGTTTTGCCTTTGTTAAAGTTAGAGCTATTGGCATTGCTCTTGACATTATTTTTATTTATGTTTTTTTAAACATAAATAAATGGCATTGTCATTTACAATGCCAATAGCTTAATCTCTCGCAAATGTGAGACCTATTGTACCCTATGGACGAGCTCAGCAGACAGCAATTACTACCACACACACACACCCAGAGCCACACATACACACAACCAGAGCCAGCCACACACCCACCCAGAGCCACACCCACCCACCCAGAGCCACACCCACACACACCCAGAGCCACACCCACACACACCCAGAGCCACACACACACACACCCAGAGCCATACACACCCACCCAGAGCCACACATACACACACCCAGAGCCAGCCACACACACCCACCCAGAGCCACACACACCCACCCAGAGCCACACACACACACACACACACACCCAGAGCCACACCCACACACCCAGAGCCACACACACCCACCCAGAGCCACACACACCCACCCAGAGCCACACACACCCACCCAGAGCCACACACACTCACCCAGAGGCGCACACACACCCACCCAGAGCCACACACCTGTCTGGCTACGGCCAAAGGAGATATGCAATCTGACACATCAATCAGTTCTATGACCCCACAATTTATCAACTACTCAAGTTCCTTGGAAACGTCCTCCCTCACCATAAAAGGAATACTCTGTACTTTGTGAACTATGAGCTTTGCATCAGTTACCAAGATAATCTTGTGCTTGAATCCTTTAAAATGTCCTAGCTTACAACGGACACAGCCAATAACACATCATAGCGTTATCATATAGACAATGTTCGTCTTTCCAAAGAAAATTACTTAGTTTATACATAGGTGAATTGCTCAAAAAGTAAAACAGAGATGGGTACTGGAAACATGAAGTTTGAAGAATTTTCTGGGTCAGAGAATCAACTCCAAGCAGTTTTAAAGCTCCTCAGTATTAGGAGCCGTTAGTTAACATCGCGCTCTGTGGCCAATGTTATCCCATGGGGTGCGGCTTGGCTGTGCTTGGGTTTCTTGGATAGATTGAGTGCATAATACTTCCAAGAGATTTTAAGATGAAGACCAACAATCGACAATAATGGTATTATTAGGTTCAGTATGCACAAGTCGCATTTCAGCTTCAGGTCTTAGAATTCATCCAAACACACCTGCCACGATACCAAAAGTGATGCCCAAGGCTTCACCACCCAGTGGCAAAAGTGGTAAGTAGTATCAGCTTATTAGGAGTGTCCAACACCGGATAGCCACTGTTCCTCCAGCTGGAGAGGTTGGCACCAGGGAGTTAGAAATCACCTGTGATTGCAGAGTATGCCTGTGGGTGAGATCACCCACATGTCAGAGGCACCAACACCAGTACTGCAAAGTCAAGTAGACGTCACACTAGTGAACAGCACCAGGAAATCCTATCTGCGACTGAAACAACAATAGCTCATGAACAATAAGAGGTAGATCAATCAATTCTAAGGTTCCTGCACTCCACATAAGCACTGGAGAAAACTCAGTTTGGCCCATAATCTGTACGGGGGAAAAAGGCACAAAGAAGTTACTCCCAGCAACGCAAGTGACGATTGCTGAATGGAAAAAAAAAGCGGAAACGGGAATACATTGGGATAATCGCGTGACGCAGGAGACTCAACCATGGGCTGGAACGCGATTAAAAGAATTTGAAAAGCCGCAAGGTTTCAAGTACTGGGACATGCTGGGGATATCAAAGGTAGGAGATATACTGGAGGGGGGGGGGCTTGTTTTGTTCAACTTTCCTCAGAAAGAGTTTGAACTAACCTTTATACAGTACTATAACTACCTGCAAATCACTCATGATTGGAAGGCAGAGCAGATTGAGACAAAAGCAATACCTGAATATGGACCGGGAAGGCTTCTTATGGGGGGAAACTGGAGAAAAGGCGATCACCTGGTAAGACTTTGATCAACAACCAACCAGACACATTAGTAAGCCACAGGGCTAAATGGGAGGGAGAACTAGAGACCTCTGATGATTTGGATTGGGATGCGGCCCTACTGCACCCCAGGGAAGTGGTGATAAAATCATGCCTCCACTCGATACAATTCAAAATGCTGCATAGGGCGTATTACGATAGGGCCCGGTTACATGGTTTTGGTAAGGCGGCAACACCTCAATACCTTCGATGGCACACTGAAAGGGGAACGAACTTCCACACACTATGGCACTGTCAGGTAATAGCCGCTTACTGGGTCACCATCATCAGGGAACTCAGCAACATACTAGGCACACCGATACCAATGGACCCCAAATACCTACTGCTAGGAATACCTACAGAGATAGATCTCCTCAGGGCCAAACCACTTTTTGCAAATATGAAATATTGGCGGGGAGACAGGATTTGGCAAAACACCTGGGGGCACCAACTCCCCCCACATTGCATGAATTGAGAAGGAGGATGGACCTCTATATAGCAGCCAAGAAAGTGACATACAGGCCGTGGGGAAGCCCGAGGGAATTTGACAAGTTATGGGGCCCATGGATGACATACTAAGGATTTCAAATGTAGCCGTGTTAGGGGTGGGGGGGCACAGTCCCACTGTGATAACGCCAAGCAGTTCAGATGACACCCATTAGCGAAACAGACACCAGCCTCACAAATTGTGCCCGACGTTCCCACACTGCTCGTGTCCTCACGAATAATGTGTCGATTGCTGCTATCATGTAGTAAAACCTCTGGAAAACTTGTGTGCCATGCTACAGTTGTATAAGAGAAAATATAATAAAAATATATTTTTTTTTAAATCCTACGATTCCTGACGAAGGGAGACCTCCTTCAGATGATGGAAAGGGACTGAAGTCACATTCTGCAGGAGATCCCGTTTGTGACAGGAGAGTTACGTATCTGCACCACGGCACATAAGGAGGACCGGGACGGCGCAGGCTCACCCTGTCTATGCTTCAAGGGGACGGAGACTCTCAGAGCCAGATGTCTTCAAGCCAGGTGTTGCTTTTTCTAGGCAACTGCTCAGGATGACTGCTCAAGCCTGGGGCAGCCGGTATCCATCGAGGCTTGCCACATGCAAGCCATTCCAGGGCTGGGCTTTGAAGGCGTTTGAGACAAGCACTTCCTCCTCAGAAGGACCTTCTCGCTCTTTGGAAGTTGGGTCTTTCTTCCTTGGTAGGTCCAACAAGGAAGCTCTACAGAAGCTTCCGAAATTCAGGCCTGGTCTGGAGAGGCAGTAGTGACGCAGCCGCAGCACTACTCCTAGCTCTTCCACATTCTTCTCTTCTACTGTGGGGTGAAGGTTCTCCTTCACTGCAGAGAAAAAAAGCTGAATGAACTCCTCGCCGACGAAGCCAGTACTTACCCTCCAATGCTGGGCAGGCCTCGCCTACCAGGCAGGTTCAGCCTTTGAAATTTAGGATCCCCTTCCAATCGTGAAGTGCATGTTCTCAGTGTGATTTGCTTGTGGTGTTAGCATGCAGTCTACAGGGTTGCTACTAAGACTAGTTTACGCTGGTTCTGGTAATGTGGCTCCAGATACAAGACAATTGCACAAGGCAATGGTGGTCACAGAAAGAACAAGCATTGGCGAAGGCAGTAGGCCATTTCAGGATGACTGATAACAATCCAAAACACAGCATTACTATTTTCACACTAAAAAATTTTAGAAGAAGGATGTTGTCTTTGTTTAAAATCAAAGTTGCACAGCTAAAATAAATTGGCACAGGCGAGACCTACTGCCAAACGGACTGAATATCAAATTATTGCGAAACCCAGTCACAGACCCATTAACTACTACGGGTCTCGTGCACAGCTACCTGGGTCTTGGCCGAGTCTTCCACAATTCTCGTCACATAGTGAGAGCGCCCCTCCAGTACAATCAGCACTTCGCCCGTTGCAATGTACAATTACTGGTGCTATGTACTCCTATAGCCCCCACTCGTGAACTGTGGCAGCTCGCAACAACTAGATGTCTGCAGCAGTGAAGACCAGTTAAGGGAGTTCCGGCGCTAACTGTTCTCACAACTCCGCCCGCAACCGTTGTGTAATGGGTCTCCAAAATGGCGGCTGTGGGCTCTTAGTTACGTATAGAATCGCCCCTCTCACACAGTCTGGTATCAGCATGCCGGGTCGTCCCCTGCGAGTCCCCTCGTGTCATGCGGCCCCTTCAAGCAACGCACATACCTCCGGTTTCAAAGGCGCCTCACTCAGCGGACGCCCGCCCGCATTCTCTGTTCGCGGCCCACAGACTCACAACACCCGCAAGCAGACCCCCGAGCACAGCAATGCCGGACCAGATTCGGGGGCTTTCCCGGCTTTCGGCTGACGTCGCGTGACGTCGGCAAAAGCCAAAGAATCTCGGGAACGCCCCCGAATCTGGTCCGGCATTGACGGACAGGCCCCTCGTCCAATGGCTAGGCTCCATTTATGGAGCCAGCCAATAAATGACTAGGGCCGACCCAAACCCCACTACAGTTCTCATCAGGTTTTCGCCTGCGCGAAAAAGATGCGCAGAGCGCATCTTTTCGCCAGGCAAAACCTAAAAAACGCGGGAGTTGTTTCTGTGTGGCCTTTCATCAAGCTTGACTAGTCATCTGCCAGTTGCTTATTACTGTACTTGGCTGTTAATCTGGGACTAATGAGGTGAAATCATTGTGCAGATGCTGTATAGTCATGGAAGGTGACTGGTTTCTGAAGCAAACACAAAAGGCCAAAATAGAACATCAGAAAGACTATTACAAGGGGAAAGGGAGTGACCGAAAGACAAAATGTCATTTTTCCTGGGGTTCTGAAATCATTGCATGATATGGAATGCAAAAAACAGAAAAATGAAATAACCAAGGGAGTCCTTGTCAGCCTTCCACTTGACCACACTGGTACCATTAACCTCCCATAAATACATATAACGGCAGCTGTGTCCACTAAACAATAGCTATATTGCGTGAAACTGCTCAATTTGAATTTTGTCCAAGGAGAGGGAGCGTAGTATCAAGTTAAAGACATGTATTTTTGGTCAAGAGAAGAAAGAAGATACAGACCATGAGATGGTGAGTGAGGCTAGAGTTACTAAAAACGTGGGACATGTGTTCTTGTGTGCCCCTTCGCAAAGCTTGACTCTCAGTTGCCTATTACTGAATGTGGCTGTTAATCTGGTACTAATGAAGTGACATCTTTGCCCTGATAGAGTAAGAATAGCTGAAGGTTTCTGGAGCAACCACAAATAGCCAAACAGAGAACACCAGAAAGACTTATTGTAAGGGAGTGCCTGAAAGACTAAATGTAATTGTTCCTGGGGTTCGGAAATCATTGCATGATATAGGAAGCCGTGAAAATACTGTGCAATTCTATTGGGTGAAATATGGCCACCTAACTATTGGTGTGGCAGGACCGCTTTTTCGTAGCTTTTATTCGCAGTCTGGCTACAAAATTAAGGATGATTTATTGCAGAGAATAGGAGGGAAGTGGAATTTAAGGGAATGTGACTGGAAAGCAGACACCCCTCTGATGTCAGGAGAGCGATAACAAGCAATGACAGGGGTGTCATAGTGTGTGAGGGAGAGGGCGGGAGAGGGCCCGTGTCGGGGCGAAGCAACAATTAAAACATTGAAACAAAGTGCCAGAGCAGCAACCGCCTGAGCCCAGCTCCCACACTCCCCAGTCTGGCTAATTCCAGGTTGCATGCACAACAATAATAAACAACATGTCAGTGGGTGGACACAAGTACATGGTCCAGGCTCTGGGAGAGGGTTAAACATATGAAGAGGCATGACGCATGCATGCCATGGAGAAATGGGGACCAAGGGAGTGAGTAAATCGTAAGCCTATGGGCGGTATGAAGCCCACAGATTGAAAACAACATGTCTCTTGGAGACAGCTCATGCGCTGTCTAGCCAAGACTTAAAAAATGTACGAAAGTGCATGATTGGAAAAGGAGCAAGCCATTACCAAACTGCAGCTGCCAGGATCTCTGAAGAAGGAAGAATGTATAATGGATCTCTGAAGAAGGAAGAATGAAAACCAAACAAGGAATGCAACTTAAACACAATTGGAAAGCAGATATGGATTGGGAGTAACAGCGTTGCTGATTGAAGCAATGGGAAAAAAATAGACCAAAAAGCTGAGTGACACAGGGAGCAACACAGCACGGGCATTAGAGATGTGAAAGCACAGCCAGCAAACAAATGCACTGCCACCGAGAGCTTAGACAAAAACATGAGCTCCTTGAATATAAGCAGTGGGAAGATAAAAGTAATCTAATCAGTTGGTTGCTAAAGGTGAGGGACGGACACCGGGAGAGAAAAGAAAGCCATTGCCTAAGAAGCAAGCAAAGAGGATATACAAGAAAGTTAACCCACAATAAGTAATTGGCTGACTCAAAGCAGAATGTGTATGCAACAGGGCATTGGACAATAGAAGGCTAAAGTTGCCACTAGAGTGACACCTAAAAAAAAGTAATTAAATAAACTAAGAAAATGCCATTTAATGGAATCTCTAATAAAACATGTTCCTGTAAAAGGTGCAATCTAATTCTTAACAAAACATGTCACACACATAAAGAAGTCAAAATCCAGCAAGCTAAGCTTGAAAGATAATAAGAAGGGATATCAAAGCTCAAAGAGGAGTTGAATTTTGGGAAATATTCTAGACCATAATAATAATGGCTATATAACGGCCGTTTTTTTTAAATTCAGGATTTTATATAGCAGGAATTGGACCTGAAGGTATCAGAGCGCTTTACATGAGCACCCGTTGTGTTACACAAGGACACATTCATTTTTGTTAGGCATGGGGAGATACGTGTTTTGCCCAGATTCACAAGATGTTGAGCGTCATTGCCGAGACTTGAATCCAGTTCCCGAGAATTGAGATCGACCGCCCTAGCCATTAGACCACATCCTCTCCCCAGGTTATCTTATAGGAAGGCTTGAAAAGTGGCCCAAACAAAGATCAAGTCGGACAGGTAGATGTGAAATTTGGAAGTGTCAAGAAATGCAAATTCCACTAGAAAAACCTAGAGAAAACATCTTGAGCCCCAACAGAAGAGCATAACATGATTATCATTCTATAGCAAGTTGCAGTAACTAGGGACAGACAATATGCCAGCACACTAGGAGACATATGTACATGCCCCTATGCCACCACAACGTCACCTTTTCCGATGTTGTGGTGGAGGTAGGTGCTTGGCCTTGTTTACAAGGCAGTGTTAAGCCACAGAACCTGGTTTAACGCTGCCTTGTAAATAAGGCCCCCTTTCATGCTATGGTTAGCGTGAAAGGGGTGGACACTGGGTGTTGCGGTAGACGTTCCACCGCAACAAGCATTGATTTTGATGCTGTTCACTATGTACAATGGCAGCGTACATAGGAGACCGTAGCCAAAATTAAGACCAAGGAAAACCTGGTCTTAACTTGGTGACACGTAGAAATGCATTATTTCTCTTCGCTTTTTCCAAGTGTGCTGCCTTGTGCAACACACACAGGAAAAGCAAACTACCATTGATTGTTTATGTACAGGAAGGTCCCCCTGTACATAAACAATCTTTCCCCTGGACTCAGACATCCTTGCATTTTGGTGCAAGGGTGCCTGCATTAGCGCTACACTGCTAAGTGTAGTGCCTGCGCAGGGGGAAAAGCTAGGCTCCACTATTTCCCTGTAAATATGGTGCAGCCTTGCGTTTCTGAAGTGGCAGAGTGAGGGGCAAAGCTATGACTGCTTACGCCTCACTCCGTCATTTCCTCACAGCTAACACCTCACTCCACCACTTCCTCATACATATGCTCCTAAGTACGTAAAAAAGAAATGTGATGAATCAATTTGTTAAACAAGAGGTATAATTGGCCAAGGGAAGGGGGGGCTATGCAGCTCCCCTTTCCCCCCCCCTAATTTTTTTTTTTTTTTAACTCTGCCAAGTCGCCAGAGGCAACGCCCCCTCACCACCACTCTGCTAACACTCCTCCTGGTACAGCAAAGGTTGAGGTAATGAACCCCCTTAAATGCTGAGGGTCTTTGGGGGCCAGCAAGCCCTCTTGTTACCTCGAGTACATCCCAGACAGCAGGATTGCTGAGAGGACTTGAAGGCCACACCCCCTTTCTCCACCACGCTGGAAACGTGCCTCCTGGAGTGCTTCAGTTGGAGAATGAATTCCATTTTATTCTGAGAGCCTCAGGACTGAAGTGGACTACTTCCCCCAACCAATAGTGCATCAGGAGGTGCGTTTGCAGGGTGGTGGGGAAAAGGGGAGTAGCCTCTGAATCTCTCAGCAATCCAGCTGTGTGGGTCTTACAGGAGGGGTAGTTGGCCCTCAAGGGCCAAGGGGACGTCATCCCCCAACTAGTAGTATGCCAGGAGGCGCGTTTGCACAGTGGTGGAGAAAGGGGGTGTGGCCTACAAAGACCTCTTACCAATCCTGCTGTGTGAGACTTCCTTGCGGTAACAGGAGGGGTTGTTGGCCCCCAAGGATATCCTTGGGGCCAACAACCTCTCCTGTTACCACCAGTAATTCCCACACAGTGGGATTGCGAAGAGGTCTTTGGAGGTCACGCCTCCTTTATCCACCACTCTGTAAACATGGCTCGGCTCATGGTGCACTACTGGGTGGGCGATGAAGTCAACTTTACTCCTGAGGGACATTGGGGGGGCCAAGAAGCCCTCCTGGTACCTCCTGTAAGTCCTACACAGAGAAATTCCTGAGAGCTGGTCGCAGGCCCAGCCCCCTTTCTCCAACACTCTGCAAACGTGATTACTAGTTAAAAAAAAACTGTCACAGAAACAAAACAAAGGTTACAGGGACGTTATAGTTGGGAATTAGCTTTTAAGAAATCTTAGAAATTCACTGAAAAACTAAAGGTTACAGGGACTTTGTAGTTGGGGTCAGATTTCACTCTTACAAAACCAGAGAAATTCAGCAGCTAAAACTTACGCCCGCAATGCACAGCTTATGACCTCACACATTACATCACTCATGACATGGTCAGTGACATCATTGAATAGATCACTGAAAACATCACAATTAACATCACTCATTACATCCATCACAAACAGGAGCTCAGAGGGTAAAGACGCAGGTTACCCTCTACTCACTTTTATTCATCACAAAAATACCTGTTCTGTATCTAATCAAGAGTGTCCTGAACATCACCTGCCTCCCTTACTGGTGAGGATACTTATAGTACAGGCGATACTTCGGCTGTACTTCCAGGGTGTTCCTATCTCTTTCCTAAAAACACAATCCTACCTGTGTCTGTAGCTCCACTACCAATTCCTAACACAACACCCTTGCAACATAAAAGGTGTGTTAAAGTGTGTGGAAAGTCGGGAGGTACCTCACGGAAGCAACCGCCAGGGAACTACTGATAGGTACTCATCAGTGTATTCCACTTATCATTGGTACCTTTCCACTAAATAATAAATGTGCAAATAATGTGTCCAACCCAAATGGTGAAACAATTTGAAAAAACCTGAAAAACATGACCCCTGAGTTAGAGCTCCCTACATGAATTGTATGGCTTTAACCCCCTAAAAACGAGCTAGACAAAACCCTCGCACTACGATCAATTTTATTCACGGCTGGGTGTCTGCTCACATTAAAAACAAAGAAC
This sequence comes from Lissotriton helveticus, assembly GCF_964261635.1. Lineage (NCBI taxonomy): Eukaryota > Metazoa > Chordata > Amphibia > Caudata > Salamandridae > Lissotriton > Lissotriton helveticus. The sequence goes on along the minus strand of NC_136071.1, from coordinate 610,309,763 downwards.
TACTGTCGTACTTCGTTTCAACTTATATGAAGCCAACATGTTTCATTGCCTAACACTCTATATTGACAACTTCTTCAGGGCTAGGGGTCAGTCCACGCCACACTGGGACCTCACAGCTTAATACCTGGTGGTTGCCAACTACTGGCATACCTACAGCCACCAGTTCCTGAAAACGTGTGCGCATCTACGTTTCTAAATCTTCCGGTCTCAATTGCACAATGTCAACCCCCCACAACGCTAAGGATGCCTGGCCTCCACCTTGGGGGTGCCCAGGAGTGGACACCTCGCAGGGAAAGACAGGATGGGTTCCACAGCGGTATTCGTACAAGCGCCTTGAGACCCTTGTGGGTGAGTAGTGCGCTATACAAGTATCAATTTACAACCAGACCTCCAGTGCTGGCGTTCAATGTAAACGCTCCCCGGTACTTGTGGTCTTTGCTTAATTTTTACCCTCAAGTGGGCAGGTACAGCCATGGAGTCGACGCACCCACCCGAGAAAGAATGGACTGTGATTTGGAATTTTGCCAGATCGGATGACTGCAACGCAGGTAGAAAAATTGCAAGAAGCTGGACTTTCAGTCTGGGGCCCACTGGAGGGCTGAATACTATTGTGTCCCTTTAAATCGATGAATGTTACAGAAACCCACTTGAGGCCAAAAATTAAGCAATAACCAAAAGTACCGCAATGCTTTGCAGAAAAGACACACCGAAGTCCTAATTAATGAACAGAGCAGGAAGCAGAATTGTGGGCTGAGAATACTGTAACTTCATGCGCCTTTGAAAAAGGAGAAAGAATCTCTGAAACGTGTCAGGCAGCCAAAGGGAACATGTTCCGGACTAAAATGCTTGCTTTTAATAAATGTTGGTGACAACCTATCTGTTTGGGGGTGCGGACTCATTTGCAGGGCAAAATTGGGAGATATATATATATATGTATGTACACACACACAATGATTTGTTCATACGAGGATGTCTGGTACATGGCTGAGTCATTCTTCGTGCGTGGGTATACTGGGGAGCACCAATGACGAATTATGTAGTGTGGAGTAGGCATTCCCCCATGTGGACATCCTCCATGTCAAGAGAAGGTTGGGGAATCCGAGAGGTCAGTGAGCAATGTCAGGGGCCGGGTTAGAGGCACCGACATTGGTAAAAATATGCTCAGTATGGCACTGATCGCCTCCTAAAACGGACAGACAGTGGGGCAGTCATGGAGAAGGAGGACCAGGTCGCAGTGACCATCGTCACAGTGCTAACAGGTAGAATGGGGCAGAAGGATCGCCTTCCGCAGTTTCGGTTGTGTCAGATGCCAGTCATGCACAAATTTGAAGAGCCATAACTTCAGCTGTGCCTCCCTGGTACCGCAATCTAGAGCGTCCAGCAGTTCCGCCCATTATCCAGTATTATGGGTGTCTTTCATAGATTCACATGCCTGAATCATTCCCCGACGTCGAGATGGGAGCCCCGGTAATAGAAAAGTAATGTCCTATAGACATACATAGAGAAAAGTAGGCCTAAAGGCCTTGCCTTAGTAGCCTATCTATGTCCTTTTGTAAAAAGGACCAAATTCCTGAAGGTAGCCAATCAGCTACCACCTCCCTCTAGAACCTTCCTGCCAGGAGCCTCAGTCTCTCAGATTTTCTACCGCACGTTGTGCTAGGGAGTCCCCACCTGAGCTCTCCTCAGGTTTCTTGAATTTATCTCTTTTCTACAGAAAACTTGAATTATTTACTTCACAAATGACTGAACAACAGAAGAAAGGACTCTTTAGAGCCTGTCCATCTTGTGGCAAGAAGAGACTGCACGTCGATGACAAGCATGAGACTTGCCTCTACTGTCTTTACCCAGATCATTCTCCCAAAGAATGTAGGATTTGTAGAACATTTTCTACTAAGACTCTTAAAGACAGAGAAGGAAGACTGCTCCTCTGGTTAAACAGACTCAAAACCAGGGACGATGATGTGCTGTCCTCGGAGGGCAGTGAAATGGCTTCAGTTTCTTCGAAACTGTCCTTGAAGAGGCCAAGGGAGGCTTCCCCTAGCCATTCAGACGTCCCTCACAAAAAGACTACTACAAAGTCTTCTGAGGTAAGATCTGACACGTCTGTGAAGGATGCTACAACCTTCAGAAAGCCATCGCAGTCATCGTCGACGACTTCGTCGACGTTTTCTTCAAGAAAAACCACCTATGTCTCCACGTCGACGTCAACGGTTTCGACGACGATGGCGTCGTCAGCCTTTGCTTCAACGACGACGACCACCCGTCGACGATGGGTAAGCCACTGTCGTCGATTGTACTAATTAAAAAGCAGCAGTCGTTTATCAAAGCTCCGTCGACACAAAAAACGGCGACGCCTACGCCGTCGACGAAGATTCCGTCGACGTCTGGCACACCGTCGACGAAGACACCGACGACGGTAGGAGCACCGTCGACGCCAAAGTCACCATCGACGACGAAAGCACCGTCGACGGCTAAAACACCGTCGTCGACGAGAACACCATCGACGACGAAAGTGCCGTCGACGACCGCATCGCCGACGGCGAAGATACCGTCGGCTACCGCACCGTCGACGACAACATCGCCAACGACCGCGACGACGGAACCGTCGACGCTTGAAAAACGATCTACGTCAATACCGTCGACGACACCATCGACGACCTCATCGTCGACGACATCGTCGACGCCATGGAAAAAAGCGGAGTTGATTCCATCAAAAAAGGTCACCAAACTCCCTATTACGCCAGATTTAACATCGCCCAGTAGGGTTCAAAAACTGCCCCCATCTTGCCTATTGCAAGATGATGAATCAGATGACGACCAATTCGAACAGGCTACTAGTCCGTCGGATCTCAATGTCAAATGCCAGAGTACTGACGATGACTGAGATGACGTCATTTTTACAGAAGAAACTGTTCAGGCTCAAGTACATACTCGTGTTACTCCAATGATATGCCTGCCGGCTGAGATAGTCACTGATTTCCAATTCTTGATCACAGACTACAAAAAACGATTCCCAGAATCGCCAGCGGCCTCTTCCAAAGAGAAACCTCAAGAGTCATCCAGACCGCAACAATCCCCAAAGGCAAGACCAACACCTTTGGTTATTCCTCAAGAAAGTGAAACGGTTCATAACATCCAATCTTCTGATGAGGAAGAAGATGTTCCTGAGGAAGGAGAAGTTCGAAACGACCTTTCCCATAACCGGGACGATGAGGATTACGTCGCTCATTCTCCAGCCACGCCGGAACCCAACACTTCAGACTCTCCACCAGTGGATATCAGCGGATTCCACAATTTAATAGAGAGAGCGGCCACTAGATTCCACATGACCATGGAATCAAAGGAAACGGATTGTTTCTTATATGACTTTAAAGATCCTATAAAAAAGGCGGCGAGGTCAATTCCCATAATAGATCACATCTGGGAACAAGGTCAGCAACTCATGCAAACACCTGCATCGGTTTCAATAGTGGTGCCTAGACTGGATAAAAAGTATAGGGCACCGTCAACTGCACCTACATGCCTTAATGCACATCCCAAGCCGGATTCGGTAGTCACCCAAGCCGCTCAAAAGAATTCCAGAAATCCATCCTCGCCACCATCAGCACCACCGGACAAGGAGGGCAGGAAATTGGATGGCATCGGCAAACGCTTCTCCACAACGTCAGCTATGACGGTAAAAGTGGCCAACGCCATTGCTCTGCTAGGCAGATACAATAGACAATTATAGGAAGATATCGTTCCATATCTAGCGGATGTACCCGAAGACTTGAAGGATGAGGTCCAGTCACTCCTGAAAGAAGGACAGATGTCAGCATCGGAGATCATTGATTCAGCTGTGGATGTCGCCATGACGGGCTTCAGACAGCTGGCAGGCGCAGCAGTTTTGCGCAGGCAAGGATGGCTCAAAGCGACATCCTTCTGACAAGAGGTCCAAACCAAAGTTTTGGATATGCCCTATGACGGACAACATCTATTTGGGGCAAAAATAGATGAAGCCTTACAGACGATCAAGAAAGACACTGACACTGCAAGAGCTCTCGGGACTTTACAATTCAAAAACCAGTCCTTTCGAGGGCACAGAGGAAGAGGTCAACCCACATACAGAGGATCATATCAAGGAAAATCCTCTTACTCCTACAACCAAAATCGCTCACAATATCAGCAGCGACAGCAGCCACAAGGTCGTCAGACTTCCTACGGGAGATCAAACTTCAGGGGCAAATCCCAGAAGAAAACGGCCGGCGGAAGACAATGACCATTTCCCGCAGCCAGTCCCCCCACCGTCTTGTCCACTCAAGATTGGAGGAAAATTGACACACTTCCTCCACAACTGGAGATCGATAACGACAGATCGGTGGGTACTCCAATTAATCCAGCACGGTCACACATTGGAATTCGACTCAATCCCACCATTAACTCCTCCTCGCAAACTTCCACACAGAAACCTTTGTTTGCTCCAACAAGAAATCTCCTCAATGCTGAAGAAGGGAGCAATAGAACGAGTCCCATCAGCTCAAAAAGGGAAGGGATTTTATTCCCGCTTCTTTTTAATTCAACAGAAAAAGAAGAAATGGAGGCCCATTCTAGATCTCAGGGCACTCAATGCCTTCCTGAAGAGCCAATCGTTTCGAATGGTGACTATCCAGGAAATCCTAGGATCCCTAGAGGAAGGAGACTTTGACGTCTTTGGATCTGCAAGACGCATATTACCATGTCCCAATACACAGATTTCTACGATTCGAAGTAGCAGGTCAACACTACCAATTCTGTGTCCTCCCATTCGGCCTCAAATCAGCGCCACGCATTTTTACAAAGTGCCTAGCTCCTGTGGCAGCTTTCCTGAGACAGCAGAATCACCAGGTCTTCCCCTACCTGGACGACTGGCTGGTGAAAGCACCATCTCTCACAGACGCGCAACTGTCTTCCAACGCCTGTCTCGATATTTTACGGAACCTAGGTTTGACTCTCAACTACGAGAAATCAACCTTACAACCCACCAGAATTATAACATTCCTGGGGGCAACTCTAAACACCATTTCTTCCAAAGCCTTCCCATCTCAAGAAAGAAAACACAAACTGATGGCTCTGGCTACCGCAGTGTCTTCAAAACAAACCATCAAAGTCCGAATTTTCAAATCCCTTCTAGGAATGATGTCTTCTTGCATACTACTCATCCCTCACTGTCGGCTCAGAATGCGCCCCCTTCAGGAGGCCCTGACCAAACAGTGGACCCAATGTACAGATTCTTTCGAGGATCACATAGTCATCACTCGACAAATAACCGAGGCTTTGCTTTGGTGGACAACGAACAAAAACCTATCCAAAGGTCTCACGTTCTTGATACCAGCAACTCCCCACGTCATAACGACGGACGCTTCTCTGGAAGGATGGGGTGCAGTCCTGCAGGATTTGCAAATCAGTGGCAAGTGGACCGAACAAGAGAGGACTCTACATATCAACCTCCTAGAACTAAGAGCAGTTCTACACTCTCTACAAGCATTCCTCCCTCGCATCAAAAACTCAGCAGTGCTTGTGAGGACGGACAACACAACCACAATGCACTACTTGAACAAGCAGGGAGGGACACATTCACTGACACTGTCTCGCGAATCGCAAAAAATCTGGAACTGGCTACTGCTCAACAACATCAAATTAACAGCAGAGTATGTCCCAGGAAAAGACAACGTCATAGCGGACGCTCTCAGCAGACAGAGGTCACTGTCCCATGAATGGGAGCTGGACCAACAAGTTCTAAACGACATCTTCTCGGCATGGGGAAAACCACAAATAGACCTCTTTGCCACCAGGGAGAACGCCAAATGCCACAGCTTCGCAAGCTGGCATCCCCAAACGAGGTCACTAGGAAATGCATTTTCCATCGCATGGCGCAACGTGTTTGCGTACGCATTTCCGCCATTTCCCCTGATAACCAGAGTCATCCGGAAAATGAAAATGGAACACTGCACCTTGATTCTCATTGCCCCATACTGGCCGAGACAGCATTGGTTCACGGACCTCCGTCGCCTTTCAGTCTAACCATCAATCCAACTGCATCAACATCCCTCTCTACTCTCGATGTCCAAAGGCCAAGTACTCCACCCGAATCTGAAATCTCTCAGATTATCGGCATGGCTCCTGAGTACCGAGAGTTCTGTCACCTAAACATCCCGCAGGAGTGCAAGGAAGTCCTAGCTAAGGCAAGAGCAGTTAGCACGAACAAAACTTATTCCTTGAAATGGAAACGCTTTTGTGTTTGGTGTAAAGACAACAACATCCATCCTTTCAGGATCACTCCAGAGCAGCTACTGCCTTATTTACTACATCTGGCACAAACAGGACTTGCACATGCCTCCATTACAGTACATCTGGCAGCAATCTCCCGCTTTACAAGGACTTCAAAAGGTCCTTCCCTATGGTCCAACAGGCTGATAAAGCAATTCCTTAAAGGGCTCTATAGATCTTTTCCAAGGCCAAGACGAGTACCACCAACGTGGCACCTTAATGTGGAACTCAACCAATTGATGAAGCATCCATTTGAGCCCATCCATAGGGCTGATATCAAATACATCTCATGGAAAACTGCACTTCTTTCGGCTTTAACATCAGCGAGAAGAGTCAGTGAGTTACAAGCTCTTTCAATACAAGATCCTTTCATGCAATTCAGAGAGGACAGAGTGATTTTAAGAACCAATCCTCGCTTCATTCCTAAAGTCCCCTCGGACTTTCATCTAAATGAACCGCTTGTACTTCGCTCATTCTTCCCGAACCCCAGTACTGTGGCTGAAAAATCTCTTCACTCTTTGGACCTCAAGAGATGTCTAAAATTTTACCTAGACAAAACGAAACATTTCAGAAAAACAAATCAGCTTTTCATCGCCTTCAGGAGACCTAGAAAAGGCATGCCACTCTCCAAACAAAGCATTTCCCGATGGATATCAGCGGCAATTGCTTTTTGCCATGACAAAGCCGGACGTCCATTACACTCCAAAGTCCGAGCGCATTCCACAAGGGCTGTGTCCACATCGGCGGCACTATTTGCTGGAGTACCGATTCTGGACATCTGCAGGGCAGCGACCTGGAAATCGCCGCATACATGTACCATACGGAACTGATGCAGGATGCAGCTGTGGGCCAGGCTGTACTTCGCCATCTATTCCAGTAAGATGAGCCTTCCTCCTTCCCACCGTCCTGCAATGGTATGCACATTTATTTACTTTATACTTTGTATTGCTGATGGTATCTAGTCGCATGATATGTATTATCTCAGACTAATTGTTATATTCCATCGCAAATGTGCATAATGTATTGCTTGCTATTCTGATTCAGGCATGTGAATCTATGAAAGACACCCATAATACTGGATAAGAAATGCGTTACTTACCTGTAACAGCAGTTATCCAGTATTGGTGTTTTTCATAGATTCACATGCAACCCTCCCACCTCCCCAGGAAGGACTCATCTCTCACTCCAGAACATATGTTACGTCTACCTAGCTTGGTGCGTACGAAAATCTGAGAGACTGAGGCTCCTGGCAGGAAGGTTCTAGAGGGAGGTGGTAGCTGATTGGCTACCTTCAGGAATTTGGTCCTTTTTACAAAAGGACATTGATAGGCTACGAAGGCAAGGCCTTTAGGCCTACTTTTCTCTATGTATGTCTATAGGACATTACTTTTCTATTACCGGGGCTCCCATCTCGACGACGGGGAATGATTCAGGCATGTGAATCTATGAAAGACACCAATACTGGATAACTGCTGTTACAGGTAAGTAACGCATTTCTTCTTCTTGTTCAGAGTCCATCTGTATTCGGGTTTATCATATGTTGCAAAGGCTGGTCAGCAGTGGTAAGGAATACAAATGAGGAATCAAAAGGCTATAAAAGCCAGACATCACCCCTCGGAAACGTCCACAGGTTCTGAGATACGAGACCACGGGGAGGGCTGGAGGGATCGGGGGTGCAGGTCCAGGCAACAGGGTAGGCAATGACTCTGCATGAGATACCGCTGGAATTGGTGGGACATGAGGCCAAATTTGCTGCAAAGAATTTGAGGGCTCCTCGATCAAGCACATGGTGGAGGGTATGGATAACCATGGCACGCCATGCCTCCCAGTTCAGCACCCGGCCACAGATGCATATGCTGGTGTTGCCCCATAAGGGTGCATAGTCGTGGAAGCACGCATCCACCAAGAAAAGGTGGTGGGCTCTCAGCCAAGATTAGCCAGTGCCTGGAGCATCAGGTTTCTAGGGTCTGGGACAGAAGAGTCATACAAATGGGAGTAAGGGCCCCGTGGACAGTCCAGGATAGTGCACTCAATTGTGACCCATGGTAGAGGATCCAGTACTTCGGGTAGCATGTAGGAAGCTGCATCAAAAGCAGAGCCAGGGCATAGTGCTCGACCAAGGGAAGTCCTAGGATGTCACACGGATGGGCAATGCAATTACTACAAGCCAACCATGGCCAAGACGATTCCCAGATGAAGGACCTCATGCTCCTGTCCACCGACTGTAAGATTTAGAGAGGGGGTGGGGTGAGAGGCACCAAATGTCTGCAAGCCTGTGATCTACAATGACATCCCCCAGGAGGGCCCGGTCTGCGTGATTTACCACAACTAATGGGCTGGTGCAGTCTAAGACCGATTCTCGGGCAAGGTTCCAGGTCCCCCCTCCCACCAATGAGCAGGTAGGTGGCCCTAATTTCCCTAAGAGGCGGTGGAGCTGGAGAATAAACTAGTATTTGGGCACAGTTGGTGCATTCACAGACCCAACATAGAGTGTCCACTGGCCAAGAGGAAGCTTTGCGAACGCATAACGGTCACCCGGGTCGGTCCACTTCCCAAGGATGTTCAGGGGCAAGATTTACACAAGAGGATCGCCAAACCACTCAGCATTTCCGAGGTTGTCTGCGTGGTGAGGGATAAGTAGAGGTGCAGGGCACAGGGTCCTGAAAAGGTTGGGGGAGGAAAGAGAAGAAAGCGAG